>NW_026635187.1:0-1200000 GCF_028554395.1 Pezoporus wallicus | reverse complement strand
GTTGAAGCGGCGCTGCATCTCCAGGGTGAGGCGGCTGATGGCGGGCTGGAAGTAGCTCTGCTCTGCGTCCACCATCAGCCTCACGCCCGTCTCAGTGGCTCTCTAGGGGGGTGAGTGACATGTGGGGTGTGTTCATGGGGGCACCCGATACCTGTGGCCAGGTTGGACACAGGGGCTTGGAGCAATCTGCTCTAGTGGAAGGTGTCCTTGCCCGTGACAGGGGCTGGCACTGGATGAGCTTTAAGGTCCCATCCAACTCAAAGGATTCTGATTCCATGTCACCCCCTCTTGTGTCAGGGCCTATGCCCAGCTTCCACAGCCCCAGCTCCCCCTCACCTTGGCAAGGACATCCATCCGCTGCAGCATCCTCTTCATCTGCAGCTCCTCCTCTTCAGTGAAGCGCGAGAGCAGAGGCTCAAGCTGCCCAGTCTGAAAGCAGAACAGGTTGTGGCACCCTGCCTGTGCGCAGCCTTGCCCATGGGGCAGAAACAGCCCTGGGGGAAGCCCATCCGTGGGGCTGCTGCCACCCCAGCTCCCAGCACCCACCCTGCCAGCTTCGTGGCTGCACACAGTGGGTCATGGTGTGGCCAGGCTCTGCTAGCACAGACAGCAGCCAGCATCACGGCCACCAGCGCATGCACCTGCACCCTGCTCCCAGTGCGGCTGCTGCAGGGTACCACCGATGACCACTCACCTGCATGTTGGGCACAAGCAGCAGCTTGGAGAGCTTGGTGCGGCTGTCAATCAGGCTGTTCCAGTCCAGCAGGTCCACGGTGCTGGGAGCAGAGAGCTGGCTCCGTGCTCGTGTCTTGCAGGGGTAGGGAGGTCTTCACCAGCTCCCAACCCCTCCAGCAAGTGAGGTGCCACCCTAACCTGTCTTGTGACCTCCACCCAGACCTCCTCTACGCTTGGTCACTGAGTCCAGTGCTGCCCTTTGGAGACCTCCCTTTGCTGCTGCACCACAGCCCGAGGTACAGAGACAAAGGCCCCCAGTGTCGCCATGTCACAGGCAGCTTACCCACTTATGCCCAGGTTCTCTCCCGTGAACCAGTGCTGGGTCTCTGCCTTGGTTGCGATGCCGAGGTTGGCCAGGGACTCCTGCCACCAGAAGGAACATCAGTGCCATGGGGCTGCAGTGTTCTTACTGCTCCAGGCTCAGGGATGGTGCTGGTCTCTCCGGCAGCACATCCACCTCCCTCGGGCATCACCCGCCTCACCCGCAGTTTCTCTGCCTCCAGCCGCATCTCCAGCGCTGCCCGCCCAGCCTGGCCCTGCTCTGCAGCCATCTGATGGAAGAACCTCCGCCACTTGACCAGCACCTCTGAGAACTGCAGCTGTGGAGGGAGCCTGAGCTGAGGCACCTGGCCCGGAGCACCCCATCCTGCCACAGCTTTGCCAGACCATACCCCGATGGCAGACCCTGACCCTACAGCAGCGCACCTTGGCCAAGCAGATGCCAAGCCCAGCAGTACAGGACCCCCATGCCCTCGGAACTTTACACTTCCGAGATCTTCTTGTGTCCCCAAAAGCTGAGGCAAGGTCTTCAGGGTGGCCTTGGGCACACGGGGGACAATCTGTTGATGTCCACTGCCCTCTGCTATCTGTAGAGATGCCGCTGCAGCAAGCGTGGCATCCCAAAGTACCTGCCCACAGAAGCATCACCCATGGCCTTGGCTCTGCCCCACGTCACCTTGGTCAGAGCCCTGACACTCACCAGGAACTGAGGTCTGCCCAGTGCCGTCAGCTTGATGGCTGAGAAGCCGTCCTCAGAGCTGCCACCTGCATGGAGACACAGCAGCAGAGCTGATCCGAGGCAGGGTGCTGGGGCACCATGGTATGGCAGAGGGCTGCAGGGTCCCTGCAGTCCCCAGGCCCAGTGGGGCTCCTCAGGACATGTGGAGCACTTACTTGAGGCATCGATGCAGCGGAGGAAGGTCTCCATGTGCTGGTCACACTTGGCCTCATCAGCATAGAAATAAGTGCGGGCACTGATGACCCCACCGCGGCGGTCCCCAAATCCCGGGTGGGCTCGGTATTGCTTCTCCCTTTGCTCTGCTCCTGGAGGTGAAAACGATGGAGATAGGCTCTGCAGCCCTGCTGAGCTCCTGGAACCTCCCAGGGGCTTCTGCCGTGGGTGCTGGGGAGAGAGGCTCTGGCTTGGACCTCAGCAGAGCCCCTGCAGGCTGCAGAGCGCCCGGCCTGCCCTGCTGCCCAAGCACAGGATGAGCCTCTGCTTATCTGGCCAAGAACCACAATGCTCCTCATCCAGCTCATGTTTTGGGGCTGTAGGAGCTGGGTCCTTCCCCCACACCACTCATGCCCTGCCCCATCAGCTGGGCCTTCAGGCTATCATCTCCTATCAGCAGGAGAGGCTGAGTCACTCACCTCCCATCTCCTTCTCGGCTGCAGAGGTGCAGGAGCTAAGAAGAGAAACAGGGACGATAAGGACCAGGTCAGCAACTCCCTGCAACCCCACGCTGGAGGCTCCCCTGCTGCTGCCCTGGACCTTGCATTTCCCTCACCATCCCATCACCGATGGATCAAGTGATGCTCAGCCTGAGCTCTACTGCCAGGTCAGATGGCACAAATGCCATCAGATGCCACAAACTCATGGAAAGCAAGGGGGTTTCACCATCCAGGCAAGTGTTACCTGGCGGCCCTGAGACAGCACAGGGAGGATGCTCTGACCCAGGGTCTAGAGCTGCTCTCAGACAGCCCATCCTGTGGCAAGGACAAGGTCAGCATTGGTGGGGCCAAGGGCTCATCTCCACCACACCACTTGCTGAGTGGCATCAAACTCAACCCGACACCTCCCACTTTGCAGGCAGCAGCATCCAGACCAGGATCAGGGAGCTTGATGCAGGGCCCATCAAGCTGTGGGTCCTGTGCTTCAGCTCAGCTGCTCCATGCTCCTCTGTGCCTTGGCAGTAGCCAGTCACTTAGAGACTCAGCTTCAACTCCAGCTGACCTCAGATGTAATTTCAAGCCCAAGCTCTTTGCCACAGCGATAACAGAGCTCTGATAGCCTGGGGGATACTCGCCAAGTCATGAGATCCTCCTTGGGCAGGAAAGCCTTCTTGATGACACCCTCATCCAGCCCACAGACCCTGGGTCTCACCCAGAAGCACTGCCAGCCCCTGGATGGCAGCCCTGAGTGACAGCAGAGCCATCTCCTCCAAGACATCTCTGCCTTGGAGTCACTGTCCCGAAACTGCTTGTACCCAACAGTGGGAAAGAACACAGGGAGCGAAGGCACCCATCCAGAGCCAGAGGACTTGCACAAGAGAGCGGAGCCGTGTGACGTGGTCTCAGAACGTGTTCTCCCACATGGAAACCCTGTGACAGGGATTAGGGGCTGCTGGAAGCATAAAGAAGCAGAGACAAGCCTGGAGCCAGGAGCAGCCCCACATCACTCAAAGCGCAGCAAAGCCTGGTGTGAACTGGGGCAGGAGCAGCTGGAGCTTGTGGAGAGCAGCAGGCACCGTGTCCAACAGGCTCTGCTCCCCGGGGACAGGCCAAGAAGCTTTCTGCCCCCAAAGACAGAGGGTGGAAGAAGAGACAGCAAAGTTCATGTGAATCATTGAATGGTTTAGGTTGGAAGAGACCTTAAAGCTCTTCCAGCTCCAACCCCTGCCACGGGCAGGGCCACCTTCCACTAGAGCAGCTTGCTCCAAGCCCCTGTGTCCAACCTGGCCTTGAACACTGCCAGGGATGGGGCAGCCACAGCTTCTCTGGGCACCCTGTGCCAGCGCCTCAGCACCCTCACAGGGAAGAGCTTTTTCTTTATATCCAACCTGAACTTCCCCTGTTTCAGTCTGAACCCATCACCCCTTGTCCTGTTCCTACAGTCCCTGATGAAGAGTCCCTCTCCAGCATCCTTGTAGCCCCTCTCAGACACTGGAAGTTGCTCTGAGGTCTCCATGCAGCTTCTCTTCTTCAGGCTGAACAGCCCCAATGTTCTCAGCCTGGCTCCATATGGGAGGTGCTCCAGCCCCGATCATCCTCCTGGCCTCCTCTGGACACTCCAACAGCTCCATGTCCCTCTTATGTTGAGGACACCAGAGCTGCACACAGTGTTTTAAGTGTGGCCTCATGAGAGCAGAGCAGAGGGATGGAGGGTCCCTGTGAAGCCAGCAGCGTGGCGCAGGGGAAGGCTTCAGCTGGACACACTATTGTGACTCTGAGAGCATGCCAAGAGAGGTGGGTCCTGCAGGTAGGTCCCATCTGCAGCACAGCAGCTGTGAATCCCAAAGCGCACCTTGTGTGCAGCATCCAAGATGCTGAGGACAAGCTGCAGGGAGCAAAACCTCCTCTGGCCTACCCGGGGTGAATGCTGGCCACAAGATCAGCAAACATCACCCTTGAATTTGAAGTGGTTTCTGCTCTTGAAGCCAAACACACCCTTTCCAGCAGCATTCCTGCAGCATGACTGCATGGAGCCCTTGCTCCCCAAGGGGGGCATTCGAGGCAGTGCCATGGTGCTCACTTTATTGTTCTGCATCGAGCAGAATAAAGGAAGCTCCTTCCAGCTGCAGAAACAGCTCTTCCTTGAGCTCACCATCTGCTTTCTTTGCAGTTAGTCTTGGCCAACAAAGCCATTCCTGCACTAGCCAAGTGCCACTTAACCCAGCTCATACCTGCCCAACCCTCCAGCACACTGAGAGCAGGGCACATCTCCAGGCACTGCCCAAATGCTCCTTGCAGGCTGTGATCAGGAAGGAGCCACATTCAGGACCCAGGAGCTCAGAGTCGCCCAAATCATGCACAAAGCAAGTGCTGCAAAAGGGGTGATGAAGACTTGATGCAGCCCATGGGGTTGTGTGTGTGTGTGATCCGGCTGACACAGCAGAGTGCGGCTGTTGGGAAGTTTCTGAGCAGGCGCCAATAAACAGTCTCAGGAGAAGCACAAAGATCCCTCTATCAGAACTAAGCAGGAATAATGCATTTCACCCATGGGTGCCATGAGAACAGTGCATTTGCTTTCCTCATCAGCAAACAGGTCTGGCAAAGCAGATGAGGGCACACCAGGGAGAAGTTGTCCCTCAATTACCACATCCAAGGAAAAACCCCTGGCCACATGCTGGAGCTATGGGTGAAACTGTGCAGCTAGGAATAAAGCAAAGCTCTTGGCAGAAGAGTCCTTCAAGCCTGTCCACGTGTGAGCTGCCAGCATGCACCAGCCAGGAACCTCCTTGCACAGCTTCAGACTAAGCAGAAACCACCCTGTGATCCTGGGGACCCACAGCACATGCATGAGTGTGCTGAGCACAGGTGACAGCAGTGCTGGGAGCAGGAGGAGGGGAGGTGTCAGCTCCGGGAGGCTGGTTGCCAGGCAGGATCGTAATCCCATGGGACAGATATCAGGTCTCCACACAAGAACTCTCTAGAGGGAGCAAAGTCCACACACTGCATGGCAGAGCCACTCAGGGCACCTGACAGTTCTGGGGGAAGGAGAAGGGCATTTCTCTGCTGCCATCTCCACCTTGCTCCACAAGAGCCGGGAAACCCAGCATGGCTCTGCCTGCTGGAAACAACAGCAGACGGCACCAGGAGACCAAAAAGCCTGCTGGCTGCATCTGGTTTGTGCCTCTGCCACAGGGTGAAACCCCAAAGTGCTGGCGGGAGGGAAGGGTGCAGCTCCAGAGCCCAGCACCCATGAACTGGGGCTGCTCATTCCTCTCAGCTTCCCATAGCCCAGCTCAGCAGCACTGGCAGAGTTTGGGGTTTTGCCTCTGAACACAGCCAAGAAGGACCCAGAGTGATGCTTGGCAAGGGCCAGGCTCTAACAGCCCTTCCAGTGCCACCCACTGCTCATCCCTGCTCCATGACATCCTTGGGTGATCTCCAGGAAGGCATTTTTCACTCCTTACTGACCATCTGTTGGAGCAAACACTACTGGGGCTTAGGTGGGGTGGCATCAGAGGGAAAGGGGTCCAATGCAGGGGCTGTACCAAGGGTGGGAATGACCCACGCAGCACAGGCAAAGCTCACCTAGCAAGGAGCCCCACACATGCAACCCTCAAACCTGCTCCAGGAGGAGGACCAGCACAGCCCAGAGAGCTCCCAAACCACTGACACCCCTGGGCAGGATGCAGGTGCACTTGGTGATTAACCATAGGCACAGCCAGGCAAGGAAGGGCAGCACCAGCTCACCGCGACCAGCTCAGCCCCATGGTGATGGACAACATCCGCTGGGAAGAAGCAGCTGCTCCTGAACACACCAGAACTCCTCACCTTCCAAAGACCCACCCCCGGGCTGCAGCAATGTATTTGGAAGCATTTATATATTAAACTCCCAAAGCACAATCTGCAAGAAGCGGCTGGACGGGTGCAGCCCTGCATCCCCTGAAGCTCCCACACCAGTGCTGCCCTCACAAGCAGCCTGCACACTGCTCTCACCACAGACAAGCAGGATGCTCACACAGATGGGGATTACTGGCAAGCAGCGGCAAGCAGGGAGTCCCTGATAAGCAGCACTCAGGTGGCAAGCAGAGATAAGGCTCCCAGCAGCGTCTGCACCCCCACAGTGACCCAAACCCCACTTGCCAGGCACCCCAAAAGCCGTTTGTGCTGTATTAACAGGTGACAAGCGTGTGGCAGCCGGATGGTGCCCCTGGTGCGCACAGGGACATGGGACTGCTGCAGCCTCACCCGGGGAGTGCTGCATCATCCCGGTGACCGTGACACAGGGATCCCGTGAGTGGAGTTGCATCAAGTGGAGCCCGAGGTGTGGAAAACTGCCAACGGCTTTGGGCTGGAGCCTGGCCTTGGCAGAGGGTGGGAGGCCGGGAATGCTGCCTGGGGTGTGCAGGGGGGGAGCACCCCTGGCAGGGCAGCACCCAGGAGGGAAGGGGCAATGGGGGAGGAAGAACCCCCGCAGGGTGCTGGGGGGGGGCGGTTTGGCGGCACCCGGGGGGTGCTGGTGGTGGGGCGCTCTCCCCGGGCGGCGTGGCCGTGACGCACAACATCCTTCAGCCAATAGGAGCAGGGGGGATGGGCGGGAGCAGCCAATAGCGGCTCGGCCAAGTCCCGCGCCCCGCGCGCGCTGTCCCGCCGCCGCCTCCTCCCGCGTCCCCGCGCTCGCTCACTCCAGCTCCTGGCGCTCGGCCTCCTCGGCGCTCAGGTCCTCCTCCACGCTGTAGTCCAGCACGGCGCCCACGCCGAACGCCTGGTTCCTGCGGATGAGCGGCTTGATGGCCTCCTGGTCCTCCCCGGCCACGAACTGCCCGTAGAAGGTCATCTTCATCAGCCGCTCGAACAGCGCCTGCCCGAGCACCCGCTGGCACAGCCGCAGCAGCTGCGGGGCAACAGGAGATCAGCGACCGGCAGAGCCCCGCACCGACAGCTCCCCCGGGACCAGCACCTCCCGGAGCGGGCAACCCCCGCGACGAGGACTCTCCGGGCCCGAGACATCCCGGAGCGGGCACTCTCCCTACAGCGAGAGCCCCCCCGGGGACGCTCCGGGACCGGCACCCTCTCCCCCGGTCCAGAGCCGGCAGTTCCCCCCCCCGCCCCGCGCGTCCGGGGACCGGCCTCAGCCACTCACCTCCCGGTTGCGCTCCACCAGCGGCCCCACAGCGCAGAGCCCCAGCACCACGAGCCCGCGCAGGAGCTCGGCGCTGCTCTTGCTGCGGAACGCCTCCCGCGTGTCCCCGAAATCCACGGCCGGCGGCGACTCCCGCTCCGCGCCCCACGGCGGGGGAGGCGGCGGCGGCAGCTCCTGCCGGGCCCCGCTGCCCGCAGCCGGCAGCGGAGCGGCCCCGCGGGGCGCCGTGGCAGGTGCGGAGCGCGGGCGGCGGGGGGCACCCAGGCGGGCGGCAGCGCAGAGCGCCCGGGCCGTGAGCGGCGGAGCCATGGGCACGGCGGGGCCGCCCGCACCACGCCACAGCCTTAAGTATGGCCCGGCCGGCACCGCCCCGCCCCGCCCCGCCGCCCGGCACCGGGACCGCAGGGCCCCGCGCTGCCGGTTCCCATCCCCTCGGTCAGCGCCATCCCTCCCGAAGAGGGCACAGAGGGGCAGGAGGGGACCCCAGGGTGCCCTGGGTGGGGCTGAAGGAAGCCTCATGCCCTTGACGGGGGATGGAGCGGGGGGCAAAGAGAGACCCGTGCCCTTGAGGAGCCCCAGGGAGTGCTATGGAGGTTCTGAGGGGGGACCTGAAGTGGTCCCCATCCCACTGAAGGGGCCCGAAGTGAGTACTGGGGCCAATCCTGCAGGGATAAGGGGCTCCTGACTGCTGGAGGACCATAGGGTCCCCAAAAGGGGCCCGAGCCCGGCTCCTCAGTGACACCTTGTGCCTGGGGATGCTCAGCGCAGGCAGAAGCAGCGGCAGGCAGGAGCCTGCGAGCTTTGCTGCGGTAAGAAACCACGTCCTGAGCGGGGCGGAGGAAGAGCCCGAAGCTTTGAGCACCTCCAGCAGTTGTGATGCGAAACTCACCTGTCTCAAAGCAACCCCCAGGCCAGCAAACGGCAACCACTGGACGTCAGTCCCTGTCTGGGTGAGCAACAGCTACCTCAGGGTCAGCAGTACATGAATAGTTACACAGTAAATGTTTTTCCCTCCATGCCCAGCACTGGCATTGCTGTAATTAGCAGTGAAAACATAGAGGTTCCATGAGCTCATTTGAAAGGTTTCCTTTCGAGATGTCCCATCCTTCCGTGGTGAGAGCCAGCTAGTGGCATTGACCCTGCACAGAACTATGTCCAAGCCCGCTATGGGAAAGCATCTATTTCCTTCAATATATTCCTTGTGCTGCATTAACTCTTTCATGCTACTGAGAACAAAATGATTCTGCTTCAGCTCCTTGCTGCAACAAGGTTATGCGCACGAAGTCTCGGGCTCCATCCTCCTGTCAGGCAGTTGTAGGCAGCCATCAGGTCCCCCCTGAGCCTTCTCCATCTGAACCCCCCAGGTCCCTCAGCCATTCCCCATCACCCCTCTGTGCTCCAGGCCCTGCACCAGCTCCGCTGCCCTGCTCTGGCCGCGCTCCAGCACCTCAATATCTCTCTTGGAGTGAGTGGCCCAGAGCTGAGCACAGGATTCGAGGTGCTGCCTCACCAGTGCCCAGTGCAGGGGCACAATCCCTGCCCTGGCCCTGCTGCCGCACTGCTGCTGATCCAGGCCAGGATGCTGGGGGCTTCCTGGCTGCCTGGGCACAAGCTGCTCACGTTCAGCTCCATCAATCAGCACCCCCAGGTCCTTCTCCCTGAGCAGTTTCTAGCTGCTCTTTCCCAAGCCTGGAGTGTTGCAGGGGGTTGTTGTGGCTCAAATGCTGGACCCGGCACTTTGCCTGTTGAACCTCATCCCATTGGCACAGCCCATGATCCAGCCTGTCCAGACCCCTCTGCAAAACCTTCCTCACCGCTATCTTCCTCCAGCCCAGTGCTCAGGAAAGGCCAATCCTGCCCCATCCTTGGGATGAGGGCTGGATCCTCGCTGTCTGTAGCTCTGCCCTGCAGCAGCCCTTGCCAAGCTGCGTGCCCCACTCCCAGCATACATCCTCTGCAGTTTCCCTGGAGAATGCTGATTCAGATCCTCCTGCGCCGGGTGTTTCTCATGCTGATCATGTGCCTGACTCATGTCCAGCACCAAAGTGCTTCCGCCTCAGGCTAGCATGTTGGGAGGGACATCTCCCCCCCAGCAGCAAGCAGGCAAGGACTGGGGAGCAATGCAGACCCTCAGCTGGTACCTAGCTCAGCGTAATAAAAGAGGCTGCCTCTGAAATGGCACCTGGGAAATATCCTGGGCAGAGAAAACCCCATCAGGGTTCCCACATTGGGTAATTGTTTCTTTTGCAGAGGGTCGCCCTGGTTTTCCATCTGCAGCTAGGAGTGGCTCGTCTGAGATGCCCACAAGTGTGCCTGGTGGAAAGGGAAGGGCAGTGAATGCCTGGAACAGTTTTGTTGCACTTAGAGCTGAGGAAGGATCATGCTGAAAGGTTTCTGTGGAAGTGGGCTCTAGGAACAGGCACAAAAAGCCTTTTCTCCGAGCTGGCAGCCTCAGCAGGCGGTTGTTCATGAAGCCAGGATGCCAGAGTGCCCGCACGGAGCCAGCACGGCTTCAGCCCTTTGTAAAGGATTAAACACCTCGTGCCTGGGCGGCATTCCTGGGAAATCAGCGAGGGAGAGCAGCACTTGGAGGCAGAGGTGGGGCTGGGTAAAGAGAAGGGGCTGCTGAGCTCTGTGTCCCCACAGAGCATGGCCATGGCCCCCTGAGGGAGGGATGGGAGCCAAGGGGCAGCCCTGGGCAGGGACAGCAGGAGCTGCTGGGGGTGTGTGCCTCCAAGGACAGCTCACCAACCTGCACCTTCCTAACCTCACCGCTTCCTCCCACGTGATGGGATGTAGTGGCATGGGTTAGTGGTGGCCTTGGCAGTGCTGAGGCATGGTTGGACTTGATTTTAAAGGTCTTTTCCAACCTGATGGATTCTATGATTCTATGACACTAGTAAGGGGCCCCTCTACTTTTTTTCAGCCTTTTCAAGATTGGCTAGACAGGGTGCTGGGACATCTGGTCTAGGTCATGGCTTGACAAAGTTGGATCAGATGATCCTTGAGGTCCCTTCCAAGCTGAGATTCTATAATTCTGTGCTCCAGAGCATGCACCAGAACCCTTGTGCAGTCAGGAAGGGGCTGCTCAGAGCTGTCCATCACTCAGGAGGTTAATGCACCTGTGTCAGGGAGCAGAGGTGGTGAAACCACCTGTGGGTGGATGGTCCATAGGTATTCCTGCTGCTCCTCAGGTCACATGGAATCCCAGGCTGGTTTGTGTTAGAAGGGACCTTAAAGCTCCTCCAGCCCCAACCCCTGCCACGGGCAGGGACACCTTCCACTGGAGCAGCTTGCTCCAAGCCCCTGTGTCCAACCTGGCCTTGAACACTGCCAGGGATGGGGAGGGGATGCTCTGTGCCTGGCACGGGCTTGGAGGAAGATGAGGAGGCGATAGCACCTTGCTGCCGCTGGGCGTCGCTGCGGCTCCACCAGTGCCGGTCCCCCTTGCAGCGGTGGTGCCGGTGGTGCCGGTACCGGGCTGCGGTGTGCGTGAGCGCTGCTCGGTTCCCGCAGCATCCCCTGCTCTGCAGCCGGTCACGGCCCCGCACAGCCCCCGGTGCCCCCGCCGCCCCTCCCGGTGCAGGGCAGGGGTGTCTCACCGAAGTCTCAGCCCGCAGCAGCCTCGGAGGGGCTGTGGTGCGGCGGGGCCGTGCTCAGGCAGCCTCGGAGGGGCTTGTCCTGCTTTGTGTTCGCTTTGTCTTGGTTGTCTCCGTCCCCAGCCCCTCGTCTGGGACACCCTGAAGCTCTCCCTCGGGTTCATAGAACCCCTGCCTGGTTTGTGTTGGAAAGGACCTTAAAGCTCATCCGGTTCCAGCCCCTGCCACGGGGGTTGGAGCACCTTCCACTAGAGCGGATTGCTCAAGGGCTTGTCCATCCTGTCAATGGCATTTTATTGCTGCTCCCAGGGACAGTGGCTGGAGCTGCTGCAGAGAGCATCCTGGGATGAGCTCCAGCCCATCTATCACACACTGACTTGGCATTTACGAGGGATCTGAAGTAATAAATTCTCCCTGCGATGTGCCTGGGAGTCGGTGTCAAGGACAGGCTCAGCAAAGCCTCTGCAGGTGCTGTGTGCCCAGAAGACAGTCCTCACTCGTTCCTGTTTCTCTTGGAAGCATCTCTAATTGCAAAGGATGGACAGCAATGAAGGGCTAGGCTGGGGGTGGTGGGAAATGGACGAGAAGAACTCATCTCCTAGACCTCCTTTTGGCTGCTCAGCATCACCAGAGGGCATCAATAGGAAACACAGAATGTTCCCACAGAGACAACAGTTGAGGCCCGGTGCCACATTTCTCCCCCCATTCCTGGATCACGGTCCCAAACCAAATAAACAATACACAAATGGTCCAAAGTTGGACATTTTTCCTGGGATAAACCTGCTTTTGTTGTGACATTTGCTCGGTAAGAAAGCTCTCGCTGGCAGTGCCCAGCACTGCTGGTGCTCAGCACAGCACAGGCGCCCTGACAGCAATTTGGCTGCTAAAGCTGCTAAAAAGAAAAACTCTTCCGTGTTTTTTCTCTCCTCTCCAAAGAAACCCCACAGCATCACACCTTCCTCCCGTCCAAACCGGCAGCGCTCCTCAGGCAGACGGGCTGCATGGGACTAGATGAGCTTTGAGGTCCCTTCCAACCCATATCATTCTCTGATTCTATGATTCTATGCAGGGTGCTGAGCTCTAAAGTTGTGCCATTTTGGTTTTCTGCAATATTTCTTTCAGAGAATGGGGAATTTTCTCTGGTCCTGAGGGAAACAAGGAAGCAAAGGTGGATCTAACTCCTGAAATATCCAGTTAATCATAGAATCCCAGACTGGTTTGGGCTGGGAGGGACCTTGCAGCTCCTCCAGCTCCAAACCCTGCCATGGGCAGGGACACCTTCCACTGGAGCAGCTTGCTCCAAGCCCCATCCCTGGTGCTTTGTGGATCCCCCAGGTGCCACCCCATATTTGGTGTGCCCACCAGCCCTGCTGTCCCCTGCTCAGCCCCAAGGAGATAAGAGGCATCCCTCCAGCCCGAGATGGACCCTTGGAGCCCCCCAGCCTGCTCCAAGCCTGCGGTGTTGGCTTTGAGCTCCCACTTGTGCTCATCTCCTGGGCTTTCACTCCCATTGTATTTCCCTACCTTGTTTATGGGAGTGAACAGGAGCACCTTCTAGAGGAGCACCGGGGGCTTTGCCCAAGATGTGTCACATCCACTGCTGCCGCTTCCTCCACTACACCAGTTACCCTGGCAAGGAGGGAAACCAGATGACCCTGACGTGATTTGTTCTGGTAAACTCTGCTGGCAGGCTTTTACTCTGCTTTTATCCCGTTATTGTCCTCTCCGTGTTTACAAATGGATCCTTCAATAATTTGTTCCCCGAGTTCTGAGGAGCTGGAGCTCCCCAATGTCTCCAGCTTCCTGGTTCTCCCTTGCAGACACTTCTGCACTTCCCTGGGACTGCTTGAGCCTTCAGAATCTGTCACAAGCTGCTGCTCACTGTTCCCATATTGCTTACATTTCTCAGGGTAGCTTTTCTTGACCCCTGACTATTCATATACCTTGATCTTGGCATCCTGTAACTTCCTTCCTGACATTGACCTCACCTCCTATCTGTTGGTAATGAAATAGGTCTAGATACTGGTTACAGCCTTATGCTGTGAAAACCGTGGCGTGGAAAGCACTGGTTCCTTCTCTATTTGACCTCTTTGCTGCTTCTCTCCATCTCTCCATCACAAGACATGAGTGCTGCCTCTCTTTTCTCTCCATTACACTTCCAGGAACTTCTTCTGTTGTTTTTTATGCTGCTCACTGGCTATAACTCACTTGGCTCCTCAGCCTTTCTCAATCAGCCCCCATGCGCTTGAGCTTTCCCTTTACACTCATCCTTAGACCCTCATTCCCATTTTTATAGGATTTCTTTTGATTTTCAGACAGTAAAGTGCTCCTGATGCAGCAATATTGGCCTTTTACTGTTGTCCTGTGGTTCCCCTGCACCAGGATGTTTAGCTGCTGTGAACCTGATAGACTCTCTTTTAGTAACTTCCCTCAGTACTGGATGTCTTTTTCCTTCAGGATGCCCCGCAGGGGCTGTTGCTGGGGGTGGAGCATCCCCACAGGTTTGTTAAGTCTGTGCTTGTGCAGATACTATCTTGTTTCAGGATGCTCTATTTCTTTTACTGTCAAACCCAGTGAATGATGCTGTCTGTGATTTCTGTGCCCCACATGTTGCCCTGCTGGTCCTTCCATACTGTTCAGCTGCAAGACTGGTGGAGCTGCCCGCATCCACATCCCCAGTCCCAGCACTCTGGAAAAGGAAGAATGGACAGGGAACACTCCAAATGCTGTCTGGGTAAGGCTGTGTCATCCTGCATTGGTTCCTTGTGATGGAATGTCAAAATGAGATGGTTTAGATATAAAAAGTTGCTGTTTATTCCTCCAAATGCTTGCTGAATGAGGCCTTAACTTGAGAATAATTGCAGATAAAATGAAGCTATATTTTTGATGAATAAATTGTTCTTCTTTCAAATGTGCTCAATTTGAAGTTTAGTGCTATGATAAATCTTCACTAACTTCTGTTCCTGAGAGAAGCAGCAGACAGGGAGGGAACGTGCCCAGCCCCGGTGTGGGACAGATGGTCCATGCAGCAATCCTGCAGGAAAATGAAGCCTTCTCCTGCCAGGGGGGTGATGGGAACTGCCAGGGCTGAGCACGGGCACACTGAGGTCTGAGGGTAAAGGGGTGGGAATGCAAGAGAGGTGGGTCAAAGACTAGTCATTACCGGGAGGATGTGTGCCCAAAACGATATTACTGCTCTCTGCCAGAGTCAGTCTGTCCATTCATCCCTCCATCCCTCCTTCCCCCCATCCCTCCCTCCCTCCATCCTTTCATCCCTCCATCTGTGTACTGGTTGTGCATGGGAAGGTTATGGTAGTGGGTGGTCTACAGGGGTGGCCTCTGTGAGAAGCTTCCAGAGGCTTCCCCTGTGTTTGACGGAGCTGATGCCAGCCAGCTCTTAGACAGACCTGCTGCTGGCCAAGGCTGATCCCATTAGCGATGGTGGCAGCACCTCTGGGATAATGTATTGAAGGAGGGCAAAACCCCTGTGCAGTTGCAGCCCGAGAGAGGAGTGAGGAAATGTGAGAGCAGCAGCCCGGCAGACACCATGGTCAGTGCCGGAGGTGAGGAGCTGCTGCATGTGCCAGAGCAGAGATTCCCCTGCAGTCCATGGTGCAGACTGTGGTGAGGAAGGCTGTGCCCTGCAGCCGATGGAGGTCCGCAGTTCAGCAGATTCCACCTGCAGCCTTTCAGTGTCTGAAGGGGGCTTCAAGGATGCTGGAAAGGGACTGCAGGGATAGGACAAGGGGTGATGGGTTCAAACTGAAACAGGGAAAGTTCAGGTTAGGTATAAGGAAGTTCTTCCCTTGCAACAACCTGCTCTAGTGGAAGGTGTCCCTTCCCGTGGCAGGGGGTTGGAACTGCACGAGCTTTAAGGTCCCTTCCAACCAAAACCAGTCTGGGAGTCTATGATTCTATGACCCAGGGCCACTGGTCCTCTCTGGGGACATGTGCTGATGTGCACCAGGGCAGGGCACAGGGTGGAGCAGGTTCCTGACCTGGTGCTGCAATGTTCAGAGCTTGGAGGGCCACACGTCACAGATGTGACCTCAAAAGGGCAGCTCTAAGCTGCTCTGCTTCAGGAGAAGCTTAGCACTTAAAGCTGATTCCAACAGCTTTTGCCTAAAGTTTTAAGCCCCGTCACTAATCAGCAGCTGCTTTATGGCTGCTGTAAAAGAACAGAAAAAAATCAAGACATCTCCCGAAGGTGATGGTGGGGAAGCGCTTCCCGACTCCTGCATTCATCACCTGCGGTGCCGGCATTTACGAGCGCATGGAGCCATAAATCCCTGCGGGGCTGACAGCGGCCCGGACTCGGTGCTGAAGGGGAAATGTTGTGTCTGAATCTGTGTCCGGCCCTGGGAGAAGCTTTATTCATGCTCTGCACGGTGAGCCCGGTGTATCTGAGCCCTGGGACACTCAGCTCTGGTTTTGTGGGCTCTCCTGCCTGCTCCGACCCGGTCATTTTCTGCTCCAGAGCCCCCTGCGGGCAGGAGCAGGGCTGTTGGGAGGGAAGGGCAGGCACCAAGCCTCCTGTCCGCACCAGTGCAGCACCAGGGTCTTTTCCATGTGAGCCACGGACCAAGACTAAACGTGGCTCAGCTGGGGTGAGGGGAGGTCGAGGGAAGGGCTCGATCCCCATCCTGGTGAGCACAAGCAGAACGAGGTGCCCATGAAAACCAGCAACGGGTGTCAAGGATACCTTGGGCACCAGCGCCCCAGCAGCCCTGCTGCCAGTGCGAGATCTCACTCCAATGCCTTGTGAAGTACTGCCTTTGTAAACCTAAGGAAGCTCCGTGCGTGTGTTCAGGGGCTCTCTGAGCTGAGCCATCCCCAGCTGCCACCTGCAGTCCCGTTACCCATGGATTGTGAGAGAGCTGTCCAGAATAGTGAGTAATCACAGCTTGTGCGGAGTCACAGAGGGGTATGGGCACAGCACCTCTTACAAATCAGTGCAAAGACCCTGCAGATTAGATCCTTCTTCCCCCTGCCATAAAGGGCTTCATTGTGCTGGAACAGTAAAAATATCAGGAGCTGTTATTAATGAGGATGTGCCACAACTGCTGACTCCAATGCAAACGTGTCTCCATATGGTCATTACAGCTGAAGGACAAACCCAATATTTTATGTTTCTCACAGTTACTGTTCATCAAATGTTTATGAAAATGCATAATGACTGTGCCTGATGAGCTGCTTGTTCAATGAAGGGAATGAGATGAGGACCCACGTGCATTTCCAACCCAAATAATCAAGACCATTAAATTAATATCTTAATTATGTGATACATTTCCAAACATTTTCTAGAATGCATTTTATTTTTATTTAACCTAATACTATGTTTATCTGCAGCTCATGCTGTGATCTGTGCAATAAACCTACAGAAACACTCTCAGTTCTGTTTTTATTGCCCTTTTGGAAGCTACTGAGGGCCCAGGCTATCTGATGCTCAGATGGGCTCCGAGCAGGGCTCTTCATCACTTAGCTCAGGAACACTGAATGCATTACGGCGCCGACCCCCCTCCTCCAGGCCCCGTATGGGTTTATTCTCCTCCTCACCCCGAGGAGCCTCCTGCCAGCTCAGAGCCATGCACAGGCTCTCCAACGACAGCCAGTGCTGGTTTTCCCCAGCAAGCAATTCATTAATGTCATATCAATGTTCATTAACTTCACTTCCTCACTCTGCGACTGACCACCTGCACCGTGCGTGGCCGTACTCAGCTCCAACGAGACGGTGACTGCATCTGCCTGCCAAGGACGGCATCCCCCCTTTGGCATGGGCATGACAAACTGGAGATGACCACAGAAGAGCTGCAGGAAGGGCAGAGGGGCTGGAAAACCTGCCTTGACCTGGGAGGTGAAGGGGCCGGCTGGAGGTGGGCTGCCCGCAGTGCAGGGTTACTCGCTTTGGGAGAGCAGTGCCGGGCAGGGACTGATGCTCATCTGGATGAACAGGACAGCACAGAGAGGAGAGCCTGAAGTGCAAACAGACACAAAGATGGGTCAGACCAGAAATAAAGAGCATGAACAGCCCAAGTGAGGTTATGTCAGATTTGGTGTCACTGAAATCTCCTGGAGAGCTGTCAAGGAGCCTTGGGTCTCTGCATCAGTCTTCTGAGGTCAGTGGGGAGAGAGGGTGAGAGATGGTGTGAGCTAAACCCTGCGGGTTTGGGGTGCGTGGAGATGGTGGAGCTGTTCCTCCACATCCCTTCCCCTTGCCTGCACCCATGTCCATGTCATTCTGAAGCCACATGTCCCCATGCACCTCCAGTCTCCTGCACATCCCTCCTAGTCCTGCTCTCTCAGAACACCGGTGCTCACCCCACGGCCCAAGGACGCTGCCTGGGAATGGGTCATGAGGCGGTTTTGGGAGCAGCTGGTGGTGTCCTATCACTGTTCTCTCGTGGCTGGGTCCCAGGCTCGGGCTGTGCACATCGCTTTGGGAAATCAGAGCAGTTTCTCTCCAGATCCATGCCATAAACCAGCAGTCGGGGTCCTTTCCATTCCACTTCCTGGCTGCACTATAAGCAGAAATGTCCCTGCATGCAGTTAACATGTCAGGCAAGGAGATTTGAGGCTTGTGCTCCTCAGCAGATCTGCTAACTGCTCTCTGAAACACAGCTACGGGTAACTCAGTAATAACCAATGCCCCATTAACAGCCAGTGGGGCCTTGCAGCAGCTTTTGAGAGGCCTGCTGTAATTAGCTGAAAGTTCTGTAAACTATAAATGCACAATTAGAGTCTGTCTAATGAACTGCGGTGACGGAGGTGGGTGCGTGCACAGTGCCCGGGCACAGACCCCTCCCTGGCTGAGAGCAGCACATCCGAGCAGCACATCTGAGCTCTCTTCATGTTCCACTTGCACAAAGGCTTTTTCAAACACCTTTATTGAAACTTGATTGTATGAATTTTCCATTGGCTGCACACCTAATTGTGAATGAGCCCCGGGCACCTTGCTCCCCTGCCTGCGTGTTGAGTTCACCGCAGCAGTACACATACTGCAAACATAAAAGCTGATGGAGTCATAGGCTTGTCACCTGTGTGTCACCCCTTTAGTGCAGTGCTGAGTGCTCACCCCTTGCACCCAAAGGGGACAACACTTTTGCTCTGCAGAGGATGACGCTCTCAAGGGTTTCCATTCGTGGCTCTTGGTCCTCTGTTCACTGAAGCCCTGTTAGAGCAAAGCTCATGATTAGTGCCAGGCTTGTCACAAACAGCCACCGTCAGCACATGCGGGTCTCTGGGAGCTGATGTCCCACCACAGCAACCTGCTGGTGTCCATAGCCTTGTGCTTCCTCCAGGGATAGTGGGGCTTCTAAAAGGGCAAGATTATTCTCTTGCTTGGAATGAAGAAGTGCCTCTGGCCAGGACCTTCTCTGTGGGGGAGGTTGGACTTGATGAGCTAAAAGGTCTTTTTCAACCCAGTTGATTCTGTGACTCTGTGAGAGGATGTCCCTGGATGGGCAGGTCCCTGCTCCCAGGCCCCCATTCCCTGGATGGGCAGGGCAGTGGCAAGAGCCCGCAGGGAAGGTGGGAGCTGTCTAGTGGCCAGGATGGGGATGGTGATGCTTCCCTTCATAGGGATGTGGGGCATGTTTCCTGGGGGTATGTGGATAACAGCCAGTGTGTGAGGCAGGCTGCTGGAGCAGGCACAGGGTGCAGCATCACCCAGGATGTATGGACTCAACCACATACACCAGGAATGGCCACAGGAGCTGCGCAATGTCCTTGCCCCAAGCACCAGTGTCCCTGCTGCTGCTGCACCATGGCTGAGCCTCTCTGCTGAGCACAGAGATCATTGCTTTTATAGGCACTACAGCAGTCATCACTTTATTCGAATGGAGGCTTCTTATGGTTTAATATCATTAAATACAGATGCAACTTGTGTTCTCTAAAGCCATAATGCCCCTTCCAGTTACTGCCTTACAATTAACTGGGCTATAAAGCTTTCAAACATATTGCAGACACTAATTCAACTGGATAGTGAAGAAACATGGTTTTATTGGGCAATTACAGTGCTTGGAACATGTTCCAGTCCGTGTGATATCTTCTCAGTGGTAACAGGGGCTATCAGGCCATGCCACTAAGAAAGGGTCAAAGGTGCTCTCGACAAGCCATGTCTCCAGGCTGCAGGGATGGTTTTATTTACATCTTAATAAAAAGTTACCCAGGAGGGATGTCAGAGGTGGTGCAAGCAGAGAGCACAGTGAGCTGTGCACACCAGAGCTGCGCTGGGTCCTCATCTCCTGTGGTACCTGCAGGCTGTCCCAGAGACAGTGCCATTGCTAATGACATGGGAGACACATGACATGACACGACACAACACACACCAGACATGTAGGCATACCTGGGCATGTATCTGTCCCATCTCCGCCAGTGTTCAAGGTCAGGTCGAACGGGGCTTTGAGCAGCCTGCTCTAGTGGAAGGTATTAGTGCCTGTGGCAGTGTGTTGGAACTGGATGATCTTGAGCTCCCTTCCACCCCAAACCATTCTGTGATTCTATGATTCTATGAATGTCCAGTCCCTGACTGGGGCTGGGTGACAGCATGGCCCAGAAAGCAGTTAGGGGCTGCAGGGGCAATGCTTGTTTCAAGAGTGCTTTGTGCCACAGGACAGCTTGGGATGGAGCCTGTTCAGAGGCTCCTTGATGAAGCTGTGCTGACAGGTAGCAAAGGAGGCAGGTGTTTTGCCCTGGTCTCCATCCTCCCAGGTGCCATTCTCACTGCAGTGCCCTGCACAAAAGAACGCCTCATCTGTGGATGGTTCCAGGGCAGGGATAGGAGAAGTGCTGCCTTGTCACATGCGGTACCTCTGTGGTGCAGGGAATGGCTTCAGACAGGTGTCCCTCATGCATAAGTCATGATCCTGCCTGTGTTCAGAGTGGAAGGCCTGGTGCCACAAGCTGTGGAGGCTCAGCAGGCCCGGGAGGTCACATACGCACTGCTGAGGAAGGAAAAAGAAAGCGCAACCTGTCTGAGCCTTTACCCTCAAGACCTTTTCCTGGTTGTCCCCGGATGTCAGCCACAGCAACCATCAATGCAAGCGGCATGGCCAGGAGCAGCAGGGAGTGGTTGTGGGGCTGTGGACAACTGCTGGTGCTGGCATGGCCCTGCCATAGCTTCTGTGAGCAGGAAGGTGTGAAGTGGGCATTTGTTCTGGGGCTGTCTTTGGAGTTAATAACCACAGTTGAGAAAGAAACTGGAGTCAAATGCTCCTTCTTGGACACACTGGTTTACACAGCCCAGACTGGGAGTAAGAGCAGGATATGTTCATATTTCTCTTTATTTTTTCTCCCTATTTTCAAAATGGAGAAAATTTGTTAAATCTTGAAGAAAAATGGTTTTATTTCTGCTATAACAACAGAGCTGTGTCCCTGTTTATTCTCTATAGGACTAGTTACCTTCAAGAAATAGTTACTCATTTGTATGTGTCTCTCTGGAGAGGAAGGTCATATCCTTCATGAACGGAAAAACTAATTGGAGAAGTAATTCAGCAGTTGCCTGATAGGTCAGATATCAGAAGTAAATACACAGGTCAGTGCATGATTGTGACGATGGGTTTGCGCCTTCGGTGAGTACTGAAGAAGGGGTGTTGTGTTAAACAAGGATTAATTTTACCACCCAGTGGAGGAGTAGAGGGAATGTGCTCAGCAGTAGCCTGCACCCACCCTGGGAGCCACTCGTCCATGGCTCCGGAGTAACTTCACCTCTTGTCCATGAAGGACACCAGTGTGTGGGATTCAGATGGGGTTGACAAACCCATCGCCACGAGTGATGCAGGTGAATGGACATTCCTCTTCCCCAGACTTTGCAAAAGGTGCAGCTGCATCTGATACAGAGATGAAAAAACAAAGCCCCACTCCACCAGCAACGAGCCTACTCCTGATGTCTTATGGCATCTGCTGGGTTTGGACACTTCCCAGGCAAGGCACCACTGAGCATTGAATTGTCAACGTGCAGCTCCAGAACAACGTGGGAGATGAGGAGCAGAAAGGGGGACAGTGCAGGAGGACAGAAATGGGACTGACATGTGAAGGGCATGATGGAGCTGGGCTGGAGGCAAGGAAGGAGTGGGAGGAATGGATAAGGGAGGTGGAGGAGACCTGAAATGTTCCATAACCGTGACCGTGGGAGCCATAACCGCAGGCAGACGGATGAAATGGGCATTTGTTCCAGACTGCCACACAAAGGGGTCAGCCCTGGCTGGAGACTTGTGCATTGTCATGGCCCAGCTTGGCTGGGAAACCCACCTGAGAGCTGGGGCTGAGCAGACACAGGTCAGCTGCTCCCCAGGAGTTCCAGGGCACTCAGGAACTCCTCACACTGGATGTCAGCAGGAACAAATATAACCTTGGGCACAGACCAGCTAGGGGAGTTAGACCTCATCAACAGCCATCTGTCCAGCGCTGCTGGGGGCTTAACGATAGCAGGGAAAATGAGACCAGTCAGGACCAAGAACAAATATTTTGGGGCAGGATTGACTAGAGAAATGAATCAAAGACAGCCCAGGAGGAGCAGCAAAGTGCCTTCTTCTCTCAAAAGCAGTTTTTTTACCAAAGAGTCTCACCGGCCTCTGTGGGTGAGATGGGAATGGAGCAGGAGGGGGACCTCTCTCCATCCCCTCTTCTGAGCCCTTTGCACTATGGTCAGCCCTGACAGTGGGGTTGTGCTCGCTGTAGGTGCTCTCCAGCTCCAACCTGCTCTGTGTGACAGGCCTTTGAGCTTCCCTCTCCTGCAGATGCCACCTCTGCTCCTCAGGAGCCTGAAGGGCGTTTCAGTGCCCCGTGCTCCAGCCCGTGGTGCATCGGATTTGGCTCCCGTTTCTTTCTGAAAGGTAGCACCAGTTGGTGGCAAGTCTCCTTGCCGCAGGGCTGGGGGGTGGGAACCTCCATTAACCTGCCCATTGCCTGTGAGAGGAGGCACTGACCCTGCTATTTGTCATTTAATTTGAGTTTATTGACTTGTCTGTCACAGCCCGGGAGCTGTGGTGCTCAGGATGCAGTGCTTGGGGGATACTGGTAACAGTTATGTGCTCCTCCTGCTTCTCCTGGCCAGGCTGGAGCAAAGCTGGGAGGCTCAGTGCCTGCAGATGGGATGTGAGCAGATGCAGGGGCTGTCACCCACATCACCCAACACCAGGGTGACAGTGCTGTCCTCCACACGCTGGTTAGGAAGGCAGCCCCACAGTGACTAATCAGTAAGGGGCACTTGTTGGCAGCTTTCTGCAGAGCTCTGATGTCTGGAAGCACTGCATCCCACTGGCATTTTGTGAGCAATGGAGGGAGCAGTGAGGACAGATGCTGCAGTAGTTGGTTAGTGTGCTGACTGCAGGTTATTGCATGTGTCAGAGCAGGGACCTGCCAGCCTCAGCAGCTCCAGGGATGGTGGAGTACAACCAGATGCTGCAGTAGAAGGTGCAGCAGCAGGGGCTGCATGTGTGGGATAATTCTGGATTCTGAGCTAGAACCTGGCTTCTTCCCAGGGTACCAGTGAAGAGTCTCTGCCAGAATCACTGCTGTGCTCAGCAGCACATGAATGCAGCACTCACAGTGACCCACAGGCAATCTGCAGTGGGTCAGACCTGTAGGGCTCCTTGGGGAAGCACTGAGCTGTAACAATCCACTTATGGAAAAGGCTGAGTTCTCTGGGTGATCCCAGCACCTCCCCAGCCCTGCCAAGAGCTCGATGTGATTTATCAATCTCTCCATCCTTTGTGTCAGCCACAAATTTTTATGAATGAGTTTTTAATATGTATGTTCCAATCATTGATGAGAATATTGACTAAGCCTCCTGCTACAAAGCATTGTAAGAAAAACAGATTTGATGACATTTCATCATGACTCTGTGTGAGCTCTTACCTGAGTCTCAGCCTGTCTCATGTGTTTCACCCCGACGCGGTCAAGTGCTCATTTTTAATCAACCATGAGGCACTAAGTCAGGCACACTCCCCAAGCTGAAGTACCTCGTAGAACCATTATCACATCCTTTCAGTTACTTCTATCAACTGCACGTGTAATCTCCTCTGTGAATGCAATAAAGGCTGACAAGAACGCTTTTCCACAAAACCATATTGATTTGCATTAATTCTCTAGCTTCCTTTCAACTGACTCCTGCATCACTTCCCCTTGGCTTTGCCCAGCTCTGGTACTCAGAGGCAAGCTCATGGAGCCTGGGGTCTCCCTTGGGATGGCAGTTTTCCCACTGGCCCAAGATTTATGGGGGATGCTCCTGAGCAGCCTTCTCCAGACCTGCCCATTGTGCCGTTCGGTGCTGTTTAACACCATCCTGGATCTTTAAACTACTGCTTAGTTTTTCAGCATCCTCTTGTAACACTGACACAAAGGCAGCCCACAGACATTTGTTGCATTTCTGCCCTGTAAAAAGTTTGGTTATCTCTGTAAAGAAAACCTCTGCACTGCTTCTTTCTGTTCACAGACTGTTTCTTTCAATTGCTTTCTCACTGCCATTCAGTCACTGAGTTGTGCATTTCTAACAAATGTGTAGTGCCTGGTACCAATTTTCTGTACTTCATAACTTCTAATTCAAAATCAATGGTTCTCTATTTCCCCCCCTACGCTGCTTTTTGTTATAGAGTGTTTTTTGTGTTATTTATTTCTAGTACCTGCTTCCACTTCACCACTGAAGATGATGGCATTTGGCCAAACACTGCCTCTTATTTGATTACGCACTTACGGCTCTTGCCCTCTAAGAAAAAATTCCTGGTTTCACTCCCATTTTTCTGTCAGCAGTTTGTGGTTCCCACTCAGTTTTGTTCGCAGTTCACCTCCCTGCTGAGATGCTCTCCTTTGGTAATCCCAGGGGAGACACTCCTGGTTGTGGGTCCTTCTGTCTGCCACCGCGCTAGGGAGGAGCATGGCTCTATCTGCTTCTCCAGGGTCCCTTCCAGCTCCATTCCCAGTAATTGTACAAACATGGTAATTACAGGAGTCCTTGAGTCACTTTCACCCTGGCAATGACCTTTCCTACCACCTTCCTGCTGGTACCTCTCAGCCAAATGAACTACTCTAGAAGTAGATTTCCAATCACAACAGGTCCCAGGGAGAGCCCGTTCCCACCTTGTGTGGTTTCACCATCAATATAAGCTGTTTGCTCTTCACAGGACTGACTATATCAGAGTGGACGGATAAAAGCCCCGTTGGGACTGATATGGAAGGACTGGCCCCCTCCAAAAGGCAGAGATACCCCCACACCATTCTGGAGCTGGGGAGAGTCACTGCCCCTCTCCAGC
Organism: Pezoporus wallicus; assembly: GCF_028554395.1. Classification (NCBI taxonomy): domain Eukaryota; kingdom Metazoa; phylum Chordata; class Aves; order Psittaciformes; family Psittacidae; genus Pezoporus; species Pezoporus wallicus. Next base: position 1,175,608 of record NW_026635187.1, on the reverse strand, counting down.
AAGCAGGAGCACTTCTTGGGCCCCTGCTCTTCGGGAGCCTGCAAGCCTGCAAAGAGCACAGAACCAGTTGAAATTAATAATTCATGAGTGACAGTAACAGTTTCCACCATTCAAGGAAGTGAAGAAAATTGTTCCATAAACATCTTTCTTTGCAATTTCCTACCGGTTACTTGAAATTTGATTTTCCATCCAGTTTGTTTCATCAGACCTCCCCAGAGTGATTTGAAAAGTGTCTCTGGCAATTACCCAGCTGCAGCAGGGAAGAAACGGCAGTGGGGCAGCTCCATCTCACCGGCTCCAGCAGAACCAGGAGGAGGAGTGAGGGGGTCACCAGCAGAGAAACAGGCACCAGAAATCACGGGTGAGGAGCTGGGCCAGCACAAACTCAGCTGCACCGCACTGCCGTGGTGTGGCAAGGTCCTTCCTCTTCATGGGGCTGGTGGAAGCAGCAGGCTCAGAGGCTGTAGGCAGCAGCCGGAGGCCATCTGATGTGTATAAACCTGGCACATCACCTTCCCTCTGCGTTGCCAGCAGGTCAGCAAGCTGGGGATATTTACACATCAGATAGGGAGTCTTGCAAATTGAGTCTCTGGAGGGCAAAGACTAGACAAAGAGCTTGGGGGAAAGGCCAGTGTAGTCCTTTGGCTGGATCCCCAAGTCTGCAATGAACATTGCCACTGCTTTAAATACCACAGACTGAAAGCAGGAAAATGATCACCTGGAAACAAGTGATTCAAGGGGCTGGAGCACAAGTGATGAATAAACTTCCACAGCTTACAGTAAATCAGTGCTCTGAACATCCCTGGACATGGAGGCCGCTATGCCAGAGGTCTGGGGAAGGTGGAGGGGGCGAGCTGCTCACCCCAAAGGCCACACCAAGGTTTTCCTATCATTCTGATACTGAGGAAGACAAGTGTTGAACAGGCAGCAGCCCTCATTGGACATCATTTAAGCCTGGAAGTGCTTATGGTGGCAGCTCTTTGAGCATAATAGGGAATTACATGAATAGGCTGGCTGAGTTTTAGAGCTAATAGCTCTGTTAAAAGCAGTTAGGATCAGGCCCTGCTCTGCAGTGCCTCGGCTGTCTCGTGGCCACAGCAGACACAGGTTTGCTGCCCTCTGACTCCAGCCAAGTAACACAATTATTTCTCTTCTGAAACAAACGCCATTAAATGAATACAGAAATTAAAGACAATTCGCAGCCCCTGTCATGTCGAATGTCCTGGTTGGCTGATGCGTTTGCTTAGAGCAGGGCAGCACTCCCCTCCACACTGGGAGACAGCTGTTCTCTTGGTCTTTTGCTTTTGAATAAAGACCCAAGAGCGCAATAACTTTTCTGAGTGAATTCCTCGTGTGGTGGGGATGGGTGCAGGGCGGTGGGAGGAAGCCTGTGACTGCATCTGGGAGAGAGGCAGCACGGGCTCTGCACATGGAGCAGTGCCCATGCTCACCCGCAGGCCCAAGAGGGACTTAGCACACATCAGAGACAGGAGCCATCATACATAAAGAGCAGATGTTCCCCTCTGGAGAAGAGGGTATGCAGGACTCTCGCCAGGGGTTCAAGTGGGACCTGGCTTTGCAGGGGTCAGACCCTTTGGATGGTCAGACAGACCCCACGATGGGCTCAGGTAACCTTTTGTTTAGGATATTATCTCACACCAGTTTTGCTATGGCATCCACCGTCCTGCCCCACAGACCCCATGAAGCAGCATGTATTGCAATACCAGTGACACACCCCTTCACTGTAAGGCCTAAAAGAGGTCTCCCTCAAGGTCTGGTTTTCAGCCTTTTACAAGCTCCATTGCTCTGGAGACTGTTGAGTGTGCTCTGGAAGCTATTTAGGGGTTTCTTGCAAAGTTTGACTAAAATTGGTCAAATTGTTATCGAGTTCTAGGTCAGGAGCATCACTCAGGTTTGGAATCGCTCCTTGAATCACAGTGTTTGAAGAGGGTTAATTCATCTTAAGTAGAAAAACCTTTTACATTTTCCACTGGATAGCCCAGGCCAAGGCAGGAGAGCGACAGGAGTAGAGCAGTGCTAGTAATGAGGCTTTTAGTTAAGCATTAGAAATGTACCTTGTGGTGATGGCAACTTTCAGTGTAGGAGGATGTTCATATGGCAGCCCCATGACACAGCACAAGCTGGTGCCAGTCATTGACTCTTAACTCCTCTGCTGACTCCTCTTGCTGTGGGGCCAGTGAGCTGGATGGAGTAGGAGAGGGAGGTGACCAGGAAGGGAATGATGTGTTAGGAAGGCAGAGCTTTGCTGCAGAGATGAGGAATGAGCCAGACTTGGGGTCTGCCTTGGCCATACGTGGGTTGGGCAGAGAAGACCATGGCTTAAGAGGGTGGGTGGAATGTTGGGGTCTCCAAGGAACGGGCAGACACGTTTCCCTGGGAGTTCTGCATGTGTGGAGTCTCGCGTTGTTGCCTTGCCTGCAAAGCCATGCGAGCTGTGCCAGGGGACGTCCATCAACCCTCAGATCTGTCCCTGCTTTCTGCCTGCTCAGTCCCACAAGCTCAGGGGAGATGGAGGGAGGTGGTGTCGAGCCCCGCTTTGTTGTCTCCATCCTTTAACAAAGCCTCTAGGGGTGAAGCATAACCTGATTTCAGTGCTGAAGCCCCACACTGGAGAGGACTACCCAAAAGGTGGCTGGCAGAACTGCAGTGATGCCTTCGGCTATAAAGACATTAACTCAAAGCAGGGCTGATAATTTGCTGTACTTTTTCCAGGGTTTGATGGCAGATAACAGCCTTCTAAGCAGATAATTAATACAAATTCAGTGGCCACATATGGGCCGTTCCTTTGTTCGTTGGAGGGATGTGGATCTGAGCTCAAAGCAGCTTCCTCCTGAGTGCTATGGCTCACTGCCTTTGCCAGCTCTCCCCAGGATGTGTTGCGATGCTGCTCTGCTGTTCCAGAGCCCTGAACAATTCATGCGATGTTCTAGGAGGAAAAAAACCCAACCCAAACCTAATTTGGGTTTTCATGACACGTGAGCCCTCTACTGGGCCTTGTAAACTTTTCCTGACATTACCACTTCATGAAAACTTTGATTTCAGCTGTTGACTAAATCTTTAATCTCCTTTCACCTGCCAGGTCTGTCTCCTTTCCTTAGAAAACCAGGGATTTGTTTTAGTGGCATCTTTCAAATGTCAGCAGTTACCACACTAACACAGAATGCAAAGGCCTTAGCAAACAGTCTTTTAAAGAGCCAGGGCATATAAATTTAAAGGCATGATATAATCTAGGAGGAATCCATCAGCCGGGGCAGCCTCTTGCATGAAGTGTATTGAGAACTAAGCACAATATGAGCAGAAGGAAAATTGCTTTTTCCCTTTTGAATTTTGATTCACTTACCAGCAATATTTACTAGTAGCAGGCAGAGCCTATTTCTCATTTGCTGGGGAGATGGGAGAATTCTGGTGCCACTCATCTTGTCACCAAATTAAATCTGTTGATTTGCTGCCAGGTCACTGTGATATTAATGATACACCTGTAATCCCTTTTGTCTGGGAGGCCTGTGCATGGAGATGTGAGACTTGACCACTGTTCACACACTGAAAGGGAAGAGAGCACTTCTGCAACCCCGAGGAACTGCAGCTCCCTCCCTCACTTGCTCCTGCGCTGTTACCAGAGCCAGGCTGCGATCAGCCCCTGCTGCTGTGTGGGGACCCTCCCAGCACCAGCTTCACCTGGGAATTAGCCAGAGGACAGGAGCCTGGTGCAATCAGTGGGCACCGGGTGCTCAGGCAGCCCCGAGCTTCTGTCTCTTAGGACGGTGGCGGTGCTGCTCCTGCTCGCATCTCCTCTCTCTGGAGATGAAAGGGCTGAACTTAATCATAGAATCCCAGACTGGTTTGGGCTGAAGGGACCTTCAAGCTCCTCCAGCTCCAACCCCTGCCACAGGCAGGGACCCCTTCCACTAGAGCAGCTTGCTCCAAGCCCCTGTGTCCAACCTGGCCTTGAACACTGCCAGGGATGGGGCAGCCACAGCTTCTCTGGGCACCCTGTGCCAGCGCCTCAGCACCCTCACAGGGAAGAGCTTCTGCCTAAGAGCTCATCTCAGTCTCCCCTCTGGCAGGTTAAAGCCATTCTCCTTGGCCTGTCCCTACATCCCTTGTCCCAAGCCCCTCTCCAGCTTTCCTGCAGCCCCTTCAGGCACTGGAGCTGCTCTCAGGTCTCCCCTTCAGGAGCCTTCTCTTCTCCAGGCTGACCCAGCCCAGCTCTCTCAGCCTGGCTCCAGAGCAGAGCTGCTCCAGCCCTCAGAGCAGCTCCGTGGCCTCCTCTGCACTTGCTCCAACAGTTCCACGTCCCCCTGGTGCTGTTGCCCCAGAGCTGGATCAGGACTGCAGGGGGGGTCTCCCCAGAGCACAGCAGAGGGGCAGGATCCTCCTCTTCTGTCTCCACTTCCAGTGACAGATTTGGTTTTGAACTTCCCTGATGATGCAGCCTCTGGCTGTGGTACCCAGGGGCTGCTCTAATGATGGTAACTTGCCTGGCCATCGCCAGACCAGGCTGCCAGGCTCCATGGCTCTGCCCTGCATCCCGTCACCTCCTGACTGCTCCTGGGTAGGACTGGAGCAGCCCAGAGGTGAACTGACCCTTGGAGCCCCCCTGGAGCTGCCCTAGGCAGAGATGGAGCCACTCATGGGCCCTTCTTGGGATTACGCTGTTCCTGTGCCCTTCCGGCTCACCATCTCCTCATTATCATTCCTTTTGCACACTTAATTAGCACATTCCTGCCTCTAAGTTATGGGCTGCTTTCCTATATTTACACCCTCCTACAACATCAAGGGAGAGGTCTGAAAATTACATCTTATGACAAGCATTTATTGTGTGAACTCCAAGGATTTACAGTGTTCTGCTTGCCCCCCTCTCTCCTCATGGAGGGTGCTCATGCAAACACACACAGAGGCTGATTTACACGTACACACATGCTGCATCTATTCACATGCTGAATCACTGCTGTGTGAGCACATGCACGCACTGCAGCCATCACCTCCAAGCCAGGGCTGCCCAGTCCACCCGTGCATGTGATGTCTGTGAGAGGTGATGGTCCAACAAGGTAAGCCAGCATCTCCTCATCAGACCAGGAGCCGCTGGTCTGGTTGTAACCATTCAGCTGCCTGTAAACCTCCCAGCAGAGTTATTGGGAGTGTGGAGCGCCTGGTTTATAGAGCATGGGAGCTCTACCTCAGCCCAGGCAGGACGTGCTGCCTCCTGCAGTCACTGTTCTTCAGCAGAGGATTCCATGCTGATGGGAAACATTGGCAGATTCGCCAGCCTTCCTGGGAGCCTGGCAGCATGGGCTGTGAGCACCGACCCGTCACGGGGGCACGGCACAGGCAAATGGAGTCTGAAGGACCTGGCACCATGGTCCTGCACCCCTGGGGCTCACTGAGACTCCCTCAAAAGCGTAAGGGAAAAGGAACACCCCAACGACGGAACTCACTGCAGAGGCTCCTGCTCTCCCAGAGGCAGGTTCCCGAGCAGCCATGCCTCCGCACAGAGTTTTGGGCTATAGTTTCAATAGCAATTGATATTCCTTCCTGCGGTATTTGTCTGATCTCTTTTTACAGTCTCTGCAGGACTGTGGAGATGCCAGGGCACTGGGGGAAGGTGCAGGTGTCTGTGACCTCTGCACTTCTCCTGGGGACCCTTCCCCTCTAGAACGTGTCAGAAGAGGAGCGCTAACCCACGTTGTTCCTCGCTGGTGTATGTTTGACTGTTATTACACACAGAAGCCTCATTGCCCTCCGGTGCAGTACAGTGCAGTCACAGTCCCCAGCTCTGTAAAGGATGCTGCGTGTGACTGGTTGGGTCTGGGCAGCTCATCCATGGTTACTGTACGGGACACGTGTAAAGTGTCTGAATCTTGGGCTAACACGTCGGTCCGTCAGGGAGCAGCAAGAGGGGTGAGGAAATGCTGAGGTAAGGAAGAACTCTCAGTCCCTGCTACTGAGAGTTAAGCACAGTGTTGTGCAAACATTGTGCCCCAGCAGCTCAGCAGGAGTGAGCACGGTCGGGTTATCAAGTGAGAGATGTGCATGCCATCTGCAGTTCTATACTGTGTCATCCCAGGAAAGATGCAGCAATGCAGGCAGTAATTCTTCACCTTTTACTGCAGGTTTTATACATCCACCTGGAGTTTATGGGTCAGAGCTTGTGACACACTCTCATGATTGGTTTTTGTTTAGGAATACGAAAAAATCTGTGTGTGAGGATTCGCCATGGACACCACGAAACCTTCCCAGAGGGAGAAAGCTGGCAGGAGGTTTGCTGCTGAGTTCTGCTGCCCAGGTCACCAGCACCAGCATTTCTGCCACTGTTGCTGCACTGTGCCACAGCAGCAATACGCAGTCTCTCTGCCTGTGTTTCCATAGGCTGAGTGGTTATTTACAGAATGAGACTGGTTTGGGTTGGAAGGGACATTCAAGCTCATCTATCCTATCACTGCTTGTTGCAGTATGATTTGTGTGCCTGGTTCTTTTGAGCTCCTTTGCAAAGCCCAGTCCTGCAGAAGACTCCACCATCCCCACATCTCCACTCCATCTCTGCGCTGGCTGGGATGGAACGCTCTCACATAATGGGACGTACAGCTTCAGCTGCTCTTCTGTGTCAGACAGGAGTTTTGTTTGAACTTCACACGGTGGATTCCACATCTGTGTCCACTTTTCCCAGCTTGTTTCTTGTTTCTTGCCAGATCCTGTTTGATTTCTGTAATGGAACAGTGACAGATTGCTGGAATGTGCATGTACCGTGTAGCCGCTTACAGAACCGCATGCACAAGTGATCTCCAACAGGCTTTCCCTACTGAGATCCTTGTAGCAGAAATTGTGCCATTGATTTTCCAGCATCCTATGAGCAACATTTTTTCCCACGTTTGCCACATGCATATACTCTGCTGTACAAGAGCAATGCACATCACCTCACCATTCATTAGGTGGCTGAGTGTTCCCATGCAAGACACAGAGCCATTCTGCACCTTCATGTCTGGAAGGGCAGATGAAGAACACCACATCCAGCTGAAAGACAGAGGGAATTTAGACAGGCAGCATTTAATAATGGGCCTAGAATAGGGCCAGTAACCAGAAACAGTAGTTTTGTTCTCACAACCTCCCCCCCATCCTGGTTATTTTAGTATCCATGAGGAATCAGGGCCTCTTTTTTAGCTTTTGTTTGAAAGACAGAACCTCCTATTCAACCAGGCAGCTTAACATGCTGCAGTGCCAACGCCAAGGAGAGAAACCTCACCCTGGTGCCTGCAGTGGTGCACAACCAGCTCGCTTTGCCAGTGCTGATATGACAGGAGCGTTCTGCTACTGGCTGCACATTCTATCAGCATCTCCAGAAACCTTACCCAGGGGGATTCTGGTAGGGCTGCTGCTCCTCTGAGACCTTTTACTTCCCTATGAGTCCTCCAAACCATGCCAGGGCTTTCAGCATAGTCAAGGTCCACATCTTGCCCTGAGTGAGGAAAGGGGAGATATTTACTGGCAAGACTTCCCAGAGGACGAGATGGGCTGTATGTGCTTGCTCAAAGTGGTTTTGGGGGCTGAAAACCATCTTGCCAAGGCAGCATTTTGGTGTCCTCTGGATGGAATTTCTTCATTTGGCAGCCTTGCGAAGCCCAGGTAATATAACCACAAATAAACCTGTGTGTAACAGGACATACATTAGTAGTGATTGGCTAAATCCTCAGTGGGTGTAAGTCAGTGTGGCATCGCAAGCTTCCAAGGGGCTACCCTGATTTCCACCCACTGTGCTAAGGCCAGACGTTTACATTTACAATGTACAGACATAATAAAATGAAACAGAAACAAAATCCTAAGCTCGATTCCATCTTCAAGCTTTATGTGAGCTATAAATGGGTTTGAAATAAATCACGTATCTCTCACGGGTCCTGTGAGTCAGACCCCTTGGCTTCCAGAGGAGCACGGTGCAAAGCCAATTGCTCACCCCAGCTGCTTCTTCACGTGGAAATTTGCTACCCTGTGGAGCTGTGCTCCATACAAAGCACTGCTTGCCTTGGCTGAGGTATCCAACAGTCCAGCAACAGGGGATGCTGGAGTTAGGGCTGCATGGGAAATAAGAACTTTTGCTGGTGCTTCTGAGTCAGGAAATTCCCTCCAGGCACAGCCATCGCTGCTGTTCCACACTTCACTCATTTTTTGTGGCTTCGTATCTTTGTTCAGAGTTCATGATTTATGGAAAACTTGTTTAGACATTGGCTGAGACACTAAACAACATTTCCCTTACCACCGTGTTACCTTCCAGGTTCATCTGACATTACCGTTGTTCAAAGGGGTGGAAGGACAGCAGCTAAATTATTCACAATCTTCCTAGGCTGTTTAAAACATGGCTGTTGTTTGTAACAGTGCATACACCCCTAGGCAGAGAGCAGGGGTTGAAACGGGAGGCTGATGGCATGGGTACAGTTGGAAGTAACTAAAAGCAGACTTAGAGAGGCAGCTCTGGCTCCTGCCTTCAGTGGAGCCTGCGACTCTGCTGGATGCTCTGGGGCTTGCAGAGCAGGGAATCTGATTTCTTTGATGCTTTAAGGACTTCTCCTCAAGTCCTTCCACGGCTGCATTGTTCACAGTGCGGGGTCACCCTCGGTGCCTGCGCTCCCTTTGGCAGCTAACGTGCCGGAAAGCATCTTACTGGGTCAGGGCTGCTGCACTGAATGGACTGTGTCTGAACAGGGAACAGTGGGCATCCTGGCACCGGGAGCCTGTTTGTCCAAAACCTCTTTCACCTCTGTTTGCTAAGAACAAGAAGAAATGCCACAAACGTACATGACAACCAAATCCTGGGATTTATCACTGCCTCCTGAGGGCTTAGAGTAGCAAGAAGGAGCTGAGCCTGTGTTTTCTTTCTTCTGGGTGATTGCAGTGCATGCTGCCTCTTCTTACCCTTCCCTGACAAGCACTTCAGCTTTGCTTCATTCATCTAAGCTGTGTGATAAATTGTTGGGGTGATCCCATAGCCTTTGCAGCAGCTTAAGTTACTGTGTGGGTTTGTGGCTTCCCCAAGTGCCCAGTGGAGCTGAAGCAGCCATCCTGTGACTACACATGGCCCCACTCCTGTGTCATTTCTCTGCTGGTTTTGTGCTTCCCAGTGCTTGTCACAGTTACTCCTGCAACGGTGGCGTCTATTGCACAGCTCCTGCATGCCATGGCACAATTGAGGCACCCTTAGATTGCTCCACCCAGGTCCTTCTGGCCCCATGTATGGGCTACATGGGACTTTCTCAGAGGGTAAGGCTCTGTGCCAGCTCCAGAACAACTTTCAGGCCATCTTGTTGCATCCAGAGGAGCTATTGGCTTATGCCTCTTGTCTCCTTTCAATGCTGCACTGCCCAGTACAGGAACTGTCCCCTTTGGTGCGTGCCAAACACCAGGCAGACATATGGCTCCACAGCAGAGCGAGGCATTATTATCATATCAATATCCCATTATCATAATGAAATCCAAGGCAGGAAGCAGATGGCTGCCCATGGAACAAAGCCTGCCAGATGCAGCCAATTCCTTTATTACCAGTTGTGACAGGATCACAGAGTGCATGGCAAAGCATTTCTACCCTTCCAGAGTTGCCCCCGCTCAGTTACCCCGCTCACATCAACATGCTCAGGAGCCTGCACACACATGTGTAAACCCAATTATTTGCTAGCGCATCCCCCATATGAAGACAATAAAGGGCAAGTATGACTCGATGTCTGTGATGGACAATCGCTGTGGCTGATCTGACAGTGATACATTGTGTTTTTAAAGCATCTTTATTCAGTGAGCCTGTCACTCACAAGCAGTGTGTGTTATAAGCAGTTTTCCCCAGAGATTCCCCTTGTCTCTTCTCACCCTGATCCTGATGGCGTGCGTCCTGCTTCTGCCAGGGAGCCTTGTCCTTATCACACCCCCCTGTAGCCCTCCACTCTCTTGCTAAATCAGCCCAGGCCTCATCTCCTTCCAAGGCACCATTGCGGAGTCAGGAGGCAGAGGGACTGCAGCAAATGCACCTCGTCCTAGCCTGGTTAAAACACTTGATGGAAAAGCTCACAAAACCTTCTTGGCAAAGCCTCAGATGTCCTTGGCTTTGATGGCTCTGAGCGCTGTACAGGCAGCTGGAGATGGAGCAGTGGTCCATAAAGAGGGAGAGTGTTTCAGAGCCAAGGACCAGCCAGACGGGCTCTGCATGGACATGGGTGCAGCCTGGATTTCACTCGGCACTTGATGAACACCACCCTCGTAAGTGATTATCCCAGAGTTTATTTGTGCTACAGAACCACTGGGAGCGGGGGGTGAGGTGCCATGGGTATGCTTGCCAGGCCACAGGGCTGGTTTGGGACTGATCATTAAGAGACAGTCTGCGTTTGGAAGGTGGATCCATGGTGGGGCTGATGCACAAAAGCTGTCACAAACCCCGAGCTGGGCAGAGACCGTGTGCAAGCAGATCTTGAATTTGGGTGCTGTCTGAGAACAGACCTCAGTCCCTGTGCATGTGCCATAGGAGGGGAACTGGGAGACCCTGAGACAAATGGATGTGGTGGCAAACATCATCCTTCTCCTTCCCTTTAAAAGTAGGGCACAAACTCCTGGGAAGTGCAAAACATCTAACAGGGAAGGACTCAGTGTGTGAGAAGCACAGCATGCTGAAAGGACTCTGGAGAGACTTTAGAACTCAGAGCGCACGAATGTGGTAGGGCTGCTATGGGAGGAGATAGACAATAGTCATCAGGGGGCAATAGCCAAGAATAGCTAGAGAAAGGAGTCGCTTGGTCCAAGGCTGGGGAGGACACAACCAGTGTGGACCAGTACAAGGGCTGTGATCCCTGGCAAAGCCCCAGTGTGGCATGTCACTGGGGTTGATAATTGTCTCACCGCTGAGAATTTAGAGTGGGAATTTAGGAAGGGCTGAACATCCCTGAGAGCCCAAACAACGTGATGCTGTTTTGGCTCAATCCAGACTGGTACGAGAGCTGAAAGACACAGGATGCCAAGGCAAAGCTGTGCGTGGGCTTCAGAGGTGCGCTATGAAAAGGTACTTCAAAATGATCCATCTTAAGTGGCCCAGGGCTTTATGACAGTGCATGGTCATTGGGTATTTGGCACATAGTAGTGAGCCTTGTTTGTTAGAAATTAAAGATGAGGACTTTCTATCTAAAGATAAAGCAGAAGGGCTGGTACCCACCAAGCACTCGGTAAACAAACACAGCCTGGAGAGGAAAAAAGCCAAGCTCAGACCTTGTAATGTGATCCAGGGGAAACGAGGCTGATTTTGTAGATATTCTGTCAACGCATTGTTTCAAATCAGTGCTTCCCATTTGGCCTGGCTTTCCTCAAATAGGTCACCCCTTAATCTGATGCAGGCAATGAGCCACTTTCTTCCTATTTATTCTTTGATTCTGCTTTTCTAGCAGGTCTGCTTTTGCAACCAGCAGGATAAAAAGTATTTACTGCTGACACCTGAAAGCATTCTGCTCCAATAGGTGTCTGTGTTTCATTTCAAACACATCAGGATGCCCCTAATTCCCCAGCCCTGGGAAGTTGGGTGTTGTGAACTTTGGAAGAGATTTCTATTGGTTCTGCAGTAGGGTTGTAGTGAAGCTTCATTTTAAAAGCTAAAACAAAATGTCTGCTTGTCCAAATGAGAGAAATCTCTCAGCGATGAATGGTGGAAGCACCTGTAAATGAGTGCAAATGGATTTACTGCAATTAAAGGTCATCCAAACAGGAAAATTCTCCGATGTCTCCAAGATGGCAACAGAGATTTCATTAACAGACTCAGGGCAATAGGGGCTGTGAAATGCAAAGACTTGGGAAACATTGACTGCAATGTATTGAAGGAAGCAGCAAAACAACCTACCAGAAAGACATTTATTTGTACTTACTTTGCAGGATCCATGAGAGAATTTTCTTTTGGGAGCACAACGCAATGGGAAATACTTGATGTTTTTGTCACCTACCTTTGCAACTGTAGGTCCTGAGACAGGCATATTCTCCATTTGTGATGGATAAATCAGCTGGGAAATGATTCAGGCTGTTTGCTGTTGCAATTAATGCCCTGTCCAATTAATAGACAGTTCATGGCTCTTTTGGAGCTATTAGTTCAGGCTGCTTTCAGGTGAAGGGAATACATTGCTGCATTTGATTCACATTTGCACGTTTCTCCAGCAAACATCAATACTACAGACTTTTATTTGTGATGAAAGTTTAGATCATGGGACCCTCTGAGGGTGACTTCACTGAATAACTCACATCTGGAACAAAGTATGGGAGCAAGGCTGGGTGTGCCAATTGTGTGCACAAGGGGAGATGCTGTCTGGGAGTGGGATACAGCCTGTGAATACAACTGGGGCTGTTCAGCCAGGGAGCAAACACTGCTCTCCTTCCTGATCCCTACAACACGCTCAGCCCCCTGCGACCAGTTCTAGCACATAGAGAGTGACAGTACCATCCTCCACCCCTTTGGCTCAAATGAAGTAGCCATAGTACATGATGTAGAAGTGATGGAGCATCTTGGACTTGCTTCAGTACTGTCGGTGCTCACACTTGTTCAGTAAAAATAGATGTGAAGCTGAAGGACCCTGCCACTGAGTGCATATATCTGAAGGGGACTCTATAAACCTCTTTTGGCAGCTGAAACAGAATATAGAATAAAGATGAAATGAGCCCATCTATCCATGTCCCCTCCACAGCACATCAGCTTGACAGAAACTCACCTAACAAACTGTTAACAAATCCCTGCTTGGGAGGATTTTCCTGACCACCTATTCCAGTGCTCTGCTCTTCAGAGCAGGTTTCTGCAGACAGCAGGCAGCGGATATATAACCTCTAATGAACTTCAGGCTTTGACCTTTTTGGACTTAGAATTTCCTGCCCACACAAGCTTTGATCTCCTGTTGTATCAGGAGCATCCTGAATATTGCAAATCACGTGCAATTCAGAGCGTCACAGGAACTGAAGCTGCATGAACAAGTTCAAAACAAATGGAGGATGCTGCGGAATCTTTCACTGCTCATTTTGCTTCAAGAAAAAGCTACTAGGGAAAAAAGAAGAGTTTGAAGGCAGCTTTTCTTGGCAATTGCTTCCTCTGAAGCTCCTAAAGAGATTCACATTTTTCAGGCAAGTCAAGTGGAAGAGGCTAAGTGCACCCAGCTGTAGTACAGAAAATTGGGGTGTGCTGCAGTCCATGTAGAAAATAAACCCATGAGCAATATGCTTTTAAGCCGAGGGCACACAAAGAAGACAAAAATCAGAGGATTACTTGTGATTGATCTCGAGAGAGCAGCCAATCTTGCAATTTTGGGGGCTTGCTGAGGCTCTGATAAAAGACAAGGCTGCAACTGAGATCTGAGGAGAAGGAAATACAGGGAGAAAGGAAGCGAGAAATGCTGTGTGAAAAGCCCCAGCTGTAATTCAGCCACAGCTCTCAAAAAGATCTCCAGGACTGGAGAATTTGGTCACTGGGAGGAGAATCAGGGAGTCCAGATGCTGACAGAAGGGGGTTGCACCATGGAAGGAATCTTCCTGAAATTCGGAATACAATGGCTGTTTGGGAAAGTGCCTGATGTCATCAGCATCTGGTACGTGCCAAGAATGGCTCCTTCCTGAGCTTGTAGCACACAGGAACAGGGTCTGGCAAGTTGGTGCTTGCAAAGCTGATGCTCACACTGCGGAGAGGGTGTCAGCTCTGAGCCATGTGGATGTGAATCCAGAGGGCACGGGAGATAGTACAGCAGAGATGATCACCTAATCACAGCCTGGGTTGGGTTGGAAGGGACTTAAAGCTCATCCGGTTCCAACTCCAGCCACGGGCAGGGACCCCTTCCACCAGAGCAGCTTGCTCCAAGCCCCTGTGTCCAACCTGGCCTTGAACACTGCCAGGGATGGGGCAGCCACAGCTTCTCTGGGCACCCTGTGCCAGCGCCTCAGCACCCTCACAGGGAAGAGCTTCTGCCTAAGAGCTCAGCTCAGTCTCCCCTCTGGCAGGTTAAAGCCATTGCCCTTGGCCTGTCCCTACATCCCTTGTCCCAAGCCCCTCTCCAGCTTTCCTGCAGCCCCTTCAGGCACTGGAGCTGCTCTCAGGTCTCCCCTTCAGGAGCCTTCTCTTCTCCAGGCTGACCCAGCCCAGCTCTCTCAGCCTGGCTCCATAGGGGCAGAAGGTGAGCAGGACAAGCTGTCTTCCCTCACCGGGTGCTTTGCACAGAGCAGCACTCGTGCTGCTTTACTGGACATCGTCACAGAGCACATTTGCGCCTGCGGCACAAAACCATGGGGTGTCCTGAACTTTTCTAGAAGTGTAGGCTGCATCTCTAATGACAGCTTTTCAGTTGCGAACTCCCAGGTAATGGATGATGAAGACAAATTGCCTGTTATGTGATTTAAAGTGAATTTTGCCTGTCAGCACGGCTAAAATAAATGTGTTCATTTCCTTACAGTGGCTGATCTGTCACATTAACCCAAGTCCTCATCGTCTGCAATCGAGTCTAATGGTGGGAATTGGAGATTTGATTGTCTTAAAAAGTGAATTTATCACATCCTTAATTTTCGCCTCGCATGAAGAGCCAGCTCTGATGTTCGTCTCGATGCCCTCCAGTGCTTTCCCCCGATGAACCCAGCACGGACAGGGTGAGGAGCTGCTCCTGCTGCAGCCATGCATGCACACACGCCGTTTGCTGGCCACATCAACTCACAGCAAGCCCAGGTCACCTCCCTCTTGCCTCGAAGCAGAGACCTCATGCTGGCTTCTGGTGCTCTTCGTGTCTCTAATCTGCAAAGCAATGGTATAACTCCTGCCCCTTCCCATGCAGCCTGCCATGAACGAGTTACCTGAGAGCAATTACAGTGATTGCTGTTAATTCTATGATTTAATTCTCTATCAGCTGAAACTCATGTTGGTTTTCCTATTATTTCTGTGCCTGACTTGGGATTAAAGCCCTGCTTTCCTTCCTGGGGTGCAGCGAAATAAAACACCAGTGTTCGCACCAGCTTCTTGAGCTTCCTATTGTCTCTGATGTAGTCAGAATTTATAAAGGCCAGATATCAACTTGTCAGCCCATGGGGCACTGGGAACCTTGTCTGGTGTGATTAGTTTAGGAGTGCTCCTTAGAAAGACATTGAGTTTAAACCTCCACAGCACTGAGGGGAACTCTCCACAGCTCTTGTGGTGCACCAGCACATCCTCAGACTCCTTCCCACACAGCACATGAATATTTCGGCTCCTGCCTCATTATTAGCAATTTTATCAGCTCTAATAACTGTCCTGCTGATCTGCAGTCTTTGATGAATCCTCTATCATCTTTTCCAGTTGGAACTCTCTATCTGTTGCTATCTCCATCCCAAAGAGATGTAGAGCTGCTCCTGGTTAGTGATGCTCCCCAGTTTGTAGTCCAGCGCTGCACCCACTCCTGCTCCTCTCTCTGGAGCCCAGAGTCCTTTGATGGACACTACCAGTGGGCTGGAACCCCTGAATGCTCCCCACTGTCTCCTCCAGCACAACTGTGGATTCCCATCCTCCTGTCCCTTGTTGCTGCTCTGTCTCATCCCGGCACGTGGCTGCAGAAGCTGCTCGCCAGAGACCAGACTGCTGAAATAAACCCTTGTCCACGTCTGAAGCTGGGGTGCTCTGCACCAAGGAACCGCTGCTGAAGGAACTGGGGCTCAGAGGAGCTGAGCTGAGCCAAGCTGCTTTTCTTCCTGGCAGGTGCTCATGGCTAAGAAAAGGTTGCTTGGGTCTGGGGATGTGTGATGGTGTGTCCCCATCTTCACCTGGTTCTGTGCCCAGCCCTGGGGAGCCTCTTCGCATTCTTGGATGTGGCATGCACAGGGTCTGCATGGCCACAGACTGGGAAGAGACAGGGATACATCTATGCACCTCCCTTGTAGCCTTGTGGAGTGAATGCGATGTGGCTGAGGGCTTTGGGTACCACGAGGCTTCTCCCAGCAGAAGAGCAGAAATGTCCTCTACCCAGGACTTTGTCCATGTCAGGAAGGTAGCAATGAAATGGCATGCTGATCCCTTGCACAGTGCAGGCAAACACTGTTCTTTGTTAAAAGGAATGTTTATTTAATGACAGATCTTTAAAACTTCATTTCTGGAGTAAACCAAGCCTGATCTGTTACTTGCAAAACCCCTGCAGCACTGGTGTAGATGGAATGAGGCACGGGCGGTTTTAGGCTGGGAGATGGGCATGGGACAGCAGGGATCAATTTGTGTACTTGCTGGAGCAAGCTGCTCTAGTGGAAGGTGTCCCTGCCCATGGTGTGGGGCTGGAATTGGAGGAGCTTTAAGGTCTCTTCAACCCAAACCATTCCATCATTCTATGATCCTGTGACTGGGGACTGTGTCTCACAGACCCTGCCAGCCCGAGCACTGAGTCACATCCCAGTGCTTCCAGCTGTGGATGAGCAGAGGGACCCTTGGTGTGAGGAGGGGTGGGGACAGCTTTTTTGCCACCTCTGCCCTTCAGGAAGGGCACCCAGGGCTGTGCACCGGGGTGTGAAAAAACAGGTCCTGACACGGTGAGAGATCACAGTTTTCCTGGCTTGCAAGCCAGGACCCCCCTTCCCATCCCATCCCATCCCATCCCACCCCATCCCATCTGTCGGCGGCTGAGCTCTCTGTCTGCTCTGCTGCCTGCTTCCAGGGGCCACTCCATCACTTTTATATCCATTTCCGAGCCGTTGTATCATAAAGTTCATATAATTATTGTCTCCCTCATGCTCACCCATGCTTCAGATCCTGCCTTTGCTGGGAGCCAATATCATTTCTGCCCTCCCTGCCCTGCAGTATGCTCAGAGGCAGTGGGAGCACCTCTGTCGTCCTGCCGCAGCATGAGGGCTGTGGGACGGCTGAGCACAGGGCAAGGGACACAGTTAAATAGCTTTTTATTCGGTGCATATCTTCCCTGTAACAGGACCATTATTTCATAGCAACTTATTCCTTCCATTGAAACCTTTGAATAATTTCCCTTTATAATCAAACTTTCCCATCCCTAAATCAGTTTTATAACCGCCTTGTTATACCTTGGAACTCAAAATGAAAAATCTCTGTTATAAATACGGGGGCTGTGCTGTGAATACTGATCACTCCAGTGGATTTCAGGGCCTGGGTTAACAGCCGTCCTCTGCCTCCTGCCCATGGAAGTGGCTTTCTTGGTGAGCTTTTCCCCTTCACTCAGGGTGCAGAGAGGGGACGTGAGTCGGTCTTTGGCAGACTCTGGACCTGCTCTTGTTTACCAGGAGACACTGAGCCACCGCTTCAGGTTGTGCTTCTGGCATTGATCTTGGTGCTCGCTCAACCTGGGGGCTGTGGAGTGTGCACCAGCCTTCCAGCTCGGCTGTCTCCAGAGAGACCACCCCTACACTGCTGTTAGCCCCAAGGGAAGAGCATTCCTGGATGCCTTATCTGTGTCCTTCCACCCTGTCACTGCCCATAGAACAGCTCCCAGGTGGGAATGCGGCATTGCCGAGTCACTGTCCGTCCACAGCTCTTCTTTCTGGACCAGGCTGCATGGCACCCGGCGCTGTGAAACCTCCGAAACCTGCCGAGGATCTTTGGTCTCAGCCACGTATTCACCAGGCCTAAACTGCGCTGAGCTGACACAAGGCAGAAAAGACTTTTTCGCCCCCCATCTCGTACTCTGGGCATTGCAGGATCTGCCTGTCTCTCCCAGGAGCAGCGTGTGCTTCCAGGAGAGCTGCCCTCACATCCTCATGTTTAGGCGTGTGTCAAGAGGAAGGGATTTGTTGCTGGTTTGCAGCATGTGTGATGCTTTTATTTAATAGATTCATAGGGTGTAAAGCTGAAGAGATGCATTAGATCATCGCACTTGATTTCCTGTAAATCACAGGCCATTACCTTGTGCCGAGTTCATCATGTAGTGCATCTACTGACTTGGATTTGACTGGAACACATCTTTCAGGAAGATCTCTTCAGGCCACTTTCAGAGGTGCTTAGACGCCTTCCTGCTCACAAAGCGTCTAATTTATAATTGGAATGGTGCTGGCTTCAGCTTCCAGCTCTTGTTCTGCCTTTCTCAGTGGAGTCACAGAGCCTTTATTGCGCAGTATTTTCTTCCCCTGAAGGTATTTAGACGCAATGAGGAAGTCACCTCTCAGTCTTCTTTTTTAACAGCTGATCAGCTTGAAGCCTTTAAATCTCTGCATGGGAGGTGTTCTTCCTGGCCCTTAAATCACCTTTGCAGCTTTTTCCCACATCTTCCCGGCTCTTCCAGCTCTTTCTTTTTAAGCAAAGACCTACAGAAGCATCATAATTTGGCAGAACATGGTGTTAAACTGAAGAGAGAGTAATAGACCAGTCCCAGGCTCTAGTGAATGGCCCATGTGCTTGCCACCCAAACAACTAATCGCAGAGCTGTAAATGAGGTTCAGGCAGCATATTTATCCCTGAGCTCCCTCAGCAGCTCCTGGTTGCCAGGACACTGGTTAAGCTGGAAAGGACCAAGGGAGCCCATGGGAGCCCATGGAGCTCTCCACTCTCCTCCCAGGCTCCTGCTGTTGGCTCATGGAAAAGACACTGTCATGGGACTCTGCTGTGAGCTCTCTGCTAGACTCCCCATAAGGAGCCTGCATGTCCCTGTGAGGCCTGCACAAACACAGTGCCAATGCTTGCTCTTCACTCTTACAGGCTTTTACAGAACCTGTTGGTTTTGTATTTTCACTTGCCAGGGACATCTTCTTCGCCCAGGCTACTCTGAGCTGGAAATCACCTCAGGAAGGAAGTCATGGTGAAACTGAGAAATCCAATCCCCTAAAGGTCTTCAACTGTCTGATCAACTTGCAAGTAAATCTTGCCCGGCTTCAGCCTTGTCCATGCCTCCAACTGATCCCCTATAGAAATTGTCACTTGGAGATACAAACCCAGTTGCTTCAACTCACACCTTCAACAAAAGCGTGTCAAACCTGCCCTCGTGGAAATCCAATACCACCTTGTCCCACTCATGGCAGGAAACTGGAAGAGCAAAGTATGGCTGCTCCAGCCAGCTGGTGATGCTCCATGGACGTAGAGCAGCCTCCCTCAGAAGATCAGAACTCCCACTCTTCCCAAAAGCAGGCATGACCTCTAACACTTGCAGTCCTTAGAGCAGTCCTTACTTGATTGTTAAGGGAAGGAGGGAATATGAAAGAACATGAATGTCAAACAGTGACTATAGCTGTTACCTCTGCTGGGAGCTGGTAATAGAGATGTGTGGGACAAGAGCATGTGTGCCTCATGGGTCCCTCTCCTCCTGCGAGCAGAGGATGAAGCACATCATTCCCTGGAGCTGCTGGTGAGCTCTCCCTTACACTTTGAGGATAATTAAAGGAGCTCAGAGGGCACAATAGCTGAATTCAAGGGCTGGATAATACTCTTTTCGTATCTCACATATCTAAATGGCATCTGCATATGTAAAGTTAAACAATCTCTCCTAAAGCCAATGCAGTCAAAGAAAGCATTTAAATCAACTACTTAAAAGAAGTCGCTCAAAGGAGCAGTCTTGGAAACCAGCAAATGTCTGGATACTGAGAGTCCTAAAACTGATCTAAATCCCACTATTTCGCTCTGTTTACCAAGATTAGCTCATGTCTTTTCACAAAGAACACATGGTCTAAGCAAGTTGGTATTTAACAGGAGAAGCTGTTAATACCTTCAATTACAACAGCATTTCATTATCCCATTAAATTCATTATGAGAATACATTAACTCTGATTCCTTGCCAGAACATTGACAACTTCCTATTGCTCCCAGTGCTGAAGAAATAATGTGGTGTGTCACGTTAAAAACCTGGTGTGTCATGACTCCTCTTTGTTCACTGATTTCCGCTTTAGCTGCCTGGTCACTGCTTACCTTAAAAAACCCTGACTGCATCAGCTACAATAAAAATGTGGTTGCTGTCATCCTTTCCCTGCCTGGATGCTCTCTCCTGTGATGCTCAAGGATAAGGGTAATCTCTATGTGCAGTGTAAACCCCCATTTGCTTCTGGAGCTGTGGTGGGAGTCCCAGAGCATCTTCAGAGAGGTCACTTCTCTGGTTTAGTCCACTTTCTAAAATACCCCTTGAGCTCATCAGGAGTTAAAAGGAGTTGACATTTCTTCCCTGTGAGGGTGTTGAGGTGCTGGCCCAGGGTGCCCAGAGAAGCTGTGGCCGCCCCATCCCTGGCAGTGTTCAAGGCCAGGTTGGACACAGGGGCTTGGAGCAAGCTGCTCTAGTGGAAGGTGTCCCTGCCTGTGGCAGGGGTTGGAGGTGGAGGAGCTTTAAGGTCCCTTCCAACCCAAACTATTCTGTGATACTATGATTCTATGATTTTGCTTTGCTTGGAGACTTGTTCTATGATTCTTCAGTGTAACTACTCTTTTTGAGACAATTCTCAGAGTGTTTTGGAGCAGAATGCTCATCACCCATTACAGACATTGCTGTCTTCTCTGTTCGAACCTTTGGGTGTGACTTTTGTCCTGCTGCAGTCACACACTCCTGCATAAGAACATCAGAGACCAGTAGAGGAAGGTCCCCAAATGGCCAATGGACTCTGGTACCCAGGAGAGGCCGCCCCAGTAGCACAGGTCTGTGCCAGGTGAGGCAGCACGCTGATCAGGACTGGGCCCACCTCTGCTTGTTCTGTACTCAAACAGTGCCTGCTTTGAGACCCAATGATGACACCAAATGACCTTGCTACGCTTGCACACATCCATGTCCTTCACAGTGAATGGAAGCAATAGGAGTTATTATAGGAAGCTCACATATGGAACAAGATGGTTTGCAAATAAACACCTCTGAAGGAGCTTATCAAGAAAAAAAACACCCAGAAAGATGTTGACCTTTAAGCAGAAACATGAAGTTAGGCATAAGAAAGGTCTTCCACAATACATTCTCCAGTTCTAAATGCTCTACTTAACATTTGAGGAATAAAGATGTTCAATGTTTCTGAAAGGGATTCATTTCAATAAGTCATTCTTCCACTGCATGGAACATTCCTGAAAGGAAGGGGAAGGCTTTTTTTTTTTTTATTGCAAGCCTGGGTAAAAGTTATTTCTCTTTCATGATGTAGTTTACAGCTTCGGGTGAGGATCCCTGGGGTCATCCTTTGGAGCCTAAATAAAGCTCTTCTCTCTTTCTAAAGATGGGCTTTTAGAAACCTTCAATGTTGTCAAATCTTTTTTTTCTCTTGGTATAGTGCTTCTCCCATGTCTGAGGAATGTGGCTTTTAAGAGCCCAATGCCATTGTTTCCTTCTGACCTGAGATTTCTTGTGGAGTCATTAGTCCCACAGGGAATGTTTACAACGTGCAATTAAAGACCATGGTAAAAAACTCCTTCATGAGGCACAGCTCCTAATGACAATGCTACAGGCTTTGCTTTCACACTATAGCTCAAAAGGCAGTTGGAGATGTGGCTTCTGCAAAGCGGAGGTGCAAAATGCAGAGCTACAGACCCTGTGTGGGTATGGGAGGGAAATGGCATGTAATAGAGACTGAGGGTGCACTGCCTGTCCTGGGGCAGACCAGCCTGCACAGATCCCACCCCTTGAAGAGACTTGTCCCTGCCCCAGCAAAGGCAAAGTTACACTGCATGACTCAGTGCTAAGCTCCTATTTCTTTTCAGGTATTTCCTATAAGGTTTATTTTGGTCCTGACTCTTCCACGACTCAGGCAGGCAATGGGTCCTGTTTGAGCCCTCCCATAGCTCCTGCCCTGCCCACTGGCACTGGTGCAGAGTCACAGCCCTATGGCTGCATCTCCTCTGACTGTGGCCAGAAGTGTTCTCATGAGGCTAAAGGGACAGGCAGAACTCTGGGAACTGCCGCATCATGCTGCGGGAGCAGCAAAGGGATGCTGGACCCTCGGTGTGGTCCACAAGACCCGCCAGGCTTAAAGGTTGTGGTGGCCTTGGCAATCTTAAAGATCTTTTCCAGCCCTGCTGATTCCAAGATTCTACGATTCTACAACCCAGGGTTGCTTTGTTATGTGCTTGTCTCTCACCCCATCGCCTCCAGCACCAGCCCTTCTCTTGGAGAGCACTTGCACAGGGGATGTGCTGCTCCAGCTGTGAGACAGGGTTTGGGCTCTCAGCCCATTCCCTGCACAGCATCAGGAGCCCCCTGCTCCTCCACACCAGCAGCAGCAGCAGCACATCCGCAGGCTGCATCTGCAGCAGTGTGGAGCCACCAGCTGAGTTCAAAGCAGCCGTGGGATCTCCTGGCTTTGCTGCCTTGGGCATCCCTGAGCTCTGTCCTGCCCTGGCCATTTAGTGCCTCTCTGGTTTACTCCCTGCATCACGCAGTGATCCCTTCCCCTGGGCACCAGCAGATCCTTCTTCCTGGGCGTCCTGGTGCTGCTGTGAGCATGAGCTTGGCACAGGGAGAGGAGCAGAGCCAGGCGGTGCTGCCAGCTGGTGAGCTGGGATGCGCAGCTCCCGAGAGCCAGTGCTGTTGGCTGCCAACAGCATTAAGAAAAACCAGGGCCAAATGAGCCCAGAGGCAGGGAAGGTGTTTTCCAGAGGCACAGGCACGTTTCCCTGTTCTGCTGGTTTCCCTGCTGCCTTCTCACCTCCCGGTTATTTGTTAGGGGGGTGCTCCTGGGGCATTTGTCATAACTTCACAGCTCATTGCTGCAGTGCCTGTCATCTACAATTGCTCCTTCAAGGAGTGACAACACTAAAATCCGTTCCTCCACCCAAAGTGTTACTTCCTGCACTGCTGTTGCAAGGCCTTGCTGAGATGACCTGGGATGCAGGCTCGGGAGTGTTGTATTGGACACCCTTTGATGCAGAAGGTGGGCAACTTTGGGCTGACCCAAAAGCCGGGTTCAGCAGCAGGCTGTGCAGAGACAGAGCTATTTCCCAGCCCTCAAGATAAGTGATTAAGTAAACAGGAGGGCTGTAAGGCTTTGCTTGTGGTGGGTATAGCAATACCTGATTAGTCACAGAGAGCTAGAGTGTCATGGGTGCCCTAACCACACCAGCTCTCAGGGGGAAAGCCCCATTGTAGTTCCCACATCACTGAGAGGCCCAGGCAAGACTGGACCCTAGAGAGTTGAAGATGTCCCTGCTCACTGGGGGGGGGGGTGTGTGTGTGCACAGTGTGGTGTGTGAGTGTACTGATGAGCTTTGAAGGTCCCTTACAACCCAAACTATTCTATGGTTCTATGATCCTGGATCTCCACTTTCCACACAGGCACTTGTGAGAGGCCAAGGGGCACTGTGGGAGGTGGGAGCAGGGTGAGGGGATGTTCCCATTGACTTTGCTCATATCTGGCCATCCCAGGAGAAATGAGGCCTGCCTGGGGAGCAGAGAAGCTGTGACTCTGCTACTGGGTCTGATGCTGAGTGTTGGGGGACATACAGCTGGGATAGGGCTGAGTGGGATGGAAGGATGACTGTGGGATAGAAGAAGGTGGGATGCCTGGTGGAGGGCCTTTGTGAAGGGACCAGTGGGCAGTAGAAAGTGAGATAAGAGGGAAGTGAGTGCTTGTAGCAGAGGCTGCAGCAGGGAAACAAGGTGGAAATGAGGCTGTGCAGGAGGGAAGAAACAAAGGTGAGAGAGGAGGTGTGGACCTGCCTAACCCTGTGAGCGTTGCTCTCTGCAGACCCTGTCCCTCTGCCCATCCATCACCCTGGGTCTTCAGTCACGCCCAGACCCTCTGCATCTCCCATGGCCCATCAAAGGTACTTGCATGGCTTGTTGCCTCTACACACCCTCTGAGCAGAGACCCTGTGAAACTCAGTAACACATCGTGCCCAGGAAGACACTGGCTGTGCTGAGCTCAAAGCACCCTCAGGCATTCGAGGGGGACCAGGAGGTGACAGCACATATGTTTTGTGGTGTGTAAAGTATCTGGAATTAGGCAGAAGTTGCAATTTATGCTGCACAACCTATTGCATAAACAAAAGCCTCTGACATATTCTAATTGGGGTGCTGGGAGCATCTCGCAGTTCTGAGGCAGTTCTGCACTGTTGTGTAAGTGCCTCATCAAAGTGGTAATGTATTCTAATTATTAGCAGAGCTCTGCCTGCTTCCTGAACCCGTAATGTTTTGTGGCATGTGACATTACAATGAGAATGGATGAATAACCATTTTTCTTTTCAATTACAAGCTTTAGGAGCAAGTTTTTTGTGGTATTATGAGGTTTGGGGTAAATACTCCATAAATATGTAAATAATTGGTGATGTTGTTGCATTAGATAATTGCAGGAGAATGCGGCTTGTGATCCAGATGAGGCAGGAGTGGATGCGCTCTGGGCATGTGGCTGTGGCTGCTCCTTGTACTGGCTCCCCAGTGTGTGGTGCCTTGGGGGACACCTGAGACACCTTTTCCTGTGCTGCACCTTTTGCACCCACTTTTCCCACCCGAGCTGGTTTGTGCCTGTGCTCTGGCTGTGTCACCTCGATGGCAGAGCTGGGTGCATAACCCCATGGAGGCTGGGGGAGGGTCCCTTCAACCCAAACTGTGACTCTGTGATCCTATGGCTCTGCGCTCATCATCACCTGCCATACAAAGGGATGCCACTGTGCTCACGGGAGAGGAGCTGCAACCGTGTCTGGAGTGGGGGGTACTGGGGAGCAGTGGGGAGAGGTGGGCAGAGCCCTCACCACCTCTGCCAGCCCCGGGATGAGCTCCCAAAGCAGGGCATGGCTGGTGATCTGTTGGTGGGATGTGCTGGGACCGGCTGTGCCTGCGGGGCAGGAGGGGAGCAGGGGCTGCCCTGGGACACCCCCCCCCCCCAACACGTGTGCCTGGCACAAGTAAGAGAGGACTCGGAGCTGATTCATTTGTGTGAGAACAATGCAAAGGGGTTTAAAGCATCCCTGGAAATGGCGTCTTGATGAGCGTACGGGTGGGAAATGGGGCTGTCACCAGGGCCCTCTGGGCTGGGGGCCCTGTGTTCATGGTCTGCTCAAGCGTGGCCTCCTGGGGGCCCAGCAGGTGGGAGGGAGCAAACCCATAGCCACAGCCCCGTCCTTCAATCGCTGGCAGAAACAAAGCAGGATTGCTCTTCCTTGTTCTCTGTCCGAGCTCTGAAAGCAGCTCCGTGTGACTGGGAACGCAACGGAGCGGGGAGAGGGAATCCCACCATCACGCGGCCTCAAGAGAGAGAATATTTGATGAAGCTGAGTCCTGTGAAGAGAGAGCAGAGGCTGTTACCATCACAGATACTTCAGCACAGATGCCACAGAAGAAAGAAGCCGTCTTTGTGAGGAGCCTTTGTATTATTTCCTGCCTCTCCCGCATCACTGAAGTGAAAATGAAGCAATTTTTGTGAGTGAGGGGAAAAGAAATAATAAAGCAAAGAAAGGAAAGAGCAACTTTTCCTTTGTGCTGGAGCCTGGTGCTGGGCTTTAACTCTTCCCTGCACTCATGTGCCACAGGCAGGCTCCTTGCGGGCTCTCCAGGCTCTGGTGCAGGATGTATTTTCTTCATCAGACCCCAGTGAGCCACTTCTCTTCCCAGA
This sequence comes from Pezoporus wallicus, assembly GCF_028554395.1. Classification (NCBI taxonomy): domain Eukaryota; kingdom Metazoa; phylum Chordata; class Aves; order Psittaciformes; family Psittacidae; genus Pezoporus; species Pezoporus wallicus. The sequence goes on along the minus strand of NW_026635187.1, from coordinate 1,150,159 downwards.
GCCACCTCTGGGCTGGCAAAGGAGAGGCTGCTCCTTTGCTTGGGGTGGAATCGGTGCCTGCAGATGACAAACACTCCCAGTGCCATTTATCATGGTGTCTCTGCAGGGCCAGGGCACAGCAGCTGCTGCTCTGCAGCCTGACCCACCACGTCCACCAGCAGTGCCTCCTTCCATCAGTCACTGCCATTGTTACTACAACTTCCTTCAGACACGACTGGGTCCAGGATCTCTGTGGTGCCAAGAGTTCAGCTCCTTTCACTACTGCGAGCTTCCCAAGTTTCAGCCAATGCTTTTATCCCTACACTGCAAGCATCACAGATGGATGAAGTGCCCCATTCCCTCCTTCATTGCACTTCCAGAGCAGGACAGCTCCAGCCTCCTGCAAGGCAGGAAAGAGCAGATGAGGGGAGCAAGCCAACTGCATGTCACATTACAGAGAGGAGGATGTGCCTCCTGCGTCGTGCTCCCAGGGAGCTGCAGCAACAAATGGCTCATGATCTGCCCTGTTCCCCTTGGATAATCTGCCCATCATCACCCTAAACTCGCACCTGCACACTGACAGCTACAACAAATACCAGATCTTTGCTGTTTCCCAGCAGGGACTGAGGTGGTGGGTAAGGAAGAGCACTGAAAAGCCTGCTGGTTTGTTCATGCACAGGAAGCCTCATGCACTGGGTGCAGTCTGTACCTCCTTGTCTGCTATGTGCTTGGGTTGTGATGCTTCTCATGGCAGGAGGTGGTGCCTTCTTCCCCCTCTTGTGGGCTTCCCCGGCCGGGATGGGGTAAGGATTTTCTCCTTAACTTCCAGGAGCTGGGACATGGCCACAGCTCTGGTGTGGAAGAGGGTGAGGTGCACCTGCCAAATGGGAACACTCTGGCTTCAAGTAACATAGGATACTCCAGGGTTGCCACTGTTCACAGAGCCATGGGATTGAAGGATGTTTGTAAAGGGTGCAGGATGTTTGAGGAACAAACTCTAAAGTCTCGTGTCAGCTCATCAGTGAGGGGTGAACTGAAGTGAACTGTTTCCAAATACCTCCTGGGCAGGCAGAGGGGACAAGGTCACCTGGACCTGTGGGAGCTCAGAGGGATGTGGTTCCTCCTCCCCATTGCCACCGTGCTTCTCTGTGGAGCTCTGATCCCACTGTTACGTGCAGCCACACAGCCAAGACCAACAACAGTTATGGCTGATGGATGGGACGAGGTTGCAGGAGCAATTCTGTAGTGACCTCTCAGCTCCTGCCCATCTCTATCTCTCTGTATCTCTAGATGTCCTCTTGGGCTGAGATTTCTTGTCCTCAGTTTTGTCTTAACAGAAAATGTTGAAAAGCTCTGCAAACCCCCCTGTCCAGCAGGTTTTGGCTTTGTAACAATGAACAAATGTGCAGTTTCTGGTTTGTTTTGAAGAAGATTGCAGCCTTCTGTTGTGATGGGTAATTTAAACCCTCCATTTCAGGACTCTCGGTCTGCCCTGCGCTTAGCTTCAAATGGGCCAAGAACCGCTGCCACGTCTGAAGGAAGTTATGCCATAAATAGCAGTTACAAACCTTTAAGCATGGGACTGAACATGCTCTTGCAGTGCACTTTGCCTTGTGATGCTTCTTTCTCATCCTTATTGCAGCTCTTCTTGTCGGTTAGCAGCTTAACAATAGAGCCATGAGGGTAAAGGATTTTTGAGACAGCTCTGCTTAAGCAGAAATGATAACAGCCCTTCCAGAGGCAGTTTCTTCAGCAGGATGGTTGAAAGGTTTGCCTGGCAATTCCCTAACACCAAGTCCCATCACGCTGATGGATGAAGGGTTTGGGTCAGGGCTGCACACATTGCTCTTGTTACAGCTGAACCCAGGCACATCCCAGGTGGAGGCTCAGAAGCAGCACATTTGACCCCTGCTCAAGCGTGGCCCCACGCAGTGTGGCTGTAGAGCAAGTCTGTGCTCATGCTTCCTGGGCACAGCGTGCACAGAGGAGAATCCTGGGAGCTGCAGGGTGAGGCACTCGGATTTCGGAAAAGCCAGAATCAAGGATGTGCAGGGAACATGGGATATGTGCTGCTCCATGGCCCAGCAAGGCTGTGGGTAGTGCCTGAGCTCTACCCCGGAGACACTGATACAGTGCGTTTGCGTTGATCCTCATTCTTCCTTCACTGGCAGCTGAAATCTCCCCTTTCTGCTGTCTTTGGCCTGTCCCCACTTGAAGTCTGGGAACAATGATCCTCTGTGGGGCCAGACTGTGTCATTCCATCTTCCCTGTGGGACCGCACAGACCCCACCAGGGCAGGGCTGGGGTTCTTTCTGCAGGAGGAGCTTCCTTCAATAAAGAATGGCCAAAACAGTGGAGAATCACAGGATCATAAACTCATGGAATGGTTTGGACTGAAGGGACGTTAAAGCTCATCCAGTTCCAATGCCCTGCCATGGGCAGGGACACTTTCCACTAGAGCAGCTTGCTCCAAGTCCCGTCCAGCCTGGCCTTACAGGAGAGTGAAGAGCTTGGAAAAGCCAGCCCAGAGCACCCCCAACCCAGCTCTGCATGGGAGAAAAAGGGGTTTTAGCAGAGCTGGGTGAGGACTTGGCTTCATGGCACATCTGAATACTGAGATCTGCACTCTGGTCACTGCCCAGTGGGGCTGGCATCACCCACAGGCTTTGCTGTTTGTCAGTTGTTTCACAGCATCATTTATTTTCCTGCAGTTTCACAACATGTGGGCAAACTCATATGTGGAATTAGCACCTCCAGCACCAAGCTGCTGCCTGTGTGTGGAACATGAGGTGTGTTAATATGGGAGCTGACATTGAGTGACAAGCTTGAGGTGGAGATTGAATTAGGAAAGAAAAAACAATCTGCTTTCACTGTGGTTGTGCAAAACCCAGAGGAGCAGCAGCCATGAGCTGCAGGTCAGCCCTCCCTGAGCATCCTGATGTAACATCTCATTCCGGACCCCACTGCCAGCCCTGGTGTTTGGTACCAGTGACCTGAGCACAGCTCTAGGCTTCCGCACAGGCTGAAGCGCTGTGTTGAGCAGCGTCATGCAGCACAGGTCCTGCAGCTTTATAGCACAGACCCCACTGTACTCCTTTGGACACGCAGGGCTCCTGTTTCTTGTGCCTCTGTTGCAGGCCGGGGCTGAGAAAACCAATCCCATGAGAAGGATGCTCTGTGCAGCCTCCAGACACCCGAGGAAGCGGCGTCTTGTCTGCAGAGACAAGGAAGGGTTTGAAATTAAACTGCAAACATAAAATGCGCAGAGCTGTCGTATCAGTGGTGTTTTATCTGCATGTCAAACACATTGCTATTGTGTAATATCCATCAAGGAAAACAAGTTTTAGATATATTTAAGCAAAATTTCAATTTCTGCTGTCATTTGCTTGGGCATTAGGAAGTAAATTACTCCGGGTTTTCAATAGCAGTCTTCTTTTTTCTTGTGGGAGAGCTGTCAATAGTTTGATATATTTTTATGTGGATCACATAGCATATCCACTTCAGGATGGTGCAGTCAGAAACTAGCATGGAGAGGACAAACCTGGTGTGATCTTGCACCGGTAAGCATGTAAATGTGAGCATCTCCCTTAGTGCAAACTTCCTTTGATCTGGAAAAGAAGAGATACAATGGAGCAGAACCAGGTCCTGAGGACTATAAAAGAGCAAACCCAAGTGGAGCAGGAATAAAGCTTAGCTATTGTGACCCTTGCTCTGTTACAGAAGGACCTCATCTTGTTCCTCACACACATCCTGGGAGGAGCAGCTCTCCCAGCAGATGTGTGAAAGGCTGGAGGAGCTGGATCTGACTTGGATGGCAGGTTCCTATTTGCATCCTGCCTGCTTCACTCAGGATCTTTGTATGGAGGAACTTGGAGCAAAGCACTTGTGGGGATTTGTGTGGTACAGACACTTCCACTTCAGGCAGGTTTGCAGGGCCAGGTTCGGACCATGTCCTCAGGAAGGAAAGTACCTGGTGCGTTTTCTTGCCGTGTACATCTATGTGAGCTGTGTTTCTGCATCCCCACCTCTGCCAGCAGTGAACCTGCAGACCTGCAATGTCCACCTTGGCTGTAGGATGGCACAGATTCCCCTCGGAGTGGGTGATCTGTCGAGAGGATGAACTCTGCTGAGTGCCTCAGAGGCTGCTGTATGTCAAATACTCCTCCTTGTCCTCCTGAAACAGCTTTGCTGTGGTCTGAGTTCAGGTGGGGTAAGAGAGACAGACACATTGGATCCTCAGGAGCTGCAGTTCACGCCTATTCATTAGCAGGATTCTTAACAGAATAGTGATGGTGTGTTTAGTACGGTTAGTGAGACATGCAGATACATTTGTTAACTGCTTTACAGTAATGCCAGGCAGAGCACAGTCCATGTTAAATGTTCCAGGGCTGAAATAAGGTGATGATAATTAAGCAATAATATGCAACCAGGGCTGTCAAGGGGTGAGAGCAGAGCAGAGCAAGGCAGCTGCTGCCGGGAGCTGAGTCTGGGCAATGGAGAAGGATTTGTCTTTCTCATCAGCCTTTATTTCACTGGCTTGAGCAGGACTGTTAACGATGAGGCAAAACCAGGCCACGTATTTATACAGATATCAACTTATCTCAGCTGCTGATCCGTGCAAGAGAAACATGGAGACCATGAGGCAGACCTGTGGTCCCAGGGTTAAGACGTGGCCTTGCTAAAATCCTTTCATCACACTCTTGTCTGATGAGAATCACAGTATCACAGTATCACAGTATGCTAGAGATTGGAAGGGACCTCGAAAGATCATCTAGTCCAATCCCCCTGCCGGAGCAGGAACACCTAGATAATGTTACACAGGAATGTGTCCAGGCGGGTTTTGAATGTCTCCAGGGAAGGAGACTCCACAACCTCCCTGGGCAGCCTGTTCCAGTGTTCCGTCACCTTCACTGAGAAGAAGTTTCTTCTCAAGTTTAAGTGGAACCTCTTGTGTTCCAGTTTGTACCCATTACCCCTTGTCCTATCATTGTTTGCCACTGAGTAGAGCCTGGCTCCATCCTCGTGACACTCCCCCTTTGTATATTTATAGACACTTATAAGGTCACCCCTCAGTCTCCTCTTCTCCAAACTATAGAGACCCAGCTCCCTCAGTCTTTCCTCATAAGGGTGATGCTCCACTCCCTTAATCATCTTCGTTGCCCTGCACTGGACTCTCTCCAGGAGGTCCCTGTCCTTCTTGAACTGAGGGGCCCAGAACTGGACACAATATTCCAGATGCGGTCTCACCAGGGCAGAGTAGAGGGGAAGGAGGACCTCTCTCGACCTACTAACCACCCCCTTCTAATACACCCCAGGATGCCATTGGCCTTCTTGGCCACAAGGGCACAGTGTTGGCTCATGGTCATCCTGTCGTCCACTAGGACCCCCAGGTCCCTCTCCCCTACACTGCTCTCTAACAGGTCGTTCCCCAACCTATACTGGAACCTGGGGTTGTTCCTGCCCAGATGCAGGACTCTACACTTTCCCTTGTTATATTTCATCAAGTTACTCCCTGCCCAACTCTCTAGGCTGTCCAGGTCTCGCTGGATGGCAGCACAGCCTTCTGGCGTGTCAGCCACTCCTCCCAGCTTAGTGTCATCAGCAAACTTGCTGATAGTACACTCAATTCCCTCATCTAAATCATTGATGAATATATTAAATAATACCGGTCCCAGTACTGACCCTTGAGGCACTCCACTAGTTACAGGCCTCCAACTAGACTCAGCCCCATAGACTACAACTCTCTGGCTTCTCTCCTTCAGCCAGTTCGCAGTCCACCTCACTACCTGATCATCCAGACCACACTTCCTCATTTTAGCTGTGAGGATGCTGTGGGAGACTGTGTCAAATGCTTTGCTGAAGTCAAGGTAGACCACATCCACCGCTCTGCCATCATCCATCCACCGTGTTATTTCCTCATAAAAGGCTATGAGATTGGTCAAACATGATTTCCCCCTGGTGAAGCCATGTTGACTGCCCCTCATAACCTTCTTATCCTTGATATGCCTTAAGATGGTATCAAGGATAAGGTGTTCCATCACTTTCCCAGGGATGGAGGTGAGGCTGACCGGTCTGTAGTTACCCGGGTCCTCCTTCTTGCCCTTTTTGAAGACTGGAGTGACATTTGCTTTCCTCCAGTCCTCAGGCACCTCTCGTTTCCCAAGACTTGGTAAAGATGATGGAGAGTGGTCTAGCAATGACTTCCGCCAGTTCCCTCAGCACCCGCGGGTGCATCCCATCTGGACCCATGGATTTATGGATGTCCAGATTGCTCAACTGGTCTCTAACCCATTCCTCATCGACTAAGGCAAACCGCTCCATCGACCTGACTTCATCTAAGGTCTCAGGGGTACAGGGCTCTTCAGGACTGCCTGCAGCAGAGTAGACAGAGACAAAGAAGGCATTCAGTAACTCTGCCATCTCTGTATCTTCTGTCACCAGGGCACCCATCCCGTTCATCAGTGGGCCTACATTGCCTCTGGTGTTAGTTTTGTCTGCCATGTATTTGAAAAAGCTCTTTTTGCTGTCCTTGACCCTTCTCGCCAGGTTTAATTCTAAGGATGCCTTAGTCCTCCTAGCTGCCTTCCTACATCCTCTAGCAGCAGCCTTATATTCCTCCCAAGTGGCCAGCCCCTCCTTCCATGACCTGTAAACTCTCCTCTTCCACCTGAGCATACCCAGCAATTCCCTATTTAGCCACGCAGGTCTCTTGGCCCTCTTCCTTGACTTCCTACGTGTCGGGACTCTCCGATCTTGAGCACGGAAAAAGCAGTCCTTGTGAGAATTCCCTCCTTGTTTTGAGATCTGCCGCCTCTGTCCAACACTCAGCATATTTACACATGGGCTTTACCAGCGTTGGCTAGAACTGGTTTTAATCCAAAGCTGTAAAGCCTGATTGTGCCTGGGCACTTTATCCTATCAGCCACATGTGTGCTGTCCTCTGCAAATGAGAACAGATTTGTTGGGCCAGGGCTGCTTCCCATAAAACTATGCTGGCTGGACTTGATAATATTCCTAGCCTTTAATTCTTTCTTAATTAGATCCTGTATCAGCTTTGCTGTTTCTCTGCCAATGACTAACATCTCTGGAGACAGGTACCCTTCAAATGCAGCTGTGACACTGATTTATACTAAGCAAACCCCTTATTTCCTTCACTCACCCAGCGACATCCTGAATCTGACCCTCTTTGTCCCCTTTGTTAGCATCCAAGGGTGTAACTGGTCTTAGGCCATTGCTGGAGCATGAACCAGTGTTTCCTGAGAACCTCTCTCTCTTGGATGATGGTCATTGTAGTCCTGATGCATGGACTGTGGAATCTCAGTTTCCCTCCTGGGATGTTAAAGGGAATTAGCCACACACTGTGTTCACCTCTTGATGGTTACTAAAATTAAAGTCCATGACAAAGCCATGGGAATCACAGTCATTTTAGGGTTAGGGTTGGAAGAGACCTTAAAGGTGGTCTAGTGCCTCTCTCCTTATCTTGCTCTCAACTGCAGGTGTGTATCTGGCTGCTTGTGTGGGACCGTGGCATTGAATGCACTTCTCTGGGTCCAGCTCCTTCCCCTCCCAGAATCACTGCCCTTGAGAAACTGTACACATCCTCTTTCCAGATTCCCCATCTTCCAATCATCATGGGCTTTGTTATATTAGTGCAAGAGGGATTTTCTTTCCTTCCATTTAAATCTCCCAGACATCTGTGCTGCTCCTGTGGTCTCTCTCCATATTACAAGTTTACCCTTTGTCAACCCTGTCCTTACAGGTACTTGGGAAGTGCAGATGAGACTCGGGGCCACCCAAGTACTGCTGCTGGTGGTTCTGATCCTGGTGCTGGGCTGGGGCTGATCAGTTGAAGATGCTCCTCCTGGCACTGTAATTACATTGTGAAGACACTTGAAAGTTTCTGTTGTTAAATATTTAATGGTGGCAGAGGAAGAAGACCCTGAATGTAAATCGTATGATGGATGTCTTGCTCACCTGTGGATGCGCTGAGAGCCTCCACACACCTTCCAGACACAGTGACCATGAATATTCATTCTGCTCCCACCAGGGCTTGGCTCCTTTGTGAGGCTGCCAGGAACCGCACACTGGGAGCTCAGATAAGCACGGAAAAGAGTGGGGCATTTAGAGAAACAGCGGGTGTGCCTGTCTGATGGGGATGATGTGATAGTAATTGAGAGCACCTCGTTTCAGGTGTGTCAGTGCAGCTCAGTGTGTGCCTGCAGCTCTATGCTCAGCCCACACCGAAGCAAGTGGTGCTACCCTAGGACCAAGCAGCAACTATAAATAAGTCCATTTATAGTTGCTGCTTGGTCCTAGGGTCGCACCACCATTACCTGGTGCAGTGATGACATGTCCTTTGGGTTTTGCAGTGAGGGGAGAGATGCATACACTTAAGGCAGGGTTGGGCCTCCTGATAGGTTCCTTGGCAAAGCCACAGGACAGCGACTTTGTTCCACAGCAGCTCCAGAGACTGGAATTGGTTTGCCTCTAATGCCTGAATAGAAACAAAATCCTCGGGCTCTACTTGCATGCTTGGGACTGCAACCTGGGTAGGTGTGAGCAGGAAGGACCCTGCCTCAGGTGGTGGTTCAATAACACCTGCAGAGCCCAGGGAAAGGACGCAGCTTTCTGCATTTTATCTGGGGTCCTGATTTTTGCCCTCTCTGCCATTACTCCTCCCTTCAGCCAGGGGAGAGCCTCGGGTGTGTCTGTTGCAAAGGAGACGAGAAGGAGCTTTGCAGCCTGCCTGTGCATGGAACTGTGCCTCAGCAGCTCCGGACACCAGGCTTACAGCATGAGCCTGGCTGCTACAATGAGGTAGAGATGGGTCATTCCCAGCTTTAGAAGCTGGGAGTGATACCCACTCTTTCAAAGAGCCATTGCTGCTGTTGGCAGCTCCCCTGGGGAGAGCTCCCCTGGGACAAGTGTCTGCTGCTTCCTGGGCCACCAGCAGAGAGAATGGGACTAATTTTCCAACTTCAACATTTTGTACAAGTAAGAATTCCCTGGATCTCTGCTCGTTGGGATAAAAGGGTCTCCAGAAAGCTTCAAGGAACCAACTCAGCTGGTGATTTTCTTGGTTTTCTTCTCCGTAGTGACAGCGTTTCAAGGACAGTGCATGTTTCCCACCTCCAGTTATTCTTCTTCCAAAATCTCTGGGGTTTTTCACTGAGGAAAGGTTTTGATAGCGAAGGCTGAATCACCTTTCATTTATCACAGCCTCCAGCCTGTTCTAGCTGGGATGCCAGCTGTGGCAGCTACCCTCGACTCATACCATCACCACTGTGCGTGTGCAGGTGAATGCATATCTGGGGTCAAAGAGACAATACCATGGGATACAACACAGCTGTACTGGTTTCTATGCAGCCATGCCCTTCACTGTTCTTAAGCAATGCATTGAATCCCCCGGCGCTCACACACACACTGCTCTGACACCTGGGTGCCGGTGGAGGTTAAGGAGTGGCTGGTTCCCCCCTCGGGTCAGCACCCGCAGAGGTAAAGGCACAGGAAAGGCAGTGAGGGGGTTTATGTTCCACTTGGTGCAGTAGGTACCTGGACCCTGCTGTTACACCTGGAGAGGCGCTGCAGCGAGCTGGGCTGCGCTCCGGTTCTGCATCAGCTGCGGAAGCACATCACTGCCTCCGCTTCTCCCCGATGCTTCAGCTTCAGGAATGCTGCTATCGTGGCTGTGTGGCCTCCTGTGCTTGTGGTCACTGAGCATCGCCCAGTGCACAGAGCCCCTGCGGGCAGCGGGGCTCCCACATCCCACCACTTCACTGCAGCAGCACTGCTCCAGCCGGGCCCCTGCGAAGAGGAGGCAGCTTCCCTGCAGGCTGCGGCGCTCCCTGCGCTCTGCCCCAGGCTCGGTTTACGTCCCACAGACCAAGCTGCGCTGGGACGGGGCTAGGATGTGCCGCCTGCCCTTCGGCCAGAGCCCTGCTTCGCTGTGCGCAACGTCAGCCTTCAGGAGGAGAGCAGGCAGCTTCTGCTGCTGATAGAGACCTCCGCAGCTGGTGGATGGACGTAACGAACACCACCGGCCTGAGGAAGGCAGAGGAATGGGGGTTTCTGAGCACTGAGAACTTCAAGTGAGCAGAGGTCTGGTGACCTTAGAGGGTGCAGCGTGGCTCTGACAGGCAGTGGGAACTGTGTCTTCAGCAGCAGCATTTACTTTCCTGCTCCTCAGCGGTCACAGCACTGCCCTGGCTGCTGAATGCACCCATGGATAGGTGCACACACACTACAGACCGGAACGTGGGGGGTCTCAAAAAGGAGAGAGCTCTGGGAGCCCGCTGTGGTGCACAGAGAGGCTGGGTCCTGCTCTGAGCAGGGTGCACCTCTATTCCAGCAGCCATTGCCTGTAGCTCCTGGGCCCTGGGCAACGAGTGCGCAGGCAGGGCACATCCGCAGGAGTTGGCAGGAAGTCTTCACATGGTGTGAAGGCAGCAAGGGATGCTTCTGAGGCCGCAGCAGTGCAGCTGTGGCTCCTCTGCAGGGGGTCTGGCCTCTCCTTTGCTTTGCCAGTGATGAATGACATGCCCAGGGAGGGAAATCACCCTGGAGAGTCTCTCCACAAGATACGTGGGGGAACCTGCTGGGTTGCAGGCTTTGGGCAGACAGAGCTGTCCTGTGGACTGTGTGTGCTCTGCATGGTGTGGTTGGATGGCTCCATCTGAGGGCAAATGCAGCAGGGATTGCACTTGGACTTAAGGTTAGTTTTGATTTATTATTCCCAGGAAAGCCTTCCGAGTTACCTGCAGCAAGCGCTCTTTGTTTTACTGCCTTTATAAATCACCTCAGTGTGCAGAAATGTAAGAATAGAAAATGTTAGTCTAGAATAAACAATTGCTAACCAGTGAGACAAAATAATCAATATTCATAAGATAAAGCACCAGTGTAAAGTGAGCAATGATAATAATAAGGAAGAGAAACAAATCAAGAGGTGAAACTCCAAAACTTCACTGCCAAAACAAATGGTGCTTAAAGAGTAAGTTGTTCTGGACTGACAGCACTTGTTATGATCTTAGGTGACAAACTCCCTCATGCTGCAGACCTGCCTACAGGGACCTGAGACAGAGCGTGAAGTCCATCATACCTGAGACTACATCCACAGTGCAGCATCCCTCACTGTGTGCCCAGAGACACCAGAGGGAGGACAGGGGTGCAAGAAGTCTCACGCTATGCAGACACTGACAGCACGTCAGGTGAGACAACCCCTAGAACAGCTTCTGCCTCCCTCCATGCCTCTCAGACCCTGCACTCCAGCCCCCTCCTGCAGCATCTGCAGTGCCCAGCCTCATGCACCATTTGTGTAGCTTGGAGCACATCCCAGATCTCACTGTGAGACACCCAGGCACTGCCCTCACCTCCGGAGGGAGGTGGCTCTGCTGAGGGTGGATGGATGTCGCTGCAGCTATAGTCCAGCAGCAGGGCTGGAAGGGAAGCTGTGACCTGAGATCAGGAGCCAGGTGGGGAGAGAAGAGGCGGCTGTGTCCAGGGAGCTGTGCAGGAGAGTGGGGAAGAAGAGAGGCCGAGAGAGATGGGCAGAGATGCAGGCGAGAGCAGCTGAGTTCCACCAACGAAGACACTCAGCTGACGAACCCTGTGCTGATACATCACCAGAAACCTCACACCAGGCACACACGGAGCTCTCCATAAACAGCCAAACCCAGCAAACTCTTTTGAGGAAAACCTTACACCTTTGATGACTGTTGCCATGGTGATACGAGCTGGGTAAGTGTGACAGGGTGGTTTTTGTTATCAGCCATTGTCATAAACAAATAACCTGCCATAGGCGTAGAAAAAAGGGGATAGAGCTGTGCTCAGACCATCCCAGCATCAGGAAGAGGCTGCAAGAAATACATCGGGGAAATAGGAAGATTGTGAATTCCATGAAAGGTCACTTGGTTAAACCAACTGCAGGCACTTGGGAGACAGCACAGCAGGTGAGGAGTGAATTAAGGGCCAGGTCTGGTCACTGTCAGTATTCACATTCTGGTTTATGGTGTCAGGCATCTCAGCTCCAGAACCCTTCTAGAAAATACAGCCTTCATAATAAGCAGGGGCTAGCTGGTGAGCCCGGGGAGGTATTGTCCTGTGGGTTTACCCTCAGGATGTGGGCTACACTCTGCCTTGTGTAACATCATCCAGTAGTTTGACTATAGCAAACCCTGTCTGCCAGAGTCCTAAATCACTCCACTGGTGAAGGTCGCTACCACCCAAACACAGTTGGTTGCAGCAGGCTTAATCTCTTGTGCGTGTGGTGGCCCCATGGTGCTTGCGCACCTCTGTTGTCTGGGGTGTTTAGTCAATTCCTGATTCTGCCAGCTATGGACCAGTGGGAAACGGCATCCATGTGAAAAGTTGTGTTTCTGTTAAAGAGGCCTCATGTTTATGTTTCTGCTTCACATTGGCTTGAAAAATAAAGGGATGAGCATAGAGCTTGCAGCTCACTTCCTGGGGGGTTTGCACTCAGTGCTGGCCATGGTGCAACGTGGCTCCACAACCTGGATTTGGTTGTATTGTCAGGGGCTGATGACCATCAGTGCTGGTGAATGGTACCAAAGGGAGGAAGATGCCAAGACCAGACAAGAGGATTGATGGCTTGGCTTCATGAGCGAAGATTTGGGAAGGGGTTTAACCACGCTTGCTACAAGCACGATGACAAAGGGCAATGTGGGATAGGCAAATCTGGCTGGAAAAAAGGGTGCTTAGGCATTCAGGATATTTCCAAACAAGACTGTCATCTCCTGGGACAATCTCGAGCAACCAGTGTTGAACAGCCCGCATGCAATTGATGCTCTCAAGAATGAGAGCACATGTGTGCATAACCCAGGGAGAAGAGAAAGCCTGGTAATCCATCGGAGCTGTGGGAATGTTCTGCCATCACGGGGTGCCATGGGGCTCCTTGGGTTTGTCTTGGAGACAAGGTTCCTGTGGCTTCCTTTTCTCAGATTTGCAGATGTGCCAGTTTGACCAGCACTGACCAGGAAATGAGGCTGCTAGCTCACCTCCTGCAGCCTCCCTGCCTCTGACATTTGGCATGTGTGCAATGAAAGGCATCTGGCAAAGTTTGTCTATAACATGAAATACTTCCTCGGCCTCTTCCAAATTCCCTCTTCCAGCAAAACATTGCCCTCTGTAGTGCAAAATCTAATCCCATGGGTCATCAGCATCACAGATTAACACTGAATTTCCAATACAAAGCACCTACTGTGACCCATTTTCTTTTTCAGAATCCCATTGACTTTCAACATCTCTGGGTTGTGGTGCTTCCGTCTTGCTGAAGCCCAGAGCACCACATCATTTCAAGTTTATCCAGGGAAGCTTGAACCTCTATCAGCCTAATAGGTGGCTGTGAAAGCAGCATTCTGTCTCTCTCTAGGGGTGCTGTAGATCAGGCTGCCGCTTGCACTGGCTTATGCTCAGAACCTTTCCTCCTGCTCCACCCTGATGCTCCCAGCAGAGTGCTCTGCTTCCACAAGTCAAACTCATCCCGTTCTTGTCCTTCAGCCTTAGCCCCGTGTTTAATCCTGTGAGACAAACACAGCTCCTCACAGCCCGGTTTTGCTTCACGGGTGCTCACAGTCTGTGCAGTTCCCTCATCTCTGTCCTTCATCTTCGGGAAAGGGAAAAACCTGGCACGATGACTTCTGAGAGTGAAACGAAGTCCCTCTCCATACATCCCTTCACACCCCATGTCTCCAGCTTCTGCTCATTCATCTCCTACAGAATTCATCTCTTCTGCTTTCCCTGAGGTGATACAGCACGGCATGGCTTCTGTGCAAAGCTCAGGCTGCCAATGAACATCTTGTAGTATCTCTTTGTGTGAGGAAGGCCATGGAAACACCATATGCATGTGTGTTAAGGTTGTGGGGTCAAGTGGGAAATGAGACACATGAACTCTTCTAGGGCACGTTCAGCCATGTTGTGGTTCAGTGTCACCCATCTGCTCTGCTGCATACAGCATCTAAGGTCCCTGCTCTTCAGGTGGGGAGAGAAGAAGAGGTTTCATTTTTGGTTTGCATTAAGCAGAAGTCACAGAGAGCGGTGGCAGAGAAGGCAGCGGGACGTTATAGGAGACATTATGTAAGCAGCAGCAGAAGTCGCTGTTTCAGCTTGAGCTTGGAGCTCGTTTAACAAATAACCATCTCCTGGGAGTTAACAGTGCTGAAGCTGGGTCTGAGTGGTGGGTTGGAACCCCTGGTTGATACCTCAGCTCCAGCCCCGGGGCAAGTGTGAAGACAAAACAGCAAGAAGCACGCCTCACTTGGGGAAACACTTCTCCTGAGCAGGGAACTGGGTGTGAAACCACCACTCAGCAAAGGTGACTCTCAAACCTACCACTCCTAACAGGGAAGCACTGTGATTCACTGCACTGCTGCTTCAGGTAGAGGACAAATGCCTAACAAAGGCAAGGTGCCTTATTGAAGAGGCTGCTCTCTAATAAATGATACAAACACAGCACATGGCCACAGCTTTTACAGCAATGGCAGAGGAACCACAAGTGATGTCCTGGGGCTGCCATCACTGCATTACAGAGCAGGGGTTTGTGACCGACTGCAGCAAGAGCCTCCCACGATCGGGACAGGACACAGCCAAGTGCCAATGCTCTGAGGAGGATGAACCCTTGTTGCCACGTTCGGCAGCTCAGGCCACTTTGCACCGGAGAGGTGGGGAACAGTGCGGGCATCACCAGAGCAAACAACAGTGGCCTTGGACACCTCTCTTGACACGTCTCCCCACAGTTGTGGTATATGGGCTAGCACACAGATGCATCCCTGGCATCTGCTGCAACAAAGGTAGCCATTGCCTGGAGAATTCATGTGCTGCCCTCCTAACTGTATTAAATAAATCTTGCCTTCTCTGGCCAAAAATGCCCTAGGCAGATGAATTTGCACCCATCAGCTGTACAGGGGAGGGCTACACCACCAAAATGCTGCTGTAAAGGGTAAATTTTCCTCAGTATCCAAGCACTAAACTCCCACTGGTGCCTTCCAGAACAGTTTCCCCCCTGTTAGAGCTGTGCAGAAGGCTATCCATCCTTTCGATATCTCCCATTACAGAAACGATTCCCTGCTGCTAGCAATGGAAATGCAACTTGTGCTGTTGTTTTCTAGGTTGTCTGCACTTTCCCAAGATCAAAAGCGTTATGTGACTTTCCCTCTTGGGAGTGTGCACCTGCTTTAATAAAAATAAGTGAGTAGTTAGAATATGAAATTAATACAATGATACCTGAGTCTTCCTCTGCAGGAACCTCGCTGTTTATTGGAAGAGGGTTAAGAGGCAAGCAGGAACAAAAGCATTTCCTAAGTACAGCAGCAAAGAGGCCTAAGCAGAGCAAGAGGGGAGGATGCGGGTCCAGACTGTGCACCACCATCTGCTCACCCACATCCCTGCTTTTCAGCAGAGGCTCACCCACAGCACCAGTTCAGGGTTGTAATTCATAATCCCAGACAGGTCACCTCAGCCGCTCACATACCCTGCATTGATCCCCTTCTCACTGCTAGCCATCACCTGCTGTTTGGGTGGGATGTGGGAACAAGCCCCTGTGAGTTCATTGATGAAGTGGACGCTGTGAATCCCACTGTGGAAAGCTGCCTGCAGCCAGCTGAGCTCCTCCAGGCAATCAGGGCCTCTGAGTGACTCATGAAAACTGGTCAGAAAATCCCTTTAGGACATGACCCAGCTGAAGGAATCCGAACCCATTTACAAGTGCTTTGGAAGGAGGAGCCCTTGGAACCTGTTCCAACTGGCCTGACTCACCTGCAGGAGTACACCTTCGTTCCCCCTTGAGCAGCTCACAGAACTGGGATGTAGATGCTGGAGTACGCGATAGCTGTTACCAGCTCAGTAACCTCTAATATGGATAAAGAGGGCAACGTTTTCAAGCCAGACGGGCTCAGGAGCTGAATTCCCCCAGACCACAAGTGCTGGAAATGCTGAGCACTGCAACACATGGTTTGCAGGCGCTGTGCCACCTCGGAGTGCTTCTCCTCAGCTCCGGGAGCTGCTCAGGCAATGCTGGGGGTTTGCCTACACAGCCCAGCCCCTAGGTGAGTGTGGGCAGCTTTTGCCAATTGCAGGGGACCCTCTTTCTAAACCTAGAACTCTCTTTTAGGATAACCTCAGTGGATGGATTCATCCTTCAGCTGTCTGCCTGTATCCACTGGGGAGAAAGGGGCTTTGGGCACTTGATGTCAGATGCCAAGTTGGATGGGGCTTGGGGCAACCTGCTCTAGTGGAAGGTGTCCCTGCCCATGGCAGGGGTTGGAGCTGGATGAACTTCAAGGTTCCTTCCAACCCAAACTGTGATTCTCTGCCTGCTTTGCCCCAGGATAAGCTCCTCCATAGGTGTGGAGGTACCTATTTAAAGGCTAAAGTTAGTCTCATGGAATCTAGTTTTTCCTTCTGCAACCAGAGAAGAGATCAGACATTACCTCTCCAGGAAGAGAAGGTGACTGGGGACGGATGAACCTCTGTCACAGTCTCAG
This sequence comes from Pezoporus wallicus, assembly GCF_028554395.1. Classification (NCBI taxonomy): domain Eukaryota; kingdom Metazoa; phylum Chordata; class Aves; order Psittaciformes; family Psittacidae; genus Pezoporus; species Pezoporus wallicus. The sequence continues at coordinate 1,133,687 of NW_026635187.1, read as the reverse complement.
GAGAGCCTCTTGGGGCTGAATAGAACCACAGAGCTGTACAGGGGATCAAAGCCAATGAATCTGAGCCAGAACAGTTCTGCCGACCTGTTTGTCCCTGAGCAGAGTCCAGTTCAGGCTTTCTGAAGGAGGAGCAGCTTTGAATCTGCCCCTGTGTGTGCCAGAAGAGAGTACAGGAGCAAGAGGGTGATCAAGGCAAAAAGCCCTTGGCAACGGGGCTGTTCCTCTGGCTGCTTCTAGGAGCACCCGTGTGCCCCCCAGCCAGCACCGCTCACCCCAGGAGGGGAGGCTGCATCCAGCCTGCTTTGTTCCAGGCATCCAGCACAGGCAAAACAACCTTTCTGGCCAGAGCAGCTTTTAAATCAGTTTGTGCCTGTGGTGATTCTGCCTCTGAGACATTTCTGAGCAACACACGGCACCAGAGGTGAAGTCAATGAGGGAAGCACCTGGGGTGGGAAAGCACAACACATTCCTAATCCCTTACAGGGCTGAAACCCAGGGAATGAACAGACACCAGGGAAGGCTTGAGCAGGGCTTTGCCCTGTGCCTGTAATCCGTGGGTGTTTGCTAAGAAGATGTTAGTCAGAATCTCCCTTGCCTTACAGCAACAGTAATTTGGCTTTTAATAGCTCTCTGTTAGCTACGGAGGAAGAAGCAGCTGACCATGAAACAGCAGCAAGGACATTTGAAGAGCCCCAAAAATGTAACGTGAATAATATGATTTTAAATAGAGCACACAAAGGGGAAAAGAAAACTTGGGATAAATCCAAAGCTGAAAATCAGTTTGTGGGAGTAAGTGAATGCCAGGTGAAGAGGACATTATCCCTTAGCTCTCAAGTAAAACGGAAGGGCTGAGCTGTCAGAGCTAGACCCATTGCTGGGAAAGGGATTAAACATTTCCAACTAAAGGACATTCTGGGTGGGAAAGGCACATGATGCTCTGCACCCCCAGGGTTTCATCTAGCGGGATGTGCTGGGCTCTCAGTTGCACAGCTGGGTCAAATCCCAACTATTACAAGGAAAACGTCTACCAAAGCAGACATCACACCTAGTACTGCTCCTCTCTCCGCAGGTCAGCTATCATAGCAAAGACAGGAATAAGCTGAACCTGACATGATTTGTTCTTCAGAAATCCATACCTGGCATTTTTATTACCTCACCTTTTGGGTGACCATGATCCCATTGTTCAGCATCGTTTTTCTAAACCCAGGTGTTATACTTTTGTTTCAGCCCCTTCTCACCCTCCCATGTTTGTGTGGCTCCCTAAAAGTGCAGCAAACAGCTCAGATGCAGCTTCAGCTGAATCCTCAACTGCTTCAGGGGGATGTCTCTGTGCAGGTGCCATGTATCTGAGTACCTCTGTTCTGGTTCAGTCTCTTCAGCTCATCCTTTCTCACACCTGGCCTGCCTAATCCCTTTGTAAGTGCATTGCCTTACATAGCTTGTTGCAATTATTTCTTTATTCAGAGTGTGGAAGAATACGCTGAATGCTTCAGCCTTGTCTGTGTCATCTGTTATTTGCTGTCATGGCCCCATAGGGCTAGGCTTCCCTTTGTCACCAGCTCACTTACTTTGAAGGTATTTCTGGAGCCTTTTCTTGTGCCCTTTCTGCTTCTCGCCAACCTGGCGCATGTTGGGAGTGCTGTTCTATTCTGGTGTGATTGTGCTGCCACTCCGCATACTCTGCACTCCCAGCTCCTCACTCGCATTTACTGTGCCATTCTTTATTTTTAAGCCCTAAAGAGCTCACGATGCAGCCATAATGGCTCTTATTATTCTTCCTTTTCCTCTGTATTGGTATCATTTGCTCTTAAAGGGAAACATTTTGGACTGTGAGCAAGGGAGAGAGAAGTGGGGAGATGTCAATCCTATAGGCACACACCGAGGGGTCCCCAAGTGCTGGGAGGGCTCAGTGTGAGACAGCCTTCCACTGAGATGCTGTGTGTTTCTGGGTGAGGGGATCTGCACTCCTTTCCATCCCCTCTGGTTTGACAATCTCACCTCTTGTCATTGGCCATCTGGGAACAGATTTCCTGCCAGGCTCATCAACTCTTACGGTTCTATTCTCTTCCGCATTATCTTTTGCCATGTTTAGGTTTGCTGCAGACACTGGTGGTAGTGCTGTTAAGATGAGACATACTCTGATAACAGGACATGATTCCTCTGATGGCCCTGAACTAGCACTGACCATCTCATGGCCCTGCCTCTGTGTCAGACACACATCAGGCACCTGAGGTCCCAAAGGAACTCCAGGTTGATCTTGCCTGGATGGAGGATGAGTTGAGGCAGCTCCTTGTGCCATGATTCAAGGTATCAGTACAGCACAATTTTGTTCATATTGCATGCTTGAGAAGGGTAATTCAGCACACACCAAAGCTTCCTCGGAAGCCTCCAGGATTGGGATCCCTAAAGTGATACAGAAAATATGCTTAAAGGCATATGCAAAGGTCATTCAAGACTGAAATCCAGGAGGAGGGGTGGAAAGAACTTGTGCCAGCTTTGAAGAAACAAGGATGCCAAGGAAGCATTGGAAATGTTGTTTGATGCCAAAATTCAGCTTAATGAGAGAGTGGGAGATAACAACAGGAGACCTGGGTAACTGCTGTCCAGTTGTATTTCAATGCCTGTTGTGTTGTTTGGGTGAGTTGTAGCCGAGCTGGACAGGTCAGAAATGGAGCCAGCGGTATGAGTCCTTTAAAACAGGAACATAAACACTTAAACCCCTTTCTGCCTTAACAGGGACTTCTCGGAGCCTTCAGTTGGGTTCTCCTGACTTGGACTCAGGTCAGGGTTGGCACGGGAATGCTCAGAAATCATTCAGCTGCTTCGTGTCCTTGGACAGAAGCAGATATTTTTCCTGGGCCAAATTTGAATCCAAGCTCTGCTTGGCCAGGAACCTTTAATACTGGCAATCTTTCAGCTGCTCTGCCATAACAGAGGCACAGGAAATAGGTGCTATTTGCCAGGAGCTTAAGGTACAATACAAGGTGGCTTTTTACTTGGCAAACCGAGTGTGAAGGTCACCAGGTTAATTTCCGATTTAGAGCAATGGAGGTGTTGCTAATGCAGCTATCAGTGAACCAATTCAGGTTTATCCCCACCTCCAGTTGCTGAACAGCTCCTGCTTTGAGACATTGGCAATGGTTTTAGCAAACTCCTGCCTGGTTACTTACAAAAACAGGAAAGGCATTTCCAGAGCAGTGTCTTGCATTGCTTTGGAGGCTGCTTCTATGTCCTGAAATGGCCCAAATAACTCACTGTGGAGGAGCTGTGCCATGAATTCAGTGCAGCAAATGGTGACTCAGGACATAGACAAGGCTCTTAAAAGATTCTTCCCTGTGAGGGTGGTGAAGCTCTGTGTGACTCCTCTCTCCCAAACTGGCAGCATTAAACAAGAACTGCCCTTTCAGTTGGGCAGATACAGTCAGGGTGCACAGCCACATGAAATCAACCACCCTCCACCTCAGTTCTTTGATGTGAGACCTGGGGTGTGTGATAGAAATGTCCCATGAGTGAAACCTGGAAGACTCTACAGACAGTTGTGCATATGATTGCCATGCAGTAAAGCTATGGGCAAGTTAATGGACAGCTGTAGAGCAAGGTGGTCCTGGTCCTTGTCTCCGTGGTTTCTCAGATCTGGATTCTGGCTTGTGTGCTAATGGGACTCCTGGCTTTTTCCTTCCCTGGTGACCCTGACAGGAGACCAGTAGCTTTTCATTAGGGGGATGTTTTGTCAAAGCAGGACTCGTAGCTCTCTGCAACCACTGCTACAGCAATGTGATTATTTACAGTGAGGGTAGAAGAGCAGAGCAGCTATCCAGCACCATCACCAGCTTGTCTAGAGCGGACAAGTGATGGCAGTAAAGGTGAGGATGATACCTCCCAGGCCTTCACATCCATGAACAAGGGGAACAAAACCTGTATCTGGAAACCTCCCCTGTGACTGGCACTCTCAAAGCACTGGAGCTGGCTCAGAAGCAGCAAAGCTGTTCTTGCCCCAGAATTCCCATGGAATAAATAAAGGATGCTTAGATTTCAGGGTTTTGGTTTAAGCAGGTGAACAGGGTGAGAGAACCAGAATGATCAGTGTTTTATTAAGGAGCAGTAATTATCTATTTAACGCTGGTTGAACAGATATGGTTCCCTGCCATGTCCCATCATTGAGCAAGCAACTAATGCCAATAAAATACGTAGTACATAACTGGTGGTGAGGGTTCGGAACTGGTGGAAGACAGTCCGTAAGACACAACCCAGTGGTAGAAATGGCCAAATAAACATGTCAGGCTGAATCCCAAGTCTATGTAGTAGGAGGGTCTCCTCTAACAAAAGCAAAGAGCAGAGTATGGAAATAATCCCCAAAGACTTTCTACACTAGGGACTGGAGCAGAGTGGTGGGAATGCTCTCTCTCTGGAACCTGCCATGGGCAGTGGACATAGTTGAGTGTGGGAGACATCAGACTGGGTTTATCTCACTTCGTGTGAGACTCTTACAATGTAGGTGTCTGCAGATGAGCTGGTCCCCTGGAAGGCAAAGAGTGTTTCACTTGATATTAAAAGTCTCTGTTATAACAAGAAGCATCTTCATTTCTTTCTACCAACTACAAAGGAAGGCTGTGGTGCGGCTATAGAAGGCTGGTTTTGGTAGACAAATTCATCAAGTGTGAGAAGAAAAAGGGTAACCTATTTGCATAGCTAAGGAATCATGAAAGCTTGCTTAAACAAAACAAACCACTTTGATTTACTGCAGGACAACACTGAGACCAGGGACAATGAGAAGGATATTCTCTGATGAGATTTCAAGTCCACTTTGTATCCATCTGTTACTACCCTGTCTCTAATGCCAAGGATTAATGCAGCAGAATGGTTCTGTTTTCCATATTTTCGGAGAACAAGACATATTATAACAAAAACCAGCCAGAATTGCATCTTCAGAGAGCTCCCTCTGGTATGCGGAGGAAAATATCACCATCTGGAGAACTCACCTCAAGGAGGAGCCTCTTAAAAGCTGCCCTTAAAAGGGCAACAGGGTTGGGATAGTAGGAAATCTCAGTTCCAGACCAGTGATATTAGCTCAGCTGCTTGAATTCAAACTTAGTGAGGAATGGATTCACCAGATGAAGTTCTGTGAGGTGCCAGGGGAAATCCAAAAGGCAAGGATTTGAGCACAGGATAATGGAAAACATATTGTCAGCAAAGAGAGGGATGTTTGTGATGTGTTAAACTCAATTACGCTTGGTACAAGTCCAGGGATGTCCTTAGGGCTCTGCCAAGCTTAGCCAACCATAAGCTGGGTTGAAAACAGCATAGCAAAGAAGATAAAGCAGAGTGTCCAATGGAAGTGGTAGAAGGATTCTCTGAACCTGAAAACCAGAGAAGGCAACGAGATTGGAGGCCTTCAGCTGAGAATTATGGGCGTGTAAATGTAGCTGAGAATGACCCCTGGTTACAATAAAACCAGAAAACTAATACGAGAGAATTGCAGAGTGGAGAGATGTTACTCTGCAGATATAATACTGGGAGAGAGCAATACTGGGAGGGAAATGGATCCTTGACCAGCTGAGGGGTTGATGAAGTTAACAGCAGCTTTTTCTGTAATAGGGAAATGGAATAAGTCCAGGCAACAAAGGAACAACAGCAACTTTACAGAGTGATTCGTTGGCAAAAGCAGGCTTGGAGATCCTGGGAAAGTGCTCAGAGGAGACGCTGGAGTGAATGGGTTTATGGAGAAGGTAAAGAAAATAACTGGTGAACCTTTAGCCAAGCAGCAAGTAATAAAGCAGCTCTTTGCAGGTGAAGGGGGTGCACTATGTGTGTGTGAGTATTTCTGGCTCATTATTAAACCAATTAATCTTTGTTATCATAGACCAGAGCTCTAAGAACTTGCAGGACTGTAGGGCAAGAAGAATGGGTGGAGGTTCGTGGAGGTTCCTGCCTATGCCAGTAAATAAACCAGACCAGGTACTGCTCTTTAGCCTAGGGGGCAGATGACAGTGTGGCTCAACCACATGGTTAAACAGGCTTTGCTCCTGTGCAGGGTGGCTGCTCCCCAACTCTGTGGGAGCATCCCCTTTCGTGTGCTATGTGTCACAGTTTTCTGGGTGCGTGCTAACTCTCCTTGGCCAAATCTGTGCCAAGATCCATGCAAAGAGTTGAACAGTCTGGACACGTGTATGACTCTGCTAAGCCTGAGTCCTCTTTCACCTACTAGTAAAAAAGAGGCTATGAGTGCAGATCCTATCTTCTTGCACCCCTGCAGCTTGCAGTGCTCTCAGCTCTCAGTCACAGCTACTGCAAACGATGTGATAGTGAACTGGTAAGCCTTCAAGGCACCTATCATGCTCAAACTCCTGGCCATATATAACAGTTCCTTAGCACAGTAGAGGAGCAAAAATGCTGCAAGCCCCTGGCTATGCAGACATACTGGCTTATTCCCACGTGGAAGCTGTATGTTGGAATATCTCTTTTCTGTTAGCAGTTTCTGGCATCTGAACATACGAGCTCCCGGGACCCACAGCCCTGCTCCAGTTGCTCACGCCCCCTCACTCACAGAGGTGTTCTGACACATGGACAGAGGACTCTGCATTCCCTCTCATCCCTGACTTTCGTTCCTCCTCTAAACGTTCCAGAATGTCCTGTGCAATCTCCAAATGCCCTTCCTGGCATCACGTAACACATCCCAGGTCTTCAGGCAGTGACTTTTCTCAGCCTGGGAGGCTATCTGGAGAGTTTCTCCCACTGACTTGTCTGTTGGGTGTTCAACCTGGACCATGAGGCTGATGTCTGTGCTTGGATAGGCTTGGTGGGAGCTGGGTTAGGGCGCTGTGTTCACTATAATTAGGTTATTTAGGTTCCATTGACTCTTACAGTTCCTTTATGTTTGTAGAGATGAGCTGACAAGAATTACAGGAACTACTGTTTCTGGGGGAAGGTGGCTTGGAACAAAATGTCTCTTAGAGGACAGCAACAATGAACAAGACCTTGAAGAATTAATGGATAAGAAAGGAAAACAAAGATAAGAGGAAAAGTTTGAAACCTGTAAATTACCAGTGAAGGCAACATTAACGACAGCATGTTGACATACCTGCTCTTCCCTTGGTTGACATAACTTTGCACTTGGCAAGTGTCTCTGAGGTTGGGCTGAAAGCATCTTGTTGATGGGAACTCCTGAGAGCTAATGGAAAAAAAAGATTTCTCCTCAGAAGATTTGCAAAGAAGTGAATTCAGTGAGAAGTCCACAAGGCAAGTGGGGGCTTCGCTGAGTTCTGGCTGAGGCTCTTCCCAAACCCAAAGTAATCCAACAACAACAACGACAAAGAGCCTCTCTACTACTGGAGAGGTTTCTGGGACTGCACAAGTGCTCTGAGCATTGTCTAGCAAGTTGATGAAGATGTTCAAGAGGAGCAACATGAGTGTTTGTCCTCACTGGGGACAGATCTTTCCTTCTTTGACTGAAAATGCTGTGGTTACAACATCCTTATTTCCTAAACATTAAGCAACCTCCTCTTGAAATGTGAGTTATCACTTTGACAATGGAAAGGAGATAGACAGGAGGTCACCTGGAATAATGTTTGTTTCCGTTATTTCACTGAACACTGTTGCTCCATGCATAATGCTAACCCAAACCACGGCTGGATGCTAGGTTAGTCTTGTGCTCTGTACAAAACGCCTGGGGGATTGAGAGTCTTCCCTGGACATCATCAGGGAGGGGATATCCCCAGACTCCCAGTGTCTCTTCCCTGTGACGGAGTCCAAAGAGAGAGCTGCTGCCAGTGCCCCATAGGTGCCCAGATCACAGTGTTGGGAAGGGGGTTATCCCATCGGGAACACATGCCATACAGCAGAATGACAGCCCTGTAATTGTTCGGATCCAGCGCCCTGTGGCTCCTGTGATATTGGATGGATGTGAACTCAGAGGTTTTCTGATCTCAGTTTTATTGCCTTTTCTTTCAATTTTCTGTGTTCCAAATAGGATCTCTGCAGAGAAATTGAGCTTCAGGCTGTTATTTTTATAAACTATTAGTACTTTCTGTCCGTTCACCATTCTGACATCTTCCAGCTGCCTTTCATGTCTCTCTTTGTGTTTCCTTGCCTTCTTCACTGGCTTTCCTTTCCTCACCAAAACGCTACCCACAGCCCGAGGCTGAGGATGACCCATGCTTATAATCTCTCTGACATATGAAAAATGATCCCCTCCCTCCTGCCCTCCTATTCCTCTGTACTTCCTCCTGCTGAAGCTGATGATGCCATAGGGGTTAAAAACCCAAACATCTTTAATGCAGGCAAATAGGAACAGTACAGTACAAAAGAGATTTGCTCCACAGAAAGAACAATGGCCTCAGCTTTCAGCTACCTTAGGGTTTCCTGTGTTATGTGTTCCCAAGTAAGACATTTCACAGTCCATGGAGATGGCAGGATGCTTTAGACCAGCGTCCCCAGGCTGTTAACCCCTTATGTGCTTGATACACCCGGATTTCCAGCTCCTGGCATTTCTCTTCCCACCTCACAGCAGCAGCTCAACCATAAAGCCTGCATGTACAAGCAATGACTTCTTTCATCCTCACTTAAACCCCAGCCAGAATAAGATCAGCAGCTAGAAACCCATCATCTATGCTCCTGGGAGCAGAGCAGCATGACCAGATGGGCACTTAGTGGTTCTAAAGACATGTACCTATCTATCTGTGCTGTGATCCTATGAAGTGTACACTCGTATCATTGGGGTTTCTGTTTCACTGATGTTGCTGTCTGCAATTAAGATTTTTATTATTTTCACTATTTGATGTTCATTAAGGTTTTTATTGACAAAATTCAGTAAAAGTTTATGTTACTCAGATGCCATACACCAGATAAAATGAGCTTTCATAAAAGCTCTGCCCAAAGCTTCTTGAGTGTTCCACAGCTTTTCCCCTCAGAGGCCGAGCACCCACATCTCTGTGATCTGCAGCAGGCTGCTGGAGGAACCAGGACTCATAGGAGGCAGGGAGTGCTCCTGCAGGCACCATCACCTTCACTTTGCTCTTCCCTGTGCGTGCCTCAGTGCTCATCTGTAACTGCTCAGGATGTTCTTAAACTTGCTCTTCCCTCCTGTCTGAGTGCCCAGGCAAAAACTCCATCAGCTGGACACGGAGGGGAATTTTTCCTAAAACCCATTGATTTTCTGCCTCAAGGACCAACACGGATCACGTTTCTCAATGTCCATAGCCTCACCTAAGTCTGTATAACAAGAGCGCTGGGGATTCTCTTGCCTTTGAGGAGAATATTGAAATGTTGCTTTCAGTGTCAGTGTTGAGATCTATAATCATGAAAGAACAACCAAGTGAAAGAGATCCTCCAGTAAGGGGAAGATGTTATAGAATATTTATAGATACGTTGAGAACCACTTTTGTTTACTCAAGCTCTGAGATCTGTTGTTTCAAATACAGGATGGATTAGACCTTCCCCTGGGAAAAGGAGGAGAAGTCTCCCGCACCCACATCTGCAGAGGATAGTAGCTGTGTTGGGCCTCATGGCCCTTCTCTCTGCCGTGGTGCCTCAGCTGGGTGCTGGAGGGAAAGGTAATGTTTCGGGCTACACAGAAGATTTCTTCTATCCACAAATGAAGTTTCTCCCTTTTAATCTGAAGTGGTTTCTTTCTCCATGGACTTCCAGTTCTGATCCCAAAGTGTCTGTGTGGAATGTCACCAGAGGAGGAGGTGATGGGTGCTGAAGAGGCCCCACCGTACAATAAACTGTCAGAAAGTGAAAAGCAGGATGCCTTGTTTACTGATGGGTCCTGCCGCATTGTGGGAAAGCATCGGAGATGGAAGGCAGCTGTATGGAGTCCTGGACGACAAGTTGCAGAAACTGCTGAAGGAGAGGGTGAATTAAGTCAATTTGCCGAGGTGAAAGCCATCCAGCTGGCCCTGGACATTGCTGAACGAGAAAAGTGGCCAGTACTTTATCTCTATACTGACTCATGGATGGTGGCAAATGCCCTGCGGGGGTGGCTGCAGCAATGGAAGCAGAGCAACTGGCAACGCAGAGGTAAACCCATCTGGGCTGCTGCACTGTGGAAAGATATTGCTGCCAGGGTGCAGAACCTGGTGGTGAAGGTACGTCATGGAGATGCACATGTAGTGCACTGTAGTGACAGGACAAGGGGTAATGGGTTAAAGCTTAATCAGGGGAAGTTTAGATTGGGTATAAGGAGGAAATTCTTTCCTGTGAGGGTGGTGAGGCACTGGAATGGGTTGCCCAGGGAGGCTGTGAATGCTCCATCCCTGGCAGTGTTCAAGACCAGGTTGGACGAGGCCTTGGGTGAGATGGTACAGTGTGAGGTGTCCCTGCCCATGGCAGGGGGGTTGGAACTGGATGATCTCAAGGTCCTTTCCAACCCAAACTATTCTATGATTCTATGATTCTATGTACCCAAGGGTCGGGCCACTGAGGAGCACCAGAACAACCAACAAGTGGATAAAGCGGCTAAGATTGAAGTGGCTCAGATGGACTTAGATTGGCAACATGAAGGTGAATTATTTTTGGCCCGGTGGGCCCATGACACTTCAGGCCATCAGGGCAGAGATGCAACATATAGATGGGCCCGTGACCGAGGGGTGGACTTAACAATGGACACTATTGCCCAGGTTATTCATGAGTGTGAAACATGTGCTGCAATTAAACAAGCCAAATGGTTAAAGCCTCTTTGGTATGGAGGATGATGGCTGAAGTATAAATATGGGGAGGCCTGGCAGATTGACTGTATCACACTGCCATCAACCCGCCAAGGCAAGCGCCATGTGCTTACCATGGTGGAAGCAACCACCGGGTGGCTGGAAACATACGCTGTGCCCCATGCCACTGCCCGGAACACCATCCTGGGCCTTGAGAAACAGGTTTTGTGGCCACACGGCACCCCAGAGAGAATTGAGTCAGACAATGGGACTCATTTCCGGAATAACCTTATAGATATTTGGGCCAAAGAGCATGGCATTGAGTGGGTATATCACATCCCCTACCAGGCACCAGCCTCTGGGAAAATCGAACGGTACAATGGGCTGTTAAAAACTACACTGAGAGCGATGGGTGGGGGAACTTTCAAGCATTGGGATACACACTTACCAAGGGCCACCTGGTTGGTCAACACCAGAGGATCTGCCAACAGGGCTGGCCCAGCCCAGTCAGAACCTTTACATATTGTAGAGGGGGACAAAGTTCCTGTGGTGCATATGAAGAATTTGCTGGGGAAGACAGTCTGGGTTATTCCTGCTTCAGGTAAGGGCAAACCCACTCGTGGGATTGCTTTTGCTCAAGGACCCAGACATACTTGGTGAGTAACACGGGAAGATGGGGAAATCCGATGTATACCTCAAGGGGATTTGATTTTAGGGGAAAACAGTCAATGAACTTAATTGTATGCTGTTGCCTGCTGTATAATGCTTTTATAGCCCATCAACTAGATGTCTCCAGGTCACCAGCAACTAGCCCTGACTTCCCTCCAACCATCATCCCGACAGAGAATGAACTTTGATAGAACCAGATGAGTTCTGTAGTAAAGGAAACATCAGCATCAGCAGGCAACGATCCAATACTGCACACAGCCTTTCCTGCCCTGAAAGATTGTTACAAGAGATGAAACCTGACATCATGGACCGAATGGACCCAGCAGCATTATAGGAATTGGTCCATGCACTAAGGAATGATCTCTTTCTCTCTGTTTGTGTATGTGGATGGATATATATGTAGGAGCGATGGTATATTGAAAATGTAGGATCTGAGCATGACGTGAATGGTATGGAATAAGGGGTGGGTTTAGCAGTAGCAGTCAATTTTTCTCCTCCTTGGTAGCTGGTGCAGCGCTGTGATTTGACTTTCAGCCTGGGAACAGAGCTGATAACACCTATGTTTACTCTGACCAAGGACTTTGTGAGCCTCATGCTCTGCCAGGGAGGAGGGGAGGCCAGGAGGAAGCAGGGACAGGACACCTGACCCAAGCTGACCAAATGTCGTGGTTTAAACCCAGTCAGGTAACTTGTTCACTCATTCCCATTGAGTGGTGCCGGGCTGACAGCAATTGAGGGCCATCCTCCCCCCCACCGGGGCTATCCCCTTCCCCGCTCCCAGAGGAAAGGGGAGGAGGATCGAAAGGGTGCAACTCCTACGGGTTGAGACAAGAACAGTCCAGCAACCAATGTACAACACAAATCACCACCACTACTATCAACGACAATGATAAGGGAAAATAACAAGGGAAGAGAATACGATACCACCGGCCAAGAAACGAGTCCCACCTGGAAGCCCGTGTCCTTCCGGGTAACTCCCAGTTACCCCCACCCCGGGCATGACGTGCTGTGGTATGGAATACCTCCCTGGCTAGCCCGGGTCAGGCACCCCAAAGGAGAAACATGACTGCTACTGCTGAACCCAGGACACCAAAGTATTCCACACCACAGCACGTCATGCCTGGGAAGGTAACTGGGAGTTACCGGGAAGGGCACTCTCTTCTTGGTCAGGCTCGTTTCTGTGGGTGGTATCGTATTCTCTTCCCTTGTTATTTCCTTTACCATTATTATTACTGGTGGTAGCAGCAGTGATTTGTGTTACACCTGAGTTACTAAACTGTCCTTATCTCAACCCGTGGGAGTTGCATTCTTTTCATTCTCCTCCCAATCCCTCGGGGGGGGGGGGGGGGGGGGGGAAAGTGGGGGGGGAGTAGAAACTGTGTGTCTGACTGGGTTTAAACCATGACAGTGGGGAGTTTTGGAGCATGAGAAAATGGGTTTGCAAGTGCAGTCAGCATGACCCAAAATCCTTTAGGGAGGGTGCTGTTTCCCTGTCAGTCCATCCGTTGCTGTCCAGGTTGTCACTCAACAGCGCTGCAGGCACCATGGGTGTGCAGGACTTCTCAGCTTATTGAGACAACTTGGTAAACTGCTGAAGCTGCAGTCTTCCTCTAAGGCTGCTCTGACATCAGTCTGTGTGTTAGCCACCAGCTCATCACGGCTATGGAAAGGCCTTCCTGTCACCAGTCATTTCTTGCAATATTGCCGGGAGGACATGGGGGTCACGGGGATCACCCTCATCACCAAAGCCACTTCAAGCAATCGCTCCTCTTAACATGCAGGAAGATGTGTGTGGAGCTCCCGGAGTTTCTGCTGAATCAGCAGATCAAAAGATGTGCTGCTCTTTCCTGATGATTGGAATTCTGTGCATAGGAAGAACAGCTCCTCTAACACTCAAACCACGTTGTTCATCTCTGGTTTATGCTGTTTGTCTTCTTTTTTAACACAACTGAAACTTATCACAAATGCCTCATGAGTAAACAAAGGTGTTAATCTGTTTGCTAGGCATGGCTTCTGTTTGCAGTGCTGCAGAGAACAGGCACAAAGAAAGCTCAGCTCTGACACCCGTGCGGGCACACCTAAAACACACCTTCCTACCTGTGCTGGGGGCAGGGAAAGATCAGGGGCATAGGCTGATATAGAAAGAGTAAAGTCTGTTGAGTGAGTGTTGATGCAGCACACTGTTACCATCAGATCCCCCGGATGCTTCTCTTCCAGCTTTCAGGGCTGGTGCGCAGTGCTGTGCCAAATGATGCAGGAGACAGACAGCAACAAGCCTTGTCCTCCTTAGACCTCTATCAGATGTCCTGCAAGACACTGACTTTGTTGTGACCCCAGACAATGTGGTGGGATGCAGGGACAGAGAAACCGTCCTTCTTGGACATGCCCTCCTTGGCCAGGACGTCCCAAGCACTTCCTTGCAACAGTCAGATGTTGCACCAAGGAGGGGCAAGAACTTGCTGAGGAAGGAAATTCTTGCTGTCGCTGCTCTCCAGGTGAGAGGAGCTGCTACAGGGATGGAGGGGTTCACCTGATGCACGGTGCTTTTGGGGACTTGGTGAGACCCTGTGCCCCCATCCCCAGCAGCGCCCCACCAAAGGTGTGAGGTGCTCAGCACCCACACACCTTGACGTGTAGATGGCAGCATTGCCCCAGAACTCAGCCTGAGCCTGCGCCTGCCAAGGCTCTCCATGGGTGAAAACACCCTTGGCGGGGCTTACCACTCAGTGGAGACAGACTGCAGCCTGGCCTGAAAACATCCTTCATGTGAGATATCCTTCTGGTTGTATCTTATATCCTTCTTGTTCAGCCTCGGAGAGGAGAAGATCTGGGGATAACTTACTGGTGGCCTTTCAATACCTTAAGGGGATGAAAAGAAACCTGGAGAGGGGCTTGGGACAAGGGATGTAGGGACAGGCCAAGGGGAATGGCTTTAACCTGCCAGAGGGGAGACTGAGATGAGCTCTGAGGCAGAAGCTCTTCCCTGTGAGGGTGCTGAGGCGCTGGCACAGGGTGCCCAGAGAAGCTGTGGCTGCCCCATCCCTGGCAGTGTTCAAGGCCAGGTTGGACACAGGGGCTTGGAGCAAGCTGCTCCAGTGGAAGGGGTCCCTGCCCGTGGCAGGGGTTGGAGCTGGAGGAGCTTTAAGGTCCCTTCCAATCCCAACAATTCTGTAACTATGGTTCCATGAGTTAGCATTGACCTGCTGCTCTCTCTTTCAAACGCTGTGGGCTGGCCAGCACCACTGTGACTGAACACATCACTGGTGTTCAGCTGGCCTCATGCTCTCTCTCTGGGGTACCTGGTGCCAGGCTGGGCTCAACATCCCGGCAGACACAGTCTGCACCTAAAACTGGGAGTGTCCCTGGGGATGGCCAGGCCAGAGGAAAGCCTGGAGCAGTGGTGGCTGCCTGGCAGCAGGAGCCCTTCTGCTGCCAGAGGAACCCTGAAGAGCATCTCTAGGTTTCCAACTCCCATGCAAAACCCACTCCCGTCTCCAGCAGTTAGAAGCTGGCTCAGTCCTGCTGCAGGAGGTTTAGTAATGTCCTTTCCAAAACTTATTAGTGTTAACTCTGCTAATTAGATATTCTCATTATCTATATCAATTCCAGTCCCACTGGGGTTCTGCGCTATGGATGTGCAAATCCAACTTTACAATCCATTGCTCTGGCATTTCTAGGTTGTGCTCAGCATGATTTAAGTGAAGAACAGTAGTGGGTGATGACTGCAAAGGCATCTAAGTGTGCTGGGGATTTAAACCAAACTGCTCAGGCACATCACTTTGAAAAGCGGATTCTCTGGGAAGGAAAGGGCTTTTCTGATAGAATTTCACAGAGTGAATATTAAGCCAATTTAACTGTAAGCTCCTTGGGAGAGAGAATATCTATTCCTCACGTTTGTGCAGCTCACAGCACCGTTGCCTGGATCCAAGCAGCACAGCCTTGTAATGGGCTTGTGACTGCCACTGATTGAACACTAACCTCCCAGCTCATTTCCTAGATATTAAATAGCCCAATCATTTGCAGTCCTTGGCCAGCTGAGGGCTGAATATACCTCCTCATATTTGCTCTTGGATGTGAATCAGTCCCTGATGGATCTTATTCTTGAATGAAAAAGCATTTGGAAATCCTCTGTGTTGTAAGATCAAGCCAGGAATGTGAAGCTAATGGAGACGACAGAAACAGAAGGAGCTGGAAGACTAAACATGGCTTGGTTGTTCCCACTCTTAACAGAGAAGAAGGAAGGGGCAGTGCCACCTCCACATGGGTCAGAGCACTCTGTGTCTGCTTGTCACTGAAAAAGTAGGTTTTTTTCTTCATGAACAGAAAAATCTTCCCAGTACCCAAATGTGCATTAATGTGGTTGGAGAGTTTCCAGATGCAGGTATTTGTTTTCAAAAAGAAATTATCATCAACTATGAAAAAGGGGAGAATAGAGAAAGGGAGATTACAGGGTTTGTTCCAGTCTAATTTTGGAATCAGCTCCAGAAAGCATGTCTTCACTAACGCAAATTGGTGCAGGATAGGTTTGTGTGGCTGTTTTGAAATACCTGTAATTTCCCCCCTCCTGTTTATAAAAGCCTTAGAACATGATCAGGGAATAAAACCAATAAAGAGCATTTTGAGGCAGTTCCCTCATTTATGGGATGAATCTCATACTGTGAATAATGAAGAGTGAATAGCTGAAGTAAATAGTTCACAATCAATCTGCCTTGCCTGGCGCAGCAAATGCAATCAAACACGATGCAGTGTAATACAGCTGGATGCAAGGTCACTGTCTAGAAACCAAGAACGCAGGTTGTGATTCCACAGTGGGGGACTGCAGCCTGGAAAGTGTGGAAGGAGCAGGGGTCATGCTGGAAACCAAGCTAATCAGTGTATCAAGATGTACATGATCCAGAATGGATCAACAGCACACTATCAGATCAAAGGCACAGGGGCTTTGTGCTGTACAGAGAGCAAGGGGAGGTCATGTGCTGCTACCTGAAAAAATAAGGAAAAGCACCAGGTTCCAAGCCATGGCATTACCACCTGCTGAGGGTGAGCTTTTGGCTCTAAGCAGTGTTCATGCACTGCAGAGCGTGAGGAGTTAAGCCCTGCAGGTCTCAGATCAAGAAGCATCTGGCTGGCATTGCCTTCCCTAGGAAAAGGATGGATTCTTGGCAGCAAGCTAATAAACCAATCAGCAGTAATTAGCATCTTTCGAGGAATGAACTATCTGGTGGCATTCAAGGAGCAAAACATCTTGCCTGAGTGAAATGAAGTGTGAAAGAGCTCTGCAGTGAGGTGGGTCTAATGCTATGGTGCTCTATTCAGGGGCTGCAGAAGAGGGAAGCCTGGACTGATGCTCCAGACAGCACACACACTTCTGGAGCAAGTGTCTCCTCCGCTTACCTTTCCAAGCTGTGACTGGTCATTGCAGGCTGCAGCCTTACCTTGGACAAAGCAGGACCCTTCATGTGGACACACTGAGACATAGGGCTGGCCCAGATTTTGATTGAGCACTAAAATGATGACTCAAAATACAATTTACCAGTCCCAAAACTGCCTATTGACACCTCTATTTCCCTGCCAACAGGCTGGAATCTTCACTTTCTGTGCTCCCATGTGCCCTTGGAGTGGCTGCTCCTCTCCAGCACACACCAGGTTACATCAGGGGAATGATGCTGTCATACCATGGGGACATCTCTTCTGTCCCTCAGCTGAGATGCTTCTCCATCAGGCTTCTAGAGCTGGACCTAGCACAAGGGAAGAGTAAAACCAACCCTTGTTTCTTACAATGTTTTCACTGCAGCTGCATCTGATCTTTAAGGTCCCTTTCAACCCAAGCCATCCTATGATTCTATGGCTGCTGCAGTGTCCTGGGCTGCATCTGGCTCTGCGCACATGGTGGTCAGAGGAATCTGAAGTGAAGGGCAGTCGAGGCTGCTGAGACCCACAGGGGCAAGGAGCAACAGCCTGCTTACAGTGAATATAGAAACTGCAAGAACTGAAAGGCAAAAGGCAGCTGGGGAAGAGAGAGGAAAAGAGTGTGGGAGCCTGAGCCATCACTTGGGCATGCTTATCTTCTGCAGCAGGGTGCTGCGAAGGTTCAACCTTGTACGTGTCCTGCAGGCACAGAGGTGCTGCGGAGCCTCCCTGTCTCCCCAGCACAGGGGAAGGGCTTGTCTGCAGAGGGCAGGGTGTGCTGTGGGAGGGGGAGGCTGGGCTTTGGCAGCCCCCACCCCAGCAGAGAGCATTCCCTGGAATAAACACTGGGCCGAGCACGTTGGGATTGAGGCAGGGAGGTTCTCGTGAGAATGAAGCCTTCTGCAGAACCTGAGGGGGGTTCTTGTGGAGGAAAAGTGATCCTGAGGATTTACAGACCACGGAACCAGCAAACCATCCCTGCTCCCCCACCCCAGTGCCTGGCTTCCCTCTCCTGCGCACGCTGAGAAAGGAAAGGTAGGACCCCTTGGCAAGGTCTCTGCTCCCTTCCAGAGCTCCAAGTCTGGCTGGAAACACAACCCCCAAGCCCGTGGCTTGCCTGTCTGTTGACCTGCTTCTCACACTGCAGCCTCCATACAGGCTGGTGGCTGCAGCAACCCGTGTCCAGTCAGAGCCGTGCTAAGTGGGTGAGAAGAGGCCACTCAAGATGGAAATAGGAAACATATGGCAGGCATCCTGCGACATATTGCTCACAGACCTGCACTTACAGGTCCATTAGTCTCATTTAAAGTGGATGGGAATATTTAGCACAGGTTCAAGCGAAAGTGACTGGAATGGTGTATTGGGGCTCATCAGTGCGGCTGGTAGGGCTCTTTGTAGAATCATAGAATAGTCAGGGTTGGAAAGGACCTTAAGACCTGCCATGGGCAGGGGCACCTCACACTAAACTGTATCACCCAAGACTCTGTCCAACCTCCCTGGGAACCCATTCCAGTGCCTCACCATCCTTACAGTAAAGAACTTCTTCCTTATATCCAATCTAAAATTCAGGGACCAACAAGAAGTGCTGGACTAGCACAACACACAAACAACGGCTGGGGGAGAGAGGGGGATGCTGTCAGGGGACCCCTGGGGCCTGTGCATGTTGGTGTGGCTGTTGTGCATCAGCCTCTCAAGGCTCTTTTTGAAGTAAATGCTGTGCTTGAGATACACGAAGGAGTGCAGTGATGGGGCTGGACACCAAGGGACAGGGCTGAGGGAGGAACAGGTCTGGACAGCCTTGAGCCCTGAGCCCAGTGAGTAGCACCATTGCTGGAGGCAACCATGAAAGAATGGGCAACTTCCTGCATAATGGAGATATGTGCTAAGTATTCCAGCCTTCCTTGCCCTTGCATGCAGACTACAAGCTCTCCTTATCCTGAAACCACAGTCCTGCCCCTCACAGTAACTCACAAATCTCCACTGAACCTCTCTCCATAACACAGCTTTCTCTATAACCACAAATACATAACCACAGCTCTGAGGCTTGCAAAGCATATCAGGGAAGATGCGGCACAGCCACAGTAGTTAATCTTGGTGCCACTGTCCAGGAGGATGGGACAAGGCTGTGCCTTGCCAAGAACATATGGAGGAGTCTCCACCAAACGCAGTGATGAGCCCAGACCCAGCAAAGACCTCAGCCATCATTGTGAATGCCCTCATGGAAATGCAGACATGCTGTGAGCCCTGCTTAATTCTCTGCTCCCTTTAATTGCCTCTGTGGGACACTGTAAGAAAAAGCACAGCAAACATTAAAATACACAGTGGGATGGGAATGACAGTTCCTACCTCTGCCGTGGTTATGCAGCGAGAGAGAGATCAAAGAGTCTGGTCACAGGGTGTATATGTCCCCACTCCAGTGGAAAAGTGTGGCTACAGCCTTGGCCCCCTTCAAAACCAACTACAAAGTTCATTTCTTGAACTGCATTTTCTCTCAATACAATATTTCCGTGTACAAATGCAAACATGCATGGACCTGTGGAGAGGTGCAGGAGCAAAGAGGGAGTCACATCCACAAAACAATGAATGAATCCAACTTTTCCTCCAAAAGCTGGAAAGAGAAAGGAAGTTACTGTGTTTATTTTCAAATGCTTCATGTGCTTATGGAGATGAAGGAGATCAAAATCAGGAAGCAGATGGAAAAAGTTACAGTTCTTTCTTCAATTTCTAAAGAACAAAAAACCCGAGTCCAGCCATTCCGTATATGCACCACTAGCTGAGCTGAACTCTTCCTGGGAATTCTGCATCAAGATGCTCAACGTGGATCATCACACACCCCATGCATGTCAGACGGCTCAGTCATATGTTTATGCAAGGAGAAATAGAGCAATTGATACCTTTGGTGGTCCTCGTGCCCCCGGCGTGCCAGCTTGGCTTGGGGAACTTGAACCAAATTCTCAGGACTTAGGAGGATTTGCCCTGAGGATGAGGTGGGAGGAACAGCTAAGCAGGGCTGAGCCAGGGAAGCCACTTTGTTTAATAGCAAAATAAGTGTTGAAAAGATCGTATTTAATGCACTTTAAAGCAGAGGGTCTTGGTTTGCGTCTTTTCCAACCTAAATGATCCTACAATCAAGTGTCTGTATATGGTGTGCAGACTCCAAAGAAAACCACTCATTATGCTTGTATTAATGTGATGCTAATGAGACATGAAGATAACTGCCCAAATATTATTCCTAAAGCAAGTAGTCAGAAACCAGAAAACACCGTGTGGACACTTAATGTATCTCTAGAGACACTTTAGTGAAGAAAGAGTGCCTGGAGCCCTATTAAATCCGTGGAGACACCGGTCTCTCCAGAACCTGAACTGGTTTTATGTTTTCCAGCCTGTTTAAGGGCTAAAGAAACGGTTTTTATTGATGCATGTCACATCAGCTATTGTACTGCGTGGATGGCACATCCATAACCTGCTCACTCTGGTGTGACCTCTCCTTCTGCAGCTGTGCATGCAGGGACAGGGACACAGCACACTCACATGGACACAGTGAGGGCTGGCCAGCCCAGCCACCTCGTACATGTGTGACCGAGGCATCTGCCCTCTCTCAAAGGACAGCACCGAAGTCATTGTGTCTGCTTGTTATTCACTGGACTGGGTCTTGATCTTTGGTGCTGAGTAGAAGGTAACTGAGCGTGTCATGAAGATATTCTGTCTTGCTGGAGGTTGAAATGAGATGCAATGAAAACATGAGGAAGGTGGAGTAACAAATTAAAAGCACGGAACAAGCAGCATTCTGTCCCTGTGCCTCAACGCACATGGAGTTGCTGTAGAGTTCCCAGCCTGGAGAGAGAAATCCAAAGGATCTCCAGCCCTCTTAGATGGCTCATTGAAGACTTTCTTGTGCCTTGCCTTCCAATGGAGTGTGGAAAGCTGAGTGAATAATGGGTAAAGGCTTGCTTGGATAGTTATACACTTTAAAAGGGAACTTCTGATGAGCTCATCTTCATGAATCCTTTACGAATCTTCTCTGCAAGCAGTCGGCATGCTGGATTTACATAAAACAGGGGAAAATCTGTTCCTGAATAAATTTATAAGACAAAGCCCTGAATGTGCTTCACTCCTGTTCACAGACGTTTGACTGCACAAGAACTTGTGTATTCAAACATTTATTCTTTTAAAAACCGTGCTGATATTTACAAAGCGGTTCAATTTGTTCGGTTATTCAAGCACAGAGACTCTCTGTACATGCCTGGGTTGGTATCTGTGACAATCCCGATTAAGAAGTGCAAGTTATGCAAGTGAAAATAAAACAGTTAATTCAACTTGCACCACGAGACATAGAGCACACTGTTAAATGCTTGGAATGTTAACAACAAAACCATGCCTGAAGGGGTCTGGCAGATTCACCAGTCATTCACCAGGTCACAGCAAAAGTGAATTACTGTAAGGTTATTGCTGTGAATGCTAAATCAAACAATGCTGTCTGTAAATGCACATTCTTAGCCCAAATGCTGCGGTGTTCACCAGACCCATTTCAGACCTTGCACTGTACTCCAAAGCCTGCACTTGACGTTACGATCACAAAACATTAGATTTCGTCAAAGACCTGCCCAGGGAAGCTGGCGTGCAAGGTGTCAGGCTATGAATTTATAGTGCATTAGTCCTGGCACATTAAATCTCTGTGTGTATATGGGGTTTGGGATTCATCTCCAGGAGCCCTAGCCCTATGAAGAGGAGTTGTCTTGTTTCATCTCTATTATGAGGAGTGGGAGAAACAGGCACCTCCTGAGGCAGTCCATTCTACCTGGGTAGAAGAGTTTTAAGATGAGTTTGAAGGTGGCGGTCAGCTTGAGTGATGCCAAGTTATCCATTAGGAGACATTAAAGACACAAGATAAAACTTGTGCTCAAGATGAAAAGAAGCTGTTTAGAGCTGGGTATTGAGTCCACTGTGTGTGTGATTGCAAATAAGGTGCAGAGGGAGAAGAGAAGGAACCAGGATTAGAACCATGAGGAACTTCACAAAAGAATGTTCCTCCAAAGAAAACGCTGTGGGAGCAATGAGTAGACAGAGCTGGCAGAAGGCAGACCAGCAAGAAGGTTCTGCAGGAGAAGGAGGAAGGAAAGTGATGGGAGCGGGAGGATAGTGTTGCATTTTGTCACTGTTTCCTGGGAACAGAAGAGGGCTCTGGGAAGCTGATTAACCATGTGTTAGCTGCAGAGCACAGACCTGGACAGCTCAGCCAAAACAGAGAGAGAGGCTTGAGGAAGCCACATACATCAAATGTATTGATGAGCCCAGAGTCATATGAGATAGGACTGAGCAATGATGGTGATGCCCCAAAAGAAGAACACAGCACCGGAGTCAGGGAAAGAGAAGAGGATAAAGATGAGTGAACATCTCTTCTGGTTAAGCCAGATCTGTGAACCAAGCTAAGAGGTATGGGAAGGGAAGCAGGTCTGTTGTGTCCCTGGTGTGGGACATGAGAGTCTGAGGATGACCTTAGTCAAACCAGGCAGAATGGCTCCTGGGGAGGAACAAGAGGGAGCACAGGGGAGCCAAGCAGAGAGCTGGAGAAGAAAGGGCAGGAAGGCTAGGAAAATACGGAAATCAAGAAAGAAAGGTCAATGACAGCAGGGGAAAATGTGCTTTCATCCTGCAAGGGAGAGCAACCTGCTTAGAGGTTGTGGAGGTCCCTGTTACTTTATGCCCTGCTGCTGTCTGCTGTGGAGAGGGGGCCATGCTAATGAGGAGACAGGGATGCATTCAGGGGATTTAACACCTTCTGTGCTCTCCTTGCACTGCCAAAAATGGCTACAAGTGTCCTATTGAGCACATTTGGGTAGTGAAGACCCATATAGTCTTCCCTTTCAGCTCTGGGAGCAGAGACCTGAGCAATGCAAAGAGGATGTAGGGTGGTGGCAGGGTCTCCTGTGAGTCCCAGGACATGGCAATGGTAACATGAGATCAGATTCATCGTCATTGTTTCCTCACACACACGATGTCCTGCCTACTCAGGGCTTGCTCACATCAGGGAATTGGCAGCAGAGAAGACACTTTTCCCTGCCAAAGCACCTCCAATGGGCTCTGCATCGCTGATGGATCTTGCCTGCCAGAACATCTCAGATACCTGAGCTGCTTCTGGGTCTCCAGACTGTTCTCCCGGGCAGCAGAGAAAGCAGTGTTTGCAGCAATCCCATTCTCCTAAAGTTCCAGAAACTAGAGGTCTACCATGAATGAAGAGAGGTGTGGGAGTGCTGACCATGCTCAGGGCATTGCTTCCTCATCCACACAGGGGAGAGCTGCTCCAGGAGCCTTCAGCAGTGGGAGCACAGGCCCACACACCTCTTCATCCAGTGACACGGTGACATTCCAGCCATCCAGCACTGTTATTCAATGGATCTCTGTGTTTCACGGTGCTAAATGGGGCAGGCAGGGAATCGATTTCCTTCCCCTGCCTGCGAGGCCCGGGAGCGCTGCTTTCACCAGGAGGCTTCCCCTCTCCACCTCTCCAGTGCTCACATTAACTCATTAGGAGTTAATTAATCAGGCCCATTGACTAGCTGTCACACTGCTGGGTGGCAGGGTTGCTCTGGGGTCGGGAGGTCAGATCAGAGCGGTTCTTCCTGTCCCTTTGCTCTGTGATGCCTGTCAGCACCAGGAGAGATCAAAGGAGGAGCAGCAAGGAGAGGAAGAGGAAGGTTGGCCTCTTCGCCAAACATCACAGTAACAGCAGAATGTCAATATCACCCCCTTCCCCGTGCATGATGTTTGCGCACTGTGTTTGGGATGGGGAGAACTTCCCGGCTCCCTGCTTCCAAACCGAAGGAGGGGCATGAGACAGTGCACAGTGAGATGGACTTGGGGGTTTTCAGCCCAGCAGACTCCCACTCACTGCTGCCCATGGGGCTCCGGTGCTGCTCATGGGTACAGAAGGCTGCTGTGGCTCAGGTGGGACATTGCCCATGGTGGGTTACCAGCTTGAACGTGAGGCAATGAGCAGTGACGTTTTGGAGTGTTAAGATCTCAGGCAATCAGCATTGCACAACAGGAATGAATGTGTCCGTCTGTGCAAACCGAAGGAAAACCTACCTAGGAAGAAAGGGATTACCCTCAATGGAGCTGGGATGAGATTCTGAGACCAAATGACCCTGAACCTCATAAGATCACTGATGGGATTTTTAACAACTCTATAGGACCAGCATCTCAAATTTTGCCTGAGTCACCCCCAACAGCAAAGCATACTTACTAAAATGCAGTGTTTCCTGACAAATTGCCTTAAAACGGTGCACTGAACAGGTTTAGCATGTAATCGTTATCCAGGAGGGCATCAGGCAGTCACTGGTAGAGGTTTGCAGCTATCTGCATGGGAGGGAGATTTCTGACAGCAGAGGGCTCTTCGCACACAGGAAAAGGTTTCATTTAGTGCCCAGGGCTGTGAAGCAGAGAGAGTTACAGAAAGTCAGGCTAGAATTAAGGCGGAATTTCTAAAAAGTGAGGGCTTAACTTGAAATGTGGCCAATTCTTCCCCTTTTGTGACTGGTCCTTGGGAAGAAGAGGTGACTGGGAGACAAGAGCTGGATGTTGCCCTCTGTTACACAGTCGCTTCCTGACTGTGACCTATGGACCTGAGCTGTGCTGAGATCTTGGCTCAGAACTCTGCAGGCCCTATGACAAGCATTTAATGGCACTACCCTTGTCACATCTGTCATGTGTTTCATCTGCTGAGCTATCCAACATATTGGTCCTTGGCAACCTCCATCTTCCTACTGGAAAAGCAAATGGTAACAGCCAGAATGTATTGATCCCACCACCAGATCCACGCTGGAAGGGTGCCCATGCCCAGACATCTTGGCTCAGCCCTACAAGATATTGGCTGCAAAAAGTTTTGCCACAGGGAACGATCACATTCCTCTGCCTACAGACCTTTTGCTTAAGGTGCTGGGAGGAAGCAATGAGCCAAGTGTGGCAAGGGATGGTGAAAATTGGTTGGCCGAGAGACAGAAAAAGACTGCACTTTGCGGGTCATGTGAAGAAGAGATTTATTCCTCAGGTAACATTATTTATTCACCTCTTTATCAAGACAGACTTTATCTGAAGAGGGCACATCCACTACCTCTTCCTCTAATGCTCTAAAACTGAGCATGAATCTACAGGACCTATTGGGAAATCAGCCAAGGAGCTGAGGTGATTATTTCTTCCTTTCTCTTAACCCCTGTTCCAGCTTCAGACTTTTTGGGGATCAGCAGCAGTCAATGCTGCAGTTATTCCTGGTGCACACTGTTAGCTCATCCTCTGCTCTTCTCCTGGAGTATCTATCCCATTGAAACTGAAAGCACAGACATCGGCAGGGGACCCACAGGGTTGTGCTCCCATCACTCATCTGTGCTCTGCTCGTGGGGGAGAATCTTATGTCTCATCTGGAAATGGAAGTGAAGGGGCACTCTGGGGCTCTGATCACACGCTAGGTCTGGATCCTCAGCAATTTACACCATGGAAAAGTTACAGAAGAATAGATGAATGGCTGTCTCCTGTGCTGCCTCAGCCTCCTCCTTTCACCACCAGTGGCCCTAGTTGGTGTGGCCATTGAGAAAGTAATATATTCCCTCTCGTAGTGAGGAGGAAAATTGAAGTCACTGGGGAGTTTTCAAGATGGAAGAGAAAGAAACCAGCTACAGCCCCAAAGATGCAGTGTGGGAACAATCCAGGCGGAGGTGTTCGGTTTGTGATTTTGGCAGAAATGCACATTTTCCTTATCAGGCAGACACATACGTGGAAAATTCACAGAATCCCAGCCTGGGTTGGGTTGAAGGAACCATAAAGCTCCTCCAGCTCCAACCCCTGCCACAGGCAGGGACCCCTTCCACCGGAGCAGCTTGCTCCAAGCCCCTGTGTCCAACCTGGCCTTGAACACTGCCAGGGATGGGGCAGCCACAGCTTCTCTGGGCACCCTGTGCCAGCGCCTCAGCACCCTCACAGGGAAGAATACAACAGCCCCTTTCAGCCTGAAAAGAGACATCCCAAACCTGAGTGTTGTTTCCCACCCATGTGATTGAAATTCTTTAACCACACTTGTGCCACAGTATCAGGGGTCGGATGGTGTCAGTGGAGAACTGTATTTTGCCTCACTATGTTTTCACATAACCAAGCCAGATGAAGGCTGGCTGCTGAGCTGCTCTGCAGCTGAGTTCCCACCCTAACTGCCAGTTGTTTTCTCCTGTTAGTGCAGGGGAGGAACAAGCAGACCTGCTGAGGAAGCACTAACGAGGGTCTAGTCAAAGGCGCGTGTTTGGCCATTCCTGGCCCATAGCTTGGCAGGACCAGGAGTCAGTGCACAGGAAACAGATCAGCTGAAGAAAACCAGAGACCTGGACATCGATCAGACGGACCTGCCGTGTGGCAGGGCCTGCCAGCAGAGCACAGCCTGGGCAGCCTGGACTCCATCCAGCCCCAGCTTCCCAGCGGTGCTCCAGGTGCTGTCACACAAACCATGCCACAGGAGAGCTCCTGCTGGGTGATAAAGCACCACCTGGTGCTTTACGGTGTGGGATGTGCTCTCAGCCCATGTCACCCCAGTGCTCTTTTCCTGCTCCGTCCTTGCCCAACACTCGTGTCTGGGCAGCCAGGAACTGGAACTGTTGGAATTTGGGTCTTGTACCACTGCATCTCACTGGGGAAAAAGATCATTTCCATCAGAACCTGCAGTAGTGCAGGGAGCTGTAGGATGGGTTTATTTTTATTGCTGCAACCACATTTCTGCAGTTAGCCACGAGCTTTCTCACAATGACACGTGCTCAAACGAGGAGACTCCTGCTTATCAGCTCCCTGTTAAACTGTGCACTTCCTTTGGGATCCCATCTCTCCTCATATGACTGGCTGCACTTCAAGAAAGAAAGAAGCTGGGCTTCTTTTGCTTCTTTAGCTGCAGCGTGTTAACCATGGTTACAAGACAAGCAGCTCTCAGGTGGCTCCCACAGCCCTGTGTGCACCTTGCCACTCCAAGAACCACATGCATCATATGCAGCTGAGCACGCCTGAGGGCACATGGGGAGCTCTGCACACATGTACACACTTGTTCATGCAACCACAAAGAAATCATCAGTCCCTGACCCTGCCAGCCTACACTCAACATGCAACCCACGACTGATGGGGACTATGGCTTAATCCTTTATCTTGGAAGAGTATTGCTTGTGCCTGGAGGCCATCCTGCTTCCCTTTGGGACTCTCCAGAGCCCCTTGGCTCACTAATGTCTTCTGTTTGGTTAAGTGAAGCTGTTCCCCTCTGCTCTGTTCGTGCAAACAGCCCCAGCCTCTGCAGCCAAAACCCTGTAATGCTGCATGCATACTGGAAAACAGCCCTGGATAGATTATACATAGGGGATGTCTCAGGAACCATATTTATTGTAACTCAAGCTGTGATTTGCTTAGCTTGGTGATGCCTCAGTCTTTTCCTGGCCCTGGATCCTGATCTGTATTGATTCTGCACAGCACCATTACTTGCATGGTGATGTCTTCACTGTACATCTCCTAGGAGCTGGCAGTTCATTATCCTTTGGGCACTGGGGTTGCTCTACAGAACAGCAGCTGGTTTGGATCAGTACCTTTAGCAGAGCCTTTAGCAGACCCTTAGTAGAGCCACTGCTTGACATCAGCACTTTTACTAGGATCATACACTGGTATGTTTTCACATGAAGATGCTGTAGCGCCTGAATCACATCTATTGCCTTGGTCACATTTCCATGTGGTTTCTATACAACAGTCATCTTGGACACATGCAGAAGCAGCAGCTTGTGACAACCATCTGTTTCCAATCTTTGGCAATAGAAGAAGCCTTTGGCATACGTCTGATTTCTACAGGCTCGTGTTGATCCCACCATCCAGCTAAGCAGGCTGAGATGTTTGCCTGAGCCTCTGTCACCCCAGAAAGCAGTGCTCACTGATTGTAACCATGGACTTACAGAATAACCCAGTTTGGAAGGGACCTCAGGAGGTCCCACTGGAGGTGCAGCTGCCTCCCAACATCAGCAATGAAATCAGACCAGGCTGATGAGGATTTTATCCAGTTGGGTTTTTAAGATCTCCAAGATGCTGCAGCCTCTGTGGGCAGCCTATTCCTTTGCTTGACTGTCCTAACTGGGAGAAAACTTTCCTTTTATCCGTTCTGAACCCCTCCTGTTTCAGTTTATGCCATTGCCTCTTGTTTTCCCACCATGCACCACTACGAAATACCTGGCCCTATTTTCCTTCTCAAAGGAACTGACTGGCAAACTGCTAGCACATGCCCTCAAAGCCTTCTCCAAGCTGGACAAACCCCATTCCCACACCCTCTCCTTACCAGGCAGGAGCTCAAGCCCCATGACCGTTAGTGACCCTGTACTGAACTCCCTCTTGTTTATCAATATCCATTACTGGAACAGACTAAAACTGGACACAATATTCTAGATGTGGTCTAGTAAGTACTGAGTACAAGGCAGTAATGACTTCCTGTGATTTGCTCTCCATGTTCCTGTTAGTACAGCCCAGGATGCTGTTGGCCTGCACCCTGGGATGTGCTGGTGGTACGTCAGTCTGAGAGAGGAGCAGGCAGAACAAATGCAAGGGCTGATGCAGGACTCAATGCAGATTTCAGTGTATCAGAGAGGCTATCATTGACTCCTGGGAGGTGCACTGGACCCTTCCTGCCCAGACAAGACAGTGACAGCCAGTCAATAGACGTTATCAACAGGCAGGGAGATGGAATAGGTCACATTGTACTTTTCTGCAGGAAATTGTATTTTGCAGCCTGCACCATGTTACTTGGTTATTTCCAACACATAAATCTGCAAGTGCACAGCTTATAGAGGCTCTCTGACAGCCAGGAGATGGGGAATTGTTACTATGACAGATGGACTGACAAGCGTACTCCTAGAGAAAAACTTTGTTCAGCTTGGAGTTAATGGTGTAAATATATAAACCTTACACAAAAGGAATGGGGTTAGAACAGTGTGGATCATGAGGATAAGACATCCATGGCAGGCAGTGCTGGGAGGAGGCGCACAATGGGGGCTGGATGTAGGCAGGGCTTGAAACTGGACTGTTTGTCCACCTCTGGTTCCTGTGTGTCACATAGTGAGCACATTCAGGTTAGGAAAGGTGCTTAATCATCCCATGATCTTCCAGACCTGACTGTGTAAGAACAGCAGCAAGGCTTTACTTTCATTTGGCTACCTCCTGGAGACTCATGGAGAGCAGCGCTCATGCACTGAAGGATAGCTCCCTCTTGGACACCTGCAGGTGAGAGTGTGCAGAGGCTGGATACAGAACCAGAGAATTCCAGACTGTTTGTGTTGGAAAGGACCTTAAAGCTCCTCCAGTTCCAACCCTTACCACAGACAGGGACACCTTCCACTGGAGCAGCTTGCTCCAAGCCCCTGCGTCCAGCCTGGCCTTGAACACTGCCAGGGATGTGGTATATAAAGGTAACAAGGCAGAAACGTGCCTCTAGAAGGTTTTCAGGGTGATGCCCTCCAAGTGAGGAAGACCAAGGATTAATTCTCCCTTTCACTGAGCTTTCAGACTCGTTTCATTACTAGCAGGGGGATGAGCATACGGACCACGTGTCTGTGCTGGGATCTTCCAGGGCATCCTGACGCCCTCTCAGGTCTTCAGGTGTCCACCTGTCTCCATTTGCCCTTGGCCTGCAGACCCAGGTGGTGCTGGCTGACGGGCGTTGCAGAGTGAAGCAGGGGCCAGACCGAACATCCCAGAGAGACAGGGTCCTGCATCCTCCAGCAGTTGTCCTGCCACCTCATGCACAGTGCGAAATCTCTGCAGTTCAGCAACACCGGGCTTTCGCTAAACATCTTTGACATTTGATTTGAGGAATAAAGGTCAGGCTCCTCCGAGAATGGTAATGTGGGTTTAATGAACAAAGCCTGCCAGACAGTGCAGTGCTGCAGCCTTTCTGCAGGGTAATGCAGCCTGGGGAGCTGTGCTGCCTGCGCTGGCACTGCTGGTCCTGGCTGCCTGCGCATCCCTGTGCAGCGAGGACTGCCATGGCTGGTGGGGACATGCCTGGGGTGTAACAGAGACATGGGCCTGATCCAGATCCTGCAGGTCCTTGCTGATAGAGGGGAGCAGGCTCCCTCTGCACCTTCATTCCCTGCTTAAGGCCTCCTCTTCTTCCTGAGTGATCCAGGAGAGCTCATCCGGCAGCACACAACAGCCTGTGGATAGTGGAGCAGACAGGGCACAGGACAGCCTGTATTACCCAGCGCTTCATGCCATGAGCATGGCCCAGTTTCTGTGGCTGCTCTTGTTTCTCATGTCAGTGGTACCTCAGTCCTGCTATGGCACCCCAATTTCTTGTATAATATGGGGCACTTTAGCTCTGAAACCTTTTTGTTTCATCTCATAGGAAGGGAAAAAAAGTATCTTTCAAAATAAAGAGGTAAAACACATCCGAACAGAACACTCTGGTGCTCCCAAACTGAGGAAGTGAATTACATTTGGCCACTTTTTGGTGAAATTCAGCACAAATCCCAGGACTGTTCTTGTCTTGCCTCTTTTCAAACCTTTTTCCCTGTTTTCTGGGAGTGTTCTTCCAGCTCTGCAGATACCCTGATCTCTGTGTGCCCCATCTCCCTGCCCCATTCCTGCTCTCCATTGCCTCCCTCCTTAACTGACATAAGCCTTGCTTTTGTGTTGAATAATGCACATTCCACTGCGATTTCACACTTTCACACTCACAATGTACACAGAGAATGACACTTTTTCACATTCAAAACTGCAAAGATATGGCTAAACCATGATGGATTTCATATTTGCAATGAAATACTCTCATCTATAGAAGTGCATGTTTTCTGCTTAGACATTGAACATGTCTTGAAACTAAACAAGCTCCTTCAAGCTAATTTAGGAGCCATCAGCAACTCAGTTTTCCATATCTGGAAATCACTGCTGATCTGTCCTCCCTCCTCTCCTTTGTTTTCTTAAATGAGGGTAAATGCTAGGTGTTGTGTTTACCTCTGATAGCAGCCAGCCAGCTCCCTGTGGCCCAAGCTTTAAGGTTTTCTCCCTCTTTACTTGTGGAATTATGTTGAAAAATCTACTCTAAAAGTACCCTGACTCTCAAAGTCAAGTGCCTCAAATGCTGGGAGCACCAAAATTAAGGCTGCTCCAGCCTCCTGAGCAGGATCATTACAATGCTGCCTTTAATTACATGATCAGACACTAGTTTTTCCACAGAATCCCTAACTCTTTCCATGCCTAGATAGTCATTCAATATTTCTGTTAATCCTCCTATTCAATGCATGCCGCAGGCTTTATTTGCTGCACAGCATCCAACCCTTCTCTCTGTTGAGCACAGATTTATTCATTTCCTCTTGGGTGTTTCTCTGGCGCTTTCATCTAGCTCTGTGATTGTTTCTCGAGTGTTAACGAACTTATTTCCACAAAACACCTATGTATGTAATGACCTTGCACCTTCTCCCTCGAGAACTGAGGCAGAGAGATGAGCACCAGGATGAGAGCGAGCCTGGGTTTGGCTGTTTTCATTCCATCATCCCACGCAGCAGGCCTCAGTGCTTGATTTTCTGTGGACTTTGCATTTCTTTACATTTCATCTGTTCAAAGCACAGCTCCCATTGGCTTCTGTTTTGAGTGTTCAGCACTTCTGCAAACCTGACCCTAAGGATCTCCCACGGGGGACCTGGGAAATGAGAAAGGTATGATTAAGCTCAGTTCTAAATTCTGGAGGAAATGCAGGGGCAGGAAGGAAAACCCCCATGAGAGTGCGTGCTCTTCTCATTGCAATCCCTCGCTTTGTTCTATAAAGCTTTTCTGGTCTTCCCAGGGAATGAGGGATACAGCTTCATTACAGTCTCTAGAGCAAGCCCAAACCATGCACTGGATAGAGCGTGAATGAGAACAGAACATGACTGCATAATTAAAACCATTCAAAGAGACACAGACGTGCTTGCTCTGTCCCTCACCGTTCCCCTCTCATCCCTGGACCAGGCAACCTGCTCTAGTGGAAGGTGTCCCTGCCCATGGCAGGAGGTTAGAGCTGGATAATCTTTAGGGTCCTTTCCAACACAAACCAGTCTGGGATTCTATGGAGCTGGAGAACTGGACTGGACTATGCAGGACTCATGACTGCCTTGCCAGCCAGCATGCATGGAGGAAACGAGGTCTTGGTGCTTGAATCTCAAGTTGAGTCTTGTCTGGATGTCTTTCAGGGAGGTACCTGACCCTTTGACACATAAACAAAGCATTGGGTGGGATAAGTTGTTCAAATGGAGCTCTGTCCATTTAGACATCTCCACCTGAGCAGGCTGTCCAGGTGCACTGGAAGCCAAGGCAGGGAGGTGGGACTGCTGGAGCACAGTGGCTTGTTCTGGAAGCACCAATTTGCAGGGGAGCCTGAGAGGCACACGGAGCTCCAGCCTTAGACAAACACGTGTGAAGCAAAGCGAGAACAATCTCATCCTTAGTGCCTGGAGGAGGAATGGTTCCTTCATTTCGTGCAGTTTATTCAGGACGTGCTGTGGTCCAGGGCAGGGGCAGGCCTGGGGTCTTGCAGAACTGCAACTGTTTTCCGGGCCAGCTACAGGGTACAGGGAGAAACACAGATTTCCCAAACCTGTGATGATTTCCAAGGTAGAATTCAACAATAATAACAGATAATTGGCCAGGCTGTTTGCCCAGAAGAGAAGACGTGCTGGCCTTGCTGGCTGACAGAATGCATTTGTAAAGCTGGAATTAGTTAAATGCAGCTAATAGATGGAAAATGGAGACAGATACAGAGGTAGCTTCAGAATTAGTGCACCATGTCATTAAAGCATCACAGGCTGGAGTTTGAAAGAGCATCTTCCTGAGTCTTCAGGCGTGGCTCATGGGCCAGGTACAGTATCCTGCCTGTCGGTATTACATGAAGGATACAGTGATCAGGGAGTGAAGGATGGACACTGCCCTAGGCTGTGCTGAGAGATATTAGTTTTTTAGTTTAAATGATAAGTTTTAAACTGAGTCACAAAAGGGTTGTGGGGAGCCCTGGCAACTGTGTTGCTGATGTGAGGGGAAGGAGGAACCTGCTTCATCACACTCACAGAACAGCTCTCTCCGCTGCTGCAGGCATTGGGAAGGCACATTGGAGAACAACTGTACTGAAAATGTGGGATATAATTGTCAAAAGCCTTTGTCTTGCTCATGAATTGGAGGGAGATGTGCATAACCTTCACCTGCCTGTAATTCTAATTAGCAGGTTGCACAGTGCCTCACATCTTGTGTAGGTGAACAGCATCTCTAAGCAGGCTCTGTGGCCCTTTCCTGCTGTTGTCATTCATGTGTGCAAGGTTTTAGGTCAGGACAAAGGCAGGCTGGCAAGATAAGAGGCTGCAGCCCCTGTTGTGGTAAGGGGGACCCCAAACCCTAGAGCTAAATGTCAATCCTTACCTCAGGATGAGAAACTGGAGCAAAAATTGGCTCTTTAAGCTTTCCATCTTTCCCCAAAATTGGCAGGTTCTTGTTTTGGAAATGGCCAGCTGCTACTGTCAGATGTCTGCTGCAGGCAGGGAGTGCTAAATAAAGCATGG
Organism: Pezoporus wallicus; assembly: GCF_028554395.1. Lineage (NCBI taxonomy): Eukaryota > Metazoa > Chordata > Aves > Psittaciformes > Psittacidae > Pezoporus > Pezoporus wallicus. The sequence goes on along the minus strand of NW_026635187.1, from coordinate 1,100,401 downwards.
AAACCATCTCCACAAGTGTAGGAAGTTATTCACATTTAACTCTTTGCTGCAGAGAGCCTCCAGTATTCATGAGGACATCACTGGACTGTGATCCATTCACATACACCACACAGAGTGAATCGTTCCTAGGCAGCTTCCTAGGAAGAGGTCATGAGCTTGTCCTCCATGTACATCACTATGCACAGGTTTGCATTTCCTTGTGGGTTGCTGAGGTGGTCCAGTGGTATCTGTCTTCATGAGGGTGATGAACTGCTGCTGCAAGCAGGTTTGCAGATTTGGTCAAGGCATTCAAAGCCCATGCATGCTGGTGTGGAGAAGTTGTTCCCTGCTTCAGTAGAGCTGGAGCCTCTGGCTGCATTTGAAAGTTACTGAATTTGTGTATTCTGTGGTCACGTCACCTTGGGTTTATGTTCCTTTGCTTCTTCCTCTTTTTAAACATTGTATAACCGAAGGGCTGACGATTCCAAGAGCAATGCTGGTGGGTGAAAGAGACAGCAGGAATTTAGCAAGGCAATGAGGTGGCATCAGCAGGTGAAACTCACCCACTGCAGAGCCTCCCACTTCAAGCACAAATGACAAGGTGACACACGTGCCCACTGTCACAGCCCACTCATGGACCTGGCTGTGCTCGTCTGAGCATCACTCATCCCCAGCCTACCACCAGAGACAGACCCTGTCTGAGGACGGTTGCCAGAGTGCTCAGATGGGGTTGCCCTGAGCTAACCGGCTTCCGAAAGTCTCAGGAACATGGCAAAGGAATGAAGTGCACAGTTGGAGGCCCTCGTGTAGCGATCGCTCATCTCCAGTGTCGGCCCCCTGCCCACTTCCACGGGGGGAATGAAACCAAAGCCAGACCATGAGCAGCAGCAGAGGAGGGCTTGGTGAATCAGTGCAGCTCTGTGGGTGTTTCCTTGGGCCCCCATGCATATGGCAGCAGGTTTGAGTCCCACCTCGTGCTGTGGGCCCGTGGCCAATGCAGAGGCTGAATTGCGGTTGCTCTCCCATCTGCTGTATTTTAATCTTCGGGTCTTGCACCTGAAAGATGTCTAAGTTGTGGCCGCTGAGCATCAGAGATGCTGCAGATGGCTCTCAAGGGCTTTGCTGCTGGTCCAGACCACCAACAGGGAGCACTGCAAGGCCAGGCTTGGCTCAGAGACCCTGGGAGTGTGAATGCTGCAGAGGACTTTGAGAGCACTTGGAGGTGTGAGTGGGATTTAGAATTAAATCAATTACTGAATTAAAATAATCAAGGAAACCATTTGAAATGAGCTTTAGAAAAATGAAGTGTTGGTAAATTCACTGCAGAGAGCTGCAGGGAGTGATGCTTTGCCTCTAGCTGCAAAGTACAGGGTGGGCAGGCTTCGCTTTCCGTGCTGCTTTGCCATTCTGCTGGCCACCTGACTACTGCAGGGCTTGAAGTGTTCACCCCCTCTCTTGCCATGGTGGATAGGATGAGTCTGCAGTAAAACAGAGGAAAACAAGCTAAAAGCTCCTGGAGCTCCAGTGGCTCTATCAGAGCGGGTTTTAGTTACAGAGAGCAAAATGGTACAGGGTGAAGCTGAGAAATGCCCCTGGAGAAGTAGCTGCAATGGCTAGAGAGAGGGTAAAGAGAGAAGGTCCCAGTGTTGAGCCTTGAGAGGACTGTGAGCTGCCAGCAGCACAGAGGAAGGATCAGTGAGGAGAGAAGGAGAGGGAAGGAAAAGGAGCTGGGTCACTGCAGTAGCTGATGAGGGACAGGGAGCAAGTCAGGAGGAGACCACACGTGATGCTGGAGTGGAAGTGATGAGAAAAGGATGGTGGGGAGATGAGTCAAAAGATGTGGGCAGTGGTAGGGCTGAGACAAGGCGGTTTGTGACCCATCTGGCTGGTAGAAAGGGGCAGAGATTGATTTCTAGAGGTTCTCACCAAAAGCTTAAATAGCACCACCTGAAACCTGCACTTCAAAACCCAGGAAATAAATTTTACCGTCTGAGCTCCTGAGAGTGAAGCAAACCCTCCTATGATGGATGGTGTCTGTTCTGCCTGCCTGCAGTCTTCCACACATCACATTCCTTCCCAAAGCTGTGGCAGGGGTACCAATGGGAAGGGGCCTCTTGACCGTGCCAGCTGCTGCAGGAAGGCAAAGATGGAGCCTCCATTGAGCAGACCTTGGGAAAGAAGGAGATGAAGCAGAGAAAAGGGGGCAAGAGTGAGGTTAGCAGAGAGCTCACAGCTCCACAGAGCCTTGGAGGCTGCTGGGAAGAGCACTGAAAAGAAGTGAGGGACTGTGTTGGCTGCCCTGCAGAGGAGCACCGTGCTGAGCTGGGAACAGGAGGAAGGAGGGAGCACCTGCAAGGCACGGGGATGTCTCACTTCTAGTACTCATGCTGGGTTTTCTGGTTTCCAAACATGTCCGATTATGTCCTGACATGGGTCAGTGGTGCAGGAATCCTCTTCTCTGCTCCCAACTAACATCTTCTGCATGGGAGGCAGATCATCACCTCTTTAAGGCTCCTCAGGGCCTGTCTGCATGTGGGAGATCGTGCCTGGCGGAGTCAAGAGTGCAGGGAGCATGCTGCAGAGACAGGATCATCGGGTGTATGCCAGCAGCAGTGTGGCACGGCAGCGACCTGCAGGGACCAGGCTGCTGGGATGCAGTGGCCCATCCTGGAGCAGTTTTGACAATCCTCAAGTATACCCATGGCTTTGCACATCCATTTTAAGGCTTTCTTCATGGCCAGTATTCCTGAGGTGCAGAAGCCAGTCAAGAGCTTCCTGCTAAAGCAGCTCTCATTAGAAAAACACTGGCTTGTGACCAACATACGTCATAAGAGTTTAACAAATTAATGATAATGATTAAAAACCCTCATAATCGTGGTGTATCTCAGGTCCAGGGAGCTCATTGTGCAGGGTTATCAAAACAGCTCTGCTGGAAAGAAGCACTTGAAAATACCTGTGCCTCTTAGAACTGAATCTCTCCATCACTTCAGAAGCCCCTTCTGAAGAATACCCTCTGGGGTTCCAATATGGAAACCAGCTGGTTTCTGCTTCTGTAGTTTTCCATTTTCTTTTGGCTCTCAAACACTTTCCATGGGTTCCCTCAGCCTTTTGGAGTGATTTCCAACCTGCGCCTTTGAGCTTTGCAGTATCTTCTGGGCGGCTCTGCTCACAGGGCATCCCTGTGTGCTGCAGGGGTCATAGCTGGGGCTGTCCCAGGGTCCTGGTGCAGCCATGCTGGGGATGTGGCACACCCTGGGACATGGACATGTGGAAATGCAGGCACGTGGAGCAGCTGGGGAACCCGCTGGTGTGAGGATGTGGAGGGGAGGAAGTTCACATTTTAAAGTCTAGTGAGGTTCCTAGAGGTCTGTCAGGCCTTGAAGCCTCCTCCAGCTTAAGTTCCACTCAGGTGACATACTGAGCTGGAGTTACAGAGATGTGTCTGCTCATGGCATGCCTCTGGGTATCCCTGTGTTATCATCTTGGCCTGGGTAAGAACAGAGGGTGGATCATAATTTCCACTTCTTGTGTTGTGGAGCTGTATTTTGAGACATAGGAAGAAAACATTGATACTTGAATGGGGAAGGCTGCTGTGGTGAGAATGTGTCTACCATGGATCAACTTAGCATTTCTCTCCAGTCTGCCCATGACCCTGCCTCCTGGGCTGGTCAAGGGGAATGACTGGTCTTTGTATCTTGTCTCTCTGCTGAGCTGCAGCAGGAGATACCTCCCATTTGAGATCCTTGGAGTCAGAGAGAAGGCTCGATTTTGCAATGAAAGGGATGCTGCAGCCTGGGGCTGAACAGGACAAGCCCAGAGCATGCAGAGGGCTTCTACTGTTCCATCCATTGTGAGTTTACACTGGCTCTGGATGCCTGCAAATCCCACAGGTCCATGTCGCAGGTGGTACTGGTTTCCTTCCTGGATGGACACTAAGGCCACTTCCCTGTCCTCTGTCAGTCACAGAACTTGCTGCAGGGCAGGCAGCACACCTCCCACCAATGAGGCTCTGCTGTGGTTTGATGGGGGCTTGATCATTATGAAGGGCCCAAACTGGCTTCTCATGGGTGTCTTTGAATGCACCACCAGCCTACTCCTAAGCACAGGTTAACTTGGACACACTGCACACACATGGGTTAAATGGCAGGTCAGCTTAGTTTTCCCATCCCAGTGCAAAGCCCCAGTGAACCGGGTAGATACTTTTTTGAGAAGCCCAAACAACCTCCTCTGGCTGCTTTCCTAGGGCACTGGTCCATTGACAGTGCTGCACATCTGCCCAGCCTCCATTGTGCCAAGATAGAGCTGATCAGGAATCTCTGAACAGCTGAGGGCTGGGACTGTGTTTAGGTTTAGGAGTGCACATCTGTCCCTGGGGTTTAGAGGTGCACAGGGGCACTGTTAAACCTGCCTATCTGGGGTCAGAGCTGCAGCAGGAAATTCTGCTTTGAGCTCTGCGCTCTCCCCTGCCCAGCTCAGTCTCTGGAGCCTCCATCTGCAGAGCATTCTTCCTGTGAGGGCTCCAGTTCCCAAGTACTTACCCTCATCCTCCCAATCTTCCCTTGGGTGCCTGTTTTGCTGCTGAGATTTGAAGCCCCTCTCTCCATCCCAGTAACCAGTGTGTGCTTGTGGTTCCTCTGCCTGCCTGCTTCACCTCCCGGCTCCTGTGTGCAGCTCACGTCCCGGGTTTAAATCTCCCTTTAAGCACACACCTGTTTTCTATTGCTGTTGCTGCATGATTTTAACCGTGTATGTATTACATGTCTTTAAAATTTATGCAGCTCATTTCTTTATGTGCAGAGCTTTGCGATGGGCTGTGAAAGCTTCGCTATAAAACGTGAATTGCGCTGGATTCTTTTTCCTTTCTCCACACAGCAAAAATATATTATTTTTTTTTTTGAGGGAAATATGTATTGGGGGAAGGGAGGAAAAAGAAGGGAGAAGTAGCAACAATGGATTGAGCAGAGCCAGAGAGCGGAGCTGCCCTGTTCTGCGTGTCACCCGTGAGCTGATGCTTCGGCGACTGATCCTCTGCTGCTCCTCTTGTGAGTGCCCCTGCTCGCTCCTCAGTAAATCACTTCACCATGTGCTTCCTCCTCCTAACAGGCAGAGGTAAGAGCTCAGTGCAGAGATTAATCAGGCTACAAAGCAGCAGCTTTACTCACTGTGATTTCTCACCTAACCTGAGGAAGTGCTGGGCTGAGGATGATCAAGCTGGGGTTGCACAGACACACTCCAACCTGGTGCGGAGAAGTGGAGTATCTGATGAAAGAGTGGAAATTGCCCCTGGTCTGCAGGGACAATGGAACCTAATCCTAACCCTAGCCCTAACTCTAACCCTAACTCCCTGTTCACTCTCCTGACCAGTCTGTGAAGAGCTCAGCTCCAAGGAAGCTGTGGCTGCCCCATCCCTGGCAGTGTTCAAGGCCAGGTTGGACACAGGGGCTTGGAGCAAGCTGCTCTAGTGGAAGGGGTCCCTGCCTGTGGCAGGGGCTGGAGCTGGAGGAGCTTTAAGGTTCCTTCACCGTGAACCAGGCTGGGATTCTGTGATCTATAAATAGGAGCCAGAGGAGCAGTGGTGCTGAAAAAGGTCTGTAGACCCATTCCTGGTGAAGATGCTCTTGCACGGATCAGCAGGATCAGCTTGGCTGGCCATCATTTCCATGGTCCCCCCGGAAAGCAGGGCTCTGTGAGGCTTGGGGGTCCCCTCGCAGGGTGGGCAGCGTTCAGCACAGTGGGCACTGCAGCAGGTCACCCTGACATCTTTCTGGCTCCTTACTAACTGGGTCGCCCAAAATCTCAATCAATAGGACTGGCATGATGCTTGCAGGTTTAAATGTGTCAGGTTCAAGAACTGGGGTAACTGACACCTCTTCCTTTCCTGCTTGCCCCAAAGCTGTGCTGTCCCAAGCATGGGCTGTCAGATGAATGGATATCATCCAGTGTGGGGAGGGAGAGGAGGAGATCAATCATTAACAGCACGTTTTGCTGACTGCGACCAGCAGATGGTACGGGTAATTTCCACTTCTCTGCCTGCTTTAACATATTGAATTAGAAACCAAACAAAACCAAACAGAACCCCCTCTAAACAAACAACCACCAACAGCCAAGCAACCTCTGAAGAACAGGTGAAACATCTCTGCAACAGGCATTGCTGTGGCTGTCACAGGGAGCAGCAGTGACTGCCTTGCTAGCACTCGCTGCCGTGGGCATGTGCTGGTTGTCCAGTCTGGGCTCTCACTCAGTGAGAACTCAACTGCCTTCCAAGCAGTATCAATTTTTGGGGAGGGAGCCTGTGTCCAATGGTGCTGGCGTGGTAGCTCATAGGAACTGGGGAGTTTGCCTGCAGATGGCTGAGAAGCCTGTTGACTGTCTGCTGTGTGTGGCCAAGGAGCATCCTAACTGGAGCATCCACTTCAAAGGGCTCCTACCAACTGCTCCTTCAGTTTAAATAGGAAGAAAAGCGACAGTCATAACAGCCAGAACTGCTGAGCATCCATCCCAGGCCATTACCACCTCTCAAGGCCTGCCCAGAGGATGTGCTCTTGTATCCCCTGCCCACTCCCTGGCTCCAGGGCCAGCTGTACCGTCTGGGCTGTGAACTTCTAACAATGTGTCTGTCACAGGGACCTTCCCAAAGCCCTGGGGCAGCCTGGATGCACAGGGGAAAGCAGCCAGGACTCTGCTTCAGGCAACAGCTTCATCCTGAGTGCCACCAACCTCTTCCCCTAGAGGGGGGCTGCTGGGTGCTGGGACAAGTGGTGGCGCCATGGGGTACGTGTGGTCGGGGAGCAGACCTCCGGGAGCTGTGGGGTTCTGTAGAGGGTGGGTGCTCCTCAGCTCTCTCACTTGTGACACCATGGTCAGCCTTCACCCCTGCCTGGCGGCTCTGCTGGGCAGCTGTAACAAGCCAGAGAAGACACACAGAGGTGCAGAGGTGAGAGGATACCCAGCAGCAGGAGACCCCAAAGGACCTGCTGTGCAAGGAAGGCTCCTGGGCCATGTCCATAGAAAATACTGTGTTTTCCCTGGCACAAAGCCTCCCTCAGTGCTGCTCCCAGCTTATCCTTGCACTCTGCAAAGGGACGTGGTGAGGGGAGGGAGCATTCCCGCTGCAGCCAAGTTCAAGTTCTGGGAAGTAAACCAGCAGAGAGTGACTGTTCTCACTGCAGGGATACCCTTATGCATGTGTAACACCACAGACATCACCCCTTCTGCTGCCCAAAATAACACATTCCCAACTGGCAGCTTTCCTCCGGCCCAGTGCGAGCCCTGCTCACGTTTCCAGGCATTGTACAGGGAGCAGAAACACTCCTCGCTCCCTCACAGGCATATTTCCTTCATGATGTTCATCCCTCAAGAGAGGTTGTAAAAGCTTCTGAAGGGGCAAGGCCAGCCCGGAGAAAGGGCTGGTTTATCTTCTCCCTGCTGCACTCCTTGGGAGGACTCCACTGCTCATCACTCCTGTTTCACTCCTTGCTGAAAAACTTAACCGAGGCAGATGCAGATTTTTTGTCCACAGGGATGGTTCCTGTCTGGTTTGTATCTGCAATGTATGAGCTGCGCCTGCTCTGTTTGTGGAATAAACGCAACCCAACAACTAATAGAAACAGGAATTTCCCCCCAGTAATAGCAGCAATATGGTGAGTAATAGCAGGCATTAGAGAAAAAAAAGTTCAAAGCTATTAGTTAATTTTAGCTGCATGAGATTTTGGTCTTAAAGCTCTTCACTCCTGGCAATATCTTCTCAATGCAATAGTGGTGTGATTGCCTTCTGCTGTCTCCACGTGTGGAAGATTGCTTCCTCAGGAAAAGATGTAAAGGGCATTTTAATATCTATTGTGTTGTAGAGGCAAATAACCTGCAAAGCCTTGAACTGTCCTGACAGCTGCTATCAACAATGAAAGGGAAAGCTTCACCCTGACCAGATGTGTGCACTACTGCTTGTAGCATCTCTGTCCTGTTAATATTCCTTTACTGATTCATCTTCTGGTCCAGACAGGGCCCCAGGACCATGGGGGTCACATGCCCACAGACAGTGCCCGTTAGTCTGCTCACTGGAAGCTGAACTGTTTAATAAAACACAAAGAACCCCCCCTGCAAGCTGCCAAAGGCACCACTGCTGCGAGCGGTGAGATGCTGCGCGGCAAAAGGTTCCTGCAGTGCATTCCAGGACCAGCCATGGCACTTCTGCTCCCTGGTGTGTCTGTGTTGTAGGTGCAGCTGAGTACTCAGCATCTCACCTGCGGGTCCATGTGTCGCAACTGATGTGAACCTGAGCACTAACTCATTCCTGCAATCCCAGCCTGGTCATAGAAACCCAGCACACACTGAAGCCGGGTCATGAGGAGCTCCTTGTCACCCAACACCCCCAAGTCCTCCTCCTCAGGCTGCTCCATCCAGTCTCCCCCAGCCTGTGTCTGTGCTGGGGACTGCCCCATCCCAGGGCAGGACCTTGCACTTGGCCTCATTGACCTCCACGAGGTTCGCACGGTCCCACCTCTCCACCCTGTCCAGGTCCCCCTGGGTCCCATTCCTTCCCTCCAGCCTGTTACTGCACCACACAGCTCAGTGTGTTGGCAAACTTGCTGAGGGCATTTGATCCCACTGCCCATGTCACCGACCAACACGTTAAACATCACCAGCAAAGCCTGCTGCCAGACAGCCAGTCTGCACACACTGAGCTAGAACCACCTCCTGCCATCCAGCGCTTAGAGCTGGCTTCCTACAACGTTTTGGAGAAAGCACAGCCCTTGCCCAACTCTTGTAATGCGCCTTGTTGAGCCAGCGCTGGGTAATGTGCACATCCATTCCTTGGGAGGGAAGTGACAAATCTCCTTGGTGTTTGTCACCTTCTTGCTATTAGTCAAAATTAGAGACAATGATCATAGAGTGCATGTAGCAATGTGCATGTTGGGCCTTTGATTACAAAACTGGGGTGACACAAAGGTAAGGCACAGGAATCCCACCTTGCCTTTGTTGCTAAGTCATGCCTCGGGACTGATTACAAAGCAGCATCCCCTGCTCCAAACACCATCTCACCAAGAACCAAGACTCACTGTTCAGCATAGAAGCTATTTACATCCTTTCTATGCAAATAGAGCTCAGATACTGTTCTCTGGAATCCCTCATACTTCCTGTCCTGTCCTTTATTTTAAGAAAACATGGTAGCACTCATGTTTTCCTCTCTGCTTGGAAGATTGAAGCCTACACTGGACATCTGTCCCCAGGAAATGCCCCACGCTGTAACCGAGACCTTTCCAGTCCAAGACACATCATATCACGCGGCGTTCCGGTTATATAAATTTGCTTGTGACCTCATGACAGAGGCTCTCTGCTAGTTTCGCATGGGCACCACCTGGGACACACCATTTACGCAGATGACTGACGTGGTAACACAGGGTTTAGGCAATAAACACTCGCCTCCTGCCATGTAAATGGTGCTCATTTGGGAAATGTCACCTCTGCTATTTAAAGCACTTTTTCTTTTTTTTGGATCACTGCATTATACTTAAGCTGTCACCGTACTTTATACATCACAGCAGAGGAATTTATTGCACAAACAGCTCTGGGTTTTAACTTTTCCAGGTCATCCCTGGGAATAATGCACAAATTAGACACGACACATCTCTGGGGACAAGACAGATATGAGAAGGGGAGTGAGTGCTCTCTGCAGCCACCCCCTCGTCCCCAGACAAACTGTCACTCGGGGTCCCTCTCACAGTGTATCACTGAGAGGCTGCCTCCTCTTCATCTCTGGTGATGCTGAGTCAGACCCTTTTCTCCCCACTCGGCCATGCCAGATGGCACAGCTCTATGTGAGGAGTGCTCTGAGCAGAGGGGTCACAACTGAGCTCTTGACCAGACCTTGCTGATGTGTGGTTCTGATGTCCTTCTCCTCAGAGCTGCTCTCAACCTGTTCTCCTGCTGCCTGTGTCTGTCCTTTATCAGAAGGGAGCATTGCTGTTTGCTCCCAGGCAGCACAAACCTCTCTTGTGTTGTGCCCCACATTCTGAGGCAGCACTTTCCATAGCTGAACAGATCTCACTGGAAGCTTTAGGGGGATAGGAACTGATTAGTGTAGGGATACTAATTAGTGTAGGGATAGACAGTGAGTAACCCTTGCAGTAGAACACTGAAGCTAACTTTGCATGCTGTGATGGAGCTCAGCCTCTGTGCTCCAACCACCAAGTGAAGCACTGGTGGATTGTGAGGTGCAGAAGAAAACCAGAGTTATAAATGAATGCTCATAATTATTACAGCATGCACTTGATATGAGTTATTGTGAAAGTTCTGGTCTGGGGAACCACAAACTCAGCCCCAGGTGAGCTTAATACTCTCATTATGCTGTGCTCCATGCCATTAACAGTGTGAAAAAACACAAAAGATAATATGGAAACACAGAAATGGTGCATTAGAAGAAAACGTAAAGATTGTGAAGCAAGGAACACATTTTTGGAAAAGCTGCTTGGTTTACATCCTTCCCACTGAAATCAGGCTGGTTTCAAATAAAAATTACCATCGAAACAAGCTTATTACTAAAAGATGTAAAAAAAAGACCCACAGACATCCTTTGCTGTCCCTAAATCGTGCCCTGCTCTCCATACTGAACTGGCCCAGATGGAGGTGTGAAGATGCCATATTGCAGCTCCATGGGGTATGTGGGGCTCTGTAGCCCCTTTTGCTTTTGTTAACCTGTTGTATATGTTCATTCATTTGCAAAGCCTGTGACATAATGCTTTCAGCCCTACCCCGTTTTAGTCCAAAAGGCTCAGTCTCAGGACAAGACCAGTCCGAATTCTCCTCTGATTCACCGCTAACTCTCAAACACACTGTTTCTTCAAAGAATATAAGGTTGAAAAGAGCGATGACTGGTGGTGGTGTTCATCTCTTGCCACAGGGCGAGATCATTCCTAAGTCATCACTGGCTCATTCATAACACTTGTTTTGCTATTGATTCGAAAGCTCACCGGCAATATGGATTTTCTGACCTTTCCAGATGCTCTGTCCCCATGCCTTACCATGCAGACAGCTGGATTGTCCTGACATCTGAGCTGAAGAGGTACCATTTTTAAATCCATAGCTGGTTTTGTATTAAACTGCTGCTCTTGAATTTTAGGTATAGTATGTGTCTCTGGAATAGGGCGATTCTAAGAACTCAACAACAAAGTTTAAGTTCAAAAGCAGGTTTTCTTTATTGCGGCACCAGGAGACATGGGGGATAGCTCCTCCGAGTGTGTCTCGTTTGAGCACCAAACTAGCCGTGATTATATAGTCATCAAACATACATAATCATTACATTACGTGCATATTCATAAAGCCACTTATACATTACATCATTCTTCTAGAAAATTCCTCCCACATGTGCACAATAATGTGGTAGTGGCCTTTGGGACCCCTGGTGGTCGTTTCTTCATCATCTTCCTCTTCTTCACTTCATCCTTTGGCTGAACTTCGGACTTGGCCAGCCTTGCTGTTTGTTTGCCAGCTCTTTAGTTGGTTCTAATTGGTTCCCCTAAATATTAACTGAAGAATTCTCTTCCTTATCATTGTTACAGGGTCCACCTGGAGTCCAGGTCATTCAGTTGCAAGCAAAATGTTTGTTCTATTTACAATGAGCTATCCTTCATTCTGTCTTTCTTGTTCTTTCCTCATCTCAAGGTTTTTCTTCAATAATTCATTATGGAAGAACCCATCTTTTTTCCCTGAACGTATCTGTGGTTTGTACTCCTTCATGTGCTCATAAGAAGTGCTGCATGATGCTTTTTATGTCAGTTAACTATGGGTTGAAAGTAACCTTATGCATGAACCCTGACTGCCAGCACAGTGTTTTGTCCTATCCAGTGTCTCAGACTGTGAGAGACTGATCTGAAATCAGACTCCATTGTCCATTGTCTCAATGGTTGGTATGAGAAGCTGAGATGAGATTCCACTGACCACTGCCTGAGAGATGGGTGCGGGGGACTAGAGATAAGACTCTTCCCTCCATTATCTCAAGGATTGGTGTGAGGAATTGCTGCTCATTATCCCAAGAATTGCTGTAGACATTTGCAGTTGAAGAGCTGCCTGCAAGGCCAGAGAAACCGATCCTCTAGGAACGTGTAATACCTGACATTAAGAACAGAGGTACTGCCCCCAGCTCATCATAAAAAGGGGGAAAATGACATTGCCAAAAGCACACCTTAAAGGGGACAAATGCAGGAGGACACGTCCATGAGGACACCCACCTCTGATGTCTACTACGGATACTTAGGGACATTGCTCCAATACTGACTACAGACCCTGGAGGACTCCCACCAGCTCCGATACCTGCTACGGACACCGCTGGATCCAAGGTCTATATCTCTCTGCACCCCAAAGTCTTGCTTCATTTCCATCCTTTTCCCGATCTGTCCTATCGCTATCCCCTTTTTTTACAATAATTTCCCTTTTTATCAGAATTGTCTGTTTGTATTAAATCAACTTATCAATTCCAGTCCTGAACCTCATTTGTGTCTTCATTTCACTCTTGGGATCATGAAGGAAATGGGTCCGACACTGGGGTTTTCTCCAGTAGGACCCTGACATTAAATTGGCGTCACAGACAGGATCCCTCGCAGTGTGTCGTGGTTTAAAACCAGTCAGGGAGTCGCTCTCTCACTCCTCCCCCTTTTCTCCCTCCCCCTGCTCCCGGAGGGATGGGAAGGAGATTCAAAAGAATGCAACTCCCATGGGTTGAGATAAGAACAGTTTAGTAACTAAGGTATAACACAAATCACTACTGCTACCACCAATAATAATAATGATAAAGGAAATAACAAGGGAAGAGAATACATCACCTCACCACCCACCGACCGATAACTCGACCCCCCCCAGCCTGACCAAGCACCGACCAATACCTAGTCCTACCCCGCAGCCCCAAGCCCTTCTGGTGTAACTCTCAGTTACCTCCTGGGCACGCCGTGCTGTGGTATGGAATACCTCTTTGGTCAGTTTGGGTCAGGTGTCCTGTCTCTGCTTCCTCCTGGCTTCCCCTCCTCCCTAGCAAGCATGAGGCTTAGAAAGTCCTTGGCCAGACCAAACACTTGAGCAGTAACTAAAAACATCGGTGCTATCAGCATCGTTCCCAGGCCGAAACTCAGAAAACACAGCGCTGCACCAGCTACCAAGAAGGAGAAAAAATGACTGCTACTGCTGAACCCAGGACAGGATCCACCCCTTATTCCATACCATTCACGTCATGCTCAGATCCCACATTTTCAGTATACCATCACTCTTATCTCAGTGCACTCTTATCTTAGTGCATGGACCAGTTCCCGTAAAGCTGCTGAGTCCATCTGGTCCATGATGCCAGGCTCCATCTCTTGTAACAGTCTTCCAGAGCAGGAGAGACTGTGTGCAGTGTTCACACTCGTGAATAACCTGGGCAATAGTGTCCATTGCTAAGTCCACCCCTCAATCATGAGTCCATCTCTGTGTTGCATCTCTGCTCTGATGGCCTGAAGTGCCATGGGCCCACCAGGCTCAAAATAATTCACTTTCCCCTGCAGCAGTTTCTGCAGCTTGTTGCTGGGGACTCCATACAGCTGCCTTCCATCTCCGACGCTTCCAAAGCACTGGAGGGGCCCAGTGGACTAGATACTTGCCCATACTGTCCCACACACCCTGCCACTCATGACTGTCCAGCTTTGGGGAAAATCTCCAGGTCCTCCTATATCGTCGTCTAACCCCAGACAAGACCCAAACCTGACTCTGCTTAACTTTTGAGATCAGACAAAATGGTTGTGGGTAGCACACAGCCTGTGTGTGTGCCAACATGCTGATCCCCATCACAGTCAGCAGGCAGGTCCCAAGGACACCCAAAGGCCATTCAAAACCTTCAGAACTCTCAGTTGATGCTGCTGTACTTGTCACTGGGGCTGGTGTAGCTGCTGTGCTTGCCGGCTCTCCCACCGCCAGCTTCTCTTTTCCTGAGTCCAGCTCTTCCTCCTCTGCCTTGCTGGGAAATGCTGCGTGGTCTCCTGCATCCTCCTGGGACTCGGCGGGCGGCTTCCGGGGATGCTCTCGGCTCCTCCGCGGGGCTGGGCTCTTCCGCGGGGCTCGGCTCCTCCACCGCCTTCTCCCGCTGCTCGGCAGCCGCTTCCTTCTGCTCCTCGACCGCCCCGACCTCCTCCACCGGCAGCCGTCCCCTCACGGCCTCCGGCCCCGCTCCCGCCGCCGCTTGGTGCCCGGGGCCGCTCTCCCGGGCCGCTTCAGCAGCCGCCGGCTCCCGAGGCCGCTCCCCCTCGGCTCCCCGCGGCCTCACGAAGATGGAGAGTAGGGTGAGGGCCAGGACGGTGAAGAGCAGCCGGACGGCCAGGTACAAGTCCACGGCCACGTCCGTCCCACCCTGCTGCTGGAGCCCGCCCGTATTACAAGTCATTGCCATAAAGCACAGTGAGACAAGAACCTTAGCCCAGGCCCCACGCTTGATAAACACTAACACAGCAAATACCGGCTGTAAGTAATGTACTGCATTCTGAAACTGTGAGATCAAGAGGAACAACTTTGACAGCCAATAAATCAGCACTGTGACAAGTGACTATTAATCCGGTCAGATCTGTCATGATCTCAGCCCCTTGTGCCCCACGTTGGGCACCAAAAAGGACTGTAGTGGTTTAAACAAAGTCAGCCACAAACCACGGAGTTGCTCTCTCACTCCCCCCACTTTTTGCCCTCCCCCTGCTCCCGGAAGGATGGGAAGGAGAATCAAAAGAATGCAGCTCCCACAGGTTGAGATAAGAACAGTTTAGTAACTAAGGTGTAACACAAATCACCACTGCTACCACCAATAATAATAATGGAAATAGCAAGGGAAGAGAATACATCACCTCACCACCCACCGACCGATAACTCGCCCCCCCCCCAGCCTGACCAAGCACCTCCCAGTTCCTAGTCCTACCCCGCAGTCCCTAGCCCTTCCAGGTAACTCTCCGTTACCTCCTGGGCATGATGTGCTGTGCTATGGAATACCTCTTTGGTCAGTTTGGGTCAGGTGTCCTGTCTCTGCTTCCTCCTGGCTTCCCCTCCCTGGCAAGCATGAGGCTCACAAAGTCCTTGGTCAGAGTAAACATTTGAGCAGTAACTAAAAACATCAGTGCTATCGGCACCATTCCCAGGCCGAAAGTCAAAAACACAGCTCTGCACCGGCTACTAAGAAGGAGAAAAAATGACTGCTAGTGCTGAACCCAGGACGCAGTGAAAAGTACCGCAATGTCCCGTGAAGTGCGAGGTGTCACCTGTGAGCTCTCGGGGACTTCAGGGCTGGGTTTTGTTGGAGCAGAACGTGCTGCCCCCCTGAGCCGATTGTGCCATTGGAAATGAGCAGCAGTGAAGCTGCGCCTCAGGGCAGGGATGTGCTGTGTGCTCTGTTACAGAAACAAGGCTCGCCGCTCTGCCAGGGGTAGAGGGGCCCAGAGACATGGGCCCGATGTGCACAGTGAAAGAGAGCGAACAAGCGCCCTGCGAAAGGACGCGGCACCGAGGGCCGGGAAGAGGGAATGGATCGTCTGTGCGGCGCTGGGCGCAGTTCGGCTGCTGCAGTGAGGATGGAGAACAGCAGCAAACAGAGAATCTCGGTGCGCACAAACTTCACCAGCCCCGGTCCGAGCCCTGCGGGACCCGGTACTCAACCTAAAAGAGCAGTGAGACAAAGAGAAGAACCAGGCGAGCTACGTGCAGTTAGCGCTGAAAGAGCAACTCCTGGCAGGGCAAAGCGCTCTGCACGGCCCGAGAGAACAATGGAACCCCCCCAGTGACCTGGAAGAGGCGAGACTGAGGTGAGAAAAATAAAACGTTCCTGCCGCTTCTCTCCTCCCCATGGTTAAAATGGGAACAAGGGAGCAGCATCCCACAGGAGACCTGGGCCTGCTGGCACTGCTGCAGATTTGTATGAAATTGCTGTTAACTCTGGGTATGGGGTGTGTCTTGAGAATAGGGGTTTCCTTCAACAGTTCATTATGGAAGATCCCATCTTTTTTCCTTGGCTCACTTGAGCCTGTGTCTCCCTGGAACAAACTAAATTTCCTCCAATTTTCTTAAGCTAAGGCTGCAAGGTTCTTCATAATGAGGTGACTGCTCATCACTAACTGTTGCAGGAGGATGTCACTGCACAGGGCAAGGTAACAGCCTGGAAAACCAGAGTGCAGCTACTCTGTGACAGGAGGTGGTCCAGTGGATGCTGCTAATGAGGTATCAACTGTGCTGGGACACACTGGTGGGACATGGCTTTCATGGGTCTTGTCAAGTTCTAATTGCACAAGTTAATTACTGAGTGTAGCCTTACATAAGGCTGACATGAAGGACAGACAATTGACAGTCATGAGGATGTGTGACGACCTCTCCATGTTTCTGCGCAGTCATTTGGTGGTGCAAGTTATACAACAGCCACAGAAATTCCCGAGCTACAAATATATGCAGCATGGGTGTAGTAGCGGGCTTATCCATGGAAATAATGCTGTTGGTGTGGGGCAAGTGCCCAGGTCTCCTTAGAAAAACAATATAAAGGGCCAAAAAGTTAATTTTTCAGTTAATCTAGCCTGGGTGTATATTTCCAACAGTGAGTTCATAGTAACACAAAGCACAGGTGACCTCTGGGACTCATCAAGGAGACCTTGTGACAGCAGTCTTCCAATACCTAAAGGGGGCCTACAAGAAACCTGGAGAGGGTCTTTGGACAAGGGCCTGTAGGGACAGAACAAGGGGAATGGCTTTAACCTGCCAGAGGGGAGACTGAGATGAGCTCTTAGGCAGAAGCTCTTCCCTGTGAGGGTGCTGAGGCGCTGGCACAGGGTGCCCAGAGAAGCTGTGGCTGCCCCATCCCTGGCAGTGTTCAAGGCCAGGTTGGACCCAGGGGCTTGGAGCAAGCTGCTCCAGTGGAAGGGGTCCCTGCCTGTGGCTGGAGCAGCTTTAAGGATTGTTTTTCTAAAGTGATAGTGGTAGGTGGAAGGCACTGACAATGAAAATGGCCATGAGTGGGTATTGGGAAAGTCCAGTCCAGTCAGAGGTGCACCCTAGGACAGATTGGCCCCACCAGGCTCCAGCTTTTAGTGACGTCCACCTGAAGCACCTTGAGGTAATACAGCACTCAGACAAGCCCCTAAGAAGGGAGAAGCAAAAGGAGGGAACCTGGGCTTGGACGACAGACTGCATCCCAGGTCCTGTGCAAATACAAGGGCACTTCTGCACCACAGCAGGGCCAGAACATACTAGGCAGCCCAGATGTCCCTCTAGTCACCCCTCATCTCTGCCTTTTGCAGCAGCATCCTTCCTGCTCTCTGCCAGAAGCAGCGTCCTTCCTCCAGCCCCTGCCTGGTGTCCTGTGGGGAGCAGTCAGACCCTCCAACAGACCCTCCAGTAACTGCTCTCTGTGGACCCAGGCTGTCCTACGAGCTTGGGCTCATTGAGGGGGATGGATGCCAGTTTCATTCAGCCTTATAAGAAACATCAGCTCTGCTTTTTAGCAGCAGCGAAAACAAAGGGAAAGGAAGGGTCTAGCCAATCCCTTGCTGCAGCGAGGCTGTTCCCCAGTGCACACAATGGGGCACGATCTGTAGCAGTCTCCAGGCACCAGCTCGGTCTTCAGAGCATCACTGCTGGTTGCTCTGTTACTTCTTCGCTACCTCTATTAATTGGCTTTTCCCAGCCCTCTCCAGCCCCTTTTTTCCTGGTGAGTGGCAGGGAATGGGAAGACGAAGCTGAGTGAAGCTGACAAGATTTCTCTTTAAAAAAAGAGAGAGAAAGCTTCATTGGCTCCATCAAAGACTGTTATTAAAGCCACATGGGGGAAGAGCTGCCCTGTCAGACAGCTTCTGCATTGAGAAAACATGAAAGAACCAACTGCTATAATCAGCTCAAGAAACTTATTGCATTTTTGCCCCTGATATGGTCATGTGCTGCTGGAAATTCCTTTGAAGGTGTTGCAGGTTTATTGATTGTGAAGAATGTCAATGTGTCACATGCCCAATTAACTTGGCACTTCTTGCAATCAATGCCCTAATTGCCTTCTCTTTAGAGAGGCCTTTAATTTAATTAACCCCTTTCCCCCTCCCACTTGATTTCCCAGCTAACGTGTTGTAATAAATAGCTGATTGGGGCCTGGGCTCTGTTTGCAATGGAGGAGATGAAGGAGAGCAGTTTTCTCACAGAGATGCAACATCTCTTTCCAAGCACCTCTAAAGCTGTGCATCAGCTCACTGGGAAGAGCAGGGGAGCTTGGTTGGAAGGTGCCTTTTCTTCTTGTTCATTGCCTGCCTTGCCCCTGCCTCCTCTCAAGCAGCAAGAGGTGAATCCTCTTTAGCAGAAAATAACAACATGAGAGAGAGACCTGATCTCTCCATGGCTGTGAATGGAGCTGATGTCAATGTGCTGTCCTGTGAAGCCCGTATTGAAAGAAAAATACTCGGTGTTGCCTTTGTTTTGGCTCTTCCTTAGCCATGCAGTGAAGTTCCATAGAGCTGTTGTTGTGCTGAGGTTGCTGACGGTGTCTCTGGGCACTCTTACTGAGGCTTTGTTTTATGAGTAGTTAACAAATGGGTATGGTGTGATTAGCCTGGGCTTAAAAACTGACTAACTGCTGCATCTCAGGATGTAATTGTTGGTGCTACACCAACCTTCAGTGCAGTCATTTCTAATTGGGTCCCACAGGTACCTCCCTGCACTCGGTGCTATTCTGTATCTTTAGCAATAGTCTTGAAGAAACAGAAAATCATTACTGATAAAGTTTGAGGGTGGCACTGAGGGACTGCTGCAGCAGTAAATAATGACAGGAGTGGGGTAATCAGGTGGTGGTGTTTATATCACTTAGTGAATTGGAGGTGATAAAACAGCTGCTGGTTTAATGCACCTAAATGCCAGGTCATAAATGTGGCGAACCAGAAATACACACTATGCTTGTGGGGTGGGGGGATGTGGAGACAGTGATGGCTCTGGAAGGATCCTAAGTTTGTGGTAGAAATCCATCAGGATTACGAGCTCCTTGTTTGCTGCTGTGATTAAGACTGGAGATCCAATAGGCAGAAGTTTAATTTCAAATAACAATATAAAAAAGAAATATTGAAAAATAACCTCAAGGTGATTGTTCTCAAGGATTTATCCCCCTCCTTTACTTCCCCTCTTATTTTTGATTAGCCAAGGAGATGGTTAGTCTTCTGAAACCTGATACTTTGATAGTATTATCTGGGAGGATGGAGAGACTGGAAATCAAATCTTAGCTGGAAAACATTCTCTTTTCCTTTATGGCCAGCTGCATTTAAATATGAGATCAAAAATATTAAGTGGAAGGCAGCACAGCCATTTTAGCAGGGGATGCTGTCCTTGGGGAGCAGAGGCGTAGGCAGAAGCATCCACACTTCCCCCTTGATCTCAGACTGTGGAGGGGAAACCCTTAGAAGGGGGATTAAGAGGGAGCAAACATCCCTCTACCCCTTCTGTCAGCCACGGACCCCTTGAGAGAGAAACCAGAGGGAAAACCACATCTTCTCTCTGGCTCAGCACGTGTTTCATTACCTAACCAAGCAAATCCAGGCCAGCCGCAGCCGCTGGATTTCAGTTGCTGCTGGATACCCTCATCCAGCACAACAGGATTCACCCTTTGCAGCCTTTCTGGCTCAGGCCAGAGATGGGGTCTGGTGTGTCCTTGTCCCAGCACAGGCTCTCACCCTCCAGGGAACGCCTTCCTGGTGACCCCTGCCCAAGACCTGCTGGACATGGATCTTTCCTTTCCCCTCCCACGTCAGTGCTGGGAGCTTTCTGTCTGCTGCTTTGGCAGCTTGCGTGTCTCAGCCCCAGCACTAGAGATTCCTGCTGTCACGAGCCAGGACTTGGGTGAGACTGGTCCAGTGACCATGGCTTTGGATGCATCCCATCTGCCCAAGTGCCCGGGGAGGCTGGTGATTCTCTGCAAGCACCAGGACCTGTGCCTCAGGGGACATGTGCACCCACCTCAGCCCTGTGGTCAGGGAATGGAGTTGGAACCCTGGGCTATGGGGGACACAGGGTTTCTCACAGTCGTTTGCTCTGTGCAGACCATGCCATGGAGTCGGTGCTTTGCTCAGGGCTTGGTTGAATGTCTGGGCTGGGGCTAAGCTGGGTACTGCTGTGCTTGGATGTCACTTTGGGATTGCACAGTCTGGCTTTACACCCATAGAGTGAATCGTGGCTTATTCTGGACCATGGCAAAGACAATTTGTTAAATGAAATGCCCAGGGACAGCTCTGCTATAAGCCATTCCCCAGCTGGCACTGTGAGCACATCCTTGCCGGGGTGGCTGTCACTGGGATGGCAGGACCATCCCATGGCACAGCTGAGCACTGCCCAGACACAAAAGAATGGGCTGTGACTGCCACCGTTTGTTTGCAGCCCCTTTTTGGAGGGAGATACCAAGCAAAGGTAGAGGTAGGGACAGAGCTGAGGGGCAGGTAGAGGCAGGCTACAGCGTCCTCCTCTCATTCACAGGAGAGAAGTGGCTCTAGGGGTGTTTATGAATTTGTAGCACACATGAGTGGGTTCCCATGGGTACTGCTGTGCAGAGGGGGGAGCCCAAGAGGGTGGTGCAGCAGCACCTAGGCAAGGCATGGGTCTTCTGTGTGGATGAGCACATGGAGATGGCCATGGGAGAAACAGCTGAAGCTGGCTTCTGAAGGCTGTGGCTGAGGGTGGCCTCACCAGCAAATTGAGAGGATGAGCGCAGGTAAAAGACATGAGCAGAGCAGTTGACAAGCAATTAATATTAGTGCATCATTCCCAGACTTCTTCTGAGCAAGCGGGCTATGAACAAATGGCACCTGGGGTAAACCTTTTGTAAGCAGCCCAATGACTGTAGGAACTGTCCCAAAGCACCTCCAAAGGGCTGCTACCTGTTTGCTCTAACAGAAGCAATGATTTTGCTGGTCCTTTGAGTGGTCTCTTAGGACACATTTCACTGGCCTGGCAAAGGTAAAACTGTAAAGATTTTACTGCCGGCCCCTGCATTTCAGAGCTGCATCCACCTGGTAAGAAGAACTCCAGAGTATATCTAAAGTAAGCTGCTGTTGTCCGTTCTTAAAGTCAGTGCTCAACCATGTGTAACGAACTCCGAGGCCTGTCTGAGCTCAAGCAGAATCCCAGCGTGGCTCCTTTCCTACGGAGGAGTGGTCTCGTGGTGTGCAGTAACCTCTACAGAGTGATGGCAAGAGAAGGAGCAAAGCAGGAAAGACCCTGGAAAGAGACCTTCAGCTGTGCTCCCAACCCAGCTGTGGTCATCTCCACTGCATTGGTGGTGGCTGTTCAAACCCCGAGTCCAGCCACGCTCTGGCTGTGCCTGTAACACAGATTGAGGCAAGCGAGCTCATCTCAGTGCCAGCAGACCATGGGGTCCTGGGCACTGTGCTGCTCAGCGCTCAGAGGACCAATAAACCATGGAGAATTGTGAATGGATGCCAGAAGGGAAGCAGCCAGCTGGGAGGGAAGGGCTTTTCCAGAGTGCAGGGACTGGATGTGGAGGAGAGCTTTCTGAATGTGCAGGCAAGCTGCAGTAAAGGCTGACATGAACTTCAGTGTCGGTGTTCAAGGCCAGGTTGGACAGGGCTCAGAGCAAGCTGCTCTAGTGGAAGGTGTCCCTCCAGCAGTTGGAGCTGGAGGAGCTTTAAGGTCCCTTCAACCCAAACCAGGCTGGGATTCTGTGATTCAGAGAGAGAAATGAGTGGCAGAAATCTCTTCCCTGGGGTGCTTTGTGCAGGTCTGGGGGCAGCAGGCCAGCAGGAGCAGTGGGAAATCCTTACTGTCTCTTCTCCAACAAGGAGCTTTGCCCCCCTGGCCTGGTCCTTCCATTCCTCAGGAGCTGGCTGTTCTCAGGAGGCACCAACTCTCTGGTTTCTAGGGCACAAAGCTCTTGGAGCCTGCTGGAGCACATCAAGCATCACATGCTGCCTGCAGGGCTGCTCCCAGCAGTGACTCAGCACCCCTGCCCACCTGAGGATGATGGAAAACATTCCCAGAAAGGTCTCTGGTGCCTTTCAGGAGCCCAAGTTAGCTCTGTGTGTGGGGATCAGCTCTCCTCTGGCCATATGGTGCTGCATCTGCTGAATGGACATACCCACCACAGCTCTCTCTGCTCCCTGATAGCAGGGGAAGTGGGTGATGTCAGAGCTACATGGGATTGTTATCCACCTGAGGGGCCCTGTGACTTCCTCCATTATGCTTTATGGATGTCACATTACCCTTCTTCTTCTTTTGCAGGGTATGCCTGTTTATTTCAGGGTGTTTCTGTGGCTGTGGTGGCAAAGGGGGCTCTGGGCTGTAGCAGAGGGTGCATGGGAGAACAGGGCTGGCAGAGTGCCTGGCTCTTGGAGCATCCAAACCAGTTTCTTCAGGCACCAATGTTAGGTTGAAAGAAACAGAATATGTTCCTGGTGGGACAATTTGGGCCCCTAGGAGGGACGGCAGCTGTGTGTGTCCAGCAGGGGCTGTGCTCCCTCCATGTCCCTTGCTTTTGGGGTAGGGATATGCTTGTCCATCCTCCCGGCATGTTACCCTTCAAACACATGAGACTATTTCCCATCTTGCAGGGATTAAGTGTCCTTATTTGAAGGGCGAACTGGGTATGAATGGAACACTTTATCCTTTTGAATAGGCCCTGAGTACTCACAGAGAAAAGCAGGATGGGAGAAACACTCCGGGTTAACCTGACAGTGTGAAGGTGGACACTCCTGCCTTAGCATTTGCAGCTTTCCTCTGTATGCAGTTCCCATTCATAGAAGCTCTCTGGTCTTATTTCCAGACAACACCACATCTGATGGTTATCCTTGAGCAGGTTTTTCTCCCCGCCTGTATCTCTTAGGCAGAATGCTTTAATTTAGAACTTGTAGTGTTGGTGAATCCCCCACAATCCTTGGTAAATTAGTTCCAAATCTCTGTGTTAAGACTTCCGTGTCCTATTGCTCGTTTCAGTGCAGCACCGCTTTGTATCTTGTTAGATCTTCACTGGTTTGAAGAGCTCTGGGCTATTGGATTCCTGCTCCCTGAGCAGGCAACTACAGATAATGATCAAGTCACTCTTGACCTTCTCCCTGATAAACGAAGCAGAGTGAGAATCCGCAACCCATGCTCCTGATTCCCTCCTGCACCTTTTCCAGTCTATTAGTGCCCTTCTGGTGTGGGACATGCTATTCCAGCAGCGGCACCACCAGTGCTGAACTCAGAGGCACAGGCTCTTTCCTTGGGTTGGATAATTTGGAGCAGTTATTTGCTTCCTGATACATGGAAATCATTCTGAACTAGTCACCTGCCCCAAGTTCTCTTAATATGTGGCTCCCAGGAATGATACTCCCTCCTCCCCGTGATAAACCTGGTCTGAATTATCAGTTCCTAGCTTTCACATTCAGACATTTCTATAGGGTCATGACCAAGTTTCCACTGCTGTGTTTTAGCCACCCTTTCTGGTCTGCGTGCTGGCTGTGTGCCTTGCCAAGGATGATGTTACCCTCTTCTAGGTTAAGGCAGCCTCATTTTGAACCCTCAACAAAAATCCCTGCTGTGTGGTGCTTTTTGTGCACATTTACATTTGAGACCTCACTCAGGAGACAGGCTTATCTGTTTGGAGTACATTGTGTTCACTCTGTATTCATTTCAGATATGTGGAGCAACCGTGGCTCCAAGGCATCTTCTGATAATGCTGTGGGACGTGAAGGAATAACCTGAGGCCTGTCCTGCTCCAGCATGCATCTTCTGCTCTGTGCCCTGACTATTGTCCCACGTGTCCACCAAGGGGGAAGTCATTTGGGAGCATGAGGCGATGGGAAGCAGGGGTGTTTGATAATCCAGTCTCTGCCTGAACACGTGGCTCTGCCTCCAAACAAACAAGTGAGAGAGAACCTCATAAGGAAAGATTCAAATGTGTGCTGGGCTGAGCCTAGGGAGGGCTCCTGCCCCAGCTCTGCTCCTCTCATGCTCACTGTGAAAAGCAGATCAGGCCATCAGGTGACAAATAAAGGTCACAAGTGCAATCTTGCCCTCTCTGAGCAACAAATTCCACTGGTTTTGTTCTGATTTAAAGGATGCCCTTGGGATCTGCCTTTGGCTTCAAGCCTAGCAGCCAATTTTACAAGGAGATTAAAGAATTGTAATAGAAAAAAATCCAAACATCCCTGCTTCTCCCTTCTGAAAACAGCAGGAAATCCCTCCTCTTTCTTACAAGCACTTAACCCAGACACATCTGCTGAGCAGGATTTATGCAGAAGGTGAATGCCATCGTGCTGACTTGCTCTTGGCCTTGATCACAGCCCTGATCCCCAGTCACACTGCTTGCAAGTTGTCACATCTGATGTACCGAGTTTCTTAGGACTTGACGCTGCTTTTGCATCACCTAGAGGTGATCAGCTGGGATGCCAAAGATGTTTAAAGGGTGCACTGACCAGCCTCTATGTAAGCGATGACATTGCAGAGACCCACCTCTTTGGCCACTGCCTGACATTGCCTTGATTTGATCTGATCTAAGGACAAGTCCTGTTCTTTCACCCCAAATGTGAGTTATGCAGCTGAGATGCTCTATGCAAACTGCTCATTCTGCAGCGCTTCCTGGGGTGCCTGGTGCCCAGGGCTCAATGTGGACCTGTTCAGGGGTAATTGCTTCATTATTGCTTCATGTTGGCCATCCCTGAGTTTTAATTGCTTGGCTTTCCTTGTGATTTGATCCTGAGGCTGTTTGGACTCCTGCTCCTTTGGGAAATGCAGGAAGGCAGGGTCCTTGATGACCAGAGCTCTGACCCTGAGGTTGCCAAAACATAAATGCACTTACCCAAAGGAGCTGCAGACAGCACTGTCAGAGAGGCACTGAAGTGGGTTTCCTTGGCTAGCCTGGAGCCTGACAGACTTCCCTCAGCAAATGCCAAGAGATCAGCCTCTATCCAGTGACTGGATTTCATAGAATTATAGAATCAGGGTTTGGGTTGGAAGGGACCTTAAAGCTCACCTGGTCCCAACCCCTGCCACGGGCAGGGACCCCTTCCACTAGAGCAGCTTGCTCCAAGCCCCTGTGTCCAACCTGGCCTTGAACACTGCCAGGGATGGGGCAGTCACAGCTTCTCTGGGCACCCTGTGCCAGCGCCTCAGCACCCTCACATGAACTCTTCACCATCTCTTCATGATGAGGGTCGGCCTCGATGTGAGAGCAAAGCCAGCCCTGCCTAGGGCTGACCCTTTAGGCAGGAGGTGGAGGATGAGGAGACGGCGCTGTGTGAGATGAGCCTTCACTGCAGGAAGTTCTGGAGAAGTTTGAAGCTTTTTTTGTGGGAGGAGGAGGGTTTCAGGGAAGTGTCAAGAGAACATGAGATCATTTCATTGCGCTTATTTATACACCAAACCCGGCATCTGCTGCGCCCGAGCTCGCTGCAGTCCTCAGCATTAAACATTTCATTAGCCCACAGCCCCTCTGGCAGCGCTCACACCCGCACACAGGCTGTTTACAGCCAATCCATCCATTTAATTTCTCATTAAACTTTGGATGTAATGAATTTTTTAGTGGTCAGATCTGAATAAAGCAGTTAAAATAACAAACGGCTGGGTAGCAAAGGTTTGCCCTTCACTATTTTCAGCTTCTAGCGATGCTGTGGTGGAGCCAAGCAGTGCCTGTGCTTGTTTGCTGGGTGAGCAGGTCCCTTCTGGGGGAGGTTCTTTGGAAATACCATCCTTCCAGCATGAGATGGAGTCTTTGATCCGTGGAGGGGAAGCCAGGGAATAGTCAGAGAAGTCAGTCCCATCAACAAGCATTATGTGGAGGAAAATGTTTGGAATCTTTAAAGGGGCAGCTTCCCCTTTTCCAGGTGTCGGGTTGCAGTTCGTTAAAAGTACTTACACTGACATCAACTACCCACCATCTACCTTCAGTAGAGCTGCCAGATCTTCAGATGGTAACAGCTGCTACCATTATAATTAGCTGAAAAACAGTGTTTATGAGTGTCCCAGACACGAGTGGTTTATGTCTGTACAAGGAAACCAGCGGGAGCCTGCTGGATTTCCTGGTGCTGCTCTGTACATCTGGGCTGATTGTGCATTTGGACACAGCATCTTGAGCGGGATGTGCCACTGCTGGCTTTCAGCTTGCAAAGGCCACGGCAGGAATGAGGGACTCTGCAGTGTGACCTCTGTCATGGCCATACCTTTGCTTTTGGCAGGAAATTCTCCAGGAGCTGAGTGATCTGCACACCTGGAATTGAGCCTGGAAGCTGCTCTGCCCTTCCTCGAGGAGGACACCAGAGAAAACAGCTTTGCACATTGCCCAGCAGCACTGCGGCCATGAGCTGTTTTCCTCCTGTGATGCACAGCATGACCCAGACTGGATGCTCTGCCAGCAATGTTGTGGTGAGTTTGGGGTCCAGGTCCATACCAGGTCCAGACATCTCCATGCAGGTGTCTAAGTGTGGGTGGCTCCATGTGAGGTGTGTCTGAGTCCCACCATGCTCAGTGAGATCTGGAGGCCAATTCAGAGCATGTTATATTGCTCTTATTGACTCTTGCTCTCCAGTATCTGGAGGTCCTTCTCCAGGTCCTTCCTACAAGGCCTGTGGTACTAGATGCTGACCTGATTCTCATCCCTGTCTAGAACTGGAGATCGCAATCTACAGCTGGCTTTGGAGGGCATGGTGAGATCGAGCCCAAAGAAGCCAAAAGCAAAGAAGCAGCAGAAGGAAGGAGAGACCTTGGGAAAGACCCAGACACACATGCAAGTGAACATTAAAGGTGAGGAGGAGATGCTGAGAGATGGAGAAGATTGGAACATCAGAGCACATGTGGAGGTGGGAGGTGGAAATCTGCAGGAGTCAGGATGAAGGAGGAACCACCTTGCATAGGTGGAATGGGAGCAGAGGGTGTTTATGAGAGCAAATGAGGTACAGAGAAGACCTCTGAGTGTCTCTCCCTTTTGTTGTATTTTGACAGCTTCTCTTTATATTTGCCTTTGAGTATTTTGTGGTTTTTTTTTCTGAATAAGAACAGAGCCTGAAGTTGTACTACTGAGGAAGAGAAAAGTGTGTTAACAGGCTCCTAGCTTCAGGGTAGAGGCTCATGTCTAGTCAGCTGGGACAGGAAGAAATCAATCTGTCCTGATGCTATAGATTTGCACAATGCAATGTACATTAGACTTTAGGTCTTCAGGGTAATACCTGGTATGAATCATTTCTAGGAGCTAAATTTGCCAGACCACTGGTTCCTTAGAAAGCCCTGAGTTATTGCATTTATTCCCACTTCTTAGCTGGTTTGTCTCCAGGAGCCAGGCCATACCCAGGCATAAGCAACATTCACCTCCCAGCAGGTGCATTGGTGCGTGTGGTGCCTCGAAGGCAGTCTCCGAGCATCTCCGCAGGTGGCTGGGTGCCCGGATCATGGCTGCTCTCCAGCACTGCCAGTGTGAGCATTTCCAGAAGCACAGATCTCCGTCCCTGTGAGTGCAGGGTCTAATAAATAAATCAACAGAGATATATGCAAGGAATGAATTACCCAGCAGCTCCACATGAGCTGCGCTTGATGCAGGGAAGAATCTCACCTGCTCGGGCTCAGCCAGCCCAGGGCTGCCTCCATGGAAGTAAAGGCATGTTCCTGCATCAATTGCTGAGCCCAGGAAGGCTAAGCATGGAGAAGACAGAAAACATCAAAAGGACACTTTGGCACATACTTAACATTTGATGTATTTTGCGTAAAATAGCAAAAAGGAGGATTTTAAAATATTCATCTCTTGGGAAGGCAACCGGGAGGATAAAAGGCTCACGATCTGCAGGGAAAGGGGGAGGAGATGGGGGCTGACGTACCTCGTCTTTCACTGGCAAAGGAGATGTTAGTAGGTGGCTCCTGAGAGCACCTGGGGTGTCCTGCAGGTGCTGAGGGTGAGAGGAGATGGGAAAGAGCCCTCAAGCTCTCTCTGCCAAAGCCAGGTACATCTGGTAACTGCAGGCAGCACTACCTGAGAGGCAGCCATGCCACCTCCCAGAATCACATCACAAGTATTATTGTAGGTGATATTATTGTCAAGGTGCCAGCACCTGGAATCCTGATACAAAGTAGAGTTCTTAGGTTTTATTTTGCAGAGGAACCACTTAAGCCCCTGGCCTTGGAGAGGTTTGGAATCATTATCTCAGCATAACCCAAAGGTTTGGGCCCTGGGGGATAAACCAGGCGGATCTGGGGGTTGTTTTGTTTTATTTTTAGTTGTCTGCTGCTAAGTCGGGCCCAAAACTGGGGGCAGGGGAAGGACTGAATATCTGATTTATAGTATGTGGGCCAGTGATGCAGATACCCAGGGGCTGGAGGGACTGCATCATCGCTCCTCACTGAAAAAGCAAAATTGATGATAGGTACATGTGTGCTCATCCTCCATCAGCAGCCTAAATATCTGTATCTGTTCTCCCTCCATATGCAGCAACATCAGGCATATATGCGAGAAGGAAAATAACCTTTTCAGAAATCACAGATTCATCCTTTGATGCCACCATTCAGTATCAACCTTCAGTACCACAGGGGAGACAGCCCCTGGGCTGCACTGGAGGTGGAGGACCATGCACTGAGAAGCAGGGTGGGGAGGATGGAGGCAGTGTCTGGGCAGGGTGGCTGTGAGGCACCAGGGCAGCTAAAACAGCGCCTCTGGTTGGTCAGAAAAATAAGATCTCATTTCCCAAAGCATTTCCATTCCCATTCTCTGTTTTGTTTTAGTGGAAACTGTAACACACAATTTCCTATTGGAGGTTCCTTGTTTTGACAAAAAATCCATTTTCTATTGAGCAGAGATTTAAACATTCCTGCCTGCTGTATGAGCAATGAAGAGCATCCATCACACCGGGGGGAGGGAGGAGTGGGTCATGGTAAGCAGCGACTGTCTCAGGTACTGGGGCTTGTGACAGTAAACATCTGCTTTGAGCTCCCTGGGCAGCAGAGAGCTGTTGTGAGGCGGGATGTGTCACCCCTCTTTTGTGTCCAGTCCTTTTCCTGAATGGTGGAGACACTTGGGGGTGGTTCATTTACCCAGGGGAGGTGCCCTGAGTGGGGCAGATGTGCTGGGACACTTACATCTCCTCTGATGGCTGGGGAAATCAGAGCTGCCTCATCAGATTCCAGTGTCTAGTGTCAGGACAGTGAAAGTGAAATAAGATGAATCCCTCCCCGTCGTGCCTACATGTATAAATGTCACCATTGGGTGCCATTCCCTCTTTGAGCAATAGTGTTTGCTTGGTTGGCTCGCTCCTTTATGTGTTTTGCTTCTCTGGAGGAAGAGTGAATGGTTGTTTCCCCTGGAAAAGGGAAACTGCTGCTGTTCCGAGAGCAGCCAAGCCTGCAAGGCGGCAGGAAGAACATAAAGCAGCAGCGGGAGGAAGCTGGGCTGTTGGGATAAACAGGAACAGAACTCCCAGGGATGAAACTTCCAGGAATGGAACTTCCCAGGACTGTGCAGAACCTGCTGCAGCTTCAGAAAGCTGCTGAATTGGCTGAAAGCAAGCCTGGAAGCAGGGACCCGCTCACAAGGGCTCTGGAGGCGGGGGAAAGCTGCTAATGAGCCTTTTCATGTCTGTGCTATCTGATCTAATTCTATTCTGACACTTTGATTTTTCTTTCTGTGTGAAAGCTAATGCGTTTTATAAATAATACCTGTCCTTGAACTGACTGATCACTGGGGAGCTCATTTTGGGGAGAAATGCTGAGCAGAAACACCTCAAAGTGGTGTCTAAATTGGGGTCCCATCACAAGCGCAAGCACTGCATCATGCATGAACTACTGCTGGTTTTCAGGATGTGAAGAGGAAAGGGTTGAGAACACATTTGTGAAGGCATGGCAGACCTTCACATGGAAGGGGAGAAACCTTCTCACATGGAAGGTTAAAGGCCTTTTTGCCTCTTGGTTTTGGAGAGGAGCCTGCCTGGGGTGCAGCTTGGGATGTTCTTTGAGGCCCTATTAGGGTTAGGGGTTAGGGTTAGGGGGTTAGGGTTAGGGGGTTGGGGTTAGGGTTAGTGGGTTAGGGTTAGGGTGTTAGGGTTAGGGTTAGAGTTAGGGATTAGGGTTAGAGGGTTAGGGGTTAGGTGGTTAGGGTTAGGTTTAGTGTTAGGGGTTAGTTTTAGGGTTAGGGGTTTAGGGTTAGGGATTAGTGTTAGGGGGTTAGGGTTATATTTAGTTTTAGAGGTTATTGTTCCGGGGTTAGGGGTAGGGGTAGTGGTTAGGGGGTTAGGTTTAGGGTTATTGTTTTGGGTTAGCGGTTTTGTGTTTGAGTTATGGGTTAGGGTTAGGGGTTAGGGGTTAGTTTTAGGCTTAGGGGTAAGTTTAGGGTTTACTTTTAGGTTTAGTGTGTGGTTTTAGTGTTAGTGTTAGCGTTAGGGTTGGGGTTACTGTTAGTATTATGATTTAGTGTTAGGGTTAGTGTTAGTGTTTTGGGTTAGTCTTAGGCAAAGTTTTCTAACCCTGTGGAACTCTTTGAGGCTTTTAGACAAATATAGCATGTTGTTTAGAATCAGCACTAATGAAATGGAGATGTAGATGAGCTCATATATGCGAGATACTGGTTGGAGGTTGAAAGCCACCCTGACTTGGCACTCCTGAGATTTCACTCAGGACTTGCGTTCTCTTTCTGCAGTCAGATGGATCTTTGAAACTTTGATTTTCTGCCCTGTGGTTCTTGCAGCTTCTCAGCCCCCTGCTTGGCCTTTCCCTCCTCTCGATGGTCTGCTGGTTTGGGTGGTTTTTACCCAGACTGTCCTCACATCTGTTTACTGGGGCCATTTATGTGTTGTTATTTCCTGCACATACCCCAGAGTTTTCACATGCATTCATCTTTCCTCTCTGTAGAGCTCTGTCCTCTGCAACCCTGTTTCAGCCCATTCAGCCCATCAGTCTCTGCCTGTGTAAAGCTTCTTCCAGGCCTCACGTTTGCCCCATCTGGATGCTCTCTGAGCAGATGCCCTGATTTACTACCTCAGACCTCCCTATTTAAATCACCACACACACAAGCTGCTCCTGTTCTCAGTTCTAGCTCCTCTTCTCCCTCACCTAGCCCTGCCTCAGAAGGTTTGTGCTTATTTGCATTATTTCCCTGTGTTTGGGTTTTGTTATTGAAGTTTTTCATGCTGGTGGAAGAGAAACAGCTCCAGCTCCCACTGGATTCCAATTCTGACCATAAAGGGATCCTGTACAGCTGCAAGATTGCCTGAACATATCAAGGTTTTTGGACCTGAAGCCTGTGACAGCACCTCCTTTCCATGATTTTGTTAAATCTGTGGAGGGAAAGGCTCAGATCTGCTGCATCCTGAGTATGTGAAATGCTCATCTTCCTCAGCTCCTGCCTGTCAAGATCCTTGTTTCAATCCCTGATCCTTCACTGAAGGGCAGTTCCCAGCTTCCCAGTTGGCTCTTCAGAAAGAGAAAGAAGAGGATAAACTGACAGGTTGCCAGAATTGCCTGCTGGGACCAGTAAATGTTCGCAATCCCTCTGAAGCTCCTGATGCCCCTGCTCCTTTGCTGCAATGGTAAGATTCTAATTCAGAAATGAGCTTTTAGAGCAAAGCCTCCGTTGCTGAATTTACTGTGCTTGAAGAGGCACTGTGGAGTGCTCCAGGGGAGCGCATGAACTCACTTCCTTCTGGACAGCATTAAACTGTCAGAAGCATTTTAGGAGCGCTTCGTAAGTGCTCCAGCTGCTGGCGGAGATTGAGCCCAAAGGACTGGGCTAAAGCTGCAGTGAAGTTATCTGGGTGTGTATTGTGTGAACGCTGGGTCTCCATCAACATCACTCACTGCAGGTGGGGGAACAGAGCTCAGGCTCTTCTGAACCCTCTCCAGAGCTGAGATCAAGGATGGGATAACAATAATACAACACCACATTTGATAATGAGTGATAGGTATCCTGGTGACTTCCAGGTGTTACACTGAGATCCCAGGGGCCCAGGTCCACACCGGTCTCTGTTCTGTACTTCAAACAGATACATCACATTTTTCTGGCTGTAAAAAAGTTCTTATTTTTCCAATAAGAACTTTTCTGAGCACATCCTTTTCCCCCTTTATTACACAAGCTACTTTTTCAGCAGTAGTTTTAAATCCAGAAGTTTTTTATAGATTGAAGTGTGTACTTTTGATCTTTTCAGATTATTTCTTTTTTTTTAATGGAAATACCATGTTTTTTAGCTTGTGGGGTTTTCTCTTCCCCCCCTTCCTTTCCAGCTTGTTTTCTGATGACATGATATTTTCTTGATCAACCTTTCCCAGACTGTTCATCTCCCTATTTCTTTGCGTCCCTGGCAGCGTTCAAGGCCAGCTTGGATGGGGCTTGAAGCAAGCTGCTCTAGTGGAAGGTGTCCTTGCCCACGGCAGGGCGTTTGAACTGGATGAACATTAAGGTCCCTCCCAACCCAAACCAGTCTGGGATTCTGTGTCTGTTTATCACTCCTTACCACTTTGACCACTGCCCCTGAAAACCTCTTTTTTAGCTGTTTTAGTGATTTAAAATTAATTTGGTGGATAGGACAGGATCTGAAAGACAGTCAGTTCTTGCTTGAAAAGCTGCAGCATGCACTTAATTATTACTCCTCTTTATCCTCTGCCATCTATTAGAATTAGGTTGGGTTGCTGCATG
The DNA here is from genome assembly GCF_028554395.1 of Pezoporus wallicus. Classification (NCBI taxonomy): domain Eukaryota; kingdom Metazoa; phylum Chordata; class Aves; order Psittaciformes; family Psittacidae; genus Pezoporus; species Pezoporus wallicus. Next base: position 1,067,835 of record NW_026635187.1, on the reverse strand, counting down.
CAGGTGGTTTTGGGGAGGGTTATGGCTATGGAGGGATTCAGAGATACTGTTAGAAGAGAAACACTTTGGCGGACATGGGGAAGACCCAATGATATCCAGCTAAAGAGGGATTAGAAGCTATCTATAAAAAGGTGTTAGTGCTAATGTTCACTGAGCAGCCTTTTTCTACCTCTCCTTTGTGCAGAAAAGGGAATTTGGGGGCTCTATGTGAAATGTTGGCAAACTTTATGTCTCCTACATGGAAGGATCTAGAAACCAGCCCTGAGCAAAGCAATGTGGAGGAAAGGTTATTCCTATGTTTTTAATCAGCCACAATGAAAAGCCTGATTTGCTGTGATTGCTGCTGATGTGATTGCTTTGACATCTTTATATTTGTTCACACTCTTAGTCCAAATATGTGCTATTTTAGAAATTGATACAATGCAGAATATAAAAAGCACAGATTCAACACTTGCACTAAATTCAATCAAAATTTTAAAGCAATCTCTACAGTAGTATTAAAATTACAGATATTAGCAATCAATTGATAAATTCACATCATAAACAGAATTTGCATTATGCATTTTCTCCTTATGCCTTCCATTTTCCATGCAAATAAGTAACTAACCCTTGTAACAAAATACTATTATTGCATAACAAATTCCATTTTTCTGTAAGGAGGTAAAAAGCTTCTGCACCAAAATTGGTCATTTTTTAAATGGCAAAAGCAATAAAATCACAGACACAGTGTCAAGCTGACTGCATTTCCATGGCAGAAATGGTTTTATCTCTTGGTCCTAGAAATGTCTCTTTCACAGAAGGAAAAACCCCAACCCAAACAGCTGTAAGGAGCTGTTTTAACCTTGCATTACTCCCAGTTTCATACACTTCTCAAATCCAGGCTGATTTTAACTTGAACTCTACCCATGGATGCACACTGAACAAATTAATTTCCATCCTAGGCTATTGTTAGTCAACGGTTTTGCTTCAAATACACTTAGAGGGGTTTTCCCCCAACTTGAACACTGGGGGCTACAGTAAGTTGAGACAGAAGTACATTCAAAAGGAAAGCTTCTGCTCCAGGTGCCTCTTTGGGAGCTGATGGGAGTTCTGTGTTTAAGATGAGACCATGAGCTCTTCAGTGCATGGGCATTACAGTTGATGTGAGCAGAGAGCCTTCACCTCCTCCTTGTGAAAGTGGGTGGATCAGAATTCAGGAGGTGACAAACTTCCCCGTGCCCGTTACAGACTAAAAAGCACCTAGGCATAGACTTCAGCCCTTGTCCCCCTCCAGGTCAGTGCAATGAACTGGCTTAGTCACCCACCAAACCCTGCACACATCCAGGCCTCTGCTGCCCAGCTTCCGTCTCTCTGCCCTTCACCCCATGTTCTCAGCATGCATGGGCAGATGGAAAAGGGTCTGGGTTGAAGGGGGAGCTTGGATCTGCCTCAGGGCTGTAGAGAGGATGGGGCTTGGTCACTCCTTTCCCCCCCAGGTTGGATCCTGGTCCCAGCATTGGCAAAGCAAAGCCAGACGTGTCTGGGATGCTGCAGCACCTGGCACCTCTGCCTAGATCTCGAGCTGTATTTTCTTGCAGAGGATGACAGTGTCTGGCTGTGCTGCAGCAGTGATATGCCTCTGATGGGACTGGGGGCATCCCGAATGGCAAACAGATGACAGTAAGTGGCCTGATGAGGCACCTCCATCACGTATTTCTGTGCTTCTGGTAGATGCTATTTCCAGCTCCTCTTCACAACCCCTGATTCTCCTACAGGACCCTCAGCTTCTGCTCGATAGTCTTGGGCTCATCCTAAATCACATCCTTACTTCTTTCTGACCTGTTGTTTGAACTGTGGCAAGGCTGGGTCTGCACTGATCTGCCTGTTGGCTGCACTGAGCAGATCAGGGTTGGGCTGTCCCTGCCTTTCCCACAGAGAGGACACCAACGGCATTGATCTCTTCCTCAGCTGCAGGTTTTCATGACACCTCCTGCTCTGAGACCTCTCCCCTCTTCCCAAAGTGATGGGAGTTCACTTGTACAAAGGGGCTGGCAGACAGTTGGGCAGACAAGACAGTGTGATCCTGTGAGTCTTTGTTCTTCATGAAACCAGGCTAAAAATGAGCTTTTCTCAGTGCGAGCAAGTTCACATTCTTTCTAAGAGCCCTTTGATGATCAAACGTTTTCTTATTTTATGATGTTTTATATTCCCTTCCCAAAATAACAAATTTCCTAATGGAATCAGGCTATTATTTCAAACAGCTTCTGCCATGTTCCCAGAGTGTTTCTTCTAAGTCTGGCTTCTTAAATCCGACCAAACTTTTTGTAGCACAAGGCAGGAGGGGCTCAGGGTCCTCAGTGGCCCGGTCTCCCACAGACCCAAGAAGCCCATAGCAATTACAGAATCTTTTAGTTTGAAGGCACACCTGGAGGTCATCCAGTCCAAGCCCCTGCTCAAGTAGAATCACCTAAGCAGGTTGCCCAGGACCATGTCCAGTTGGGTTTTGAATATCTACAAGCTGGGAGGCTCCACAACCTCTCTGGGCACTCCATGCTTGACTTCTATCACAGTAAAAGGTTTTTCCTTGTGTTCAAGTGGGGTTTCCCGTGTTTTATTTTGTGCTCGTTGCCCCTTGTGCTGTCACTGAGCAGCGCTGAGGAAAGTCTGGCTCCATCTACCAGGTATTTATACTTATTGATAAGATCCCTCCTGAGCCTTCTCTTTTGCAGGCTGAACAGTCACGGCTCTTAGAGCATCTCCTCACACGAAAGGTTTTCCAGTCCCTTAATCATCTTAATGACCCTTTGCTGGACTTGTTCCACCTCTTTGATTTAAAAACCAGAAAACAAAGGAAACTGCACAGTGAGTTTCTTCATCATTATTTGCTTTAATAAACCACCCCCAGTGGAAGACAAGGAAGCCTGTACCATGTGTTGCACTACTGTTCCTTGGGCATGTGTCACTGATGGAGACCACTGGGCTCTGCTGTTCAGCAGCTCCTGCCAAGAGCTCTGACAGTTGGCAGCTGTTTTACACTCTGGGTATCTCCTACCTTGTGCCTGGATGACTGCTGCTAAACTCAGGCAGCGTCCCCTGAAGGAGTGGTGGGAATTTTGGTGAACACAGGATGTAGCCTGTTTTTTTTTCCTTTGTTTTTTCACAAAGGAAAAAACATGACTGCTACTGCTGAACCCAGGACACCTGGCATTAAACCCCCCCAGAGGACAAGGTTAGCTAACGATTACAATTACTTCTTTGTGAGCAAGTCAAGCAAAGGTTCACTTTCTGTCCAGAGAGACTAATTATAAAGTCAAGGCCAAAAGGGCAAAGCAACGTTCATGGTGGAGAAAAATAATTGTTTGGGAAAAATCACCCACAATGCTCAGGACGTGGGTTTCCCAATGTCGGCTTCAGAGAGCTGAAGTTTAGCTTGTTGGTGACCAGGAAGGACATCCCTTCTGTAGGTCTGACCGTTTTGATCTCTTTTTAAGAGGAAGCTGATGTTTCTCGGAGGAGCACAGTGTCTAATAAGAATCTAGAGGTTTAACCACTTAATTCTGTGGGACATGGAAGTGTAAAAGTAGTTTTTCAGCCTTGTCTTATTTGCCTATTTCTTCTGTTGGAAGACTTCATTGTAAAAAGCTCTGCTTGAGTTTCTCAGGATGCTGTTTCTCCCAGGCTTACACTGTTTCACATTTGGATTGGCTAGTACAGCTGGCATTAAGCAATAAGGCTTAAATGTGGGCCATTTGATTTCACTACGTAGGTGAAATCTAACAGCATCTAACTGGAGAGCCTTGCTGTTTATTTTAGTGGAATGAGGAGCAGATATTTTTCCTCACTGAGTGTTCCTTTATTGTCTCCCTTTAATCTGTAACTTACAGGTTGATTTCCAGTGTGGGTTACATGAAAACATGAGGGTGAACCTGCAAAGCCTGGGGAGTGCTCCTCCAAGAGGCATGGGTGTGTTCATGCAGGCATAGAATCAAGGAGCTGCAGAGTATCTGGCATTGGGAAGGAGCCGCAGGATCAGCATCAAACCAAAGGGTAAGGGGGGGCAAAGCCATTTTGGTTTTTTGCGACAAGTCCTGACAATTTTGTGTAATAAATCCTTATTGAGAGCAGGAGCTGCCACTGTGCCCTTTGCTGTGTGCTGGCACCCTCCTGGGCTGCAGGAGTATTATCTTCATGCCAAGAGAGATAATTCAGCCCTGGGCAGGAGGACTTGGCTGTCTTCCCCATGATGGGGAAGGAGGGAGATCAGCCTGTGTGAATGCAGTGGTTCGCTGCTCTCACCTTGTGCCGTGACTTCCTTATCCTTAGATTACATCTGGTTGTTTCTTTATGTATCTGATGTTTTATGAAACCCTAAGGGCTACATCCTGCATGTGTGAGATGAGATGAAAGTCACATGGATGTGTCTGGGTTTATGTGCTGTGGCTGGGAACAGGAGCAGAGCCCACTTACTGTTCAGCTTACCCATGCAGGCTTTTGGTTTCTGTTTTGCTCATAGGTGCACAGCCATCTGCCCCTCTACCACAGCGCTGTCTGCCATCTGTCCTAGGGAGATAAAATAACTGTAAACTCCAAATGCTCACAGGCTGCAGAGTTAACAGCTGAGATGTTCCTGAGCATGCTGAACAGGAGGCAGCACATTACTAATTTGCCTTAGGAGTCTTCACTGGGCGGCTGGTGTCTCACCCAAGCTATTTGGGCACAGTCGGCCAAAGTTTAACTAGTGGAACAAACAGAGATGCTGCTTAGGGCTGTGCTTCATATGGCACAACGACTGCCTGCCTGAAGAGATCTCTGCTGCCTACAGGGATATGGCATGGGGGCTTCAATGAAAGGGAGCTCCTCCTCTGGGTGCTGCTGCTTTCTAGGAGGTTGTGCTCAGACAGCCAAGGTGGTGCGAGGGTAGCTGGTTTCTAACAAAGCAGGGTCCTACAGCACTGGTCTGGCCAGCGTTCTGCTAGGACGTGTAGGGAGGGTAACCATGGCCATCCACCGCCTGCAAAGGGGCTTCCTCTGGAGGGATGAAGCCTTGGAAGGAACTGCCCTTCCTCCTCTGCTCATCTTCCTCTTGAGGTCTTCCATCTCCTAGGTTCCTCTTTATCAGAGGTGAAACAAGATAAGCTCTTTTATTACTCAGACATCCACTCCCTGCAAGTCACCAGCCAACATGAAGGTGGGGAGCCTGGTGTGATGATTCACACGGTGCTATGCTTTTTTCCAGTCTTTCTTCCTTTCCTGCCTGCGGGTGAGGAGGCAGACAGGAGCAGAGGTATCCTGTCCTGTTCCCCCACACCACTTCAAGGTGGCAGAGGGCCTGTGTGCACCACAGCACTTTCAGAGAGATGAGAAACTATCCCTACAGGCCCTGTTTGCCTGCTGGGAATGCAGCAGAAGGCATATTTCCAATACAGATGATGGCTTTGTGGGCCTAAAGTGCTCAGGGCAAAGCTCCTTCTTGACAATTTTACTCTACAAAGGGCTTTTTCCACCTTGTTTCACTCCCAAGGCTTTTAATAGCTCTGGCCTTGATCTCTTCCCCAGCTCATGAATGACAGCTGCAGAAGAACTATAACATTTTAATTGACATTTGTGTTTAAAAGCTCAACTATAATTAGAAGCAAGTGAATCATCTGCAAGAAAGAACTAATTCAGGCTATGCTGCCTTTCTTCCTCTTCGGGAGTGTTCTATGGGCAGGTCGCTGCGCTCACAGGTCTGTTCTTCACTGACACTTAATCACGGATCTCCTTGTGTGCTGCCAGTGTGAGCAGCCAGCGGCAGGGCTGGGCTTTCCCACTGCACTGCTCAGTGGCACCCGCCACATGCTGCTGTTCTCGTCCCTTGGCTGTACAGTGTGGATGTGATTATACCCAAATACAGGAGTACGTGCTTTAAAGTGGGTGTGCTGAGCCAGAGAGCTGTGCTGGGCTGGTGCTGGAGTAGCAGGCGGGCTGGGCTGCTCTCTCTGGGCTGTTTGGACCACCTTAGACCACACTGGACCCCTCTGAAATCAAGGACCTTGTGACTGAACCATCTGCCTTACTCCTGCAGACAGGAGAAATGTGCTATCTTGCAGCTCTGTTCACAAGCATCTCCCCAGCCCTTGCTTCCTGACCCATGCAAGGTCTCCCCGTGCCCCTTCAGTTGCCATTTATGATGCTGGCATGGTCCTTGCCTGTTGCTGGAACGCCTGTGGTGACCCACCACCTTCCTGAAACACCTGCAACACGTTGTGGTCCAAGGCCCATCTCTGGGAGGGGCTCTGGTGTGAAAGCACACCTCAGCCCACAGCAATCCTGCAGCCTAAGCTGCTGCTGGTGTCCCCCAGCCAAACCTGGGGCACCCCAGCCTGGAGAGGTAGGAGCTGCTTATTGAGCACTACCATTGCCTATGACTGCCCCGCGCACCCATCACAGTGTGAGGGGGGAAGAGCAGTGCTTGTCGTTGGGTAAATTTCAAAAGGAATTCATCTTTATGTACATCTCTTGTTTTCTAACATTTCTGTTCAAATCCTTGTTTACTGTTTTATGTTTAAGTTTATTTCTTCATAAAAGGCTGATGCAAAGCCAAATGAAGCCAAATTCGCCCTGAGTAACAGTTATGTGTTTAACAATCTTAATATGGCTTCTTAAATCGTGTGGTTTTCATCCAGGAATACCAATAAGCAATGCTGACAATCCTTTCACTTTTTATTAACTTGCTATTTGTGGCCTAGACAAAGATCTTGCAGTTTGTATATACCTGTAGAGTCTAATCTAGTCTACCTGTCTATCTGATACACTTGCCTGGGCAGCCAGCCACAGCTTGGTACCTGGGAGGGTATAAAGTTCATCAGCCAAATAGCTGAAATGACAGAAAAGACAGAAGCTGAAAAGCAGTTATTAATTGATGTGGTTTTGATTGAAGTTTACTGCTATTGATCATCTCGCTGCTTAAATGAATGAGGCTCATAATGTAGTCTTTATGCTGAACATTGATACACCACGCACCGCCTTCATTGATCGGATGTGTATAGGCAGAGTTATTTAGCATCCCATTACATGAAAATCAATACTGAGATCATTTTACACAATCTGGGGTCCAAGTGTGGCACTTCTATTAAGATATGCAGCGCACAGTCACCATAACAGAGAAATTCACTGGAGGGACCCAGTGAACATCAACCCGTGGGATGCACATGCATATGTATGTGTATAAAATTAAAAGAAGTAACCGCTACTTTGGAATGATGCTATTCCAGCCAATGAGCAGCTTTATAAGATACTTCATATTAAAGTCTGTTGAAATGTTTTTCTCCGTGAAGTTGCTGTAATTCATTCTATGGAGATTTTTATACTGCACCATATGCTCTGGAACCAGCGCTATTTTACCATGTGATAAAATTAGAGGAAGGTCTTGCTACGCTGTCCTGTCACGGCACTTCGCCAGCTCACATTCAGGCTTGGAATGTGCTGTGGGCGGCCTGGTGCACGCACCAGCAGATCTCACAGAGGGGTCTTTGATGAGCAGGAGCGACTGCTCTGCCTGAGCATCTCGGGATGGCACCAGCCAGGAGCTGCAGGCACTTGCAGGATCAGGATCACGACCCAGCAACAACAGGGAACAGAACATCTGGTTGGTGATGGGGACCACGACGAACATCTTGCCTGGCCACAGTCCAATACGTTGATCTCACGTGTTTTTAAACCTCCAATAGGAATACAGTCTTTGTGCCCAAGTGATTCTGGGGTTTCTGTTCATCCCATTATCCAGCACATCATTTAGCAACAGTGTGGGAGCAACTTTCAGCTTCCTACCTCCCTGCCCATCTTCCCAAGGTCTTCTTAATCCCAGCTCAGAAGTTAGTTTTCAGTAAATGAGTTTGGGGAGGGTCATCCCTGCACTGCAACACCTTCCCTCTAAGTATCTTGTTTATGGTGACTTTTGTTGCAAGGTTTCTAAGCCATTCCAATTATTTCCTGGATATTTTCTCAAATCCTGATAAATTCTCTCTGCTCCATATGCTGCTGATTCATGCATGTCAGCAGCTGATGATCAGTTTCACCATTGCAAGAGATGCACGTTGGCTTTATGCAGTTATCTTTGACCGGAGGAGCAACTTGCCGATCCTCTATCAGGAGCCCATGCTTTTATGTTGGCAACAGCACTTTGGAGTCTCTGATGGAAGTTTTAATTTGAATGAAACAAGAAAGTTGTGTTTGTATATTTTGCAAATGCCTCAATCTCAAAGAGTAACTTACTCCACAACAACCTTCTCATTTGTGGTTAGTCCATTTAATAATGAAACTGCTGAATACACTTCTGTACATTTCCTCTGCATGTACCATCATTAAAAAGAAAGCCAGATGTTATATTGAATATAACATCCATTGAATATAACATGTCTCTGTATCCATCCAGCCACCCACCCATCTATCTCCCATCTTTACAGGTAGCACAACCCCTTCTAGGTAAATCAAATCTACATTTGTATGGAGATTCATTCATTCATAACAGCCAAGCCCACTAAAAGCAGATTCTTGCCATAAAAGTCATTTGATGCTGTGGGTGAATTACCAGGCCTTGTTAACATTGTGCTTCTAGATGTTATTTATCCTAATTTAGCTCTTGTTATTGTCTTGTGTATTGTCTCCGAATAAGGCAATCTTGAATGTGCAGTCTCAGATACAGCAATGCATACTGAATGCCTGCAGTAGAGTTATCCTGAGTGTCCACACATCTACCATAGGGTGGAGGAGAAGGATTCCAGAATTTGAGGATTGTTTTGAGCTGGCACATTCTGACAAAATATAGTTTTCAATGGCTTTTCAAAAAAAAAAAAACAACGGTATTTTGGCAAGATAAAGTTGACAGCATTGTGTAAGTTTCCAGAAAACTGGTGTTTTGGAGCAAGTTTCAGGAAGAGTGTTTAGGTTGCTCTGACACTGACTTTCCACGTCCCATCCACCCCTTGAATCTGTGCCAGTCCTCCCTGTGCAGATGCCTGGGACCTTGAGGAGCATCATCAATCTCTGCTATGAAGTACCTGCCACAGCTGGTGCTGTAATTCCACAAACTGGCATCTTTGTACCCCAGGTGGGTTAAATAGCAAATGTGTTCTGCTTTCTTCTCACAGGGAGTGGCATGCACAGTCTTTAGGCATCAGTTATCAGTGTCCTGTGTCCCCCTCTTCAAATCAGAGCTTCCCATTGCATGGCCTTTGGTGCTGTTTCTTAACCAGAATGTGCTGACTGCACCCAGAGATGATGCTGAAAAAAAGGCAAGTCCTAGGATAGCCCCATCCTTGTGTGGAAAACTACTTGGGAATGTCAGACAGCAGAGGAAGCAGTGAAGGAGCTGCAGTGAAAGAAAGCAGCTGGATAAGCCAGAACTTGTAGGAGCTGCTCTCAGGTCTCCCCTTCAGGAGCCTTCTCTTCTCCAGGCTGACCCAGCCCAGCTCTCTCAGCCTGGCTCCAGAGCAGAGCTGCTCCAGCCCTCGCAGCATCCCCATGGCCTCCTCTGCACTCGCTCCAACAGCTCCACGTCCCTCTTGTGCTGCTGCCCCAGAGCTGGATCAGGGCTGCAGGGGGGTCTTCCCAGAGCACAGCAGAGGGGCAGGATCCCCTCCCTGAGCTGCTGCTCACGCTCTGGGGGTGCAGCCAGGACTCAGGCTGTGATCCCTCAAGGCACTCACTGGGCCACAGGAGATCTCCCTCACTGGCTTAATGCCCATCAGAGACACAGCTTTTTCTCCTCCTGACATGCCATAGACCACACTGGTCCTAGACAAGCAGATGGAAGAATGTGTGAGATTATCCCTGTTATTTCAAGGGCTGCAACTCCACCAGTGCACATAAGAGTACTCCTCTGCAGTCTGCATATGCAGGTTACCAGCTGTGAGCAGTGATGCCCTGGCTCCTAGGTGCATCTGCTGTCCTGATTCACTCCTGTAGCCTCTAGCGACTGGGAGGCATGATCCTAAGCTTTTTCAGGGTAGCTATGAAGATAAAGGCGGCCCTGCAGGGGAAAGCCATTTGGGAATAGCTTTCTCATGTCGATAAGCTCCCAAAACTCTTTTGCACCCGTCACCTTTCTCACTGCAGTACCTCACCAGCCTGAAACTGCACGTTCAGCTCTTTGCCTGTTGAGCATTCCCACCCCAGAACCCCTGAGGCTTCCCTTTCCTTTGGCTCCTGCCTGGTACCCTGCCGGTTTTAACTCTGCCTCAATTGAAGTGTAAGTGCCACTTAACAACAAATTAGAGGCAGCAATTTAGAGCTTCTCTTGCAGGTTATTTACATGTGTTTATTCCTGGATATCACCCTGCTGCTCCAGCAGCTGTGGAGCTGCTGAAAAGGTAGCAATTAGCAAAGAATAAAACCCCGTAGATGCAATTTACTCGTGGTGCAATAGCACAGCAGCAGGGGTCAGGTCTGAGGCATCTCTTGGCTGTGGCTACACTGAAGGGATGCAGGCAAGGTCCTGCACTTTCACACCACTCCTGTTGCTAAGACAACTCCTCGCTTTGGCTGCCAGAGCTCTGATCCACAGCTATGGGGCAGGGGGAGTAGTGAGAAAGTGAGCCTAATCCTGTGAGGGTGCTGGCATATGGGCTGAATAAACCTGAGCAGGATCCAGGCAGGGCTCAATATGGAGCTGTTGGGATGAGTCCAGAGGAGGCCACGGAGCTGCTGCGAGGGCTGGAGCAGCTCTGCTCTGGAGCCAGGCTGAGAGAGCTGGGCTGGGTCAGCCTGGAGAAGAGAAGGCTCCTGAAGGGGAGACCTGAGAGCAGCTCCAGTGCCTGAAGGGGCTGCAGGAAAGCTGGAGAGGGGCTTGGGACAAGGGATGTAGGGACAGGCCAAGGGGAATGGCTTTAACCTGCCAGAGGGGAGACTGAGATGAGCTCTGAGGCAGAAGCTCTTCCCTGTGAGGGTGCTGAGGCGCTGGCACAGGGTGCCCAGAGAAGCTGTGGCTGCCCCATCCCTGGCAGTGTTCAAGGCCAGGTTGGACACAGGGGCTTGGAGCAAGCTGCTCTAGTGGAAGGGGTCCCTGCCTGTGGCAAGGGCTGGAGTTGGATCTTTAAGGTCCCTTCCAACCTGAAGCAGGCTATGTCTGCGATGCTGTGATTTGTGTGGACACCACGCTGTGCCTGTGCAGGCATGCAGAGCTCACAGGCAGCGCTGGGGCAGAGCTGCAGAGGGGCACTTTCGAATCAGGGGAAGGTGCAAAGGGCCAGCGCAGGGGCAGCACCGTTTGGAGAGGGGGCAGACAACGAGCAGTGCTCGATCCTGCCCAGGGTGCCCCTTATTTGCCTTTTCTGGATATGGTGGGGGTGATGGCACCGTGACATCCCACTGGGGAAAGATGTCCGTGAACGGACATGGCATCTCATGGGTGATGTCTCTGTGCCAAGGCCGCTGGTCTGGTTTGGATGGAGATGGAGCAAACAAGGCTGTTTCTCAGCTGCAGGTGCCATCTCTACGGAAGCTTTTAAACCTCCAGTAACTCTTTACACCAAATATGTTGCTGCTTCTATCAGACATCTTTCTGATTTGCTGCTAGCCAGGAATCCTACACATACCATTTCATAGCTCTAGTCACTCTAATATGCTCAAAAAAGAAAGCAGGCGGCTTTAAAGCAGTTCTGATACTTCACAAACCAGTCTGATTTGTTATTTACGTGTGGTTGAAGCTTTTGGCTGACATTTTTCACAATAGAGAAACTTGTTTTGATGCCATGTTCCATTTTTAAAAGGGGATTCTAAAGGAAGTGCTTAATTTCAGCTCCGGTGTTTGCTGTAATTGCACACAACGACTTCAGAAATGGGAGCAGAGGCTCCAAAGGAGAGAACAGCTTTTTATTAATCTCTCTCATTCCTGCCAAGGCAGAAAACTTGTGACAATCTCCCTTAGACTCATTCCACCCCCCAGCTTGAGTGATGGTCCCTTAAAGAGCCTCAAGTTGGTGCAGTTAGGAAAACACAAGGATTAGTTCCCGTTGTATTACTCAGTGCTTCTTGGTTGTAGTTTCATTCATGAGCTGAGGCTCAGTCCTGCCAATGTTTTCAGTATTCATACGGATGCTGTTTGTGCAGGTAAATCGTTTTCGATCTCCAGTGCTGCCACAGACCATTCTGACCATTGACTGCTCATCACTATTCACTTCATGTGCTGGGTCAGGAGGGGCAGTTTCTACCCCTTTATTGGGTTACTGAGTCTTTTTATCAGAAGAGTAACAATTAAAGGTGAGTGAAAACCAGTCATGACTGCCTTCAGTATCCCGAAATAGTGATCCCCACACTGACAAGTTACTGGGAAAGAATCAACTCGTTCAGCAAACCCAGCAAAAGGTTAACTACCAGCTCTCCACTGTGTGTGTGGTGATGTGCACATGAGGCTTTACTCACCATTTCATGCTTTTTCAGCAAACAGGAAGGTTAGAAATTTACTGTTGCTATTCTGATGATAACTACAGGATGCAGCAGCTGGGGCTTAAAGAGAAAACCTAAGGAACCATCAGACTCATAAGGGAAGTTGTGCGAGTTACAGGCAGAAGCATTCCCAGGCAAACACTGCCACTGTTGGGATCTGTGACACCTCCCTGAAGCAGCCTCCTTTGCACAGATCCTGAGGATGGAGAACAAAGCAGGCACATCCAGCTAACCCATCTCTCATTGGTACTCTGTGGCTCTGTGAGAGGTACTCCTGCCTGACACGGTGAAGGCAGATCGGTCCGTGTTTCACACAAAGCGAGGTTCATTTGTATAGAAATGAGCTGCCATATGAGAGATAATGGTTTATTGTTGCACTGTGTGGGGCTCCATTCACTCACAGCCCACGTGACTCTGGCTACAGCCAAGTCAGTTTGAATTGATTCTTCAAGTGTGGCTTCGTGAGACAATGCATCAGATGGTTTAATAAACCCAGGCAGGCTGCAGCCATCCCAGTCCTTTCATGCACTAACTGGGGCGTCTGTTAAAAACAAAGCCCCAGCAATCAATTTTCCAGTAATACCTTCGTGTGATTCTGATTCTCTCAGTTCCATCTTCCTGGACGTTCATAAATTCCTACCTTTAATATTGAACGTGTAGTACACTGGTTTACCAAGGCTTAGGCAGATACTACAGCCAGCCCCGTGCCAAACCCGCTCTGTTTTGCTTTGTTCAGAATGGCTCTCACAGCTGCTCTGCTTCACCCACTCTTACCTTTCCTTTGCTCCCAACTAAACAGAAAGAAATGTCATTATTTGTGTTCATTCCTTACAATCACCTCTCTGCCCTCCTGCCTGCGTGTTAGCTCAGCAACATGATTTGCTAGCGTGCTGGTTCTGTCTTAGAGGCATCAGAAACTTGTTAAGATCCTTAGTATTTTCCCAGCGGGTGTACCCATCAGCTGGGGACTTACAGGCCAGTGTAAGTGAGGGTTAAAACACTCCAGGCATTTCCACTCACTTTGTTCTCATCTGTGGTCCCATGGGACACTCATCCCATAACTTTTGAGATGGCACCACAGCAGTTAGTGCATAGCTGGCTTCACTGTGCTCAACGGAGCACTTACAACCCTTCACACACACACTTCCCATGCTCTAAGAGGGACAGCCTTTGCTCCACAATGTCTTACAGGCCGAGAAGAGAGTGCCCGACAGGGCCAGAATAAAGTAAATCAGTCTGTGTTCATGGATGGAGCAGAGGTTCATGCTGCTTGCAAGTTTCAGTCTTTGAAAGATTCAACTGACAAGTTAAGACCATCCTTGGTATAATCCTGCCCTTCCAGAATGTGCACACTACCTTTTGGAATAAAATGTGTCAGCTTAAGAGGGCTATTTAAGTGTTCACGGCCAGGTTGGATGGGGCTTGGAGCAACCTGGTCTAGTTGGTCCAGCATGGTGCTGTCTCACGCGTTGTTGTAGAGGATGCTCAAGAGATCTGATTGCTCCATGCCAGCAGCACTGGTCCAAAGCAGCAGTTGCTGGGCTGTGCAAAGCAGACCTGTGGCTTGTTCACAGTCCCAGTGGGTCCCTCCCTGTAGAGATGAGCAGAACCAGGACCGCTGTGGTGACACAGTGGCAGGAGGGTTCACTTGGACACTTGGGCAGCTGAGAGACCTCCTGTGGCAGATGCTGAGTGCACAGACACACAGCTGCTCCCACTGCCCATAACTCAGCTGATAATTTGGGGAAGTGAAAGTCTAAGCAAATGAATTACTCATCATTATTTTCAGTTAGCCACTGGATAGCTGAGTCTCTAATAGAAACAACTCAATAAATGAACAAATGCAAGCCCGAGTAGCTCACGTGCAGGTATTCAATATGAATTACTCCATGGAACTGCTAACTCTTTAAAGAAGAAGCAATTACCTTTACTGCAGCTCAGTAATTACTAACTGTAGTACTCACCACATTATTTCAGTGTAAGTTAGAGGACAGTGCTGCCAAACTAACTGGCAATAAATGAGGGCAGCAGAACTGTGAGAGCAGATCAGCACTGAGAGTGCCCAGCACAAGATGTGTTGAACCACCCATGTTCCTGGCATGTGCAATCTCTCATTGGATGTATTTTGACCTGTAGGACTCAGGAATACTGAGTCATGGAATAACAGAATGGTTTGTGTTGGAAGGAGCCTTAAAGCTCACCCAGCTCCAGCCCCTGCCATGGGCAGGGACACCTTCCACTAGAGCAGCTTGCTCCAAACCCCTGTGTCCAACCTGGCCTTTTGCTGCTGCAAACACCCCTGGAGACTCATACCCTATGCCAAGGGCCTGGTGTCTCTGTCAACTGGGTCCTGCCTCCATCCAGCCTCCTCAAGCAGCTTTCACAATACCACTGGAGAATGTGTATGGCTGCAGGGCAGGTAGAACAGCAGGGGAGCCTGTTTCACTGAATCCTGGATATGCCAGAGTCATTCCCAGGGCTAAGGAGAGCTCTGCTCAGGCTTGACCTTGCTGTTCTATCCCTGTGCTGATTGTTATGCTGCAAGCTGAGCAGGTAAATGAGTGGCTTAGATGCGGCACCACACAAGGAATATATTAGAGTCACCATGGAACAATCTCCTACAGCTGGGCACTACAGAGTGCACAGGGCTCAGCCCTGCCTGCTGCAGAGACTCCTGAAACCTTCCTAGATATGGGGAGAGTGTTTGTGCAACAGAGCCTGTGAATTCCAAAGGGCAGGGACCCCTTCCACTGGAGCAGCTTGCTCCAAGCCCCTGTGTCCAACCTGGCCTTGAACACTGCAGGGATGGGGCAGCCACAGCTTCTCTGGACAAGCTGTTGCAACCTGTTTTGAGGGTCTGCAGACTGGGCTGAGTGACCCCCTCGCTACCCAGCGCTGCTCCTGGCAGGCAGGCACGACATCTGGATGCATGCTTTCTTCCAAAGGGTGTTGAACAGCAGGAGGCTGCCAACGTGTGCCGCTGGGTGGGCCAAGGCTCAAAGCGGGGGGCTCTGGGAGAAGTGGGGCTGCAGTTACATGGGCTGTGCCTCTGCCATGCCAGCTACACAGGGTGCATGGGATCTGCTTTCCACATACGGCTTGCTCCAGTTGTTTCTGTTAAGGAACCAGGCAGTCATCCTCCTCCTTTATGTGCTCCCAGTCTAAGCAGGCTTCATCCAGCTCAGCCATCAGAGGTGTCCCACAGTGCAAAGGTGTCCCTCAGAAGAACTGGAAAGCACTGGGATCTTGAGCTGTGGATTCTGTGGGTCCCATAAGCACAGTCCCACCTGGGTGGTGCTCACCACAGGGAGGTGGCCTGTGAAGCCATGGTCCAGGGGATGATGCTGCAGTGCAGAGGAGCCAGGCTGGAGTGGTCTCTCTGAAACAGATTGTTCTTCCCTGGAGGTATCCAAGGAGGAAGATGTTGACTGAGGTCCTGCAGAAGAAACATGTCACTTTTCCCTCTCACAGCAGCTGCTCCAGTCCCAGTGCTCCACTTGTCCCAGGCTCTGCTTGTGAGGGTGTGGAAGGACCTCACATTGTCTCTTGAGCACGCAGATGACAGAGATGGTGGCCCCTTGCTCTCATCTCATTAACCTCTTCCTATCCCTTTTGCTTATCACCTGGTGTCTTTTCACATGGAGCTGCACTGAGCACGTCTGTGCTCCCTTTCGCAGGGCACAGGATTGGTGTAATTGATCAGCGTGACAAGGGGCTACCCATTGACAGCAGCAGGTTCCCTGCTGTGGAGCAACACAACGTGATGAGACACAATACTGAGCTCTTGTAAGGCCACGCCAGCCTGACCTGGTGACAAGTAACTGCTCAGAGCAGCCCTGCATGAGCGGCACTGCCAGTGGTGATGTGGCAGAGGGGTTGAACACCCAAACACAGCACCAAGGGGACACGTGTGGGGATGTGCTGTGATGACGGCTGGAGCCTGACCTCCTCCTGCCTCTGCTTGTGGCTCGCAGGGATGCTGATCTGGGAGCTGTCACTCCAGCCCCTGCTATGGTAGGGAAGTGATTACATAGAAAAACAGCACTTGTGGTGCCACCTGCTAGAGAGGGAGTGGAAGTGGGACACTGCCAGTGCCAGCAGCACACGTAGTGCCCAGTGGAGGTGACACCAGTGAAGCCAGCAGCACGGGTAGTGTCCAGCGGAGGTGACACCAGTGATGCCAGCAGCACAGGCAGTTTCCAGTGGAGGTGACACCAGTGATGCCAGCAGCATGGGTAGTGTCCAGCGGAGGTGACACCAGTGATGCCAGCAGCACAGGCAGTTTCCAGTGGAGGTGACACCAGTGATGCCAGCAGCATGGGTAGTGTCCAGTGGAGGTGACACCAGTGATGCCAGCAGCACAGGTAGTGCCCAGCGGAGGTGACACCAGTGATGCCAGCAGCACAGGTAATGCCCAGCGGAGGTGACACCAGTGATGCCAGCAGCACAGGTAGTGTCCAGTGGAGGTGACACCAGTGATGCCAGCAGCACAGGTAGTGCCCAGTGGAGGTGACACCAGTGATGCCAGCAGCACATGTAACGCCCAGCGGAGGTGACACCAGTGATGCCAGCAGCACAGGCAGTTTCTAGTGGAGGTGACACCAGTGATGCCAGCAGCACAGGTAGTGCCCAGTGGAGGTGACACCAGTGATGCCAGCAGCACAGGCAGTTTCTAAGTACCGAGGTGCTGGGTCCAGCTTGTGATCTTTCTGGGGAAAATGAACACTCCCGCTGCAGCTCTGCTCAGTTACTGGAACAGACCAGAAGATGTAGCTCTCTGGCACCTTTTCTGACTCCAGATGTCTCTGAAGCCTCCCTCCTATTGCTGCAGCGCTCCATGATTAGAGCAGAGGCATCACAGGAAAAAGAGGCAAAAATAGGCTGGGATCATGAACCTGGCAAAAGTTTCCAGGTGAGTTTTACTCCAGTTTGAGAGATCTGGGGCTGAGCTGTAAACTGTTTCCCTTCCTATCACAGGGGATTTAAACTGATTGCATCAAGCTATCCCATTAGCCATTGATATGATGAATGTCTCCTGTATTGTTATGAAGAGATTCTACATTGTAGATCTTTCTGAATGCCTCCGGAATTTTTTATTTCCTTGTCCCAGTTGCTATTGGTGACAGCCTTGGTAAAATCCCTAGCAACATATAGAATGCAACATACATGGAAATTAGTTGAATACTCATCAGTATTATAGTCATAAAAGGACCTATTTGTTAAATATATGGCTAAAGTGACACCTTAACAGCCAGGGGTACTAAATGACATGGGTAACATTCATTTGCAAGTTGGTACATTGGTATGATACTGCTCCAGCTACAGTGAACTTTATTACCAACATCAATTTAAGATATATTGTGGGTAACATCATTAGGTCTGGTTGGACTGAACTGAATTTAAATAATGCCTTGAAGATTCAGATTTTTCCATGGTTTGAAAATACTCCCTGGCTAATCTCCTGTGGCCCCGTGCTAGCCAGTGAGCACTGACTCAGAGAACCAGCCTGGTTTAATGATATCCTTATGCTGACATGAGCTACAGTTCCTGAGCAAGACCTGGAAGACAGTGCTTCCCTGAGTAAAGATTCCTGGGGTGCAAGATGAGTGTCTTTGCTGAGATGAATGGAGATCTCATTAGTTAACTCGTAGCAGGGAAGGTGACAAGATCATTGGAAGAACATTTCTGATTTGGGGAGTTCTTTAATGCGAAGCCAGAGAGAGCACATTTGGACTGGAAATACTGAAGACAATTCTAGCAGGTGAAGGAGAGAATTACTGGAAGGCAGGGAAGGTTTTTCACCACTTGGGAACTCAAGTAGAAATTGAGTGGCTTTTTCTACAGGAACCACTGTAACTGAGCCATGAGTTATATGGAGCTCGAGGCAGGAGTCCTAGGGTGGGATTCTCCAGGTGGTCACGCAAAATCCTCCTGTTTAAGCTTCTAGATAGCTCATAGCAGAGGTGGTCACCAGCTCGTGACAGTTGTGCACGTGATGTGCATCCAGTGTGATGCACACATCATACTGGAAGGGGCCTGTCTGGGTTCCATCATGTGGAAAAGGTTTTGGGCATTTCTGTCCACATAGTGTGCACAGAAATGAATGGAGGATCAAGAAGGACTGTCAGGTCCCACAGCTGCTACAGCTGATGAAAAGCAGCATAATAAATCATACGCTTTGCAGGCAATGAGTTAGAAACATGGTGCTTCAGAACAAATGGGACACATCATCTCCTGGTGAAAACACTGCATGGTGGAACTTGTCACCACGGGAAGGCAGCCAAGTACTTGGCAGGAATCAGAGTGTGGCCTTTTCTGTAGGATTCAGGGTCCTTCAGGAAGCCTGGGAGGAAGGATGTGAGGAGAGTACTGAGAAGGGATGAACACTTCTGCTCCGGGGCTTGCCCTGGTCTCTGGTCATTAGACTCTGAGAAAAGACCTGGTTTGGGAAGCAGATTGCTTTTACTTGTTCTTTCAGATCTGCAGAAGTTGGAAGCTGCCACAGCTATTGCTGGGATCCAGCCTGATCCTTTGGTTCCCCTGCCAGGGCATGGAACAAATCTCAGTAATGAGAACCTGACAACAAACCCATTCTTTCCACACAGAAATGGGAAAATAGAATGGATGCTGCTCCTTCCCTGCCTTTGAAGTCCCACTGATTTCATTAAAACTTTTGTGTGTGGGGAAGATCATGACTGTTTTCAAACGTCCTGAATCCGGCCATGAGCAGATGCTGTGATCCCTGTACACACAGGCAGCAGCATTCCAGCCAGAAGGCACTGGGGCTGCTCTAGCACTGCTCTTCCACGTGAAACCCAGACCAAGACTACAGTTTGCATTTCCACAGACATCTGCTTCCCCATGCAAGCCACCCACTGATGAGCACAGCTCTGCAGACTCACCATGCACACGCTGGAACAGCTCACTTCTCTAAGACTATAAAAGGATTGTATAAAGGACAAAACGGACAGCAAATGCAATCAGTTTGGGCCTTAATCAGCTCAGACACCACAGTATTTAAGCTGGGGCTACAAGTAGTGTGCAGGTGCCACTACAGTTGCACTACACGGGTGGCTTTCTGCTGGTGCTGGGCAATGGCACGAAAGCAGTTGAAGGTCACAACTGCACTGTCTCTGCTTGTTGGGACCTGTCTTCATCCCGAACTTCAGAAACTCCTGATAAAACTGAGCTGTCATTCCCTTAACATTCACTTCTTCCAATTGCTTTTCAGAGCCAGTCTTGGCTGAGCCTCCTGAAACCCTGCAGAAATACCTTGGAGACCTGTAGGCTGAGGATGGGCTGCAGCCCAGACTATCCCAGCAACCTGACACAAACTCAGAGACCCAGACACGAATAAACTAAAACAGAGAGCAGGTATTAGGGAATTTTCTTTCCTTTTCTGGAAAAGCTGCCTTGACCTGGTTATACAGAACCCTTCTCCATGCAGACCGGGGCCATGGTTCAGCCCTGCTTGTGTATCCATACGGGTTCAAGCCAATGCTTTAAGATGATGGGAATGGCACTGCTCACCTTAACCGTCTCCGGAGGAAAGGATCAAGATCAGAGCTTTCCACTGGTTGGCAGTTTTTAAAGCAGTCAGGTCAGTCTGAAGCCACTCACATTGCATGGGTTGTATTACTTCACGTTTTTTCCAGCCAAAACCAGGGTTGTCAACTCACAGCCTTATCACAGACCACCTGCATTTGTCCTGAGCTGCAGTTGGAGGTGTGACACCTCCCAGCTTCCAGATGTACTTGAACTGAGGACAGATGCATTGGAAGAGAATTTTTGGCTTTGGGAAAGGGCCCCACAGCCCATGCGTGTTGGTCCCAGCTCTTCCTCTGGTTTCTGACAAGTACCTGCAATGAATGGGAAGGGGCTGGGAGGGGTGAGAGCTGCTGTGCACCTCTTTCATAGCTGTGATAGCTGACACCAGCTGAGACAGTGCTGTGGGTCCTACCACCCGCTCCTTTGGCACAGTCTTTTCCAGTGCTTTGCCAAAGACTTGAGAATTCATTGGAGTCGAGATGCTGCCTGTTTGGACGTTGCTGTTCTGAGAGGGTTTTCAGCCGGAACAAGCTCACCTTGTGGCCCTTCAGTGTGGGAGATTGGCAGTGAGCCTGTGTTACCCACGGGAGGAGAGAATGCGCAAAGAGATAAAGCCAAATGTTTTCAATCCATTGAAAAACAAACTTTGCCCTTTGGGATGGTTTGGGGATTTCTGAAGGTCCCATGTCTCTTTCAAGGTGATCTTGTATTCCACAGTCCAGGTGGTTGACAGCATCTCTCAAGCTGAACCTTTGCTCTCAATCATTTTCTATACCCACAAGGGCACCAGCCTCTCCAGCTCTGGTAGAGGGACCCCCATGAACCCAATGCAGGATTGCTAATGGTACTCCTGAGGCCATCCTGCAGCAACACTTGGGCCTGTTTAATCATTCACCAGGAAATCGTTTTGAAAAGACCTGTCACTTTGTGTCTGACCATAAAGCAGGGAGGCCTGGGCAGGGTCCCGCCTGGTCCCACCTGCAGACGTGGTACACGGTTAGTGATAGCTCATTCTGCTGCGGGGTGATTATTTGTGTTCCTTATGCCATTGCTCACTGCGTCTGTGAGCTGATCCTGTTCTCTTTATTAGACGGATATTTGCACTTTCTGTTAATGTGCATTTATGATGCGAAAAGCATCCCTGCCCAAATGGCAGGCTTCCACTGTCGCGTTCATCAGCCAGTGTGTGTGCACGGGAAAAGGTACCTGCGGATATGTGCATTGGCTGGTTTGCCTATCGATTCACACTAAATTGCAGAGACCCCAAAACACTTGGAGCAGAGCAGTGCTGGCAAGTCTTGTCCACCAGTAGTTGGAGAGAAAAAAGGATGCAAACATCTGGTGTGGAGCAAACCAGGAATCCTATTGGGTCTTGAAGTAAGTGGGTGATGGGAAATCAGGTTTGTGACACAAGAGTGCTAAGTGAGGGGTGTTTAGGAAGAGATAACAACTTGTACCCCCTGTTCTAATACACTGCTTTTTCTTCCTCACTCTTGCACTACCCTGATTTCTGGGCAGTGATGATGCCCTCCTTTTTCTAGCAGCTGCCTCCATTCTAGGCTGCATTGATACAGGGTGAAAACAGGCGGAGTATGTGAGAGTGGTGAGGTCTTGCAGTGTACCTGCCTCTATATTCAGCCTCACAGAGGTCAGATGTTTCACCTTGAGCTGAATCCCTTTCTCTTTCCCCAGTGCCTCGTGTGTGTGCGCAAGATGTTTCCTTCTGGTTAGTGGATGGCTGCACATCTGAGCAGTAGACTATCATGGCTTGGCCTGTGAGCAGTTTTTACACTGTTTTCTGGCTGGGAGCACAAGATGTATCTGCCCCACTTCCATGGGCTACTTCATGCCTAACAGGGCACATCACACAATCTTACAAGTGCTTTCAGTTATTTGATATTAATACCCTTTCCAGTGAGATACACGGTAAATCACTGCCCTTTCTTATCAAGGTTTGGGTTGAACAAGGGTAAGGTGATGTTTGCGTGGTTGGTTCCCTCAAAGGCCTGTCAGCACATGAGCCTAGATTCTTGATCTTTGGTGTTGCATCTACCTACTTGGTGTCAGGGCTTGTGTCTGCTTTATTTATTACTCTTCCTATCTCTCATCTTTGCTGTTTGTGCTGCTTTGGATCTTGCATCAGAGCCTAGCAGCGTACCAAGGGCATGTGTGGCTTGAGCTTGCTCCAGGGACTACAGCTCTGGTACTGGCCCTTGCTGGGCAAGGCAGACATAGCAGATCCGCATGCCTCAGTTTCCCTTTCCACAGGATACAGGTGGCATTCAGATCCTGCCCTTTCTGAGTGCTTTGGGCCCTGCAGAGGCAATGTGCTCTCACAAGCTCGAGGCTTTACCGTTACTGCGACTGCTGGGAAGTAGGAAAGGTGACTCATTCTCCTATGAAAACACTGCTTTTATTCAGAGCTTGGAGCATTTCCCAAAAGTAATTAACGAGGAGAAACTGCTAATTAAGAGACCTGGTGCCTACAGAAGTGTTTGGCAGAGATGGGTGCCATTGGCCAAGGTGTGTGTGTCAGTGACCATGTTTGATAGGATCCTTCCAACCCAGGCTGTTCGCATGACAGTGAGGCCTGGATGAGCTATGGAACTCGAGAGCTTCTCCACACAGAGCTGTTGCCTGCTCCCTCCCAGGTTTGCAAACCACCTAGTTTTACAGCAAAGTTTATCCAAAGGGGTTTAGTAGCTTCCATCTCCCTGAGTGGGAGAAACCATCCATCACTTCTGCAGTGGGAAGAGACGTGTGTTTTGTATTTATGGCTATAGCAGGCCCTGTCATCTGCCCTGGGTTGGTTTGGCACTGGTGGAATCCACAGCCTACCTGCTCAGCTTCAAGCACTGCTTATCTTTACACCACAGGAGCAACTTGGTTGGCTCTGACCCAACAAACCTAAGAAACGGGTATTTTCTCTCTGAAATGGCAAGGCAAGCTCACAGAGTCTCCCGGAAAGCAGAGACCATGTGTGGCAAAGACCCTGGGGGCAAGAGAGAGGTTTCACAAGAGTCTCACCCGTGCAGTTGCTGTTCTGCAGGAAGGTCCCATAGGAGCCTGGTCAGGGGTTACACAGCCAGGGGAGAGGGAGGAGGACCCAAACCCATGTGAATCTTTGGGATCACACAGCATTACATCATGTTGTGAGCAGTAGGAGTTGCCTTTAGCAACTGATAAAGTGTGAATATGCATTGTCTTTAGCGTGCCTACAGGTGGGCTGATTTCCACTGACCTGCCAACAATCCATAGCTAAAGCTCCAGCACAACGGGGGAGGGAGTTGTTTTGGTCCTGCTTTGGGGTCTGTTTGTTGGGTTTGGGTTTTTTATCCCAGGTAATTTTACAGCTTGAGAAGAGAGAATGCGAGGAGGAGAAGTGCTTTTGTTGGAAGGGTGAGCATGGGTGTCAGTGGGGGATCTGCGGGTATCCTGAGGCAGCTGGTAATGATCATAAACGCAGAGGTACTTGAGATACATGCGTTACCAGCCCACTGCAGAGGAGGGAGGGATGCTCCAAAGACAGGGGGTCCCCCTGAGGAAGGAGGGTGGAGGGGACCACCTTGACAAATGGCACTGGGAGTGTGGATCCTAGCAAGAGGAGTGAGCATGTGGGGACCTGGTGAGCTGCGGGGAGCACACGTGGGGCTCGGTACCATTTATTCCCTGTGCAGACTTAGAATAAGCTCATAACTGAATACCCAGATAAGTCCTGCTCCACTGATATTTCCTTTGCTTGACATTTTTACCTGCCCAGAGCTGAAGGATGCTGCATGCCTGCAGGGGCAGTGGTGCCAGATGGGGCAGCTGGACCATACAGCAGCCTCTGGGGGTCCACCTGAGAAACCCTCACCGAGCTGCTTTGGGCAGGGGCTGAAGCTCCTTCCGGCAGACACCAGCCTCATTGATCTGCTGCGTGAACAGAGAAGAGTGAGGAGGGAAGCCTCTTTCCTGGGACATGGGGATGTGTTGGGTTTGGGTACAGGGATCCTGACTCCCTGAACCAGTCCACTGGACCGTGACATCTGGATCACTCTGAGCTGGGGTTTTCACACCTGCATGGCTAACACACAGCTCCACACCAGCTGTATGCATGTACCTCCAGCTCTAGGCACGTACCTCTCCTCTGTTCTTATCTCTCCCCTGTCATCCCTCCCACCTGCACACACCTGAAGCACTGATCAGTTCTTAGGAAGCTCACCTGGATCCCTGGACCTAGTCTGAGCTTTGCACATCAAGGGTAGAGGGGGTCAGCTTGCTGCCCCTGTACAACACGGCAGTGAATTTCTGCCTCCAGGAGCAGAAATCAGCCTCGTCCCTGTCACTTCCCTGTTTCCTGGAAGAGGAGAGGGTGATGTGGTGGCTCCTCGTCTGGAGAAGGAGCAGGAATGCTTTGTGTCTGGCTTGCTGCCCAGAGGGACAACGTGGGATAGGATCTTCCTCGGAAGCATCTCCCTGCTCCCGTGGGGTCAGGGCTGCGCTCCAGACACACTGGCACCACGAGGTAGGAATTAGTTACTTCTTTTGTGCTGTTACAGCCATCTACACTTGACATTAATGACTTGCAAATTGCTCAGGTCATTAAGGTAATAACTCTTATCACTGTGGAAGCCAGAGCGTGGCAGTGTCAGAGCAGCTTTCCAGGGCTCAGCAGTGGCTGTAGCAGAGCTCTGTTCCAGCCGCTTTGTCCTACGCTTTGCATGACTTGGAGCTGGAGTACCTCGAGTCAGGGAACAGGCGCTTGCAGCCTGGGCTGTGGATGTGACCATGCACTGGCTCCGCGGTGCAAGCTCTCCGAGTCTGGAGGAGGGAGCAAACAGCGGCAGGAGGCAAGAAGGGGGAAGAGGACGGTGTGGCTGGAGGATGCTGAGCACCTGTGTTCTGCTGGAACACAAGCCTGGAAAGCATGAGAGGCAGTGGCAGGGCAGCCCAGGCTGTGCTTCGGGGTGTAGCTGTGCGCCTGTAAATAGAGATGTAGGCAATCAGACTTCAGAAGAGATTATTTGTGTCCTGGTCTGCTCTTATTCTCTGTTTATCACTTCAGATTTCATGGAAGTGACTCCAATTTACACCCATCAGGGATGGAAGAGTTAGTTCTTGCGTTGTGAGCTGTAGTAAATTATTTTTAGCAACCACAGCATTCATCATGAAAGCCTCTGTGTCTCCTCTTGCAAGGAAGGGCTGAATAATGAATGAATACAGAGTTGGACTAGTATCTATGGCTCAGCCATCCATGTGAGCAGACCAAGCAGACTGCATGCGTGCTGCTGTTGGGCAAGCTTGTGTGTCTACATCCTGGGAGCAGCAGCATGCCCGGGAGCCCCGTCTTCTTCTAGCCTGCCACAGCTACAGCCTTTAATTCCTCTGACCCCTCTCCTTGGAGGCTCAGATCACGAGATGCATTTAAGCTCGAATGTGAGTCTTTGGACCTTGGAGCTGGGTTGTAGGTATGCTTTGCCTGGCTCTGTTCCAACCTGACTTGACCTCGGACCTACCCAGCTGCTATGGAATTGTCTGGCAACCTGCACTGCTGGCCCCGGTCACAATCCCTGCACCTGCTCCTCTTGCTTGGGTACTCTGGGACTGCCCCATTGTCATCCCTGGCTCTTGGCTTCCCTGCTCCTGAAAAGCATCCCCATCTGAGCTGCTCCCTGACACCCTGGGATTCCTGCAGCTCCCGAGATGAGATCCCTGGTCCTGGCCCTGAACCTGTGTCCCCACAGCTCCCCATGGCCCAAAGCTGACCACCAAGAGCCTGGGGCAGGTCACAGCCCTGCAGCCATACTGACCTGTAAGCACTCAGTGAGGCGTGGGGAAGGCAGGGGGAGTTTATTTGTCAGATGTGGCTGAGCTTTGCTGCCTACCTGGAAGGGCTGTTTCAAGTGTTAGTTGCTCATTGAAAACAAAGGACGGACGACCCAGTGAAGCTGCTCAGAGTAATTAGAGCCCCTTGATGTGGTCAGTCTGAGCACTCTGCCTTTTTTACTGGAAGCATTTGCTTTGGGGAGAAAAACACTTCCCCGTGCCCTGACTCTTGCTCCTGGTGCGTCCACAGCCCTTGTGCAAGTGCTGCTTGGTCATGCTGTGTCCAATACTGGTGGTACAAGCCTTGTCTCACTGTCACAGATGTTGTCCTTCAGCCAGGTTGAATTGTTTAATTCTTCAGGCCCATAACTATTTCAGGTCATGTACTAATGGGCTCGAGATCAGTTATTGTGCAGGGAATGATAAATGACTGTACACTGTGGCTAATGAAGGGGATAGATTATCGGGTTATAAATCAATTAAGTGGTTCTGAGGAAGTTGCAAACTGTAGGACGAAACGATGAAGGAAGAGAACAACATCCGATGTCTGGGGAAGAGCAGGAGTCATCGGGTGCCATCAGCCATTACATTGTCCCTCTGAGGGAAGCGGAACAGCACTGCTGTGCAGTAACCCTCCTTGGTCTGATGGCTGCAGAGAGGGAAGCCGGTGTGCTCTGTGGTTATCGGGTTATCAGGCAGCAGGCTGCCTCTTGCAGGAAACAAATCCTGCCCTGCCTGTGCAATCTGGAAGTGCCAACTGTCCTGCTCCTCCTCTGGCAGCCTGGGTTGGGGTTGGAGTGTGGCCAGCACTGGCTGTGGTGACTGCCCACAGGAACTGCCACACATCTGCCAGATGTGTCCAGAAAGGGATGCATCTACCTCAATACAGTTTAGTGGTAGCTCAACAAGCGCCCATTGACTCTGCAGCGTGAGGGTTTTCCCTGTCTCAGAGACTTCTCTCCTTTGGGAGAACATTGAAAGAGCTATTGGGCACCCTGCAAACCCGTCGCACAGCAACATCCAGTGATGACGTGGTTGTACCAGCTCAGATGGTAGGGCTGGCTTGGGCACTTGTGACACAGTCCCCTCTGAGCCCCTGTGTCAGAAGGACAGTCCTTGTCTGAAGGACACCCACTATGTACAACAGGGGTTAGCTGGGAGTGTGGTATAAGGTTCGGTATTATCCCACCATGCAGTGGTCTCAGTATGGCCAGGCCAGGAGAACCCTCAGAGACCTGGCACCTATGTAAGTCCTACCTGCACACTCCAACAAACAGTCTGAGAAAACCTCAGTTTCTAGGAGTTTCACTATTCTCTGGGACTGTGTCCAAAGTTAATATAATCACCAGAGAAGGGCAATCTCATGTATAGAATCATTGGAATTATAGAACAGTTTGGAGTGGAAGGGACCTTCAAAGCTCATCCAGTCCAACCCCCGTGCAATGAGCAGGGACATCTTCAAGTAGATCAGATTGCCCAGAACCACATCCAGCCTGGCGCTGGATGTCTCCAGGGATGGGGCATCCATCACCTCTCTGGGCAGCCTGTGCCAGTGTTTCACCACTCTCGTTGTAAGGAATTCCTTCCTCACATAAAGCTTCAATCTCCTTTTTCAGTGCAAAACCTCACCCCTCATCTTATGGAAATTTTGCTTCCGTTTTATTTGCAATAGGCTCAAGCTGCCTCCTGTGCACAGAGGAGCATGGGGAGGATGGGAGGAAGAGGAAGATGCACACAAACGCCTGTCTCGGCAAGCACAGGCAGAGAGATGGAGCTCAGCCTTGCCGCTGGCTCTGATAACTGTGGGGACCAAAAGTAACCATGACATGTGTTTTCCTCGGGATCCCTGTGCAGAGTACCTGCAGGCCTATTACTGCCATGGCCTGGCACGTTTGCATGGGCAGCTGCTGGAACCCCCAGTCGCTGACAGGGCTGGTACATGCATCTTGTCTCCATCATAGGAAAGATTCTCCTTGCAGCAGGTGGAGAGCCCAAGGCTCTCAGTCAGACGTGCAGAACAGGAAGGGTGCAGCCCATACTCTTCTTTTGGAGATGTTTTTCAACCCAGTGGCCTTTAGGACAGTCTCAGTTTGGGAAGAGAGAATGATGACGAAAAAGTACTGTTAGGGAGCCGTGTGGCTTCCATGTTTCTTGTTGTCTTCTAACTTCTTGTTTTGTTCTGTATGAGCAAACCTTTACAAAACCAGCAATGCAGCGTTTTCTAAGTTCTAATGAGCTGTTTTCTAATAGTTACCTAATGAGCTGTGGCAAACAGCAAAGAAGCCTGTGTTTGCTTTAATCTTTTTAACTACAGCCTATCCTGGAAGCAAAACCTCAAGGGAAATGTGAACTCGAGGCTGAACTGATAACCCCAAGTGTGGGGCTTGTCCTGTGTGTCTCTGTTGCAGGCCTGGGAGATACCAGCACATGCATTAAACCATGTGTGTGCCTGAGCCTATACTGCACACACCTATATATATGTGTGTGCCTGAGCCTATACTGCACACACCTATATATATATGTGTGCGCCTGAACCAACTTGCACAGCCCTGCATCCTGCTCACAAAGGAGACCAGGTCTTCATCAAGGTTTGCCTGCTCTTGAACATTTTGCTGAAAGAACATCTTGAGGGAGCAGAGGTGACCTGAGCAGCAGGAACACAGCCGTCTGTATTAGTGGTACTCACCCAGGCTGGATGCTTGGATCCATCTCTGCAATGCCCCCGACACAGATCATCACACCCAGACAACTTTAACCCTCAGGCGCTTGGTCTCATTGGTATAAGCAGCCAGGTTTCTCTCTGGTCAGATCCCAGCAGGGTAGGAACTTTCCTCAAGTACCTTCTGTGCCTTGTTTTGCACTTGGAAGGCAGCTGGTGGTGTCCAAGGACTTCCTGCAACTATAGCTACTGGGTTCCAGGTAGAGGTTTGGTCTGCAAAACCCAGCACACACCTTCGGCTTCACAGCAGCCTGAAAGGCCCATCTAGCAGGGGAGGGTGGTAATTGTGGCAGCAAGCATCTGAATGCATTTTGTCATGTTGGATGGAAGGTTATTTTATAGGATCGATCTCTGCGTTATGCTGGGATAATAAAGAAGCCTTCAGAAGGGATGAGCTGACCCTCTCTTTGCCAATGTTTATCTGTTTTATTACCAGCGAGAGCTCCACCTAATCAGCCCACGATTCCTCCAGGAGACAATTTTTCTTGTCATGATAAGGGTACATCCAGGAAGGCTGCAGGAAATAAGGTGCTCAGCTTCTCTACAGAGAGCCCCAGAGAAGGAGGTTCCACCTACAAAATCCTGCAGGAGAGCCTTTAAGAAATGCCTGCATTGTCAGTATGCAGGTGCTGAACTTCCCACCAGGGTGAGTGCTCAGGTGATAACTCTGCTTTTGATCTATTGGATTTTGCAGTGACTTTGGTATGGTGATGAGACTGCAATATCCCATAATAGATGGCTGTTTCTAGCAAGAGCTCTGCTATAATTGTATTTATGAGCAGAATACTTATAGAGGCCTTCAGGGAGCTTCAAGTGTAAAAACATTGCTATAACAACATATAGACAGCCAACAGCCAAGCAATTAATTTCTTGACTACAAGTGGTGTTTGGGGCTCTCTCCTGGTATACAACATCCATTAACACTGCAGATACTCTGCTGAAGGGAATGAGGGAGCTGCTGGCTGGACGCTCACTCTTTCTTCTGTGCTTTATGTACTTAAAGTTGTGTTTAAATAAAGTTCATTGGAGCTACAGGCTGCCACTGAAGCTCTGCTGTATTCTGCGGGAAAACGCAGATTTGGGTCCTGTACTAACATCCCTCCCTCCCAACCTGTCCTCCCAAAGGCAGAGGCAGGCACAGAGCTGTGAGCTCCTGCCACCAGAATGGGAAGTGAAAGCAGTTTTCTAAGCCTGTTTGTGATCCTGAGCTGTTGAGTATCCTCATCTCTGTGTTTCCCTCTGATCTTTTCCTTCTTCCTCTATGTTATGAAGGCCCAGGAGATGCCATCATTAACTGGGGCTGGCCGTGGCTCCACGCCCGATGAAGTCAAACAAAAGCGAGTGCTCTTGACAGTAGTCTCAGTGCTTGTGTTTATTGCTACTTTGGCTGAATTAACTTACTAATGGGGTGGCTCACACAATTCAAACCTCCCGTAGAGAGGCGTCTATCAGCATTGTTCTACAGTGGAATAAACTGTGTTGCAGCTAAAGATTGCTTATTTACGATTTCTGATGAGAGGGGTGAGATGAAAGGGGATTGTTTTCATCATTTTATGGATCAAAACACCAGGATATTCAAAGAATTCTGAAGTTTCTAATTAAAAATCATTGAGAAAAGTTTCCCTTTAGTGAACAAACTCTGCCACAGAAAACTGCTGAAGCCAAGGACTTGGCAAGTGCAAAAGTGCTTCACCAAGTGGATAATTAGGATTACAAATGATTTCTGTGGTTATAATATGGACAGTTTCAGTATTATAAAGGGAAACCAATGTATTAAGAATTGATTTGTGCCCTCCAAAGCCCTTCCCAGGGCAGATGTGTAAAGACAGTTGTGCCTCTATTACTCTTTTTAGGTATTAAACACAGGCATCAGGACTTTGTTGTGCCCTTCTGGTTTCCCATATACCCCTGACTGTGTTAGAGCAGGCACTGCTGCAGCTGGTGAAGGAAGGCAGAGAAGTAGAAAGTGCTTCTTCTGGCTTGGGGCTGAGCTGCATATCCATAGAGGAAGAGAATTAAAGGTATATGGCTCCCAGGTAAAAGCCCAGATTACACACGGCTTTTCTCAGAAGGAGCAGCTCTACTTTGAGGAAATGTCTATTTAACAATCACAGGTTTCTGGCCTCAGCTGCAGCAGTCAGGAGGACCTTGCCCCAGAAACCAGGTTTTCCTCATTTAGGGAAAGGGGGTTTTCCCTAATCTCCTCTAATACATAACGAGAACTACAGCTGGGAATGCAGTACTTACAGGAGTGAGTCCGTTGCCGTTGACTGAAGCAGCACTACCCTGAAGCTCTTAAAGCTCTACTAGAGAGATACGTGTGTGTTCGTGTTTATAACTGAGCCTGGCTTGAAGTATGCTGCTGGAGAAGTTGTTATATTTACACTGAGCATAGTTTACAAGCCCATATTGTGTTTTTGTTGTGAATAAGGAGAAGACATTAAACATGTTCAGGGATGCTGGGATAATTAGTAAATGAGACTTGAAGGGAGAACAGTTACTGCTGGTGCTCATGATTCCTTTGGATTTCTGGTTCCTCTTCTGTGGGGTGGGATGAACCCAAGCTCCTCTTCAG
The DNA here is from genome assembly GCF_028554395.1 of Pezoporus wallicus. NCBI lineage: Eukaryota > Metazoa > Chordata > Aves > Psittaciformes > Psittacidae > Pezoporus > Pezoporus wallicus. Next base: position 1,036,783 of record NW_026635187.1, on the reverse strand, counting down.
CAGATGGCATCCTATGGTGCACTAGCTCCCATCTGTATCTATAGACTTCTGGGACCTGTGAGTGCTGACTAAGCACAAAACTGGCTGCATCACTAAGCTGGAAGGCATGGTTATAAAAGGCTGAAAGACAAAAAGGCAAAAAGCTGTTCAGTGCAGGTACTTCTGCTCTCTAAAGGAGCGGGCCATGGTCTCTGCTCAAGGAAGCTGAGGCACTGCGGGAGGAAGGCAGTATCCTAGCTTGGGAGACCTGGGAGATTTTGAATGCAGCCAAAGGACTGAAGGACCACACCAGGAAAAAACAGTGTTCCCTTTGGCTGAACGTTCCTCCTGGATTGTCCATTCCATTATGGTGAAGCTCGATGTCCAGCTGTGACTGAGCTGTTGACTGGACATTCAGTGACCAGATAGTTTTGCTGGGTGGGATTTAGAACTCAGTTCCTGCTGCCTGAAACTTCATCCAGTTCTATATCCAGGCTACATTTGATCAGTGATTGTGGGGCTAAGCATCAGTCCTCCTGTGCAGTCTGGGCTGGGTGTTCCTGTGGGAGCAGGGCTCTTCCTTCTTGCTGTGGAAGGGTATTGCATCCTGAATTCTCCATGACCCTGGTAGATGGTTCAGCAGCTGGAAGGGGTGCAGACTTCCTTGTAGATGCAATAGTCCTTCCCCAAGGGATTGCAGCCTCTGCACAAGCTGTTGCTTGCCTTCCCATGGGAGCGGTTATTGCTGGAGTCCTCCAGCACAAAAGCAGAGCAAAGGCATTGAGGAGAGAGGTGAGTACAGCCTTTCCTTGAGTTCCTCAGGCCAGGTTAAGTGGCAGAACACGGACTCTGGGCAGAGGTTTTGTGGCATGAGCTGGTCTCCTCCATCCCATTTACAAACTTGCATTATGTTTAAAGAGCTGTCTCTTGCTCTGCAGCTGATTGTAAAGCCATCAAGTGCTCTACTGAAGCTCTCTGCAAATGGCAGCCGCTTTGCTGTGTCTTTATAGCATGGGGTGGGAAGGGAGTAAAATTCCTCCAGTTGTACTTATGCAGAAGTAGCTGTGGGAGGGATGCTGTGGACCAGGTTTCCAATTAGGTGCAGCACCGTGGCACCCGTCTGGATGTGACATGATAATGCACCTGCTAAACATTACAAGAAGATGCAGAGATTCGATGTGACACATGCGAAGCAGTAGCTGGAGTTTAGTCAACACTCCATCAGTTAAAAGTCTATATTTCCAATTATCTGTGGACAGTTTGCCTTCAAGGATAATTGGCTTCCCACAGCTCTCCAGAACAGATGTCAGGGAGCTCCTTCTCTTCTGCAAAGGAAAACCTGGGATGGTTTCTAGCATGCGATACAGCGGAGGTGTCAATGTCAGAAACAAGGCAGGCTTTGGGGAGCAATTAGGTCCTGTATTGGTGCAGAGCTTCACAGAGGCACCAGGTTCTAAAACCTGAGGGGTGTTTGTTACCCCATTTACCAATGAACTGTTGGGTCTGGGAGCTTACACAGCAAGGCAGACCTGTGGCAATGTCCCTGTCCCCTGATAATCATGGAATGGTTTGGGTTGAAGGGACCTTAAAGCTCCTCCAGCTCCAACCCCTGCCACGGGCAGGGACCCCTTCCACTGGAGCAGCTTGCTCCAAGCCCCTGTGTCCAACCTGGCCTTGAACACTGCCAGGGATGGGGCAGCCACAGCTTCTCTGGGCACCCTGTGCCAGCGCCTCAGCACCCTCACAGGGAAGAGCCTCTGCCTCAGAGCTCAGCTCAGTCTCCCCTCTGGCAGGTTAAAGCCATTCCCCTTGGCCTGTCCCTACATCCCTTGTCCCAAGCTCCTCTCCAGGTTTCCTGCAGCCCCTTCAGGCACTGGAGCTGCTCTAAGGTCTCCCCAAAGACTTTTTATCTCAGGCTGAAATGGGGAAGGCTGAACTTTTACGCTCTTTGGGTGTTTCCTCCTGTGAAGACCACAACTGCCTGACAGTGGTGACCTCACTGTATAGAGCAGGCAGCCTCTCAAGGAGGATCTGCTTCCTGATTATTCACAACTGATCTGCTGCTTCCATCTGCCTGACTCTGCCATCTGGGATTATCTTCATTCCCGCAGGATACCAGCAAGGGTCCTGGCCTGGCTTTCACTCCAATTCATCAACAGCAATAACACAGTCTTTGCATAGCAGCTCGCTTACTCAGGCATTTTGGCTTGCGAGCATGGTGATACCACATGTTATTACTCTATAAACCTTCCTGTTTAGATAGATGTGTGCTGACTGGATTAAGTGTCCCCAGCCTGCCTCCCATGTGCTCTGCCCGTAGTGATCCCATCCTGTCCATTCTGTGGCAGTTGAAGGCTTTTCTCTGCTGTGTAGAGCAGTGGTGTTGAATTTAATGTGTTTTCTGTCTTGGAAAGGGGCTCATGCAAAACCAGACTTTCTCTTCCCATCCTTTGTCTATTTTTGCACTAAAAGAGTAACAGTAAGCCTAGTGGTGTGCCTTTAATTGTGCAATCAGTCTGTGTCTGGTATGTGCTCCTGTGGTTACATAAACCCACATGTTTCCATAAGAAACATATCTGCTATTCTTGATGTGTATCACACTGCAGCACAGCTGGAGAGATGAAAAAGCACCACTAAAACCAGGGGGAAACACTCTGTGGCAGGATTTTCCTGCCTGGAGCACCAGAGGCTGAGCTGAGTTCTCTGTCAAACATGGGAAATCTTTATTTGTGATGCCAGGGCAAGGCTGAGAAGGATCTAGCTTGCTGTGAATGAAATTTTCTGTGGGCTAGAGTTAGGGACATAACAGAATGACCAAAGACATGGCTCCTAATCGAAGGGAATGGGACCTGTAATGGAACAAAGCACTTCAGAAACCCAGAGGGGAGATTGAGATGAGCTCTCAGGCAGAAGCTCTTCCCTGTGAGGGTGCTGAGGCGCTGGCACAGGGTGCCCAGAGAAGCTGTGGCTGCCCCATCCCTGGCAGTGTTCAAGGCCAGGTTGGACACAGGGGCTTGGAGCAAGCTGCTCTAGTGGAAGGGGTCCCTGCCCGTGGCAGGGGTTGGAGCTGGAGGAGCTTTAAGGTCCCTTCAACCCAAAGCAGGCAGGGATTCTGTGACTGCTGGCCTTTGGAGGTGGCTCATATCTGTGTATGAGCCAGCAGTGTTCTCTGCCGTAGCAAGCCTTGCTCTACAAAGACGTGATGGACACTGAAACTGCCTCTCTTTAGCTGAGGCTCAAAGCTGCTCCCAGGAAAACACCGATGTACTCCAGGGAAAAAAAATATATGACCCTTGTGGACAGCATGACAAAGCTGCACCCAGCTTTATGCAAATTTAATTAGCTTTCATCAGTTACTTCTAATTCCTAATGCCCTTCCCCTTGCACTTCATGGGGTTATGCTGATGTTACTGGAACGTTTTGGGGCTAAAAGGTATTTTTCAGACACAAAAATAAAAGACTCAGCCAAATTGCTAATACTTGCACTGACCTACAGATTCCAGCAGCACCATTCCCCAAGTCTAATTATGCCTGGAAAGGGCCAGGTTTTATTCATTTTTCACCAATCTGATGGATATCAACTTAAGTGTTTCTACTGGCAGGATATAAAATAAAAACAACTGATGCTAATTGCTATTTAGTCAATCAAAGTGCTGTGATTTTTGGAATAAAATTCAGGAATTAAACTGAGATTGCTTCATACTGTGTTGGAGTCCTAAAGAGATCCTCTGGCAAATGTGAATCAAAACAGTCTCAAAGCCTGGTGTAGCGTGGACTTGGAAATAGCACTGCAGTACAGGGCCCTGACAATGCCTCTTTCTGCACTGGCTTGGTGGTGGAAGGAGAAGAAGCTCACTAGGTATTGACAGATCAACTGCAGCCATCACCAGTGCTGGAACTCTGTGTCAGCACCTGGGGGGCTGTAAGGTCTCCTTTGGGAAAGAAACTGCTTTTTGTTTTCCAGTTTAAGCAGTGCAGGTAACCTTTGGTCCCTTGTATCGAAGGTCTCCAATGCCCAAACGCACAGGAGCTGCTGAAACCCAATAGCAATTTTCTTCATGGCAAGGATCTGTTCACAGAGCGCTCGTGTCCACCACTGGGCAAACAGTGAGGATCTTGCATTTCTTGGGCCAGCAAAGCCCAGCTTTTGAGCTGAGCAGAACGTGTCCCTGGAACGTGCCAGGAAATGTCGGGTTTCTGTGGGATTGGGGCAGTTTTAAACTATTTGTTTAAAAACAACGTACAAATGACAGGAGGGGCTGCAGGACCAGGGCCGCTCTGCAGAGAAACAGTAATATTTGAGGTCTTGTGGGCATCTTCAACACTTCATCCTTTGCCTGGAGCAAGGGGACAGCTTTGCAAACTGTACGTCAATGGTTTACATCTATATTTTCTGCAGGGTAAAACTTGTCTTCAGCCAAAGTAACTTGCTGTAGCTCTGTTACAGATGGCTCTGGCACTGCTGGTGCTGTGTGGTTCTCCTGTTTTCAGTGGCATGTGCTTTTGTCACGCTTTGCTAGACTGGGCTGATGTTGCCAATGCCAACTGTCTTCCTCGACATGAGTGTGTGTTTGTTTTGAGAGTTACATAAAAAAAACCCCAAACCTGTTCAAGCTGTTTAGGAAAATGGGGCCAGCGAAAGTAAATAGAATCCGCTTGCATGCTACTCTTTCTATGGAAGTCCTGTTGTACCTAGGAGTTAGGGATAACCTGACCTGGGCCCGCGATGTTCTCTCAGCTTCATGCATGTAATGCTAAAGCCAAACCATGCTGGAGATGAAATGATGCTGAACCTCTTTTCTGTTTCCCGTTCCTTGTGGCATTTGCAGCTGTCCCTTACAGATCACAGAATCGCAGACTGGTTTGGGTTGGAAGGGACCTTAAAGCTCATCTAGTTTGTGCCCATTTCTTGTGTATAGGGTGACTGGTAGTAGCACATGTTGGTCCCCTGCATCACCTGTCACCACAGTCTGAGTAGCCACAGTGCTTGTCAGGGGGGTTGGTGTTGCAGTGTAGTGGCACATCCATAATATGACTCTTCTATATGTCTGTAAATATAAACATTTAGTACAGAAGTCTATAAAAGGCAAAATGTGAAACCCCTTTCCCTGGTGCTGCTGAGTATTTGAGCTCCCTATGAGAAAAAGGTCAACTTATTTCCATTAGACAGCAACAGACCTGTAGCAATTTGAAGTCCTTCTCATTTGGGGAACTCCAACAAGGTTTCCTCATCATCTGCCTAAACCATGACCTTCTCCAAGCTCTGGAGTAACGTGTATATTTGTGTGTTGCCAGGACCATACCAGGAAAAAGTTTATTTAACATGGAGAAGATGAAACTTTGCCTTATCCATCATTGCTGTTGAGAGCAAAATAAAGATGCCAATTGATTTTGTGTTAGCAGGTAATTAATTGCTGTGCAAAGCCTGGTTTAGAGTTTAAAGGCCACGTTACTACAGCTAGGACCTCTGGCTGTGTCGTCAGCATCTGGCATCTGAGGAATGCGAACAAAGGAGCAGAGCTTGCCCTGAGCAGCTAGTCTGTGTGCTCCACAACCAGGCAGAATTCACAATAAGATGATGAAGGATGATGAGAGAACTGAAGGGTATTAGAGCACCCAGCAAGACCTGTAGGGATAATGCTCTGCCATGTCACTGATCAATGCCAGGCTGCTCCTAGTTTACACCAGCAAATGGAGAGGAGCTCAGGGCTACATCCAGCCTTCCCTAGCCTGTGTCCGTGCTGGGGATTGGCCCCAGCCCAGGGGCAGGACTTACCCTTGTTGAACTCATGAGGTTCGCATGGTCCCACCTCTCTGGCCTGTCCAGGTCTCTCTGGGTGCTATCTCCTCCCTCGTGTGTCACTGCAGCACACAGCTCGGTGTGTTGGTAAACTTGCTGAGGGTGTTTGATCCCATTGCCCATGCTGGCAGCAAACATGTTAAACAGATCATGTTCAGTAGTTCTGGGTTGAGAGAAGCTACTCACAACCACATGCTGGCCTGAGGGGGTTTCTAAACACCCAAGCAAGTTAGTTCCTAAGCTGCAGTACTGCTGGAGGAGCCTGTCACATTACAGGTGAGGTGGAAAAGTGACCATCTGTGAAGCTTTGCTCTAAATACCTGATTGTCACCAAACATTCTGCCTGATGAAAGCCTCGGGGAACCTCAGGTGGAAGAGCCCCCCCCCTCCTTCTCCATTTCATAAAGTGCTTATAGATTCCAGCCCAGAGCATCGGCATCTCGGTAACTTGTAGGCTCTGAAATTACAGGGCTGAAGTACCTTAACAGCACGTTAAAGGGAAAGTTATGGGGTCTACGTGGATGCTTCAGCCCAAGCAGCGTATCTTTATGAATAGGGTCATTCCTGTAAGAACAGAGTAACTGTCAATGTTGTTGACTTACAGGGCTGTTAATTCAGTAAATGAATTCAGATGTTGGCTCTGAGCTAGCACTTGATGTTAAGTGCAGAGCTGAGAAGAGCAAAGTGAGAAGGGCTGAGTCCTGCAGGTTTCCCATGCAAGAGGCACAATCAGCTGCGTTCTCTTTTTCTCTCTACGTTTTGGACTAGGAGCATTCAAAGCAATGCCATGTCACAGACAATTTCCCCTACGTGTGCCCTGGGGTCTGGTTTGGAAAGCTATCTCAGCACATCTCCCCTGTAGTGCTAATAGCCCTACTAGTGGTAGCACTGTAATGTCCTATTGATTATTTATCCATTTTTAATAGACTTATGTATTCCCAGATGAATACTCTGGTGTAACTTCAAGCAAGCTCGTTCGATGTTTGACAGAAGGGTTGCTGCAGGCACAGAATTCAGAGCCTGAAAAGTGATAAAGTCCTTTCTCCAGCAGATTTGTAAACAGGGAGAATACATATAACTGGGATCAGGCTTGGGAGAGGGGGTCCTTAAAATGGCTGTGGCTGTTTCACTGACACCAACAAGGGCTCACAGCCTCTGGGATCCTGTTATGGAAACTTCCTATCTGGTCTTCTGCCGTTAAACATGTTCACAGCCTTTGTGCTGTGAACACGCACAGCAGGAGGATTTACACAGGCAGTGCTGTCTGGGAAAGGGAATGCTATTTATGGGGACAGAGAGGGTATTCAGCTCAATACTCATCACTTGCAGGCCCTCTCCTCCAGCATTTCACCAGGCTCATGGCGCCTGGGGTCCAGTCCAGCCTCTAACAGTCACCATTCCTGCTCAAGGGTGGATATTTTATGGAAGACAAACACATTTTTTCATTGTGTGTTTTCTCACCTTCATGTTCCCCCCCCTCCACCCCCCCAGGTCACCTTTGCCAGCTTTTCTGTGCAATTCTGAGGTTGGAAACTGTGCTTTGACCCTGCAAGATAGCATCCTCTAACAGCCAGTCTGCCTCTGAGCCCATTCCAAAGGGCACACAATGCTGGACAAGTCCCTTCTCACCTGGCAATGAGGTCAAAGCAAGGAGCAGGCTCCCAAACACAGTCTGTCTCTCCAGCCACATATGCTGGCATCTCGGCACAGGATCCCTTTGATGATCCTCTTGCCTGCCCTGGTCTGTACTGTTTCAAGTAAGTCTTTTGCTAAAATGCAGTGAGCAGCATACATCATGTCAGCACCAGCAGTGCTGGGAGCCTCCCCCTGCACCCAGCCCAGGCAGCTGTATGGGAGAGGGCTGGGTTGGCTGAGAAGCTCCTAGTGAGGACTGGGTAGAGATGAGGGTCTGGCCAGGGGCAGAGTTTCTTCCCCAGTATGGGACAGCCCTGGATATATCTGCCAGAGACTCAGGCTCAGCTGTAACCCTGTTGCTGCTTCTGTGCAACCATTCATCTTGCTGAAGGATCTGCGTTTGCTGAAGAGCCCATCAAAATGCAGCAGGTAGGCTTTGCTGTGGAGTGCATCACTTGGCTGGCTCGAATATGTGAAAGGGTTGTACTGTGCTGCAGACACAAAGCTACATTTGTTCAGAGGCAACAACCTCTGCATTTCATCACTCTCTGTCACTGCAGCTCTGCGAAAGGTTTATTGCAGAATGGATGGATCACCCTGGAAGTGGCATATTGACTCCCTGAGGAGGGGTCTGTGTGTACAGTAAGTCAGCAGCTCTGTAATACTTCCCCTTTTGGGTGCCTCAGGCCTGTCTTTGCTGTAGGCACTCGTTCTACTTGCTCAAACTGTCCCTGCAGGGTTTCCTGCAATGCAAGGTTTTATCCTGTTCTGCCAGGAGGGCAGCATCACTGTCTCACAGGGGCATTCCCCCGGCACCAAGGTCACAAGCTCCCCTTGTTTTTTCAGTAAGAGACACGGAAGATCTAGCTCTTCCTAAGCAGATCTTTCAGAGCATTTTCCTTGTTCAGTGGACAGGTCTCTTGGACACTGGTTCAGATGAGGGACTTGGCTGTCCTGCGAACAGGGTCTGAAGCTGGTGAGGAAATGAAAGGTACATGATTTGAGACTTGATAGCACCTTACTTTAAGTCACCGGCACAGAAGCAGATATGATCCTGTGGGAGGGCAGGGACAGGTTGTTTTCTTCCAAACCTGTGTTCAGCATCGCCGTCACAGGAACGTGCACGTTCCCGTATGACACAACCTGATTCCCAGGCACGTCCAGCTCCTTACTTGCTGGATAAAAAAAGGTGTTTCATGTAAAAAGCAGTGAATAATCATATGATTAAACTCAGCCTCCCAAGGAGTATTCACTAGAGGCTGTAGCAGTGATTAGGCAGGGAAACAGTTTTAACTACCAATTGGCTTTGCAATCTTGCGTTGAATGGGGGCAGTGTGTCTGCATGTACGTGTGTGTACGTGGATGAGGAAGTGCGTCCATGTGTGTCTGTGTGTGTGTCCACTGCCATGTACATGTGCAAATTCAGTCCATCAAGAACCAAGGTACACAATCAATCGTCAAGAACCATGGTACAACGCACTGAGTGTGCTGGTTATATGGAGATACATCCAGTTCTGTCTGTCTGAGCACATAGGTTCAGTTTTGAGGGCAAATCAGAAGACAGTGCAGATTTGAGCTTTCTGTTTGCCTTCACCTTTAATTACCATTTCTCAGCTCTTTAGTATCCGATACATACTCACTTTTGCAGCGGATCTCCAAGGAGTAAGCATGCATTTACAATGACACATTTGGGAGTGTGGACCTTGTTAGAAGGGTGAATTGAAAAGATTTCATTATATATCAAGACCAATCAATCAAGGTCTTTTGGGGGGAAATTTTGTTGGGCTCATACAGAAGAAACCGATACAAAAGAGGATTACAACTGAAATACAGGAAGTGCCCAAGTGCATAAAGACTTTTCAGAGATGACAAGGACAGCAGGCACAATAGAGAGCTGTGTTAGTGCTGTCCCCTTGGGAAGAGGGGGGATGTCCTACCAGACAGCTGCCATGAACTTTTTGGGCTTGGCTCTTTAGGAGTACAATGTGGTTTTGGCCCCGAACCCCTCTAGAAACTAGGGGTGCCCACACTTGGCAGGGTCCCATATCACCATGAGTCCATGGAGAATGTTGTGGAGGTGTCTGCTCATGAGGCTGTACTACACACTAGCAGCACTAGGACTGTGTGGTCCCCAATATGTAGACCAGCCTGACAAAATACCTCTCATTCTTGGTTTTGATAGCTTATTTCCATTGATTGCATTGTTTTTTAATTGTCCTAGCCATTCATTGCAGATGTCCATTTTCAGCACCATCTGTGATTGGCTGCCTGCACCTCTCAACATTGTTATTTCTTTTAGGCCACGCAATTTATGTCATTCCAAGAGTGCAAATACACTTTGGAAAACAAACTAAAACCAATTAAACCAAACCTTTGTAATTCCTGTAAATGTAATGGCCACAGTTACATGTGTTTGTTTTATGTATTTTGGAGCTGTGAGGGCTTACAATAGAGGCAGAGGCATTATTCACTCGAGGCTTATCTCATTCACAAGGCAGAGAGATGTCTGACTTTTGATTTCAGGTGAAGGACACACTGCAGAACCACATCAGCCTGTTCTCTGTAGCTTTGATTCATGATCCAAAGAAATACATATTTCATCATTTGTGCTAAACTCATTGGGATGTTTGAGGAGAATCACAGAAATTGGTTCAAATAACATAGCGAGCACGTCCTAATTATTCTTACTGAAGAAGCAGTGTCCCACCCCTCAGTCTTGGTTCACCTCCACTTGAATGCAGCACCTTTTCCATGGGCACAACTCTTCCTCCCCAGGTCAGAGGGGGAAGGAACTTGTAGGTATAACACAACCTGCCGTGGTCTGCAGCTTGTCATGGCAGGAGCAGCTGGAGGATATTTGCCCTCCAGGCTGGGGCAGGAGGCTGCTGCTTCCTTCACACACACGATCAAGCTCCAGAGCCTGCACCAGAGCAGGAGATCTGTGCTGTGGCAAGTGATGGGGGTGGTACATGCTGCTGACTGCTGCCTCCTGAGACGTGCAGGGCTGACAGAGCTCCCTTTCCTCTAACGGGCTCCAGCTCTCCTTTTGTGCTGCTTTCATTGCAGAGAGACTTCAGGCTGAACAGATGGGGTGGGGTTTCTCCCATGCAGGGATTTCTTAAGCTCCAGTGACATTCTGCAGCTAGAAGGTGTTTAAAATTGACCATACTCAAACCCTAGAGGGTTTTCCAGTGGAAGATCTGGCTCAGGAGTCCTTTGCCCCTTATGATATCTGCTTTGACATGGATTCAAGGTGCTGTGAACCCAAAGGAGTCTGTTGTTGCAAAACACCTCATCAGGAGTGTCTGAAGGTGATGAAGTCAGGCTTTGCACAGCTTGTTTTCTATCTGGCTTTATCCCCCCACTCAGATATTAATGCTAATAGATTAGGGAAAGATCGAGCTGGATCAGATAAATATATTAATGCATCATCTGCATACAGCATTAATGCAAAGCTCTTTGAGCCCTTCTAATGCTGGGGATATTTTCATTTTTGGCATGTATTAGATGCCAAACGTCAAGTTGCAAAATCAAATGACAAGAAAGCAAGATGTTCTTTTATCACTGGTCCGCCAAGGGAAGTGACAGGATATGAGGGGAGATTCTGGCTGGATGTGAGGAAAAACCTCTTTACAATAAGGTTGGTAAAACACTGGCACAGGTTGCCCAGAGAGGTGATGAATGCACCATCCCTGGATACATTCAAGGCCAGGCTGGATGTGGTTATGGGCAACATGATCTAGATGAAGATGTTGCTGCTCTTTGCAGCGTGTTGGACTAGATGACCTTTGAAGGTCCCTTCCAACCCAAACTGTTCTATGATATGAGGATTTCTGTTGCTAACTGGGAGGAAGCAGTTAAGACAAAGCCAGTATCTGACCTGGGAGCTTTGAAGACAGAGCTCAAGACAGGCTGACCTCCCAGGGCATCATGACTTGTTTTTCCTTAGGATTTCTAAGCTGAGTTTCTCTTAATAGATCAAAGGAATTGAACCAGAGGTTTGCAGTTTGGCATGCCCTGAGGAGATTGCTCAAAGACTTGGAAGCTGGTTAGCGAATGTGGTACCAGGCATGTGCTCCAGCAAAGGCCTTTTTCCAGCATCCAGCTTGGAATATGGAACTGTGTGCAAGGCAGCCACTCACTGACTGCATCCCCATGGACATCCGTCGGCATTTCACTGCCTCACCTTGACCAAGGTTTTGCCTTCAGCTAGGGAAGCAAGGAGAAATAACACAAGTTAAGAAAACCCCCTTATTCCAACACAGCTAAAAGCAGGGGCAGCTAAACGGATGCATACAGGTATAAAACACGAGGTGTTAAACAGTGGGAAGCCAACCTGGGAATGCAGACCCTGAGACCTGCGAAGATGATGTAGTATAGGGGCACATGCTGAAGGTCCTGGTGCATGGGTGTAGGGTGGCCACACCAGGTCTCAGCCCCACTCACTGCCATGTCAATGCTGCTGACAAGGCAGAGGATGGTATGATCCAAGTGCTAGAGGCACCTGTGGGTTTAAATCAGTGAGATTTGCTGTGGGCAGAGGCAGAAGACTCAATAGTAAGTGAGAGTTAATGATTTTTTCCTCCTTTGCTTGGATTAACTGGCTCTCTCTGGCTGGAAGTGCAAATGAAGCTGTCTCTCTAAACCAGGCTCATCTGTGTTGAACTCAGTTGTCACAACTCAATTACCTGCCACGCTGTGGAAACTGGGGCCAGGTTGGTTGTGATGAAGGTCACAGAGGATCAGTGTGTTGGCTGTGCCCATCCCCTGCACCCTGAGGAGGAGGAGGCTGCCTGTGGATGAGGAAGGGCATTCCAGGAGAGCTCTTCCTACTCCCTGCCTGCAGCGTGCATCTATGGGGGGGCCGTACCTGCCAGCACCCCCTGCACGGGAAACAGCCGAGGTCACTGGGTCCTGGGGTCTGGAAAAGGAAATGTATGATCTGTGGGGAGAAGCTGGCACTGCCCTCACAGGCTTCCCGAAAGCCACTGCCAGGCAGGCAGGGAAACAGGCTGGGAATGATGCTTGGCTTTGTTACAGCTCCACTGCACCTCTGTAAGGAGAAGGGGTGGGGATGTCCCTCCCCAGGGAGCTACAAAGGATGTTCCCACTGGATAAGGTTCAACAGATTGCAGCAGATGAGTGAGAAAAGTGTCAGACTTTACTGAAGCTCATACAGGGAGCTAAAGACTTGCCTTAAGGTCTACAACCACCAAGAGATGGTTTGTGATAAGCCTTTTTCAGCTCTCCTTTGTTTTCCCTAATGGCTTTGAGGTCATTCTTTTAAATACGTTACCTATTCTTTGTCTATTCTGATGAAAGCAGGCAATATTTATCTATAGTTTTAGCTTGAAAGATGACTTCTTCTGGAGCCAAAAGGCTGCAGCAGTGCTGGGTGCTTCCTTCGCTCCAGCTGCAAAGTTGCAGAGACCTAGTTTGGAGGCTGAAGCTGAGGGTGACGTCTGGGTCTCTGCATGGCTCACGCAGGAGCTGTTTTGACACAGGAGCTGCTGCTTCTTTTTGCTCTGGTACGGCCATTGCAACCCCTGCTGTAGCCTTGTCTCCCTCCTTTCCCAGCCCAGGCAGGGCAGCACTGGTCTCTGTTACACGTCTCCTTGCAGGACGTCTCAAAGAGCTCCTGTGTTTCACAAGCAGGGGGGCTGCTGAGCCAAAGCAAAGTGATCTGTGAGGTCAGCACGGTGCCATTCCTGGACTCAGGAGGGCACTTGGGGTAGGCAGAGCTCCCAGCCCCTCGCTGAGGGCTCTCAGCTCCTCTGGGTGCCCTGCAGAGGTGCCTCACTGTGGGTACAGAAACCCCTTTGACTGGCATCCCTTGGGGATGAGCAGTTCGTGTGGCTCAGTGGCCTGGCAACCTGCAGCCTCATTTAGCCATCAAGGTTAATTGGTGGCAGGTCCCATGGCCCTTCCAGGAGCTGACATGAGCTGGCTGCCAAACTGTGTTTCTGGAACAAACCCAGCCACAGATCTGGAGTATCAACCAAAGGCTTGGGGGGGGTTCCCCAGGCCTAGGGTTTTTCCCACATTGTGGCATCTCCTTGTCAGGAGATGCTCAGGGATGCCCCTCAGGATTCCCTGCTCCTGGCCATGCACAGAAACCTGCCTGGGACTCACAACCTGTTTAGAAAAGCCTCCCACTTCCTCAGCTGCTTGTGGCTCAACTCTCAAGTGAGGCTGTGAGAAGCTCCTTGGCAGCCCCGTCCTACCACAGTGCCAGCAACACTTTTGGCCCTGTGTGTTCTGCCCCTTCCCATGGAGGGGAATGAGGCAGGTCGGGGTCCAGCAGGACAGGAGTGAGGTCAATCTGATAGCAAAACTGTGGCTGCACTGGGAGAGGCTGGAAAAGCTGCTTCTGCTGCTCTCTTTCAATTCCTGTGGTCTGGACAATGCCTTATTCCACTCTGACAGCACCCATTCAGGAATGGGAGCCTGATGACTCAGGAGACATCCTCTTACACAGGTCACAAGACAAACTTTCCTCGAAAGTGGTAAGAACGTGGTGGAGACAGCACTGAAGAGCAGGGTTTGAGGAGGGGTTTGGCATGCCTGGCCCTGCTCCCCTAAGGGTGGGCTGCTCTGAGCCTCCCTGTGGGGCAGATCTGCAGTGTCACACTGGAGAGCCCTTGGTCACACTCAAGGGTTAGGCAATGGCAGCGATAGGCAGGTTGCACAGAGCGGAGGAATGCTCCAGAGAATACATCCATCTAGGTGGGAGCTCACGGGTAGGATGCTTTGAGAGGAGGTCATGAGGAAAACAGCTATCTCATGCCTACATGAGCAATTAGAACAGAAGCTGCACTAACTTCACACAGCACTGTAGTTACTGCTAATCACATCGAGCTGCATCAACTCTCGCTGGAATAATTGCCTGTGGGAATTCAGAGCATGTCCGAGCGTGCAGCGCATTAGGTGTGCAGGCTGGCAGCTGGCACCAGCCGGGGGCTCACAGCATCTGCTTTTGCAGAGGCTCCCCCTTGCTCAGCCAGCATTCCAACATGGGATGTCAACTGGGCTGCTGGGATCACGGGGCCTGCCCCGAAAGTCCCATTTCAATAGGAATGAGAAGAGTTACCTCTGATGTGGGTTTTGGTGGGACAGGAGTGGAGGGAGGCATGTGGATTCAGGCTACCGTGGGACTGAAATCATGCTTGTCACAGTTGTGTTGCTGGTCTGGATGAGCAGTGAGCATGTGGATCAGTGCAAAACCTGACACTGAGAGGGACAGTTAATCTGACTGCAGAGATTTGGCTGTGAAACTGAGCAGTGAGGATGCTGACACCAGGAATACTAATTGGCTGCATTGATTAGAGGTAGGAAATAGTACAGCCAAGAGATTTGTACTACTACACCGTGCAGTTTCCAGCCATCATGAGAATAGCTGTGCGAGTGACAGGGTGTGTTTAGTGCATGTTGAGTGCTTGAGTGTTCTGTGGAGTCAACTCCTAGATACATGGTGCAATGCAGTGGAAAGGCAGCTGTACACAGCAAGGCAGAACTCGGAGTCTTTGCCTCCTAACCACAGGACAGCCGGGCTCTCCAGGTTGTGCCCTGACCAGCAGCCCAAAACCTGACTGGCAAGTCTATACCTGGGATGAGTTTTTAGGTAATGGGGTGAAAGCCTCTGGCTGATGGGAGATGCAGAGCCTGGAGGGCCAGAAAACCTGTCCCTGGTGTGTCTGGAGCAGCAATCAGTGCTGCTTTTGTTCTCCCTCTGTCCAGATGATTGTCCATGACACACTCCGCAGTCTTTCTTTAAGTGAGGATTGTGGACCCTAGGAAAGGCCCCAGAGTGAAAAACTGTCCCTGGATCACTCCTGATCCAGGTCCGTGCTTTGCAAGTGAACCCCCATTTGCTTGCCCCAGCCCAGCTGCCAGTCTTCTACTTGCAGCTATTTGCCCCCAGGGGGCAGCTCCATGGGGCTCTGCAGCAGGTCAGGCACTAAGTGCTAATAGCCCCATTCTGCTTATTCATTTCGACTTTGCTGGCAACTGGTGAGCACACAGGGCTCGGGTTCACTTCCTCCTGTAAACATGAGGCCAAAACCACATTTTGATGAGGTTAAATGAGAATACCCTTGCTAATGAGAGGTGAGAGGCTGCTGCTGGAGGGCAGCTTTCCTCAGGATGGGAATTGTCTGCGAGGAAGTGGTGGTTTTCCAGGCTGTATTACCTACTTGGAAGGAAATGCTGGCTAATGGATGGAACTCCTGGTGGTGAGGGCGCTAGTCTGAAAGCAGGGGGTCTGGTTTTGCCACTGAGGGACTTAGGGCCCCATGAAACCCTTCCATTCTCAATGTCAGCCCATCCCTTCTGTCTGTGTGAGTGCTCTGTGGAATCAGCTCATCGGTACATGGTGCAATGCAGTGGAACTGAGACTCTTTCTTCAAGTCCATATGGATAATTCCACGCAGAAAAAGACACTGTGCTGATCTGCATGGGGTGAGAGTGCCCATGGGCTCACAGCCTGTGGAAATGCATACACACAGTCTCAAACAACCTTAGAGGGAGATCAACAGCCCCAATCCCCCATCCCACCTCCACAGCAGGGACTTGTCCTGGTTTCCCATGTAGGACAGACCCACCCCTCGGTAGGTGACCTCCAATGCCATGGCTGGAGAAGGGAAATGGGAGGACTTCTGGAAGTCTCCAGAAGTCAGCCCAGATGGAAATCAGACCAGATGATTGAGCACTTGCTTCTGCCTTTACCATCAATGCACCCATAAGAAGGGCAATTGAAGTATTTTTGCAGAGGATGCGTGGCGCTAGTTCAGTAGCAAGAGAATAGCTTAAAGCAACTTCAGAAATGTGCTCTGTGTTAACAAAGGCAAGAAAGTTTTGAATTCAAAGGTGATTCAAGCCCTGGGAAGTGTGTCAGTGTGGATGGCCCACCATCCTCACCCGCTTGCAGCAAGCACCATGGGGCAGCTTATGTGTGAAAAGCAGTGTCTCTGGAGCACAGTCTGGCTCCTTCATCTTGCTCATCCAACTTGCTAGTCAGCCCCTGAATCACGCAGTGGCTCAGAGCTTCATCTGGTGGCTGACCATGACTCACAGGCCTTAGAAAGTGCTAACATCTGCTGCTACCTGCTATCATGACAGCTGCATCATCCCAACTAGACCCTATGCTTGTCCCTCTGGGTTATCATTATAATGAGTCCTACTGAAATAACCCCAGCAGAGCTGCTGTATCAACACGTGTACAGCTGCAAACGGGTAGAAGTCTTTGCTCCCATGTGCATTCCCAGCAGTAGGCAAGGTCCTCATTAAAAAACACAGCCCTTTAAAAAGCTTGACGAATACTTTGCTGTGGGCTTCCCCATTTCTCGTGGGCTTCCCCATTTCTCATGGGCTTTAATTCCCACTGATGCAGAGTTAGAAGTGCTGGTGAGCACTTAACGTTCCTCCATGGGCTTTGTGAGAATGGGAAGTTTACACCTTAAATATAAAGAACTGTTTTGTTTTTAGTGGGAAACCCTGAAAAACACTTGCACAGGTTTCTTCCTGCATTGCCAAGCCGTGTTGCACCTGATGCTCCCAGAGCCTCCTGCAGAGCTTTTGCATGAATCAACATCTGGGCCATAACTGATGTGAGATGTAACTAAAATACACCAGGATGTGTACCCTGGGGAATGCAGCCTTTCTCCAGGCACGTGCCTCTGAAGGAACTGCCTGTCACGACAGTGCCTGTCACTGGGGACCTGAGCATGAGCCCAGAGGTCCCCATGACAGGTAGGAGAGCTGCATCAGGGTGTCTCCAGTGATGATATCCCCTCCTCACCCTGTCTCTCCCAAATGCCACATCCAACCCATCAGGGTCCTGACAGCAACTGGTGGGCTCCAAAGCAATGTTACCACCAGAAACACGCTGCTTCCTCCCAGACAGCTCTGTTCTCTGCTTGCCGTTTCTCTGCTCTCCTAGAAGAATTCCCTAAGGATATATAACTGAGTTCTATAATGAAGCACCTCTCACCCAGCACATATTAAATAAATTTCAGTTGCCCTTTATTACACAATAATGATAGTAAGATTTAATTACCTCTGCACCCAACAGGGACATGAATTTTAACCAATCTGACTAAATCTTCCCAGTAGTGTAATTGGCGTTGTCTGCAGCTGGGACTTATTCCCAGTGCATTAGTGGGTAGTGACACAAAAATCCTTCCTGAGGAGCATGGATCCAAACTAAAACTGTGGGTGGGACAAAAGACTGACACAGGGAAAGAGCAGCTGATCCGGGGTACCCAATTAAACAATGATGCTCAGCAGAGATCTGTGTCAGAGGCTAAAGATGCAGAAAAATGTCTGAAGATCCAGGAGATCACCCAGACCAGAGCCTTTGGGGCCTCTGCCCTAAGACTGAGCTGCTCCCTCCACATCTGTTGTCATTTTCATGGGTGAAGAAACCAGAGAACACACATTCTTCGGGTGACTGCAGGGCACTCTGACACCCCTGGTTTGATTTGCACTAGAATCTGTGCCACCCAGACACATCCCAGGCACTGACAGTTCATGCTGTGCTTTTTACAGTGCAGAAAGAGTTCTCTAACAGCAGAGGAGTTGGCAGAACTCCTGCCAGGTAGAGAGCGATCAGGTTCCCCCTGAGCCTTCTCTTCTTCATCTGAACTCTCCAGGTCCCTCAGCCGTTCCCCATCACCCCTGTGCTCCAGGCCCTGCACCAGCTCCGCTGCCCTGCTCTGGCCCCGCTCCAGCACCTCAATGTCTCTCTTGGAATGAGATCCCCAGAGCTGAGCACAGGATTCAAGGTGAAGCCTCACCAGTGCCCAGTGCAGGGGCACAATCCCTGCCCTGGCCCTGGTGCTGATCCAGGCCAGGATGCTGGGGGCTTCCTGGCTGCCTGGGCACAAGCTGCTCATGTTCAGCTCCATCAATCAGCACCCCCAGGTCCTATTCCATGGGCAGCTTTCCAGCTGCTCTTCCCCAAGTGTGGAACTTTGCAAAAGAGTGTAAAGGGCTGGGGCACCTTTTGGGACTGTGCTGAAGAGGAGGTCACGAATTACCTCTCACCATTTGGAAGGGCTCAGTTTAAGCGCTTTCATTCCAGAGCATCCCCCACAGCTTTGCAGGTACTGCTGTAACAAGGAACCAGGCTGAGATTTGTTCCAAATCTTTCTCGCACTGCTGGTTTTGTCCTCCAAAATATGATGCCAATGGGTTGTTTGGTTTATCTTCCTGTGTTGTTTCCAGGGGTCCTATCCCTTTCTTTTGCCTCCAGTTTTGCCAAGCATCCTGGGAAGACACAGGGCCACGAGCTGACCAGTTCTCTGCAAGCCTCTGGGGGCATGAAGCTCTGTGGCATGCTTGGGGTGCTTGTCCCAGCCTGCCTCCTCTGATGTGTGTGTGTGAGTGCTTGCAGGTCATGCTCGGTTGCTGTTCTTCAGCAAACTCACACTGCAGATCCTCCAAGGATTTCCCATGAAGGTAAAATCCTCTCGTGTCAGCAAACAAAGGGATGAGGCAGAGGAGGAGGTTGCCAGGCTCATGTCAGGTTTCCACTTTTTGTGACAGGAGTGCAGGGCTGTAGGCCCCGGGTTTGGGGATACAGAAGATATTCTGTGTGCTGAACAGTGGTCATAAGGTTGGTCCTACTGGTGCATGGGCACCCATCATCCCTCTGTAGCATCCTGGGGTAATGCTTGTGGCAGGAACCACAGCGGAAGGGACAGGCGGGTGGAATTTCATCCTTGCCCATTGATGAGGCATTGATTTATGCTGGCATTGAAGCAGGGCAGAAGTGTGGTGTGCAGGGGATATTTGCAGAAGGATCTATTGCTTCCAAGCTGTTCTCTTTGGGAAGCAGTGGGAAATACCTGCGTGTTTCAGGCAGAGCTGACACCCCAAGCCCATTTGCCACATCAGATAACTCTCAGTGAGTGCCCACCCCAGATGTGCTCCTGGGGCTCTGCACAGCCCGGATACACTGACCACAAACCAGCTGTTGCTTCTGTTGCTGAGCACATCAGCTGCTGCTTCTCCAGTGACTGCATCTGTCTCCATGTGTTTTAATTCCCGCTTGGCCTTCCTGCTGCTGCTGCCACTCCGTGTGTGTTTTTAAACCCTTAATGTATTAAAACAAAGAAAATACCCGTAATTTCCTCTCCCTGCAAATGCTGGGTAATTACACCTGAGCGGCTAAAGCAATTCCGAACTTAACAAGGTAAGAGCCACCCCATGGATTATAATAACCCCTTTGGCTGAGGAAGAGCTCATTCTTGGCTAATTAAGTAGGACTGCTCAGATAGAAACATGTGGTAGGGAGTGTGGCTAATTGTGGGTCA
Organism: Pezoporus wallicus; assembly: GCF_028554395.1. Taxonomy (NCBI): domain Eukaryota; kingdom Metazoa; phylum Chordata; class Aves; order Psittaciformes; family Psittacidae; genus Pezoporus; species Pezoporus wallicus. The sequence goes on along the minus strand of NW_026635187.1, from coordinate 1,017,055 downwards.
GTTCTGCTGCAGGATGACCTGTCACCAGGCAGCATTTCTCCATATGGTCCCCATCAGCTGCCTGGTCCCTGTCTGGCCCACCCTGCTGTCATGGATGCAGGAGAGGTGCACTTCACTCATAGGTTTGTTAGTATAAAGCAGTGGTTTAACTAAGTTTGTCAGTAAATGCAACAGTGGTTTCACAAGACTTGATGGTGAGGTGCACTTATTTACTGCATAGAGGACAGGATCAGACCAAGCTGTCAGGGAGACCCTCCCTTTGAGTCACGAGGTTTAGAAAGGATTCCTTGCTTTCCAAAGATCTTCTCAGAGAGGAGTTTGGGTGCAGCTGGATCCAGACATAGTCCCAGATTTAGTCAGCAGTTTGTGTCTGAAGGGTTATACCTGTACCATCAATTCTTTATATCACAGCTGAGATTTCAGAGCTCTTCCCTGTGAGGCTGGTGAGGCGCTGGCACAGGGTGCCCCAGTAAGTGGCAAATGCCCCATCCCTGGCAATGTTCAAGGCCAGGTTGGATGGGGCTTGAAGCAAGCTGCCCTAGTGGAAGGTGTCCCTGCCCGTGGTGGGTGGTTGGAACGGGGTGAGTTTTAAGGCCCTTTCCAACCCCAACCAGGCTGTGATTTGTTACAGACACCATCAGTTATCTTTGTGGATCAGTGAAGTTTAAAAAACCTACAGCACAGTCAGTTTTCCAGTTGTCTGGACTGACCATTTTTGTTAGTGCCAGAGATGGAAGTCAAAGAGCCAGTGATGGCAGGAAGCTGGTTTAGGAGTTGTCTTCCACAGCTGTCTTCTTATGGTCACTGATACAGAAGTTCATGCTGTAAGGACACGCACCAGGGGTGGGTCAGGCCTCTGAGTGCCCAGGTAACTGTGCTGCGCTGGTGCAGCCAGCTCTGCATTACCCCGTGTGTCAACCCCAAGCACAGGGCTCCTGTCAGGGAGCATCTGCAGCTGGAAGCTGCTTTCTTCTGAAGGGAAGGAGAGTTTAGCACAGTTCGAGGAAAGGATCAGCTTCCCAGGGTGCTCCAGTGCTGTTTGGGACTCCAAGAACCAGGCTGGAGGCTTCTCCTAGGATGACTGTGCATGTGTCTGGGAAGCCCGGGACACTAAAGTGGCTAAAATCACACCCTTCTGTGGGAGGGCATTGGCAGATTACAGAAGGTCATGGCAGAGCAGGCAGACCCCTTTGGGGTCTCTGTTGGGTCTCTGCCACCATCAGGTATGTCTGGATGCAAATACTCTCAATGGAAACTTCATTTGTTCCACTTTGTGTGGAACAGAATCCCTGCAGATCTGTCTGTATCTGTGGGTCTGGCTCCTCATCATCCTCATGCAATCCTCTTGCTAGCTCCAGGAGGGACTCCAGTGGTGTCCAGAGAGAAAGGGAGTAGGAAGCCTGTGTCTGACCATGTATTCCCAGTGATCCATGGCCTCTCAGCAGGAGAGGAACTGCCAGCTGCTAATTAAATACCAAGCCTGAGATGCAGTGTGCACAGCACTGAGCTCAGCATCTTGCCCGTTTGGGTGGCATTGTGGTGTGTTTCATTCAGACGCAAGATTAAGCCCTGTGGAATGAAAGCTTCCTGACACTTTGTCCTTGCATCCATCCAACACATCCAACATGGGGGAGGGAGGATTTCCACCCCTCTGTGAATTCTGGCACAATTGGAGTCATCTGTCTTGTGGGAATGGGAGCAAAACCAGGTAGAAAGTGCAATTCAGATCCTGCTGCAGAGGAGCAGATTTCCCTAAGGAGTGCAAGGAAAGTGTTCTGTACCTGATTATCCACTGGAGACAAAGGCTTCTTAGTCCTTTGGACCCACAAGGCTCATGGTGAATCAGGAAGGAGTTTCTCCTCAGGCTTTGGACAGCAGTGTTCAATGCACTGAGTACTCAATCCTGTTAGTCCAGGAGGTTTGCAATTGGATGGCTGCAGTGACAGGATCTCCCACTTCACTGGACACAGTCATCTGCTCCCCATAAAGGACAAACAAAGGCCCACTACTGACCCAGAGAGGATTAACAGGCTCATTCCCAGCCTTATTCTGGGCTGAATGCAACAGTACCCCTGTGTGTGGCCTCTGAGCAATGATATCCCAGTAGCCCTGCAGCTCTGGGGTAGCCCTGCATCTGGTAAGCAGTGAGATTCAATGAGGCAGATGCAGAGCTCTTTAAACATCACAGATAGTTTTGTCTTATTTAGGTCAGGAATGAGCTCTGCATGAGTTCATATCCATCAGTCTGCAAACACAGGGCACTGCGTCAGGGGCAGCACCTTCAGGTTTGACGAGGGGACAAGGTGCTGCCCCTTGCCTTAGCTCCCACTCTGGTCTTGCTCATGGTCCTGGTTATCTTACAATGGAATTTTCCCCATTTCCCAGCCCAAATCATGAGCTACCTACACACCGTGTTCAGACTGCAGTTGCTACAGGAGAGGTGCCTGCAGGCTGTGTGCCTGCATGGACATTGCTTGCTCTTTGCAGAGCATTTGCCCATCCCTCTCAGCCTTCTCCTGGGGATCAGCTGCTGCTTCTCTGATTCACTGGAGCCCTCGGAACTTCCCCTGCTACAACGGGCAGCAGGGTTTTGGCTGAGGTTTTACTTTTGCTGCGTCAGCATAATAAAAGGGAGAGCCCACTTTTATGCGAAGGCTAAAATCTGATTGATCCTTTGCTGCCTGACTCTTAGGGTAAGGCTGCGTGCTTGTCTGCCTTTTCATCATGTTATCTCTCTAGATTTTATTCCTCATTCTAGCAAGAATCTTTAAATGATGCTCTTTGGACAATAAGTGCCAGCAGAAACACGTCCCCTTTTCACAGTGTTAATGTTCCTCCTAAGCCCTGATAGAGCTCCTGTCAGCACTTTTTCAGGGGACTTTGTCTCTGCTGTTTGAAGTTTCTTCTTTTCCCTGTCATTTCCAGCATGATCCCTCCAAAGCAAACATGCAGCATGACTTCAGAAGCTTAACCTAAACCCTTGGCAAGGACATTTTACACCATTTGATTTGCTCCCATTGCTCCACGGTTGTTACTTCACCATCAGCATCACCCTTGCCTTCCCCAGGGCTCCCGGCAGAGGGTCCAGAGGCAGTGTCTTTCCAGGCTGGTGCCGTTTCCCTGCGCTCCCTGAAGACCAGTGAGATCTTCCTCTCACCTCCAAAGTGAGAGCTGGAGTTGGCTGGAGAGGCTGAGCCTGCAGGAGGAGTTGCTCAGTGCTTACATTGCAGGCAATGCAGTGTGCCTGACCGTTGCCTCGAGCCCAGCTTGCAGGAGCCAACAAGAAAACCCTAACACAAAAATGCAGTCAGTGCAGCAGCCCCCTGGTTTGGGATGGGCTTTTCCTCCTTAAAGTCATCATTTCTAAACAGACAGCAGACATCTGGAGGTGTCTGTGCAGGTGACAACACTTTCAGAGCACCTGGTTGCAGCCCCACACCACAGGATTTCCCATCTCCTCCATGAGGTTGGCAGTATTTTGCTCTGGGAGCCACATTTGCATGTAAAAGCACTCCCTGGACAGTCCTCTCAAGGCAAATGCTTCTCTCTGGAGATTTTTCATGTCCCTCACATGAGATGCAGCAAATCCAGGCCTTTCTCCAGCTCAGCACCTCTGCGTGCCCCTGCTCCAGCCTCTCTGAAAAACTCTGGCTGTGCAGGATGATCCAGGCTCCTCAGGTTTATTATCACAGCCTTGAAGGCAAGGGTTTGGATCACACTGTGTTGTTCCGTGTGTAGTAATTGGCATCCTTGCAAAGGAGGTGCTCACCTGGGTATTCCAGGAATACAGACCTGGATAAGGTCCCAGAATGACTAACTGGGATCCGGAAGGTGGCATGAGACACCTTGCATCAACCCTTTCTTCAAGGCTCACAAAGCTTTCAGCAGGAGGTAGGTTTCCTACCCTCTATTGCTCTGCAGCTTTAATCTGTGCCTTTCACATCCACTGATGGCCACCCCAAAACCTACCATGTTCAGGTGATGCCACAGGGCACCTGGACTCCATTAGCCCAAAGATGAACATTTACAATCACCCCCTGCAGAACCTGGAGGTGTTCAAACCCTATTGAAAACAATGAGGCTCTGCAGCTTTAGTAGGCATCTCCCACAGCATTGCTCTCAGCATGTTAGGTCTCCATCCTGCTGGCTTGCCCTGCCCTACACATGTATAAGGAGCAGAGGAGGAGCAATGAGGCTGTACCCTCCCTCAGTGCAAAGCTGATGTCCCAATGGGCTGTGGCTGCAATTTCAGGTCAGTTCTTATTCCTTCCCCCTGGAAGAAAATCTTTGATTTACGTGCTACACCTTGGCTTTAATCACAGGCTGCGGGCATGGGTCCTGAGTGATGCATCTATATTCTGTCATGCTGCCACCCCGCACAGCAGAGCTGCTCTGTCCTATGGGAGCATGTGCTGAGCCATGGAATTATTAGCCTGCTCCCTCCATCCAGGAAGAGAAAGGCAGAAATAATCCATGATTCTGGGCATTTGCTGCATTTTCCAGCGGTAATCCCTGCATCCCCTTCCCAGCACTCGGACCTTGTAGAAAGTCCCCCTCCAGATTTATTGTAGGCCTCCTTTAGGCACTGGAGCTGCTCTCAGGTCTCCCCTTCAGGAGCCTTCTCTTCCCCAGGCTGACCCAGCCCAGCTCTCTCAGCCTGGCTCCAGAGCAGAGCTGCTCCAGCCCTTTGAACATACCTATGACCATCTCTGTTTCACCTTTGCTCAGAGTGGCTCAGCTGAAATCCTGAACTGGATGAGCCCGTGACCCTCCTGGGTGCTTGCAGAACCTGTGCTCAGGTGTGCAACAGCATCGCCTTTCCTGCCCACTCCAGTGTCCCGGGGCCATGAACCGCTTGCCATGCTTGGAGCTCCCAGTGCAGCTTTGCTTCCTGTGGCCTGACCATCCTGACAACCCGGATGCCCAGGGTTTGGCACGGCTCAGGCTTGGCTGCCATGAAACGCTGGTGCTGTGCAGCAGTTCGTTTCCTACTCTGCGGATTTACCAGCAATTACCTTTTCTATTACGATGATTCTCTTGCAGATCAATAACAGATAACAGGCAGCACTGGGCTGAGGAAAGATCCCAGGAGAAATTCTTCCTTGGAGAGAACACAATAGATAAACCAAAGATTAAATCCACAGAGCTGCTCAGCAGCTACCTTGGGTACCTGAATTTAGGAGTTGTTTGTCCTGGAGATCTCAGAGCTTTCCTTGCCCAACATTTGCATTGCCCCATGGACTGCAGAGCCACAGCATGACCCAGGTCCCCTGCACTTGAGATTCCCAACCCATCTGCCTTCAAGCCTGGATCCACTGAACATGGCCGCAGCATAGCTTGCACCAGAGATCAGGATGCTGGCGCTGTGACTGTGTTCACAACAGGAGTGAAGACAGAGGAGGGACTGCTCAGGCAGGATGTGGAGTGCAGGCTGCCTTTTCCCAAGGGAAATGCAAAACCCCACTGTGGGACGCAGCACCATGCACTCAGGGATGCTGCTTTTCTAACACTCATGAGAAGGAGCACACCAGGCTGAGATCCCCAGAGGAAACAGAAGGAGAAATCCAGCTGAAAAATGATGCCTAAATACAGGGCAGACAGGCCCTGTTCTCACTGCTTGCTGCTGGCAGAGGGAGATATCTTCCCACCCCTCGTGGGACAGTCACACATGGCTTCACCAGACAGCCAGCTCCTCCACTCCAACGTGCGAAACCCAAGACAGTGACGCTGGTGGGAATTCCACCTCATCCTAGAGAGCTAAATCCTGCAGCACCCAACAGCTTTAGACCCAGGAGACGAGCAAACCGCTGTGCCTGGCACATCTGTGCCTGGCTGTGGCAAAACCTCCTGTTCATTGTCTCAGAACAGGCAGCCCTGGAGTCCCCCCTGGCTTCCCCACCTTTGGAAATGAGTGATGATGCTCCTGTCTATAGCAAGCCAGCACCTTCCACCCTGCTGAGCTGCACCTTCTGACTGAACAGAGCACAGTGCTCTGATGCTCAGAGACCCTGAGGTGCTGCTCTCAGTGCAAGGAGCATTGCAGGGGTTCAACTGTTCAACTGTCTGAATGTTTTCTTCTTGGATGCTCAACCTGAATTTGCATGTTCAAGCACTAAGTAAGTCCCTCACCTCTGCCTCTTAAGCAGTAGGTGCATATCCGAGGATGTAAGCATGTGGGATAACAAGTGTATGCACATCACGCTGGGAGAAAAGCAGCTTGTTCATCATCTTAAGTGCTGCTTAGTGTTTGTAGGATGCTTTGACATGCCAAGAGCCCACTGCTCAGGGAGGAAGTGGATAAATCCCTGTGGTTTGTGCATCATGTCTGGACTACTGGTCATGTTGTGTAGCGTCTTTGTTGTCTAGGAAATGCAAGAAGCAAGGCAGGGGCAGGGACTCCCTGTATGTTCCTGGGTGTATTCCCACAAAATCACTTCTGTCCTTTCTTCAAGGGAGGAAGGAAAGGCAGAGGGGGTCTCCCACTTCCCTTCTCCCTCCTGTAGGCTGTAATTTGTGTTAGCACCTGATCAGTTAGTTATGGTGGATCTTGTCCCTTCTGAGTGACTTTCCTGATCCTGCACAGTGAGATTTTCCATGCAGTGGGATAGCGTTTTCCCAGCCAGGACAAGCATTGTGGTGATGTGACAGAAAGGAAAAGGTATGTCAAGGACCAGAGGGACTCAGTATGAGTCTTATAACTCAGAAAGCTGCTGAGCTAGATAAAACCAAACCAGAAGTAAAGGCTCATCCATGGGGACACAGAGGGAAGGGGAACAGAAAGAGTTGTTTGTGGGTTTTTTTATTCCTGTCCCATCTGGCCTAGTCACTGGGTGCCTTCTCTTTCAGAACTGTACTTATTCAAGCTTATATTCTAATATAACTGAGTTTGGAGTTTAAAAACACTTTTGGTCTTCGTATTGAAAAGGGTAAGGGCAGATCTTCCTCTCTGCTCGGGCTGGCTCAGGGTCCCTACTTCAGGAGCGCATGTGCCCTGCGAAGCACAGTCCTTGCCCCTTGCAACCACGAAGGCTGGAAGGGTGAAGCAGGAGTGCAGGAACAGCTGCCTGGCACAGACAGAGGAGAGAGGGAGGCCAAGGCAGCAGCCTCAGGGAGAGTGATGCTCTGGGTTGTGAGGGGCCTGGGAGCCTGCTCTGGCACAGATTAGCTTCTTGATTACTGCACTGTGTTCTCATCAGAAGAGAAGAGGGGTTGATCAAGGGAAGATTACCTCCAAAAGGGAAGAGAAGGTTTCATTAGAGAGGCTTAGATGATGTGAAGTAACTTTATTCATTTTCTGAACAGCTCAGTTTAACCCTTCGGGAAGGGTTTGTCTCCTCTCCTGCCTGTTTCAGCAGGCAGCTCTCAGCACTGGCAGATTATCTTCCCTGAAACTCAGAGATGCTCCAGGACTGACATTTGTCCCCAGAAGTCTGGCCTTGATGTGCAGCATACACATAGACTCTGTCTCTTTCTCTAGCAATTAACGTGGGCACGAAGCCTCTTCCAAACCCACCTCCAAAGGTTAGAGGTAGAATGGGAAATATCCAACAATCCCGTGCACTTGAGAGCCCAAAATCCAATGAGACTATGTGTGCAGTGCCCAACTTACTGCTGCTGCTGCTCAGGGCTTGGCAGGTGCAGTAAAGGACCTCTCTGCTCCTTCTGGGGCAAGACAGATTATTCTCCTGCTCCTTGTCCTTTTGATACATAAACCTGAGCTGTGTGCAAAGGAGATACAGACCATCTTCTCTGCTCTCCAGAGCTGGTTGTCTTGGTTGCCTTTTCTGTTGACAGAAACTGGCACTTCTAGAGCACAGGGATTCTTCTGTTACGAGAGATGCCTGAAGAAATGCAGCTGAGCTGCTCCCAGCATTGCTGCTCCCCATCCACAATTGCTCTGAAAGATGCACAGAAGAGGTGAGGTGTTTACCTCAGACATCAGGTCAGCTTTGTGACTGCAAAACGTAGTGGTTATGAAACCAGGGGGAAGTGCAAAGCTGTATGATCATCACTGGGACAGATCTGCTGGTGAGCCAAGTCCTCATGCAAACATTTACAGGTGAGGTGATGGAAGGGCTCAGGGCATGGTGAATTATGATATTCCTTTATATTCAAGGCTTCTCTCTGCAGTATGAATGACAGTCTCAGTGCAGCATCCTCCGGAGCATCCCTTGGCTCTGTGTAGGTTTGGCCTACTACAGCTCTGCAGACTTAACAGTGAGAACTCAGGACACGATCAGGATTTTTCTGGGAAAGGAGAGCTGTGTGAAGATCTGAGCTGTCAGTCTAACAGAGCTCTCCTCTGGGATCACAGAGGGCAAATAAAGCCAAACTGCGACCAATCGGACAGACCTTGGCATCCAGTGGGCACGGCTGAGCTGTGTGAGAAGGTCTGTACGCCCGTGGTTGGTTTTAGGGTTCTTTTAAAAGAGATGTGAGGAAATGATCCATCAAGATAATGCCAGACTACAAGAAATGATCTCTGCTGTTTTGGCCTCCCACTGCTGGTATGAAGGATTCCATCCTCCCATCATTCAGCCCCTGAGAAACCTTCCCAGAAATGATGAGTTCAATACCTGAACTAAGCCTTAAAAACTGTGGGAACGCAGCCTTGTACAGATCCTCTCTCTTCTTTGGCTTTTCTTCCCCTGCCCTAATTCCTTCCTCTCCCTCTTCTATTTTCCTTATTTCCCTCTGTGTAGCAGGATGCTGGCTTACCTGGGTGTAATTACATCCTTGTGGTATTGCTGGAAGCATTCAACTGGTGAGGTCACTGAATGGATTAAGCAACTTCGGGGATGACATAAGTTTGCCAAGTCTCAGAAGAAAGGGTCACTGAATGTTCCTACAACAGTGACTTGCAATTTGATCCCTCACCAGAGACATATTTTCTGTTTTGCTGTTCTTTTTGGCCATGTTAATGTATTTTGAGCCTTGTTTTTCCTGATAGAAAGCAGAATCGAATACCAGCAGTGACAGCACCTTAGCCTAGCATCATTCAATTGATTTATTCCCCCACCTCAGAAAGCACAGTTATTACTTTCTTTAATAATGTCAAAGAGGCTCTCAGACAAGGGACCTTCCTCTATTAAGGTTTTCTATTGCTAAAGAAAAGTGTGGAAAAGATGCTGTTACAAGGGAAGGCTTAACACATAGTGAATGTTTTAACTACTCTTTTGCTTCTCCCACCCCCGAACTCTTCATTAAGGTTTACGTAGGTTCTTGATGTTGCTTATTGCCCTGAGAATAAGTAAGCCAAGAGGTTTTTTTTGCTGACAGCCCCATGAAAAGTCGCACTTTGGGCCGTGGCATGGTCTTTTGTTCTCAGCAGTGTTCAGATCCCAGTTACTCCATCAGCAATGTGTGGGAAGCAGAGACCCTGGAGAGGGCATGGGGAAGATTTCAGTAGCTGAGGGAATTCATCAGGTGTGGTGAGACCATGGCAGAGAGACAGGGCAGAAAATAGAAGATGGGACAGGACAGCTGGGGAAAGAGCTGGGAGCCATAGGAAATGCTGGAAGGTGCATGACAACCAGATAAAGTTATCTGGGACTGGGGACTCCTAGGACAGCCTGAGCTCCCGGATAGCTGCATTCAGTGGCCTTCTGAACCAAGTCTTTGTGTCCTCCTACCAGGCAGACCTCAAACAGATTAGAAAATTCACCCTGTGTCTCCTGCTTCTTGCTACTGTCTTCAGCCGACCCAGACGTCCTCCGGAGAGCATAATGTATGAGCATCCCTGCCAGAGATCGGTCACTGTGTTCCTGTCGGTAATCTCGCAGGCTAAGCACAGGCCTGGCATCTTTTGTGTGTGACTCTACTCTGAAGATGAAAAACCAGAGGAGGTGGATTTATTAAGCAAGCCTGTGTCCTGCCCATCCCTTGGACACAGATCATGTGGTGATGTCGGGGCCAGGCCTCATGTTTGATGGGGACTTTGGGGACTTTGGGTGTGTTTAGTGGGCAGACCTGCACCTTCCCAGGGGCAAATTCCTCTTTGCTTACCCACCTGCCACACTAGGGCTCTGATTGCTGTGTCTCCCTCTGAAATGGCCTCACTTTGAATTACAATACAAAAGGGATGTAGATCTGCTCAAGCGAGTCCAGGAGAGGGCCATGACGATGATCCAAAGGCTGGAGCCACCAAGACTCCAAGTCTCTCACGGTCTCCATTGCTTTTCTTTCCTCCCTGGAGAAAAATAATGGAGACAATGCCACTATAAGGCCCAAACCTTCAAATGACAAAGACGGTGCACAGGTCTTCAGAGGTTGCCTCATGGCAGAGGAGACCAGCAGCTCCTTTCCTCTCTAAGAAGCTGATAGTCTTTCCCCAGAGACTGATGGTGACTCTGATTTCCCAAGCTGGACTGGAGATTGCTGGTGTTGATCATCTGGTCACTCTCTGACTGCAGCTCTATGGCCTCTTTCTTCAGCAGTTCCACCATCAGGCATACTCCACACAGGATGATACCCTGACTACCAGTGGCAAGAAAAGAAAGACCACAGCCTAAGAAAGTCCAAGCAAGGCTCTTGCAAGAGGCAAGCAGGTCTGGGACCCCAGCTTGACATACCTTGCATGCTAAGGGTACACGGGACCCTTCTGAAGTCCCCAAGGGACCATGCCATTGAGAGGTCTTTGCTTCCTCCCCTTCTTCCTCCTTACATCCCCCCTAGTGGGGACTGGTTGGGATTTCCTGCAGGCCTTTCAGACAGCTCTGGCAGGAGGATGAGCAGCTACATCCCACCTCTCTGTGAGGCGCAGGGAGAGAAATCAGAGCCGTGTGTGTGCAGCTGCTGGAGCCCTGGTGCAGCCCGGAGTCAGACATTGTGACTGTTATTGCACATTAGAGATGGTAATTTTCTAACAGAAAAGGTATTGCACCCAACATGAGGTAATTTATTTTAGATCTCATTATGATGGATAAAGATGAATTAATCACCATGCTGGAAGTTAGTGGTTGCTTAGGGACCCATGATCATGACCTGATTATATCTAATACAGGCAAAGAGAGAACGGTCCCAAACACTTCAATATATCTATAGACACATACACACTCACATGATGTTTTAAATAGACTCATTTCCCAAAGCTGGGGAAAATTATGAGTGGAATTAATTTGGAGGGAAATTTTATTAAAAAAAAAGGAGAATGAAGATGGGAAGTTCTTTAATGAGAGCTTATTAGGTCATAATTTCACCTCAAAGAAAGAAGACAATTTTGCCTGAAGTCCACACTGATTTAGTGGCAAAATGAAGGAGGCTATTAGAAATAAAAATGCACCATGGAAAGAATGGAGGAAAGGAAGGAAGTCATGGTTACTGGTATGCATTTCATCAGAGAAAGGCAGGAAATTGAGAAGGGAAACTGAATAAAAACAAAATCAATGGCTGGCAAATTGCTGAACAGTTAAGAGTTTAAGTGATGTATTGGATGTGTGTGGCAAGATTTTGGCAGCTGGAGGGGACATAGGAGTGTCTTCAGTGAGAAGCTGCTGGAAGCTTCCCCTGAGTCCAATGGAACCAATGCAGCCATCTCCAAGATGGACTCACCACTGGCCAAGGCCGATCCCATCAGCGATGGTGGCATCACCTCTGAGATGATGTATTTAAAAAGGGAAAAGCCCCTGTGCAATTGCAGCTGGAGAGAGGAGGGAGAATATGTGAGAGCAGCAGCTCTACAGACACCACGGTCAGTGCATTTAATCATAGAACCATAGAATCAACCTTTAAGCTCATCCAGTCCAACTGTTCCCCAGCACTGCCAAGGCCACCACTAACCCATGGTACTGAGGGCCTCGTCTGCACGGTGTGTGAACACTCGCAGGGACGGTGACTCCAGCCCTGCCCTGGTTAAGCAGGGCTTCACTTCAAGGTGGCATAAGCAAACACGGCCACTAATAAAGGCATTCCAGCCCACCCCACATGAGCCTGCACGCTCCAGTCTGGTGGCATCCTTTCACTGTTAACACCAAGAGTCGAGGCAAACTGGGCCAGTGACCTCAGACTACGTGCAGCTACAGGAGCTACAGCTGAATGGTTTATATTATGGTTTGTATTCTGCCAGTTCAATTCCCCAGCCCAAGAAATGGCTTCTTTCTATGTATTTATTATTATTCTTTTCCAGGAGCAGCACTTCCTTACCTGAGCTTAATCTGTTTCTCAAAATGAATGGCTTTAACATTTCCTTGGGTGTTTGATTCACTGACACAGAGTGTTCTGTTTAAAACACAGCTCCACAGACAGCAGAAACAACCTGCACTTGGTTTCCTGTGGCTGTCTACTGCGTGCTTCCTCATGTGCCTACCAATTTGGTTGATCTCCGAAGGAAGCCTTTCTCAGCAGAGGACCAGTTTGGGTCAGTTTCCCCTAGTTTGGTTACATTCATGGTATTTGTAAGAACACGGTATCTCTGTGAGCTCTACCTCTGTGCTGAACTTGAGGAAAGGTGGCAACAGCAGGATTGACAGGCAGTAATATCATGTAATTCCTGCTTCCTGAGGAAACCTGCCTGAAAAGAACACCAAACTGCATCAGTCAAGCACTTGATAAACGGACTAAGAACTGCCTAATGGATCTCACAATAAAAGTTCCTGGAGAAACAGGCTTTCTGCAGCTCAGGATACAGAGCAGTGCTTATTCAACAGCTTCCCCCAAGTTCTGGAGGCAAATAAAAACTACTTCTGTGTAGGTGGATGATAAAGACTGCCTAAGCAGTCCTTTCCCCTTTCCTTTCCCCTTTCCTTTCCCCTTTCCTTTCCCCTTTCCTTTCCTTTCCTTTCCTTTGTGCCCTCCTGAAATGGCTCAGGTCCCTCCTACCACAGCTACCACAAGCCACGGGACATGAACTGTGTTGTCTAAATAATCCTCAACCCTCACATGCTGGGCTCTACAACACGGTTCATCATGCTCCTGCCAGGAGCATGTGGGGCAGGTAATTCCTGACAGGTCCAACCACTGCTTGTTCCTCCGGGTGAACTGGTGCCATGTGGCTGTCAGATCACTGCCAGCTCTGGCAGCAGCATGGGGAGCCTGTGACAGCCAAGTCTGAATCCTCACTGCTGGGCAGGTAAGGTCCACTGTGGAGGCAGTGTTCTCACAGGAGAATGGATAATTGGTACATAAACTCTGAATAATCCTGAAAGATACAGCAAGGCCATGAGAGGCCTGAGGAAGCTTAAGCAAGCAAGATAAGAAGAAGCTGGAATTCACCGAGTTAATGAGAACTGTGGACTGTTGGCAAGCTTTCGAGGTCAAGTTCTCACACCTGTGCTTAACCAATTATATGTTAGTCACTAAGGGTCTTTGAGACATGTATCCAATCATAATATGCCAAATCACTGTAAGTGCATGTAAGATAGTATATAAGGAGTTAAGGCTTTGTAATAAATGGCTTTTGTCTGATCATATTGATCTCTGACTGAGTCCACATATATTCTGCGGCAGTCCACAATCACTGTTAGCAAATGTGTGGTTCCATCTGTGTGTGCTGTGAACATGGGGGTACATGAGCAGCAGTGCCCTGGGTACAAGGGATGAAGGTGGTTTGGTACCTGGGGAAGCGCATGGGATGGGAAGGTCATTGCTCCTTCCTTTTCCTGGTGTATCATTCTGGTGGTAGGAAGTGAAGGTCAGACACCGAGCAGGACCACAGCATGATTTAATCCTCTGGGCAAGGGATCATCACTCTGCCTTGCTCTTCCACTAAATCCAGCTTGGCCCCAGGGAATGGGGACAGTGTTTGGTGGGGGGATTTCCTGGGAGCTGTGGCTGACAGTCTTCTTTGCCAACTGTCTCTCCTGGGGTTTGTGTGGTCTGAACACCTCAGTGCATGCCCCCAGCAGAGCCCACAGTCCTGGTCCCACCGCAGGAATGCTCTGTCTCCTTCCCCTTCCAGTTCTGATGAGTTGAAGCCCTGCTCAGCTCTAGGAAGGGCAATTAGGGAGACAAGGTGAAAAGAAAGGCATAAACCACTGAAAGCAAGGTGGGAACAAGTAAATTCTCACAGCCTGGTTTTGAAGCGGACAAATGAAATCACAGTCCTATCATTGATTGATGGCTTGGCTTTGTAAACGAAGATTTGGGAAGGGTTTTACCCACACTTACTACAAGTGCAATGAGGAGTAAAAGGGCAATGTGGGATAGGCAAATCCAGTTGGAGAAAAGGCTGCTTGGTCATTCAGGATGTTTCCGAACAAGACTGCCATCTCCTGGGTCAATCTCGAGCGACCAATGTCCTGAACCGCCTGCATGAAGGACCGCATCCTATCATAGCCTTAGTGTATCAGCCAACCATGCCAAATGTGTCCATCCTTCCCTAGAGTACCATGCTGGGAAGTGACGTACAGAACAGTGATACTCAAAGGGGAGACACCACTTTGGATCTCCTCCAGGAGAGGAGAGGCTGATCCCTCAGCCCCAGCTTTTCGGTGGAGCCATGATTCCTGCTGAAGTGTTTCCAGGCTCTTGCTGTAGGAAACGCTGTGAGTTCATGCACACAACCAGCCCTGGGCCTGCCCTGCAAACCCCAGCGTTTCCATGCCCAGTAAGTAGCAGCCTCAGGATGTTTCAAGGAAAACAGTGCTTCATTCATGACGTTGTTGGCTTGAGCTGACAGCTCTCCACCTGCACCAGCTGCAGCATTGGCTCAGCTGCCAGCTCTGGGCACAGGACCCACATCAGTCACTCAGAGACGGTGTATTCTAGAAATGGCAGAAAAGCAGAGGGAGGAGTTAGCTAAGCTGGGGCGTAGAGAGCTGCAGAATGCTCGAACTGACCCTGTTCCCAGCTCATGCTGTGGGATGAGTGGGGAAGAAACAAGGGAGATGTTTTCCTAAGCACACTGGCAAATGGTGCTGGACAGAGGTGGTGGAAACTTTGCCCTTGCAGCCAAAGCTGAAACATGCTACAGTGTCCAGGGTGAGACATGGATGTTCCCGGTTGAGACGAGAGCCCTGGCTGCAGCCTGTACATTTACTGGGCCAACCAGTCACACTCATCTTGGCTGATGCATTCAAGCACACAGCTGGATGCTCATGGACTCACCTGTCCAGTCTGGACTAGTTCACTTCCAGATGTGGGAGTCTGGAATAATGCAGAGATGCTAAATCCCAAACCTGGCTGAGGCTAACCCGGAAGACTCTCAAACCATCTGCAAACTGCCAGGCTCATTCAGCAGATGGCGATCAGAGCCACTGCCCAAGCGGGAGCAGTGCTGCTGGCCAGGCTGGGGTTGTTCCTGGCAGTACTGCAATATTGTCTTAGTCAATAACTGACAAGATGCTACAGGCTGTGAATTGCCAATACAACATTAATGAGTATGGGCTGAGTTATTGGAAGGGTGTAGCTGGAGAGACAGCTCCGAGGACATGTAGATACCCACCAGCACCAGGACAGCCTGGGAGAAGCTAGGGCTGAGTCCTGGCAGCTGGAGGAGACCTCAGCCGACAAACCCTGTAATGCTCTCAGGGTCAGGGTCTACTTGCTTCTCCAGATTACTCTTACACCAAAAGTCTCATTATAAGCAAAAGGGAAGACACCATACCTACAGAACCAAGTCTGGTTAGTACTTTGGCCATCTAATAGTGCAAGTCACCTAATTCATACAAAACCCCCTATTTAGTAACATAACCAAAATTGTTATACAAAAACCTTCCCAACATCTGTCCTTTTCTCTGGTGCTGCGCTCACTCTCAATGTCCCTCTGGGTCTGTGTGTAGACCTTGCCCAGAGTGCCAGGCTTCCTGAGGCAGAGAGGTGATGGGGAGTCAAAGAGAGCCACCAGCATCCCTAGTCCTTTGCTGTCTGATGTTCATGGTGGAGTTTCCTCTGCCTCAGTTTGGGAGACCCCAGTGTTATTCTTTTATGCTCTATCTTCACCAACTCCTAGCTAGAGTTTGAAAGATGCACAGTAGCCTCCCACAGCTTGAGTTCACATGAAGAGCTCTTTTCACTAAGCATGGCAACCTGGATCTGTTAAACCATTAACATTCACAGTGTGTACGGAGTTTAGTTAAAACAGTGTCATAGAATCCCAGTCTGGTTTGCGTTGGAAGGGAACTTAAAGCTCCTCCAGCTCCAACCCCTGCCACGGGCAGGGACCCCTTCCACTAGAGCAGCTTGCTCCAAGCCCCTGTGTCCAACCTGCCCTTGAACACTGCCAGGGATGGGGCAGCCACAGCTTCTCTGGGCACCCTGTGCCAGCGCCTCAGCACCCTCACAGGGAAGAGTTTCTGCCTAAGAGCTCAGCTCAGTCTCCCCTCTGGCAGGTTCAAGCCATTCCCCTTGTTCTGTCCCTACAGGCCCTTGTCCAAAGCCCTTCTCCAGGTTTCTTGCAGGCTCCCTTTGGGTAATGGAAGGTTGTTGTAAGGTCTCCCTGGAGCCTTCTTTTCTCCAGGCAGAAGGCAGTTGTTAAAACAAGCTAAAAGCAACGCAAACCAAGGCAAGACCAGACCAGTCCTGAGACTCCTCACTGTCAGGCCAATAAGGTGCCTTTGGCTTTATACTAGAATGACAAAAATTATAGGGGTACACTGCCATCATGATCAGATACATACACGCACACATGGTACCATGCTGCTAAATTTAATGTCACAAGCTGAGTAATGCTTTTCAGCCTTGGGTTGTACAGAGCTCCTATTTCACTGCCATTACAGACACCACAATGCCATGGGCTCCGTGTGTTTCCTTGCAGGCACAGGACTTGGCTCAGAATGAAGGTGAGCAGCACCAGGCTGGGACAGGATGCTGCTGAGCCCATTTTCCTGACCGATACATGAGTGATGGGCAGGGATCCGACTCTCCCGGCTGCACCAGGCAGACTACTGGGCACAAAGATGAAGGTGGGAAATGTGCAGCTTTCTCTCTGCTCCCTTCTCCACACCTTTATTTCAGAAATTATCTATAAATCAATCCTGACTCTGCTCAAATGTTTAATGCTCACCTCAAACCCCATTTTCAATTGCACAATGCTCCTCATGTCTTATATGATCATCTCCAGTTCATTTTCACCCCTCACTCAAGACCATTCACCCCTCCCTTTGATGCATTCAAAAGACTCTGATAAGAGCATGTACCCTGTACCCTGAATAATCTTCTCCAGCAAAACACCCTGAGCTACCTGTGAGCAACGTGCTGCAGCATGACACAGGAGAGCTCAGACTGCACTAGCCTTGAGGGCAGCTCCCACTGAAGAGGCTCCTCATTTCCCTGCTTGTTCATACCAGGGCATGAGTTTCAGGAAGGAGATGGAGATTGCAGAATAAGATCATTTTGTGTCAGCGTGGAGATCTCTGAGTCATCCCACTCACTGCTGTCACCTGAGGACATTTACCCAAGAGCTCTGCCAGCTAAACTGCTCCCAGGGATGCTCTGGGTGAGGTGAGGCAAGGGATGCACTTCCTGCATGCTGTATCTGAACACACTGCGGTGCCTCGCCTGTGCAGGGGCTCCTTTGAGCTGCTCATGGTCTTCTTCAGACACTGACGAAAGGAAGGAAGACACAGGAGGAAGCCCACAGTGTGTCCTTGTGAACAAGTCACGGGTGGGGAGTGCATTAGCTCTGTGCTGCTGTGCCTCAGCCCTGCTGCTCACACCATGGCTGGGGCTCCCCCAGCAATGCCAGGTCCTGCCCTGCCCTGCTCCCCTATGAGGCTCAGGCAAGAGGGGGGATGTGGGGCTGCAGAGGCTGGCACCAAGTGATCCAGGAAAAGAGCCAACAATTTCCTTACTCTAACACCTAATTTCAGGTTCTGGGATGCTCAGTGTGTATGTGCCACTCTGATTCAACTCCTCCTACAACCCCTTTGTGGAGATCAAGCACGCTCTCGCACTAAGAAAGTAACACGCACCAGCAGCATAGCAGAGACACTGTCTGGGAACAGGCACCGTGGACGGTGGCTTTGAGACAAGTCTGTCTATAGCTCATTATCTGATTGCAATGAACGTGGGCAGCAGAGCACTGAGACACTCCACAGCTCCCTCACCAACTCCCGGCGCTCAGAACACTTGACTCAGGTCTCAGAAAACATTATGCTGTCCAAAAATAATGAGATTTTAAAAATTAATAAACTCCAACTCTGTTTATTTGCCTCCTTCTTTTTTTTTTTTTTTTTTTTAGCTGTTCAGAATGGTGTTTCCAGCTTTCCTCTGCAGTCACAAGTTTGGCTCTGATGTGATTTTCATTCAAGACTGAGCGTCTCCTGTAATCCCCCAACTCTGGCAGCAGAAAAATAACAGCTCTCTGGGGACTGAATCATCAGAACTGCCAGCACTGGTCAATCTTTTCAGGTTGGAAAAGTAGGAATGGGGATACTCTTCAGAACACTCCTGACTGACTTGGAAACTAGAGAATTACGTTACTTGTAAATGCCTCACCTCTGGGCTTCGTGATCCTTCCTAGGACACAGCAATCTTCTTCTGGACCTCACCAAAATCCCAGGACCAAACCTCACTGTGGTGGGAACGGTTCAGAGCATGAGGATGTCAAATGTCAGGAGGAGCTAACTGGTCCTACCCGACCCGCTGGCACCACACGTGTCCTTGCAGAGAAGGAACTGGCTTCTCTGCCTGGGATGGCAAAACACGGCAATCGGTGCTGCCTGCTCTGCTGTGATGTAGGGCTTGGGCTGGGGCAGGGGCTTGGGAACAGCCCAAATGAAGATGGGCAAATTTCAGCAAGTTCAAACCTTCGCCCAGTGAATAACATCAAATTCACACCCGTCATGTGCCCTTTGCTCTTTTTCCACTCACTGACAGTTGATTTTCTCACCATGCCAGTAATGCTGCTGTGAAAACTCTGTGCTTCCCCAGAGAAGCAGGGGAAGACTGGCTCCATAGTTTTGCTTCTGGGTGCCCTTGTGCTGTATGTTCTGTCCAGGTCCAATGTCTTCCAGAGTGTTCACCAACCCAAATGATGCAGTTTAGTCCTGTACTTCTTCAACCCTATATAAGACAGATTTGCTCGAAAGCTCAACAAGAGAATTGGTCCTTTCTTTCTGAAAGCTTAAGAAAATGAGGACTCGGTATTCTTCAGTGATAAATGTGTGCATGCTGACACTCCCCAGTGCCCAGTTTTCCTTGTTTGTACTCAAGAAACAAATAAGCTTGGGAAAAAAGAGAGACTGCAATTGTGATGGGAGAGCCATGCTTTCCTGAAGTATTAGTAAGTGAGGTATCGTAAGAGCAAGGCTGCTGGGCTCCTCTCCAGGGAAGGAGCATTTCAGACATGCACATTCCCTGAGGACAAGTCTGACTCATCCCACTCTGGATCAACTCCACAATCTCTCCACAGTCATTAGAGGAGGACACAGGGACTTTCTGGGCTGCAGGTGCACACTGAAGCAGGATCACATTCAGTTTCTCATTGACCAGTGCGCCCCAGTCCTTCTTCTCAGGGCTGCTCCATCCAGTCTACCCCAGCCTGTGTTTCTGCTAGGGATTGCCCTGTCCCAGCCACGGGACCTCGATTTATGTACACAATACATAAACATCTATACATTACATAGATCATATATAAATATCTGTTCCTTAAATACATTATTTCAACAAGGGTAGGAAAAATTTTGTTTCACCTTATTTTGCAGCTGATCAAGAAAACCGGAGCGACCCAGTCCAGCACAGCCACTGTCACTGCATAATGAGCACAGAACATGGGGCAAGGCCAGGCTAGCACAGCGCAGCATGCTGCCTTTCTCGCAGCTCGGGGTATAAAAAAGCAGGATTCAGTGTGCTGGATTTTGATCCGACAAGACCGATGTGTGCCTCAATCCTGGCACAACACAGGCCTGTGCAAGCCTCTCCTGCTTCTGTCGCTGATATTCCGCATTCCCTACAACACCATTCCTTCTTTGGGTGAAGAAACTGAGGGTACATAAGAGCCACATGCTGGCACAGGGCAAGGGGAGACAATTCTTGTTGAATTATTCCCCTTCCTGTTCAGACTGTTGTTGGGGGGCAGCAGCTTTTTCTGTGATGATTGTGTTGCGTGTGTTCCCTCCAGGAGTTTCTGTGAGGATTGCTCACTGGTTTCCATTCATTTAGGTAAGGAGGATTTGGTGGTTTTCTCTCTCCTTTCTTCCTTGGTTGATGGGGTGTAGGACTGCATGAGTATCAAGAAGGCAAAATGCCAGGTCCTGCATTTGCACCACAACCCGATTCAGCACTCAGGTTTGGGGAAGCTGCCCATGGAATAGGACCTGGGGGTGCTGATTGATGGAGCTGAACGTGAGCAGCTTGTGCCCAGGCAGCCAGGAAGCCACCAGCATCCTGGCCTGGATCAGCAGCAGTGCGGCAGCAGGGCCAGGGCAGGGATTGTGCCCCTGCACTGGGCACTGGTGAGGCAGCACCTCGAATCCTGTGCTCAGCTCTGGGCCCTTCACTACAACAGAGACATTGAGGTGCTGGAGCGGGGCCAGAGAAGGGCAATGGAGCTGGTGCAGGGCCTGGAGCACAAATGTGATGGGGAAGGGCTGAGGGACCTGGGGGGGACCTGATTGCTGCCTACAACTGCCTGAGAGGAGGATGGAGCCAGGAGGGGCTGGGCTCTGCTCCCAAGGAACAAGGGATGGGACAAGAGGAAACGGCCTCAGGCTGCCCCAGGGCAGGTTTAGATGGAGCTGAGGAACAATTCCTGCCCCAGAGGGTGCTCAGGCATTGGAACAGGCTGCCCAGGGCAGGGCTGCAGTCACCGTCCCTGCAAGTGTTCACACCCCATGGAGACGAGGCCTCAGTGCCATGGGGCAGTGGTGGCCTTGGCACTGCTGGGAATGGTTGGATTTGATGAGCTTAAAGGGTTTTTCCAACCTGGTTGATTCTGTGATTCACCCACAGCTCACGTGCAGTTGCTGTATGGGTGTGTTAGCTGCCAGATTCCTCTGTCCACCTACCTCTCCTTTTATCTTGCTTGCTCATCCATTGTTTTGTGGTTTGTTTTCCTTAAATCTAGTTTGTTGCTTCTGTTTTCTTCTGGTATCATCTAGAGGCTTCTCCCCCTCATGCTTCTGCTGGTTGGCTCCCAGCTGGTGGCCCCTCATTAAAAAGGCTTGCACCAGTGATCTGTGACTGCGAGAGAGGCTGGTGTCTCTCCCACAGCTGGGGGTGATGGTGGGCTCCCGGCTGGGAAGCTAGGGCTGGCTGAGATGCTGATTTGGCAGAGGAAGGAGCTGTGGGGGCAAGGAGCAGACTGCACTTGCAGGGAGGATGAGCACAAGAGTGATGAGGTTTTTGCAGGGATTTTAAAGAGACAAAAACCCCTGAGGTCTGTGATGCAGAGGAGGAGGGTCAGCAAAAGGTGGGGCCAGAAGGACTGTATCTAGACTTCCATGATGGAGGAGACTGGGAACTTGTGACTTCGGGCATGGGAAATGACCATTCTCTGCCTGCTGATCTGTGTTAGCAGGTTGGTGCAGATCCTTCACAGCCAAGGAAGGAACCAAGTCCCGTGAGGCTTTCAGCCAGACCTGAACAAAGCATTAGGAGCAGGTGGTCTGGTTATCACAGCTTCCCTCCTGTGCAGGATGGAGGCATGCATCTGCTGACCTGAGATATGACACAGGAGGTTTGTATGTTGTCAGTGACCTGGATATGGGATGTTCTGGAAATGCTGATGGGGCTTTTTTGGCTTTCAGGCTGTTTGGCTTCGCTGCAAATCAGTCTGGACATGATGCTGCTGCCAAGGGATACCTGTAAGACATCAAGAATGACTGTAGGGCTCCAAGGGTGAGAGAGAAGGATTTAGAAGCTCAGAGGATGTGGAGCTGCTGGAGCAAGTTCAAAGGAGGCACAAAGATGCTGCAAGGGCTGGAGCAGCTCTGCTGTGGAGCCAGGCATCCCTGGGATGAGTGAAGCAGGACATGTAGGAGGCATTGCACCAGCTGCTTTCATTTCTGAGCTGAGCTGTACCTTCCAGAACTCATGTTAGGGAAGCAGGGAGGGTCTGAAGAAGGGCAGTGTGGAGACAGCAGTAAGAGGGGTAAATGGCATCACTGGCTCAGCTTGGCTTTGACAGCAGAAAGAAGAAAGAACAAAGTACAAAGCCTTCAGTTTATAAGTACATATGATATCTCCAGGTGATGGAAAAGAACCATCAGGGATTTGTCAGAAACAAGTCATTTCAAATCAGCCCAATTCTTTTTTGGTTTTTTTGACAGTAACTGGCCCACTGGATAAAGAGAAACAATAGATGTGAAATATATTGACTTTAAGGCTTTTAACACAGTGCATCAGGATGTTCTGAGCAAACTGAGGGAATATACTCTAGACTTAAGAGGATGAGGGTGCAGGTAGGTGAAGGGCTGTTCTCAGTGAGCTAACCAGCTCTCTGTCAAACCAAGAGGCTGTTCAGAAAGGTCTGCCCTGAGAGCGATGCTCTTTTGAGTTTTGATTCCTGATGTACAGGACAGAATGGAGAGGATGCTTCCAGCCCTGTGAGGAATGCCCAGCTGGAATGAATGACAGCATCAGAACTAGAGTGGCCTTGATGGAATGCAGAAATGCTCTGAAAACAATCACCTAAAGGATGAGGATGTAGCCAAACTCTTCCTAGAGGTACATAATGAGGATTAAGAGAGAATGGGCATGAGATGCAGTCCAGTGGTTCAGTGGGAGTTTTCTTCACCTTCAGGACCAGAGAAGTGGTGGAGAATCCTCATCCCTGGAAATGAAAGAGGTGCTGGAGAGGGGATAAAAGGGCTGAGGGAAAGGTAGAATGTGGCGTGTTTTGTGCTCAGCACATTAGACATGGCAGATCTATATGGGCAGCCAAACGTGCTCCTTCCACCATCATATTTTTTCCCAAAGTAGAGGGCATATAAATTCCTGGTTAGTTCTCATGAGGGAAAGTAATCCACATTAAAACAGAGGGACACTGCAGGGCATGCCACCCATCAGTGCTTGAGTCTGACATCACTGAGCTGCCCGTCATCTCATTGACGCCCATGTGGAAGGCTGATAAAGGAACAAATGCTCTGACATGTGCTTCCAAGGGGAAAATAGCTTTGAACCCTCAAAGAATCCCTCCCTCCCTGCCATCCTGCACATGGGGCTCTGGGTTAGCCATTGTAGCTTGCCTACCCCACCAATTATAAATCCCTACTGAAAGTCTTTACTCTTTTTCATTTCCCTCTTTCATTTGGCTTAGAGGATGACAGTGATTTCTCCAAGGTCTCCACTCGAAGCCTGGCTGATGGCTTATCTCCCTTTCCTTCTCTATCTTTACAGTGGTGAGATGAATCCTAGATACACACAGCATCTCCTATGTTTTCCAGGAGAAGCAGCACCACCCCATCACCAGCCTAGCCCAAGGACAGCTTGTGTGACATGCCCCTCATTGGGGCTCTCAGAGGCAGCTCAGCTGGGCTGGAGCACAACAGCATTTGCTTCCTATCCACACGTTACAGAAGAGCCTTAGAAGGGTTTTGCTGTGGGAGTTTTTTCTGGAGCTTTTGTATTCTGCTCCAGTGGTGCATTTCTCGGAGCAGAGCGAGCTCCCCCTAAGAAAAAGCAGGGAAGGAAAGGTCAAGCCAAACCTCGGCACACGAAATCCCTGAAAGAGCCGATTTCATCGTGCAGCTTAAATGCTGCATTTGCCAGACTAAGACACAACGGCTTCTGCCAGCCTTTTGCACTGCTCCCAGGAGCTTACAGTGGGTTTCCACTAATGGCAGGTGCTGTAAGAGCCCAGAGCCCTTGATGGGAGCGTTCCAGCAGACCAGCAGACACCTCCTTTGCCTTAATTGCTTAATTAATACTCTGTGCAGGCATCCAGCAGCATGAAAGCAAGCAGGTGTGAGGTTGTGAGCCACCCTGCAGAGCCACTTCCCATTAACATTCACTTGGCTCTCTGCAGAGGGAAGCGAAAGAGCAGGGCAGATAAAGCGCAATTAAAGGGCCATTCATTCAAATGTTACATTTCCATCTACTCCAGAGCTATCAGGGAGGCTCCGACCTGATGCAGAATGCCAGCAGCTGGACGTGTCGGCAGGGACGGAGTCTGGGAATGATGCTGACCTGAATGGGCTGGTCACAGGGTGCCCCAGTGGGTGCTGGGACTGGACAGTGTGGGAGCATCCTCCTCCAAAACAGCCCCAGAGAGTGAATTAGCAAGTTTGGGAAAGAAACTTGTTTTCAGAGGGGGAAGTTTAAGGTACTTTTGTTCATGTGTGGACAAAAGCTGAAGCTGGGTTTCATCCATAATGAAATCAGTGATGTTGCTGAAATACTCCCTTCTCCATCATTGGCCCTACTGTGTTCACTGCCAACAGCAGTAACGCTGACCTCCAACACGACTTCCACATCCTGCTGGAAGCAGTCAGGATCCCTTTCCCTGGGTGGGAGAGCACAAGGCTCTGCCCAGCTGCAGAAGAGGGGCAGGGGGTGGCTCTCACAGCTCCAATAGGAAAAGCACAAAAAGCATGGCAGTACTGGGTCGGGAAGCTGGGCAGGATGAGCTGACTGAGAAATGCAGTGGAATCAGAAGGAAATTTGGAAATGTTTGAATGAAAGATGCGATGAAAATAATAGGTTCCAGTCATCTTTCATTTTATCAGAATTGTTCTGACTTCAAACACTTTTGACCAATTCCTTGTCTCATGAAACCTTATTTAGTTGTGCCTGTCTAGTGTGGGAGCACTGGGTGGACAATGGAGCTTTTCTTGGAGCTACCAAAGCTGTTGTGACCTGCAGCAGCATGGGCTGTCCTGCTTTCTGCTCCCATTTAGGGACATTTCTGTGCTTTCCTTCCTCACAGAAAAGTGCACACTTAGCTTTGGAGTACCAGCAGCTCCTCCTTGAAATACCAGCCTGAACACACTTCTGCTTCGGGACAGGGCAACATGACCAAAACCTGATGCATTTCACATTGCTTGGTGCGCTGCTGGAAGGCACACAGGTATTGTGGGGAAGGGTCCGGTGTTAGGTCCAACAGAAACAACACCAGATGCAGTGGCTGTAGTGCCATTTCACAGCTTCAGCCACCTCTAGATGCAGCATCCCACATCTAGATGCAGCAGGGAAGGACAGAACAGTGCGCAAACGCAGGCAGGGATCAAACACTCCCGAAAACCCATCAGACAGCTTTGCAGGTGCTTTAATCAACATCGAGGGCTGGGAATCCCAGTAAAGTGAGAAGAAAACAAATCAAAAGCTTTGCAGGGAGAGGGGAGGATGGCGACAGCGAGACAGGGAATAGCAAATGGCATCTCAGAGCTCCCACCAATTCTTGCCTGCAGAAGTGGCCTCTTGTGGCACAGCAGATGGTTGTGCTTTGCTTTTGGAGGGTGAACAGGCCTCCGGGGGCTGTTTACAGACCAGGGGAACTGTTTCATCCCTCACTTTTGGTCACACTCTCACTGATAACATTTTTTGTGGTGAGCAGCAGGCAGCTCAGACAGCTCCTGCAACGTACCAGTTCCAGCACCCATGGGAAACGCTTCCTATTCTCTCCTCGCCTCCCATCCCTCAATCCAAACCAGGGAAGGTCTTGGAGCCTGTCTGCAGAGGAAGGCATGCTGCAGCCAGCGAGCGGCTGCATGGTGCAGCGGCACTTTAGGCTTTGCGAAGCCTAGCCAGCTTCCAGGGAAGTCTTGGGCTCATTATGTGAAAGACATGCCAAGGTGTATTCACCAATATCAATGCCTTGTTGTGCACTGTTCCTCTGCCAGTAATACTCAGAACAAACTTTACCACATCTTTATAAACGCCCCATCTTTTGGATGGAGAGAACTGGGTGCATGCAATGCTTTTTCCTCCTGTTTTGTATGTCCAGCTGCATCTTATTGATTGAAGCCATGACCTTCCTGCCCCAAAAAGCCCTTATAATAAATGCGAGAGTGCTTCCAGTGTAAACATATTCCCTCAAAGACCAAAGCTCTTGACTTGCTTAAGTGATACCCTAATAAAAAGCAGAGCACTGATGGGATGGATGAGTTTGCATCAGGCACAGTCAGCTGCGTAATGAACACCTGGGGAAGCATGAGCATGTTAAACAGGGCTCACTTACGCTATATGTGGTCACTTTTACATGCCCTTCATTATTAGAAGCTTGTAACAGGCATATTCCTCTGCCTAGTGTGAATTAAGAAAGGAAAGACCTGATATTTATGCTTCTCACGGCACCTTCATTTGCTACGTAAGAAGCATTTTTCCAGCAAGAACTTACACAAATAATGAGCAGGTGACTCTCCTTGCAATTCCTTGACATTTACTCTGAATGTTCTTAACCCCTGTCTGGAGCAGGTGAGTCCTACTGTCAGTGTGCTGGGAAAGGAGGCAGTTATCTCCAAAGCTTTTCTTCCCGATCAGACATCCCATGGAAACCCTCCACGAATTAATGTGAATGGGACAAAGATTCCTGGTTTGCATTCAACCCACTGGGATCCCACAGTGGCTCTGAGCCATGCTGCAGAGCTGCTGGTACATCAAGCGTGGAGCCAAGCCAGAGCTCAGCTAAGAAAAGCTCAGCCCAAACTCTGGGAGGTGCCTGGATACCCTCGAAGTCGGTGTTAAAAACTGTGAGTACCCAACGTGCTGAGTGTATCTGGGAGGGAAAGGCTGATGCCAGAGACACTGGAGAGCGTCCGGTTGTGCAAAGATGACTTGGCTTTAAAGCCTGGGTTTTCAGCAGCACTTAGGTGTGAGTCAGATAGGTAGAGTCAGATATCACCCTATTTGTTCCACTGACCTCAAGGGGAGCTCTCAGCCTAGACTGCGCTCTTCAGACACCCTACTGCCCTGGGGCTTCCTTCCGTCTCTCTCCCCACAAGCTCTTGCCCTGGTTACTTTCTCATTGGATTACACACCAGGTCATGCCTCCAAATTCACTGCCAACTGCTCCCAAGGCACTGACAGTGACAGGTTGGGGTCACTGGTGCCATTTGTCTCCCTTTTGGCACTGGCAGGCTCGGCCATGAAGCCAGAATCCCTCTGAGGAGGAGCACTGCAAGGCCCACAGTCTGAATCCAAATTTCCTATCTTACCATATGCTTGTAAAATTGAAATGGTCCCTACTCAGAGCTGGGGTTTGTCAACTTTAGCATTATCCTGAATATTTCAGCAGTGTTTGGGGTGGTCACATTGGTGAGATCACTTTACCATGGAATCTACTTTTCAGTGCTTGCACGGAGATGGAAGATGCATAGATTTTGATAGGTGAATCCCATTTTTCCTTGCTACTTACCCAGAAAACCAAGATATTTTCTGTTTCCCTTGGGAAAACACAGGGAACCTGAGAGTTCAGAAAGTATATAAAAAAATTTCCTCAAAAATCATGGAAGTTGCTTAAAAATAATTGTTTTTCAGAGACTGTTCCAAATATCCTTGAATTTTACAGATATTTTTTTCATCTGCCCTCTTTTCCTCCTTCCTTTCCTGCCACTGAGCCCTACTGATAAAAGAGAAAGCAACTCCCTGGTAGCCAGAGCCCTTTGTAAATGTAACTCCAAGCTGTTTGGACTATTTGTAGGACTCGTGTTGACTCTCCTGATTGCAGCAGCCAGGGCCCCTGCAGCAGAAATGGAGCCTCGTGTCTGCACCACGCACCAGCTGGGGACTGGCTTCTGCGTAAGCCTGTGGAGGTCCTGTGTCCATCTGGGATGGTGAGGCCAGACCGTAAATGGTTCCTATTTGAGGTCATCCTGGATGCTGCTCAGCTCCCCTCCTGCCAGACAACCGGTTGCTTCTCTTTACATCTAAGTTCCCTAAGTGCAGAGCTGGAGTCTGGGGTTGTATTTTTGGGTTTGTGTCAATTAATATTCTTTTGATGAGCTTCAGACTCAAAAGTTTCAGGGTTTTTCTGTCATTTCATGAATTTTCAAAGATGTTCCCAGTGGCATCATTTTCTCACAATGCTGTTCACTACTGGGAGGCATCTGGGGCGATGCAGTCAGTGCTTCTCTCTCCTGAATTGCTCAGTAAACAGCTCATTACAGCCACAGTTCAAGGGAAAAGCCTTCCAAAGCTTGTCCTACCAGGCTGGGCACTGCTCAGGTGGCAGCCAGCAGATGATGCCTGCTGCAGGAAGGGTGCCAGTCACTGAGCAGGGCTATGAGAGGAGCCTGAGGGTCACCCGAGAGAGCAGGACACCCCAGCAGAGATGTATCCTCCCAGCACCTCATGCTGTGCCCTGTGGACTGACTGCTCTGCTCCAGCCAGGAACTCTCCTCCCCTGGGTACCTGTTCTTTTGAGCTGGATGGGCATGTGCTGCCCATGAATGACAAATAGCAGCAGCAGGAGTGCCAGCTTTGCTTGGCTTTGACTCTTCTTGCAGCTCTCTGCTCCTAGAACCAAGCTGTCAGATGCCAGATATCCTCAAAATCATGTGTTCAGGTGGAGGCAGTGCTTGGTTTTGCTCATCTGGGGCTCTAACTTTGCATCCTGCAATTAGAATCACAGAATCAACCAAGTTGGAAAAGCCCTTTAAGCTCATCAAGCTCATCCAGTCCACCCATTCCTAGCACTGCCAAGGCCACCACTGCCCCATGGCACTGAGGCCTCATCTCCACGGGGTGTGAACACTTGCAGGGACGGTGACTGCAGCCCTGCCCTGGGCAGCCTGTTCCAATGCCTGAGCACCCTCTGGGGCAGGAATTGTTCCTCAGCTCCATCTAAACCTGCCCTGGGGCAGCTTGAGGCCGTTTCCTCTTGTCCCACCCCTTGTTCCTTGGGAGCAGAGCCCAGCCCCTCCTGGCTCCATCCTCCTGTCAGGCACTTGTAGGGAGCCATCAGTTCCCCCTGAACCTCCTAATCCTCCTGAGGCTGTTCGATAGTCAGGTCTTCAGGGTTTTGATCCTTTCTGAACAGAGCAAACCTCCCAGAAGAGATACAGCTTGCATCCCTTGACTCCAGTCTCTTCCCTGAGCCCACCTGCTATGTTCCTGGATGCGCTCTGGATGTTGCTGGTGGCCCTGGTGACTGCACCTGGTTTGGCTGTGTTCTTCGAGCCAGCCTGGTCCCTTCTTTTGCCCCTGCTCAGGATGCTGAGCTGGTCAGACCTGTAGTGCAGAACTGATTGCCACAGCAGAGCTCGTGCCTGGCGAGGTGGGAGAGCTGAGCAGGGAAACAGAGGATGCTTTCCCAGCCAGGAATCCAGCCTCACAAGGCATCAACATGGCGTGTTGTAAACCTGTGCAATGTGGATTCACTAACCTTTCCTGTGGCAGTACCTGGGGTGAGCTGCAGACGCCCTGTGTGACCGTGACCCAGCTGCTGTGAGCCGAGAGGACATGCAAACCCTGCAAGACAGCACGTGAACAGCACATGGCACTGAAATATCACTTTGCACCGTTCCATGTGACACGTGGTTAAGTGTAAAGAGTTTGTAGCTACAGATTAGATTAATTTGTAAAGACTGGTTTTTTACGTATGTTTTTCCTTGTGCTGGACAGCTGTGGGCAAAAGCCTCACTAAGTCTGATTATCCCCTGCTGAGCTGTTTGTGCCAATGCGCTGCTTCTGCCACTTGGTGTATCTACAGCAGCTCGTCCTCCCTGCTCAAGCCTTTGTGCCGCTCAGAGCATCCTCCTTCCCACGTTTCAGCTCCAACTGGAATAAGCAGAGCCTCCTGCTGTGCCTTCACTGTTTCATGCCCTTAGTGCACTCCCAAGGGCTTGGACTCTCCCAGGAGCTGTACTCTCAGTGCACTGGGTCCTGGATGCATTCTGCAACCTGACTCTGAAAGGAACTGACAGAAGATATCCTGTGCCAGGCTGCGGATGCTCGAGTTGGAAAGCTTCTTGTCTCTTGCTTCGGTGACTGGCAGTCTCTTCAGCTAAGTTTGCCATGACTTCTTAGTGACGTTTTATTGGTTCCTAAATGGCTGCTTCAAAATAATAGTTAATGCTTGGGATTAGAGCAGCCAGCACCTGTGGGGGGTGGTGGTTGTGGGGAGTTATGTTCTGGTTTAAAAGTCAGCTGACAGTAATGATGACATACCAAAGGTCAGCAAGACTGCTTTCTCTGCCAAATTCCTGCACTTATTTCCCTGAAGCAGCCGAGAACTCTCCAGAGGAATCTCTTACTAAACCAAACAGGTGCCTTTGGCTACTCCTAGCCCAGCCATGGGGAGGGTCCTGAGCCTGGAGTCCCCCTGAGGCAGCATAACTTTGCAGGAAAGGCGTTTTCTGCCCAAAGGTTTCCCAGCATGGGCCACCTATGGGGAAACGTGGGTGACAGTGCCTTGCTGAACAGGATGCAACTGGGAGCCCTGTGGTGCCACCAGCTCCAGTGCCCTGCCCAGAGACAGTTCATGGGAGGGCTCTGGGCAGGCCAGCTCAGGGCTGAGCCTGCAGCAATACAGCCTCCTTGGCTCCCCTCTCCCTGCCTGCCTGTTCTCCAGGCTGCTGCAGCACAGGAAATGTACCCTTTAATAGCTAAGAAGCCCTGTTGACTCTCTGCCCAAAACTTCAGAGAAAGAGGCTCCATCTCTCCACTGTACCACCTTTGGTAAATCAATAACGTCTGGGCCTTGGAGATCCCAAGTAAATGAAGCACTAATTATTAATTTAATAGTCAGAATACAAATCTCTCAGGCCATAAAGGGAAAGGCCACTCCCCTCAAAGGTGAACACAACAGTAAGCAGAAAGATAAATAGGCTGATAGAGCTAATGTATCATCAATCAGCTATACCATCTTATCAGAGCTTTCTGAAAAGGCATCTCTCAGCCTTTCCTGTGCTTTCAGTACTGTCTACATTTGGTTTCTTAGATCCAGCAGTTCCCTTCTGAAGCAGAAGATTTATTGTGAGGAAGAATGTTAATAGCAAAAGTTCAAATGCTACAGTCAAAATCTGTTTCTCTCTCTTCTTGGAAAGCTTATGCAAAAAAAACCCACAAAAAAAGCATAGACATGTAGAAATAGAGCTAAGAAATACATCACTTGGAGCAAGAAAATGAAAGCTAAAGCCTGTGGTTGCTCTGCATCTTAATCTAGATGTCCTGGCTAAGGTTTCCTTTTCCATTAGTGCATTATTTAGCAGCTAAAAGGTAACAGAAGATGTAAGCTGCAATGCCTCACACATCCTCAAAGAGGTCTGTTCCTGTGGCAGTTACAGTGCTGAGCATGCACTTCAGAGACCTCAGTCCAGATTTAACGATTCTCCAAGAAAGATGGGCACGCCTGAGCACGTGGTTGGATGTTGTGAATGTGTGAATGGGGTGGGAAGGGAGACCCCAGACACATATGGCTGTTTTGGCTATGGCTGGTTCAAACCCCCCAGTGGAATCCCAGTGTGTCTTTCCTGTTCTGAAACTCCTCCTGTAGAGCAATCTCCTCCTACTGACACCTGAGGTCCTTCTTTTACCACGAGAGTGGTAAAACACTGGCACAGGTTACCCAGAGATGGCGGATGCCCCATCCCTGGAGACATTCCAGGCCAGGCTGGATGTGGTTCTGGGCAGCCACATCTAGTTGAAGACGTCCCCACCATGAAGATGCAGGCAGGTTGGATTAGATGACTTCTGAAGGTCCCTTCCAGCCCAAACTATTCCATGACTCATGATTCTATGACATATCGTACCCATGCTCACCTGGAAGCACCACAAACAGTCTCCACCCCTATAAGCTCCAGTTAGCAGCCTAACCCAAACTGTGTAGCCATGGCTGTAGAGGAAGACTAGAGCCACTGCATCTGTTTTTTGGGTGCCTCTGTCCTGGGTTCAGCAGTAGCAGTCATTTTTCTCCTTCCTGGTAGCTGGTGCAGCGCTGTGTGTTTGACTTTTGGCCTGGGAACGATGCTGATAGCACCGATGTTTTTAGTTACTGCTCAAATGTTTACTCTGACCAAGGACTTTGTGAGCCTCATGCTTGCCAGGGAGGGGAAGCTGGGAGGAAGCAGAGACAGGACACCTGACCCAAACTGACCAAAGAGGTATTCCATACCACAGCACGGCGTGCCCAGGAGGTAACTGAGAGTTATGCAGAAGGGCTTGGGGCTGTGGGGTAGGACTAGGTATTGGTTGGTGCTTGGTCAGGCAGGGTGGGGCAAGTTATTGGTTGGCTGGTGGTGAGGTGATGTATTCTCTTCCCTTATTTCCTTTATCATTATTATCATTGGTGGTAGCAGTGGTGATTTGTGTTATACCTTAGTTACTAAACTGTTCTTATCTCAACCTGGGGGAATTGCATTCTTTTGATTCTCCTTCCCATCACTCCAGGAGCAGGAGGAGGGCAAAAAGCTGGGGGGGTGTGGGGGGGTGTGGGGGTGTGGTGGTGGGATGGAGTGAGAGAGTGACTGCGTGATTTATGGCTGACTTTGTTTAAACCATGACACTAACATTTTCCTGGCCAGCACAAGAGCATATCAGTGTTACTGCAGCATTCAGATGTGCTGGGAAATGGAGCCACCAGTGCCAAAGCAGCCAGGTCTGGAGGGAGGAAACATTACTGGGCTCTACACCCAAGGCAAGTGAAAGGCACCAAGAGCTCTTCCTTTGTGTATTTATCCCCCAGAATCTTTGGTCCCTGCCCTCTGGGCTTTGGGACTGCCTGGGCTCTCCCAGCACTGTGAGGCAAATGGAACAGCAGTGGCTGCAGTTGTGGATATTGATGTACGCCTGTATTCATAGCTCCATAAAGCTATTTTATGGTGATATAATAACCCTAAATATGGGACGTATTGGCAACAGAGAGTTAGCAATTCAAAGTGGTCTATCCATAGTGAAATAAATGCCTCGCTGTTATCAATAGAGGAGCTTGATGGAGTCAAGTAAACAGCCACTTTCCAATACCCCTCTCTGCTTTAGATTCACAAGGTATCAATATATCTATTGGAGTCCTTTGTGAATAAGACATAAATCCGGACATTTGTTTGCTGGGAACAAATGTTTTATTATTAGCAAATTGTAAAGCAGGGCCTGGGCACTCTGCTAACAAGTGCGCGATCTGCAATTCTAATGGCAGTTCATCTCCCATCTCACATACACAGGCACGCACACACACACGCCCCTCCAGTAAACACCTCTGTGGGAGTGATTAGTATCTCCTGATGACTGATAGCCAAGATTTCTCCTCCCGCTTACACTGCTGAAAATTAGATCTGCAATTGCTCCAGGCCTGGCAAAGCAGCACAGGGAAGAGCTGGGCAACGCTCTCGATGCACAGGGTGGCTGCAGAGCATTCAGACATTTTGCCAGGCTTCCTGAGAAAGGAAAGGGAAAAAAATGCATTTTCATCAGTCCTTTTCTGCTTGTTGTCATTAAAAGTGAATTGGGAGCTGTGATTGTCAGGAGCCACAAGGCAGACAAGCTGCTTGTCACCCATGTGGTGCAGAACAGACCAAGCCAGGCTGGGAGATGGCTGCAGACATCCCTCAGGGCTCCCCTAAGGGAGGTCACCTCCCCTGGTTTTCTGTTTTCCCAAAGCAGCACCATTCCTGGTCTGGGGCACAGCACAGCTCAGCAGATGTTCTGTGCAATTTAAAGGGGAAAAGCAACGCTGTGAAGGGCCGGTGGGATGGGATTCGGCCTGATTTCAGAAGACTTTCCTGTGCTGCTGGAGCTCATCTTCCCTCTCCAGCGACGTGCAGGCTGCAGGGCTGTTATTTCAGGGATACTTCAGAAGTGTGGTTAGCAAAGCTCTGATATTCACAGCAGCTCCTCGGGAGCACCACAGACAGGCACCTCCCACCCACTCCCCTGAGAACACATCCAGATATTTGCAAGCTACATCTGAAATGCTTTGAAACAGTTTTCTGAGTAAATTCTGGCAAATCTGTCCATGGTCTTCCTCAGCCTGAAGCTCTTTTGTGCTATTTAGGAGAACAGTACCACACACATACAGGGAGATGCCCTTCAGAGATGGGCTTTAGCACACACCTTCAGTCATCTGAATGGTTCACAGACCCTCTGGAGCCTGAGGAGCAGACCAGCCCCAGTCCAGACACTGAAGGTCCTTCCACAGGCAGGCAGTGGTGCAAGAACTTCCAGCCTGCAGTTCTGAAGTGCACATGACTGATAGCCTTTCTCCACAGGGCATCTGTTAGACCAGATCAGAGATGTTTGCCATGAAAATAGCCATGGAAGATAGAGGAGTATTTACATGAGGCTTTCCCCTGCTGCTTTGGTGGGAGCTCAGAGAGGGTTAGTGTAGGCAAAACAACCAACAAGACACGCAGACCAACTGCTGGGGGACCTGATCAGTCCTGTGGACCTGCCTTCTTCCAGTTTCTATGTGATCAAGTGCACAAGAAGAGCCAAAGCTGGATGGGGTGCAGACTCACAGGGGGTCTTTCACTGGTGCAATTGTTCTCCTTGGCTGCTTGCATAAGTAAGGGGCTCCTGCACTGCTCCCTGAGCATCACTCCTGCTCGCGGTCAGAGATGCAGCTCCGGTCATGGACAGCCTCAGGACTGTGGTTTCCCTGCTCCACACCTATTCACAGGAAAAGCTCCTTCAGCCATGCCCATCGTGCCTCAGATGCCTAGGACAGAAGCAGATCTTTCACATTGCCTTCTGCCTCCAGCCTGTCTATCACTGCTTCAGCTTGTGTCCAAGCCAAAGCTGCAGTGCTGAGCACATACAGCAGAAGTGGTTATTTCCAGCATACTGTGGGCAAAGCCCTGGCCCTGCAGGTACCACTCATGAAGAAAAGAAGCCAAAGTGACAGTTCCTGCAGCACGGAAATGCTCAGGGCTGCTTTGCCTGGCACCTGAGGCAGCCTTGTGCCCTGCGGCCGGTGGCTGCACCTGATGTCCCCAGCATCCTGGTAACTGGTACCTGGAACCCCTTCCGCTCCGGGAAGTCCTAATGCAATTCCTGCTCTCACCACGTAGATGGCGTTGAGCTTTGCTCTGCTGTTTGCTGTGCACCAGCGTGCGTAGCAGCACACCCGTGTGTGCGTGGGTTTGCACTGCCAAGCACACATGCATACATATATATATATAATTTCAAATGTTATGCTTTGGTAGTGATCGATTATCAGTGACTTGAAGGGTTTGTCTCTGTTTCATGCTCAGCTCCGTGGCGCTTCAGATCCACTTCACCACTGTCACCCAGGATCATCTCCGGCTTCACATCTCTCCTTTGTACTGCCTAATAAGGGGACTGTCATTTGTACCTGCTTGAGATAAGTGCAGTGATGTCCCTTGCCTTTGTGCTACTCAGGTTATGTGCCTGCACTGATGCTCTCTCGCTTCCTCTGGGGCAGCATGGTCGGATCACCAGCACCCTGCCAGGCTGGATTTTCTCTGCCAGCTCCCCCAAGGTCTGGCCTGCTGTTTCCTTGAAACTTGTCCTGTACTTTACTTTGAATGCAGCAGGGAGTCAGAATTACGCCCACTGTTCCCTTCTATTCTTGGCCCTGCGCTTCCCTCACCTCCCAACCAAAATCTGTTCGCCTTCTGAAAATGGCTTATATTTTCTGACTGTGAGAAAGCATCTCTCCCACGGGGGTTGTGGTGCCATTGGCTGTCACACTTCAGAGCTGAGCAGCCTTGGGCAGGGCTCTGCCCCCTTCCCCTCCTGACCCCTCTCTCCAGCCATGCTCAAGTGGGTCATCTGCCTGGTGGCAGCGGGTTTTGTGGCTCCTCCAATCACTGTTTGTTGCATTTATTGCTTTCTTTGTGCCAGCATTGCTAAATTTACTGGAGTTGTCACTAGGAACTATTGGTGTGTCCGTCTCTCTCTCCTTTAATGCCTCTGCTTGCTGGGTGAGGCGGAACATGCTGCTTGTCCCCTTTCCAAACAACGTCTCTGTCGAATCAACAAGAACAGATTATTCATCTGCTGCAGGAGGCTAATTGCAAACAATCACAAACCAAAATATTATTGCATTGCAAAGTAATGGACAGTGCTGTCTCTGGAACATATGGCACCGAGTTCAAACAGGGCCTGGTCTGAGCACAGCCCTTGTGCAAGCATTCTTCCGCTTGCTTAGGGGGTATTCATCTAATGGGGCATCTTCCTCAGCAAGGCAGCAGCAGAGAGCTGTTAGTGACAGTCCGAGGAGAGCACCTACAATGCCAGAGCAGGGTGAGGTGTTTCTAGGTAAAGCAAGAGGCCCCATGCTCACATTATGGCATAGCTGCAGCGGCTGCACCAACTCTCCTGAGATTCTGAACCTCTGCCTGTAGCATGGGAAACTGTGAGGTGCTCTCTGGAGTGATCCTTAGACAAGGGGTACAAACACCAGCACCCACGAATCAAGGCATAGAGGAACATCATGGAGACAAGTGTGGACACCCTTCAGTTCAGAAATGCTGTGATAGGTTTTGAAGGAGCTGAGGTTTCTGAGTCTTGTTCTCACAGCATCCTCCAGCATCCATGGCTGGACATTACCTCTTATGGTGTACTGTGACATGTATCCTTGATAAGCAGCTAGCATGGCATGAGTGTCCCTGTCTTCACCTGGACAAGAACTGATCAACACAGCCTTGAGGAGTCCTAGATTTATAGGAGATGGGAACAGGAGACATGGGGCTCACAGGTTTCACTGCTGCTGCTATGTACATAAATCAAGCAGCTGGTTTCCAGCCAGCCAAATTTTCATTGAGAAGAACTGATTTCATGGGACACTGAGTCTTCCCACAGAGAAGCGTTATGTTTACCTCCAGCCTTCTGTCTTTTCCTGAACACCACTTTCTTTAGGAATATATGTGGGCATTTCATTTTTACGGGGACGCACTATGAGAGCAGGCTTTTAGTCATCTCTTCACTGAAACAGGAAAGGATGGATGACCGTGCAGCCACCAGGTCAGTGCAGTTCACGAGGCCCAACCATCTTCTAAGCTCAGGCCACCATGTCTCTGGCAGTATTGTTTGCCAAAATGCTCTTCCATGAGCTCCTTTCACCACTTCCCAGTTTCCTTCTGGGAATCAGGTTCCCAAATGTTCCCCTGCCTTTTGTCAATAGAGCAAAGCCTCGACAGTGATGTTTGTCAAGTCTTAAGAGCTGGTTGAACAATCATTTCCTTTGGGTTAGTTCTGAAAGCTGACATTGCCTTTGTAAAACCTCAGTAGTTTCAGCACTGATCTTCCTGAGAAATCACTGTGGTCCAGAGCCACAGCATTTCTGAAGCTGGGCTGTAAGACAGGCAGCTCCAAAAGGCCAAACACTGCCATATGGGGAGATCATAGTAGTTTGGGGCAAAATGGATAAAGGCCAAATCCACCAGGTTTGAGCTCACTTCATTACTGTACTTCCCCTATAGAACATGTAAGACAGAAAATGAGGTCTGAAAACAGTGCACTCATTCTCTCCAGGCAATGTCTGCAGTCATGTTTAATCTAAAACCTTCTTGTGTTGTGAACAATACAATGTTCCTCCAGTCTTCTGCCCCACTTGGCATGATGATGGATGGAAAATTCTGCTCTGAACTTTGCACTTCCACATCCCAGCTCGATGTTCCCACACTGTGCTCTCAGGAGCACATGGAGAACTCTGTTAAATTCTAATAAAAGAAGACAATAGTGCCTCATACCTCTCTGTGAAGCACCTGAATGCACTCCAATCCAACCTACTGTTTCATATGCTGAGTATGGAAGATGTGTGACTGCACCAGTTTTTAGAAAGCAAAAGCAACAGACTGTGGCATCTGGAGATCCATAGGCACCAACAGTTACAATGACAAAACTACCTAAACCTGGTCTGTCCCAGATGGTCTTGCATAGGAGGACCCATAAACAGCTCAAGTCACTTCAGAGGGAACAATCTCTGTAATGACTGAACAATCAGTGCCATATCCCAGCTTCCTATCTTGCACCTTCCTCCAGCTCCATATGTTTCTCTTTAGCATGTATAGTTTTTCTGCTTTTTAGCCAGTTTCTGATGCATCAAGCCATGCCAAGTCCTAAACTCTTCAGCAAGAGTGCATGGGCATGGGATGCTGAATCCCCCACATCGTTCAAACACAGCCTGCTCATAGTCTCCATTGCCTGGACAGTCTGCCTGAGATCAGTAGTGTTTGTCCAGGCTCAAGCTATTCCTAGGGAACTCATTCCTCTTAAGGGCCAATTTCTTCTAAGACTAAGGATTTCCAAAGGATGGCTGGGCACAGTTCCTGGTTCATCACACAGGTGGGCTCCAGCATCTAGCACACATGCCCTTATTCAGGAATGCCATCCCATGATGTGGCACATCTGTATGTCCCACTGGTTTGGCCCAGCTTTAAGTTACAGTTTGCCTTCAGCCTGCCCTGCTCCCTAACCCTAACCCTATCTCTTTGGTATGCGCTCTCCTTTCCCCTCCATGCCCACTGCTCCATCCCCTCCCTTCCTACCTCTATTCTGGTTCCTGCTCCAGAGTGGTTCCCTTTCCCCCATTTCTCTCTGATGATGACAGCAGGGAAAGGGTCTCATTTTCAGCCTGGAATAGCCTTACCTTCACCTTCTCTGGATAACCCGGTTCATGTTTGTTAGCAAACCCACATCAGCTGGGAGGGATAAACACTGGCCAGGTAGTGACAGGACACCATCTGCCTCACCAACGTTGTGCCTGCCCCAAAACACAGCACTGCTTAAGGTATAGGAGCATCCCTGGAAATCTCTGCAGGTGCTGGAGGTTTGCAAGTGAAGACATGAGCGAGGAGAGTAATCTGAGATGAATAATTTATTTTGGTGAATTTTCCTTCCCTCTGTTTACAGATTGTCTGGGAGCAGATTGCTGCTTTCGCACCTCAATTCATTATTGGAAACTATTTGCAGATAGTTCCCAGTCTGCAACTCATTTGCTAACTCTGTTGGGAGTGCTGCAGCTCTGAACTCAGAGCTGTTTTCATTGGTCATGTGGTACTGCCATGCTCTCCTTCCTCCAGGAAATAGATGTGACGTTTAGAATCAGGCTGTAAAGGATGGTGCTCCAACTCACCAATGAAGTGTTCATTCCCTGCCATTGTTCTACAGTAGCCCTTCTGCATGTCCCTACAACCGCCCCTGCCAGGACATTCGTCAGCATTGAGAGGAGTCAGCCTAAAAAAATAGAATCAAGAGTTTCCGTCTTTAACTGGAAAACCAACCAACTCCAAACCAACCAGGATGAACCAGGTCTCAGTAACACAAGAGAAACAATGCACAGCAATATCCATCCAGGATTGGCACCATCATGGTGGAGACACTGTCAGCTTGAAGGAAAACAAAAAGCCCACAGCATAGAATCATAGAGTCACAGAGTGGTTTGGGTTGGAAGGGATCTTGAAGCTCCTCCAGCTCCAACTCCAACCCCTTCCACTAGAGCAGCTTGCTCCAAGCCCCTGTGTCCAACCTGGCCTTGAACACTGCCAGGGATGGGGCAGCCACAGCTTCTCTGGGCACCCTGTGCCAGCGCCTCAGCACCCTCACAGGGAAGAGCTTCTGCCTCAGAGCTCATCTCAATCTCCCTTCTG
Source organism: Pezoporus wallicus (assembly GCF_028554395.1). Taxonomy (NCBI): domain Eukaryota; kingdom Metazoa; phylum Chordata; class Aves; order Psittaciformes; family Psittacidae; genus Pezoporus; species Pezoporus wallicus. Next base: position 977,753 of record NW_026635187.1, on the reverse strand, counting down.
TGGATGAGAGATGCCAGGGAGCAGCAGTACAGAAATGGAAAGGCCATGGTTCTTTTCTTCTCCTCCTGACAAGGTCGCTGGGTGGGCCTGTGGAACACAGAGCTATGCCAGCTCAACCCAGCCTCATTCAATCTGCAGTTCACACACCAGAACGCACAGGGGTCAGGGGGACCCTGGTTCCGGTCCATAGAGAAGCAAGTTTTACCTTTGGTCCACACTTGGACTTTCGCTGCCCTTCTCCCCACTTCCCTTGGTTCCCTCTGCACATGCTGATGAAAATCCCCTACCCTCATAAGGTCCATGCAGTCACAAATCCTACCCATCGTTTGGAAGGAAAAAACACCCTGCCCAGAAATCAGGGCCTAATCTACTGCCTGAGCTGCTAATAGGGCCACTCGGGATGTGGAGCCATTCTCAGCAGAGCCCACAAGCACCCAGATCCACCATGGAGGATCCTCCTTCAAATCAAGAATCTGGCCAAGAAGTCACTAAAGAAACTTCTTAGGGCTTTGTGCTTCCCTCTCTTCAAAGTCCATTTAGCATCTTTGACTCTTTACAGTTGCTTCACAGTCAGTGCAGAGAGAACTCAGGGCGGCTTCAAGCCGTGCACAAGCTCTCATCCAGCCAAGTCCCACTCAGGCTTGAAACTGAGCAGCTTTCTGCAAGAGATACCTAAACAAATCTGTGGCCCTTCCTGCATGGCCCTATGATGCTCAGAATGATTCTTGGCACATCCCAATCTCAGCAGCAGTGCCAGGACCAGGTGGGAACCTTTTACTGTGTGACGAGAGGCGATTGATGTGTCAGGCTGAAGCGAGTGCTGAGATGATTTACAGGAACAACTTGTCCAAGCCGACCCTATTGCTCAGGCAGAAGAGGCCTGAATCTGAGAGAAATCACGAAGCAAAAGCTATAAGGCTCGTAATTTACCTTCCAGGGAGAGGCAGCACCCATGGGGAATCACTGGCTCTGTAGGGGGTGGATGCACTGACAGAGGAGAAGCTTTTCTCACTCTGCCTTGTCCATCCGGGCTCTGCAAGGCTGTGGTGCAGCTTTTCACAGCAATAAGAGCAAAACAACAGATATTCGGTGCCATTGATATGGCAATGAGCTGAGACAGTTGCAGAGATAGTGGTGTGTCCTCCATAGTGGGTAGATGGTTCAAGACAGACAAAGCTCACACCAGGACCCAGGACTCAGTATGTCTCTGGCGTGACAGAGACTATAGGAGTGGCCAGCCATGCTTCAGTCTCCTGGCTACAGGAGTGCCCTGTTTGCTCATACAGCCATGGGAGGTGTTCTGGTACCCAGGACCCTCTTTTCAGTGCGGTATCCTGATGCAGGAAAGAAATGAGACCTGACATGTAACCTGGGATTGATCTTACATCTGTGTGCATGTATATATACATATATATATGTGTGTGATTTGCAGGACCTTGCAGTTGGCAATGTCCTGTACCCTAGCTGGGGCAATCCCCAGTACAGACACAGGCTGGGTGGAGATGGGACGGAGCAGCCCTGAGGAGAGGGCCTTGGGGTGCTGGGTGAGGAAGAGCTCCCCATGACCCAGCGTCAGTGAGTGCTTGAGCCCAGAACCCCCCCGTGTGCTGGGCTGCACCCCCAGAGCATGAGCAGCAGCTCAGGGAGGGGATCCTGCCCCTCTGCTGTGCTCTAGGGAGACCCCCCTGCAGCCCTGATCCAGCTCTGGGGCAGCAGCACAAGAGGGACGTGGAGCTGTTGGAGTGAGTGCAGAGGAGGCCATGGAGATGCTGTGAGGGCTGGAGCAGCTCTGCTCTGGAGCCAGGCTGAGAGAGCTGGGCTGGTTATTGGCAACACTTTACATGGCCTCTCTGCTTCTCCACATTCAACTCTCTCTTCCACCTTCTTCTCAGCACCCTTGGACCCAGAAATGTGCCCCAAACACATTAGAGCCACTCTACCCACAAATGTAGGTTAAAGAGAGCAAACGAACAGCTGACACTTTACAAACAAGAGTCCCATTGTAAAGGAAGAGAATTGATCTAAGTGTGATTAAGCATTAGGTAAAGACGAACATGTAATTATCCAGTCAAAGCAAGGTGTCTCCTGATCTTGGTGAATGCTGGCTGCTTTCCCAGCTGCAAATGAGCTACACAGAATTACTTGCACTGTAACTCCAAGCTACCCCAGTTTCCCCAGACCTCCTACTTGGGAGACGCCTTCTCCTCTTTCCTGTCCTCGTGTGACAATGCTCAGACACAGTGGAAAATGGAAAGTGAAAACACCCACCATGCAGGCACAGGGGGAGAGCCAGTGTCCTCTACCTGGTAACCCGAACTGGCAGGAGGACACCCGTCCTACTGTGGTGCCATGTGCTTTGCATGCCAAGGTCACAGCCACTGTGTTGCTTCAGTGGTGACCTGTGTCTGATGTATTGTTTCTTAAACCATCCCAAAGTGGTACAGGAATCCACAAGAAAAGCCAGTCCCAGCCCTCTCCAGATGTGCTCTCTCCTTTTCAAGATTAACCTTTCAGAAATGTCAGCCCAACAGGCACACGCAGACACTGCCTTCCTGCTAGAACCTCTCATTTTCAGCCTTATTAACTCCTTCAGTGACCATGTTCACCTTCCAGCTCTCTCCCAGACAATTCCAGCTCCAGGGTCCTTTTATCTGCAGCAATTTTGATGCTCTGCACATAGGTGATCTCCCTCCTGATGCACCACGTACGATAGCAAAGTCAGAGGGCACTACTGAAGCACAAGTGCTTGAAGGCGTGTTTAAAAGTGAGCAGCAGCATATTCTTAATCTGTGGTAGCTGGATTGTCACTGCAGAAATAGGGCAGGAGCATCCTGTTCCCCAGAAGATGTTCACAAATCAACAAGGCGGCATGCTGCCAGCAGATTGCATGGGAACACTTCTTGTCTTCTCAGGCCTCACCCTTCCTTTACCCCTGACAGAATGGTTTGGGTTGGAAAGAACCTTATGATCATCCAATCCCAACCCCCTGCCATGGGCAGGGACACCTCACACTAAACCATGGCACCCAAGACTCCGTCCAACCTGGCCTTGAACACTGCCAGGGATGGGGCAGCCACAGCTTCTCTGGGCACCCTGTGCCAGCACCTCAGCACCCTCACAGGGAAGAGCTTCTGCCTAAGAGCTCAGCTCAGTCTCCCCTCTGGCAGCTTAAAGCCATTCCCCTTGGCCTGTCCCTACATCCCTTGTCCCAAGCTCCTCTCCAGCTTTCCTGCAGCCCCTTTAGGCACTGGAGCTGCTCTCAGGTCTCCCCTTCAGGAGCCTTCTCCAGGCTGAACACTACAATCATCTATGGAAACAAAAACACAAGGAGGGTCTAAGTGGACATTGGAGCCAGATGTAGTCTACCAAGGCTTTAATTATGAAAACAGCCTCAGCTGTCCACAGGTGCCAAGGAGGCTTCCAGATATCTTCTAGATATCTTTTGCTGACATTTTATTGGATATCCACAATCAAAGTATAAGAGCAGACCAGGGGAAAGGCACAGGGTGCCCAGAGAAATTGTGGCTGCCCCATCCCTGGCAGTGCTCAAGGCCAGGTTGGGCACAGGGGCTTGGAGCAAGCTGCTCCAGTGGAAGGTGTCCCTGCCCATGGCAGGGGTTGGAGCTGGATGAGCCTTAAGATCTCTTCCAACCCAAACCAATCTGGGGTTCTAAGATTCCATGTACAGCTTTCCCTGGCACCATCCTTCCTCCCTCCTTTCCCCACCGAGGAAATGAGTTCATTTAATAAAAATCTCATTCTGCCTCCCAGGACAACTGCAGATGGAGCCGCCTATGCAGTGAACACTTGTCCGCTCCAGGGCAGGGAAGGAGGGAAGCTGCAGGGGGGCTGAGGAGGATGAGAAAGCCAGCTTTACCCTGCCTCATCCACGACCAGTATAAGCCTCATGCTTTTGGGGTAAACTGAGGTAAGCTGTTATCCTTCCCATACACCGGAGAGTGACCCCAAAGAGCAGGGTGGGACCTGGTGAGAGGGCTCAGACATGCCACAGGAAGACCTCTCACTCCCGGACCCTACCAAAGGGCCTGTCTGTGTCAGGCTCCTCCCGGGAACGCAGCGGCTCCGCGCCAGCAGAAGCAAAACGGGAGGGGGGGGGGGGGGTAGGGATGAGGCCCTGCCGGGGGTCTCCAGCCGCCTCCCAGGGGACCACAACGTAAGGGGGGAAACACCCGCTGACCCTCTAGCACCCTGCGGCTGCTGCATCCCCGGCACCGCCCGGGCCTGGCATCCCAGCGCCAGGCTCGGCTGCGGCGGGGAACGGGCCGGGCCGATGCCCGCATCATCCCGGGCTTCCCTTTCCGCATCTTCCTTTAGGTGGCACCTCTCCTCCAGGAATGAGCCCCGGCGCCGCCCGGCCCCTGCCAGCCCTGCCCGGGCCGCTGCCGCGCACCGCGGGGGCTCCGCCGAGGACCCGCCGCTGCCGTCGGAGCGTCCCCTGCGCGCTCCGTGTGCCCCGGCGCGGCCCCTCCCTCCCTCCCGCCATCCCGTGCCCGTCTCCCCCGTCCTCCCTCTCACTCCTCCAGCCAGTAAATCCGATCTAGGCTGATTCCTCTCACGTCAAACCACATGATCCCATAAAACATTCATCGCCTCTCCATCCCCGCGCCCCGCTTCGCTCGCTCGCTCGCTTCCCGGGATACAGTGCAGCGGGCTCCGCGCTCCCCGCCGCCGGCTCTTTCCTGCGGCAGCCCCGGCCCCGTGCGTGCGGCGGGCGGGAGGGAGGAAGGACGGACGGAGGGAGGAGGCAGGCAGGGAGGCAGGGAGGGGGAGCCTCGCCTGGATGCTGACTCCAGCTCGGGGGCTGCTCATTCCCCCGATGAGCGAGGCCGCCGGCACAGGGACACCCCGACCCCCAGCCCCGAGCGCTGCCGCTCCGCGCTCGGGCTGAAGTTTTCGCACGAGGATCTGCCCCGCTCCCGCAAGGATTGTACCGCCGCCGCTCGACTTTGCGCCTCCAGACGTGCCTTCCCCGACCCCTAAGATGAAGAGGGCGATAGCTGAAGGTAGGTGCGTCCCCGCGTCCCCCACACCCACCCCCCGCCGGGGCCCCCCGGGGGGCGGCAGGGGCAGGGCGGCCCCATCCCCAACTTCGCGCTGTGCCCGGAACTTCCCCCGCTGCAACTTTATTTGTATTTTGCTCTCTTTATCTCTGTTTTTCCCCGCGGGGTCGGCGGGAGCGGCCCGGTCCCACCGCGGGGGAGAGGGGCCGGACCCCCGGGGGCCGGGCCGGGCAGACGGCGGGGCGCGGTGGGGAGCGGGAGATCCGCGCCTGCAGGAGCGGAGGAGAGGCGAGGCCGGAGCAGGTGCGAGCACCACGGTGCTTCCCGACACTGCGCGACGCGGCTCCATCCGCCGAGCGAGGCAGCGGGATGGATGGAGAGCAGCGGGCTGAGCCCCCGCCAGCGGGTCAACCGCCCCCCGCCTCGGATCGGCCTTGGGGCGCCCGGGCCAAGTTGGCACCGCTGGGGGAAGCGGCACCGCCTGTTCTCCAGCCCGCACCCCGCGTGGGCTCGGAGCTGCTGCCCCGGCTCCGCTCCCCGGGCCCGGCCGCCAGCGGGAGCCTCCGACCGGGGAAGTTCGCTGAGGCTCCTCCGGGAGGGAGGGCGATTACCGGGGTGCGGCGGGGCCGCTCCTCTCTCCCGTCTGCCCGGTGCGGGGTCCTTTAGCCAGTGGCTGGGAAGAGCGGGGGTGCCGCGGAAGACCCCCCGTGAGCTCGCCCCAGTGGAGCAGAGGCACAGAGCATGCGGCAGGGCAGGGTCCTGTGGCTGAAAATAGCCCTTTTTCCACCTGCTCTGGCATCCCTGGCGATGGTCTGTGCTTCCCAGCCCCCGGTGTGGAGGGATGGGGCTGCGGCTGCTGTCGGAGCCGCCCCGACGTGCGGCTCCGGGTGGAACCCGAAATAAAGACCCGCACTCGGAGGAGCACACGCTCTCACGCTGCAGGTTCAGACCACTCGAAGAAGCGTGTGCCACCACCCGGCTGTGGGGGCTGGAAACCCAGCCCACGGATTGCAATTTTAAGCTGGAGGGATCAGCCCAGTGCAGGAGCCCTGCGTCCGTCCAGGCTGCTGGTTAAGGCAGTGTTGGGCACGCAGAGCCTCCTCCCGTGTGTGCCATCTCCAGCTTGCTTCCTGTTCCCATCAGTGACACAAATAGTCTATTTATTCCTTTCTGTTTTGGAGGGCACTCTGGCCGATTTATTTGTGGTGATCAAAGGACATCTTCAAGCCTTGACCCAAATGACACACCGTCTCCTTTAGAGAGTTTGCATCGGTTTTAAACCTGAGACGGCCAATGTATGCCTGTTTGGAAAACAGCCTGGGAGCAGGTTGCAGTGATTGTTTCTTCCACCGGCCCTTGAGAGAGATACTGATGTTTGCTATGTGCTGTTCTGTAGCCTGGTACACGGGTTACCTGGTGATGTGAACCCCACGGTTGTGTGCCAAGGCAGTGGTGTGGCTTGTTTGTGTACAGATGCTGTGGGGTGGCTGTGGGCTGTGTGGAGTGGTACCCAGGTGATGGTGTGGTACAGGGATGTGGGGTGGCCTCTCCCCCATCCTGCTGCAGCACTTCCTCTACACTGTAACACTCCCCGCTGCTACCAGCATAATGTGAAACAACGCAGAGATAATGAAATATAAAAACTGTGTTACAACAGCTTTATTTATAGAACAGGCTTCGAGGGGTTTGGGTTGGGTTTTTTCCCCTGCAGTTTATGAACTGCTCCCGTGAGAGGCTGGGCAGCCTGGATTGCTGCTAGTTGCGACTGTAAAGTCCGTATGAACCTTGGGAGACGATGTTTAGATGAATGCCCATCTTACTGTATGTGGACTACATTTCCCACCGCGGGCTGCCAGGATACTTCAAGTCTAAGCCAGAAATAGCCACCAGGGGCAGTTTGGCAGCAGAGCTTTTGCCTGTTCTCAGCACTTGCTGCCTTATTAACACAATTTATTTCTATCGAAAGAGGCCTTTCCATACTTATTGTCTTATAAAATATATTTAAAACCAAAATCCAAACACAAGCTATGTTTGACAGGTCGGTGCTGTGAGAACCTGCATCAACTGCAGACACTAATTCACTGCTGTGAGAGCAACAATTTGAGAAAAAACCACGATTCATCAGCTATTTTATATTTCTGTATGTTCACTTTGTGTCAAGGAGCTGCAGCATTTCCTGAGCTTGGTGTCCCGCCTCCCCCCGTTCCCCCTCAGGCAGCACATCCCTCAGCCCCTGTGGGACCATCAGAGGGGCGGTTTGGAGCAGGTTTCTAAAGAGAAATAGGGCAGAAAGGCGGAGGTGCCGCTGCAGCGCCCCGGAGCTGCGTCCGTGCGGGTGCCGCTGCGGCCCTGCTGCCGCTGCGATGTTCTCCCCGCGACGAGCGCCAGACAAAGCTCGCTCGGGAGATGAGAAGCGGTGGGGAAGGAGCCGCTGCTCTGCCGGCGGCTGTGGCCGGGGGCAGCGGGAGCCGGTGCCGCTCTCCGCCAGCGCGGGGAGCTCGGCGGCCCTGCCTTGGCGAGCCCGGTCCTTCATTAATCGCCTCCCTCCGTGTTCAGGTGCTTTGGGCTTCACCTGAGTGAAACCCACCCGGGAGCCTCCTGCTGCTCGTAAGCGTGGAGGCACCAGTGGTGGGAAGGAGCAAGGGGATGAACTGCAACCCAGCTGAGGTGTTCCCTCCGCTTTTGACTGCTACCTGCCCTGCTCAGGGGGCTTGGAAGGAGAGGGCAAGGGAATGCTTGTCTGTCACTCAACCTGGTGGCTCACCGTGGAGTTGGAAGCTGGCACAGAGGATGTGGGGGCCCACAACTCACATGATAACTTGATGAGTCGGTGACAACCAGCGTGCCTTGTGCCTGTGTCGTCTTCTTCCGACGCTGATGAGGACTTTGGCCATTAAACCCTCCAGAGGAATAAGCAAAATTGCAAAATCCAGCAGCACTTTTGTGAATTTTCCACCTTCGTTGGCTCGGAAGCAGCGAGGGAGACTATCAGATGGGGGCAGGGAAGGGGAAGGATACTCCACAGGCCAGCTCTCAGGCTTACTGCTATGCACACTGCCGGCACGGTGATACTGGCTGTGGGGAGCTGCTGCCTGGCCTGGAAAGTGCAGTGCCTTCCCTTCCCTCCTGCAGAGCCTTGAGGGAGAGGGAAGATCAGTTGAGCCAGAGCCTTAGCATAAAGCGGGACAAAGAAGACTGTGAATCTCTGAGCTCTAGTCTCTGCTCTGAGCCTGCGAATGGCTGTGCCAGTTGCTCACACAGCCCGGCCCCGCGTGTATATCCTCTTGGAGGGGCTGAAGCTGTGCGGTCCCAGAGCAGGATTCACCTTGCGCATCCAGACGCAGGCAGAAGAAAGGAGTCAGTCTAATTAGGTGTGCATTCTCTTCCCCTTGGATTTGCAATGCTTTCTGCTGCTGTCACCTTCATTAAGATATATCTCTGAGTGCCAAGTTCCTCTTTCGATGTTCTTAGATTTTTTTCTTCATGCAGGAGGCATGCACGCAGTGGAATAGGAATATCCTGTACCACTGCAACGAGGCCTTGTAAGAGGCAGCATTATAGTAGGGTGCCTGCAAGGGCTGGGAGTTGTACTAGGGCTTCTCCCTCCTGCCCATGCAGAAAGCTTGGTGCTGTGTCCTAGAGCCAGATGGATCTCTCTGGAATTTGTGAGTAATGGGGTTTCAGGCTCCCCCATCCCAGACACACACAGAGGTGTGGGAGGGAGGAGCAAGGCTTGTGATCTACAAAGCCCAGCCCCTCCTCCCCTTTCATGCTTGTGGTTGCAACTCCTGGAGTTTTCCAGGGACTGAGAGAAATGTACTGAAAATTCATGATCAGCTGAAAAAAGCAAAGTGTGGATCCTTGCTTGTTTGCATGGAGATGCCAAAGCAATTCACACAGACTTTGTTAAAATGTGCAATTCGCCTCAGCCTGCACTGGTGTCTTTTTGTGGCCACTGAGACACGCAGCAGCATGAGTGTTGGGTGGCTGATATCTGTGATGGTGGTGGTCAGGGATGACAGGTAGATGCAGAGCAGACTGGCAAAGTGAGCGATAACCTTCTATGGGGTGTGTGCAGCATGTGTGAAAAGGCTCTGTGTAACACAGAACACATCTGCATGTGTTGCACAGACCCTGTCCATGTTTACTTGGCTTTTAGAGAGCTCCTGGGAGCCAGGGCTTCAGGAGTCTCGTCTCAGCCCTGCTTCTGACTTCTCTGTACCCTTGACCAGGTCAACGAGCCTTTCTGTGATTTAGTTTCAGCATTTCCAGCTCTAACACAGGAGAGTGATGCTGAGCTGTCTCCCAGGGGATCCAGAATACACTTTTAAAGGTCAGTCCAGAGCCAAAACGTGGAGGTCTGTGCAATTACAGATCACTCCTTGAGCAGTGACACAGTGCCAGGTGACAAGACCGATGATATTCCCCTTAGGGGTGTTGCTGCATCACCAGCAGGTTTGTCTCTGGTCTGGCCTTGCCTTCCTCACGTTTGCATTGTAGCTTGGAGCTGATTAATAGCACCAGCAGATTTTACAGTATTTACCGTCCCTCTCAAGTCTCTGCTCCTGGAATTGGGGGATTAGAAAAGTACTTTGATTTTTTGGTAGCTTTCCTGGTTGTCAAGAAAAGCTGAAGCATTACAGAAGCATGTGCAAAACACTGGGGAAGCTGGAAGCAAGGAACTATTCCAGTGCTGTGGGGTTTAGTACAGTTTCTTGGTAGCTCAGCAGTGTGAAGCATCAGCCTGATGACTCACAAGTAGCAGGCTGCAACCCTTCTTCCTCAGCCATCCAGCAGTGTCAGGGTCCAGGGTTAGAGCCAGGCAAAGCAGGGCTTAGAGCATGTTTTGCTGTCATAAAACGTAGGATAGTTTGGAAGAGACACCTGGAGGTATCTAGTCAACCTCCTGCTCAAAGCACAGCTCATCTCAAAGCTAGATCAGGTTGCTCAGGGGCTGTCAAGGATGGATGACATCTCCAAGGGTGGAGATATCTTCTCTGCCTTAGCTCAGACTTCTTGGCCTGTCTGGCCAAGGCTGCTCAAGCCCTTTGTCACCTGGCCTGGGTCAAGACCATGAGTGGCCCATGTTCCTTTGGCAAGGTTGGGATACCTCTTGTTCATCACGAGGCTTGGCAGTGGTGGAGCAGGCATGATGGTGCACATAGTGCCTGGAGAGTTGCTTTGGACAAGGGCCTGTAGGGACAGGCCAAGGGGAATGGCTTTAACCTGCCAGAGGGGAGACTGAGATGAGCTCTTAGGCAGAAGCTCTTCCCTGTGAGGGTGCTGAGGCGCTGGCACAGGGTGCCCAGAGAAGCTGTGGCTGCCCCATCCCTGGCAGTGTTCAAGGCCAGGTTGGACACAGGGGCTTGGAGCAAGCTGCTCTAGTGGAAGGTGTCCCTGCCTGCAGCAGGGGTTGGAGCTGGAGGAGCTTTAAGGTCCCTTCCAACACAAACCATTCTGTGGTTCATGTTCACCCTGGCGTCCACCATAGCTCTCAGGCCATTGGCAGCACACTGCTGCTCACAGCCTGCAAGCTGGTACTGATGCATGGGGTTATTCTGCTTCAGGTGCAGAACCTCATCCACTTCTTCTACCAAGTGAGTACTTCATACTTTTCCTCTTTCACTCATTCAAAACTCTTGGATATTCAAGAAAATAAATGCTTACCTGCATGTAAAGTTTATTATACAGAAGTGTTATTTAGGAGTGGGTCAGAAACACTTGAAAAACCTCAGGGTTTCCACTCTCCACTTGGCTTCTCCAAAGCTGAATGGTTGCTCCCCGTTCCCTGTGCTACTGCCCAAGTTCCAGTCCAGACAGCTGAGGAGAAGCTACTCCTTGACATGGGTTGTGTTCTTCCTTCCACCATCAACATCCTTGTGTGATCAAAGTCCTTTCTCCAAACGATACTTGTTTTGCTGTTTAGTTCCTGCAGCTGGCTGAGAATAACTTTATTGTCTTGCATTTCTGTACTTTATCCAAGGAGGTTTCCATGAAGGTCTGGAGAGTCTTTATTGTCAGCTATGCTTTGATCCCCATCCCCAGCTGCAATTCCACATGGACATGAAAAAGGTCCAGAGAAAGCAAATCAAGTACAGCAGCAGAGTGAGGTTCACTGCCTGCATGGGGGTTTCCAGCCCATCACAGCTTTGCTCCATCTCGTGGGAGTTTGACATATTCCCTCAGATGGCTCTTTGAATCTTGTTGCCTTTTTAACAGTTGTGCTTTCTTTCATCTCCCTGTGTTGTACCTTCTGCTGCAAACAAAGGAGTGTTTGCATTCAAATTTGATGCTTCCCTTTCTTCCCTGAGTGCATGGGATAATTATAGTGCCATACATGGACTTGTACTAATTGATTAGTTATTAGTGATGATTACAATTGACATGATAATTTAGGAAGAAGAGGCACTTCTGTGGTGGGAGCAATGCTCTAGGATAACCATTCAGAATAGGTTGCTCATGTGTCAGATCATCTCCTGTGCGCTGCTCACTGGGGAAATGGGCTCACTCTTTTGTTTCAAAGAACAAATCCTCTGCAAGAACCATCTGGCTACAAAATCCTTCTCCTGGAGCTGTGCAGTTTGCTGGGAGTTCATTTGCCTCTTTAGCTCCTAAAGAGAAAGTAAAAGTGAGTGATTAGTCTGAGGCTGGAGCCGTTCACATCAAAGTGACAGATTTTTGTGAGCTGGATTGGGAAAAGTGTTTAAAAGTGCTGTGTTTTCATTACATCGTGAAGCCTGTGGGCAGACCCATGCTCTCCCAGCTCCAGCACAGCTCTGCTCTGCTCCGCACCCGGGGTCATTATGTCAGAGTGAATTGTGTGACTGCTTAAATTTGGGTTGTGCTTGTTTGATGACTTTAAATATTGATTGTAATTGTGCATCGTTCTTACGGCTGTGAGTGATGATCGGAGCCACGTGTGATGCCCCATGTGCATAACACAGCAGCGTGAGCAGGGAGATGTGAAATCAGGCTGGCTCTGAAGCAGAAGCTGAGGAGGGAGAGGAAAGGAAAACATCTTTGGAGGTCCTGATTTCAGCTTTCCTGCTCCCAGACACCATGGTGGGGTGTCTGTGTGTGTGTGTTTGTCAGAGATGTGCCATCAGCTGTGGGGCAAGAGTCTTTTGCAAGTGAAGGCTCCCCGCCCTCCTCTGACAAAAGGCACCTTTTGAATCCTAAGAGCAAATACTGAGGCTGTTTATGCTGTATTTGCCTTCTGCAGAGAAAAACAACCACCTGAAAGCCACCAGGACCCTCAGGACTGGAGCATCTCCAGGGCATGGGCATGTTTCGAGGGGTGGTGGGAAGTTGCAGTGTGAGCAGTTTGGGAGCAAAACCATCTGCATGGGCACAGGTGCCTTGCCAAGAGCACGTGTCCGGTGTGGGTCTGGCAGTCACTGATGCTCTCCATGCCCGTGCAAGCACAGTTAGCGTTGGCTTTACACTAGAGGGCTGTCTGTCCCTTTCCCTTCAGAGAAAAGACACGAGTCTGTGTGCTGGTATCCACACAGTTTGACAGCAGCCAGCGTTGTCAGGTGGGTAACGTGGTGCCGGCCTGTACTCACTGCTCACCGCTTCTCTGCTGCACAAGAACACCGTGTCCTGGGCTGGGGGCACTTTGAAACTCTGAAGTGGAGCCCCTCTGGTGTTACCACCAGGCAGTGTCCCCCCACACGGGTCAGCAAGAGCAAGCAGGCTCGGACCAGTGGTACCCTTCCCCTCCTGTTTGTTCAGGAGCAGTAGCACCAAGTGTTAGTGCAGGGGCTTACTCTGGGTTTCCAGGATTGAGGCGTTTTCTCTGCTTGCAAGGAGCTGCAGCCGTGAACGTTTGCACATCCTGTTCTGAAGCTGTGTTGTGCACCCAGGCCAGAGGCGCTTTGGAATTGCGGGCAGGAGGAAGGTCTTCAGTGTCCTAGGGCTGGAAGACGTGAGGAGGGTTTCCTTCCATGAGCTCAGGTGGGACAGTTTGCCCTGGCTCTTCTGCTAGCAGCAGGGCTGAGACCTCTGTTGATGTCTTGGCCACTGTGAAGGTCAATTGCTTCATGTCCGTGCAGGCACTCATATCATGGCTTTGTTTAGTTCTGTCCCCGTTATCCTTCAGCTAGACTGGCTTTCACTTGGGTGAAGATGAAGCTGAGGTTTGCCTCCACTTGGACTTGGTTTGAATGCAGACCTCCCCTTGAAGAGGTGTAGCTGCCTGGAGAGATGCACCCACAAACATCAGCATCTCCGTGACTTCCACGTGCATGGTGCCATCTGCGCTTGGGGCATTTGTGTCCATTCCTGGATGCCTGTGCAGTCATGTTTGGCTTGATTCTTTGCCAGCAGCTGATTTATCGAGTCCAGGGACTTCTCTCCCTCCCTCCCTCTTTCCTCAATCTGCAGCTAATACTTCCTGAAGGGAGAGGGGATGAACAATGGTAATTACAGCAGCTCACAGTCCTGAGTGCGAACATTAACCACATGCACAGTGATGGATGGTGGGATGCTCTGCAGGAGGAAGCTGGATGTGGGGATGGCCTGTTGGAGCTGCTGGGCTGGGGCAGCAGCTGCTGCCAGATGTGAGGCAGGAGGGGGATCAGCAGCAGGAATAGGCTGAGATCTGTCACCTGAATTCAAGGCATGTCCCATAGCTGATGGTGACTGGGGATGAGCCCATTAGCTGCAGGCAGGCATTTTCTTGCAGGCAGGCAGGAGGCCTGATCCTGCTGTCACACATCTGCCTTGCCTTTGCTCTGGCTTTACTCCTCTAACAACCCTCTTATACCTTGCCCTGGGGTCTCCACAGAGCATGTAAAGGTCTGCAGAGCAGCCCAGCTCTCTCCAAAGACCAACAGCAGCGCATGACCAGCGCGGGGTTTCATGCTGGTGCTGCCTGGGTGGTTCCAGCCAGGCAGGTGTTTGGGGCAGCTGGGAAGCCCCATGGTCAGGGGCCCAGGTTGTGCTGCAGGGCTGCGTTGTCCACACCAGCCCCTGCTCCCCCTGCACTGTGCAGGCTGACAGCTGCTGAATTCCCCACTTGGCCGCTTCAATTTCAATCCACAATATGAATCTGAGCCCCTCTGGGTGAGACAGCAAAGGGACTCTGCCAGCCAAGCCTGCCTGGGAGTCATGGTGTCAGATAGTGCAGGATTTTGACATGTTGTATTTAACCCTCAATTTCTGACAACGTGCAGTGAAGTGAGACTTCAGCTGGGGTGAGGCAGAGCCTGGCCGAGGGGTTGAGGAACCTAAGATGGGAAGAGGTAACATCGTTGGGTTTGATGTCACCCACAATTGCGGCGGATGAGCCATCTCTCCTGGTGTGTCAGGGACAATAGATTATGGTCCATGGTGAAGCACACAAAGGTGGGAAAGTACTGTTTGTCCGCTTTGGCTCCTCCCCAGAGAGTCCTGCTTTGGCTGCTCCCTGCAAAGTCCAGCTTTGGTTCCTACCTGGAAAGTTCCTCTTTAGAACTCCCTGGAAAAGCCCCGACCCTTGGATATTGCTGGCCACTTCTTCTGATGTGGGCTGTCCCCTGCATCAGGATGAGTGTGCATTTTGGTCAGTATAAAAGCCCAAGCCTCATGTGATGGTGGGAGGCAGATCCTCATATCAGCCAGGTCAATGTTGCCTCTGTGGGGATGCCTAAGGTTGACCCTGCCTCCTTGTACTGCGATATTTCTCTGAGCTGGTTTCCTGATCGTCATCACATGGTCCTTGGGTTTGGTAAGATAACCAACCATCAGAGATACCCTTTACTGTATCTTGTTACTATATTTTCCCTGTATTAGTAAACTAGTTATGATTATTGTGTTGAGTTTCTCTCAACCCAGAAGCCTCAAACTCCGGAACACCTGGTCTTTTTAGCAAGAGACAATTCTAGCACGACGCAGTTTTTGCTGCTGGGGCGCTGGGCTGTGCCAAAGGGAAATGTGCTGTCCAGAAACCAGGCAGTGGCCAGTTAAGCATCCTCAGCTCAGCGAGCCCCATTCCCGTTTTCCTGAGGCTGCTTCCTGTCCTGTGTGCAGCAGAGGGCGGTCCCGAGGGCTGGGGCTGCTGCTGCCCGGGCTCTGCCTCCCTGGTGGTGTGGGTGAGTAACGGGGACGTTTCCTCCCGGGCTGGACGGGAGCCCCGCGGGAGCAGCGCAGCCGAAGGGGGATGTTTCTGCCGGTGGCACAGCAAATGAACGTGAGCTGCCTCCGGGGAGCCAGCCCAGAAGAGACTGACTTGACTTGGCCGCGGCTTTCTGGTGGGAAATGCTCTCCTTTTGCTCTGTTTATTTTTGGCTTTCCTGCTGTTTTGCTAGGCTTACGATGAATCCTGAGCTCCTGGGTGGCCACCTGGGCTGCGGGGACGCAGTTCTGTTCAAGGCAGTGTGCTTGGTCATTTCCTGAGCACCTTGGATTTGTAAGGAGCTTGGGAGAGCTTGACCTCAGGCATGTGCGCACAATGCTTGTGATGGAGAAGGGGTGCCTGTGGCTGCAGCCTGCATAAGGAAGGGGCTGGAGAACCACTTGGTACTCTCCCATCAGGTCGACAGGGAATTAGCTCTCGGGATAGCGGCACGTGGGGAAGGGGCTGACTGCGTGTCACTGCGTGCGTGTTGGTGGCATGTTGGCACGGTGCGTGTTGCGTGGGAGTTGGAGCTGGGCTCGCCCGTCACGCAGCAGCGTCTGGCATGCTTTTAATTGTCATGAGGATCCCCCAGAAGAAGAGCCCCTGCCCCTGCCTGCTCCAGCCTTGCCACCTGCCCAGTGTTATGTGAAGTGTCTTGGGCTTGTGCTGTGATGGATGGGCTGCAGGGCTGGCAGCTGTGCTGGGCTCACTGGAACTCCCTGCACTGCACAGGCTCTGCCTTAGGTGCTGGAGGGGGATCCCAGCCCTCTGACGTGTTCAGTGCCTGCGTTTTGAGCTTGTTGCATTGGCAAACACCCACGGGGTGCCAGCCAAGGCAGCTCTGTGTGCTGTGGACTCATTTTCCTCCCCGCACCTTCTTCCCTGCTCTTGCTGCAGCTGAGATGGACCCTCTGGAGTGTGTGAGCTGTGTTGGTTTTGGCTGGGTTTCTGAGCCTTTTTAGCTTGCTCCTCTCTTCCTAAAATGAAGGCTTCACTGCTGCTCATCTGAGCATGACTCCCTTGCTATGCACGTTTGTGCTGTTTCCTGCTCAGAAAGCCACCCTGTAAAACAATGGCTTAATGGGGACCTGCTGATGTCAAGACCCCTAAAACCCGCAGTGACGGGTGCAGGGTTTGCTCTGCCCGCTGTGTGGATGGGGTAGTGGAGCTTGGCCACGTGCTGCTGCAGTGCAGACATCCTACAGCCAGGAGCAGGAGGTCACCAGGTCCAGCTCCACTGGTGACCTGCTGTCAGGAGTGATTTACCCTGTGACACGCACAGGCCACGGGCCAGCCGCTCCCACCACCCCTGTGTGACCCAGGCACGCAGCCCCTCCTCTCAGCCCTCATCATGGTCCTTCTGTCCGGGTGTCAGGGGTGATGTCTGCCTCCCCCCTGCCTCCCCCCACACCCCCTGTGTTAGAACAGACCCGGTGCAGACTGAGCGTCCCCATGGGAGGAGATGGGGCAAACTGATGGCACTGCAGGTCCTGGGTCCAGTTGCTGTGAAGGTGGGGAATGCAGCACTGGGCTAACGAAGACATGAGCTCGCCCTGCACCCAGGGCTGCGGCGGGGCAGGCATTTACTGCTGCCTCTAAAATTGAGAGGTGTTGTGAATTAAAGGAATGAGCCTGACACTTTGCACTAGAAGAAGTGGGAAGTGATAATGGGAGATAGGGCTATAATGGCACAGGATTCTCTCAGAGTGATGGGAGCTAAATGATACTGTAAGGAAAATTGCACCTCCTTGTGAGTGTCAGAATCGACAGAGAGGAAAAGGAGATGAACGGTGTTTGCAAGTGCACCCCAACAGCCCCTGTACGAGAGCCTTGACTCTGAACCTTTGGCTCAGGCTGCAGTCAGCTGCCAGGGCACCTCGTGTGATCCCCAGCTCCCCACTACTGCTTCCCCTAAACCTTTCATGAGGTGATGGGCAAGATCCACCATTCACATCAAGTGCACCCTCATGCAGCCTTGCAGGGGGCTTCCAGGCGTTTCTAGATCATGAGGCTGTAGGGATGGTTGTAGGACCAAAACACCCATTTCATAATGTGAATGTGCCCGGATGTATGGTACCATGTGCCCAGATGTGGGGCTGTGTGTGCCAAGGCCATATATGTGTTTGGAGCCAGCCGGGCATGGTGAGTGCTGCACAAGGGGCTGCCTCTGTTTCTGTCTGGGCTGATGCTGAGCCACGTGGCATTGCTGAGATGGGAGCTGGTGCTGCAGGGTGGTCCTGTGCCCTGCATCTCCCACCACGTGTGCTGCTGAGGAGCTTCCTGTGTTTGAGCAGCCGGTGGCTGAGCCTGAGCCCTGTCCCAGTGAGAGCCCTCCCTGATTGCTGCTTTGCTTCTGTTGAGCTGAAGCCAACCCTTCCCTGTTGGGTGATTCACTCGTGGCTTGTTCATTTGAATTTGTAACAGTCCTTTGCACACACCAGAAGAGTATTTAATGTGCAGCGTTTTGCTGAGCCTGTAGCCTTTGGAGCTTTTTGTCGAGACTTTCTGTGGCCTCCACGGGCACATTATTGGAGCAGTACAGTCCCAAGCACAGTGTTGAAAGCAGATGTTATGCTAGTTAATACAGAAGTGCCTCCTTTGCTTCGGGATGCATCCAGTCCTCGCTGCTCCTCAGAGGGAGTAATGGAGGTAATGCTGGCTTCTTCCTCAGCTCCCTGGGCTGCGCTGCGGATGCATGGCCAGAGCTTCATCCCCTCCACTGCTCGTGCTCCTTTGGTTTGCTCCCTTTCAGAACTAAAGGCCCATGTGGAGTAGTTGCATGGTGCCACCCAGGAGGGTCCCTCAGCCCTGGTGGGCTCCGGGTGTTTGCTGCTCCCTGTGCAGCAGGTTGGCAGCAATTCCAACCAGTGACTGGCTCTTCAGAGCAGCACCAGGAAATATGCAAATCTAACCTTTGAATTGCCTGAGCTGTTCTTTTCCTGGGAAATGTCACTCAGGGCATCACGCTGGGATTGCCAGGAGGGAATGGGCATCACTGGCATATGCTCTGTCTCTGGGGAGGTATCCGGCCAACCCACAGCACGGGGAGCTGGGTCCTCTGGGGAGTCTTTGGGTGCTCCCTGAGAGCAGGATCTCCAGCGCTGTGGAAGTGCTGGGAGCCCACGTGCTTGGCCTTGCTGTCAGCAGAGCCTGCCCTGAGCTGATGTGATGTGATGTGTGGAACGTGTTTCAGTGGCTTGAGCCAGCTCCTGGGCGATGTCAGGAGATGATGTCCCCATCGCTGGGTGCTCGGGGGGAGCTCTCAGCAGTGACACATCTCACAGTGGCTGGAGCAGCTTGGGGGAGCCAGCCCAGTGCTGGAGAGGGCTCCCCTGCCCCGGGGACCGCTGCAGGGTCAGATCCAGACGATGCTGCTGCAGCAGGAGGGAGCTCCCCGTTCCACTGAATGTGCAGTAGGCAAAGAGCTAAAGGGAATCCCAGCTCTCACAGCTACCAGTGACTGGTGGGACAGCTCAAGCTCAGACCAGAGGCTTGAAATGAGGGGCTGAGTTTAGAGGCTGCCCCTGGGAGGTAGCTATGGAACAAACAAGGAGGTGTGACTGTAGTGTGGGCAGGAGTGACCGGGCAAAGCAGATGAATTTCAGGACAGGTGAATAACCAAAGACTGCATCAACATCCGTGGAGGGCTTTGCCCTGGTTGCTGGATCGCCTGCCAAAGCCTTGCCTGCCACGTCAGCTCTGTTGCTTTTATGAGCTCCTGCCAGGGTGGATATCACAGAATCCCAGCCTGGTTTGGGCTGAAGGGACCTTAAAGCTCCTCCAGCTCCAACCCCTGCCACGGGCAGGGACCCCTTCCACTAGAGCAGCTTGCTCCAAGCCCCTGTGTCCAACCTGCCCTTGAACACTGCCAGGGATGGGGCAGCCACAGCTTCTCTGGGCACCCTGTGCCAGCGCCTCAGCACCCTCACAGGGAAGAGCTTCTGCCTAAGAGCTCATCTCAGTCTCCCCTCTGGCAGGTTAAAGCCATTCCCCTTGGCCTGTCCCTACAGGCTCTTGCCCAAAGCCCCTCTCCAGATCTCCTGTAGGCTCTCTTTAGGTGTTGGATGTTTTTCTCTCTGCAGCATTTCCACCATTCCTCTGTGGACTGTGCTGGCTTCAGGTGCAGCTCTGGGGGGCAGAGTACATCTGCAGAGCTGTGTGAATGGCTCTGGCTGTGTAGCCCTGTGCAGGGTGTCACCTCCAGCTTGCAGGGTTATTACAGTTGCCGGTACAGACCTGTCTGTGTTCAGGACAAATGCTTCAGGGTCAGCAGAGCAGAAACTCTTAGAGAACAAGCCAAGGTGTGCAGCTGGGCACTCCTCCAGGACCCTCTGCTATCAGCCAGCATGGGCAGCTCTAGGCTGGCAGGACCCTGAAATAACAGTGTAGCCTGCCTTCACAAGCATCCCTAAAAATAGCAAGGCAGGATGTCCATGTGATGAGTTTCAATAGGAAAATAGATTCATTTCCCAGCTCCCAGAGGGGTGTTTGGAAACAGCACAGAGTAAATAAGGGCTTTGAAAGTGATGACAAATACGTTGGAGGTGCCCTTCCAAGCAGCCTGAACTGTTTGATTTAGCACTCACATATCCGGTGGCTCTGAGGAGGGGAGCATGAGGCTCTGAGGATCTCCAGATCTAGTGTACTCTTATTTGCTTGGGTGCTAATGAAGAGAATGACAGAGCTCTGCGTGTATTGTGCAACTCTCTGTACATTCAGATAAGAGCTATTACAAATCCATCACAAGGTGTATTAAAATCTCCTTAATCAATAAACAATAAACGCAGCAGTCTTGGGACAAGGGCTGTGAGCACTGGAGGGGAATGCAGGGCAGGGATGGACACCAAGTCTCAGAGCAACAAGATGGGGAGGATGCTCAGTAAGAAGTATTTCCATTTCAGGAAGCATTTGCTCTCCCAGATCAAGATGCTGTGCTGGTGTCACCCACTTCTGTGATATGCTGCCTCTGGGGACACAGCATTTCAGTCCATGTTACTATGCCTGGGTAGAAGTCTGAAACTCACTCCTCTTGGTCCTTTTCTCCTGTTGCTCTTTCACCAACCAGGCTGGGTTTTCCTTGTCTCCACTGTCTTTAGGACATCAAGTGCAATAGCTAAGAGGGACACACTACTGGGTGGGAGTGCAGCCAGTAAAAGGAGGTGGCCTGCTTTTACTAAAACTATCTCAATTCACGTGTTGGCGCTGATAGTGCGGTCTTTCATGAGCAAGAAGGCAGTTGTGTCTCTTGCTTGGTGGGTTCAGAAGCCTGAATGTCCCTGACAAGGTTTATTACTCGGCTGATGCTGATAACGTGATGTTCGAGCCCATGCCTTGTCCGAGCTGCCTGTAACTCCCTGTGGTGCTCCCTGTGTGTGTCAGTGGAGGGTTGATGGGGCGATGTGTGTGACAAGCGTCCAGGTGGGGTGCTGCACTCACAGTCCGGCAGCGCTAACGCAGAACTCGCCAGGCAAAGATGCAAAACCTGAATCACCCTCAGACAGCATCTTAAAGCCCTGACAGGTTCCAGACACGTGGTTTCTGTAACAGGCTCGGCACTCACCTGCCCTGGGGCAGAAATACTGCTCTGTCTTCTGCTGGTGGTGCTGGCAGCGTTCAGCCCCTCATAAACTCATTGTGTCCTTCAGTGTCCGATCCTGGCATCTCTCCTGACCATTCCCTGTCCGGGATGAGCACGTGTCGTGCTGCAGAGTCTCCTGCTCCTCTCTGGCACCTTGCAGGGCAGCTCCAATGACTTTGGCTTTGTCCCTTAGGGACAGAGGTTGGGACTTTGGAGCCTGGCCTGAAAATAGCAAAGTACAAGTGATTGATTGCTGTGTCTGTAAAGAGTGTCTGTCTGGTGTCATGCTTCACTGTCTAGATGAGAGCAGGGTTTGTGCAGTGGTGGCACTCAAGTGTACCTCTCCAGCTGTGCTGCCTCGGCCGCCTCCAGCTGTCCCTGAGGCAGATGTGCAACTCACCAAGTGCCCATGTCCCTTACCCCCAGCACGGAGATCCTTGGAATCACCCCAGCCTGCCTTCTCAGGTGCCTATGCTAAACGTTTCCAGCCACCACCATCTATTGTAACTCCTTTTCCAGGGAGAGTGACAGCCTCTACTTCAGTCACCCATTACTGGGGCACCTATGCTGCGTGAAAGCTGTGCTGTGGCCTCAAGGGACCCACGGCATCAGCAAAGGGATGGATGGTGAGGGTTTTGCGCAAGGGTTGCACATGCGTACGGGTCTTTCGTAGGTTACTGACCAGGTTAAAGCACTCCAGTCTGTCTGCAGCACTGACCCAGCACTGCACAATGCCCCCATGCCCTGCTGAGAAATCCCTTCAGCAGGCTGTGGCCAGCCAGGCATGGGAGCAGCTCTTGCTTCAACTGCAGCCCAGGGGCACGGGGCTCTGCCTCCTGGATGTGCCCTGGGCTGGCAGGAGGGGCCAGATGGCCTCCAGAGCAAGCCAAGGAAGGCCAGGCACTGTGCAGGGCCAGGGGGTCTCCATCCCATGTGCTTTTATCCTCAGGATGGCTAAAAATGCTGCTTGAAAGTGGGTGGCCCTCCATAGACCTTCAGAGGTTGGCCCGGCCACCAGGGCAGCCTGTGCAAGCCAAGAAGGCTTTATGGACATGAATCCAGCATTGGAAGCTGTGGGCCGTAGGGTTTCTGACCCCATTGACATCTTCCTCAGCACTGCTTTGCTTGGCTCTGGAGATAGTCAGCGTCTCCACATCTGCCACGTGGTGATCGTAGAATCACAGCCTGGTCTGGGCTTTTCCAGTCCCAACCCCTGCCACGGGCAGGACACCTTCCACTAGAGCAGCTTGCTCCAAGCCCCTGTGTCCAACCTGGCCTATTACAAATACTTTGAATAAAGAAGAAATGAGGGCTCTCCCATGTCTGGTAATACATCGCAGCTGCACTCATCCAGAGCTGCAGCTCCCACCCACTGTGTGATGCCTGTGCTCTGGGATGGAGGCATTCCTTCCAAAACGCATTCAGGAGCAAACGTGAGCTTCTTGTGCACATGTCTAACTGCGGCTGTAAAGGGAAGCAATGGAGGTTTCAAATGGCACCGCCTGTTTCACCATTTCAAGAAGTGTGTCTCATAATTGCCTTGCTTATTTGGAACAAAACCCCCACTGTAGTTACTAGAAATTCAATATAGAAATTGCTAGTTACTACCCTCTGTAGACTAATTTTGAAGGTAGAAGAAGAATGAGGAATTTAATGCACACTATAATGAATGTCAATCTTCTCTCGTAATGAATAGGAATCACAGTTTGCTGCACATTGTAGGGAAATGAAAAGCATCCAAAGTTCAATTCACTTTTTCCTTTTTTTCTCCCTTTCTTTTTTCCCTTTCTTTTGGAGGGAGATAACAGTGAACAGCAGATGGGTGCATTCATTTGTGAACATTGAGGATTTTTATCTCTTACTGTACAAGTCAAGGTTTTCCTTCAACTGAGCTTTGTAAAATTCCCTGTACAAGCCAAGGCATAATGGCATTTCCAGAGCTGGAGCCTTGAGAGCAGAAGTGGGTTGGATTATTTTTTCCTCCCTCCTGTAGCAAACCACACAGACAATTCAAAACAGAGATGACCCAGCTTGTGCTTGATACCTGTTTGCTATTCTCAGCCACGGCTTTGCTCACTGGATTCAGGAGTGTGTGTGTGACTCTTGTGCAATTAGGTCCCTCAGAAGGGACACAAAGCCCCATCCTATTGCTGCACATGAAAGCAGTGCCTCTGCCTTCTTGCCTCGCTGCTTCCCTCACCAGCAGGGATCCCCCACTGTGAGCCAAAGGAGGAGTTTGCTGTGAGAGCTTTCTGTTGGAACAGACTGACGTGGTTAGCATGGGGCAGCCTCATTCCTGGCTGAGGATTGCGTGTGCTATAGCAAGGAGGGGTGGACGGACTCACCATGCCCAGCTCCATGGTCCACAGGACCTCGATCTGAGAGAGCTTGCTCTGCTTGCATGGTGCAGGGCTGCTGGAGGGGCAGAGCATCTTGGTTCTTACAAGGGGCAGGATGTCTGTGGAGCAGCAGAGCCTGTGCCAGGAGAACTTTGTAGTCATAGAACCCCAGAATCCCAGGGTGGTTTGGGATGGAAGCCAGGGCCCCTAGCTTGATAGAAGTTTTGCCCTGAGCCTGGGTGGACTCTAGGCTGTGCTGGCTTTTCAGATTTCTCCTTGAATCTCTCAGGGTTTTGAAGTCATTGCACTTGTCTGCAGGAGCCATGCTCACCTGAGGACCAACACAAGCCCCAGGCTGGCCTGGAGGGACACTGGTGGAAAGTGCCCCATGGCCACAGACCCGTGTTACAACTGAGATGATCCATGGACTAAATGCTGCAGAAGGGACCTGCGCCTGCCCTGAGCGGGTTCATCTTGCTGCATTCTGTATTTTCTTCTAGTTCCCTGAGCTGAGCTCCGTCAGTGCCCTCAGGAAGGAGCTTTATGAGGAGCAGCATCCTCAGATGACCCATCTGTCAGTGCTGCAGGTGGGGCAGTGCATGCTCAGCCTCTCCGAGGGCTCTGCTTTGGCAGGTGGGACCATTTTGCTGTCCCAAGCCTTGCAGTGCAGCCTGTGCTGGGCCAAACTGGGCCAGTGCTAAACCAGTCCTAAAACGGTGCTAACTCTGCACACTATGACCTTTCTGTGGGAAAACCCAGCCCTTGTGGACCAGTGCCTGTTGGAGAGTCCTGGACAGGTTATGAGAAGGATACTCTCATATGGTTCAGGTCCTCTACCCAACATGTTCTCTTCTGGATTATGTGCACATCTTCCTAGAGCCTGCTCTCTCTGCATGAACATATCCTCTACATGGACAGTTCATGTAGGTATGGCTCTCCATCATGCGGGTTGCTTCTGGCATGCTGTGAATTCATGCTGATGGGAGTGGTTTTAAGGCAGGCACTGTGGTCAGGAGGTCTGAGATGGTTCTTTACTCCATGAGCGTCCATTCCACCAAATGGCAGAATCTCCATCTCCTGCTTATTTTGTGACCCCCACCAGGCTTGAGCAAGGACAGAACTAAATCTTTTTTTCTGGAGCTGATTCTGCCCATCTTCTGCCCAAAGCCTGTGATTTCCCTGATGTGCCCAGGCAACTGCTCTGTGCCCTGCATCTGCTGGACTCAGCAGCAGGGGAAGGAGGCTTTAGGTGTGTGTGAGCGTTGGGGGTTACAGAGAAGGGCTTCCCCCTGCAGGCCCTAGCACCCAGAGCTCAGGCATGGAGAGGGTGAGCTAGAGGCAGAGAAAGGGAATTCTGAGCAGCTCCTGGGGACTGAGCTGAGGGCTTGGCTCCGTCAGCCCCGGGATGCGTCTCAGGAAACATCCCTGGGTAGGGGTGTGCCAGCAGAGCGTGGTGTGAGCCCAGCATCCAGAGACAGAGCTCGGAGGAGGAGGTGTCTTGCAGGGGCCGTGGGAGCCCCACAGGGGCTCCTGCTTTCGGAGGTGGAGGCAGGAAAGGCAGCTCCCCCAGGCAGAGGTGCCCTGAGGTTCCGTGCTGATGTGGTCCTGGGGACGGGGAAGGTGTTTTTCCGTCCGCTTTCTCTCATGTGCAAATGCAGCCTCCAGCTGAGCAGCTGCCAGCTCCGTGCCAGAGGAGATTAGAGTTCCACGGGCTTAAAATATTTATTAATGTGAAGATGTTGTTAGCACTTAAGCTGAGGCAATACAGTAGAAGTCTTTCTGTCGGAATGGAAGTTAGTGATGCTGAAAAGCCATTAAGCTGTAAATATAAACTGTATTAAGTGCTCAGTAGCAACCTTAAATATCCCTTCGCTGGTTGGTTCTGCAAGGCTGGGTGTCTGTGGAGGGGATTACTCACCTCCATCTCTCCGTGTCAAGCCCAGCTCTGCCCAGTCGCTTTAAGAGGGGTGTGAATGGGGTGTGAATGGCTTTGCGGGTGACGTTTCCTGAGCGGCACAGCTCAGGGCTTGCCTTGCAACAGGGAATGTAAGTGGGGCAGGACAGCAGAGAACTGCAAAGGCTGCGCTGGGAGCCGGTGGTCGCTGGCTCACACACCGCAGGCTGGTGCCTCATTTCTCACTCCTTGGTTTCTCTTATGGTGCAGAAGTCAAGGTTTGATTTCCCTCTTTGTCCTGGAGGCACCGGCACCTGGACAAGGTGAGTCCCTGCAGGTGAGGCTGTGAGAGAGATGCTGTACTGGGCACTGGCCATGGGCATGACTTGCAGCCTTCCACATTCAGCCCGTGCTCCTTCCCATCCAAATGGGCTCCTTGCCTAGTACAGGATCAACCCTGATCCTCTGTCCTTGCAGGTCAGGCAGAAAAGAAAGGATTTTCTCAGAAAGTGCTTCCAGAGCTCAAAGTGGATCTCATGTAATCGCACTGGCTCTGAGCCTGCCCCTCTCCATCCCTTTCCTGCAAGCTGCTCATAGGTACAGCAGTAAGGGGAGAAATGGGGTGGTGCTGGCTGTCACCCATATTCTCTGGGCTATGGCTGTGCTCCGTAAGTGCGTGCTCAGCACAGGGTAAAGCAAAGCAGCAGAAACCCTTGGTGCTTGTTCAGCCTGGAGAAGAGAAGCCTCTGGGGTGATATTATAACAGTCTTCCAATGTCTAAAGGGGCTACAAGCAATCTGGAGGGGCTTTGGACAAGGGCCTGTAGGGACAGGCCAAGGGGAATGGCTTTAACCTGCCAGAGGGGAGACTGAGATGAGCTCTTAGGCAGAAGCTCTTCCCTGTGAGGGTGCTGAGGCACTGGCACAGGGTGCCCAGAGAAGCTGTGGCTGCCCCATCCCTGGCAGTGTTCAAGGCCAGGTTGGACACAGGGACTTGGAGCAAGCTGCTCCAGTGGAAGGGGTCCCTGCCCATGGCAGGGGTTGGAGCTGGAGGAGCTGCAAGGTCCCTTCCAACCTAAACCAGGCTGTGGTTCTGTGATACCCTCCTGCTTGTCCAGCTCAGCTCTGCTGCCCAGAGTTTAAGAAACCCTGTACTTTCCACCCAAGCACTCAGCTCTTCCTTGGACTTTGGATGTGCTGAGTCCCAGGAGCTGGTTTTGGGCAGATTAACCCAAGCAAAAGGGCTGTACGGGCTCCGCACCCTTCTCAGCCCTCCCACAGACCCTCTAGCAGCAGGGCACTGTGCAAAGCAAAGGGATGAAGTCTGCACTGCAGGACCTGCCTGCATCCATTGTTTAGCCACATCCTTCTGTGCTTCAGCCCAACTGTGGCACTTGATTTAGTAAACTCCCTTTATCCAGGAGAGCTCATATTTCAATCTTTAAAACCATCCTGAATAAAGATTGCAAAAAGAAGAACTCGATGCTCTCTGGCTGCTCAGAGCATGGAGCCATATGGATTTCTTAGGCAATTAAATTTTACATAATAGAGTCCCTAGATTGTACAAATTTAAAGAGCACCTGGAATGTGCAGACATATTCTGAAACTTTTAATCTCATATTTCAGCCCTAGACCATTAATCTGTCACATTTCTTGCCTCTATTTTCTATCAATGCTGCTTCAGAGTTGAGGTGTCACTGGTAAATGCATCTCTTCCACATTCGTCTCTAGCTCCTGTTCTGCAGGAGGGATAAGCAGTGGGTAGGTCACTGCAGAACCCACATCACAGAACTCTGGCAAAAACTATTTGCTGACACTGCTGCCTGCTGCTCAGTGGCTCAATGTCATCACTGTGTGTGCAAGGGGTCTTCAAGTTGCACACCCTCTCATTCCCTTCTGAGCTCCTGAGCACCCTGCTGACCTCTGGCTATCATAAGTAACAGTGGCCTCTTCCCAACAGCCCGACTGGGCCATGATCTGTGCGTGACCTGCTTCTTCCCCTTCGTACTCATCCCTGTGTAGCAGCTGCCCTCAGCCAGCCCCATCCAAGCTGGAGTGAGGCTGCAGAGCCCCATCATCCCCAGCCTCCTGCCCAGCCAGCCCAGCCCTGCCTTCTTCATCCTTCCCGTCCCCAGCCAGCCCTTGCCTGCCAGCCCTGGCTGCTGGCTGGCTCCCAGGACATGCTGCAGAGTGTAATCCCCTTCCTGTTGGGCAGCTAATTCTGGTGTGCAGGCCCCTTCCCTGCCACCCTCATCTCTGAGCTTACCCCTAAGCTGCTTTCCCAGGTCAGGCAGACAGTGGTGGTGCTTCTGCTTGCCCTTCCTGAGCGGGAGGATGCTCTATGCCTGTGCTCATATGCAGATGTTTTGTGTCTGTGAGCATGAGCTGACTTCAGGAACCAGAAGCCATACTAGTTATTTTTGATGATTTAAAGCCTGAGATGCAGCCAGTGGGCTCTGGCCCTGAGAACATCTCCATGTTTTCTGCTCTCCCCAGTGTGGCTGTTGCTGTCCCATTTTCATGGGGACCCTTTTCTGCCGTGACTTACAATTTCCTTGTTGGCAAACAGTTGTAAGAGGCCCAACTGTATGAATCCTGCTGCTCTGAAAGCTCCTGTCTGGTGAGGAAACGACTCTGGTAGGCTGATACCCATGGGACAGCTCCTATTTGTTTGTGCTGTTACAGGTTTGCCTTTGGGTGAGGGAATTAAAGGGGAAATTTTTCCCTTTACCCATCCCAACAGCATCCTCCATGGTGCAGCTTCTTCCAGCAGCAGCCCTTTGTTGCTTCTCTCCTGGGGAACCTGGAAGGTGTCAGCCTGGGGTTGAGCTGCACACTGTCCCCGAGGTTCTTCCAGAAGCTTTGGAGAAAAAAAGGCACAGCAGGGGACAGCATATCCAGGAAGCCACACCGCATATCCCACCCTGCATGATGCCACACATCCCAGCCTCCATGATACCATGCATTCCACCCTCTGCTACCCACCCATAGGCCTCTGTGGGCTCAGGCTCTTTCCAGCCCTCTGTGATGCAGCTTCTTTCTGCCTCAGCTGAAACTCCATCCACTTCCATTTGAAATCCAGGTAGAGAGAAGAGGGGAAGCAGACAACTGACCTGGTTTAGTTCGCCTGTGCACACAGTCCAGTCCCCTTGGCTGCTTTAAGCTACTGGCCCAGATGGGTAAAAGACACATTATTTTCATGTGCAGTTGGGAATGAGGACAGGTCTGGGTGTTAATTTGCTCTTTGTTGCTGAAAATTGAGGAGGTTCGGAGCAAGGCAGCTCAAGGTCTGTGTTTTTTCCTAACAAAGTTGGAGGGATCTACTTTGCAGAGCAAAATGAGCAAGAATGGAAGCAAAGGTGTGGATGTGATCTCTGGAGCCTGAGACCTCTGGGATGCTTTGAAAATTCAGAGCTGACCCCACTCCCTGTGCTTAGAAAAGTACAAACTAAACAGGACAGCCCTGCCTCCTGCCCCATCCATGGCATTCGTTGTGAGGACTTCTGAAAGACTCTGCAATGTGCTGCCTGCTGAATAAATGATAACCGCGCTCCCTCCGGTAGAGCGCGTGTTTCAGGCTGCACATCCACAAGCAAATGAAGTGCTCTTCAGTGTAATTCCAACTGGAGCCGTTTGCTTCATTTTGAGGACTGTATTCAAATTGTTCTTCTTTTTCTCAGGCTGCTCATGAGGTGGATCCCTCTGCCTGGAGCTGGGATGCGGAGCGGGCTGGATGGGGGTGCTGGTGTGAGATGCTGTGTGCTGCTCCGGCTCTGCACCGAGGGCTGGGGCTGCCCACTTTTGGAGAGGGCTCAGGAGGCACATGTTTAAATCATGCTGCTGTTTTAACCCAGGAGAGCCCAGGTCCTGTACCTGGGCTGTGGGAGGGCTCCCCTTGTGCCTCCCTGCGAGGCAAGGGATGGGGCACAGAGGTGCTGCCAGGTATCCTTGGAGCAGGGATTTTGCTGTAGGGTGCAGACCTGTTAAACCAGATCTTCTTGCCTGCTGTGCTTTGAGAGCAGCCTGGAAATGGCTCAGCAAAGGATGGGGTAGGACGTGTCAGAGTGCTCCACGAGGAACCTCACTGCAGGGACGTTTTGCAGCCCAGCACTGATTCAGTGTAAAGGTCCCCAGGATGTGACACTGAGAAGCAGGGATTAACCCTGTTTGGGAGGCACAGGGCCTCCCAGTGCTGTATGGGAGATGATGCTTCAGCTCTAGAAGTTTGCTGAGCATGGGGCCGTGGTGCTGTGCACCAGTATTGCTGCATGTGAGACCTGCGAGCCCAGGAATGTGGAGTGCATGGAAAATAGTGGGTCCGGAGCTGCTCCAGCTGCTCTAATTCTCTGCAGGCTACAGGAGAGGCAATAGCTGAACATTTATACACAAGTTATGCAAGGATATAATAGCACTTTATGTTGCAGAGCAGTCCAAACTGCACCTCATCACCCCTTTTGCTGGCTTCCTGCCTGCAAACTGGACTCATGATGTGTCAGTTGCAGCTTGTGTCTGTCCACAGTGTGAATTATGAGACTGGTTTCAAAAAAGGCTTTAAGTGTATTTGGAACATAAAGGGGAGCAGGATCCCCGTGCACCTTCTCCATGAGCACAGTCCAGTCAGAAATATTAGATTGATCAGTATTTTATCTGGGAAGGAGGATGGCTCCTTAACATCATTAAGTGGTGACCTTTAAAAGTCATATTCTCCTGTCAGCCAGATCGGGCAATGGATGGAGCAGAGACGGATGGCAGCGATGGGGAATAGAATAAACTGTTTGCTGAGATCAGTGCCTGTGTGTTTGCAGGGCTGTGGAGGTCCCTGGGCCACTCTTCACCGTCTCGTTCTGCACATTTCTTTTTTACAGCAGAATAAATTCTGTTTGGTGCCCAAGATGAATTTTCAGAGTCATATGTCATGTTTTACAAGGGGCTGACAGCGCAAATTGGGGGAGAGTAATGGTGCTCAGCCCTAACTCACATCAATGACTTTATTAGATTTCTCATCCAGAAGCAGACGAGCAGGCTGGGTTCTTGGGGTGTTTTTTGTTGCAAAGCTCATCTGTTTAGTTTGAGCTTCAGGTTTTGGTGTGTGTCCATGGTCTGCCCAGACGAGGCTGTGAGATGCTCTGGGTGGCAGCACCAGAGGCAGAGGTGAGGCTGGTCACTGGGGAGCATGCAACGGCAAAGCAGATCTGGGCAGGCTTGCCTTGAACCCTCTGAGTTTATGGCAGCCCATGGCAGTGTGGTGGTGGGAATCTGCTCTCTCCTGCCTTCTGTGTGGTCTTGTGTGTTCTAAGTTTGTGCACGTACACTGCTGATGCTGTGAAAACAAGACCTTTTCACGGTAGAGGGCTGGATTATGGCTGGCAAGTGTTGCCCTGGTGGAATAGGCTCCTAGAATCATGGAACAGTTTGTGCTGGAAGGGATCTTGCAGCTCCTCCAGCTCCAACCCCTGCCACAGGCAGGGACCCCTTCCACTGGAGCAGCTTGCTCCAAGCCCCTGTGTCCAACCTGGCCTTGAACACTGCCAGGGATGGGGCAGCCACAGCTTCTCTGGGCACCCTGTGCCAGCGCCTCAGCACCCTCACAGGGAAGAGCTTCTGCCTTAGATCCAACCTGAATCTCCCCTGCTTAAGTCTGAACCCATCACCCCTTGTCCTGTCCCTACAGTCCCTGGTGAAGAGTCCCTCCCCAGCATCCCTGTAGCCCCACTCAGACACTGGAAGCTGCTCTGAGGTCTCCACGCAGCTTCTCTTCTCCAGGCGGAACAGCCCCAATGCTCTCAGCCTGTCTACATGTGGGAGGTGCTTCAGCCCCTGAGCATCCTCGTGGCTTCCTCTGGACTTGCTCCAAGAGCTCCATGTCCTTGTGTTGGGCACCCCACAACTGCACACAGTGCTGCAGTTGGGCCCTCAAGAGAGCGGAGTATGAGGACAGGATCCCCTCCCTCGACCTGCTGCTCATGCTTCTCTTGATGCAGCCATGGAAATGTCTTCATGATCTTGGCTCTCATCTTCCCTCTCCTCCATCTTCCATGGCTACAGAGTGAGGGCAGGTCCAGCTCCATGCATGGCAGCGTGGTCCTGCAGGCACAGGACAGCCTCTGCCACAGCCATCCCTGGAGCTGCAGGTATTTGTCACCCCTGCACTCACAGATGGCCTGGGACGTGCCGTTGCAGGTCTGTGGGTGGCTGCTCTTGCGCGTTGGCTTTGCTGCAGCCTGGGAGCCCTCATGCAGCCAGAACCTGCATCTCTGCTGGGGTGAGACCATGTGTGTGCACCCCTCTGCTGCCCCCCAGCCTGGAGAATCCAGCCTCCGGGGGGGAAATCAACCTCACGTCCATGTGCTCGGAGGGCCCAGCTTGCTGTGTTCCCACTGGCTCATGGAGCTAAGGTGGGCTCTGTGAAGTGGGTCCAGCTCTCATGCTGCTGCCCACAGCCTGACTCAGTGTCTGGCAGGCAAGAGAGATGCCCCAGGGGAGGCAAAGTGGGAAGGAAGCAGGTGAAGTTCTGGTGTGGAACGGGTGTAACTGTGAGGGGTTTCTGCTGCCCCAGGGCAGTGGGTGACCCATGATCCTGTTCCTGTTACTCCTCTCAGCAACCTGGGGCTGGATGCAGGGAGGCAAATCCGTTTGGTCTCTGTTTCCAGAGCCTGCAGCCCTGGGGCTCACAGTGCACCCTGGAGCATCCTGCAGGCAGTAGGGATGCCACGTGGGATGTGTGGGAGGATGAGGCAGGGCAGAGCGAGATTGTGTGGGGTGAGGGTCGGTGCTGGGGCTGGATCCTGAGTGTGGGCACATGGCATAAGGCCACTGTGACCCACCTGTGTCTCATGGAGGAGCAGAGGAACAGGCTCTGTGGTACCCAGAGCTGTCTGCTCCTGCCAAGACACAGTGCAGTCATCACGGTATCATGCTTTCAGAGATGAGCAGGGAAGTGCTGCACCTCTTTTATGGTCCTTTGACCTCTGAGAGGTGATGGTGAGGACTTGGTGCTTATTCCCATGCACCCAGCGTCACGGCAGTCTGTTGTTCACCAGTGAGGCAGAGAGGAGCTGTGTGCAAGGAGGGGTGACAGGTCCCAGGGACAGCAGGAGGGGCAGAGCCCAGCTTTGGTCTGAGGACCCAGATCAGGGTTTTCCCCAAGCCTTGAGCAAACACAGCAGTTGGCAGGGCTGCTCTGTGCCCCTGAGCCAGGCTGTGCGTCCCAGGGAAGTGAGGACCGAGCTCCTGTGTCTCCAGTGAGGATCTGCCTGACTTTGGGATGTCTTTGCAGAGCTCAGGCAGGCCTTAAAGCAGAAGGTTACCCTAATTTATAGTCCCTGGATTTATGGGAGGTATATATCAAGGGAGAGTGTAATAGCTTTCATGTGGCCCATCAGCAGAGGGGGGACCATACCGAAGTCCCTGGGAGCAGGGACAAGTAGGGAGCAGGATCACTCACAAGTGTAGCTGCTTTAACTCTTTCATTTCAGGAGCAGGGAAGAGACAATCGGGCCACTGCCTCAGTGCTGCTGCATCTGGCTCCGTGCACTGATTGCAAGCAGATGCTGAGTCTGTGCTGGGAGGAAGCTGGAGGTGGTACCCAAAACCCCTTGGCTTCAGATAGTGAATGTGAAACTTAAGAAGCAGAGATTTCCCAAAGCTTGTCCAAAGCAGCACATGGGGTCAGAGATCTCACCCATTACCACCAGCCTCCCTGTTCTGCCTGGGGAACCTTCTTGGAGATGCTCTGTCCCACACACACCTTTTGTCCATGCTCATCCTCCACACCAAGGGCATGTTCGGCCTTCCTAACCATTGCTGCATCCATACCCAGAGCTGGTACTGCTGTTCTGGGCTCTTTCTGCCCCTTGGTCTGCATTGGGGACCTGCCCCAATCTGTGCCTTCAGCCAGCACAATTTCTTAGTGCTCCTACCTTGTGAAAATGGCTTCAGTGCCCTTTGGTTTGACAAAGAGAAAGCTGAAAGGGCTGAATTGCTCCCACTTTGCTCCCCATAGCTATTCCAAGCAGCCAGCGGGCCCTGAGGAGGGTGGGGATAGAGCTGTGGGGTCTGATCTCTGCTGCACAAACCCTTTCCTCCTCTGTGCCATTGTGCAGTGCCCCATTGCTTCCACCCAGAGCTGCCGCAGGGGCACAATCCCTGCCCTGGCCCTGCTGCCACACCGGTGCTGGTACAGGCCAGGATGCTGGTGGCTTCTTGGCTGCCTGGGCACAAGCTGCTCACGTTCAGCTGGCCCCATCCAGCGTGTACCAGATATTCATAGCTGATGGCTTGTCTGGGAGCTGACTGCAGGAGCCACTTCCCAACAGGAGCTTCTGGATGAGCTGGATGAGCTGCAGCATTGGGGATAGAAGGGCTCCTTGAGGTTTGGTGTCTGGTGTGGACAGAGCTGGGCTGGAGCAGACTGTATTCCCTGCTGCAGGACCAGCAGAATTACTCTCTTTCTGACTCATTCCTGAGGCTGCAGGCAGCGCCCAAAGCAGCTGAAGGATGCTGAGGCCCTGGGAGGAGTGGGAAGAGGGAAGGGTGAGCACATGGGTGGGTGCAAGCAGGGTCCCTGACCCTGCATCCATCAGCACCACCAGCCCCACGCACGATGGAGAGCATGAGCCTTCCTCACACATCTCAGATAGCATCAGTGGCTGGAGTACCTCAGCTTCCTGAGCCTGTGCTCTCACTGAGCAGGCTCCTGACATCAGCAGGAACCAGTTGGGTTCCGTCACGGACCCAGCGGGGCAGGATGAGCCCTCTGTGGTTCCACTGACCCCACCAAATGGAGCTGCATTTTTAGAGCTGCTTTGTTGTGGGTGTAGGAGGAGGATGGCTGCAAAGCTGCTATTCCTGGGGCCCAGGCTCTTGCGTCCTTCCTCCTCCTCCTCTGCAGTCCCTGTGTGGAAATGGCTGTTGCCCACTCCAGAAGCTGGCATTGCTGCTAGAAGATATTCTGCTTCTTTAGCAGATCAAGAGCTTCAGCAGTTACAAAAACTTCTCTTTAAAAATTCATGCTGCTCTGTATCATGTTAAATATTTATTCTTAAGGAACAATGAGTCCCCTCCTCCCCCATCCTGCTATGATACCTCTTTTGCATATCAGCTGATTAATAATTAAGCATCTCCATTTTATTTTGACTAACAGAAGTTGTGCTTTCGCCAGTCGGATGCCTCTTGTATTCTGCTGAGCTGTGAGTTCACTTTCCCCCTCCACACCAAGGGATCCTCTGTGGTCTCATCGTGGAGCTCTCCTGCACTGGGAATCGAAACAGGCCATGGGCAGCCCTGGACCACCTTCATACCTGTAACGCTGCAGAGCCCATGCTTACCTGGCCATGGAGCAGGCTGCTCTAGTGGAAGGTGCCTCTGCCCGTGGCAGGGGACTGGGACTGGATGAGCTTTAAGCTCCCTTCCAACTCAACCCATTCTATGCTATGGTTATATGATGTGGTTGGGCAGCCAGGATGACCCACTGCAGCAATGAATGCCTGGGTGCTAACATTATCTCCTGCTGAAGCAGGAAATGGGAAGAAATTGGGTATAAAGTTAACTGTCCCAGCAGCACAGAGCTGCTGCTGAGCCACTGGACTCCATGATGAACACTCAGGTGGTGACATGAAGTCCAAGAGGACAGTTTCCTCCAATGCAGCTTTGAGTGGCCCCTGCTGGGGAAGCCACTGCTGAAGCTGAGACCCAGACTCCCTAAATGTGGAAGGGGAGACCTGTGTCCTTGAAACAGGGACTCGTCCTGGTGATGCAAGCAGGGCTGCTTAGTCCCTTAGACCCACTGGATGCACGCTCCTTTGGGAGCGGCTGGTAGGTCCAGATCTGCAACTGGAGCCTCCCTGTACCAGTTCTGTGCAAGAGAGAAGCACGGTGTCTGCAGCTTTGTGGGACTGGGCACACAGCAAAGCTGTGCATGTGCTTTGCACCTCCCAACAGGTATGGAGCCCTTCTGTGAAGCCAGATCCAGTATACAAAGGGTAACTGGAGAGACCTGGGAGCCAGCCCTGCTTTAGTGGCAGCTCATGGCAATGCTACTCAGACACAGCTAAGCTCAGGAACAAGGGCTGAGGAAAGAGCTGACACAAGGGCAAACTGCACCCAAGGATTATAAAGAATTAATCCTGCTGATAAAACTGGATTACTATTCAGGAGAAATGCTGAAAACCCAGCATTTGTATTCTGTGGTAGATTTCAGTGTTAGCCCCCTCTTCTACCTGCCCCAGAATTCCCAAGGAAGAACAAAAATAACTCAAGTTTTCCCATGGAAATACAATCCTGGCTGCTCTGCAAACATGGGAGCATCTTGTTTTCTGTAATTCCCATGCAGAGTGTTGTATATTCTTTTCAGCAATAAAAATGAAGCTACAGGATCCATTTTGGAATAGATATTTGAATGTTCAGGAAACAGGGCAATTAAAGCAAATTGTGTTAAGGTGTTTGTTTGGGGAGCTCTTGTCAAAATAGGTGTGATTCCTCATTGTAGTCCCTTTCAGGAGTGCTGCATTCCCTAAATGCTCTGTCAAAAGCATCTCAGCTGGCTCTACCCTTTAGACTGGAATTACAGAATGAAGAGACTGTGCAAGACTGAGATTTACGGAAGCATTTGGTGCAGATTTCCCATGAAATCATTGTCTCAGGCTGGGTTTTAACAGCCTGGCTTGTAAGCACTGTCATGAAGAGCAAAGATTGCCTGTGGGGCTGTGAGCAGAGGGCAAGCATGGGTGATGGCAGAGCACGGGCTGGGTGCTGCGGCTGCGTGTGGGTGCAGGGGACAGGCGGCAAGCGGCGTTCCTTATTTAACAGCTTCATTAGTGAGCTCAGGCAGGCGCAGGCAGCGCGGTGATGGAGCCGCAGATGGTGCTGAGCTGGGGGTGTTGCAAACAACAGCTCAGTGTGCAGTGCCTGGGAGAGGACGGGAAATGAGGCATGATGGGGTGACACTCAGCTCACGAGCAAATGGCCCGGCGCAGAGGTGGCCAAGGGCAAAGCTGGCAATGAAGCAGCAATGAAGACCAAGGGGAGAGCGTGCTCAGGAGGCTGGGTGGCAGGTTTCATGTGCTGCACGTGCTGCAAAGCTCTCCTCAAGAAAGGGGAGCTATGTCCATCCTGCACTTGGTGTCAGGGGTCCAGCAAAATCTTGATGACCTGGAGCAGAGAGGGCAGCAGGAGAGAGCAGGGTGTGTGCTGCTTGCATTGATGAGCGTGCTGTCTGCCTTGCATGGGTATGCATGTTACAATCTGCTTGTAGGAGGGGAAGGGACCGTGAACGAAGAAGTCCCACCTTGAAAGGGCCAGTTTGGGTGGTATCAGGCACTGGCTGTAATTGCGTACAGGGCTGTAGCGTCCCTCCTGAGGACCCACAGCTGGGATGTCTAATGGAAGAGCTGCAAGTGTTAAGTACAGCCTTTGACTGGCTGCCACATCCCTCACATCAGGCAATGGTGGCTTTTTCCTGTGGGGCTTGATTAAAAGAGTGATGGTGCATGGGCTCTGCGGGATGGGGTGTGGGAATGCAGCTTGTATTTTGGACAATCTGCCTTTGAAAGCGCCAGTAGATGGAGGAGCTGCTGTTTCCATTCACTGTTCGTGATTGAGGTTCATCACTGTGACTCATCTCACTTCTGATTTGAATTCTCTGGCTGTAACCATAAGCCACTGGATCTTGCATTGCCATCCTCTGCTGAATTAAAGAGCCTTTGAGTACCCTGTAGTTTTCTTCTCTGAAAGTGCTTAGGTGCTGTTATCAGGTCACCTCTTTTGGCTTCTCTTTAGAGGAGAGGCAGATCATGTGTTCTCTCACCATTTTTCCTGGATGTTGGTATTGTTTTAGGCTCTTCTTTATAGCTGCTCCCCCTCTTCAGGCTTGTGCCTCTCTCTGAACTCACTTGGGATGGTTCTGCATGCAGTGACACTGTAATCCTGCCTTCCTTTTGCTGCAGTATGGGCCAACTCCCTTCTGGACTTGCAGAAGGCCACTGAAGTGTGATCATGTTTATTGCTGGCATTGGTTCCCAGCACTGTGACTTGATCCCTGACGCTGGCTGAATGCTGCATGTTTGATGAGCAGTTCTTGGTTTTGGACATGCCCTGGCAGGTCCACAGCCTTGAGGAACAGGAAGAGTTGGATCTGGTGAGTTTGGACAAGGACAATGAAGTTTTGTTTTACCTCGTTCCTCTCTGTGTGGAGCTGGCTGACCTTGTGCCAGCAGTTCTGCTCTCCTCTGCTTGGGCAGCAGCAGCCTCTCCCTCTTTCCTCTGCATTTATCTGCTGTTCAGTGCCACTGACTTTTTATGCCATCCTGGATGGATGCAGCCTCGGCTCCCCCACTGCAGAGTACAAGCTGTGGTTAATGCCTGGGCCTCCCAAGCTTTTCCTTTACTACAGCATCTTTTCTGAGGCAGGGCAGCATAAAAGGTTAGTGTGGCTGCCCCATCCCTGGCAGCGTTGGACGAGGCTTGGAGCAACCTGCTCTAGTGGATGTCCTGGGCTGAGGCATTGAATGGGCATGGTTAAAATGGTCAAACCAGAGGTGAACTGGCTTAACTCCTGCAGGCCCTTTCCCTTCCTGTGCAACTGCCCCAGGGCTGCAGGAGTGAGAGGCTCAAGGTTCATCCCTGGACACCTAATGCAGAGTGGCAGAGACAGGACTTGGGCTCAGCTGCAGTTCCCCACACCAAGGACTGACCCCCAACCCCTCTGAGGTGCAAAGGCATAAACTTGGTGAGACTTCCGAAGACAAGCTGGTGCCCAGCCTGTCCTGAAGCAGATCCAGCATCCCAGCTCACTTCTGCAGGCAGAGCCAAGGCAGTTGATGCTAGGATAACAAGGATAATGCACCAGTGGCAAGGGAGAGCAGCACCAAGGCTTGGACCAGAACTGACCTGGAACCTGTCTCCGACTTGCAGGGACCAGGAATTGCCCTCGTGCACCCTCAGCCACCTGCTGCTCCCTCCGAAGCTGGACCTCTCTCATCATCTTTTCTCTGCCCATGTGGGTTGCAGCCAGGATGAGATCGGTGGGTTAGCATGTCCCTTTATTTTGTTCCATCACTTGGAGCAATGGTAAGTCCAGGAGCTTGCTGGACATGGCTATTCCAGGATACTGAGCTACAGCCACCAGAGTCCTTTGGGATCCTGCCTTCAGTACAGTGACAGTTTTAGTTGCCAGCTTTGAGTT
Organism: Pezoporus wallicus; assembly: GCF_028554395.1. Lineage (NCBI taxonomy): Eukaryota > Metazoa > Chordata > Aves > Psittaciformes > Psittacidae > Pezoporus > Pezoporus wallicus. The sequence continues at coordinate 939,643 of NW_026635187.1, read as the reverse complement.
TGAGAGAAAAATAGGTGGTGCGTAAATAGCAGGGACACGGTGGGAACTGCAGGTGAGTGTGCACAGCAGGACGTGTGGAGTGTAGCAAAGGCAGGGGTAAATGTGCACGCAAGTTTTCCCTCCTCTTTTCCTGCTCTGCAATCTCTAGTGGAAACCCTCTGGTTCTGCTGACTTTTCTTCTTTGCTCACACTGAGCCCCACGAGTGCTGCAGAAATACTCCCTTTCACTGCAAAAACACAGGCACAGTGAAAAATCAGCATTTTCCAGCAGTCAGAGCAGGGGGTGAACATGTGAGCAGGGCTGGGGATGGACCAGGAGCCTTGCTAATAGAGGTCAGCACCTCTCCTCTGGCTCAGGACCCTGTCCTGAAATTGCAAGCACTGCCCGTGGGTGGGAGGGACAGCACACATTCACCCATGGTCCACCCACAGGAGCCTGGTCCTGCTGTCCTCCTGTGCTGAGCTGCTTGACATCTGTCTCCTTCCTAAGGCATAGGGTGACTCTGAGCTTCACTAGCCCGTGTGGGTATGTGGATGGTCTCATGCTGAGCTCTCCCCATTGCCCCCTCTCAGCAAGGTGAGCAGCGGTGGGCAGAGGCACCAGTAATGTCATGGCTGATGCAGAAAGCAGATATGAGCCCTTGCTCAGCTGGAGGATGCTCAGGTCCATATCTCCCCCAGCCAGGAGCTTGTTCCTACTCCAGCTGACAAACAGGGAGCTACACTTGGGCCTGCACAATGCCTCCAAGCAGGCACTGCTTGTTCTCCTCCTTTTCCATGCTTAGCCATGCTTTCTGCTGGAGTTCCCTCCTCCGCAGGTTCTGCAACGCTCATTTCCATGGGTTTCAGGCAAAGCCAGGCCAGGGCTACCCTAAGGAGCAAAGCTTTCCTAGACAATGTATAGGAAGGCTAATAACTCCTTCCTCTCCTATTCTGTGCCAGGCTTGTCTCCTGGGAACATCTCCTCTTTAAATAGCAGCCTGAGTGGTTTTAGGTTCCAGAGTGGTTTTGCAAAGAATTGCATCAAGGACTCTCAGTGCTCGACCTTTCCCATCTCACTGCGATCCCCGAGCGTGAGGCTCAGGCTGTGAAGTGCCTGGAGCTGCTGCTGACCCCAGGGGCCCTGCCCTGGCATCCACAACCAGTGCTTGTGATGGGGCTCATGCAGACCTGGCCCACTCTTTGCATGGGTGGTGGTGGTGGAAAGTTCTGAGCTGTCAGGCCACAGCCTTGGCATGTGCCATGCTGGTGCTGCTCTGCCTCTGGGAAGACACGGTGTGATGGTGCTGGCTGGGGTGTGCTGGGTCTGTGAGTTCCTCTGGCTGAAGTCAGAGGAGCCGAGTGGCACCAGAAATGCAGACACTGAGAGCAGGAGGAGGCAGAAGCACCTGAGGTCTGTGCATGAGCAGACCTGAGGGACTTCGAGCAGCAGGAGAAGGTCACAGCAGCACCATGCAGGACATGGGACCTGTGTGGGGCAGGAGATGAGAGGGGCAGCCAGCAGGGTCACCTGCCTGCAGAGGGGCTTGCACAGAGCTGTGGGTCCCAGGCCCACCGTGGCTATGCCAACCCCACCTGAGATACCTGTCTTTGAGCTGGAGTGGCTCATGGCTACCAAGGCCAATGCAGGAGAGGACACCTGAGTGCACTGGTGGGAAAAGGTGAGATAAGGGCTGGTGTCAGGAGCTGGAGCTAAAGCATGTGTTGTTTAGCTAGAGCCGGCGCTAGCTCCTGTGCCAAGGGGAATGGTGGCTCTGGTGTCACTGGCAGGTTAAGGGGACAGGTTTTGCATTTGCCTCCTGCTGTGAGCCTGAAGCAAAATTAAACCCAGGCAGTTTTATTGTCTCTGCAGTGCAGGAGGTCAGAGAACGTGGTTGTCTCAGGGCTGCTCAGCCAGTGACCATGGACAGGGCAGGGATGTGCCTCAGGGGCAGGTTTATTCTCCCTTCAGCTCCCTGACCTGTCTCCTGCATGCCAGATCCTTGTTGGCCCCTTGCACTTGCTGGACCAGGTCTGTGGGCTCCATCCCTTGCCCTGCAGTTGCAGTGCACTGCTTGTTCAGAGGAGGAAGGTGCTCAGTGAAGGCACATACATGGCTTGGACACTGTTCCTGACCCTGCTGCATGATCTGGTGGCCTGAATGAGCGCAGATCTGCTTCAAAGCCAGCACTTCAGAGAGCTGTCGATGTGTGTGTGACACGGCAATGGCTGAGCTGTGGCCAAGGGCTGTTCTGTGCAGAGAAACCAGGGAAAGCACAAAGCAACTGGGGGAAAAAAATTAAAAAAAAAAGATGGTTTTAAAATTTAAATTAGTTTTGTTTCTTTTCCTGTTGAGCGGCTGCTTTTCCTTCTCTTCTTACAGGCTTCTCTGCTGCTAGCATTGTTTTGTGCTGCTTTCTTTAATTAGTTTCTTAGTAGCTACCCAGCTTTTCTATAGAGGCTTCTGCTTCTGAAGGAGTTTATTTTTTAAGGTTAGTCCTTAAGATGCTCATCCATGCTGAAAAGCAGTGCCAAAGCCCAAGGAAAATGTTATAGGAACAATATACTTAGGCGAGGCTGGACAGAGCCTTAGGTGACATGGTCTAGTGTGAGGTGCTCCTGCCCATGGCAGGGGGTTGGAACTGGATGATCTTAAGGTCCTTTCCAACCCAACCCATTCTGTGATTCTATGATACAGACCTATTTGCTGAGCAACACACTCCACCTCCTGATGCACTGAGGCGTCTCCTAGCAAGATGTCCAGAGGCTTTGATTTGACCATATCCTGTCAGAGTTTGAAGATTGAACTTATTGTGACTTTGTCTCCTCAAGCAGTTAAATGCTTTAGAAAGGCCTTCCTAATTCTCTGGGGCTGGGGGTGCTAGGTTCATTTGGAAATGTCAACTTGTGTGTACAAGTAATTTACAGCAACTTCTTTTGTGCATTAAAAACTGAGATCACTTTTTAATGTAAAAAAAATCTGTTTGGAGTGTGCAAAGATTTTATGCCACTGAATAGATTTTTTAATATGTGTGTATTAAGTCTATGGTACATCCATGTTTTTAATAATCATAGAATCATAGAACCGTTGAATGGTTTGGGTTGGTAGGTCTGAAATAGGTCTCGGGTAGGGATGGATCCACAGAGTTTTTTACACTTTCAGAAACCTTTTACACAGAGATCTCCAAAGCAATGAGTGGGGAAGGGCAGATGAGCAGAGAGTAATGCATCAGTCACTGTAACACTGGCAGCATGCAGTAGAATGGGCAGAGTCTCGTGGCACATCCATCAGTTTTGGAAATCTTTGCCCAGGATGCTGTGGGAGTCAGTGAGCCTAAAGAGAGGAAAGCCAAGTGTGGTCTCTGGGATCCACTGGTGGACAGAAAGTGGATGGTTCATATGCAGCCCTGATGTTGGAAGCCTCCAAACTGCTGACTCCTACCTTTGACAGTGTGTTAGGGGAAGGCTTACCACACTCCTGCCCTACTTCATGTACTCTTACCTAAGTGGAGGCTTCTGGCTGTGTTAGAGATGGGATGAAAGCCCTGCTGACTTTTGCTCTGCTTCAATATGACAGTTCTTGTATGAAAAAAAGGATGTAAAAACCAGGTTCATAGGAGCAGCTAAGACCCAGATTTGGAGCTGCTTAAGTGCTGCAGAGACAGGGATTTAGCGAAGCATCCCACAGGTTTGGTTTTTTTTTCCTGGTTGGTTTATTCTCTGTGTGTGTGCAAGCATGTGCGTGGAAATGCACAGTGTATTAGTGCTAACTGCTTAGTTTCCATAGACAGACAGCTCATGCAGCTGCTCAGTACATCATGTGTAAATCACACAGCAAACACAAGTAACGTCAATCATTGCAGATGTTCTGAAACACTATGAATTTCTTGTATAGAGAAGGTCCCAAATAACAGTATTACCGGCTCTCCTTGTTCATTGTGCTCGGATCAGAAAGCTTTGCTGGCAGTATGATGGGAGCAGTCATTCGCCTTCCCCAAGGTAGCTCTGAGCTGGAGGGGCCTGGCTATCTCCTCCCAAGGACGTTTTTCATTCTGGGAGGAAATAACCTCTTAGTGTGAGATCCCGGGATCCTGCACCTCGCAAATGCAGGATGGTGACGAGTGTCTGCCCCAGCTTTCCAGACTCCCATCATGTGTGCTGGCGAAGGAGCTGCTTTGGCTGGACCTTCAGCAAGATGCTGTCTCTATGGGACTGCTGTCCTGTGTGTGCCAGCCTGACCTGGAGATCACACCTACCTCTTGATGGGGTTAAACACTCAGTTTGGCTGATTTCACCAAGTCAAAGGGATCCTCCTGATGACAGCCTTGATTGTAACAAGAAGTTAGCAGAAGGTTACTTGCTGGTAAAGCCAACCAGCAAACCCAGCTCCACTCCCAGGTCTCCTCTGGTCTCTGCTCCACCACAACCTCCTACCACTTCCTCCAGGACAACACAAACATGGAGACACCATGTGTCTGTCTGGGCTGGTGTGCTCCATGCATGTGCCCTTGGCTGGGGAAGCACAGAGCTCAAATACAGGATACAGGCATGTCCTGGGGACTCCAGTCATTTCCGTTCACATCACAGACACCACCTCCAGGATCTTTTTATTGTAGTGCTGTTGGAGCTTCCTTACATTGGGGTCTTGCTGACAGCCCTTGAGCATCTGCAGGCCTCCTAATGAAATGCTCTTAAGATGATTTGAGAACAAATCTCTTTGATAAACAAAAAGGGACCCTCAAGTGCTGATTTCACCTCTTCTTGCAAGAGGTAGTTGAGCTGCTGTCATAAGAACATACTGTGACAGTTTGCAGATTACACACCATAGGAGGTCCTTGCTGTCCTTTCACAGTTTGAACTCGAGTTTCCCTCTCCTTACCAGCACACCCTACACCATGAACCTTTTCACCACTTCACAAAGAACTTGCAGTAGGAGCATTTCAGAAATCATTGCTTATTCAGTATTTGTGACAACCTCAGAATGCAATTCCAGTTGCAACAAATGAGCACACAGGTGCTTACTCTGTCATTACCCAATTTCTAAGGGTTCTTCCTGGAACCCTTATTTTTCATGCTTTCATAGTCCTCCTGTTGCAAAGCTCTGATTTTGCCTAACAAATGACTCTGCACTTCACCACTCACCCTGAATTTACTTCCACCCATTTCCTTACTCCCTCCATCAGGAATGGGAGTTGTCCCCTGACCTTGACTTGTCACAGTCTGAGCATGAAGATGTCATGCTCATCTCTCCCAGATTTCTGACCCAGGTCAGCAGATAGAATCCCAGCTGCTTTGGGTTGAAGGGACCTTAAAGCTCACCCAGTTCCAACCCCTGCCACAGGCAGGGACCCCTTCCACTAGAGCAGCTTGCTCCAAGCCCCTGTGTCCAACCTGGCCTTGAACACTGCCAGGGATGGGGCAGCCACAGCTTCTCTGGGCACCCTGTGCCAGCGCCTCAGCAGCCTCACAGGGAAGAGCTTCTGCCTTAGAACTTCTCCCCTGTTAAAGTTTTAACCCATTCCCCCTTGTCCTATTATGAGCCTCATGGCTCTCATGACTCTGATTGGGTTGAAAGGTGTGTTAACAGATGCTCACTTACTCTGTCCCTGCAGTGACCTGCATGTGCCAGTTGCTTGCAGAGCTCCAGCCTATCATTCTGCAAAGAAAAGATTAAACCAGCAGCTGTTGTGTTTAGTACAGCAAGAAAAACCTGTGTCTGTAACACCAAAACTTTGCTGCCTTCTAGTTTTCTCTTCTCTGGCAGCTGGGATGGCGCACAGACCAGATCAAGGTTTAAAACACCCTGTGGCTTGAGCATGATTGTGTAGCTTGTCCTGCAGCCCTTCCCCTGCTCCAGGAGGCAGTGGCACCTTTACTACAAGCCACCCCAGTTTGCATCCCGGCATGGACCAAATTCCAGTTAGCTGGATGTGGTGATGGTGGTGTCTAGGCAGAGACACATCTTGGCTGTTTTTAATTGCTTGACCATGCATCTTTTATCAGGTGTTGTGGAAAGGAGCAGTGTCCTCAGTCCCACAGTTCCCTGGAGCGAGCCATTCTGTGGCTGATGGGTTCTCAGGCTCTGCTGGGTTTGCAACGTGGGTGCAGGAGCTCTGAACACCTCCCTCTGCCCTTGCTCAAGCTGGGATAACATTTCTTCACTCCCCCATGCTTTACTGAAGTCATTTATAGGAGATTACCAACACATTTATACGTGCTATGTCACCTCCCAAACACTGCTTGCTTTCTGTGGTGCTGGAGCAATACAAAGCATGCACGTCAGCATGTGGGCTGGGGCTGCTTTCAGGGACTCTGTGGTGTCACAGGCTTATCCTTTCTCCTTGCCCTTGAGCAAAGCCCTCTTGGGATGCCTGAAGGTACACCTGCCCGGTTAGCTTCATGTCCCACTTTGGAGTGCCTCCCTTGCAGTGAGGATGTGAGCCCCAGGGATGGTGGGGCAGCCCCTGGCAGCAGGGAGAAAGAGCTCCTGGGAAGGCAGCAGGAGCCCAGAGAATGCATCCCCGTCTCCACTGGTGTATTTCCCTATGGAGAAGGCAAAAGCCGTACTCCTGGCACTGAACCTTGTCCTTGGATGTGAACGGCTCAGCACAAAGCGCAGGCATCACAGCACCCACCTCACTGTGCGTTGACACTGGCTCCTGGGAAAACAGCATCAATACGAGGTGAATATTAATACTAAGAGGAGGAGGCAGAGCCATTGTTTACCCTGCTTTTGTTAATCAGTTTGTTTCCATTCGTGATCCCAAAATGAAATTAAAAGGCTCTGTTTATATTGCTGAATTATCATCTGCTCCAGCAGGTAAAGCACTTTGGCAGAGAATTAATGGAGCCGCGGACAGATTTGTGTCAAAAATATGTGCATATTTTCCCAGCAAAGGATTTGTTTGAGATGAGCTGGAATCTGATGCGTTTGTGTTTAAATAAAACATCATCCACCAACCACCCACACTTGCTGCCAGGATGTGGTGGCCCTGAAACAAGTTCACCTTTAAAACAGCTGATTTGAAGGCTTTCCCGTTGTGAGAATCAGAGGTGATTTTCCAAGACCAAAGCTACCTTGGAGAGTAGCTTAAGGAGTCAGGATATGCTTGAAGGAAAAACCCAGTCCTGATGCCAGAGGAAGACAAGAGAGTGTACACAGGGCTTCGGTTTGTCCTCAAGAGCTAAATTGTGCTGGAGAGACAGGGCAGGTATTTCTGTCTCAACAGCAAGAGCCAAGTGCAATCCAGCACAGAATGGGGCCCTTGCACCTGCCTCAGAAGGCTGAAAAAAATCCAATTCTGATCATTTTTGCTCCAACAGCACTACATTTATAACCCAGCACAAGGAAGACAAGATCTAAAAGCCAATTTAGCAAAAATAGCCTTTGCAACTAAAAATTAATGCTTCAAACAGCCTAAATGAAGCTTGAAAATAGCTTTTTTTCTGCTCCAACCGATGATTCACGTGCCTATTTGCAAACAATTCAAATGCAGTAAATTGAGAGGAAATATAAATCAGGCTCCTAAGTGAAGCTGCATAAATCCAATAAATGATTGATGAGAGAATCCTGTTTTAAGACGCTGCTGTCTGTCTCCAGTGCTGAGGCAGAAAGTAGTGGGGCCTTCACCTCTTTGGGCCATGCCAAACGAAGTGGGTTTGCACCAACCTCTGATCCCCTGACTCAAGGTCAGAAGCTGCCCAAAGATACCTGCAAAATAAGGCAAATGACCTGGCAGGGATCTTGATGGATCCCAATGGAAGAGGAGGTGAATGGACTCTCTGGCTGTGCTGCAGAGGAGCCAGAGCTTGCAGTGCAACCCTGCAAGGGCTCCCCTGGTCCCAGACAAACGTGGCTTGGACCTGGTGCTGTAGTGCACCAAAAGCATGGTTCAGTCCAGCCAGGAGCCATGCATCTGGAGAGGGGCTATGGATACGGGATGTAGGGACAGGCCAAGGGGAATGGCTTTAACCTGCCAGAGGGGAGACTGAGCTGAGCTCTGAGGCAGAAGCTCTTCCCTGTGAGGGTGCTGAGGCGCTGGCACAGGGTGCCCAGAGAAGCTGTGGCTGCCCCATCCCCGGCAGTGTTCAAGGCCAGGCTGGACACAGGGGCTTGGAGCAAGCTGCTCCAGTGGAAGGGGTCCCTGCCTGCGGCAGGGGTTGGAACTGGAGGAGCTTTGAGGTCCCTTCAACCCAAAGCAGTTGGTGATTCTATGATGTCTACCTGGTTTCAGGGCAAAGGAGCTGATACGTACAACAAAATACTGTCTCAGCAGTAGGACCGTGCTCCTGTGGCAGGTCTGGGGCTGGATGTGCCCTGGTGAGAAGCTCTGTTGTGCTCTGTGCTACTCTCTGCACACTGGGACGTGTGTCCTGCTGGCATAGGGAAGGTCTCAGCTCTGATCTGAGATCACAACGGCAATGGCAAAGGCACTTGGAAGGGTGGCTGGAGTTGACGTGTTCCTAGAGCTGATGACTGTGTCAGACGAATGGGAGCACAGAGACCTGAAGATACACCCAGAAATCTACCCAAGAATAACCCAAATCCAGCCAAGGCTCCTGCTTGCTGCAAGCTATGGGTGGTACAGTGTCGTAGTATCCAAACCTACAGGGGATAACCCCCTGCAAGACACCAGCTTATGACCTGGTGACTGATGTGAGCGATGAGTCTGTAACACACCAGCAGCTCAGTTAGCAAACCCTTAAGGCAAGGAGGAGATGTGGGTATCCCATCCAGCTGCCAGCGCCCTGTCTCCAGTACAGAGCTGGGGCCAGAATATCCCGAGTCCCCTGAAGGGCTGGTTGCTCATCCTGCTTGTATTGAACAGCTCTGCAGGCATGTGCAGAGTGGGATGTGTCACACGCTGCTGATGCAGCCCTGAGGGCTGGCAGTCACGAGTTGCTTTTTCCATTAACAGAGCGATGGGTGCATTGGGGAAGGGACAAACCTCATAGGGGCTGCTCTGCAGCCCTAGTCTGGAGTACAATACTTCTATGGTGCCATCTTTCCCATCCCTTTTTGGATGGAGAATCTGAGAAACAGCAGGCTTCTGGTGACCATGTGGTGCTGGGCTGTGCTGCACTGTTCCTGCTTTGAGCTGCGTCAGCCTGGGTTGTAGCAGAGCAGATCCCCCCTGAACAGATCTTGCATTTCACCTCCACCATCACCCTTACCCTGCCCCGCCATCGAGCTACCAAAAATGCGAGGGGAGAGGATGACTTGCTTAGGAAGGCAGCAGTGCAGACAGCAACGTGATGCTCTGCCTGCCAAGGTGCTGGGAAGAACCTGATCAAACACCATAGCCTCAGTGCTCCCTGCTTTGTGCTGGGCTTGGGAGGTTCAGCAAACCTTTTTCTGCACCTGACAGGTCAAGACAGCTTCCACCAGCTCCTGTTACCAGACAGCGTGGCATCAATCAGCTCAGTGGAACAAGGTGGCTTGTCTCTGCTCCAGGTTGTCCCTGTTTGGATTTGGCTGTGACACAGTTTTAATGAAAAATTTATTTTGTGAGAAAATGGATTTTCAATCAAACGAGGCATTTCTGCATAAAATACTGTTTGCACTGACATTTCCCATTTTTTTTCAATGATGCAGCTCCCTTCCTCTCTTCTCCCACCCTCTTCCAAAGAGACAAGCATAAAAATAATTCAGCAGCAGTGTTAATTTTTCAGTGGAAGTGTCTGCTTTGAGTAACCGAGGGCTGCATATTTTGAGAGAAAATCAAATATTTTTCATCAAAACTGAGGAAAAGTCGGTTTTCAGAAATGAAACCAACAACTGTTAATGTAGGGAGGGAATTATAACTATCTGCAGAGAAGTCAGGGTCTGTAACTGGCCGCCTGCAGCACAGGAGGGGGATGCTGTGTCCCACCAAGCCCCTGGGCTCTACAGCCAGGACCAAGCACAGCCACAGGGGAAGCAGGGACAACAGTGTCAGTGGCCTTGGGTTCCTCCTCTTGCTCATGGCCAAAAGCCCAAGATGCCCTTCTCCATGATGGGATTCACTGTGACTATCTTCTGCTCTCAGGAGGCAGTGCCTGGTCCTCCTCTCGATCCCAACGAGCCTGGATCAGGCACCAAATTCATCTACTCTGGTGACAAACAACATGATGGGCACAGGAACAGGAGGGAGTCTGGGGTCTCAGGGGATGCCTGGTCTGTAATGGAGCTGATTTCTGTGCACCACATGGGATAGCTGCTGCTGGGGACATTGCCAGCCCCGGTGCCCTAGATCTGGATTCCTTCTGCCCCACTTCTGCCTGGCCCATTGACAGACCAAGGAAGGTTTGGGTTTTCAAAAGCTCCATATGGCAAAAGTCTTACAAAGGCAAAGGTTTTACTTCATCAAACCGTTATGGATAACTTAGTACTTATGTTATCCATATGTCTATCTATTTGGATGGGATCTTAGGCAGAAGCTCTTCCCTGTGAGGGTGCTGAGGCACTGGCACAGGGTGCCCAGAGAAGCTGTGGCTGCCCCATCCCTGGCGGCGTTCAAGGCCAGGTTGGACACAGGGGCTTGGAGCAAGCTGCTCCAGTGGAAGGGGTCCTTGCCCATGGCAAGGGTTGGAACTGGAGGAGCCTTAAGGACCCTTCCAACCCAAACCAGGCTGGGATTCTGTGATACCCCCTATGTATCCACTGGGCACAGCTGAGCATCCCTCAGCAGAAGACTGCAGGTCCTCCATCCTTTGGGTGTTTGGCTCTGCAGATGCAGGGCTCAGGGCCAGCATGGGGGAGCCCAGCGCCTTGTCTGCAGCCATGAGACAGCAGCAGAGGAGCAAGCAGCAATTTCTGAGAGATGCGAGAGAACGTGTTCCATATTCCTACTCGTGTGTTTTGAGGGGCAGAGGCTGTATCTCCCCATACAATCCTTTGCCTTTATTGCAGCTGAGTTCATTGGTAGGAAAGATCTTCTGGGGATCCACAGCTGCCTTGCTGAAGGTCACAGGGTCGCAGCCTGGTTTGTGTTGGAAGGGACCTTAAAGCTCCTCCAGCTCCAACCCCTGCCACAGGCAGGGACACCTTCCACTGGAGCAGCTTGCTCCAAGCCCCTGTGTCCAACCTGGCCTTGAACCCTGCCAGGGATGGGGCAGCCACAGCTTCTCTGGGCACCCTGTGCTAATCTTCTCTGATGTTAGCTCATCATTTGTGATCCCGCAACAGCCCTGAGCTGGCTGCTCATTCCCACTCCCTGACACAGCTCATCCTGGGAGCAAAGGCTGCTGGTGCAGGACTGGAGCTAGAGCTGAGGCCATGGCTATGTAGACGTGGTGAAGCTGTCGAGGCACTGCGCTCTGCCTCCTGCATGGGGGATCTGGCTGGTTGCCCTTTAAAGCATCACAGCTACCTCCAGAGGGGCCTTGGTGAGATTCCCCTGCCAGCTGTGGCTGGCAGCTGGCTGGGCACGCGGCCTTGGGAAATTCTTGCTGTTTTCCAGCTCTTGCTCTTTTGCAGGACTAGCAGAATTTCTCAGTGTAGAGACATTTGTCAATTTGCATAATTAAAGCACTGCAAACTCATCCAGATTCACAGATCCCTGCGCTGGCTCCCCTGAGACTCACCACTTCTCTCCCATGAATTATTTATTGGCAGCGCTGTTTCAAACGGGCCCCTTTGTCTGCTGTGTTTGCTCCAGATTTCATCTCTCTGAGGCGGAGACGATGCTGTGGTCCTCTGAGGCAGAGCGTGGGGAAAGGAACAACTCCATTTGCCACAGCCCTTCTTTTCACTCTGCCCATCAGGTGAGAACAAGGGAATTCCCACAACAATATGGAACTGCCTGTAGGAAAGAAATGTGAGCTGAAGGAAATGGTACCTCTGCCCCTGCTTGGGACATTAGGGCTTCGCATGGGACAGGCTACAATACCTCTCCAGCCCCAAGTAGTTGGGGAAGCAAAGGGCTTCCCCACCCCAAGCTCTCCTGTGTGCTCCCCTTCTCCTGGTGAGAGTACCAGTTAACCAGCTTGCTTGCCAGAAACCCCTTTTCCCTGACTCAGGCACACAAGAAATAACAGGTAACACAGGGGAGAAAGCCAGAGAGACAGGAAGGCAGGAGCAAGTGGTGTGTACATAGAAACCTCTCTCATATTTGCAGGCTCTCCCTGTTGGAGTCGAGTGTGTGCTTGTAAATCCCACATCAAAGGAATACAAATATTTGTGCTGTGAAAACACTTCCAATGAAGTCCTGGAGCTCTCCTTCTCAATTCCTTTTAGCCTCTCAGAGGTCTGTTTGCTTCTCGGTCTGTGGGAGCCCTGCAGATAGTCAAACCCCTGAACACACAAATGCTGCAGCTCCTTCCCTAGCCCGTGGCTATGATGGCTCCCTGCTGGTGGCATCCAGAGAACCAGGAGCCCAGCCCTGCCCAGCAAATACGGGCAGAGACGCAGCTGCTTTGCCTGCATCTCTCAGCAATGCCTGCAGAGTAAAGTGGGGGTGAAGCACACTTGAAATCAAAATGTGAAGTTCCCAAGTGCTGAGTCAATCAGAGAATCTAGGTGTCAGGGCTGGAAGGCACCTTAAAGCTCCTCCAGCTCCAACCCCTGCCATGGGCAGGGACACCGTCCACTAGAGCAGCTTGCTCCAAGCCCCAACCAAACATTTAAGAACTAAGCCATGTCCTGCTCAAAGAGCCCTTGCAACGAGGCTTCTCTCTTTTATTCCTCTACCCCGCAACTTCCCGTAGCTCAGCCCTAAAAAGTTGCGAGCTGCCAAAACTGCAGATGCTCTGCGCATTTCTCATCCTCTCCCCACCCATGAATATGTATGTTCAGCAACATGGCTTTTAATAACATAAGCACTTGCTATTCCATTTCCTGGGGCTGTGCCAGCACAGGGCTGCCACGGGAGGGAAAGGCAGCGATGGGGCTGACCTGGGCAGGAAATTCACGGTGCTTCACTATCCTGGGCCCTTTGGCTGCCTTTGGTCAGGGCTGGGGGTGCTGGTGCTGCTGGTGGTGGGCTTCAATGGGTACCCAGCTGAAGGCTTCCCTCTGGGAGATGGGAGAGCCCCTCGCTGTGCTCATCAAAAGGTGTGATCACACCTGCAGCAGCGAGGCCCGCGCCTGTAATTCCCAGCTCCTGTCCCCTTCGTTAAAGCAGATGAGGCGAGAAATGGTACAATGCAGTTGGGGGCTATTGTGAAAAACCTCTGCGAAGGATGAAGGATCCTCACAGTGTGATGGAAGCCAGAATATTCATCTGGGCTTCTCATGCTTTATTGTTATTTATTTATTTCCTTTTCTCGGGGACTGCTGTTGCAGATGTATTATTTATACAGCAGGAAATTAGACTCTGAGGACTGAAGTACTCTTCAAATAAGCTTCCTAATTCTGTCAATTAAGAATGCACAGGCTGCTGGGTCTCTGGCTTGGGAAGAGCTGCAGAAGAGCGAAAGCTGCCCCTGGTCATTGCTCTGATGTGCTGTATCGACAGCATGCTACAGACATTGCAGCTAGAGGAAAAAGATCTTGGTCCCCAAATCAAATGGGTGAGATGCTAGGAGCATTATACAGCAACCCTTGCTGATTTCAATGGGACAATAACTATCCTGTGCTCTGTCAGGGGGATACTGAAGGCCTGGAACAAGTGGTTTCTCTGTCGTTACGTTCTGTGATGAAATCTGGTGCTTTTCATTGCTATTAACAAATGGCTGCTGAAGCTGAGAGGCCGCTGTTATGAGTTAGGGGTCATTCATTCTCTAATTAATTCAGTAATTCTTCATGTGCTCCCGGGATAGTTCTAGAGCAAATGAGTTGACATGTAATTAATACATAAAAGAGCTTCCCTCTGTTATTGCCTCCCCTTAGCCAATGGGCATCTGCAAACGGGTTTGGAAGTCTCCTCCTGCACTAAGGCATGGGGCACTGTTCCTGGCCATGGCAGAGGGCACAGGGCTGCAGAACAGAGAGGCTCCTGTTCTTGCCTCCCTCAGGAAAGGGAATGTGACAGGGCAGAGGAGAGGATGAAGCAGACAGACTCCACAATGCAGCTGGGCACAAGGCCACAGCCAGCCAGCACCATGCTGGGAAACACTGTTCCCTTCTACCTGCAGAATGCTCAGCCCTGTCCTGGGACAGGAGATGTTCATTCTGTAGCCAGGAAGCAGCAGCAGGCAATGGGAGGGATGCTCTGGTGTTGAGATGACATTTGCCAGCACATTTACAAACACCTTGGTGCATTTTCTGCTTGTCCTCCCCTTAGCGTTGCGATGAGAAAGGTGAGACCTAAGAGGACAACCCCAGTCTCTTACGGGCTGGATAGTGTCCCTTCTACTGTCCCACAAGTACTGTGTGCATGCGGATGAGGGAAGGAGGTTTATGGCTGCAGCAAGGTTTTTCTTTTCTTCTTTGCTATGAATTTAATGTCCACTGCAAATGCAGATCTCTCCATCTGGAGGAGAAAAGTGCCTGCCTGCATTGTCTGCTCTGCATAGACGTGATAACTCATTCTGGAGGACAGGGATGCACCACTCCATGCAGCACTTGCATGAGTCCTGATGAAGGACAGGACTGCCACTACAGGCAAACCCCCTCACTGCTCTGGGTCAGGGGTGGGGAGGTGATCTCTCTTCTGCATGCAAAGAACCAGTCCAGAAAATAATTGATTCTCCTGTGCCCGAGGAGCATGGGTCTGGCCCCAGTGCAGGCAAAGATGTCTTTGAGGCCTCCAGCTCTTCCCATCCCCTTGCAGATGAGTCCGCAGTGACTGACTTGCACAGTGCTTGTGTGAAGTGAGCTGTGGATCCCTTGTCACAGAGAAACAGAGAAATCATTTCTCTTGCTTTCTGTAACCCTTGCTGCCCTTGGCAACATTGCTCTCTCCCTCTCCTTTGTCACCTAAACAAGTTTTCCCACCAAGCCTTCTGTAACGCCTTCCCTGCTTCTGCGAGCATGGGTTTAATCTCGAACACGGTTTTGTAGTCATGATGGCTGTGGAAAAAGATGAAATAACTCAGCCATTTGGATTCACGCTCTTTTAGTGCTTGTGTATCACATGGACTTCTGCATGGGGTGCTGGATGTGGAAAGTGTCCTTTCATGTGTCCTTTCCACCGTTTTCCATGCAGTCATGCAGCTAGAGTCCGGAACGTGGGCACGTCTCTGTTCAAGCAGCTTCACATGAGAAGCAGAGATGCTGGAGGGTGAGCATGACCCCTCTGCTGTCATGGTTGTAGGACTGTAGAATATTGAGGGTACAGGTTCAGCTTTCCTGGGAGCATGGAGCACCAGCTCCACCATCAGGCAGGGTGATGCAGAGCAGAGCTGAGAATAGCTCTGATGATGATGAGGGTGCCCGCTCTTCATCCATGGGCTGGCATCTTTTTTGGCTTTGGCAGCACCCAACACCTCCCCAGGTGCTTTCCAGAATCTGGATCTTAATCCCATGTATCCCTGGCCGTTGCTTTCTCTTTTCCTGCCTGCTATTGGTTGCAGCACTCTTGGTCATCTACATCTCATGTCCACCATCTGCCCCTCTGTCTCATCCTCCCGTGCTGTCTGTTGGGGCTGTGGTGCCTTCAGTTCAGTTTTGCCCTTGTGCTGGTTTCTATCTCTGCTTTTCAGCAACGCATGTGTGCCAGGAGCAGCATGTCAACCTTCTGTGGCACAGCCTGGCCCACTGCTGACCCTTGGATACTGCATGAAACCAACAGCCTGATAAATAGGGAACAAGACTCAGCTCTGAATCGCAAAGGCTTCAACTCCTGCATTGAATTAGAGGGAGCAAGCTGCCAGCAGGCACTCACTAGCAGGCTATTTCTGCTTTGAGGAAGCTCATGAAATATAAACCACACATGGCAGTAGACTTCTCCCTGTCCTTCATGCTTATGGGGGAATAAATGCTTTTCTTTTCAGCTCTAGTGAATGCAGGACTGAGCCTCTCCATCTGAAAGCACTGGGTTTGCTATGGAAACCAGTCCTTGTTATGACAGCACTCCAGTCCTCATCCAGGGAGGAATCAGAGACAAGGCTTCTGGGTTGGAAACAATGAACATGTGAGAAGCACTGAACCTCTTCTGCACCTCGCTGGGGCAACTAACTCCCTGCTTGGTTGGCCTTGCTCTCAGTCTGAGAGGGCAGTAATGGAGAGGGGCACTCAGCACAGGGAAGAAAGCACATCATAAAGCTCCGCATTCTGCTTATATCTAAATGGATCCTTTTCTTCCTTTCTAATCCTATTCTTTAGTTTTCTTCTTTTTCAGTCCTGCCAGAAAGGAGCGTATAGAAATATAATCCAGTGTTTTAAAGAGACAGCACACTTACAAACAAGGATATGTGTAGTTAAAAGTTGGCACTCTGCTTTTCTACTTCTCAGGAGACAGAGCTTTGCAGGGCCCTGCCCTTCGGCCCCTGGGGATGACTGTGCTCTGCAGCGGGCTGTGGGTGAGAATGAAAAGCAGGGCAGTCCTGCAGGGCACTTGCCTCTCATTCTCAGACATCTCTGTCACAGGCATGATGCTCAGCAGAGATGCTGTGCAATGATCAGCAATGGAGGAAGCCACTGGGGATTTGCCTACACACGTCACTGAGCCACCTGCCTCTGCTTCCAAGTGTCCATAGCTGAGCAGGTATCTGCAGAGCCAGAAGACAGCAGAGAGGAGGGTCTGTAAAGCAGCAAGGCATCTAGCAGGGCAAAACCTACTCAATGTCCACACAGGTGCTCACTGAAGGTCCTTGCAGTTACTTCAAACAAAGGCAGAGCAGCCCCGTATGGATGTGAACATCTGAGCTGGTTGTCCAGCGACATTGGTTTGACTAAACCTAAGAATCTTTGCATTCTTTACAGATGATGGAGTCCAGAGCATGATGTTTCTCTTTCTGAACACCTGCACTTCCTCAGCTGAATTGAGTCTGTAGACCAGACTGGTTGGATCCCCTCCCCAGAATTAGAATCATGAAATACAACTGCAAATAGAAGTTAATATAAGTTAATATAAGAGATTTGTTGGTGTGACCAAATCTATGCTTGCATTGGAGCTGGCCCTTGAAGAGAGTGAAAACAGGATTTCCTGAGATTTATGGCTGCCATGGATCATCTCCAAGACCTTTTCTGGGGGGTCCCTGGCCCCACAACAACCCTCCAGCCAGTCTCCATTGCTACTGCAAGCAGGAGAGCCTGTCCTGCTTCCACAGCTGACACCAGATCTGTAAATCACTGCACAACCCCCCCTCCTACCTGCCTGCCCTCCTCAGGAGTACTTAAATCAACTCTAAATGAGCTCTTTTAAGGAAATGTAGGCAATCAGTGGTGAATTATTGCAAGGTACAAGGGCTTTCTTAAAAGCAACGAGCACTTACTGGTCATCTGGACTCCAGAAGGCACAGCCCTTTAAATCAAAACCCACAGGTCAGGCTAAGCAAAAGCCTCTGCCACGCTTCCTTGAGCAGAGTCTGTGAGTGCAGGTTGTCAGCATCTTCCTCCCTCCCTGCTGTCCTTTCAAACCATCCCCTTCAATACGATCACCGTCTGTTCTGCTCCCTCTTTTCAAGCTTGCTTTTGTGAACTGTTTTTCAGCCTGAGGACAGGGTGTACTCAGTCTCTGGCTGGTTTTGGGACCCTCTCAAGCTCTTTCCACGCTACCCTGCTTGAAGCCACAGGGAGGCCAGCCCAAATCAGAAGATCATGGTAAATGGCTTGGGAAAGGGATGTCACTCTCTTCAGTGGTGTGCTGTGATTTATGAGCTTGTCACTGAGCTTTTCCTCATCCACTGTGTTTGCAAACAGCAGCTACAAACCTCAGCTTTGAGTAGGGAAGGGAATTCTCAGAAAGAGCACAGTGTACATTTCATTCACCTTTAGGAGATCTGGGGAGATAGATGAGTTAGCATTTTCATCTTCTTTGCCAGGAAAAAGAACAGAAGTAGCACTAGGAAGAAAGCTGTGCTGAAATCTTGGACGCAAAAGCTGGAACTGCAAAACTTTCATTAAATTTCGTAAGATCAGTGATGAAATACTGAAAGTTCTCAAGATCTGCAGTGTGTGAGTGCCTACACATCTCCCTGCCTTTGGCAAGCAGGCTAAGGCTGAGGTGGAACTCCTGCCCCTTGCTCCTCCTCCCCTTGTCTTTCCTAAGCCGTTGAAGTGAGGGGAGCAATGGGATCAGAGCAACCTTCATTCAATGTGAGGACAAGTCATTGTCCTGATCTGTGTTGTGTAGTGGCAGTGACAGTTCTATAATCTCACTCAGGGAAGTCATTGTGTGGGTCATATTCTGTCAAGGAAACCACAGGTAATGTTTTGACTTCCTTCTTTGAAGGAAGCTTTGAAGCATTTCAGAGTTTTGTCTGTGATGTTAGTGTGAAGGAGTCGTGACAAAATGTCATCCCTCCCCAAAACATCTTACCTGTGGATGAGGGCGGTTTTGGTTTTTGAGTGAGGCTGGGGCCTTGATGGGTGCAGAAACTGGAGCAAGGACTGGAATTCAGCCCAGGGCAGAGGTTGCTGTAGCAATCATATTGCACAATTGTGTGGCAGCTCTTAGGGGCTGTCTTAGGGGAAAAGGTTGGCAAACTCTCGATGACCTCCCCCTCTGGGGCCTCTGTTCCCTCAAGCATCTGTTAATTACTTCTCAACATGAAGTCTGCCACGTTTGGTGCCTCACCTAGTCCAGCACAACCCCCTGCCTGCAGTGTGCTGATCCATATGACCCCACTTTATCATGGGCAGAGCAGATATTCCTGCTGTTAGGGGATGTGGCACGTGTCATCTTAGAGCTTCTTGGTATTTAGTGAACATGAAAAGTCATAAAGTCAGTGAATCCCGTAGGTTTCTTCAGTATTCAGTGAGGGAGAGTATGCTTCCATGGCATGGTGACATGCAAGGCTGCAGCACCCGGGCTGCTATTGGGTCTTAAAGGCATCCTTGTGCAGGAAGTGCCCCTGCCTTGCAGCTCTGACTACAAGTGCAGGCATAAATGAGTTTCTGTCAGTCCTGTTGGCACCACCTGCAGCCCTGGGGTTGGGATAGCTCTGAAAATCAGGCCAGCAAAGAATGAACTCCAAATAATTCATAGAATTACAGCCTGGTTTGGGCTGGAAGAGACCTGTTGTGGTTTAAACCCAGCCAGACAGCTCGTTCACTCACTTCCCCCCTTCTTTCCCTCCCCCCCCCTCCCGGAGGAGAGGAGAATCGAAAAGAATGCAATTCTCCTGGGTTGGGATAAGAACAGTTTAGTAACTAAGGTATAACACAAACCACTACTGCTACCACCAATGATAATAATGATAAAGGAAATAACAAGGGAAGAGAATACAACACCTCAGCACCAGCCGACCGATAACTCACCCTACCCCACCAGACCAAGCACCCACCGATACCTCCTCCAACCCTGACGTCCCAGCCCTCCCGGGTAACTCTCCATTACCTCCTGGGCATGCCGTGCTGTGCTATGGAATACCTCTTTGGTCAGTTTGGGTCAGGTGTCCTGTCTCTGCTTCCTCCCAGCTTCCCCTCCCTGGCAGAGCACGAGGCTCACAAAGTCCTTGGTCCGACCAGAACATCATTGTTATCAGCTCTGTTCCCAGGCTGAAAGTCAAAACACTGCACTGCACCAGCTACCAAGGAGAAAAATGACTGCTACTGCTGAACCCAGGACAGGACCTTAAAGCTCCTCCAGTCCCAATCCCCTGCCATGAGCAGGAACATCTTCCATTAGAGCACATTGCTCCAAGCCCCATCCAACCTGACCTTCCTGCCTGTGCTTCTGCCATCAGGGTAAAAGAGATTTAGGAGCCAAGACTGAGTTGAAAGCCCCATGGTCCATGCTGTCTGGCTTCCCAGCCTTCACCAGTTACCCAAGTGACGTACTGTTGTTCAGGGGATGGTGCTCTGCAATTTATGGGCCCAGATGCATCCAGCAGTGCAAGGATCCTGAGGGAGAAGAAGAGGAGAGGGTTGTCAAGCACTGGAACAGGCTTTCCCCCTTTTAAATAGTCTCTATTTTCTTGGCACCTCTCTCTGATTTGTCCACTAACTCATGGTGTTGAAAGTGGTTAAAAAGTATAATACTCTTGTTTGCAAGAATATCCCATGGGGTGTGTGTGTGTGTGTGTGTGTGTGTGTGTGTGTGTGTGACTAGATGATCTTTAAGGTCCCTTCCAACCTAAACCCTTCAATAATTCTATTCTATCCCAATTTAAGTCTTCATTTTTGCTTAGGTAGGCAGTCCATCAACATCTGCTTTTAATTGGGAAGTATTGTGTTTGGCCACCCTCTTTAACTCGTTTTGTCCAGTATCCAGACTGGCACACCAGTGCTGTGAATCTGACTGAGATGACACTGGTTGTTTCCAGTCAGCCTGGATTTCTGGAGTTGATATAAATGCTTCTTGTAGTTTAAAGCTGTTTTTTCTTTCTAATGTCAGAGTCACTGAAGAGTCCATGCTCTAAAATGTCAGCCTATTTGTACTTTCTTTTGGGGATAATGGGTCAGTGACTTCAGCTGAAGTTCAGCTCAGACCATTTCTCTTAAAGGTTGTTCTTTCATCCAAATGTTCCTAATGATCTTAGCCAAAGCTCTGATACCTTTCCTCACCATTGTGTGTTATTTCAGATAGTCCACAGAGACAGGGTGATTGATGGAAAATTTACATTGAGGTTCAGCTGACTATTACAAGCAGGGCGAGTGAAGCAAATGCAGAAGAGCCAGGGGTGATAACGTGCCCCTTTATAGGATATGTCACTGGGGTGGAAGGCTGGGTGGGATCTTCTGTTCCATCAAAAAGCAAATTTGTACGTTAAAGTACCACACGTTCTCAGTATCTTCCATATTCACCAACACAGAACTAAATCGAAGCCTTTTGGTCTATCCCTATTATCCTGAGGGTTTCTTCTCTCAGATTAGGTGGTGTATAACTAGCTCATAAATTAGAAACGCTGATTTCATGCCTCTTGCTTTTCCTTGGTCTCCTTTGCTGAATTGCTTGTGTCTGGATGTGATCTGATCAGTGTTTAATAATCTGGATTCAAATGAGTGGTCTGTAGCTGATCACCATTTATTTATAGCTATGTTTATTGTTTTAACTTAGTACCCTACATCACCCATTTATTAGTATGCCAAGGCTGTGAAAGTCTCAGATGCACCAAAGCTTACAAGCATCTTAGCAAAAATCTTGTGTCCCTTGTTGCAAGTGCTTTTCAACTCTCATTTAGATTTTCATCTCAGTCTTTTGTAAATGTCTTTCAGCAGTGGGCTTCCCTTGTACTGTTTCAATCTTCAGGAATGGCTGAACTCCCCTCCATCCATAAAAGCTCCCATCCTTCTGGAAGCTGGGGTCTGTCCCTCCCAACATGCACAAATTATTTTGCCAGCATTGAAGGAATTGCTTTGGTCTTGTGCATTAACGCTCCTAGGAAGCCTTCACTTTTTTTGACATGTTGCCTTGTCTCTGCTCTTCAGTAGATGTTTTAAGCGGTCAGACTTCTACATTCGCCTTGAATATCTCACTCTTGTTTGAAGTTACTCCCTTTAGAGATGGTTTTAAGTACACTTAGTCTCCCTCTTTCTCAAAGAGCTTTGTCTCACAGTTGCTTCCCCACTGGAGTGTGCGTGTCATGGGACCTGACTTTCATTGCTGTCATTCCACGGACCACTTGGACTGCAGCTGGGTTAAGTTACAGATTCCTGTGAAGTTCTGACTTGTGTGGAGCAGAGCTGGGGTGAGGGACTTTTATCCCTCTGTCATGGCCTGGGAGTATTTGTACCTCTAAAAGGTGATGCTTTGATATCCCTTTTGCTCCAGACATTTTCTCCTAAAAAGAATCCTTTTAGTGGAGCACCGAATGTCCTTCCCTTGCATAAGGATGACAAAATGAAGGCCCATTAGCACTGACCTGCGGTCCTGTGCTGGTCTGAGTGATGGTTTTACATTTAGATGCTCTGTTCCACCCTAATACAGAAATGGAGCTGGAACTATTTTGTCCAAAACTTTCTGATTCTGTTTAACCTTCCTGGGTTTGCCCTGGCATGTGTTTGGTTCACTGGCTTTCTGCGGCTCTGGCTTCACTTGTGTACCAACCTGACCACGGGGGGTAGCCGGTCATTGCACAGCTCATTTCTGAAGTTCAAATTTGAAATAGAGAGGACAGTCAACATGCTTTCCCCTGTGGTCTTCCCGTATCTCCTTGCGGATGAGCCTTGCTCTAGTCCTTAGAAGCGCAGTTGCTCCTCCTTCAGCTCAGTTAATTTATGGTGCTACTCTGCTTCCTTCTGTATTCTCCTGGGATTCTGCAGCCCTTAGGACACACAATTAAGACATTTCAGCCTGTGCACAGAGCTAGTCCCTCAAGTTCACCTCTGGATAATGGTCTTTCTTTTGCTACTTCCATAAATTTCTTGGTGTTTTGGATAAGGAAGAGCATGAGAACTTAAGAGCTGTTGTAATGGCGATCAATAATAACAACTGTATTCTTTCTGATAGCCTACAGGAGCCCCAAGCTAGATCAAAGGTTCAGCAATGCAAACACAGAGTAAAAATTCACTCCCAAGTAAGCCACCTTCCCTTCTCTCATTATGAGCCATCACCTTGCAGCTCTCTGGCAGCTCCTCAGATATGGCTCTTTTGTCTATAGTCTTTCCCTTCGCACTGATTAGTTGGAAGGCTGATCATTTTCCCCAGAAGTAGCTGCATTTCTCAAGCCTTTATCAATCTGACATTTTTTTTTCCACAGCCCTCCCTGTCATTTATCTCTCCCCACTAATGCTGAGAGCTTCTCCAGCTCAGTAGGGGCAAATTTAATTAACCTGCTATATTCTCCCATTCTCATCTAGATCATTAATGAGAGTGCCTAATGAGTCTGGGTCTAATAGCAGTCCCAATGGCCTATCACAGTACACATCCTCCTCTCCATATATCAACCAGTTAACATTAAGCTTCAACTGGGATCTTTCAGCCAGCAGTAGTTGTTCTTCCAATCCAGTATGACTTGCTGTTACATGGAGCGTGTCAGGAGTGAGGTGGTTGATGCTGTGGTGTGTGTTGTCCATCTGCCTGCCTTGCCCAGCCAACTGGAGGTAAAGGTGCAGGTCTCTGCCTCAAGTCAGATGCTGGGGGGATACAACAAAGTTTCTCACCACATTGGGCTTATGGATGAAACAATTGTACAGCAACAGGCACTGCCGAAAGCCTCTCCATAATCAGCTGGCCAAGCAAACGCCTGCATGCTGAGGTCCATCAGCACATGGAGATGGAAGAGTGCACCCTCAAGCTGGTAGGGGAGCAAGGGAATTTATGTGCCATCAGCTGCACAGGTGACTGAGCTCAAGAACTGCTACCCTTGCCCCAGCAACCGGCCACTGTGGCTGGTTCACTCACCCTAGAATCACGGAGTCACAGAATCACAGAACCAGCCAGGTTGGAAAAGCCCTTTAAGCTCATCCAGTCCAACCCTTACCCCAGCCCTTGCAAGGCCACCACTGCCCCATGGCACTGAGGCCTCGTCTCCACGGGGTGTGAACACTTGCAGGGACGGTGACTGCAGCCCTGCCCTGGGCAGCCTGTTCCAATGCCTGAGCACCCTCTGGGGCAGGAATTGTTCCTCAGCTCCATCTAAACCTGCCCTGGGGCAGCTTGAGGCCGGTTCCTCTTGTCCCATCCCTTGTTCCTTGGGAGCAGAGCCCAGCCCCTCCTGGCTCCATCCTCCTGTCAGGCACTTGTAGGGAGCCATCAGGTCCCCCCTGAGCCTTCTCTTCTCCATCTGAACCCCTCAGGTCCCTCAGCCCTTCCCCATCACCCCTCTGTGCTCCAGGCCCTGCACCAGCTCCAGTGCCCTTCTCTGGCCCTGCTCCAGCACCTCAATGTCTCTGTTTTAGAATTGAGCACAGGATTCAAGGTGCAGCCTCAGCAGTGCCCAGTGCAGGGGCACAATCCCTGCCCTGGCCCTGGTGCTGCACTGGTGCTGATCCAGGCCAGGATGCTGGGGGCTTCTTGGCTGCCTGGGCACAAGCTGGCTTGTGCCAGATGAGAGATAGGGGGATGCTGTGCTATGGGAACTGGCCAGAGTCCTAGGGGAGATGAACAGGAGGACATTGAACTTGTTTGATATCAGTTCAGGCAGTGATTTTAAACAAACCCAGCAAGCAGACTGCCCCCCCTACCCCGTCACTGGAAACCCCAGAGGGATGTTCCAAATCCAGGATTAGCCGGTTCCCTGATAATAGCCTCTGGGCACCAGCAACTAACAGGAGGGCTAAGAGGCATGCATCACCTTCAGCAGGATTTAAACACATAAGACGAGAGGAGAAAAAAATAGCTGCTGGATTTTATCATTAGCAAATGTCAAACCATGCATTTGGGAATGGAAAAAAAATAAGGTGACCTCTAGGCTGCCAGGAAAAGAGCTGGAATATTTTTTAAAAAAAGGGAATTTAGGGATTCCGAAAGCATTATCTTAAGGATGAGGGACAGAGGGTGGCTTCAGCAAAGGATGCTATGACCCAGGAAGAATAAAGATCCAGAAGGTGCTGAGGAAGGTATCCAGCTCTGGGGCAGCAGCACAAGAGGGACATGGAGCTGTTGGAGCGAGTGCAGAGGAGGCCACGGAGCTGCTGCGAGGGCTGGAGCAGCTCTGCTCTGGAGCCAGGCTGAGAGAGCTGGGCTGGGGCAGCCTGGAGAAGAGAAGGCTCCTGAAGTGGAGACCTGAGAGCAGCTCCAGTGCCTGAAGGGGCTGCAGGAAAGCTGGAGAGGGGCTTGGGACAAGGGATGTAGGGACAGGCCAAGGGGAATGGCTTTAACCTGCCAGAGGGGAGACTGAGCTGAGCTCTGAGGCAGAAGTGCTAAGCTGATTTAGCGTAAGGTGTCCCTGCCCACGGCAGGGGTGTTGGAACTAGATGATCTTAAGGTCCTTTCCAACCCTAATTGTTCTATGATTCTATGATGGGTATACACAGCAGCAGAGATCAGGATAGAAGTGGTGCAAAGTCAAGCAGAGATTGTCCTCCTTTGCTAACAGCATAAGATGGTCCTCAAAGCACTGGAAGACACCCTTCCTTGAGCTGGCATTTTATCACTCAGTGAAGAATTTGTCCACAGTTTACTTTGCTGTCAGCCTGATTTGCTCTGTGTGCTTTCTCCAGCTGCTTGGTGTGTCAGGCTGCTGCTGCTTGTTACATGCACTGCTGCATGGTGCTGGTTTCACCAAGCTGTCCAACAGAGGAAGCTGTTTGGGATGGTTTTCTCAGCAAAAGGTGGGGTGAAGGGATGTCACCCCAATAACATCTGAAAAGGAAAGTAGTAAGCCAGAGGCCAAGGGTGCTGAAGCAGAAGTAGTAGCATCTAAATCCTGGGTAGGAGTAGGTTTCCATGAGGATGAAGGTTGAAATGCAGGAGCCTTTTGGTCTATGGAATCAAGGTGAGATTGTCTCAGTTTGCTTAATGCTACATCTCAATAAAAAATAAATCCCCAGGGGAGGGAAGGCAGAGACAGCATCATTGGAACCATGGAATCACAAAATGGTTTGGTTGGAGGGGACCTTAAAGGTCGTCCAGTTCCAACCCCTGCCATGGATAAGAAAAGCACAGACCGACATTCCTAGCTTTACTCCGAAGCATTTGTGGTTTCCCCACGTGAGGTCCCCAGCCTGCTCCTCACCCAAGGCTGGAGGGGGTTTGCTGGGGTGAGGTGGTTTGTTGGGCAGTTTCTGTGGAGTTCTGTCTTTGGGATGTGACAGCGCTGAAGAGGTTTGTATGCCAAAGCTGGCACAAAGCACACTGTTTTGAACCACGTGGTCTGGATAGTGCCTGCTGGAACTGTCAGGGTTTGTTTTCCTTGTCCTTGCTCCTGTCAGAAGTTGCACAAGCTATTTCCCCAGAGAAAAGAGAGTTTGCTTTCACTTTGGCAGGGAAAAGAGAGCAGGAGAAAATGAGGAGTGATTTTTTTGTGTCTTCAAATCCACAAGATTTACTCCTCTCTTTCCTTGTTTTCCATCAAGTGTGAGGAATCCGAACGAAAGTAAGTGAATATGTTGGGATGAGATTTTTCCAGGCTGCACGAAGTGGGATATTCTGCTTGTAAATTTATTTCTTATCAGGTGCCATTTTGATGCCTGATGTTATTGCTCTGAACTTCAGGGTTATTCTGCAGCACTGAGCTTCCCAGGTGCATGTTTGTGATTCTGATGTATTTTTCTATTCATAATCTGATGAATCTCTTCCCTTTTTCACTTTAATATAATTCCTCTGATAACTTGATTCATATTTCCCCCAAATCAGCAGCTGGTCCTTTGGTCTCCATCCAGTGCTGAAGGGGGTGAATTAAACAAATAAAGATAGCAAATGAAATGGAAAAAAGTTCACTTAGTGCCATGAAATATTAATAGCCACTTAGGGGAAATTAGTCCTGCTGCACTAAAACTGCTCTGCATGGAGTGGCTGAACGGCAAGGTGTGAGGTTTGTGTCCCTGTGGAGATCTGCAGGTCCACGCTATAGGATGAAGATTGCCTTCAATAAGCTTCATGGTTTGGTTCTTTTAATTAAATAAGATGCTTCAGGGGCTGAAGTAAAATGTGTCGCTACAACATCTCTTTCTCAGACACAGCCAGCAGTGGGACACCAGTGCCTACCTTGCCTGCTGTGGAAGACTAAAAGGAAGTTTGGTTTGACAGGCCAGTGGTAGAACGGTATTAACTAGAGTGGTCCTGGAGAAAAACGAGTCTGTCAGAGTCAGTGCTAAGGGAATCTTTTGTTTTCCCTGGAATGATCCTTAAGCAACTTGCCTGTGGAGGCTGTGAAGTAGCATCTCCAGAGAGGGATGCCCAGCTGAGGTGAGACCCCATCCGTCAGGAGTGGTTTATGGAGAGTGACGGTAATCCAGCCGTAGGTGGATGTGCAAGCTGCTTCATAAGGAGCGTGCATGGGAGTGCTGTCAGAACTAGATGACAAGGTCCCAATTGGTTTTCAACATCTGAAAACCAGGGGAGTCCCAGAGGCAGGGAAGGCCAGTGCCCATCACTGCTTTAAATCAGCATGCAGGAAAGCCCAGGAGGTGAGGAGAGGCTGCTCGGGTCGATCCCAGTGCTGCGGGAGAAAAAGGAAATGTTAACAAAGCTACAGATCAAAGGTATAGAAATACCATTAATTTCAACTGGTAGATTTCCCAGAAAGTATTCTTGAACCCTGTTGAGTTCTCAGTTTTTTCTGACAGTGTTTTTAAAGATACTGCTGTCACTATTATTTATTAATCATATTGCCACAATGCCAACAAGCCCCAGGCATGAACTAACATCTCTGTGTATTGGATGTGGACCAAAATCCCAACAGTTTCTGCTCATGTATCTGGATTTTCGTAATATAGACTTACTTTGGGCTCTTGATCTACTTGGTTGAAAATATACCATCTATAGAATCAATGGAGAGCTATTAAATGGATTAAGAAACAGGCAGCTAAAAGCTCTCAGAATGTGACTGTTGTTGGAGCATCACTGCTGAGCAAGCTGCATGCACGGTGGCTGTGCAGGACTCAGCTTTCACCCCAGTGTATTTCACAAGTTTCATAAATGATCCAGAAAACATCTATAAATTAGTCGCCCGTAAAGTTTGCAGCCAACTCAAATTTGGCCATGATAAATAATGATGAAGGCAAGCCCCTAATGCAGGGCAATGGCAATTGCTTGGTAGGCTGCTAACATTGAAACAACATGAATTTTAATACAGCTAAATGCTTGCTCATCCATCTCCGAGCGTGGAATGTAGGCCACTCGTCAGGCTGGGAGACTGCCGGCTCGAGGGCAGCGGCTCTAAAATTGATTTAAGGGCCATACTGGATAACAGGTGATTATGAACATTTAATGCCCTGTAGTGGTGAAATGGGTGAACACGATCTCTGAATAAAGAGGGAAAGGCAGAGTCTGAATAGGGAGTTTTCATCTACCTTGATTAAAAAGCAGGAAGGAGCTGTAATCTGCTCTGGCTGTAATGAGACCCAAAGGCTGGGAGTTGAACCAAGGGCTTTCAGCATGGAGATGTGGTGCAAATCCTTGGTGGTGAACTATGGGATGTCTGAACCCAAGGTGGGTGTTGTAAGAGACGTGGGCAGCTCAGCCAGGCACGAGGGGCTGCTGCCTTCAGTGAGGCTCAAGCTTTGCCTCAGCTGCAGGCTGGGATCTTTTCCCCATTGCTCGCTTCCTGACTTCCATGCAAACAGCAGAGTGTATCACCAGTGTCCTATTGTATTCTGGCTTAGCTTCACAGAGGCTGCACAGCTCAGGAAAACATGTTTATAGAGTCGTGGATGTTTGTGTCTTATCTGCTGAGAGCGGATGAGATTGCTGCAGAAGGGCAGGCAAGCATGTCTAATGCCGAAACTGCAATGGAGACAAAGCCGGCACTCGATAGAGACAGCGGCAGTTGAATTTGCACACTTATTAAAGATCAGTCCCAGCTTTTATCAGGGAATGAAAGGATGAGCCTTGGGAACGTGGCAGGGATGCATGCCAGGCTGCTGGGAGGGGTGCCAGGAGAGAGAGTGGAAAGGAGGCAGAGGGGATCTTAGGCTGGGCTCTGTCCCACTGCCTGCATGGAAGGGTCAGGAGTGCAGGGGAGCACTGGGAAGTGCCCTGTTTCAGCACCACAGAGCTTGCTGTCAGGCAGCTTCATGGTAGAGACCTTACTTTTCTGCTACTCCGCTGCTCAGGGTGACAACTTAAGGGGTGGTTAGAGACCTCTGGTCAGCCAGGCTCAGAAAGGAGAGCATCATGTGGTGAGCAGGGTAAAGGAATAGGATCTTCAGTGATCTGTGTCTGCTCTTATGTCTTCACTTTGGGCTGCTCTTTGAAAAAGAGCTTGTGTCTAAAGTTGAAATTAAAATGCTCTTGCTCTCCCCGTCCTGCTTGCGTTGCCTGGGGCATTAGCTCCTGAGATGTTCCTTCAGCTGCAAGGGTTGTCTGCGTCCATGCAGACAACCAGACTGAGGTCATGGGAAACTACTGGAGCAGCTTTTCCTCCTAGGCTCTTTCCTGGGCTTCACTCCTCCACTCCACATCATCTGCAGGTGCTGGGTCTGTAAGCAAAAGCTGAGACAAGCACCATTGTAGAGGGAAACCAAGCAGAACGCTGCCTGATGCAATGGGGCACTTGCAGTGCTGGCGATGTGTCGGTGGGACTGCAGCTGCGAGGTGGGGTGCAGTCCCAGATGGCTGGGGGAGCGGGTGTAAATGCCATCTGGAGCTTTACCTCTCCTCTCTATGAGTCACTCGCGCTTGGTGCTGTCACCAGCGCCAGGGCTGGATATGCAGGAAACTCTGTTCTTAGTAATGGTGTTTCAAAGCATTCCTTTGGGCTCCACAGAAGATCTAAGTCATCTGGGGAACCAAAGTTTACTTCCTCTGGAGACCTGTTTGTCCCTGATGTTTTACAGATATGGCACAGATAATACTAACTTCTGTAGGAGCTAGCTGTGATTCACAGCCTGTATCTTCCCACCTCGTTCTTCACAGTATGAGGATTGAATGGTGGCAGTATCACAGGTGATCATAGAGTCATGGAATGCTTTGGGTTGGAAGGGACCTTAAAGCTCATCCAGACCCAACCCCTACCACAGGCAGGGACCCCTTCCACTAGAGCAGCTTGCTCCAAGCCCCTGTGTCCAACCTGGCCTTGAACACTGCCAGGGATGGGGCAGCCACAGCTTCTCTGGGCACCCTGTGCCAGCACCTCAGCACCCTCACAGGGAAGAGCTTCTGCCTGAGATCTGAGAACTGCAGGGGGGTCTCCCCAGAGCACAGTAGCAGGGGAGAAGCCCCTCCCTGACCTGCTGCTCATGCTCCTCCGAATGCTGCCCAGCATACAGAACGTTTAGGCACCTGAACCTAACCCCTAACTTCTATAAGTATGGCCACATGCTCTGGTACTACATCCCGTTCCATTAACCTTTGGGACTGTGATGCTCTTCAGTCCCTGTGGCAGTACATCGTCAAATAGCCCTACCCTTTGGTATATCCAGCCTCTACCACGAACAACACAGGATTTCGGCAGAAAAAATACCGTGTGTGGTTAGAAATGAAAGGTCATTTCCATGATGCATCCAGGCAGGGAATGGAGGCAATACATGTGACATTTCTGAACTTCTGGGCATTTGTCTTTTCCACCTAAGTCATGCTCCCTTAACATGATTTTTGGACTTAATATTGTGAGGATATGTTTAAGGGAAGAAGGTAAAAGGAGTTATGTCATGTGCAACTCTTAGAATCCACCCTCACAAACTTCCAGAGGGCTTTGAATGCTGCTTCTTCAGCAGTGCTTCAGGCTGAGCTGCATGACTCATTACGTGAGCTGAGTGCAGCACAAACCTGAAGCAGGGCAGCTCCATCCATTCATGGGCACGTGCCAAAGCAGCTCCTGGCCCCATCCCTGCCAGGGACTCTCCAGCGCTCCCAGCATTTTGGCAGCAGCATGGATTTAGCCTAACAACATTTGGGCAGGGTTATATTGCTGGTGCTTTGCCAGCATTTCCCTCAGCAACATCAGGGAGAGAAAGGAAAAGGTGATAGTTAACGGTTTATATTTCAGCCAATTTGAATATGAATTTAATAATAAAAAGCCCCCCTCTCTTCTGTAGCCAGAGGGTTTTCCTCCTGCTGAATTTCAAAGGTTTGCTGCAAGCCATGGAGGTGTGAAAGCATCTCAAAGAAAAGGTCACAAGAAACCTTCATAGGAGAAAATATCAAGGGATTTAAATAGTGGAGTCATAGGTCCCTGTATAACAATAACACTAATATGAATTATTACAGCCTAGTAATGCCCTGTGAGGCCAGGGAATGAGGAAAAGAAAAGCCCTTGTTATAACAGGAACGTGGGAAAGCTGCAGGGAGTCAGACAGGGACCATTTGGGGTGGTCCAGCACGGGTCAGAAGCAGATGCTTAAGGAAAGGCAAAACTAAATGGTGTGAACATTGCCCTGGCATAGTCCCCACGCCCCAGACAAACAGTGACACAGGACCTGCCTTCAGCAGAATGTCCCTGTCTCTACGACAGAGAACCTTCTTTCCACTCTAGAAGGTCTCCAAGCCCTAGGTCATTGTATGGAAGCTGCTCTAGACACTTCTGCTGTACTTCTCAGCATCTTTTCCAGATCCTCTTCATGGTAGAGGTGGGAGGATGACACTTGGGATGCAACTGCAGCATGGACTCATGCAGAGAGGTTCAGATGTCCTGCTCTGTCCCTTGCAGCTCCTGCACTGTGCCTGTTATCATTCAGCACCAGGCTGAGCTTTTCAGAGAGCCCTCCACAAAGTCCCCAGGATCACTTTGCTGAGTGGCAATAGCTCATGTTATTTGTTTAGGTAAGGCTCTGGGCTGTTTGCCAGTGTACATTACTTTGTATTTATAAATGCTGAATTGCATCTGCCATCTAGTCTGTGGTTATGAATTTTACCGTGAAACCCCTCACTGCAGCAAATCATGTGCCCAAATATCCACTTTCTTTCAAGCAGAAATATTACCATAGTTCACAGTTGTGCCCAAGTCTTAAAATGTAAGCTGGTTGTAAGCAGTGACATCTTCCTGATCCAGCAGCCAAGCTGCAGCAGTAGCTCACAGAAACAAGGTCTTGGTAACCCCTACCTATCCACACAGGCTAAAGATGCTCCTCAAAATGGTTTACATAAAAGAGAAATAAACTTTGCTTGAATCTTTGATATGAGGTTATTAGGCATTAAAAAGCTGACCTAGTTATCACTGTTTCTTATGGATAGGCATAGGAAAACCTTACGGGTATCCTAGGCCATTCTTCAGTGAGTGCTCTTGCCAGCTCTGTGCTCTGCCACCTCACCTCGTGGAACTAAGATTCTGGCATTTCTATCAGCAGAGGCAGAATCTTCAGCTATTCTCTTGTAAGATGTAATAAATCTGCATGTTTTCCATCTGTCCTGTTTCCAACTATCTATTGCATAGCTGGAAGGGAAAAGCTTCTGACCTTTTAAAGGGAAAAGCTTATGATCTTAAAGGAAAAACATGGACTATTCCTGCAGAAAAGGCCAACCCAACCAGTCTCTGATTTATATCAGCGCAAACTTCAGCTGCCAGAGGAGCACAGGTATGCTGGAGGAGCTGTGTCAACGCTGCCAGCACTCCTGTTGGCACCTCAGACCCTCAGATGGAATTAGCCGCCTGTTTTTAGGCAGCTGGGATTTGACACTGGAGCAAGGTGGAGGTGTTCTGGTGTGAGCTGGCACTCGGAGCTCCAGGCCATGAGCTGCTGACCCAGTCACCTGAGCCTGGAGCGTGCCCAGGAACAGACACGGAGCTGCAGTCCCTTGCTGCAGTGACACCTCAGAGTGTTCTCAGCTGGGACCTTCTCTGTTCATACCTACTCTGGGTCCTCAGTTCCCCAGAGCTGTAACAGTGGTTGCTTCTCCCAGGTGCCTGTGTGGTGACAGAGCATCACTCCTCTCCTCACCCTTAAAGCCACTCCAGCTGCACCATCACGAGCCATCCTTCCTCTCTGCCACAGAAGGAGGGAGGAGGCTACAGAAGGGAAACTCCACCCTGGGGTGATACTAATCCAAACCAATTCTCCTTTCTCTTTCCCCTCTCAATCCTCCTTCAGCTTGAAATGTATTGAAGTTCCTTTTGGCACTCACAGGCTCGTGCACACAGACCCACCTTTGGTCACAGGATAAAGCAGCAGACACTGAAGCTGCTTTGCAGTGTCTGCTGAAGCCATGTGCTGAATTTCAAACAATACCCATTCAGAACAGGGAATTAAGCAGCTCGAGACTCTCTGTACTATAAACAAAGGCAGAATGCTGTGTGCATCAGCAAAATGCCTTGTATTGTAAAGTGCTCCCTTTATGTCCAACCAGGAGAGAATTCAAATTATTATTGACCCTCCACTGTAGGAAAGGCACATTATAATATCTCCAAATCAATCGAGACAAGTGCAGAGCAGCAGAGAAAGGCCACGGCTCTGCAAACTGCTGAAAATTGCATTTTGTTTTGGCCTCTTACAAAGTTTGCAAAGCATCTATTAGAGGCCCCCAGAGTCTTTTCTTTCTAATTGCCATGTTTGACAATGCGATCGCACAGGGGACCAGTGGAAAGACAGATAATGGACCCACTTTAATTGCTTCCCAGTTCCATGAGTCATAACACTTCTGAGATGGCAAAGGGGAAGTGCGGCAGTTTGACTGAAGGAGGTTTCTGGCTTTTAAGAAAGCTCTGGAGGAATAAATGCTAAGCTCAAAGCCAAAGTTTTGGAGGGACTGAAGGTTCCAGGTATGGGGTTTTCTTTCATCTTTTGCTTTTGACTGGAACTATTAACAGTTAAGGTTTAATCATGTTCTGGAAGGGGTGGGATGGCTTCTTGTCTGGGAAAGGATGGAATGGGTGTCATGCCAAGACCCTTTTTCTCAGGGATGGGCACTGAGGTTGGGTCCTGCAGGCAGTGGAGGGTCTGGCATCAGTCATCTGGCAGTGGTGGTAGAGAACGCTGTATATGCAGAGCTCCGGGTGGATCTATCTGGCAGGTTGATGGAAGGATGCTGCAGCTCCCCCCTGGGAGAAGGGTTGGCATGTATTTACAGGGAGTCTTTTGCCTGGAAAGGGAAGGAGCCCACAGTCGGGGATGAGCCAGGACTCCAGGAAAACAAGCGATGTAGTTTGCTTCCGCCAACCAGACTGCGGAAGAGCTTGGCTCTTTCTGCACAGGTCCTCTGGATTCTTGTCATCCGCCCTCAGACCAGGGCATTGACCTCTCCACTCAGGGCAGCACCCTGATGCTGGGAGCCCTCAGCATCATGGATACTTGGTGCTTCCCAAGTGGAGCAGGAGCCCATGGCACTCGTGCTATTTCTGGACAGCTTTAAGCTATCTCTGTGTGATCTTTACCTGACTACCCTCTCAAGGGCTTCATCCTTCCCCTCTGCTTTTTGCCAAGGGAAACAAGCTGCTGCATGGTGTACAGGACATTGTAAAGGCTCTGGGCACAGCCAGGTTGTGCCCCAGGCCCTCTGGGAATGGACTGGCTTGTCTGGGTGCTGCCTTCACCTCAGTTGGATGAGCCCTGTGACGTGGTGGTTGTAAAGGAGGAAATGAGAATGAAAAGGAAGAGGTCATCAGAAAAGGGGAGGAACAAGAGGAGGTGAGGACAACGGAAGAAGATGGAGCTCCTGGTTTTGTACCTGGGTGCCCAGTTCATGGATGCTGGGGCGTCTGGTTGTACACACATGTGCAACACAGTCACCAGGTCAGTGCTCCAGCTCCTTCCATTGTGTTATAGCCCCAGCTTTGTGCTAGAGCAGGAGGCTCAGTGAAGTGATGCTCCACACCATGCTGCAGCATAAAGGGGCTTGGGTCTGTGCTTTGCTTTGTGGCATCTGACTGGAATGGCTTTAACCTGCCAGAGGGGAGACTGAGATGAGCTCTTAGGCAGAAGCTCTTCCCTGTGAGGGTGCTGAGGCGCTGGCACAGGGTGCCCAGAGAAGCTGTGGCTGCCCCATCCCTGGCAGTGTTCAAGGCCAGGTTGGACACAGGGGCTTGGAGCAAGCTGCTCTAGTGGAAGGGGTCCCTGCCCGTGGCAGGGGTTGGAGCTGGATGAGCCCAAACAGTTCTATGATTCTGTGATACTGGGCCCCAAAACAGGTGCCTGTTTCCAACTGATGGGCTCCAGCTCCAGGAGCACAGGGCAGTGATACCATTGACATGTCTCAACCTTGCAGGTCTTGGTGTAGGGTCAGAGAAAGTGAAAATACGGGTGTATATTCCAGGCAGACAGGAAGAAGCTCTCCTGCACTGCAAACGATCCTAAAACTGTGTTTGTGTTAACATAGCTTGATGCCAGGTCTTAGCAACCTTTCTGTCCCAGGACCCTGCCTTCTGCTCATCCCTGTCCTAAAGTGGTCACTTGGCACCTGGCTTGGGAAGAACGGGTCACCTTGCCTTCCCAAGGCTGTGGACTGCACCCATTCCTGCATGTGATTGAGGTCCTGAGCCAGCTGGGAGCCCTCTGATGACTGCTGGGTGCTGAGCCTTGTTATGGATCAGTCAGAACATGCTTGAGCTGCACGGCAGGAAACTAACTGGAAAAAGGCTTTGTGGGATGATTGACAGTAACTGTCTCTGGTGGAAGGAGCTAATCTGAGCAGCTCGTGAACACCAGGTCCCTAATTAAAGCACACAGGCCAGCCCTGCCTGTAATTAATTTCCCTGTGCTGCTCGGCTGGCAGCTGGCTATCAGTGCCACTGACTCACAGCTCCCAGCAGCCTCAGAGACAGTGGCAGCAGGAGAAGAAAATGTACATCTCAGAGTGGAGCAGGATTTGCCCCTTTCCTTCTGCTCCTCTGTGCTGGGGAGGTGTTGTAGCATGCCTCGAGCCCTGAACACATTCAGGAGCTGGGACAGGACCTTGCTCTGTCCATAGGAAAGGGCTGGTGGTGAGCGGTTGGAGCACAGCAATGAAGTGATGCAGAGGATGCAGGAGCATGGCTGTCAGGAGGGGGTGGCACAGGGCAGGGTAGTATTTATATGCACGGCTTCTTCTCGGCCAGCTGCTTTGTGCTCTCTCTTTCTCTCCCCATGTATACGCATAATTATTATGCACTTGCCTCCCCTGGCTGGTGCTGGAACATGAGTGTTGTCATCGTGATTCCTCTCGCACAGGAATGGTTCTTCGCGTTCACTCCACTGCGAACGTGTCACATAGTTATAAGGCATGTAGGATGCATCTGGGCTGGAGGCTGTAGCTCCTGTGGCATGGCCAGGGCAGGGAGGATCAGCTGGGAAAAGCCACGGAGCTTGCAGTGGTCTCTGCTTCCGGGTGCTGTTCTGCTGGAGCGGGTGCTGTTGCATAGTGAGGTGAACCCCATTGCTCCGGTGCCACCCCGGCCACCATCATCTGAATCATGACACTGGAGGAAGAGGCTGTAGGAAGTCCTGTTTCTCTGGCTACAGGTTTTCGTTATCAGCTGGAGAGGAGTCGTGCAGGACAGAGGGTTGCCGGCATTGTTTTGATTTCCCAGGAGGCTCCTCTTGGTGTGACATGTTTCCAGCAGGGAATTTCAGTTGTCTCGTGTTACTTTGCTCCATACAATGGGACGTGATATGTCAAAACATGACATGCCAGCCAGGATGTGTCATAATACTGCACTCAACACACTGCCTTCCAGGGTTGCTCAGCAGCTAATAATATCAGGCTCAAATTATCTCTGTGTGCTGAGCTGTTATTTTTTCTCCCATGTGGACTATGAGATATAGAAGTCTCCCGTGTATAGTGGACTGTTGGATCACCACAGATTTATTAGCTGCACACAGTGAGTTTTTTTGACTAGAATGAAGCTCAAGCCTGGGATCCCATATTGCAGAAAAGTGACTTTCCATCCTTGGCTTCTCCAATACCTTTTGTTCTTGCTTCAGTAAAGAGTTTGTTGAGATTTCCGTATGATTTAATCCGTTATCACTGGGGTTTGAAGTTGCTATTTCAGTGCAGAGATGATGTGGTTTCATTAGCCATGCAATTGCCTTTTAGGCTTTTCCATGAGATGCAGCTTCTTGTCTCCAGGATCTGGCCCCATGTGCTGCACAGTGTACACGTGAATGGATGCAATCAGGCTCTCTCCAGCCTCCCCAGTTTATCCCATTCTGCATCATTGTCCTTTTCCACCTGCCTTTTGAACTCCACTCTTTTACTTGAAGGTGTAACAAGGCATCAACATGCCTGAACAGTATTCTCAGTCTTTCAATGAAGAAACCAACCTCCCACAAGAGCGAAGAGGGGAAGCTGCTGTGGTTCCTGGGCTGAAGAAACGTGCTCTTTTTACCAGAGATACTGTGATGAGAGGGGAAGGAGACACACATGTCCCTGCTCACATGTGGTATTTCACAAATGGAGCCTCCTGCTGCTGCTGTTGCTGCCCATTCGTTTTAGCTCCTGTCTGCGGTTTAGAGGAAGCAATCTAATTACTTGCTGTTAATTGCTGGTAAAGCATTGCTGAAGCTGCTTTTCTTCCTGACTACCCCTCCATAGGTAGGAAACAACAGGTCCTTGTGCAGGTGTCTCAGCTGGAGGTTCCCTCCAGGTTCCCTTTCAGAAGATGCTGGTGCACAGCCTCTGCCCATCTCTGTCCCTTCTCCAGGCCCTTTCACAGCATCCCGGATGGAGCTGGTGAATGCGGTGAATCAAAATGCTTTCTCATGATTCCTATGCAGTCCCGCTCCTGGGGAAGCAGGTGATCATCACCATGGAAAATATTCCTCTCCAGGGCTCTTCGACCCCAGTGGGCTGCCTGCATGCTTGGGGCACATGGAAACTACTTGTGCCTTGCAACCTTGGAGGAATCCCTGAATCAAACACTGCACATGATTTCCTCCAACAACAGCACTGCCCTCTGCGGAAAAACATGTTGTTTTCTCCTCTTCCTCAGTGGCCGCAGACTGAAAGGATTAAAAAGAGGAGAGAGGAACAGAAGGAAGAATATGTGGCATAAAGGTTTGACCAAGAGAAGGAAAGGATGCTCGTACCTGAGACCTCTACAGGCAGGTTGACCTGTAAGTTATTCGGGGAACCTTTCACAGTTATTCCTTGCAGGAAGACTAGATCAGTCCTGAATTGTTCCCGGAAAGTTGCAAAAGACACATTGCCATCTCACATTTTGGGTGCAATCTGGAGACACCTGCTTGGTTTGGAGAGTTGTTCAATGATCTGGAAAAGGAAGGAGCTGGTGGCACTGCTGGAATGGGATGCAGAGCTGCTTAGTACAGCCCTGTGGCTGCAAGCATCAGCCACAGCTGGGCAGATGCTTTCCTGTAAGCTGAAGTGTTCTAAATGTGCCTGTGGCAGAGAAAAACATCCCCCTTGAAGACAGCTCCTTTGCTCAGAGGTAAGCTCTTTGCAATAGGCCATATGTTAGATGTGCATCCAGGACCCATGATGCAAATACATAATGATGGTGGCTTTCTTTCGCCACCGAAGTCAGAGGCCTGAGTGAAAGAGTGAAAGGCTGAGAAGTGCTCAGACTTTGCCACTACAAGTGTGTATCGATTTTATCTCTTGTGTTGAGTGATAGAGCATTTTTAATTCTGCATTTTAATTGTTTGGCTCCGCTGGCATATGTTGTTTGTGGTTAGTGGCAATGCACTTAGAAGGGTGATTTTCAGGCTCATCTATTAGTTGCAAAGAAAAGCATTCTCCCATAACCCTGCTTAATTTGCATACTATTTTTGTTATCCTTTAGGAAGCAAACTGCTGATTTTGGTGCTTTGCTTGAACATCCAGTCAGAAGTGGAGTCTTGCCCCGGGGCGTGTGTGTGCTACAGTGAACCGAAGATTACAATAAGTTGTCAGCAGCAAGGACTGACAGCAATCCCCACAGAGATACCTATCCAGAGCCAGCGCATCTTCTTGCACAACAACAAGATAACCCTTGTGAGGTCCACCAGCTTCACCTCCTGCCGCAACATGACAATTCTCTGGATCCACTCCAACAACATCAGCCTAATTGAGCCTGGAGCCTTCTATGGGCTCAGCAAACTGGAGGAGTTGGATCTCAGTGACAACACGAACCTGAAATCTATCAACCCTGTCACTTTCCGGGGTCTTGTTCACCTCCACACCTTACACCTGGATCGCTGTGGGCTCCTGGAGCTCTCCACAGGGCTTTTTAGAGGGTTGTTCTCCTTGCAATATCTCTACCTTCAGGATAATAAACTTCAGAATCTGCTGGATGACACCTTCATTGATCTTGCAAACCTCACCTACCTGTTCTTGCACGGTAACAAAATCAAGAGCTTGTCAGAGAATGTCTTTCGAGGGCTAATCAACCTTGACCGGCTGCTGCTGCACCAGAACAGGGTCAGCCTGGTTCACCACCGGTCTTTTCATGACCTTGGGAAAGTGATGACCTTGTATCTGTTTAACAACAACCTGACCGTGCTGACGGGGGAAACCATGGCTCCCCTGGTGTCCCTTCAGTACCTGCGCTTGAACGGCAACCAGTGGATCTGTGACTGCCAGGCTCGCTCGCTCTGGAATTGGTTTAAGCAGTTTAAAGGATCATCTTCAGAGCTCGAGTGCCACCTTCCCCCCCGCTTGGCAGGGAGAGACCTCAAGAGGCTGCAGAGCACTGACCTGGAAGGATGCATCGTCGACTCCTACAACCAGATACGAACAAGTGTTTTTAGCACTAAGACCAGATCTGGTAAACTGCCAACTGGGATCCCCCCTCTCGGTTCCCACGACAGCTCCTCCAAGTGCTGCCACCCAGAAACAGATAAGTCTTTTATTTATGAAGCTAAAGGCAAGGCAGGTCCTTCTTCCCACAGCAGCCGGCCATCCTCCAACAACCCTCTCAAGGACAAGGAGAACATGTCCAAAACCAAGTACGTAGAGACGGACCGTTCCAAAAATGGCAGCAACAAGCAGATAAACGATTCCCCCTTTGGGACCTTCCCCAGCATTGTAGACCCTCCATTGACCAAGTTGAGACCAGAATTTCCAGAGCCTATTGAACCTTCCACAGTCCCAACCAAAAAGAGGCAGGGCTGCTCTAAAAAGAACAGATCAAAGGCCCAGTGCCGCCTCACCCAGCCAGGAAACAGCTCCACGTTACAGCTCAGCCTAAGCCTTTTGATCCCCCCCTTGGTGTGGAGCTTACTGTTATTCTGCTAAAACTCTTTTCCTGGGTTGATGACACTTTAATACGAGACTTTTGCTGACCTCCATAAACATTGCAGACAAAAGCAGAACTACCATCCACCCTGAGAGAGCTTTGTTACACAAAACTTAACTGGATGCCTTTATAACAAAAACCACAAATCAAAAACAAACAAAGACAAACACCAAGATGTACATAATTTATTTGTCCTGAAACCTGTGAATTATACCTTTGGTCTTCGGAACTGCACTTGCCCCAAAGCAGCTTTTACTACAGCAGATGGTAAAGAAA
This sequence comes from Pezoporus wallicus, assembly GCF_028554395.1. Classification (NCBI taxonomy): domain Eukaryota; kingdom Metazoa; phylum Chordata; class Aves; order Psittaciformes; family Psittacidae; genus Pezoporus; species Pezoporus wallicus. Next base: position 899,794 of record NW_026635187.1, on the reverse strand, counting down.
TATGGTTTATTTACAGGAAAAAAAAAAAAAAGTGTAAGAAATGCTCTGAAAAGAATGTCTAAAATCTGTTTGTAACTTGACATCTCACTGAACAATACTGCAGGTTCCCATTTGCAGAGGTAATGAATTTGATGCTGTTTTAATCCTATGTTTATGAATATTGCAGTTTTTCTGTATTCATTCCATCACGCCATGTTTACGGGCAGCATTTGTTAAAGAATGCTGCCTTTTTCTCCACAAGATTGCAGTATATATAGATATGCATTTTATTTTACTTGTGTACAAGTATACAAAAAAAAAATATAAAATAAAGATTTCTTTTTCCTAAATGGTTGTTATCTGCAAGAGGTAAAGTTCACTAACCGGCCACAGAGTTGGAACAGTCACAGGATGCCAAGTAATCTGTGATCCAAAGGCAAGTTGAGCGTTTAACGCGACAGTAATAAATAAGACATACTTGATGTGGTTATGCAACCTTTAACTGGTGCCAGGAAAGGGTTTCCTTGCTTGAAACATGCTCTGCTAATGCTCCTGTTCCCCTTTGAACTGTCGCACGCATTCACCCGGTGTCATTCATATTTCAGGATGCTCAGAATAGCAGGAGATAATAGCCCAGCCCCTTGGAACTGAGGACTCCAGGTTGCAGGTAGAAGAACTTTAATGAGCAATCGCAACAAGGTGGACAGGGCCATTTTTCATCTGATATGCACAGATAACTAGATTCAGCTCTGTGATTAATGAAGCAGAAGGTAGCTCCAGATCAGAGCAGCACTTCAGGCTTTGTAGCTATGAAATAGGGTTCATCTCCCCAAACATGCAGCTCCTGGCCCGTAGATTTTCTTCTGTGCTTCTCTCTTCAGGAAGACTATTGAGATATTGAGGTCTGTGCATGCAAGACCAGCCTGTCACATGCAGGTGGCATGTAATGGAGGCTAGAGAAAAGCAAGAGCAGTATCATGGTCCCAAGGTCCTGGGAATGTGTGCTAGAGAACTGTGTGGGCAAGTCAAGGCTGAGGGGCTCCAGGCAGCCCTGACCACCCTTGAGGTTCATAGCACTGGTGCTCAGCTTCACAGAATAACCACAGGTGGAAGAGGGAGGCACCATCTCCAAGCCAGGAGTGAAGGACACCAGTAGGGCCATGACTTAGTGCCAGCCTTGCTCTGGGCTTGATGGTTGATGAGGAGGGAACAGTAACCTTGGGCAGAAGCAGGGGAGGTTACTTGTTGGATGGCTCATGTCTCAGGAAGACTGTGCTGCTGCAGGTTGGGCAGGCAGCATAGCAGTGTCTGAGGCCCACCTGCAATAACTTCATGGGGTACTTTGTGCCTCTGCTACAGCCAGTTTCCACCTGTGTGAATGACACAGGTGGCAATGCCCAAACTGGCGCATTTGTGATGTCTCTTCCAAATCCACCACTGGAGCTGCCAAGAAGATGTGGCATAGACCTGTACTAGTGGACAGCTCACTCTTGGCACTGAGATGGGGACTGCTCTGTCAGTACCAGCCCTATGGCTGGGCAGGAGATGCTATGCTCATGGCCCTGGGATCCCAGCAGATCTGACTGCTGTTATCCCAGCTCCACAACCAGCATCAGCATCTGCAGAGGAGCCAGGCATATTTTGGTGCAAATACACTGTCCTGCCCAAAGGATGAAGTAAGACCTCGGTGCCCTGTGCTGGGATTCTTAAGTGTCTTGGTAAGCTAGACAGCCTTGACTGTCCTAATGCCTGTGTGCATGTCCAATTTTTATGTGCATACTTATCTACAAAGACAGGTGGGTGATCAGCACATTACCAGCTGCTTCCTCTAACACTTGCTGGGATTTATTCCCTTCATGCCAGTGGTGGAGGATTTTCTGGGATCCTGCATGGCCAAAGCAGACCCTGGCACCTCCTACTCACCCAAAAGCATCATTCAAACCCTTGAGGGATTCAAACACCTGAAGCTGAACCACAGTAGCAGAGAGCAGCTCAGCCTGGCTTGGCCATGGGGTCAGCACCACTCCAAGCCCATAGAAAAGCCAGAAGGAGAATTTCCTCACGCTGTAATGGGCAGCTGTGATAATTCCCCGTCTGATCATGATCTCAGGGCACACCCATGCCTCTCTTATACAGCAGTCAGCGAGCCTTGTGGTCAAAATGCTTATGAGAAAATCAGATGAGGTGTAAAATCCAGGATGAACCTGGACAAAAGATTGAAAAGAAAGAAAAAAAGAGCAGAGCTGTGTGTTGTGGCATGTCCTGAAGCAACTAAATGGGCCCTGAGCAGACCTAAGATCTGGGCTTGCCCATATCCAAATCAGTATCAAGGGGTCTTTGGCTTTGGCTTTGATGCTCCCTGTGGGTAACACAAAGCAGACTAGTGCATTACTGTCACTTATCCTGAACGGACTAGGAGTTGCTTTATGCCAAAACAGTGACACTCTTCCTGCTTTCTAAAGCTTGACTCTGCTGTGCTTTCAGTGGCTCCTTGGACTGTTTATTGGCCACAAGCCCAGAGGAGTGCCTTGTGCTAATTTCCTAGATTTCCTGCTGTCCAGATGCCAATTCCTGTGTTTACAGGCATTACAGGGCCATTTGAATGACAAAAAACTGAAGAAAGGGATTCGGTGGGCAGCAGGAACACCTGTAGGAACTCTGAAGAGGTGAAGGGAGAACTGTGGTATTGGTGAGGATAGGGAGGGTTTGAGGACTTCAAAGGGAGGCAGTATCACATCTCTGTGCTTTATTGGGGTTGGAACAAATCTTCTAGATATCCCTCGAAGACCTGTTTTACACTCAGTCATCACTGAGTTAAATGGAATTTACACAGCAGCACTCAGGACCTTGTTGACTTTTCCCCGTCTCATGATACTTTCTCTCTCTTCATTTCTCACTGTGCAAGTCACAGTCAATTTTCTGCTCGTGTCCTTGATGCCAGGAGTGAAATCAAATAAACAAAGAAGCCAGGACAGCTCTGGATGGATGAGAGATGCAGTCCAGACTGTCCTGGGAAGAATGGACTCACCATTACAGAGCTGCACAACTCTGCATATGGTGTCCTCTCCGCTTTGACACCACTTGGATAATGCAATACCCGCTCTCGAAGATGTGATAAAAATAAAGGCCTTCAAGTGGTGGAAACGCATTGTGTTCAAGCTTACTTCCTTAATGGCATTTGCCTCCACAGATCCACACTTTTCCATTGCTGCCAGCTCCACACTTGTGCTTGCAACAAGCAGGAACAGTACCAAAAGAGAAACTCTTCCAGGGTTTCTGGTCCACCTTTAAGCTCTGCCAGGCTCTGTGCTAGCCAAGGAGATGATTATTCCCTTCCTTATCATGTCAAGTATATTTATCTTCTGCTCTCTCCCTCCATCTTCCCACCCTCCTGCAGAGGGCAGGGAGATGGGACTTTACTTCTGCTGTGGATGGGACCCATTTCCAAACTGGTCCTCCAAACCACTGTGACTCTCCAGCTGCTAGAGTACGATACTCAGGTCCTCAGAGTGAAATCTGTTTAAGTATATGGGACTTCTTAACAAAGCTCTTCTGCATTCTGCTTGGCCGCATACTGGTTTTCTCACCTGAGACTGAAGTGTCCCCACTCCTCCCCTGAGAAGTGGAGAAACATCAAATTCACAAGACCCAGGGCAGTGCTGAGAGCTGTGTCAGAGACTGGAACCTGCTCTGGCAGTGGTACTTGCTGCTTGTAACCAGGTACCCAGGTACCAGTGGTACCTGGCTGTTTGTAACCCCGGCCCTGGGTTGTAGGCAGATGGCATCTCTGTCCCATCCTTTCCCCACAGATCACAGGGCAAATGCCCAGCCTATGACTCCACAGGGATGAGATCTCTTCTTCCAAACAGGCTCTCATAAACCTTGTGAACAAGTGGCGTTCCCACATCTCTGCACTGATACGGAGCAGATTATCTGAGCTGCTGAGTTTTGCTACAAACAAGCATGATGCATAGAAATAATAAAGTCTGGAAGGTTTTCTAATTCAAAGCTGTGCTTCTGGATTAGTTCCCTGTCATTAGACAGTGAGGAAGAAGAGCTATTGCTGCTCTGCTTCCTTCTCAAACTCAGAAAAGGATAAACCCCCACACACAGAGTCACTGGGAGTGGGGGTGGGCAGGAAAACAGAAAACAGGCAAGAGAAGCAAATGTTTCTCAGGGATGATACTGGACCATGGTATCATGCTGGCTGATGGGAAGCTCTGGAGATGTCATGAACTCTGGGTACAACCACGGTGAGGGAAAAAGACCTGTGAAATTATGCAGAGACCTTCCCTATAAAGCCAAGCCCAGACATCTGAATATGGCTCAGGACAGAAACACCAATTAAAGACCCCTTAATTTGTGCCATAACTAGGGCATTGGATGGGTAAATGCAGGTGAGACTTAGTGGAATATTTCCCAGGGCATCTATAAATAGGGATAATGGAGACTTGGCAAAGACAGACAATGAAAATAAAGGTATCCACTGCCCACTCACTGAACGATGAGGCACTTCAGATCTTTAAATGACCCACCTTCAGTGCAGGCTGAGAGACTTGTTCTAGGTCAGCAGCTACCAAAAAGGCCCAGCTGTCACCAGGCATAAAAACAGTAACGTCTTTTGGGATGAAATCATAGCTTTTGATAGGCTGCCGCAGTCCTCACAGCACCAACACAGCTCGGATGAGTCACAGGCTGGTCTCCTTCGCAGCGTTTCAGTGGTGGGTGGCTCCATCTGCGGTGGTTTACTTGTGTCAGGGTCCACCTGCAGTGGTTTATTTGTGGGTCGGGGCTGTTGGCAGCAGTTTGCTCATGGCTCAGCTCCTTTGTGGTGGTGTGGTTGTGGCTGGCTCCTACTTGTAATTGTTGTTCTGTGGCTGGGTTTGAGTATTATTACTTGGATTTAAAGCAGAAAGGGAACAACTGCAGAATCTGGGACGAGGTGGAAGTGCTGGACTTTTCCATGGCAGGAGGTAGCTAACAATTTAAAACACTGAAAATGCAGCTATTGGACGGCTGTGGTCAGTGGGGTTTTAACCAGCACTCCTGCAACTCACTGCATGTGCGGCTGCTGCTGCCTGGGCTGTGAGATCCTGCTCTGCTTTCTGCACAAGCCTCTCTAGTGCAGTTGGATCCAGCACCTCTAGAGCAGGACCGGGAGTTTCCTGGCATGGACAACGTGGCCCAAGAACGCAGTAGTATCTCTCACCACACCTGCTGTGTGATCCCCCCCATTGCCAGGGAGCAGGAGGGCACGTTATGCACCAGCATGTCTGTGTTTGGGAGGAGTGGTACAGCATCTTTCTTTACAGCACCCAACATGGACAGTCTCCAAATACATATGGAGCTCCCATATTGATACCCTCTGAAATCAGCCTGCCTACCACTGCCTTGGCCTGCTTGAGGAACTCTGTTTAGACTTTGAGCCTTGGGATGAAGCAACAGAGACAGGTCTGGCTGAGCTGCAATCCCCACCAGTGTCACATGCGCAATATGAGACCTCGGGTGAGTCATTTAACCTCTGGGTCTTCACGCACATCCAAGCTTCTCCTTCATCAGGAGAAAGGCAGGATACTCAGCTGCTTTGTGTTTTCACTGGAGCAAAGCCCTGGTGTGGGCTGGCTGAGGACTCTTATTTGGTTGCATGCTTGCTAAATAAGGGCAGAGCTGCTCTTTTCTCCCCTGGTATTTTCATTGAAACCACAACAACAGCGGCAGCAGGAGCAGCCACTCCCATGGAATATTTATTAGTTGTTTGTAGAAATGTCAAGAAGAGCCAGTGGTTGTATTAACACTCTCTCAGAGCAGCAGCCCCGGAAAGTTATCTTATGTGCTTCGTACTCAAAGTGCTTTATGTAATAGTTACAAGCGCTTACAAATCCCAGTGACATTTCCTTGTTTCTTGACAAACAGCATTCAGTGTCCTGACACCGAGACAGGAATCAATCACTGCTTCTCATTCATTAGCTGTCTCCATCCTCCCCTCCGCCCCACAGTGAAATTAACACCAGCTTACCTGGAAGGCTCAGTCCCTTTCTGCATGACAATTAGAGGCTGAGACAAGATGCAGTGAGGCTGGATAACAGGCATGCTCTTCACCCAGCCATGTCAGTTATTCACACGAATTTCAAGTTGATTTCAAGATGCAAAGACTAAATGTTCCCATTTGCTTTGTGTGGTGAAAGTGGAAATTCTAACAAGGTTTCCAGGCAGGACTATTAAATTCTGTATTTTGCTAAATCCTTTTCTCTCCTCAATGACTCTCCCTTGCTGTCAGACAGAGCTTGCTGGGGCTGTGAGGATAAGGCTGTAAGGACAAAGGGTATCAAAGAAGCTTGTCTTCTCCTATGGAGCCAGGCTGAGAGAGCTGGGCTGGTTCAGCCTGCAGAAGAGAAGGCTCCTTAAGGGGAAACCTTAGAGCAACTCCAGTGTCTAAAGAGGCTGCAAGGAACCTGGAGATGGGCTTTGGACAAGGGCCTGTAGGGACAGGCCAAGGGGAATGGCTTTAACCTGCCAGAGGGGGAGACTGAGATGAGCTCTGAGGCAGAAGCTCTTCCCTGTGAGGGTGCTGAGGCGCTGGCACAGGGTGCCCAGAGAAGCTGTGGCTGCCCCATCCCTGGCAGTGTTCAAGGCCAGGTTGGACACAGGGGCTTGGAGCAAGCTGCTCCAGTGGAAGGGGTCCCTGCCTGTGGCAGGGGTTGGAGCTGGAGGAGCTTTAAGGTCCTTTCCAACCCAAACCATTCTATGTCTATGAAGGGAAAGCCACTTAAATTCCCCCAAACAAGGAGGTCTGGGAATGCATTCAAATGCACATGTGATTTCTGTGAATCAGGGGTGGAATGTTTACTATGCATGTTTGAGGTTGTGTGTCACTTTTAGGTGTGTTTCCTGCAGTGGCATCTCACCAGAGGGGTTCAATACCAAGGTCCTCCAGACTCCACGTGGGTAAGTTCTTGCAGCGTTGTTGGCTTGGTTGGAGCTGAGAGGTTCTTTGATCTTTGACCAGTTTGGTCTTGGTCAGCTTTTGTAACCTGGAGAAGTCAGAAACATTCAGGTGCAGTCAGAGGCACTGCCTTCAGCTTCTGATTATGTTTCCACCCTTGGAATATATTATTTATCTCTAGCAGAGCTGTGGTCTTTAAAGAACCTAAGAGATTATATCCAGCCACTGGGTAGAACAGGGGCCATCCCAGAAGGAATGGGTGTTTGTGGGGAAAACGTCTGTTTTCTTGTGCCACAGTGGCTTAATAGTTCTGGAAAGGAGAAAACTGGTACATGGACATCCCGTTTTCCACTGTGTTTCTCTATTTCTGGAAAAGCTCATACATCTTGCCAGGGTTCCAAGTTAAATAATGGGTCCTAATGCTCCTGACCAGCCTTGTTTGGGGTCTCCACCCAGTCCATGGGCCCAGGAGCTCTGCGTATGTTCAGCCTGATGCCTTCAGTCCCTATTGGAGCCATGCTGGAGGAGCACTGCTCTACAGCTTGGCCATAGTCATGTCTCTGTCTGGCTACAGAGCCCTGCTGATCTGAACCCTCCCTGATGGCTGACTTCGTGACTTGACCTTGGACCTGCCACCTCACTATGGACCTGCATGGTGGTCACTGAACCTGTTCCTGACCTGTGGATCCATTTTCTGGCTTCACCTTGGACTTGCCTCATTGCTCTGCCATTTGTTGCCTTACGATGTGGACTCTGGGCTGGACCTGGCCACCATCTCTTGGTCTTGTTTCCTCACTCAGGTGCTGTGGGGCAGCCTGTGGCTGGTGGGGCCCCTTCCAGCTGTGGGATCCCACTCAGCTCCTGGCTTGCCTTCCCTGAGGGAGCAGCCCTGCTCTTCCTGCTCCCTGGCAGATCTCATGGAACCATTAAACCTCACAGACACCAGCTGTACAATGAGAAGCAGCCAGCAGAACAAAAGGCAGCCCAGGTGGCCCGAAGCTTGTCTAAGGTATGACCTCAGCCTTCTTCAGAGTCATGGGATTTTGCTGCTTGCAAAACCTTTTGTGGGGCTGCAACAATGCATGTACCTATGGGGGGTGTTGAGTAGAGCTTGATACTTTCCAGGTTCTTTCTGGTTTGCTTGAAAAAACACGAGGAGGAGGGAGGGCTCCAGCCATTGTACCAAAGACTGGAAAGGAAGCATCTGGTGTGCCCAGGGATTGTCATAGTGAATATGAGTGACACATCGTAATGATGAATTCACAGAAACTTTCACCTTGATTTCCCTGCCCGTTCCAGCTTTGAAGTGAGCCTCTAATATTATGTTAGCAGTTTATTGTGTGTGCTTCATTAAAAATACATCACAGACCTTTCTGAGCTGGAAGGGACGCAAATTAGGTCATCTAGTCCAGCCTCCCGCTGCTCTGCCAGGACTCTGATCTCACTAATGACTCCAGCCCAGCCCTGACAGGTACTCGTCTGGCTGCCAATTGAAGCTCTCGGCTGACAGGGGGGAACCAGGCTCCATCCGAGACCATTTCACTTGATGAAAACTTTCAGGTTCTTGTTAAATGGGGTTTTATTTCATGTTCCAGAACAGCCGCTTGGCCGGTGCTCGAGCCGCAGGGGCAGCAGCTTTGTCTCCTCTGATCTGGTGCAGCTCCCCTCTGTGCTTTGAGCTGGGCACATTGCGCTGCCACAACCACTGTGGAGCCATGCAGGCACAGGCAGGCATGACATGGAGCTGGTCACCCGTGGGAGGTCTTCTCAGGAGCATCTCTATGGTTGAAAGCACTTTGGTAGCTCCAGAAAATGGCTGCAGCGGTCTTTTCTCATGGTTTATCCCTAATCCTTTTCTACCTTTGCTTTCCCCCATGCCTGTTCCCTCCAGTTCCCTTGGCTGCTCCTTTGGGATAGGAGTGCAGGCTAAGGTGAAAACCCCAGCAATACTGAGGGAAGAAGAATCCCTTTGTGTTGAGTTCAGGGATGTTAGAAATGTAGGGTTTGCCTCAAACTCTTTGCCAGCCTGAGCTGGAGGACACAAGGGTCTGAGAAAGCAGGGATCTCTACGTGAACATAGATCTCTGCATGCTACCACCTGATCTTCCCTTTGGGCTGACTCTTTCTATGGAGTGACGCAGCTCTTGAGGTTCGGTGGGATCACAGCATCACACAGCTTGTTTCAGGTTGCGTTGCTGGCTCTGCGACTCAGCCCCGTGCAGCCTGCCTGCCAAGGGAAGTCCCAACAAAGCTGAGATAAATGCTCAGCAGTGCCAGCTGCTGTGGACAACCAAGGGGGCTGGCCCCCATGTGCACCCAAGAACTAGCTCACCTAAAACTATAACCATGTGCATGGAAGAGCAATGAGCTCCACCAACTCCATCCACTCTTCCGTGGGCAGGCCAGGAGCTCTGTGCACAACTGCAGGACAACTGAAACAGACTGGAGCTCCAGGTCCTCACTGATGAGGGTCTGGGATGGCTCTCCACAGCTTGGGAGATACATCTGAGATGTGTCCTAGTGAGGAAGAGTCTCGTTTGCTGCTTCTGGAGCAAGAGGCTTGGGCAGGGTCAGCATGGTACTGACAGGTCTAGGGGGGAAATAGCAGCAGGAAATGCAGGGGATGGACCAGTGGGTTTTGACCTGAAAGACCATCACTGCACAGCAGCGTTCCACTCTGAACTGAGGTCTACAAGTAGGGTTTCATCTTGTGGGGACATCTGAGTACATGCCTCCCCTGGGTGCATGGGGACCCCTCTCACTACCTGTGCAGCAGGACCTGGAAAGTCCAAGCAGCCTGAGGTGGCCTTCCCTGTGCTTGGAGGCAGAAGGAACTGATTCCAGCTCGGAGAAGGGCCTGGGTTTTTCTCAGGCTCCATACCTCCTCCAAGGGAAGTGGAGCACAGACCTTCATTAGCTGTAATGACTGTCTGTCTTGGCTGGGGCCACGGGCCCTGGGCTGCACCTTGCTTGGCAAAGTGCTGTGCTGAGCAGTGTAGTGTGACCTAGAAAACCCTCTTAATGGGTTGTTCATTTTGAAAGGGGCAATGGTCTTATCTAATCACAAACCACATCCTTCAGCTGCTGCAGCCAAGTTAACTCAATTAGCAAATCACCACGCCGAGCTATTTAGAGACAGTCTTTAATGGCTCTAGCAACAGGAGGATAACAATATAGAAACAAAGAGCACTAATATGCTGTGATGGGATAACAGGCATCCCTCTTCACCCTTGCAAGGCCTTTGCAAAGCGGTGCTGTTAGATGGGGCTTCCTCATTTCCACAGAGGCACCCTCCCTAGACCCATTCCCTCGGAGCTCATTCTTTGTCATCGCTGCAGCCTCAGAGCAACTCGCACATTTTCAAGTTTCAGCGGGTGTGAGGTGGGTTTTTCCTTTTTTCGCTTTCCCCAACAGCCTTATTTTAAGTCTGTCCTCCCCCTCTTCCCTCCTCCGGGTCTGTTTTGCCTTCTGTGAGCCCACTGCAGATCTGGGCACTTGCACTTGGAGGTGCTGTCTCCTGTTTTAGGACGGGGGGGGGGGCAGCAGGCTGCCTGTGGGCACAAAGCCCAGATGCTATTGCAGCTGCAGGAGGCCCACCAGGGAATGGGGACCAGTCTCTGGAAGGATGTTTTGTTAGGACCCTTGGGACCTTTTCTACCCTTTGCCACAGCCAGCAACAGCAAAACCTGGCCAAAGTAGAGGGGCTGGCAGTCACCAGAGCCCCGTGTCACAAGGGTTATGAAGAAAGGCTGAGTTCCTGTGCAGTACTTCCAGACCTCAGTGCTTCCAAGGAGGCCTCAGCCCTACGTTGCAATTACTCAGTGGGAGAAAGGGAGGCTCTGAGTGGGTAGGATGTCCCAGGTGTCCTTAAAGGGTGATAGCAGAAGAGGGATTTGGACACAAACTGCTGCATGTTCACGCAGGGCTCATCAAATAATATGCAGAGAATTTAAATCCTTAAATGAGCAACAATCGGCATCTTTCCCAAATAAGGCTGAAAACTGATAATCATTTATATTTGGCTGCTTCTTTGCATTTAGCCTCATATATCACCACCAGTGGCAGTCAGCAGGTTTGAGACAATTTTAGAGATGCTGATTTCCCTCACACAAGGTGGGCAGCAGTAGCAGGAAAGCCTGGTTTGAAGAGTGACCTTGCAATAGGGTGATGCTCCATCAAATGCTATAGAGGCAGGAAGACCAGAGCTGCCTCCACGTGCAGGCTTGCGGCAGACTCCTTGCAAGCATGCCTTTGGATCATGAACTAAATGATCTCATGGCTTTCCCACATGACCTCACCTCACTGAACCTGGTTGGAGCCTCTGTTCTCCTTTCCACAGGCACTGTTTAATGTGTGGCCTGTTTCACCCAGCCCTGCTCTGTACAGGCTATAAATGGCCTGGTGCTTATTGCTATGGTATCCAAGTGCTTCCCAGCTGGTCCTGAATATTCTCAAGACTGTTGTAAAATAGACAGATTGTTTTAACAGCATTGGAGGCAGAGCTTTTCCCCAGTGCTTGGAGAGCAGGGCAGTGGGAGAGCAGAATCTGGTGCTGCTGCCCTGGGATCCACCCAAAACACACATGGGATTTGGCTTGTCAGAGCAGCAAACTGCCAGAACACCTCTAATGAGAGTGGTGTAAATGGTACCAACATGTAAGTAATCTGTGAGGTATAAAGTAGGCAAAAGAGTTTGGACCCAACAGAAATGTCAGTGGTTTTCTGCTTTTTGTTTTGCTCCTCGGGGGGGCTGAAAAGAGCGAAACTGTGTGTTCAAAGCAAAAAAAAAACCCCGAACCAAAATCTGTTCAACTGATTCTATTTCAGGTTTCTAGAGTGGAATTAAAAGCTTGGAAATAACAGCCTGCACTTAGGCACCGGTCCCCAGGAGAGTCAGGCAGAGGCCGTCCCATCTCCTCCCAGCAAAGGGAGGAATGCAGGCTGGGTCCCTCCTCTGAATCTGTCCCTCAGGAAAGTGATCTCACCAGCCGGGGGAGAGGAATGCTGGAGGCAAAGAGAGGTCCCAGGGCATCCCCCCCGCTCCTTCTTGCACTGTGTGTATGGGGGCTTGCTGAGAAATCCCCGAATCCAGCCTGGTTTGGGTTGGAAGGGAGCTTAAAGCTCCTCCAGCTCCAACCCCTGCCACGGGCAGGGACCCCTTCCACTGGAGCAGCTTGCTCCAAGCCCCTGTGTCCAACCTGGCCTTGAACACTGCCAGGGATGGGGCAGCCACAGCTTCTCTGGGCACCCTGTGCCAGCGCCTCAGCACCCTCACAGGGAAGAGCTTCTGCCTCAGAGCTCATCTCAGTCTCCCCTCTGGCAGGTTAAAGCCATTCCCCTTGGCCTGTCCCTACATCCCTTGTCCCAAGCCCCTCTCCAGGTTTCCTGCAGCCCCTTTAGGCATTCAGTGCCCAGTGTCAGTCCCCAGGGCTGTCCACAAGGCCCCGTGCTCCTGCATTAACCTTGGGGAACTAAATCAGAAGAGAACTAAAAGCACAGACTCCAAAACATCTCAGTTACTTTTATGAGCTCTTTCTTAATCAGGGAATATTTTCAGGGCTGGAGATGCAAGTTGAAAACAACCTGAGCGTCTCTTGCCTGGAACCAATGGGCTCTTGATCAAGATGGAGCTGTGTGAAACAGTCCTCCCCAGTAAAAAAAGGGGCTGTTGCCCATTTTGCCTGAGTACATCTGTGCAGATACCGGTTTGGTTTCTTTCTCCACCAGTTTTTGCTGAAAACACTGAAGCAGGAGTATGTTCAGAGCACTTCGGCTTTCACAGAGGGAAAAAGAACCCCAACATCCGTTGTTGAAAACTGAAGGTTTTAGTGGAAAACTGAAATTCCTGATGGTTCCTTTCCCAGAGCTAAGGGGAAATTCTGCAGAAAGTCAGTTTTTCCTGCAAAGAAGTGTGAGCTTTGTCGTTTTTTAAGAGCAGCTGTAGCATGAGCTCATATAAGCAAAAAAGAAGCGGAGCCTGTGCACTGGGGGCGAGAGGCGTCTGGTGAACAAGAGCAGATTGTTACACCAGTGAAAGGCATTAAGATTCAACAAGTGAAAACTGCCAGTCTTGGGCAAGGAGCAGGGAGGGAGAGGATCAGGTTAATGAGCCTCCCAGAAGATTGGAGGCCACAAGCTCAGCAGAACTTTGTGGAGGAATTAATTAAAGGTTTGTTTGCAGCTCAGCTTGGTGATGAAAAAAAAGGAAGATGAAAATCCCTGCTGCAAGTGCCTGTTGCATCCTGACACATTGAGCTCCTCCTGGGCTGCTGCCAAGTGCTCCTACAGCCCCGTGTTTACACCTCTGAAGAGCCAGTGGACAGCAGGGAGAATTAATTGCTGTGAGCCAAGATGAGGCTGCCGGAGGGAGACCATCAGAGCTGCCTTCATCCCTCCTGGGGTGGGCAGGACAGTGACAGTGGAGATAGATACCCAGGAGGGCACTGGAGGGATGCAGGGATGCATCAGGCATCGCTTGATGCTGAACACTGTCAGGGTCAGAGCCAGAACTACCTTGGGGAGCAGGGTAACAGCTGAGCATGGTCCCTGCCAGAGCTCCTTCCACCTCTCCCTGTGGATAACCCATTCACTGTGCTTGCAGCATCATGGGCCATGCTGAAAAAAACAACAGGAACACATCAAAATCTTGCAGCAAGGTTTTCCTATGCCAGGAGTAACACAAGACTTCCTTTCAGAGGAGCAGTGACTGGGAATCATGGACCGGTTTGGGCTGGAAGGGACCTTAAAGCTCCTCCAGCTCCAACCCCTGCCATGGGCAGGGACCCCTTCCACTGGAGCAGCTTGCTCCAAGCCCCTGTGTCCAACCTGGCCTTGAACACTGCCAGGGATGGGGCAGCCACAGCTTCTCTGGGCACCCTGTGCCAGCGCCTCAGCACCCTCACAGGGAAGAGCTTCTGCCTAAGAGCTCATCTCAGTCTCCCCTGTTTAAGTTTTAACCAATTCCTCCTTGTCCTATCATACAGAATACAGGAGCTCTGCGTCAGCAGGGCCAGCCCTCAGGGCAGAGTGAATTCCCCTTTGGACAAAGCTTCCTGGACCTTGAAGTCTGAATTTTGCTTCTGTGCTGTTTGGTCATGAGGTTCCAGGACTATTGTGTATGGGGTGAACAAAGCAAGGCACACTGTCAAAATAGCTGGGTTTCATGGCACTGAAACCTCTCTCAGCATGGAGCTGACAGATATAACCCATAAAAGGCTTTTGCAAAGGATCTGACATCATATTCTGTTTTTAAACATTAGTATTGGGCATTACCTAACCCAAGTGACAACAGACTACAAAACGCTGGTAATCAACACAAAACTGTCACCGAATGGGGATGTTTGTGTGGGGATCTCAAGGAAATGGTGAAACCTTTGTACTTTCCAACATTTCTATCAATTATCCAAAAATAAATCTGAAATTTGCAGGTGACATCAGGACAGAGAGTGGCAAGTACAGGGAAAAGCAAGCGGCTTTCCAGACTTAGCCAAGTTCCTGGCTGAGTGGGGCTGCTCAATTAAAATGTGTTTTCACACAGGCAGATGAGTGTTAGCAGTTTCTGCACAGGGCAGACATGAACTGTTGAAGGCACCAGCTCTGACAGGGATCTGCAGGAGGTGAGGTGCTGGCCGTCATTCCCCGGCCAGCAAATGGAGGTAGGATTTAAAAGGATTGAGGTCAGGGTAGAGAAGGTAATTTTAAGTTCTGTATAAGACACTGATGAGACTGGTGGAAAGATGTTCTTCCTTTGAGACTCTGCTTAGTGAGTCCCAAGGAATATTGATGTTGTGGGATTACTGCCACCTTCCTGAGCATCGTGTTGCTTCATTCGGAACGGGGCTGAGAACCACAACACACTCTGGACTGAGTTTCTGCCTCAGCTTGGCTGCAGCCACTGTAGCTTTGGAGGCTTTTGGACAGTTTATTTTGTCTCAGCTTTCTTGCATTAAATGACTTAGGAGCAAGAGCATCCCTGGCTGAAGCTTTGCACCAGGACACCCGTGTACCCCAGTTTTGCAGGTATGTTTTAAACCTGCTTCTGCTCTGGGGGAGGTTATAAATATCCCATGAGGGAGTTCAGGTGCCATCAAACACAATGTGCTTAGGTTTGAGGTTAGAGCTGGATCTCCACTCTGCATGATCAGCACACGGATGGAAAGACACTGCCATTTACTGTCATGGATGCAGGTCTTCAGCAAAGGCCAGTGGCAGGAGGATGCCTGGGAAGAAAACAGTGCAAGTGCCTCTGGAAGGAAAACTTGAGTAGAAATGTCATGTTTTACAAGACCTGTCCATGCAGACCACCCTAATATACAGAGGTGCAGGAGAAACAGAGTCTGGCTTTAGCCACTGCCATAAAGGTTGCTTAATAAAGCAAGCCTTTGAGATCTTTTGCAAGCCATAAGATAAATAAAGAGAGCTGAGGCCAGAGGAGAGGAAGGTGGAAATGCTCTCACTGGGGCACCAGTGCTGAGCTGGCTTCAGAGGCAAAGCTCTGCAAGAAGGCTTTTCTCAGTGATCAGTGCAGAACTAATGATACAGCTAAAGAGGGAGCTGAAACATTACAGGAATCCTGAGATCAGAAGGAAAATAAGTAGATGTAAACACCTACAACAGGGGGATTTTATCCAAAGGTGACAAAAAAGAAAAGCAGACCCTTACCAGCAGCACCGATGCTGACTGGGGATGAGACAGCATCCCCAAGTCTCCTGAGATAGGGGGATTTATTTGGAAGACAACCACAGGCAAATATGTTGTGGTTTGGGTTTTTTTTTTCCTTGCTTTTTGATGAGGAATATTGCTGGAATCAGCTCAAGGGAGGGAAGCTTTGATCATGCTTTCGTGGAGCAAGAAAAAAGCTGCTTTGAATTCTGGCACAAACCAAATCCCTGAAGGGACTGTGCGCATGATGCTCACACCAGAGACAGTGACCGTCCCCTCTTCACAGCCCGCACTTAGAACGGACGTGCATGGGCAACAGAGCACTGATATCCTCAGAGGGTGGGTGAAGAGCTGAGAAATTAAAGGTAGCTACCCCAGTCTGAGCTGCTCCTTGCAGGACTTCCTCTGCATAAAGGTTGCTTGCACCTAGAGCAGCCCTGTCCATTGTGCACCCTCTCCTCAAGAGACCAGTGGAGGCACTTTCTACACCCCGAGCCCTGTGCTGCAGCCTCCCCTCCTCCTCAGGATGGAGGCTCCCACATGCTGTGCCTTGAAGCATCCCCTCTGGAGCTGCTCACCCTGGCAAACCAAGAAGAAGGATATGCCTTCTGTGTTGAGGTGGGTCATAAATAGACTTTGCCCAGGAAAACTGCCATTGGGGTTTTTAAACAGTCACAGTAGGTCTGCCAGATCCAAAGAATGTGATCAAAACAGTGTGTGTGGATTTGGTTAGATTTGTCCTATACTCAAATCCAAGAGTATTTGCCTGGATGGTGTTAATTGGAGTAGCATGAAAAAAAAATCCCCAAATTAGTTTCTTTTTTCATTCAGGAGCCAGTGTTTCTCTGAAGGAAACAGCTTTTGAAGGACTGACACTGATTTTCAATTACTTTTTCATTCTATTTTTAAGCAAAATGTTTGAGAAACAGAATTTCTCCACAATACTCCAAGAGGGCATGTGGTTCAGTGTGTGGATTTTCTTCTCTTTGGCCACCAAACACCTGTGAGAATGGAGAAAACTCAGCTTCTCCCACGTGGATACCAGCTTCCCAGCTCCTGCCACCTGATAACATCAAACCTTTTCCAAGGGTAGCTTTCTTTGTCCAATCATGACTAATTAAAAACAAAGGTTTGCCTTTTCACATGTCTCTTCCATTTGCCCAAGTTTCTGAAATGGACAAAGATCAAGTAAGAGGGAATATCGCAAACTCTGGGAAAATAAAATCTTCATATGAAAGTAATTGTAAAGAGATTTCATCCTGAAAATACAGTAACTGAACAAACAATCAGAGACCTCCTTAGTTTGCTCAGTGGTTTTAGTGTTACTATTTCCCTGAACCACTTTTCTCTGCTGAAAGATTTTACTCAAAAGAGTGATGGAGAGAAACCGAGTGAAATTTATTCCCAGCACCTGTACGACGTCCAAAGAGCTGCAGGTTCCTTGATAGGTGTCTGAGATTATTGCTATGACATCCGTTCTTGTCAGTAAAATCCTGCCCTGGCATTGCAGCTTTCATCATTACACCACATCAAACCCTTGGAAGGGTGGCCTGGGTGCAACCCATGCAGAATTCCCTACCTGCACCCATAGGTGGGCAGCATGGGCGGTTCTGTAGAGCTGAACCTGCCGCTCTGTGCATGCCTTCAATGGTCCTCCTGGTATTGGATCCTGCTTGTCTAGACCCCAAACTGCTCCTTCCTCACCCTTCTGTGATCCCCACTTGTGTAGCAGATCCCAGGCTTGGCTGCTTGAAGGTGTGAGAAGAAAGCACCATGGATCCCGAGTAGCGCTGCCCTGTGGGTGCTTCAGGCTGATGCTACCCTCTGCCTCCAAACTCAGCTCTCCCACACCTAACCTGCTGCCTTTCAAACTCTGGCCCTTCTACCAACGATGTGCTGGGTCCTCAGGCTGCCTGTCCCCATGGCTTTGTCCCCCAGAGCACACAGGCTTTGCACTTGGCTGCTGCCTTTGTTCTCTTTTCATCTTCCATATATCATCTTCAGTTCCCACCTGTAGCCAGCCAGCACTTCCAGCCCAACAATTAACAGTCGCAATTAAGAGTTGCAGAGGTAGGTGTTTCCCCTTTGAAGGGACGTGATGTTTTCCATGCTGAGCATGAGAGAGATTCCTACTGAGGGAGCTAATTTGTGCTGCTTAGGAAATGCAGTTGAATATTGTCCTTGCTGTAATGCAGCCGGCTAAGTCTGAAAAGCTGTGAAGTATTAAATCAGGATTTTTTTAACTATTTACTGACAATCCCAAATTTCTGTCAGAAATGTGCTCTTCAGAGCTGTGGAGCATTTTATAAAATCAGATAAACAATGAGGAAAGCCAGTAGTTGCCCAATAAAGGATTCCTTCCCATCCATTCTAAGGAAATGGTTGCTACATGAAAAGTAAGATACTAGGGTTGCCCACAGAATACAACCATAAAAGTAACACTGCTAAATAGTGCAACAAAATGCTTCTGTTGAGCTTTCAAATCCTTTAGTGAATGATAAAATGGTAGAAGCTGGGAAGTAATGGGAAAAGATGATCTAGACCTGAATGGAACAAAAAGTATCTGCAAAAATCAAAACAAACAAGAAATGACATGGAGTGTTTTCACTGACTTGTAGCTCCTGAATTCAGACTTGCTCCTCGTGTCCAATAATGGTATTTTATGTCTTTGCAGTGAATGCCAGTATGGAATTAATAGTGAAAATATGTGTTTTACAAATAAGACACTGTGTCTCAGTATCCGCAGGGGGAAATATGTTTAGATCTTACTCTGCTTGTTGCTAAAAGTGATCTAATGTTGCAAGCAAAACAAGAAATGCCTCCAACAATGTCTGTCTAGTGATGAGAAATGATTAATGTAATACCTGGTGGAATAGCTTCTTAGGCATCCCCAGGACAGCTGGATGGATTGT
Source organism: Pezoporus wallicus (assembly GCF_028554395.1). Classification (NCBI taxonomy): domain Eukaryota; kingdom Metazoa; phylum Chordata; class Aves; order Psittaciformes; family Psittacidae; genus Pezoporus; species Pezoporus wallicus. The sequence goes on along the minus strand of NW_026635187.1, from coordinate 881,300 downwards.
GTGCTATACCGAGACATAGCACTGTGCAAATAAAACAATGAAGAAATAAGGAAGTGATATTGATGGAGATTATTCCTCCCCTTACTTGATCATAACAGTTTTATATCTGTGTAAAAATGAATTCCAGTTTATAATGTGGTCTCTGGGAGTTGTATTTATTCTGTTTATTGGTATCAGGAACTTATTACTTTGCATAAATTATTCATGTGAATTAGAAATGCTTATGATACTCGCATTATTTGTGTTTGGAGGGATGGGTAGCAGAAAGCCACTATTTCCAGGAGTGCTTGGTAATCATGGGATAATCCCAGCGTGAATGGTATCATTCTGCACACCACAAAATACTCCTGGCCACACAAACCACAGGGGTGTTGGGGCATCTCTACCAGGCTCAGTAGAGCACAGTGCAAAGCCTCCCTGTGCCAGCACTGATGGAACTCCATGGGGCTTCATGGGCACAGAGCAAGGACCCTGCAACATAGCAAAGGGTGGCAGGGGATTAGCTCTTCCCTAGCAAAACACAAGTTTATCCCACAGCCTTTAAACGTGGAGGATTCTGTGCAGATTTAGGTGAAGATTTAACATCTTGCTGTACCATCTGTTCTTCAGCCATAATACCGGGGCTGGACAGCTATTGCTCTGTGATCAGCAGGAGATCAGAAAAGATCAGCATAATAGTCCCCTCTGGTTATGAATTTATAACAAGGAAGTGCAACCACTTCATTCACTGGTCTCCACTGGCAAATGGCAGGCAGGAGGAGCCCTAATATGAGTGAAAAACTGTTAGGATTATGTCTATAGCTGCTGTTTTATCCATAGCTCACCCCTCAGGGGCACATGTTGGGTTTTTGGCCTTTGCTATGGGGTCTTTTGCAAACCAATTAGCTTCTATTTCCTTCTGCAGTCAGTATATTTCTTTTCTAATGTGACTGAATTTTTATTAAAATACTATTCAAGTTTGGTTCTTGAGAGATGGTTTTGGCAGTGGTGGTGCTGCTGTGATGGGTGCCCTGCAGCTGAACAGAGCAGCACTGCCCTGCTGCTGCACTATTCACCCTGGGTGCTTTTTCCTTCCCAGTGCAGTTGTTTCTGCACAAGCCTTCCACCAAGTAGCTGCTCTATCGTTGCCTTTTTGCAAGTGGTAATTCAAAAGACCTGGCTAACATGCACTCCTTGGAACTGCTGAGGTGTTTCTGTGTCCATCTGAGCCACGTGTCCGTCCCATTGCAGCTGCGCTTTCATTAATCATGCCCCAGTGGTGATGCACTCAGCAAGCTGCAAAATGTTTTTGCTGCACAGCCTGTCTTTCTATCCCGTTCAGAGCAAAGCTAGAAATTCCTCTGGTGCATCTTCCTTCAGCTGCTGGATGTATTTTCTGTACAGCATCCAAATCTCACACCTGCACAGTGGTGTGATAAACACAACAGCCCTGTCCACCCTTGTTTGGGTGAAGACCAGGGAGAGCCCACACCGAGGCTCTGATAGGTTTATTATAGGAAGAGAGTAGCTCTCTGTGAGCTCCGCAGGCACCAGATTGCGGCACCAGGGGCTGGGTGTAAATTTTTAGCTGTCAACTGGCTCAGTCTTCCTCCAAAAGCCTGGGAAGCAGCAGTAAACTGGCCAGATGCTCTGTGACTTGCTCTTCTCCACTGACAAGGGAAGAATCAAGTATACTGACAAAAGCCACACTTCACTGATGTTGGAAAACATAGGGCAGTGGAGGAAAACACAGGGCAGCTGAGAAGAAAACTGCAGCAGAGAGAAAAACTCGGCACACACAGAAATCACTTAAAATAGTGGGACCATGGAATAATAGAACCATAGAATGGTTTCGGTTGGAAGGGACCTTAAAGCTCCTCCAGTTCCAATTCCCTGCCACGTGCAGGGACACCTTCCACTAGACTGGTTTGCTCAAAGTCTTGATGAGGAAGCTGGTGAGGAAGCTACCTGCTTCCCCTGCTGGAGTAGTGCCACATGGCAAATCTTTGGCCATACCAGGTGGGAAACCACCATGCACGCTGCCCAGCCCCAGCAGAGTGAGCTGTCCACCACCCTCTCCTCTCAGCTGCTCTGGTGGGCTCTGGTCTGTCTTCATCCCCAAACCATTCAACAGCAGCTGGAATGATGTACAGTAGTCTTCAAAAAACTGGAGAAATGGCAGGTCAGTTGTCAAGGGCAAATCCCATAACGCAGGCCCAGGTGAACAATGTACATCTTAACCCATGCAGGGACTTAAATCAAGGCTCAGACAGCACAGATCATACTTGTGATACGAGAAATGTTAAAGCCATAACCCCACAAATGACTTGGAGATCATCTGAGCTAACCACCTAATGGAAGCTCGCTCCAAGATAAGGAAACTGGGATGGTGAACATGAGCCAAAAAATTCATTCATAGGGAAATGCTAACTGGATAGAAAGAGGCGGTGTGATTTCTGCATACAGTATCAGGGAGAGCAAGATAAATTACTGGATCGATATCTGATACCCACATTGTTAATCTGGAAAAGGTAGACAAAGACTTGCAAGGATGAGTCAAGTCTTGGGAAACCTTCCTGAGTGTGACAAACAGAAAGGGCTCCATCTTTCAGTTTATTAAATTGAAGTTTATGAATAATAGTCACAGAATAAAAATCCACCCATAAGGTGCAGATCACTGATAGCAAAACAGTGTCTAATTTTGCAGATAAGGACAAATCAAGATCCAGTGGTAGGAAATTGCAGGCATGGAAGACTGCGTCTGCAGATGACGCACAGGCTGCAATTGATGATAATGTTGCTATTTAAGAAGTGCTGGACTGTTTGCTAGGGACCAGGTTGGAAGGTCTGGATCTTGCATAAAAATTCAGTGCCTTGCAGCTGCACGAAGTCCAGAGCAGCAGATTTTATAAGCAGCAGCCTGAGATGGCATTTTAGGACTGAAATTTAGGATGTGTACTCCTGTGTTAGAGCCAGAGGCATGTCTAACACCCATGTTTTCTTGGGTGTTGCCTTGGTGAACCCTAATCCTTCAGTCTGCTCAAAGAGGGAGGATACGCTAAGCTGTAAATTCATATTTCAGGCAGAAATAGTAAAGTCAAGCAGCTTTGTGGCCTGCATGGGTATACTTCTTTTACTCCGGGTCCCAAATGTTCCATCTTCACCGGGTGCAGCCTGCTGCCTGTGCATTACTGCACAAATTAGTTCCTGATCCTAGATAGAAAAGCTAGGGACAAAAGAAGATCAAGATTGCTGGTGTCAGTCCTGCCCTTCCAAGAGGTAATTTGCTTCCACAGATTGTCGCTTCCCATGGAGAAGGAAATTGCACCAAAGACTGCAAAGGACATAATGGAAACCGCAATGGAAATCAACCCAGCAAAGACCAGTGAACAAGAAAACACACTTCCCATGAACTCTGCCTCACATCTACAGCCCTGATCATCACTTTGCAGGTGATGGGTGGCTTGAACAGACACAGCGCATCATCTGTGCTGTCTGCAATTGTGAATCCTCCCACATGAAGGAGGGTTGTAAGATCTGATAGAAAGAAGAAGTGAACCTGTAGCTAGCAGCCTCGTAAAGCATTTCTCCCTTTCTACCCTGAACTTGCAGTGTGTTTGCTTCCTGTGTTCTGAATTTCTCTGATTTAGGTGCACTAAGAGAAATGGCAGCAACAAAAGCAGAGCTGTGCTCCAGTGCATGTAATAAAACAAATCATGAGGGCGTCCCTAAGAAACTGCAAATATTTAATCATCAACAGCTTTGGGGCAGAATCAGTCGTATTAGATCACATCTGTACTAAGCGTAATTGCGAGCAGCCCTTAATAGAGGTGCTGGGCTCTCACTCAGTTCAGGCACTCACTTTCCTGGAAGCATCAATGATGTGCCATGGGTTTGCTTCAGTAACCTCTGCACCAAAGCACACTTTTCTGCGAAGCTCCAAGCCATGTGCTCTGAATCCCAGCCCATCCCATCCTCAGCGCTCCAGGGAAAGGAGCTCAAGAAATAATCAACTTTACTGCTTCCTGTAAAACCACTTGTTTTTCTAGGCCCCAGAAGGCAATCGCTGCCAACATTGCATGTGTGATAGTGATGGCTCAGATCTTTCACCTCCTTCTGCTGCTTCTGCAGACGGAGGGCAAGGCTGCCTTGTCTGATTGTCACAGACAGAGATATGCAAGTAATTGTTTTCCTGATCTGGCCAGTGATCCAGAAAAAAATAATTGAGGTTGACTGAAACCTACAACTTTGCAGAGCATTTTGTAAAGTAAAACAGTTCCTGTTGGGTTAAAATGCCCAATGAAATACCTTCTCTCACAGGAAGGGAAGTATTTCAACTTAGGGGAGTTGGTTTTAATCTGGTTTACAGGAGGGGGGAGTTTTACTCCATAGATGCTCACCTGGCTTACGTTGGAGCTAGGTGGGAACCCAGCACTCCTGTGACTCAAAAGCAAGATATAGGCTGGAAGGACACAACCTAGACTGGGCTATGGGGCAAGAAGGAGAGGACCTTATCCTCCTGAACTCATCCAGGACGCTGAGCTGTGAATCAGATGAGGCAGAGTGCTCCATCCTGGTGTACAGGCATGTGCCAGTGACTGGGATCCTGTTAGGATTCATCTACTTGAACATTGGTGCAGACGGAGATGTCTCCATCTGAGGAATCATCTAAAGTCCCATTATGGTCAACAGTGGGAAATCTTCTCTGCCAGAAAGCCATCAGTCTTGCTATCAGGGAGATATCTAAGTAAGCAAAAGCAGTGACTTGCATACTTAAAGCTGTATTTCTCTCTAGCTTGGCTGCATGCACCTAAACTGTATAAAACTGTGAGGTTTTATGCCTGGAAGCCCTGGTTTGTCAGGAGGATTGGGAGCATGAATAAGGGTCCTCTGCTCCTGGGAAAGGGAAATATTCGTTTTAGCCTTTTTCCACAATAAATTCGTCTTGTGTCCAATCAGAATCTCCCCAGGAGTGACTTGTGCCTATCACCCCTCATCTTTTTCATGTGACTCCTTGTAAAAAGGGGTGTCCATTTGCCTTCTCCCATGGGCTACACGCTGGTTGTAGTGGTCTCCATCACTGTATAGCACACAGCATAGTGCTTCCGCATGCTTTTGTCTCACAGTGTGTTCATCACCTTCCATGTCCTTCAGCACTAAAAGTATTTGCCTTTATTCTTCAAGACCTCTGATTTCTCCTACTTTCCACTTGGACTTCTCTTCACACCACGAATCTTAGAAGAAGGGCTTCATCAAGGATGTCCCAGTGGAGTGCTGGATCATGGCAACCGTCCCAATCACATGGAGATGGTGAGTGTATTTGGGGAGGGAGTATAGCAACATGAGCATGATGGGAGCACTAAGCTGCTGGGAACTCGGTGAGGTACTATCGGGAGCACATGAGGAAATATTAAACATGACATTTTTCCAGTGTGGCAAAGGCTTTTAACAGGACTAAGTACCTGAGCATATGGAGAATGCCCCTACACGTGTCCTTGAGTTCTCAGCAATGACTACTGCAGATTTCATCCCAAAAAGACTTCTTCCTTGAAAGGAAGAAGGGAAAAGAAGAAACCCTGACTGGTTTCTTACTAAATATTTACTAAACCATATTCTAGCAATAAAAGTTAAAAGATCCCCCAAATTAGGATGCAAATCCGAGAGCTAGAAGACAAAAAGGAACAGTTCTGGTGAAAACTTTACCTCTGCTTATGTAAAGACCCAGATTTTTTCATGGGATCCAATTTAATTCCAAGCTAAAGCTGAACCTGAAATTTTTTGAAAACCAGAAATTCAAAGAGCAATTTTGGGGGGTAAGGTGAAAATTTGTTTGTCAAACCACAAACATTTCAATTTAAAACTGGAAATACCTTTTTTCTTTTTCAGTTCATCTCAAACTCTAAAAAGCAACAGGATTGGAAACCAAAGAATGTGACATTGCCCGAGTGTCCTTAATAAATGCCAAGCTGCAAAACAAGTATGGATTTGCAAACCATTTTTATTGTTAACACATTTGCATTTTTACTGACTAAAAGGATTTCTACTAAATTTCAGCCAATTCCTTCTCTAATATTCTGCCTTCTGAATGCAATCATTTAATACTGATTTAAAGGCTGTGAAATGAAGGATGAAGAGCTGATATTTCTCTGTAACCTTTTGATTTTCTATATTCCGACACCGGTCCATTTGATCCGTAACACCCAGATTGTGGCAGCAGAAGGGATTTTTTACATTTATTTTCATAATTCAATGTTTGTTTTAGAAAGAGGAGGGGAGGGAAAGCTGCCAGAGCTTCAGCCTGCCACAATATCAAATCTTACCATGGCTGGGGGAGGAAAAGAAGCTTTGGCATCTTTGCTGCAGTGCTAATTTGCATCGAGGAGGATCTTTACCCTTCGCAGCTAAAAAAGATGAAGTGCTAACTTCCAAAGTGACATTTTGGAATTCGTGTGGAGGTTCTCACGCTGCTGGGGCTGTGTTTAATGCTCTGTTTCTTTTATTAAGGTGGGGGATGTCAATTTTGTCCAGAGGAATAAATGCTGGGGGGGGGGGGGGTGCTGGTGGTGTGTAACTCAGGAAGGGAAGTTTATCCCCACAATTAAATTGATGTGGTAGCAAAAAATTCTGGCTTTGGAAACCCAGGGGGTGGAAGGCGCTGACACGTTTCTCAGCACCGCTCTGCAAAGATCCCCTCATCCCCTACCAAAGGGCCCTTCTCACTCTTCTGGGACAAAATCAAGAGAGACGAAAAGCTTCATTTACTGACAGGGTGGCAAATGCTCTCAGGTCTGCAGCTGAGTCTCAGCTCCCCAGTTAGGACATTTTGCTTCAGTTCTGTTACAGAGCACCTGTGACCTGTGTGGAGAGATAAAGCTGCTTTTGGCCAAAGCATCGTTCAGTTCAGAGTGAGCACTGCAAAACATGTCAGAGAACAAAATAGGTGTCCTGGTTTTGCAGCTCTGCCTGGAAAAGGGTTAGATACAGCTTTTATGGCCAGACCTTCAGACTGTGGTTTCCACTGAAAGCATCCTGGTACATGTGTATCATGCTGATGCTGGGTTTCCGCATGGTGCTGCCTTTGTGCCATGAGGACTTCCACAAGCTCCTAACTGCTGTCAAGCACATCCAGAAGGGTGTGTGTGTGTTGGAGCATGTGTGCATGTGTGTGATTGCAAGGTGGGGGAGATTCTCCCCTTGTCTACCTCTGCTGCTGTCACCCACTCCCCCCAGCAGTCTCCTTCGAAATGGAGCAGGCTGAAGGCTCAGGACAGTGTCTTTAATAATCCAGGTGCTCTCTTTCTAGTTACAATTCAGTAAGCATCCCTCTTCATTAAACATTAATGAGAAGCCTGAGTAATGGCTATCCATGTGATGCAAGTATGGGGTGGCCCTTGCAGCTCCCTGCTCATGCCAATCCAAACCCTTTATTCAAGGCATTTGCATAGTGTGCTCAGCGCCCAGGTCCAGAGGGGGTCATGTGGAATACAGCATGAAATCACTGTCATGCAAGCAGTGAGCAGTGGACATTTCTCCTCAATGCTCATAAACTGGTGCAGAGAGCTTCTCTAACAATATTTATTGTGGGTTACAGACTTTTGTGCACCAGAAAGGCATGGTCCTGGGTAGAAAAGGTGTTGTGTGTTAAATGCAGTCTGGTAGAGAGGAGAGATTCTCACAGTCTTTGAAGGATTTTGGCCATTTCTAGAGATGCCATGAGGGAGAGGAGGGCCAAGCATGCTATGGCATCACGGAGATTGGGGTGCATACATAGTGGCTAAAAGCTGTACTCCCACTGCACTCCCCTACTCAGTGTCCCTTAGCCAAGCTGCACCTGAATGAGTTATACACACTGCTTTGAGTCTGGGAAAATGTCTATTTTGGGTTCATAGATAACTCCAGGCTCTGCTGTAAGGGTCTGGTCACAGGATTGACGCTAAGGGGAACAGGTAGCATTAGGGGAAGAATTACATTTTACCCCCAAAGCTTATTTGAATTTATGGGGAAAAAGTTTCAAGACTAATAGACAACTCTATAGGACTTCTTAAACTCTCTAAAAAGCTCCTATTTTCTGTTTGCTTCATTTCCAAGCCTGGTCACCAGGGACTGGTAGGAAATATCAGCAGATGATATAAGTCTGCTTCCTTCATGCACGGCTGATTGAGGGTGTCCCAGCTGGCTGCAAAGGCCAGATTGAAGGAACTATTTTCATGCAGCTCCTCAGTGGGTCATCATATGGCTTGGGCTCATCTGGAAAAAGTAAAGGCAGAAAAATCTTTCTCTAATCCTCAGTTCTGCTCAGTCCTTTGGCAGCTAACAGTCCTGAGGAAGAGAGGCCATCAGGAAACCTGCTGAAGACCTGGAGGAAGCAAGAGGTGACCAAAGTCTGGAGAAGTGTTCATTAAGGTAAATGGATAGCAGAAAATCCCTGTTAGTTCCTTGCACTGGAATATGGAAACAGTCCTTCACTGGGGCCTTTTGGGTGGTGGGAAGGACAAGTCAGAGGAACAGCCTTTGACTGAAGTCAGTGAGGAGGATTTTAGATTTTAGTCGATAAAGTGAATAATGACAGACAGTCAGGACCAGCTGCTGGTCACACGAGCATTATAAATGAGCTCAGATATGAAATTGCTGAGCTGAGCACTGTGGCTTGTAACCCATTGCTTAAATTGGCCCCAGTACCAAAGGAATAAGAGGTAGCAAATGAGATGCCAGATTTTCAAGTGAACTCCTGGAGAAGCTGAGGCACCACAGAGCAGTGAGTCTGGCTTCTGCACTGGGACAGCTGGAAAAAGCTGGAGTGCAGAATAAATTAATAGTTATGCATGTGCAGTGGAAAGAAATGCTTCAGACATTTGTCTGAGCTCTTTGAAGGAATTGACAAGCACGTAGAGAAGGGTGAACCAGCTTGATATACAGCACATGGGTTTCCCAAATGCATCCTGCATGCTCTCTCATTAGGAGCTCCTCAAGAATTCACTGCCTTGGCATAAGTGGGAACATATCATATGTTAAAGGAGAGGAATAAAGAGCAGAAATAAATGAAATCAGTTGCTGGCAGTGCTCCCCAAAGGTCTGTGCTGAGGTTCAGGTGTATAATGTTCCTAAACTACCTGAAAAGCGAACAAACCAAAAGGAGACAGCATTTGCATATGAAGTGCTGTTACTGAGAACAGCCAAATCTGAAACTGGCTGTTAGGAAGAGGAGCAGTATTCAACAAAATAGAAGTCAGGAATTTATAAGGCACATACTAGTGCTGATGAAGACAAAAGAAAGCACATGGGGAAATGAATCCTTTCCACATCAGTACAATAGCAAGCTCTAAAATAGCCCATGCTGGTCAAGAAGAGCTTGACATGGCTATGGAGGTATTAGTGCACTCTGGTTATCAGGAAGCAAAGGGCACTTGGTGAGTGTAAGGAACTGTGAGACACTGAACAAAATCAGACTCCACCAATTCATTGTCTCAGAGATGGGGTGGGGGGAGCTGAGATAAGACTCTTCCCTCCCTTATCACAAGGATTTGCATGAGGAATTGCTGCCCATTATCCCAAGAACTGTTGCAGACACGTGCAGTTGAAGAGCTGGCTGCAAGGCCAGGCACGTATAGTATGTGACATTGAGAACAGAGGTACTGCCTCAACTCGTTATAAAAGGGGGGGAAAGGCATCACCAAAAGCACACCTTCGAGGGGACAACTCCAGGAGGACACCTCCACGTGGGCACCCACCCACCTCCAATGACTACTACAGACTCCTGGGGCACTGCTCCGATACCGACTACAGATCCTGGCGGACTTCCACCACCTCCGACAAGGACAACAGACCCCTGGGACACAGCTGAATTCACGGTATCTCTCTCTCTGCACCCCAAATTCTTGCTTCATTCGCATCTTTTTCCCGATCTGTCCTATCTCTATCCCTTTTTTACAATAATTTCCCTTTTTATCAGAATTGTCTGTTTGTACTATTGTCTGTTTGATCGATCCCGGTCCTGAACCTCGTTTGTGTCTTCATTTCACTCTTGGGATCACGAAGGAAAAGGGTCCGACACTGGGGTTTTCTCCAGTCAGACCCTGACATTAAATTGATGGCACGGACAGGATCCCTCGCAGTGAAAAGTACCGCAATGTCCCGTGAAGTGCGAGGTGTCACCTGTGAGCTCTCGGGGACTTCAGGGCTGGGTTTTGTTGGCGCAGAACGTGCTGCCCCCCTGAGCCGATTGTGCCATTGGAAATGAGCAGCAGTGAAGCTGCGCCTCAGGGCAGGGATGTGCTGTGTGCTCTGTTACAGAAACAAGGCTCGCCGCTCTGCCAGGGGTAGAGGGGCCCAGAGACATGGGCCCGATGTGCACAGTGAAAGAGAGCGAACAAGCGCCCTGCGAAAGGACGCGGCACCGCGGGCCGGGAAGGGGGAATGGATCGTCTGTGCGGCGCTGGGCGCAGTTCGGCTGCTGCAGTGAGGTTGGAGAACAGCAGCAAACAGAGAATCTCGGTGCGCACAAACTTCACCAGCCCCGGTCCGAGCCCTGCGGGACCCGGTACTCAACCTAAAAGAGCAGTGAGACAAAGAGAAGAACCAGGCGAGCTACGTGCAGTTAGCTCTGAAAGAGCAACTCCTGGCAGGGCAAAGCGCTCTGCACGGCCCGAGAGAACAATGGAACCCCCCCAGTGACCTGGAAGAGGCGAGACTGAGGTGAGAAAAATAAAACGTTCCTGCCGCTTCTCTCTGCCCCGTGATGAAAACGGGATATACTTCCGAAGGGGGAGAGGACGAGTTCCCATAAATTCCCACCAAGGAGTGTTGCAACAAATGTGCAGTTTGTAAGTACCGCTTCTCCTGATGGAAATAAACAGATCAGATTAATGCGTCCACAGAAAGCATCAGTTGTAGAAATAGTTTGAACCACTGCTCCTTTTATTTATTTCTTGGCTTCTTTTGCACTATCTCTTTTCTAAGACCACCTGGATTCAGAACAATCTTTGAGACACGGGGTGGTGTGTCAGTGAAACCTGACAGGAGCAAGGACCAGAGCGGTATGAACTGGAACACCCAGGGAACATTTGCACCCTGAAGGCCATGTGCCTTTCTGTTGTCTCACTTCAAGAACACTGCAGTAGAACTAATGTTATTCTTTTTATTTCTTTGTTTACAGAGGTGCTGGGAGTTATCATATGGCAAAATCTAAACTTCCATAGAGACACAAGCACTGGAGATAGGATCCAGCCCATTCCCTGGAGATGGCTCCAGTAATGATAAGTGTATCTGGATCATCCAGGACCATTCTTCATAGCCAAGGATCTTGAGACATAAGTCACCAGTCTTCCTTCAAGAAGGATCAGCTAAACAGGATACAGCCATGTGGCAGCCCTGGAGTCCATGCAGTCCAGGAGGACCCTTTCTGCGGTTCAGCTGCATGGATATGGATATGTGTTGCTTGAAGGCAAAGCAAGAAATTCAAATTTTCCTGGAAGTAGGCATGTTCTCACTTTGGCTCCATCACCAACAGGTCTTACAGGCATATCCATCCAGTGTATCAGGTGGGAGGTGATACTCATGTGGAAGTGGCAGTCCTTCAGCTCAGGGGAGCAACTTTCCAAATACAAGAGACTTTCCTCTTTCCAAGCCTCAAAGCAGCTGTGTCAGTCAGCGCAGTCAAAGATAGAGGACATGGGCAAACCCCAGCACTATGGTTCTGAGATCACAGTATCACAGTATGTTAGAGATTGGAAGGGACCTCGAAAGATCATCTAGTCCAATCCCCCTGCCGGAGCAGGAACACCTAGATAATGTTACGTTCAAATTGTGATGTTTCGAGTGCTGTTATCATTGTAAGCCATGTAGCAACATGGTCCTCGTGCATGGCTAGGGCACGTGGCACCCCACAGTACCTATAGTAGTATGTAGTACATTGTGCTCAGTAGAAACTGCTACTTCTACTGGAAGGCAGGGTCTTGCAGGGACTGAAACTCATTCAAATTAGACTTGTACTGAAAGGATTTCTGGTAAACACTCTGATACAGAATCTCATTAGCAAACACAGCACATTACCCCGTCAGCAGCAGTAGCAAACAGCAGTCGCTTCATGAGGATGTCAGATTAGCTGCTTAGCTTCGTAACAAATATACCATGGTTCATTATCTTTTATATGAATCCACCTCTCCCGTGCTTTTAAGGCCTGGTGAAACAGGCATTTGCTATTTGCTTTTTGCTCATGCGGCACCTAATTCTCCAATTATAAATTTGCATTGGAGCCCCCGTACATGAAGTCTGAAGCCAAAACCCTCTGCTCAGGGCAGGGGCCTCCAACCTGACCAGATCTTTACCTTCAGCAGGGCTCCTTTGTAAAGTCTTTGGTGGCAGCATGGAATTGGCAGTATCATCTCAGCACCATCTATCTCCCTTTTTCATCCCAAAGTGGGGATGATTTTGCTCTCAGAAAAACTCAAATTAAGAAATGAGCAGTCTCTTTGATGTTAAGGAAACATGAAATGTTGCATGTGGAGAATCCATGTGCACTCTTCGTATAGACTGCTGAGGACATCTTTGTCCATTGCCTTGCTGTCCTGGAAATTCACCCTGGGTGCTAGAATAGGAACAGACTCAGACGCACAGGTCAGGGAGAACTTTGAAAAGCTTGAAACCTCTTTATGCAGCTCTCTTGGTGGTGTCCATACGGTAAAGCAGTCTGACGTTTAACAGTTATTCACTTGGAATAACTATCACAGCTCATGCGTTGTAATGCACCATCATAAAGCCATGCCAATTAAACATTTATAACATGCCATCAATTATTACAGAACAGCGCCCAGAGATTTATATCAAAAATAGATCCTTCAAGCCTGTTCCATTCATATGCAACTGATTTGATAATGATCAACAGTTGGGGGACACTATTGTACTCATTCTTGTTCCAAGTCCCAGGAAGTATGGGAAGTCCATGTTCAGTCCTAGCTTCAGTCTGCCCAGGGAGCACTTTCATCATGCTCAGAAAGGAAAAGAAGGAAAAAGAAAAGAAAACAGCTGGGAGGGGATAAAGACCAAGAACTGCTTAATGACCTCTGCAGGGACTGCAAGTATTCCAGAGCAGATTCAACAGCAATCTCTGTGATGTGCAGGAGGTGGATCTAGGCGGAGGGGAAGAAGATGTCACTTGAAATGTGGAGAGAAAGGCAAACATTTGCTGCCCCAACTGTTTCTGGAGGGGAAGTTGGATTCTTAATAAAGTGCATTGATTTCTGAAGGTACCTGGGTCCTGTGGGCACACAAAATCATGTAGATAAAACTTGAGAGCTTCAATGAAAAGTCAGCTCCAAGAAATAAGATTCTATCTGCAGCTATTTCCCTCCTGATCCAATACTGTTAGAGCCGGTTCGTATTTCCCCAGTTAAGCTGTATTTTGATTGAGAATTGAATATTTTTCACTAAACTACTTTTTTTTCCCCCAAGTTTCTCCTTGTGCAGACTTTGAATTGTAGCAGAAACATTTCAGATAAACCCCTCTTTTTAATTTTGAAATGAAGAATGGAAAATGCTCAGGGAAACATTAAAATCACTTTCCATCGACATTTTCATTCAAAGGAAACCCATCACTCAACCAGCACTGAAAGCAGTATTTCCCCAGCTACTTCCACCTCTTTAGGCTGTATTTTTCTATAAGGTTGCTAATGCCTAAAAGCTCAAGAGCCCCAGAGCCCCCTTGTGCCAGGCAAGTCCTGGTAGACTCACACACAGCGGTGGGTCTCCCATAGCTCCTTCTCATGAGAGCAGGAGGCCAATGCTGCACATGGCAAGGCTGAGGCCACATGGCAGAATGTGCACCATGCTCTAACATCGGATGCGGGCTGTGTGAGTGTACAATGGGGTGTTTGGCAGGTGCTTGGCAGCCTGTGCACAACCCTAGGGCCTCTCTCAGTGCTCCACCATCTCTGGAGCTTCATACAGTTATCACAGACACAGCTTGGTTTGGGCTGGAAGGGAGCTTAAAGCTCCTCCAGCTCCAACCCCTGTCACAGGAAGGGACCCCTTCCACTGGAGCAGCTTGCTCCAAGCCCCTGTGTCCAACCTGGCCTTGAACACTGCCAGGGATGGGGCAGCCACAGCTTCTCTGGGCACCCTGTGCCAGCGCCTCAGCACCCTCACAGGGAAGAGCTTCTGCCTCAGAGCTCAGCTCAGTCTCCCCTCTGGCAGGTTAAAGCCATTCCCCTTGGCCTGTCCCTGCAGGCCCTTGTCCCAAGCCCCTCTCCAGCTTTCCTGCAGCCCCTTCAGGCACTGGAGCTGCTCTCAGGTCTCCCCTTCAGGAGCCTTCTCTTCTCCAGGCTGACCCAGCCCAGCTCTCTCAGCCTGGCTCCAGAGCAGAGCTGCTCCATCCCTTGCAGCAGCTCCATGGCCTCCTCTGCACTCACTCCAGCAGCTCCAACCATGGGAGAGAAAAGGCCAAGACTCTCCAGACAAAACAGGAGATGCAAGGCAGAGACACCACCTCAGGTGAGCTGCAGAAAGGGACAGGGAAGACAGGTACAGCATTGAAGGCACAAGTGGGACATAAAGGAGAGAAACCTGATGGTGAAAGGAGCAGGGGAGGTTCTGGAGTCCTGGGACAGTTTCTCTACACAGTAATTATGGCACATGGTGTAAAGGAGCAGGGAAAGGAAGTGAGGGGGCATGAGGGAACCTCGCAGCAAAATCAATTAATACTTGAGCTAGTCAGATGGTATTGAATGAGACCTGAATTTCACATCATTGCTGGAAACCTCGAAATAAACCGTTCCCCTTCCAGTGTGTCAGAAATTCTGCCTTACAGAAATTCTGCTGGATGTTGTGGGGGCAGAAAAGGGAAAGGAAACGGACTCCCCAGGTCCCCTCCTCTTGCGTCTTTGCAGCCCTTTCTTTCTGCGCAGTCCCTGGGTCAGGAAGGGCTGTTTTCACCCGGGCTGTTTTCACCCAGCCTGTGTCGGGAGGGAACGGAGTTCCCATGGGATGCAGAGCAGCAGAATGACAATTTCTGATTCAGTGCCTGCAGTCAGCTTAGCGTCCTGCTGCTTGTTAGGAGGGGGAAGCATCTGGCTCAGTGCGCTCCTCAGGGAGGCTCCTGCCCTGCTTTAACCCCTAAAAGGGTGCTGCAGAGCACAGAGCTCAGGACTGGGTGGCAGGGGAGGGGGATGGTGGGAGTTCAGATCCACTGATGGCTTGGGCAGGCTGAATTTCAGTTGTAGCCAGCTTCTAAGCAGAGCAGGGGGATGTTTATAATGGAATTTAATGAAGCAGAGAATCGGTGTTGTCCTCTGCATCAAAGGGGCTTCCAGTTACAGGGGAATGCAAAGCTTTTCACTAGCAAATGAGCACAGAAATACCTGCTTGATAATCCCAGGCATTTACTGAGCACTTCCTAACTTCAAACGGCTTTGCCAGCCCTAGAGGAAAGCCTCAGAGTGCTGCTTGAGCTTTGGCCGTTGCGTTTGCACCTCAGTGGCAACACTGAGACCAGCTACTGCAGCTGTAGGGCACCCTGGCTTGTCCACTGCTGCTAGCCCATCCCGGGGTACATTGAGCCCTGCTCACTGCTCCACCTTTATTTCCATCTATCTGACTGCAGCTGGGACACAGGCAGTGTTAACAGCACTGCACAGTTTTAGCACTGCAATCTGCCCATCCATCACTTGTCTGAGGAGGTCCTGAATTGTTGCTGCTGTGTTTTACCAGGGGTTCTCCCCAGAGTTAGGTAACCCCTGAAGAAGGGCTGGCTGTCCATCCAAACCTCTCTTACCCTTGAAAACCCTAAACCTCCTCCTTCTCACCTGGGTTCAGATACAGCTTACCCAAGCCCAAAGTCCTTTGGGCAGTTTCAGCCAAGCAGAACCAAGGCAGGACCTGTAACCTGTGGTGGGGTTTCATTTTGTTTATAACTCACTCACTACGTGCAGACTGAGCTGACGATTCCATCCCACACGTGTAAATAACACGGTTTTTACCCGTGTCTGAACAACTGGAATCTTTATGAGCTTGTGGAATATTTCCTTAATGGATCTATAGAGCTGAGAGAGTTAATTACTTCTGCAGTAGATTAGTCCTAGAATGTTTATTTCAAATGCAGACAGGCTGAACATAATATAAGATGTATTTATTCTCTCTGATAAAATAAACACACAAGTGGCCCCACTTACCACATGCTTCCCACCACCCCCCTCCAGGACCTGCTCTGGGTAGCCCCATGGTATGAATCCTCCACCTCTTTCCATAGTAAAGGGCCTCAAGGCTCCTCTTCTGACATCCCATCTTCCTCTGCTTTCAACATCCTTCAAGGAAAATCTAGTGTCTTCTAACAGGGTAGCTATTACCAAGTATATCTGACTTGGTACTCATGGGTCTCATTTACCTTGCCAGGTCCTGGGCATGGGCAATGTCCCTCTGCATGTTTGCAATTGTAAATGGATGGATGGATGGATGGATGGATGGATGGATGGATGGATGGATGGATGGTTGGATGGATGGATGGATGGATGGATGGATGGGTGGATGGATGGATGGATGGATGGAAGGACTGATGGATGGATGGATGGATGGATGGATGGATGGATGGATGGATGGATGGATGGATGGATGGATGGATGGATGGATGGACAGACTGACGGATAAATGGATGGATGGATGGATGGATGGATGGATGGATGGATGGATGGATAAATGGTGTGGGGCTGACAGTGGTTATCATCTGTGTTCATGATGCCAGACTGCAGTCCAACCATCACCATCTCTTTGTTTCCTGAAGAGCCTGACTTGGTGCCCAGTACATCAGCTGGTTTCCCAGTTCCAGACGAATCATTTCCCAAGCATCCCAAGCTGAAGACACACTGTTTGCTGAAATGGAAATGAAACAGCAATTTCTCATGACCTGTCTCTGAACTGGCAGTCTGGAAGGCACGGAGGTAAGCTGCCTGCCCATGGTGGAGCAGTGCTCTTCTGCAGTGGGAGCACCCTGTCGTGCCCTGGAGCAGGATGTGTCCTGGGGGGTCCTGGAGACCTGCAGACTGAATGAGTTAACCACAGACCTCGCCTCTGGCATGTCAGCTGTTCACTTTTGGCCAATCCATCCTTCCCTTAATGGTGATTTATTTCACAACATCTCAGCAGAGGTAATTTCCATATGGCACAGACTGCCAGAGTGGGCATTTTTCATGATATTTAGAAGCCAAGTCACTTCAATTTGCATAATATTCAAATGATTTCTAAATGCTGAAAACAGTTCACAGAGAAAAAACAAAAAGGTTACTCATGAATTCCGCATCTTTCCTCCTGCCTCTGGGTGCAGGGAAGCTGATCAAGATACACATGGTGCATCCTGGGTTACTGCTGTGAGAGCATTGAGTGTATTTGATGCCTAACCTGGTGGGAAGGGTAAAAGGGAATGTGGTGCAAGCTCACCTACATGCAGAAAGCAAAGGGATGTGCGTCAGATTGCTATTACCAATCAGAAAGGTTGTTTTGATCTGTGAATTTAGCACTGTTCCCTCCTGTCATAAGGTGATGACATGATGTGCCAAGGGCATCATCTCCCAGTGCCCTGCTGTCTACACGGGCAGGGGTTGCATGTTTGGCCAGTTCTTGTGAACTGGGGAGCTTCAACAGGGAGACAGGAGATCTGGCTTCTCATTTTACACCATCTGCCCAGGTGAGAACACCCCCATGTGAAAGAGGAGAGGAATTCCCAGGACACCACAGCAGCTACCAGAGAAATACAGAATATTCCACATGGGATCCCCATCAGGGCTGAGTAGTGCAGATGACGAGATCCCAGCCTTGCTCCTTGGAGCTGATCTCTGAAGCAGGCTCTAATCCATGCATGTTTTCTCTCTTAAGCTCATTTTGGGACTGCTCCTCACTGTGCATTATTTCATCTTAAGTAAACCTTTTCACTCTGTTTACCTTTGACAAATATTTGCACATTTAGTAGCTCACATCCTTGGGAGGGATTATGCGAAAATCGCTGTAGCCTTCTCTGCCTCCCATAGAGTGCTCCTATCTGAGATCTACTAACAAGCTCAGGCCTTGCTCCTGCAAAGCATTTAGCTGTGCTTTACCTTAAGTACCATCCACACTCCTGGGTGCCTGTGATTACCCGTGAAGGCTCTGTGGTGCTGGGAGATACTGGGCAGAATTTATCCCTTGATTTAGCTGAAATGGTATAAATAGAAAGGCAGGAAAAAAAAGACTGCGAATTCTTTTCATCCCATTGGCTTTGAAATGGATCCAGAGTTCATTTGCTTTTTAATTTGTCACATAAAAATATGTATGATTTTTTTCTTCCTCCTCCCTATCCCTGTCTTCATATGCCTGGCTTTTAGGCATTGTTTCATGGCTGGTGGAAGAGTGCAGGGGGGCACATTAGCTCCACTGGCCACCAGGAAAGGTTCTTGGTTAGGTGTCGGGAACTGGGGCAAAAGCAGGAAGAGGCTCTGATTCATTACTGCTAGATGGGAAGCACCTCTGAATATTATCTCAGCATCGCCTCTGTTCTTCTGTAGCATAAATAACTGGCTCATCCCTAATGACTCCGTTCTTGTTAAGAGGAAGCTTCATTTGGGAGCTGCATGCAGCCACTTAACATGCAATCTGCATCTTGCTGACTGTGAGTCAGTGTCTCTTTGATCCTACAATGCCATAGAGGATAGTGCTGAGCATGAGAACCTGTATGCAGCTCCCTCCCTCAGGGGCTCAAACCTGCTCTGTCCTTCAGGAGGCTCCTCGAAGCAGGGCAAGGAGGAATGCTCTGATCAGCCCTGAGGTGACAAGGTCCCGAGAGCTGGTACCTCCTTCACCATCTGCTTCCTGCATTGAGGAAAAAAGGGGGTGCTGAGCCTGGTGGGAAGCGCTCCCTTCCACATCTGAGCCACTGTCCTCTAGAGGAATATGACTTCGAGAATCCAGCTGGGCTTTCTTTATCCCAGGCACACAGGAATGATGCAAAAGGCACCTTTGGCATCACACTGTCATGCAATACTGCACTGGTTCCCCAAAATATGACCAGACTGCAGGCCTGTCCAAGCCCAACAATCTCACTGCACCCTGTGGCTCACTGGCTTCACTCATCTCATCTCATGTTTTTCCATACTTGAAGCTCTTTGGGGAAGGAGCTGTCTCATTTTGTTTGTTCAGGCCCCAGCATAGTGGGATCTTGGACCATGATTGGGACGCTTGCATGTTCCATGAATACAAATGTAATTAATTAATGAAAATAAGCAGTGGGAAGCCAGAGCTCATTGCTAGAGGGACTGATTCAGTGCAACAACATTTCTTTTATTCATTCTAAGCTCTTCAGCGCAGGAAGCAGCTCTGTAGCTGGCATGGATGTCCAAAAGAGCTTCCACCTATTCTCTGAGTTAACCTTTTCAGTACTGGCTTAGCGAATCAAGTGAAATCCCAATTGTTTGCCTGGTTAGAGGGTCTCTTGGGAAGAGACCCTCAGCAGCACTGCCAGGAGGCTGCAGAAGGCTGAAGGATCCCTTTGATGTCTCTGAGCTGGACTGGAATGAGATAAAGGGCTCTTCATCAATCATCCTTCAAGCAGGGAAAAGCTAGTGTTTTCTAGCAAGCTTTTTCCACTGTATTAGGAAGCAGCTGCCTTTTAATTAGAGGATGGCTAAGTGCTACCTTGTGATCTGCAAGGTGATGCATATTTAATAGCTGCAGCTCCCCTCCGCTGTTGCCTAGTGCTGTGTTTTAGGAAATGCAGGCTGGAAAGTCCCCTTTGATGTTTCTTCATACTGACTGTTCTTAGAAACAGGGAGAACACAGGGCATGCTTCAGCCATTCCAAAACCTGGGGGAAACCATGTTGTGCAGGGAGGTTCCTCACCTGATTGTGCAAGGCATTGATCTCCCTGCTTTGTTGATGGTGGAGCTGGAGTTATGCATCCTCTAGGTGAGGACCAGGACAAACCTGGAGAGAGAAGGGGAAGCAGGACGCTGCTGCTGCCTCTCCTTATCCAAATACAGTTGGCCAAACCTCTGCTGATAGATGCCTTTTTGTGCTACTGGTGGGGACTCAGGTCAGCATAAGCCTGTCTGACAAAGGCTGGTGCAATTCCTCAGAAGAGGGACCTAAAATGCTGCCATCAGCTGTATTGTTACATTGGGTGAGCCAGCAGCAACCGAAGGTGGCAGAAGGAAGTGTTGAAGTTCTTCTGCCAGATGCTGGGTGCATCGGGAAGCACAAAGGGCAAAAATGCCCATCACTGAGCATTGCAAAAACAAATGTGTCCACAGTCCTGCTCATGTTCCAGCCCTTGATAACAGCACTGGAGGTACTCTTCTCTCTGTATTTTCTACTTTCTTTTCTCTACTGTGTTCTCCGTATCTCTGTCTAGATATTTCCATGTTTATCTTCTCCGTTTCTTGATCCTCCCTGAGAAATTCTTCTATTTTAAATGACAGCACTTTGGCACTTCACCCTTTCCCTCTCGGTGCTTTCAGGGTCTCTGAATTGCTCTTGATATCTTTATTTTTATTCCTTGGATGTCAGGAAAGGGCTCCACAATAGTCAGGTTAAAGTCCAGTGTAGGGAGCTGCCCATAGAGGAGTAAATCTTTTCAGCTTTGCACAGGAAACCACAATTTGGAGCTTGAAAGGACTGAATGAGGCAGCAGCTCCCAGCAACAGCAAACCCACCTGCACTGATTTCCATTGTCTGGCATGAGGAAAATTCAGAAAGAAAATAAATAGCTGGAAAGGAAGAGGCATTGGGCTTTCACAGCACCTCTGCAATGTGGTGCTAGTAACACAGGCAAAGCAGGAAGTGCCACATCCCCGTGATGCCATACCAGTGTCTTGTTCCAGCAGAAGCATGTAGCCCTGGAACTGCTCTGAGTGGGACACTGGGATCATTCCACTTGACACAGACAACTGGCACAAGAGGTTATGCTGTGTGTCTCTGTCCTGGTTTGATCTGACATGACTTGAAGCAGCCCTGCAGATGTGTTTGTGACACTGGAAACCGAACTGGTACCTGTAGCTCCTAATCCCTGGCTCTCTAAGGACTTACTCCACTGTAGCAGTGTTGCTTGTGTTACTGGTGCTTGTGTCATCCGTTCCTCCTTCTTCTTTTGCCAGAACCCTTCAGACCAGGAGAGCAGGACCTGCATGGCAGTGAGTATTCAGACAGAGGTGAGCAAGGATAGTCTATTTGCTGCCCCACAGGATCTCCCTCAGGCAAGGGGCTCCTCCTAAGTGGACCTTGGCCATCACCTTCCCCATCACCTCCAAGTTGTTGTTCCCTCTTGGCCAAGTAGTCTCTGCAGTGCAGGAATAAGCTCAGCTCATTCCTTTGCAGAGAGGCTTAGCAGGGCATCCTTACCCCCAGGAGCCCAGGGGTGCTGGCCGCCCACAAGAACCAGATGCCTAATTGCTATAGCTCTATCCATTTAGAAGTACAGATACGAGCAGCTCTGTAGCTAGCCAAAGGAGGATGCCTGCAGGCTTTATTTGCAGGAACAGCAGCAGATTTTGGATGGGATGGAGACAGCCAAGAGCCTGATTGGGGAATTTGCTAATGTATTTTTCGCCAGCCTTATTTGTTTATTTTTGTCAAAAGTGAAACGTCTTGCAGGAAAGTCTCCATTAAAACTCAGCTGGGAAGATTGCCAAGGTCTAGGATGGGATCTTAGGTCAAACCCAATGTGCTCAGAGCTGGGGGCAGCCTACAAAGCAAGTATCTCGAGCAGGAGATTTGACATGTAGTAGAAGCTCTGCGCTCTTTTCCTTTCTGGAGAACTAGAATTTATGTCCCTCAAGTCCCATGTCAATGCCCCAAGCACCAGGCAATGTGTTGTGATTCTGTCACTCACTTCTTGGAAGTTTGCTCCAGGACCAGAGAAACTTTTCATATGATTATTTCATTGAAAAGAAAGGAAAAAGAAAAGATAAAATGGATGAAATGGTCTTTTCTAAAACCAACCAATCAAATACACACTGCATCAAAAAACTACTTAGTACAAATCCCTGCCTATCCCCACTTCTGCCACCATCACCCTCCTGAGCCCTGCTAGGCTATTGGAGCTAAGCCCAAGCAACAATAACCTGCAACCAAGCTGGCCATTGCCTAAATCCATGCTGCTTTCCACTGCAGAAGAAAAAGCTATTTCACCTCTAATTCTGCCAACATTTTGCATGTAAAAACCAGGCTGAGTGGGACGACAAGACCTGTTCCTATGCTTTGCAGGCCCATCTGGCCAAGGCCACGGATGCTGGCATCAAGGGGAGGGTGGGAGGAGATGCCCCTGGGATGCTGCCGGTGCTTGTCCTGACTGGAGACCAAGTGCTTTACATTCTCAGCAGCTGAGAGCTCCCTCTCAGCCCACTCTGGGTGGGAATTCAGTTAATATTTCAATATCAAATCTCCTAAACCTGGGCTCCCCATGGGGCTGGCATTGATCACTGATCCTCAGAGCTTCACTCCTGTTTCCTTCAAACCTTCCCTAGGATGGAAAGGAGACTGCTTATTGATATTCAGAGGCAAACATTGCAGTCTTTCAAATGCTGCCAAGCTTTATGAAGAGCTGTTAATAAAATGGATTTGCCCAGCAGCAGAAGCAAGAGGAAGTGCAGAAAGTGGTTGGGAGGAGGCAGAAGGGGCATTTCCAGGCAACCGAGGGCTTTTGCCTGTCCTCCTTCCAAGGTCTTGGCTCAGGATTGTTCAGCAGCAAAAGGCCAGATTGTTGGGGTTTTTGCATAGGAGCAAAGAGATTATGTTGCAGATGTGTACTGAGTATTGAGAGGGGCTTGAAGAATTTGGATACAGCCACTCTCAGATCTTCAAGGTCTGGTACCCAGAGCATCTTTTAACTTAGCAGATGATCTCTGAGAAAAAAGTCTGCAGCCATCCATGAACGTCCTCCATCAAGGCCAGGTTCGATGGGGCTTGGAGCAACCAGCTCTAGTGGAAGATGACCTCTATGGAAGGAGGTTCGACCTGGATGAGCTTTAAGGTTTCTTCAACTCAAACCAGTCTGTTTGCCATGTCGGCAGATGTCTCCTAAATCAAAACTAGATCATGGCTGAAGAAATAAAGATACCAGTTACCACATCTGTGGTTGGGGATGAGGCACCTTAACCACACATTCACCAGCACTGGGGACCCAGTAGTACTACAGTATGTGCTATTTTCTGGACATCTCTGCCTTTGCAAGGAAAATGTCACATCTACCAGTGTATTGTGGTAACCTTGTACCACAAAGAAAGCCTCATGGCAGCTTGGTGAACACCAGCTTCCAGGAGCCCTGAGTTTTGTCTTCAATACTGGAGAACCCAAGAAAACGCAAACTTTAAGAGGTATCAACTCGGAAGAGCAAGTCAAAGATAAAAAAACATTCTAGCAATGACTGAAATCAAGGCATTTCCTAGCTGTTGACAGCAAGGAGGAGGCAGGAGGTATACTTGGCTCCCAGCAGCTGGAAAAGATAGCTGAATATGGTCTCTTCCCGCCTCTGCAAGGAGAAGTGCTGCAGGCTTCCCTTCAGTGGGATTTCTGGTTACAGCTTTGCTTAGCATCTGCATGAAGGTTGCAGGGGTCTTCCATGGGCAGCAAAGCTGCAGCCAGACCGTGCCTCAGGCGATGGGCCACGCAACGTTCACAGCTCCCTGGGATGGAGCTGCTCCTCCTGGCAACAGATGAGACAGCATCCTCTCCTCTTGAGACCTCCCTCAGTAGCTTGGTATTCGCCATGGGTCCCATTGGCCATGGCTCCTCCTAAGTCCTTGGGCTGAACAAGTTACATGGGTTTTGCTGGGAGAGAAAACACACAAATGATTGCCCTTCTGGTCCACACTGTGGCCTTTGGAGATGCTACACATTTTAAAGGAGGCTTTAGAACAGCATCCTAGCAAAGAGGAATGTATGGTAGAGTTGTGTATGTCAGTAAAGACCTGTGTTGTCTATTACATTCAGATCCTTTAACCATCGCAGCCTATGTAGCTCTTGCTCTACTTGACATCAGCATTATGGTGGAGTCATTACAGGGCTCTTGCCTGACAGTTGCTAAAAGTGAGTTGCTGCATTTCTCAATTTGCGAAGTCTTTTGGGATTTGGTGACTGAATGGCTACTGTTTACTGCAGGTCTGAAAAGGACATCTGAAAGTATGCCCACAGAGCTGGCCTGGGAGATGTACTTGGGCATACAGCACTACAACACAAACACTTTGGGAAGCCACAAAACACAGAGTGACTCATACTGCTTCGTAAATGACTTTCAGCATCCTCAAAGGTCCCTATTGCTTGTCTTCACTTCTTGAAGGGCTTAGTTTGTTTACATCAGGGTAAAATCCTCAGGAAGAGTCACAAAGAAGATGAAGCATTTGAGTTCTTCCACAAGGTCAGCCCTGCAGCCAGCCCAGTTCTCCTGCCTCCTGCCCTTCACAGTAACATGGAGGTGCCCTGACATCCCAACCATTCTGTTTTGGAAGGTCTGAGACTCATCAGCTATCATCGGACAGCAAAAAAAAAAAGACTTTTCAAGTGGTCTGCTGAGGTTTTTAGCCTTTTACCGACCCTGTGCACTGTGCCACAGGGCACCTGGACTGGGATCTGCACCAGCCCTTGCTCGTGGCATCATGCTAACACGCAGCAGCTCAGCACAGCTCAGCCACTGTTGGTTGGGTGTTGAGGGACAGGGAGGCAAGAGGAGGAGAAATGACTTGTTCTTCCAGGCCAGGACCAGCTCATTAGCAAGGAATGCTTCACTTTTTAATGTCTTAAAGCTCAGGCCACAAGAAAGGTCACAGATGCCTGGAAGGAACTCCCTCCTGAGCCTACCCTTCAACCAAGGCACACAAATAGCTTGAGGACAGGAGAGGTCACATACATAGTAATCAAATGAGCATTGCATATAGGAGCCCTGGGGGAGGGAGGCTGGGGGATTCTGGGCACTGTGCTGCAGTGAAAGGACAGGGTGTGCAGAGGACAGAGGCAGAGGCAGTGGGGAAGCAGATGGGAAGGAGGAGGAGGGCAATGACTTGACAGGAATTATGCAACACATCTCCTGCTATGGAGCAGTGCCTTTGACCTGACTCCTCTCAGGAACTTGGTTCCATTAGCCCTTTGAAGGGGCATTTTCATTAGAGCTGTTCTGTGGCTGAGATGCTGGGATCAGTGGTTGAACACACTGTGAAGTCCCACTCAGGACTTCTGCAGCAGACAGCAATGTAGTACCACCACCCAATAAGGTGTCAAGAAACAGCTAGTTTGCTGCTAAAATATGTGTAACTTGCTTTATTGTTAACACTTTGTCTCCCACCCTCTTTTTGAAGCTCTCAGAGCGTGTTTGTAGTATGACAGCTTTACTCAGCCTTTTTTTTTTATGGCCTGCATGTCATATTCCTTCTGAAGGTGACCAGAAAGAAGGGGCTGGGTGCCATGGGCTGGCTGTTGCAAGCAGAGGATAGATGGGCATCTGGAGAGTAGCAACTGCCCAGCCCCTGGGAGAAATGGGGCCAAGACACCTCCAGCAGGAAGAAAATGGGAGAAGAAACCAGAATGTGAGCTGCTATCAGGCCATGTGCCTGCAGAGCACCAGGGCACTCTGTAGACTGCGTTTAGGTGTGGAGCAGCGCTCTGGGTTGGTGGCAGCACCAAAACAGAAATTGCCCTGCGGGTTGTTTGTCCTTCTTCGTTTCCAGGATGTTACACAAAACAAGTGCTGCTGGGAGCACTTCCCCTGCCATCACCGACCCTCCTCATCTGGGCAGCCCAAGTGAGTGGAGGGGCAACTGCTGACATCAGGAATTAATGCCAGAGCTGGGAGAAGAGGTGAAAAGTGCATCACACTTCTCATGATGTTCTGTCTCCTCAGGGCCACCTTTCCTGACAACAAACCTCTTGCCCTTAGGAATCACCACCATCCTAGGGAACAATTCTTTCCCAACGTCCATCCTAAACCTCTTATAGGGCAATCTGTGGCCGTTAACCCTTGCTCTGTTGCCAAAGAAATTGGCTGCATCATCCTTATGACTCCTTTTCAAGCAAAGGTTATTATCATACCTTCCCTTAGCCTCCTGCTCTTTGCCAGAACAAAGCACCTGAGTCTCTCCTCATAGGTCATGTGTCCTTGTCCTTATCTTAAGGGGGCAGCAATTCTATGGGTAAATGGAAAAGTTTATCTAGATCTCTCCATGGGCTCTATAACCACACAGCTCTTTGTAGCAAGCCCCAGAGTAATTTGGTGTCTCTCTATCTCAGCACTATTTAGGGCAAAGGGATGGAAACATGTTAGTGCTGTTACAAGAAAGTTTCCCCCCTCTCTGGACTCTCTTTTAATTTGACCCACAATTGGATGTTTTCATCCTGGACCTCAGAGCATCCTAACCACTGCAGCATGAATAATCTTTTCCTGCCTTTCTTTCCTCTGTCATGATAAGCCTGGCTGGGTTTTGCCTCTATCTAATGACATTGCTGCTGGCTAAGACAAGGTTTGCTCATGTTAGCAATCCTCAGCAACCATCCCTTCCTCTGAAGGTGCAAGGTTTTAGGCGTGCACAGAGCATGCAGCCACATAGAGCTGGGCACACTCATCAGCACTGGGAGCCCTTCAGAAGGGTGTTAGATACCTTCTATAATCTGGCTTCTCTGCACTGCAGCAATAAATCCCATATCCACATTAAACGTGCCCAGGATGTGTCCCTTCCCTGTGTTTCTCAGACCCCAGGGGCTGATGTGACCTCCCGTGTTGCTCCAGCCTCCTCCTGCTGCTCGCTCCTGCCCTCGGGCCACCGCAGCAGTTCTAGGAGCAGCCACCAGGCTGCTGTATTTCCCTGGAAATACAAGGAAAGGTCTTGCTATGCATCAGCCTGCTGGGTTTCTAGGAGGCAGGGCAGCGGTGAGCATCAGTGAAGGCAAATACTGCCCTTAACCGGGTGCAATGAGCAGCACTTTGCTGCCTGAGCCCGCTCTGACTCCAGCCAGTGCCTAATCAGTAATTGCCTCCCAGCAGACAGACTCCTTCGGCTGTTTTCTACCCTGTCCTAGCTACTCAAGGGCTTATTCCTTGGCTGAGCTGTTCTTTGGGCTCCAGAAGAGGATGGAATGCCTTCTCTGGCTACAAGAAGCCCTGCATCCTAGTCATTGTTATTAAGAAGGAAATACCTGTGCCAGAAGATGCACACAGCTCCTCTGGCTCATGTTATTGTCCCATCAATAGCTTTTCGCCTAATATTTGACCTTGGGAAGTCCTGGCAAGCGGGAGCTAAGCAGTGCTGCATCTCAGCATGCTTGATCTAAATTCAACACGCATCAAGCAGCACCGTATAGATGAAGAACCTCTAGAGAATTTTCTTGAGCAATAATAATGCTTTTCATAAGAAACAAACATTAAACAATTTTGTGATTAAACTTTTATATGTTAAACATTAAAAAAAGAGTAGCAGCTCAAGGAAGCAGCATGTGTGAATGCTGCTCAGAGATAAGCCAAGAATCTGCTATGAATATGTATCAAAGAGTTTTCCTGGTAGAGCTCCATCATAAAGCTGTGTTTGTGGGGTTGTTTGACAAACTAGCCATGGGAAGGCAAAAAATGTGCTGGAAAAATGATTCTGAACATGCACTCCAGCTTCCCCAGCTGAGTACATTCATTGGAGAGGCATCGTGTGATATCTCCTCAGAGAAGAGCATTGTCTGGGAAGTTTGATAGTAAACAGACTCAGAACAGGTGACATTTGGGGGCATGGAGATCAGTGTCATGATCCAAATAATCTTGCTGTGGAAACTACATTGGCCCACACCCTGCAGAGCGTTCTGCACATGGGTAATAGGACTGGGACTTCCTTTCTGAGGGCACCTTCATCTAGATTTGGGCTTTCTGAAGGGTCTTCGGAAGAATGGTGTGTTAATTTCTGAGATCATTGTTATAGTTGCACTGGCCCAGGTAGTTGGGAAGTATTGTATGTCCCCTGCATCTCACTGAGGATCGTGCTGGTAATAATGCCTTTCAGAGTAAACTCATAGAAACTGGGTGAAGCTGATCTGTTTCCAAGAAAATCATAGAATCATAGAACAGTTAGAATTGGAAGAGACCTTCAGAGTCATCTAGTCCGACCCTCTGCAATGAGCAGGGACATCTTCAACTAGATCAGGTTGCCCATAGCCCAAATGGGTGTCCCAACACTCCCCCAGGCCAGCTGCCTCTGGCTCCTTATGGTCCTGCAGGGACAAGGGGAATGGGCTGAGTGGCCACAATGGCTCTCCCCAAGCATCCTAGCCCCAGATCCCTGGGGCTGAAACACTCCTTGCTCCCAGCACCCACCTATAAGCTGGCTGTTGTTTCATTCCCTGCCTCTGTCCTGCTCACCAACACCTAGGAATATGAAAAAGCCTGTTTTGTTTCTAACAGGTTTAGGTTTTTTTTTCCCCTGATGTTTACACCTAAACTAGGACAGTTTTATCCCTGAGTTGGCTGGTTGCTCTCTATGTAGGTTAATGAGGTTTTCTTTCATAGTTTAAACAGGGTTTTGTTTGTTTGTTTGCACTTCTCTAAGAAATGTAACATCATAAAATGCTGCCAGGAGCAAAAAAAAAAAAAGAATAATTGTGTAAATTGTAGGTTTGTTTAAAAAGGAAAAAAAAACAACCAACCAACCAAAGAAAAAAACAACCCCCAACAAAAACAAACACAGAAAAATGATGTTCCCAAGAAAACATCAGCGAAGGCAGAATGAATCCCTCAGGGAGCCCCTGGTCGCACGGAACAGCAGAAGGAAGGTTTGACGTTATTCTCACATACTCTCTGACCTTTGAAAGTCAGGAAATTTGAGCACTTGAGCCATTACCTTTTGTTTCAATGTGCACTGTGAATCACAGGATAAAGCCCTGCATTCTGGCCTGAACACTGCTAAACCCTTCTGCTAAGGCTGGGGGATAAAAAGCGATATGTAACACTAGTAATCATAAGTGATATTACTATTATTACTAATACTTCACTATCAACTAGGAGGAATGGAGCTGACGTTAACAATGATGAATTAATATTGAGTTCAGCTATAGCTAATGAAGGCTAAAGATGGATATCGGATAGCAGCAGCTCCCAGCCTAACACAAAAAATCCATGAAAGAGTAAAAATAAATCTATCAGGACCAAAAGTAGGTCTGGCAATGAACCGAATCCTGCTGCAGACAGCAGTGATGAAACCAGCAATGATGGAGTAAAACAAGCAGAAGTATTAAATGAGTGCTGTGTTTGGAGACATGATGGAAGAGGCTGCCACACTGCAGAGAGTCTGAGCTGCTCTGTCCCACGGCAGCTAAGGATTATGTTGAACAGCAGCAGATAAAGGCAGTACATTAAATTCTGGAGGCCCAGGTCAACTGTACCATAAGCTTAAAAGACCTGACTAAAGAGGCCTTTGCACAGATGATGGTGGCTGTAATGAGCTGATGTTAATTTTAATGAACTCTTGGCACACTGGGAATGCTGCAGGTGATGGACTTCTCCGGCAGTATTGATGATAGCTGGATGGGATGGCTTGGGGAGGATGGGGGATGATATGGCCCCGGTTGCAAGCAGATTAATGGGACTCTTGTTGCCTCTTCACCAGCAATGAAGCAATAAAATAAGACCTCTCTAATTCAGCTCATAGCAACATTAATTAATTGCATAACTTGAAGGAGCAACACTCCAAAAGGCACCCAGGAATAAATGGTAACTTTTCCATAAGATGGTGTTGGGGTAGAGGATGTGGAAATCCAGGATGGCTGCACCACCCTCATTCTTCCTGTCTGCACCAGGATACAGACTTAGGGTCTCTACAGGCTGGGTCCCCTCAGACTTTTTCTTTATCCCTTGCCCTGATGCTGCTAAACTTACCCACTAGGCATCATTTTATGAGAAAGGAATCTTTGACCCTGGTCATCTGCTCATGCTCACCTGGGAGGAGACATGGCATGTGCTGGTTTAAGACAGAGCAGCATCAGTAGGGCAATGTAATTCACAAGCCAAGGTGCTCAGGGGAAGGCTTCCAGGAGGTGAAGCAGTTTCCAGGATATTTCTTTAGCTCCTTGAATGCCTCCATCTTATCATAAAGCCACATGTAAATAACAGCTGCTGTCAAATAAAACACATAGTTATTCCCACAAATCCCAGGAAAAATATTGTGTTCTAAGCTAGCTATTGCAGAAATCACAACTCCTGAAGCCTCTGGTATTGAGAAGGTCATTTAATGTACACCATTAAAAATTACAGGTCCTCTAAGGTTCAGGGAAATTTCTTTGGCTATTTTCAGACTGCCCTTCACAAGACTGGTAGGCTAAGGTTTGATACTCCTTCAATTACCAGCCTTGCAGTTTAAGATGTAACTTTTCCGTAAGAATGCTTTTTGGTCAAAAGGGGTCTAATACATGAAAGAAGAAGCATCAGAGAAAGTAATAACATCCCTGGTGGAGAGTAAGAAGTTGGTGCCTTGCTGGGAAAACAGCAGGGATATCAACAGGGATATCAATGAGATTGAGAGGGAATGAGCAGGGACAGAAGATGGGCAGCATGAGCCCCTTTGGTGAGCAAGAGGAAGACAGGAATAAGAGGAAATAAGATACTTCAATGATGAACAATTATTTAGCTCTATCACTGTGAATGAAAGGAAACCTCTTTTGTTAAATGGCTTTCATGTCAAGCAGCAATTTGTTCTGGGTGAAAGTCACACAGAGCAAGAATGATAGCAAATGATCTGGCAATCCACTGAATGCTTCAGTAAACATATAGCAAATAGGCAAAGGAAACCACCCAGCCCTTTCTTTATCTGCCCTGTCTATGATATGGTGTTTTACTCTCCCCTCTTTTCCATGACTCCAAGCACGGCACAGCCAACAGTTACAGTACTCCCATCCAGCCTCTGGTTTCAGACAAATACAGACATGCTTCCTCAGATGGGTGTAGGTTGCTGTAAAAACCCCAGACCTCCTTGCTGCCTGCTTGAGGGTTATTCACAAACATGGGGAAGGGCTGAATGCAGCCAACGTGTTATTCCTGACAAATAATTTGTCCAACTCCAATTAGTAACTGAAAAAGCGGTGGACAAGTGGTACGCTTGTTTGTACAGGAGCTTGAATGTTCTTCAGCTTGGTAAGGCTCCCTGTAACCACTTTGATATCTGAAATAAGAGATTATGAGGGTAATCATCATCTGTTTCTCACCATTTACCGCTAAAGCTTTATAAATATTTTGTTGAGAATTGTTAATGGTGTTTGTAAGTAATGTTGCACACCCTACAGGTGCTGCTTCAGCGTGACCATGATGCTAGAAGTTCCAAAGACTGAAACGTGATTGCAACTTCTAGAACTTTTCATTTCTTCTGAAGAGTATTTTCTTACAGATTCTGGACTGCAGCTGTGTATATTTGTCATGGCTGAATCTGCTGACGTATCCCTCTCAAGGACTTGTATGACGATGGCTAATATTTTGTGCATCGCTTCCTGTCACAAGTAAGATTGCATGCAGAATGTTTTCCCCTGTTGAGTCTTTATGTACAAATACAGTCTTTTCTCTGGAGAAGATGTTTTCATGAGCATGGAATAAAACAGTCCATCAAATCAGGATCTATTCTTCCAGGGAGCATCACAAAACTGAAGATGGGAGCTAGTGATTAGCTCATATAAATGATTGACCAAGGATGTGGGAGGTGACAAAGAGATTGTCCGACTTGCTTTGTGCTGTTGGCAGGCTGAGGCAAAAAAAAAAGAGGATGAGCAATTTGTTCCTGAAGTTCCAAGTCCATCATGTAGGCAAGAGAGAGAGAGAGAGAAAAGGTTGGTTTTGATGTGGCAGAAGCACATGATCTTTTACCAGTCATTTGAGTGAATAGTTCTGTTTCCAAATTAACTCCCACTGGAGGTGAGGTCCTGCTTGGATTAACTCTCCTCTAGGAAAGAGCTTTCTCTTCCTTCTGAGTGGAAACAGGAAGATTTGGACCATTTTTTGTTGTCTGACATCTTTCCTGTGGACCACCCCTGTCCAAGATGCATCTTTCAAGGATATTTTCTTATGCATTTTTTTGGCATAGCAATGTCACACAAAATGTCACAGGGACTGACCTAAGGTAGCAGCTTCCCAGCACTGGATAGGAGGCCAGGCCCTTCCTTTGGGTAAAATTGCAGTTCTTGCTCTGTTGGAGCTGTGCACTGAGGTTATGGGTAAGTGGCATTACCCCAGTGACTCCCTTCCAACCCTCTTCCTCAAAGCCTTCCTTGTTTGCTGTTGCTTGAGGATGTTTAGGTCCCAAGTGGTCCAAGTTGTATTGGGCACCAAAAGTAGTCCCAAGCCCTGTTGCAAGCCAAGCGGGTCAGCTGGGGATCTCCCTTTGTGAAAGCCTAGAGGGCACGCCGTCCTGTGGCCTTGATATTGAATATCATGGCTTTATGAGCCAGGTTGTGCGCAGACCTCCTGCTCTGTTCACCTCAGTGAGATGCCATTGTGCCCAGAGCTGGATGAAGAGGCCTTCCCATGAGAGGCAGAGACATCAGCTGCCAAATTCAGCCGGAATACAGTAGCTGAGCCCTACCTCCAGCCTCAGCAGAAGCTCAGGGACTTTCAGGCGGGGTATGTGCAATTGGCTGTGATGCTAGAGCATAGGCTGGAGAGTGCCACAGCGGGAGGTTGTCACTGAGTAACATTCACCAGCTTGCTGGCTGCTCAGCCCTGCAAAGCCTCCCCAGTCAGCCAAGCCACATTAGACTGCATCTGGACTCTACAGAAGCAAGGTGCTGTCTCACTGGAAGAGAAAGCTGAGAAGAAATCCAGTTATGAGCACTGGAATGCACTAAACCTCTGGCCGTGGACCTCCCCGTGCTTTCTGCTGGATAGAGACTGCACCATAATTCCAGTATATGCTGTCCAAATTCAATTGTCATAGGCAGCACTTCCATCTCTTTCAAGTCATAAAGAAATCAACTGGAAAGCACTTTAGAAACTTTTCCCTTTCATTCAGCCATGTCATAGTCAGGATGCAGTGAGCAGTTCTGGGACATCTCTGGTATACCAGGAAGAATGCGAGAGCAGATATTCTGGCTGAAGTACAAAAAGTATTCACTGCTGAGCTGGATTTGTAGGGAACAGTAGAGGAGCTGCACGTCATGCAAACCTTGAGAAAACAGTGAAGGTTGAGCAGAAGAGCTGGAAAACAGCTAAACCACTGTAAATCTGAGAATACAGGCATAAGGGCAATCTAGTTCAGGTGAGGCAAGTTATGAATTTGCAAAGCTTTAGCAGCACTGTGGCTTCAGCCTCAATGTGCAAACCTACCCTGCAACAACCCATCGATAATGTGATGTTCTTTCAATGAAAGCAATAATTTTTTGACAAGCTAACTTTGTGTAGGTAGTTTTTATACAGTAGTTAGAGTCTTCCTGCCAACTCTTCCTTTTGGGTGATAAACTACCATTTTTAGCACTCACCTACCATTCTTCTACTTTGGGTGTCAATCTACTGCACTTTGGACACATAATACACCCTTGGCTTACGCATCCAGCCAGAAGAGCTAGTAGGTGTTGACATGCTGTGAACTCAGACTTCAGCTCATGGCATGTGGTGGTGACATGCTCACAAATAACGTGGCGGGGGGTGTGCAGTGGAAGTAAGCACCAGAAATTTTGGTCAAATGTTGATGTTCAAGCCAGCTCCAGTTGAGCAGAGCCTTCCCACTTCCCTGGGTGGGATGGGGAGGACAATGGGAAAAGGTAAAACCCGTGGGTTAAGAACAGTTTAACAATTGGAATAATTTAAAATACAATAATAATTAACAATAATGAAAAGGGAGATAACGAAAAGAGAGAGATGGTTAAAACTCGAGAGAAACAAGTGATGTACAATGCAACTGCTCACCCCACACTGACCGATGCCAGCCCATCATTAAGTAGCTATTATCAGCTCCCAGTCAACTCCTCCTGTTTGCATACTGAGCACAACATGCTGTGGTATGGAATATCCCTTTGGCTACTTTGGGTCAGGTGTCCTGTCTCTGCTTCCTCCTGTGCCCCTCCTCACTGACAGAGCATGAGAGACTGAGAAGTCCTTGATGAGGGTAAATGCTACTGAGCGACAACTAAACCATCAGTGTGTTATCTGCGTTGTTCTCAGACTAAAGCTCAAACACAGCATAGCACCAGATACCAGAAAGAAATCTGACTCTATTCCAGCCAAAGCCAGGATACACTGACCTGCCTATAGAGCGCTTAGTTCTGGGTTTACTGCATTGTGCCACAAACATACCGAGCTTTGGCCTTTTCCTTGAGGCATTTGGCTTCCTATCTGGTCTTGTAGAGGCATTGCAGGTCTGAAGGTCTTGGCTGAAACTTACGGAGAAAATTGTTTCAGGGGGCATATGGAAAGCACTATGGACAGCACTGCCTACCTGGAATTAAGTGAGCCTCTCAGACTACTGCTGTGTCTTAGTCTTTTGTGGACTCAACACCAGCTCTGTTCAATTATCAGATCAATCCAGCATTGGAGTCAAGTGGTGCCACAAGCAGCTGAGACAGCCCTGGCTCTTGCAGCTTGGCTGGAAGCAGAACAAATAGTACCCATGTGCTCTCCCTTAAAAGGGACAGGTTTACTTCTGTAAAACAAAGAGACCCAGAGACAAATAAGAAAAGACTAGGGGAAGTGACATCTGGCAAGTCAGGGTAGAGCCAGGGGAGGTGGAACTGCAAGGGGCAAGGACTTCCATTAGAGAGAAAAGGATAAGAATTGAAAGGGGGTTAGGGGGATTTACAGCTCTGTTTGCCAGTGATTAACAGCCTCTCCCCTGGCTGACTGCAGCTACTCTCAGTTCAACATTCATAGCCCACAGCAAAGGCATTGCAATTGCCTCTTGCACAGAGCCATTAACTCACCAGCTCAAAGGCTGGGGAGTCTGATATCCCTGATGCTGCTCTCCTCCAAAACCACTTATAAATGTTCCTAAGGAACCTCTTTCCCTGCAGGTCTCCAGGCGTTTTGGATTGTTCCCTGTGTCTCCTGATGCTGAGATGACATTGGGCAAGCGCTAATGGAGAGGAGAGGCAGGGGAAGGAAACTGTTTCTGATGTTGCAAAACAGAATTCAGGGGCTAATGGCAAAGTACTGAAATGTTGTTTTGGGCTTACCCAAACTCTTCCATTCAAACAAAAAGAGAACCTCCTGTGTTTTCTATTCAGGGTATTTAAAATAGAAGGGTTCACTAACAGGGAAAATTTAGGACAATTTTAAACAACAAAGAACCAGTCATTTAGAAAGAAAGAAGACTGAACACTGTCACATGGGGAATATCAAAATGAAGCAGTTCTCATTTCCAAACCAAAACATTTCCTTCTAGAAAATGTGAAAATGAGGTGTTTTGACATGTTCAAAAATTTCTCTTTTACTACCTTCCCGGCTGAAAGCATTTGGCAGACTCAGTCAGTATCAATGTATGAAAGTTTCAGCCCCTGGAACTTCCAGTTTGTAGATCATAGAATCACAGAATCAGAGACTGGTTTGGGTTGGAAGGGACCTTAAAGCTCCTCCAGCTCCAACCCCTGCCACGGGCAGGGACCCCTTCCACTAGAGCAGCTTGCTCCAAGCCCCTGTGTCCAACCTGGCCTTGAACACTGCCAGGGATGGGGCAGCCACAGCTTCTCTGGGCACCCTGTGCCAGAGCCTCAGCACCCTCACAGGGAAGAGCTTCTGCCTCAGAGCTCATAGCTTGCTCATGGTGAGTTTTCATCAGCCAATACCCCCAGGGTAACTGTGTTCATCTCTTTGGCTCAGCTTTGTCAGCTTTGAAGCTCGTGGAGCGTTAGAGGGACATCCATCTACTGAAACATCCAGCTCAGCTCCTTCTCGGTAAACCCCATTCTGCTCCTCATGCTGAAGTCCCTGTGAGTGTTTGGGTCATAACCGGGGGAGAAGTCAGGCAGAGGTGTAAGTCTCCACTGGCAGCAGAGATACCTTGCAGCACGTCCCCAAGGAGCAGCACCTCTCTGCCCAGAGATAGGCTTGCCCTCTGCTTAGAACCAACCCCATGCCTTGCAGCTGACATCAGTCCACTTATTAGTTATACATGAAACCCCAATTGTTCCTTAATTCCTTTGAAATGGGATAACAGGGCAGTTAATTATCACATAGCAAAACATGTGTTTCTGATGAGGAGTCACTGGTTAACATACCAGCTACCAAATGTCAAGATGCATTTTTAGAGCTGAATGGAATTAATTTGCCACTGTTCCCTTGTTAAATGCCAGGTCTTTATGACTTGTATACATTAAACAATTCAGGAATTGGAAAGCACTTGTGTAATCAAGTTAAGCGTGAGGCAGGCAGATTTCTTTCACCTAAACAAACCTGAAATTTTCCTTTTCCAATTAATATTTCATTTTATAACAGCCGCCGCATTAATTCTTAATTAAATGCTTATTTGAGACACTCTACTGATTAGTGTGAACTAATGAGGAACAATATGAATTGTTTATCCAGCTCCTACTTATTTTCCTTCATAAAAGGAATGGTGTTTGGATGACTTCTTTCATGTCTTGCTGTGCCCTAAAATGACTTCCTTACAGAAAAACTTTCATAGAACAGTACTAACTTTAACCACAGAGCATTCAATAGGACTCCAGCACTTGGGGTGCAGACAGGACTATCTGCAGAACCCAGCTTAAGGGGTGAAAATTAAGGTGAGTCCCAACAGATGATCCTGCTCTTGAGAGAGTGAGCCTTGCTTCCAGAAAGCTTTTAAGGGTCAGACCCACTAATTGACCTCACATGAAAGTAAAAAGAATCAACACCTCTCACATTTCCACATTCCAATGATTTAGTAACAGTGATGATGCACAGAGTTTCACAAATCATGAGTACATGTGATCATAAATGTGTAGGCAGAAGACCAGAAGAGGCTGTTTATGGTCATCTTGTCAGATCTGCTTTGGTCCAGGCAACCACAGGCTAGAGACTTCTTGAACTGAAGTGTCATATACCTCTTCCTAGCCAACTCACAGCAAAAAAAGCTCCATTAGGAACTTGTCTAAATGCCTTTTCAACCCAAAAGCAGAGGTGATGATGCAACCTAGCGCTTGCTTAATGCTTGTGCTTTCCCACGCAGAGGCTGTCACACCTCTCACCCCTCTCTGAACCTCTCCCCCTTCTACTGCATCTTCTCTAAGGCAAGGGGAGCACAGACACACAACACATGGGCTTTGGATGTGCCACGGAGTTAGACAGTGGCATTATGTAGTTCTCCATTACATTGTCTGTCCCTTTCCTAATAAATCTGAGAGCATCTCTGCTGGCTTTGGCACTGCTGAGCGCTGAGCAGGCTTTTTCATGGCACTTTCCCCACTCTGCAGAGCTGTTCCATTCACACACTGTGATTATGTGTGTATAGTCAGGGATGTTTTCATCTACATTTATGACTCAGCCTTTATTGACCATGAACTTATTTTGGCATTTTATCACCTAATCATTCAGAATTGTGAGATCTTCCCTCAGCTTTTCACAAGCAGCTTTAGATTTTACTGTCCTGGAGGCTCAGTTGTCGTTGTTGATCCACAGCAAATCAGGGGAGTTTGATAACTGGTCCTTGAAGAAAGGTCAGAAAACTCCCTTGATTTTGAAGCAAAACTTCACTTTTTTTATATTTAAATATTCTTTTTTACCAGTTTTTCAAGTCTGGATTTCTCCAGATGCCTACGGGTTTCCTTCAAAAGCTGGTTCCTCATTTGTTGTCTTTCATTGCTATAATATTGGGATTGATTTAAGCAATGCTTCGCACAACACAACAAATAGTTCAGCAATTTCATATCTGAATCCCTTTAAACCTCTTGGGTGAATGCCATCTGTTCCTGCTCATTTCCTACTGTTCGTTTTATCATTCCTTTCAAAGCCTCCTCCTTAAGTTCTGATGGTTGGTCAGACTCACTCCCTGTTCAAAAAAGACTTCCCTAAGCTCTTCATAGAAAGTACCAAACCAAAGAAATAACCTTTCTTCTCCTCTGGGACCCTTATCTTCCTAGAGATCTCCTTTTAAGCCTGCCTCATTCAGTCATTCTCTGGTAGGTCTTCTTATAACATATTTGAAAGAAATACTTTATTTCAAGCTTTAATTCTTCAGCAGCTTGTTCACCTGACAATGATGGTTTCAGATTTAAGCCATGAGAGCTCTTTTCTGTTTTCATCTTTTCCGAAATGCCTTAGTCTTTTAAAAGGGTTTCTGTTTCATAGTTCCCTTTACCCTGTTGTTTAACTGTTGCTCCCTGGTTTAGAACTGTTTATGTCTTTTTCATTGGATGATATGCCCTTACTACGTAGTACCCAAAACTACTTTACCATTTCTGTTGCTCCCTTTACCTTCTTTTAGCAGGGTTTCTCATTTTGATGTCATTACTTCTTCATGTCCTTTTTAAAGTAAGACTTTGTTAAAGGGGATTTTCACCCGTGGCTTTCTCACTCCCACCAGACTGTACAAATATAAGTATATAATGATCATCATTACAGAGTCACACTTTGATGACTACATCTGGAACAATATCATTTCAATACTGAGGATTAAATACAGAAATATCTTCTGATGGGATCTCTGAGTGTTTGCACTCTCGTTTAGAGTGCCTAAAGATTAGTTTCTGTATCTCATCTCATGTGATGTCTAACATCGTCACATGGACATTATGAAAGGCTCTCATTATATTGTGTTTATTCCTCCTGTGTCGTTACTATCCCTACTTCAGTCTACTTAGAAGTCGATTCAGAACTTCAGTCTATGCAGAAACTGAGGAGCTGGTGTTTAAATGTATTAGGTTATGACTAGCCTTTCTGGCATTTCAGTGGGATGTGCAGCATTCCTACATCCTCTATGGTAATTGCACCCCCTTGGAGCTTCTGTGTCTTATGCAAGTTTCAACTGCAGTGACTCACTATTTTCTTCCTAGAAATCAACTTTAAACATTGTCATGGCTAACTTTCCACGGCCAGGAGAAGTTCCTCCCTGTGGAATTGTGCTTGAACACTGCAACAAAACCATAAACAACAATACCAAATAAAAGGGACCAAGATCAGAAGTGATCTCCACAGAACAGTGTTAGAGTTATTCCCACTTCTCTTCCCCAGCTGTGAAACCAGAGACTATTTCCTCAAAATTCTCCCTCAGCAAAATCTACCGTATTTCTCCCGAGGAGACCTGACCTTTGCAGTGAAGACATGCTCAGTGAATGTGCCATATGTCCCTTTCACAGCACTGCATGGTGTAATTGCTGAGACATCTTTTAGACTCTGGCTAAAATCCTGATCCCACCAAATTTCATGTTCAAGTCCCTTTGTACTGCAGCGACACTGTGATTCCTCCCACATCTCTCTTGTTGAGTGTGGGCAAGCCTGGCTCAAGCCCTGCATCTGCAGTGTGCCTGCAGGGGGACAGGCAGACACCCTGTTTGGAGCTTGTCAGGCTAGTTGAGTTATTATTTTTCCATCTTTCCTGAGTTTTTTCAAGGCTCCTGACTGTGGATGCTGTCTCTTGCCACCCACTTCATTTCTATAATCAGGGGAGAAGCAGGAGTTAGTGAAAACAGCTCAAATTGGGTAAATCTCCTTCTCTGAGAGCTGAAGGAACCTGAGATGTGGTGGAAATTACCATTTATAAGTTGTTAGCTCTGGTCTGGGGGGGAAGCTGCAACAAAGGTATGAAAAAATCCCCTGTGCAGCCTTCCTGCTCTGAGCAGAGGGTACAGGCAGCAGGTCCTGGACACAAACAGGTAGAGTCAAACCGTGAGCATCCTCAGTGAACTGAACAGTGAGATCAAGCTGGTGTGGATGCACCACAGTGTGTCTTGGCTATAACAGCAGAAAACAACAAATATGACAGAGAGTGTGTGAGAAAACCGTGAAAAACTGGTTTCATGCCAATTGCTTCTCTCAGTCCTCCCCACCAGCATGAGAGCCCCCCAGCTCCTCCTGCAAGGCCAACTGACACTAAGGAGGACACAACCCTTGCAGGAGGGGCTCAGGGGTGAGCAGCAGCAGGAGCAAACAGCTCCTTCTCAACTGGAAATCTCTGTGGTCTCTGACCTGATGGAAGCTCCTGCAGATCCACCCCCAGAGAACAAACTTAGCAGCTGAGACAGAATTCTTCTTTCAAGTAGATTTTTCACAGAAAAAGAAATTTCTCACCCAAAAGCCTCCAATTTTGGTGACCTTTTCCTCAGAATTTTTTTTAAATACCAGGCTGTGCAATTCAAATTCTTCAGAGATTTATTTTTTTAAGACAGTCACAGAGATTTTGGAAAAAATATTTGATTAAAAAGAATCTTTTATTGTTTCTATCAGAAGTTTTCATGGAAAGAAGAAGCAATTCCCGAGCATCTAATTCCGGACACAGTAACAGTCCTCTACAAGAACACATTGTCCTTAGCACTAATCCTGATAGCCTTGAAGGTCTAGGAGTCCCTCTCCAACTCAGTAACGGATTCTTGCTTTGAACATTGTTTATGGTAACGCCAGCAGTGAATGCAGACATAGCCTTCATTATTCAACTTCCACAGGTTATCAGGCAACTTGTTTCTGGAAACTTCAGAATCAGCTTGCTTACTGCTTCCTCCTGGGCATGAGAAGTGAGCGGGAACAATTATGTGCTGGCTCAACTTGTGTCATGTAGGATTTCCTACCATCCAGAATCAGATTTAACACGGTCCAAGGACCTGCGCGTCAGCAGTTCTGCAGCAGGTCCCTGTATCTCATCAACAACCACAGGGCAGCTGCAGAAGTGGAGGGTGAGATGGACTTTCTTCCTGCTACAGACCCTTTCTGGAAGGACAGGAAAAGTCATTTGCCCTCTGCTCGTGTAACTCAACATTGATGTCAACAAAGAAATGCCCTGGTTAAAAGGAAAGGGAGACATATAGATGTCAGTTCTCAGCTGCTGTTTCACTCTCCTAAGGATATTTTTCATGGCTATGAGTTAGTAACTCCTACATTCCCTTTAGGTTCTGCTCAGCTTAAGCAAGTATTAAATAAGAAATGACATGTAGGTGAGATGGATCGATTCCTGCCATCCTTGAAGAGGTGCAGGGGTTTTGAAAGGCAGACTCCATCACCATCCCTCCCTGCATAGACAGGACTGTGCAGATGGGGGCACTCTGACTAAATTCATTCTGAATTCACACTCTGGCAAGACTTAAGGTGAAGGATGCTTCTCCAATATGCATATTTTAACCGCCTGCCTGCATCAAAAGGAGACACACACAGGCCAGTCAGGTTGTTCTATTAGTGGAGCAGTGGAAAAATAACAACCTGGACAGCCCAGTGAATATTGATTTGCTCCTAATCAAGCCCAGGATGGGTCACATGGTAATTTCCATGCAATGCATGTGATCCCATACACTGCAGCTGGTAATTGCATGTGATCCATGCCCTGTGTGCATCAGGACAGCATGGAAGGGGGACTACTGACAGGAGAGGGGGCTGCAGTGAATGCCTGACCCTGTGGAAAGGTTTGGCTGCTATCAAGCTGAAGTAAGGGGGTGTATAAAAATACCAGGGCTAGTTTATACATGTCATTTACCCTGTCCTTACATATCTTCCTCCTCATCTTCAGGAGCGTGGTCCTGGATGGATATCTCGGAAATCTCATGTGGACTACTGAGTTCAGGAGGAAGAGCATTCTCTGCATGGCACAGCTGGTCCTGATGCTTCCATCTGTTTCTGCCAGAGTAAAGCATAAGCTCAGGCTCCAAGCTACAGGAGCTATCTGTTGAAGAAAAACAGCTCTGTTCTGTTCACAGAACATAGAATCACAGAATGGTTAAAGTTGGAAGTGACCTGAAAGCTCACCCAGTCCCAACCCCTGCCACAGGCAGGGACCCCTTCCACTAGAGCAGCTTGCTCCAAGTCTCTGTGTCCAACCTGGCCTTGAACACTGCCAGGGATGGGGCAGCCACAGCTTCTCTGGGCACCCTGTGCCAGCGCCTCAGCACCCTCAAAGATGGAGGCTTTCAAATAGATTTGGACCTGAAGGAACCCATTTTGTCCTTTTCCTCCTCTGGGTTATGTGTCATGTATCTTTCATCCTCACTCTTCCAGTGCCTACCCAAAAACCAGTGTTGCTCCATTCCCCTCTGAAAAGCCACTGATACTTTCTGCCAATTCTGCTTGCATGAAGTTTGAAGGGTAAATCAGGGCTTCCCTGGGCAAATCCTGGGCAGCCACTGCTGACCACACTAGGGCTTTGGCAAGCTGGACTTTGTCTCCTTCACCAGGAGATGCTTACCTCACGTCTTCACATCTGTCTCCACGAAGAATTCAACTCAGTGACAAAATGCGGGGCCAAACCTCTCAGTACAAGAACTAGCCCTGGAAAAATCAGGTTCATGACAAATGCTAATTTTCTGCTATTAATTTAGGTAGTAAATTTATCATAACTATGGGTTCCAGAGTTATTACAGCTATAATCCTACTAACAAGATGAGCTGCCCAGCTGATACTTAATGTGTCTGCAACTGTGAATTATACTGCTGGAAAAACAAGTCATGTGGAACAGGAGCAGTGGCTGGTTAACCAAGTTTAAATCTCATGCACAGATCTCTGAGAAGAAACTGGGACACTGCTGGCCCAGCAGAGAGAGGGGGAATTTAGGTTCAAAGGGTCATATGTGTCTAAATGTAATGAAGAGAGGGAGGGTTTATCCCAAGAAAAGTGGGATTTTAAACCTATCTAACAGAGGATTTCAGCCCTGGAAAGGTCACCATATAAAATAAGTAAGACCATCACCCTTATGTCTTCTTGGTCTCCCAATACAGGTTTAGTCACAAGACTGTCCCCCGGTATCGTGTGTCCCTGTATGTTCCCTGCACAGGACTAACT
The DNA here is from genome assembly GCF_028554395.1 of Pezoporus wallicus. Taxonomy (NCBI): domain Eukaryota; kingdom Metazoa; phylum Chordata; class Aves; order Psittaciformes; family Psittacidae; genus Pezoporus; species Pezoporus wallicus. Next base: position 838,501 of record NW_026635187.1, on the reverse strand, counting down.
CACTTTTTTTCTTCTCTAAGAACACCCTGCTCTCCTTTGGGAGCTTTCCTGACCACAAATCTCCTTTTCGTGTTCTAGCCCTCAGTGCCCCAAATCTCTCAGACTTTCTGAGACTGAGATCTGAGCCCAAGCCCACATTCAGGTCACACTCAGCAGCATAGCCCCAGATTTAATGTTCCCAGAACCAGTGGGAAGTTCAGAGCATCCCCCCTCCCACCCTTCCTCTTTGTCCCATCTGTACATCATTATTATTCCTACCAAAAAGACCCCAAACACAAAAAAGTAGATGAATTCTCCAAGGTCAAGGCAGAACACCCCCAGGATGAAGGTGAAGAAGCCATGGCTCTTGCCTCCCCATCAATCACTGCACCTTTATAGCCTTTTGCATGTAATATTTTCCTACAGGTTGTCCCTGTCTTTGGGGACCATTCAGGGAGCCCCACACATGGTGTCAGTCACTGGCTGGCGGGCTGGGACCTTGCATTTGCTGAGAGAATATGGACTGCTGCAGCAGGATGGATGGGTTCTGCACAATGTTAAATGATTCAGCTTAGAGGGAGAACTGCAAAGACGAGACAGGGCAGCCGGCTTAGCAGAGGGCTGAAGGCAACGAGGGTCACATTTGTTTGGTCTGTTCTGATAGGTATTATTTCTGAGTAATAGCAATGTCTCTTTCCAGAACTTGCAGGCTCAGCCTTCACCTGAACCTTTAAAACTGCCTCAGAGTACAGGGAATGAATAAAGATGACCGGAATGAGAATTTCAATTCAGTGGTGCAGCAGTTGCAGAGGCTTTGCTCCCGAGTGTCCCTGTTTCACACAGCCTGCATGATTGCTGCGACCTCAGGAGAGCAGAGGAAGAAACCACCAAACCACCCTGTTTCCCATTAGCTTAGCCAGGGGCCAAGCCCCAAGACAATGGACTGCGGAGGATCAGTTCATGATAGCTCCTCTGAGCTCTTCAGCACATGGGGACACGTACCCTTGTGCACAGAGGTTTGCAAAACCAGCCTGCACACACTGATCAGAGCTGCCTGGATGGGCACATCTCCATGAATGCAGGGCAGAACCCACCTCAGGTGCCTAGCAGAGCTCCACAGAGCAGGTAGGGCTTGCCTGATGTGACAGACTGGGGGCAGACACCCTTCCGTCGCTGACAAGGCATCACTGGCCTGTTTCCAGCACGAGTGCTCCTTCTTCCCCTATGTCCAATTGTTCAGGAGGGAATCTGTCTTTTTGGAGTTATTTATCTTCATCTAACCAATCCCAACACATTCTGTTGTTTAGCAGGGAAATTTAAGGGTTCATAGGTAGCAATAATTCAAGCTCAGGTCTATGAGCTTCTCGAGGCAGAGAGCTCTCCCACCAGTCTGCAGCAGACCAGCACCGATTGTCTGCAGCAGGAAACATTTCTGGAGCTCTGCCACCAGACTCAGTCACCAGATTTGCAAGAAAGAAAGTGCAGGGAAAGGAGGTGATATAAATATAATAATACTAATATAAGAAATAATAATATAAAATAATAAATATTAAATCCAGGCTAAGCTGTTCCCTGAGGACAAACTAGAGCAGCCCAGTTTAGACACATCTTGACTCCCTCACCTGGATGTTCCAGCTTCCAAAGCACTGCTCTGGGGATGCTCAGGTTAAACTGGTCTACGAGTCACCAGTACCTCTGCAAAGCCCGAGACACCTGGAGAACGAGCAGGAAAGGAAGATTTCAAGGCAGAGATGAGCCTCCCTGCCTAGTGACTCCCTGAGAAATCCATGAACAACCTGCAGCAGATGTCCTGGATGCAGACCTCAAGGGACCGTGGTCATCACAGAGGGTGAATTTGGGTCAGTCACTAAATCCACCCCATGGCTCCAGAATGTCACCCCAGCAGTGGTGAGGGTAGGAAGCATGATTTCCACAAAGACCCTGAATCTTCACTCAAAGGCTCCAGGCAGTCAAGAAATGTTTTCTCACTTCATAACCCGAAGTCCCTCAGAGTTCCCAGGTAGCACCTTATTTCTGGTCTGACTCTGTCTGCTTCCAACATTTAGTGACTGAATCTTACGCTGTCTTTTTTCACTAGACTGAAAGCCCCCAGCTATCAGAAATCTCTCCCCTCTGCAGGGACTTACAGCCTATGATAAGTTTTCTTTTCGGATTTTATAAATAGATTAAAGTCTTTCATCAAGTTTTCCTGAGCACACATTTCTGGAATAGTTTTTCCTGGCACTGGGGACCAGGGCTGGGGATGCTTGATGTTTATTGCAGGTGATCAGCAGGCAGATTTCTTTGCTTGCGGAAGGAGCCCGCCTGTGGAGGACCACAGAACTCCAGCAGCAGACACGATACCAAGGAGGTTATGAGCATCTGTGGGATCCCGGCAAGGATACTTAAAATCAATCAATGAACAAACCACCTCCCCCACCACAGCTCTTATTCTTACTGCTGGCAATACTCTGCAGTGCAAGTTGAGGAACCGGCTCTGAATATTCATGGAGAAGCACAGATTAACTACTCCTCCTCTCGAGTTGACCTCTCTCGTTTCCTTACTTTTATCAGTCCTTCACTTGCTGTGCTTCATCTTGGAGTGATATTCCCTTACTGCAAAGATGCTGATAGCTACCTAGCATGCTTTCATGCTGAAAGCTTGGTTCAGGCATCTGAGGGATGGAAGTAGGGCCAAGAGGTGCAGGCGCTGAAGATAAACTGCAGACCTGGCTCACTGCAAGCTGCCAAATATGGTTTTATTCACACCAAGGTAAATGTGATGTGCTCAAGTGACTGCAGGCTTACCGATGTGCACAAACGTCGGACAGAGATTTATCCTCTCTACTGTCTTTCCCTTCCTAGGCTGTAAGGATCCAGGTAGGATGAAAACTCATCCCCTTCCTGGGCAGAGAAGGGCATTGCTGCCCCATCAGATGCTGTAGCCTCCAAAAGCTGTGACACTTCTGCAGCTCACCCCCAGCACAGTGACTACAAAACCCGGACAAGACCTCCACTGACAATTCTGCCTCTTTTCTTCCCTTGTAACTGTGCAGAGCTGCCCACTGACCTGCCTGCTCTCCAGGTGCCCATATTGCTTTAGCACAGGACTATGCCATAGTACATGGTTACCTCTGGCCTGTACGGATCAGACCGAACAGCCCCAGTCTGGACTCTGTCCTGCCCACCATCAGTGTTCCAGAGGTCTTGCTGGGAGCCTGACCAGTGGCCTGACCCACTAGCAAGCATTTAAGAGGTTTCTGACGCTTCCTCTTGCTGTGTGATCATTGACTTGGTTTTCAAGGTCCTGAGTTTACTCCTGACCCACACTTCCCGAGTCCTGCTCTTTCACCTGGCCTTGTTGGTGGGCTGACGCTATTGCCTTTGGTGGACCCTAGGCTTGCCTCTTAATCGAACATTAGTTGTTTGGGTATTGGATTCAATGCTGAGCCTTGGGGTGTTGTTCTGCCTACCTTCTGAAGCCTGCTGAGGGCTGTCTTGTTCATTAAAAATCCCAGGAAGCCCAACTCTGGCTTCCCACTACTGCTTCTAGCTGGTCTCAGCCACTGGCACCACTACCCACATGGTACCCTCAAACTTGCGTAGGTATGTATTCACATCTCAGAGTGTCTGTGCCTGTCTGGATTTATTTAAAGGCAGAGGCTTCCACCTCATCTCCTGAAGACATTAAAAATAACCCATGGTTTTGCATCTCTGAGCCTTCCTCCCAGGCTGGGATGTCATGTCCTCCTGTTTCTTCTGTTGCATAGGCAGAGGTAGCAGTTAGACATATTCTCACCAGCTATTAACATCTCTTTACACTGAATGTTTCCGGAGGTACCTGTTAAAGAAAGATGAAATATTTATAAGCTGAGAGGTGCTTAATATCTCCCTTGAAAGCCTGCTCTTCATGGAAAGTGATACTTGCACTGTAATGAAGGGTTTCTCAGCTGATAAAGAAGGTACCAACCTACCTGGGTCTGTCCAGCAGGAGACCATATTTCTGGAGCATCTTTGTAAAACAGGGCTTCTTTACTAAGCCTGCTAGATCATCCTGATTGATGACAGAGATAGAAATCTGTGAGAAAGCCCAAGGGGTGTGTGTATATATATATATATATATATACACACATATACTCTGTGGGATACCTGAGAGTACAGCTATAACATGCTGAGCTTTGCCCCAGGTAAAGATGCCTAATGGAAGAGGCAATTCCCAGGGAAAATGGCTTGTCTCAAGGGTCAGGCCCCAACATCTCTCGAGCTGTGAAAATTAACCATGCTCCTGGATGAAACAAAAAATACACGAATTAAAAAAGAACATCCTTTGGCGAGCAGTGATGAAGGTTTAATATTGTGCTTAGTGCCTTACACCTTTCTCCACATCTAGAAATTGGCTTCCTGTGCATGGGTGCATGTTGTACTGGAATCAACTTTCTGTTTCTTTAATAATCTCTGCTATGAAGAATGGTTTCAAACTTCCTGACAGATAGTTATCACCCATCTCCCAGGCAATGACAAAACTGCATCTAGAGCTCTGACTACTTTAGAGGCATCCAAGAGCCTGAGACACCCACGAAACCCACCACCAGGACCTGGATGTAGGCAGGCAACACTTGGTGCTCAGCTGATGCAGGAAGCAGCTATCAGGGAGTGTTTGCAGGTGGTAGTAAGGCACAACAAGGTTGATGGGATGTTGCCAGAATGTTCTTCTATTCACAAAGCAAAAGATCACCCACCATAAACCCTGGCACCGGTAAGGAAAATAGCAAAGAATAAAACTCAAAACCATCTTTTTTATCTTTCCTGTTATGAAGAGGAAAAATATTCTACATGTTTTGATGGGTTTTATTGCAAATCAAAATGTTCCCTGAGAATGACTGCTTTTCCTGAAGTATGGGAAGACTTCTTCCTCAAAGGAAAGGCATTCAAAGAGAGGTGGGTGATGTGAGAATGGAACTGAGGCACAGTAGGGAGGATGCATCTGGAGCAGAGAAGATTAGAGTGCAGATAAACTCCAAAAGGCCTCTACATGTCCAAGTTCAGAAGCTCATGTGCTCATGTCATGTGATATGGAGAAGGCCATTCTGTGGATGCTTGGGTGTCCCCATTGTCTGTGCAGGCATCACATTGTGGTGCTCTGCAGCAGAGATGCTGCACATGGGCCCCTGTGCCACTGCAGAAGAGCCTTGTAAGAAGCTGAGTGTACAGGACTGAGCGAGTGATGCTGTGCAAGGAGCTGGGATGCAGGCGACAAGCTGGGAGATTGCTATTGCTCTGTTGAACTAATACATTAAGAAAACGTCCATATAGTCAAGAAAGAGCAATTAAATATTGAATGGTTTGTGTAACTGTGTGAAGAGCTCTCAAAATCTGCAGGAGACAGAAGCCTGTCTATCACCAGCAAACTTTTCTTAGCAAGCACAAGAAATGGCGTTTGAGGATGCAAAGCACCAAGGCTTTTGAGCAGGCATCAATTAATCTTAAGCTGAATGGGTAGTCCTTGGAACATCAGAGGCAGGATTCAATATGCTTAAAGTGGGTGGAAGTTTATATGCTTTACAGAGGAAGTGTAAAGAAAATCAGCAGCATTTAATGTGCAGGGGCTGGGTAGAATTCTTCGCTTGGTCTCCACCTCCTAGAAGCAGCCATGCCTGGTTAAGTTCTAGAAACTTTTCTCTGCGGAGCACTGCAAGACCAAAGCCTACGTCCTTCAGGACATTCAGATGCCCAGCATTAATTGAAGTGTCATTTGAGTGACAGGAGATGCTGCTTATGGGACACTGCCAAAGCAGAGATGGTGAATCTGTGAGTCAGTGTTTGAGAAATACAGCAGTAGAGCCAGTACTTCAGAAGTGCACTGTTGCCCTGGAGTATCTGCAGAGCAGTAGACCCTGCTATATGACAAGACAACCTCCAGGTGCTGGGGACCAGCCGAGAGACCTTATGGTGGTATCTCATCCAGGGACTCAGCAGACAGGAGAATTAGTGGCTCAGTACCAAATTCTAATGCATTCAGTTGGAAGACCCAGAAATCTACACCCTACATAGTATCCCTGATTACTGCAGAATTACCACAGGAAGGGATTTAACCCTTCTCTCTCACAGGATGCATACTGCAGATCATACACCTCTAGAGACATGTATGTACGAGAGAGTCATGAACACAAGATGAAAGCTGGCAATCAGAGATTGGCTCTGTAGGTTGCTGGGCAGGTACCCAACCAAAAGGGGCAGGCCTGTGAATTAGTCTCTGTTGTTGCATTTAGTTCTGAGCTTTTGGGGGGTTTCTGTTAGTACCTGAAGATCCCTTAACACAAAGTATGTGGGATAAGAATGCGTTGCAAACATGCAGGCCACACCATGTTCACATCAGCTCCTGGAGCATTCACACTGACTCAGTCTGGAACTGTGTAGGACCTTATCCAAGTACTGTTATTAATATGGCATAATTAATTAAAGTATGTGCTAAACTACGAGCCTCTGCCACCCTCAGTGCTGACTGCGAGCTCTGGTAGTTCCTTCCTGCCATTAAGAAAAGGCTGGTGCTGTTGCAGAGAAATACCTACCAGTAACAATGAGAGTGTCTTCGCATCCCAGTTTATCAGTACAAATGACAGTCATTACCCAGCTGACTGCCAGTGTCTCCGCAAGGAGAACGATGATTTGTCCACATTAGCCTAAAATCAAAACCTGAGGAAGAAGTCGATGCAGTGAAATGAAGTCTGGGCTGTAAAAAAGTATGGGTCACATCAGGGGAAGAGCATGCAAAGTGTTGAGGAGGTGTTGGGTTATGGGGGTCCTGCCTGTCTGCACTGGAGAAGAGGATATGACAGGACGTCACTTCTTTCTTAAATGGGAATGGGAAGAAGTCTTTAATTTTCAGTTGAAGTCCTGATAAGCAGCTTATTAGACATTGCTCAACATTGCAACTCACCACTCCATAAAATGCCTACAGAGAGGGCATGTAGAAGCAGGAGAGGGGCTTTCAATGAATGGGGAAACTCAGCACTGACAACATTTGGAATTGCACAGATAAGTGTTTAAAAATTAACATTTGGACTAATGGAAACTGTTAGGTTTAAACATTTTTCTCCCACAATTTTTAAAATCTCAGCAAAACCACATTTCTCATAACAATAAAATCTAGATTTTTGCTGGAAGATTTTCCCCCACCTCCACCTACTGCTGCTCCCAGCACTGATCCTGCCATCTCCAAAGCTTCGTGACTCACTGCTGATTCGCTTCCTCCCAGTGGAGAATATGAAGCTACTTCACAGCAGACAAGTGCATCCTCCCCTCAAACCAGGTCTGAGACAGTGACCAGGTCTATTTAACCTTTTGCCATACAGATGGCTCTCCTTACCATTGCTGTGCTGTTGTCCAGTGTACCTCTCCTGTTGTATGCAGAGATCCTCCTGTTCAGGAATTGTCAGTCCAAGTGTAATGTTCTGGTGGCTTCAGCTATGAACAACTGTCCATATTCAGGCATGAGATTAATTCATGGGCAGCCAGCTGCACAAATGTTTCTTTTCACTGCATGGTCTTAATGCAGGAGGCTCAAAAGGCCAAAGTGCTCAATCCTGGTCTTGGCAAAACAGGAGGAGGCCACAGAGTCATCAGTCTGCTTCTTGGAGTCATTGATCTGCCCCTTGAGATAGTGGAAAAAGGGATTCCCCTGCCCCCTTGAGTAGCCTGTTCCTGTACAGAATTATCCTGGTAGCTGGGTACATTTCTAATGTCTAACATATATCTTCTCTGCTGCAAAGCAGGCCAATTACCCTGAGAGGAGATGGAGAACAATCATTCACTCCTTGCTTCAGGACAACCTGGTACATATTTTACACCATTCTCACATTCTTATTCGTGCAAGTTTACACTTCTCTAGGGAAAAAAAAGACTGGCTGAATTTCTTCAGCCTTTTCTCATATAATCTATTTTCAGCTTCTGTCCATTCTCTTTTCGTTTCACCTCTGTTCTGTCTCTATTGTTCTTACAGTGCAGTGCCCCAAGTGGGGATCATCTCCTTGACAAGCTCTGAGGATCCACAGCTCCTGCTGTGAAGTGGGGTCAGTGGCAAAACTTGCCATCCACTTTGTAGGACCCACTCTAATGCCCAGATCAATCTGTGCAATGGTGCTGCCACTGGTTTAACCATACTTCAGTTTGTGCATTTGATTCCTCTTTGTGTTGACTTCTCACTTGCCTTATTGCATTTCATCCTCATCTTGCAAGACAATTCTAATTGAATCATGTGTTGGCATCATCATTCCCTCGCCTCCTAGTTTATCCACAAAGCTGATGATAGGAGATTTATTCAGTTGCCTCAGTGTGGTGCTACTTCAGATGTGTTGGGTACTCAAAAGAACCTGGTGCAGGATGTGTGTGTGGTGCTACTTCAGATGTGTTGGGTACTCAAAAGAACCCCTGCAGGATGTGGGGCTCACAGGAGAGCAGCACCCTGTCAAACAGGCAGCTGGAGGCCAGACGGGATACCCTCAGGTATCTAAACTTGAACAGATGTCCATATTTAGGAGTTTAGCTGTGTCTGATCAGTTCCATCATCTAATCCGTTAACAAATAGATTGAAACAAATAGCTGTCCTTTCAACTCCTATGGAATTGTGGCACTGTCAAATGTGGTAAATTGTACAGCTGGAATAATTTTCTTTGAGGTCAGATAGCTAGAAAAGACTGAGTCACATCAGGAAATCTGTTCATTACCTATAGCAAAACCAGACATTTACCAAACAATAAACTTGTGTCCCCATTCTGGAAATATCAATGAAAAATTTTGTTATTCATTAAAACTAAAATAGTTTTAGGAATATATATATTGAGGGATGTATTTGAAAGAGATTGAGAACACATGATTCTTTCTTAATAGAGGGTTTTGTGTATTTTCTATTTGTAAAACAGTATGAACATCAATTCCACAAGATTCTTGTATATTCTCTGTGTGAATATTGCTCTGACTTTGTTGCTCCGTATGAATTCTAAGTTCAAATATTTTTCAATGAACTGGGCCCAGGACAGATGCCTGAGAGACTTAAATCACTTTCCATGGCTCAGAAGAGATTCCTGATATTAAATTCAAAGTCTAATGTTTTTTAAATTGTTCCCATGCTGTATGATTTGCTTTCAATCCTATTTCCCTACTTGTAGGAGACTATCATGCCAGATTGTGTCAAAAGCTTTATGAAAGTCAAGGTATATCAAATCTATCACTTTCGTCTGTCCACAGGCCGATGACCCCATTAGAGAAAGAGATTAGATTAGTTTGACATGATTTGTTCTTGACAAGTCCATGTTGGCTGTTTCTTACTTCCTTTTATCCTCTAATGGTTATAAAGTGATTGTTTAATAATTTGCCTCAGTATTTTTTAGAATATCAAAGTCAAGCTGGTCTGGAATTCCCCAGCTCTTCCTCTTGCCACATCTCTCTATCCAGACCTCTAGGTTATGGGCAACTCCCCTGTACTTTGGAAAAGATCCTGTCCATTTGTATTTCATGATGTATGAGAGCTAAAAGTGTGTTGTTACACAGTTCTGTAGCCTCAGCCCATTTTGTGCATGCTAGTTGCCTGCACAACCTTTCATTTGGGAATAGGGAGAATTGGGGGTCAGGGACTTTCCCATTGCTATTGGAGAGATGGACCAGGACTGCACAGTGCTGTGCTGGACTGGAAGCCCCTGGGAGGCTGAGGGAAGGCTAGAGTAGCTGTAAAGTCTACTGACCTTTCCCATTCACGGGGGTTGAAACCCCATCAGCAGTGCTGCAATCTCCGGCGTTTTGAAAGCGGCAGGGCGGTGTGAAGCAAACAGCATCTGCTCCCGGGATCCGTAGCTCAGCTAACTTTGTGCCAAATGAACTGTTGTTTCCCAGCTCCAATTCAATCCTCCTCCATCCTCGCCCCAGCCATTTCATAACCAAAATGCCACCCCAGCTCGGGTGCATAACCAAAATGCCTCCCCGCTCGGGCACTGGACCGCAGGGACCACCCCTCGGGTGCTAAAGGTGCTGTTAAAATATTCCACTCCCGCAGACAGGCAGAGATGCTGTCAGTCAGAGGCAGGGGCAAACCCTGTAATAAGAGTTCACCAGCCACCGGAGGGGAGCTTATCTGTATTCAGCAGCCCTCATTGACAGGAATGTGCAGGGAAGGAGTTTTCTCCCTTCCTCTGTGTTGTTCTCAAGTTACAGGAGGGAATGTGGAGCTGGCAGAAGCCTCAAGAAAGACTCGGGCTTGGGTGAACCACTGGATCTCAGCCCACCAGTCCCCAGCCCCACGTTGGTTCCCAGTGCAAGCCAGAGCCCTGCCAGCACTGGGAGTTACATCAAGATGGACCTCCAGCAGCCACAGTGTGGTCCAAATCTGGACTTGACTGTGTTTGTGGGGTCTTGGTGCCCTCTGAATGGGGGCACAGCAACCCAGCAACCAGCACAACGCACTGCTGGAGTGCTGCTGGCATCCAGGCTGCATCCCAGCTTGTGGGACCGAGTGGGGCTCTGCATGGATGCAAGTTTGGCATGGGGAATCCGGGGGAACCACAGGAGTGGTGAAAAACTGCAAGAGCCTCTTGTCCTTCACTTGAGGGGACAGTGACTGGCTGTTTCAGGAAGGTGTTCAATGTGTGGCCCACTCCAAGTGTTCCCCCCTACACGCACACATACATGCACACACAGAGTCAGGAAGTTTTATAGCCAGATTTTCTCTCAGCTCTTCTTAAGAGAGAAAAATAGCAAGGAGAGAGCTCCTGCAGTTGCTGGCAGAGATGGCAACTGATGAACAGATAATGAAGGCTTTGTTCTCCATTTGTTTAGCTGTTTAGGAGGAAAAAAAAAAGAGCAAAAGCTTGTAGAAAATCGGTGACGTGCTTTTGGATGTATGATAAAATAGATGCTATCAAATCCCTCCTCAGAAGTTAATTTGCTGCAGCAGCCATTTGAAACAGCAAAAGCTCAGAGCACCCTTTTGTACATTATTTAGTCTCCAGGAAACACCTTGTGAGCCATACACAAACCTAACCCTTTTAACTGGAGCACACAGTAAGCCTACGAGCTACAAAGATATTTGACTGGTTCATGCTGTAATCAAGTTTAGTCATCATTATGCAAAACTAATTAGCAAGTCAGAATCCGTTTTTGTCATCACATAAACCATTGCTGCATTTAGAAATGAGATCCCAGAGATCTTCCCTTTCCCTGCCCTTTCCTGCTGCTATTCTGGAGTTGAAGGTTCTCTTTACATCACGACAAAGGATGTAGTGAATATAAAAAAGTCTTCTTTAGCTCTTTCCCCAAATGTCAAAAACTGAAGAATCTTTAGGTTTCTTTCCCAATTATTCTGTTCTTGGAATTCATTATTGCAGCAAAAATTGAGATGTTTTCAACAGTTTATATGATTTCTGAACAAACCATACCTCCCCCGGCAAGATTTGGCAAGCAGGGTTTCCAATTTGCTTCATATTCCTGTTTCCAAAGTGGACTTCAGTGACGTCGTTTGTTTGGTTTTAAATTCCCATGGGCCAGAGCACTGTGAAAACATTTCACAAAGAATTAAAAAACCCCAAACAACCAACCTTGCAAAGCCAGATACACCCCCTGCTCCTGCTCACTGCGTGTACCTGCCGTGCAGAGCACAGCAATGGTTCCCCAGATGTGTGGGAGACCCAGCAGGCTGGTGTCCTTGTGCCAGGAATCCCAGAAGCCCACTCCATCCTGCAAGTTTCTGAAGCCTCAGTAGCAGGGGGTCTCAAAGCACAGCTTCCAACTGTGCCGCAGAAACCTGCATGCCAGGGAGATAAAACCTGAGGTTTTCAGGTTACCTGCTCCATGGGTTTGCTCCAGGATCCTAAGATGTGCATTTCACCAGTCTGTTTTATTGACTACATGCAAGTGTTTCCTGGGGCCCCAAACCTGGGATAATCTGCCTTACAAGAGCCTTGCAAAACTTGGGAGTACGGAAATCTCAGCCCTTCTGCAGGTAAGTAGTGAGCCAGCCCGGTGTCTGCAGACCCTACAGCGTTATATCTTTAGGACAGGACAATCCCACTGCTGGGAATGTTTGCACGGAGCTGAGAACTTCCCATGGCTTGCTCTGGGGACTATTTTGGTGTAACGTGTCTTCCTTCAGGAATGGGGCCTGTTGGTCCTACACGATCTCCTCACCTCTTCTGTCCCTGTTAGCAGGTATGCTCTCATGTGGTTCCAAGTATTGGAAGTGCTCAGAGTGACCAAGGCAGGGTGATCAAGGACACATTGCATTTCTCAACATCTGTCTCATTTCTAACCAAGGGTTTTTGGACTTTATTTTGGTGGAGGGGGAGAGCATATGATAAGGGGAAGATAAAGGCTCACAGGTTAGAAGGGAATCACTGCAAGCCACTTACTGCAACCACCTGCCCCAAGTGATACCATCAAAGTGTCTCAGGACTTTATCCAACCTGGTCTTGAAAACCTCCAAGGACGGAGACTGCACAGCCTCTGGGCAGCCTGTGCTTGACTGTCCTCGTGACCAGGCTTGAAGGAGGTGCTCAGTAATAGTGTTTATACACCAGCTCTGTGACCAAGCTAGAAAGAGAGGTCTGCTTTCTTGGTTATAAAAAGGAATCTCACGATTCAGTGCGAAAAGGCTCTGAATACAGATTTATCTCTAAATCTGCCCTTGCTGCAGCAGTATCCACCAACCCACAAACGCCATCAGAACTGCAGCTTGGTCACTTATTTTAAGCACTGAGTTTCGTAGGTTGCCTATTTCCCAGCATGCACCGATGTCAAACTTCTGATGTGAGTTATCTAATGGGGAGAAGAATGGCATGTGTGAGATTTGCTTATGGTGCATTTTTCAGACTGCCATTAAACTGATCTATTGCTGGAACAAACAATAAAAAACTGATTAAAACTCAGTCCTTCATAAATTAAACATTGTTGTCTCTAGCTGGCAAACCTGCCATTTGGCAGAAAGCTAGAACAATTGAACTTGGTGCAATGTGTATCTACAGAGTGACAGGCCAGGGGGATTTATTCCTCTTTCACACCACATTACCAAATAAAAGGTACATTGGCAAAATCAGAGAACTCCTGAACCCTACTGGGCTAATGGCATTTGCAAACTGCCTGTCCCAGGTGAGCTACTTTTCAAGCAGATAAGCCATCAAGCTGCCTACTTGAAGGTTTGGGGCTTTTATGAATATAGATATTTTAGTTAGGGTGATTTGTATTAACTGCAAATGCTCTGATGGGTGAATACAATGAGAAACACTTGTGCCTGGTGCATGGTGTCCTCAGAGTCATCTACAGCAGGAGTCTCTGGACTAACCAGTACAAGCACAGGACTAAATTAGAGTTTCTTTTCAACACCATTTCATTGTAAGGGAAGTAACACCAGGGGTAGGAAAGAGCTGTGAGAAGGTATAGCGGTTTTGTTCCTGTCCTGATGGGAATAGTGTTCTGCATCTCCAGTGGGAACATCACAGCTTCTGCTCTACATTTACATGGAGACTGAGCCTCAAGTAGCATGCAAGGAATGATTTAAGCACAGCCCTTTCTCTCCTTTGCTGTTCTCTTACTCCCACTCCAACTTCTACTCTGGGAAGCACCAAGAGGAGAAAGAAGTATTTTGTAAAGCTGCCTTCTGTGCTTTTTCAGACACCCAAAGGCAGCCCATGCCAGTGTTGCTGCAATACCCACACCTCTGCAGTCAGCTTTGATGCTTCTTCCAAGGGCAGTGCATGAGGTATTCCTCTGCAGTGAAGGATCCCCTGAGCTTCAGCATTACTCTGTGATTGCCAAGAGCTTCATTTCCAGAGGTTTTTTTGCAATGCACTTTCCTGCTCACTCTGTCTTCTTTCTGTAGGTCCTGCCATCAAGATTGTCTCTTAACCCACATCTCCCATACACTACGGCTTGCTTCATCCTGTGGACTTACATGTATTCATTCAGAATTATTATTGCCTCTTCTTCCAGGTGCTTTCTGGGCTTGTAATGCCATAGGAAGATTAAGGTATTGCAGCTGCTGGCAGGTGCTGCTGATGTGGTCAGCTGTGAGGAAAACAATCACTTCACCTGGTCTGTCCTTTGGGCTCAAATATTCACAAGAGTGGAATAAGATTTCAGATGGCCTTTTCCTGAGCTAGCCAGAGAATGCATTGTCCATACTTACCTTTCAAGCACTTGAGGGAGGCAAGTTAACCTGGTGTGCACCAGCTCAGTTTCTCTATTCATCCCTCTCTTTCTTTACTTTGTCTCTTTGTCTGATTCCCTGATGTCATACCTCTTGGACATCCTCTCTGTTTAATAGATAAACATGGATTTGGCATGGGGCTTCTCTCCATTTCCAGGATACAGAAATCTCTGCTTGCTCTGTGAGTGTGGTGAGAAGAGCAGAGATAGTCCGTGGTTCTGTGGACTGCAGATCTGGTTGTGATATGCAAGAAGGTAAGGTCCAGGCAATACGGATAAAGTATTTGATGTCTAATCCACACGTTTATGTGCACATTAAGGTGGCAGAGTGGAGGACCCACTGTGAAACTCATCTTCCCTGCACAGCACTACATAGCACTAACCTTGGAACCAGCATTGGTGCTTCTGCTAGATCTTTCCTCTCCTAAGCTATAAGCTCCTGTCTGCTGCTTCTCCAGATAGAGTGGCTGTAGAGTAGAAAGCATGTTGGACCTAAAAGAAGCATATTTTCTATTGCATCCAGAATGCACAGGGAAGCACACAACACCAGACCCTGCTCAGTGGAGCCACTCTAATGGGAACAGTGGGAGAAGCCAGGACATAAGGTACTGTAAGGAGCAGTATCTGCTCTCCAGCCAATAATCAAGGAGAAAAATTATGCCTGGTTTGGAACATTTACTTGTGTCCTGACTGCCAGTGCAGTGCACATTAAGGGCTAAAGGAAATCCTGACACCTCTTTCTCTGTCCCCAGACTCTGCTGCTACCCTGAAATTGGATTGCAAATCTGTCCATCAACTTCAAATTAAAGCAAAGGCTTTCCAGACTCGGCTTGACAAAGGACTTAGTGAGATGATCCTGCATGATGGGACTAACAGCAGAGCTGAGGTGCCTAAGCATAGAGTGTGAAATGTGCTGTGGCTAGTGATGGTTAGCCAAGACATTGTTCTGATGATCCATGAACGTAACTGATTCTGTCCATGTGCACACACTGAATCTGTCTCCTCGCAGCGCTGGCGCTGAGGGCTGTTGTGTATGTCTGTTAGATGGAGAGTGCCTTGCAAGCTGTGCAGAGCTTCTCTGGACACGCTGGCACAGTCTGTCTATCCAGGAAAGGAGAGCCCTGCTTCTTGGCTTCCCTCTGGCTCCTCGCAGCACAGGAGCAAGGTGCATGGGGTCAGGCTCCACATGTGGGGCTGCTAGCCTTTCCCATTACTCCTCACCTGCCCTCCCCATGGCATTGGTTATGCAGTGACCACCAGAGATCCCCCTGTCATTAGATCACCCGTTATCCAGCCATGGTATAAAGTTACATCTGTGCTAATAAAGAGACTTTGAAATTCATGTTCTTGTGTCTTTTTCTTGCTGCTGGGCTATTTCTTTTTCAACCTTGATGCTATCTGGCTGCAGTTAAATAGCCAGTCTAAAGGACACCTCCTTGATATTGATTCTGACTGCTTAAACTTTGTTATTTCATTCACTCTTCTGCTCAATACTGTACCACACATGGACACCCTGGGCTGCATACTTAGTCTTCAGCTATTATTGGTTTGGTATGAAGTGCTTGGTTTCAACATAAAACACACACTATATTAATCTTAATTTCTAGAAGCTGAACAAGTATATAAGTAGGTGACATTTTGATCAATTAAGCTGGCTCCTCTTTCTTCCCTGAATTAGCTTTCTACAAAGGGCTTCTGCAGCAAAGAAATGATGTCTTTAGGAAGAGAGGGGAAGAACTCAGAATAGAAACCATGTCACTGAACTGCAGGCAGCCCCTGGCTGGCCTGCGATGTCAGTATGTGGCTGGTACCCAGAGCAGGACAGACCTCAGCTCGGTTCTGGACACACAGGCACTCACCTCCACAGGAGCATCTGGTCTCTGAAGCTTCAGGTGGGCACAATTTGGCCATGATTTTGATACAGAGAATTGGGAAGGCTTTAAAGAGCTTTGTTTGCTGAGTCACCAGTGCATTTTTTAGGAGCAGATGGTGAAAGCCATAGTGAAAGGGGCAGCAGAGCTGCAGGGATATAACAGCTGCCCCTTTGGTCCTTGCTCTGGGTCTAGCAGCAGTGAAGCTCTGGTGGAAAGGACAGATCTCTTAATGCCTAGGTCTCGGGGTGCCTGGAAGGGCTGTGCTGTCGAATCTTTCTCTGGCTTTACTCAAACTGGGCTGGAGAGGCATCGCCTCAGACTCTCCAGTCCCTGCTGTGCTCACCTCCAAGCGCAGTGACGCTGGGCCCTGCCTCCAAGCGGCGGTCCAGTGGGTCTGCAGCATCACAAGCGTTTGTGAGCAGCAACCCAGGATAGCTGAAAGAGTTTGATTCTGAAGCAAAGGAGGTATTTGCATAGAAACATCTCATTTTGACTGGAAGCATGGGAGTTTGCCAATAAAGACACAAAGTCGGGAAAACCAGTAAACCTTCTTCCTTCCATTAGGAAACCAAAGTTTTTACTTAAGGAAAGTAAAAGGTAGCTCTATCAAGTCCCACTTTTTCATTGCCTCTGCTCCAATCACTAGGACAGAACACCGCTAGTGCAGACTGGTCCATCAAATGCATGCCTGTCCCTGCTCTCTGGTGGCTGCTGTCTTGCAGCTCTGCTCCTCATTAACTGCTGTGCCCTGTTCTGAGACAGGTGGACATGTTAATCATCCAGTTCATTAGCCAGTGCCTTCCCATGGGGTTGGGGTAAAGTCCAAGCCTCTATATCTTAGCCTTGCCGTGATGACAGCTCTCTCCTTCACGGCTAGAAGGCAGGCAGCTGATGCACCTTTTAAATGTCATAAATCTGCTCTGAATCACAACCCTGTGTCCCTCCAGCCCCTACTTAGTCAGGAACAAAAGGCAATGCTTGGCACAAACTACTCACCCTGAAAAGTCATCCTGTGATTCTGCATGCCCTGGAGAACTGCTTCTCCCTTCTTAGCTCCTGCAGATGATGGTAAGGCCTCAAACCCTGTGTGTGAAGGCTGTAAGATGTGCCTACATCGTGGACCAAGGCTTTGGAAACCTTCTGCTTCTAGAGAGGCCCCTACAAGTCACACATTCAGTAACTAGAACTAGGGACCACCCAGAGGCTGGTGAGGGTGCTGAGGCACTGGCACAGGGTGCCCAAAGAAGCTGTGGCTGCCCCATCCCTGGCAGTGTTCAAGGCCAGGTTGGACACAGGGGCTTGGAGCAAGCTGCTCTAGTGGAAAGGGTCCCTGCCCGTGGCAGGGGTTGGAGCTGGAGGAGCTTTAAGGTCCTTTCCAACACAAACCATTTTGTGATCGTAATAATCAATTTAGATTCAGGTGTTTGGTTAAAAAGATTTCACACTGAGAATGACTTGGTCATGGGTCAGTTTGAAAGTATATTCCTTGTCAGTTGAGTCATACAATTGTTTGGGAAGGGGAAAGTGGTTAATGTACCCATAGCAGATAACAAATTTTACGGAAGAGAGCAATGAACTGTATGTAACAAGCTATTACGATGAACTTTCAAGCTAATAAGGAATTGTACTAAACTGTGAAATTTTGGCTCTCACCAATCCCTTCAGCTGGACTCAGTAATTACCCAAGAAATCTCTTGTTCAGTCAAGTGTATTGAAGTCATTTTGGAGAAACCCTGTAGCACTTGAGTTCTGAAGGTACCTTGAATACGGCCCCAGAGCAGGGCAGGACTTGACCATTACAAGGAAGGAGAGCTGGACTTCTATCTTAACACCTGAAAACCTTTTTGTCAGCTGGAGAAAGCCAGGGAGCTGGGGTGGAGGGGAGATACTTCAGCCTCATCCCAAGCACTGAAATTCACCAAGAGCGTGGAGGCAGGGTGGGAGCTACATGTCTGGAAATACTGACTGTGGCAGGGAGGACCACATGAGGTCATGGCTTTTCTGCATCCAGCAGTCAGCATGTGAAAGAGGAACGGAAGTTTTGACTTAATAGGAAAGGAAACAGGTAGACACGAGTCTTAGAAAAGCTGTCCTGTACTGCCGTTGGTGTTCTTGCACTGCTGTAACAGGAGGGGACTGAATCCCGAAGCTCAACCCTGATGCCAAATTTATATGCAAATCAAAAAGGGGCATTTCTGAGCTGCTATTTCAGGCCAAGCTGCCATTTGCCATTGATAGTGGGGAAAAAAAAAAAAAAAAAGCAATTTAGATAGACAGAGCTGGCAATTTCAGAGCTGAAATCTTAATCATGTCTTAATTCTGTAATTTGTGTGTAGAGTCTTTCGTAACATAAGCTCAAAATGTCAAGCATCAGCTCAGACCATTTGCAAATCTGTATTGCATGTATCTAAGCTTTAATCAAAACTAGCTGAAGCATTATGTCATCTTCACGTGTCCTGTGTCTCAGGATGAAGACACAGAGCACCAGTGATGAAGCCTCCACTGGTCTGGAAGAGATCCAGCAACCTCTTGGAAGAGAAGCCAGTTAACACTGTAAACAGGTAGGAATTCCCT
Organism: Pezoporus wallicus; assembly: GCF_028554395.1. Classification (NCBI taxonomy): domain Eukaryota; kingdom Metazoa; phylum Chordata; class Aves; order Psittaciformes; family Psittacidae; genus Pezoporus; species Pezoporus wallicus. Next base: position 819,890 of record NW_026635187.1, on the reverse strand, counting down.
ATGCCACGAGAGCTTTTCCCCTGAGGAATTATCATTATATGCCTGTCTGTTCCTGTAATCTGCTGTTGGCTATGATTGGTGATAGGAGGCTCAGGCAAATGAAGCTGTGGCTGCCCAAGCACAACCCCTGTTACGGACTGAGCTTATCGGACACGCTTACGTGACAGCCCACAGAGAAGCTGCACTGCTCAGTGCACTGTAAGTAAGGAGCAATTTCAACACGATGGTGTCTGCTGCCAAATGCACACAGATAAATTAGAGTTAACACCCCTGGCTGTGGAACCTACCCTGGATTTACACTAAAAGAAGGTGTTGAGGTGAGAGACTGCTCTCGCCTGCTTAAGCCAGGTTCGTGTATTTCAAGTGGATTTGAACAGAAAGAGTAAAGTATGTTTAATAGCTACCAGGCATACTGACTACTTACCCCGCATATTTATTTTGCCCGCATTAATTCATTACATGAAAATTAAACATCATTCCTAAATTATTAATAATCCTAAATGTTTATGAAAACACAGAACAAATAAACATGACAAACACTGTGATTCAGATGAAAGAAAAGATAATGATAATCCCCACATATTTGCATATGGAAAATGAAGAGTTTTGAGTTAATGAGATTTATCCTTCTCTCTGACCATTTTAGTGGAATATTTTCTAGAAATCTATTAAACTCAAGATTTCCGCATAAAACAATACAAAATACTGGAGGAAAAAGACATTAAAGTCAATCTATTCTTCATGCTAGTCACAAAAATCAATTGCATTTATTGTTCAGAGAAATTAAAAACCTTTCTACGTTTTATTAAAGGGCACATCTCAACCATAGGGGGAGAGAAATAATTGATACATTCCAAATACATCACCAACAAAATATTTATTGAAAAAAAGAACTGTTTTAGCACCCATTTCCTTCAATAGCAGTGCTAAGCTAGTTTGATGTTTACAACCTTAATGGTTTGAGCTTTTTTTTTCACCAGAAAACAAGCCAGCTGCTTATTATTTTGTTGTGTTTAACATTATTTTATAACAAACCATAAAATTTGCTGGAGATAAAACCCATTATCTGAGGGGAACATTTGTACACTAACAGGTATAGCAATTTGATTCCCTTAGCGTGATTGTACTTCAGCATCTCCATGCTGAGTAATGTGGTTTTGCTGTGTTGAAGAGACTATTGGTCCTTAAATCACCCTTGGATATCTGTCTAGAGGCTTTATTTAAATCCTCCCAAAGGGGAACGGTGGGGCTTGGTGAGTTCCTTGCTACAAAAGAGCCCAGAGAAGCTGTGGCTGACCCATCCCTGGCAGTGCTCAAGGCCAGGTTGAAGGGGGGGTGGAACTGGATGACCTTTAAGGTCCTTTCCAACACAAACCATGCTTCTGATTTCTGCTCTCCCCAAACACAAACATCAGGCCTTGAGTGGGGTGGAGGGATGAAGTGATATCCCCACATTGCACTTGGACAAGGAAATCACAGTAAGTACTGCTAGGAGCTCAAACAACACATCTCAAGGACCTCCTGAAGTGCAGTCTCGGAGCTCCCTATCTGCAGTCCTACATCACTCAAGTCCTCTCAAAACCCCACCCAACCCTTAATTTATCTTGCTCCACTAACTAGCCTGTAAGTCCTCTGCCAGGCAGGCATGTCTGGTCTTCTGGAATCAGTAGCAAAACTGCCTAGACTTTATATTTATCCCTGTGCAGTGCCCATAGAGTTTGTTACACGGTCTTCATGCAGGCTCCTTCCTCCTCCTGCTGCTTTCTCTGGGCTTGCAAGGGGAAACTGCTGTGACAGACTTAACAGCTTGTGGAGTTCACATGCTTTTCTTAGCACGTTATACCACCACACTGCACTATCTTACAGACATTAATCCTTCCACCATCTCTTGGCCAAAGGTGTTGCTGTTTCCCACAGACGAACACAGGAAAGCAAATCACAAAGAAACCATGACATCCAGAAGAACATGGACCTGAATGATTTGGCCAAGTCATGCCTTGATCTAAGATCTTCCACCTTCCCTATGAACATGATAATATTTCATTGGGAATGTTCTTCATATCATCCTGTTAATATCTAGTTTCCTAAGAGATCAAAGGAACTGGAAGGCATTCCCAGTCCCTGAGCTCCATCCCTGGCTTTTGGAAAGCTGCCATTCCTTTTGTAGTTAGGAACTTTTTGTTTGCTGAACTACCCATATTCATGACCAATTTGCTCACAATTGTTTTTATGCTTTTTTTCTGGTTTTCCAGCATTAAAGCATAAGTTATAATCTGCTGTGTATCTGAAGGGTTTAATAACAGCAGAGTTTAGACTCCTGATGTGCTTATTAAAGAGCTAAATCTTAGATTGCGAGAGACTATGGCATGTTTATTGAACACAACATCCAATTAATAAGTAATTAATAGTTCAGCAAAGTTTAGTATATTTGAGTGGGTTTTGAGGAATGAGGAATCATTTCCTGACATTAGGAAATGCAGGAAAATGACGAAAATCACAAAGTGTCGCTTTGGGTTTTCACTTTACAAAGGGCGCTAAGGGCACAGAGGAAAAGTTTCTCCTGCCATTCAAATAAAATGAGAACAGGGAAAGATGTGTAGCTGTGGTAACAGAGAGGTAGAGATGAGATTAAGGGCACATTCAGGCAGCGTGTAAAACGAAACAAGTACTTGGTGTTCAAGTGATGCTGTAATGACTCATCATGGGTTGGTTAAGGGAGCAAAGTCATGGGTGTGAGAAGAGGTCACAGTTAAAGTGAGAGCAAATCTCAGAATAGCTGAGATGATAAACTCCAGAGAAGGGGACTCAGTAAACTCCCTCCAGAATCTGGAATGACTTAGCATGCCATGCCACACTTCTTGTAACAAATGCATTCAGTAGATTTATCAGGTTTGGGGTGACTGGGTATGACTGCAGAGTAACAAGTGTAGTACCTATATCTGAAACAGGGAAAAAGTGACTCTGGCTTGTTACTGTGACCAGAGTGTTAATGAAAGCTGCACAATAAGGTTGAATGAAAAATATCAACACCAGTTATGTGAATGGCAAATGAAATTACATCTATTATTGTCTAGCACTGATAAATTGTGCCAGAATGATTTGATGTAGTTCTGTGATAAGAAAACTGCTTCCCTAGGTGAAAGAATTAAGGGTGCCTCCCCAGAGATATTACTGGGAGTGGAAGCAAACTGTCTTCTGCATCAGCAAGATGTGGCACATCCACCTTTCCAATTCAAAGTGGAGAGCTTCTATTTCACATATTCACAGCTCCAAATAAAGGCAGACTGAGGCCCCATTTGGAGCTTTGTAGATTAAACGCCTTCAGGTTCAGAAGAGTCACATTGGTTCATTGCCTTCCTTACAGCAAGAACGTTTCTTTGGCGCTCCCAGAAAAAATAAGCAAATAATTAAAATAGATCCTTCTATCCAGTTAATTGCTTGATACACAAAAGGCTCTTGACTTCCTAAATTGTACAAATCCCAGCAGTGGGCATCTCCCTTTGGGCTCTGCTGTGATGTTGAGTACATCTGCCAAGAACATAGTGGAAAAAAAGACTATTTATACTGGGTTTAGCCAGATTGATTTATTATTTCTGGTTCTTATCTTTTGGGTGGTATAAAACAAGCTACTGTGCACATCCAGCTCTCCAGGTACCAGGGCGATGGGGAATCAGAACAGCTTGGATAGCAAAAATGCAAGGATGACACCAGCACACTGAGGACTTGGTGCAGAGCTACTCAGACACATGGGACCCACAGTGCAGAGCCAAATCAGTCAGATTTGCAAGTTCCCCAAAATCGGTGGTGCCCAGGGCACTATTTGCCTTTACCACTGTATATATATTTTTGCAGTGCATCACATCTGCACCATTAACCCCTACCGGAGACAAGGGGACATGCCTCTTCCTCTTGGTCCTTGGGAAACTGCTGCCTCCTTCCTGGACTCTTCTGCTCTGTCTGAGATGAGGTGTTGGGCTAGACACAGCAGCACTGTGCAAAGAAACACACACTGTCCTGAATGAAGATGGGTAATGCCCATGGTGCAAGAAAACAGAACCATCTGGGAGAGAACTGTGACTGGAAGCACTGTGGCCAAGCTACTGCTATCAGCATAGGTAATATATAACATGGATAATCTGCTTATGGATAAGAGTTGATACACATATACAGGAAGTTTTTAATCTGCAGCCAAACCAAAATGTTCAGGTAGAGTCAAAATGAAATATTTTGGGGATTTTTATAACCTGCTTTGTAACTCCACTTAGGGTAAAATATAATTTTGGAATCCTGAAATTTCCTGGAGGATAGCAATTTCAGTTTTATACCAGCTTTTAGTAGAGTTTCCACCCTGTGTTTTGTATCTCAACTTGGGGCTGATTTAAAGCAGGCCTTTAGAAAAGAGACACACAATTTAAGTTTAAAGACTCCCATTGATCCACCACATGCTTCACTGAGTTACTGTTGAAAATGTATACCTTATCTCTAATCATTCCATCCCATTCTCTATTAAAGGGCAATCCATGTTCAGACAGACAGAGAAGGTCTGTGGATGTCAAAGGAAATGATTTTGCTTCGAAATAATATGGTTTTGGGAAAGCAACTTTTGCTTCAAATGATTTTCGGTACACTTTTAACTTCAAAAAATCCTTTTGGTTGAATCATCATTGACAGTGCCATTAATCCTGATTATTGTTAGTTATTGAATGTTATTTTTAATGAAAATTTTCATTGCCTTTGAAGCTGCAGTTTACTTCCTCCTAGCACCAAAATAATCACATGAGGGCTTAAAGTTCAGAGCAATGGTCTGTCATATTATACAGCTCTTGAATGTCATTAAGTTATTGGTAATTATTTCCTAACACATTTTGAATCCTTTCTTAAAATCAATCATTTAAGCTTCCTAAAACTGTCATACAAACCATGTTTTAATGTCTTTAGTTCCATTTTCATGAATAAAACATGTACACATTTGAGAGTTCTCAAGCCTATACTTTAAAACAATTAGAATTTCAACAAGTTCATTAAAAGCATGATCTGAGTAAGTCTTAAATTAAAGTGAGTTTGCTGCTACTTGTTCTCTGGGATTTCGTCCTGGTGTTTTCATGCATTGCAACTCTCAGATCCCATGAGCAGGAAGCTCAAGGTATCCTACAACTCTGAATGATGATAGGGTTAACAGCAAGTTCATTTTCACCTGGTCATTGTGAAGGGTAGGGAAAGTCTTAAACCCCAGCCACAAAATCTGAATCTCTCTCCCTTGTTATTTCTTCTGTCCCTTTAAGGTCATCTTACTAAGAAAAAGAATGTTGTCTCAAGGGAAACACTACAAATCAGTCAAAAAATTGCTTATAACCCAAACTAAAGGTGGTGTATTGGCCAATGCTTCTTCCAGAAATGCTTTTTGTGTCATCGTTCCCCTCTTTCCTTGTGTGCTGTACTTCAAGTACACACACACGAGTACTTGTGTGCCCCTTCCTGTACTGTGCCCCGGTGCATGTGGGCATTATCTCAAGAATTTTTCCTGTTCTTCTCAGCAGACCCCAAGGACATCTGTTTGTATCATGGAAAGGATATCAGGACTTTTGCCTTAGCTTCGGAGGCTGAGGCTGTAGGATGGTTGCAGTCCATCCACGTATGACTGGCTTAGTGCAGTAGTGTGTACAGCATGGCAGCATGGTTGGTTATAAGGTTCATGGTGAGTCTCTTCATTTTCTGCCCTCTAAAAGGTTTGAGTGCTAAATTAAATGTTTCTCAGTCTCAAAAACATGGCATTTAGACTGAAAATGAAAAAGAAACAGTGCTCTGGAGAAAGGTTTCACTAATCATTACCACAATCCATCTAAAAGGCTGACCCAGTTGGGAGCTGGCTATAAGCACAGGGGTGGGAGAGTGGGGGGAAGCATCTTCCTCAGAGTCCTTGTTAGCTCTAAGAGCAGCATAAGTTCTCCTTTGACCACTCCTGGGAAGTAGATTTCACCTGTTCATGCAACCACATTGTGGACTAGTCTCTGCTCAACCACGACACAGGAGAATAAACAAACCTGCTCAGTATCTGCCTTATGCAGATGTCAGTGCCACAGTCTGCAGAGCCCTACATTGAAAAACTCCATACACACACTGCTGAGAATTGCCACAAGCAACTGCATGGGAGGCTGAGGCACTTGGACAGCCTGAAGCCACATTCAGATTAAAAACCTTTGTGCATGGAAGGTGTGTTTGTCTGTGGACTCCTCTCAATGGAAGCTAGTGATGTTTCACTTGGCTGCCAGCTTGAACAGCTCTCCATGTTCAATGCATCCCACGCTCTGTTTTATTACACTTCAAACCCACTTTGTTTGCAAAGGAGGAAAAGCTGTCAGAGGCCATTAATCCAAACAGAATTTAATCTCTCAAACAGCGTTTACTCAGGCAGAGCTGCTAAATCTATATATTAAAAAACTGTTGACAATTAATTAAAATGCTTCTCTGTTAAAGTGTGAATGGGGCTGCTCTGCAGGGCATTGTCATGTGTATCAACATCCTCTCCCTGGGACACTTGCTTCTGCTCGGATTAGAGGCAAAGCTACTGCCTTCTCTGTAAGCATTTCTGTGTTGGCAGCTCTGCTGCAGCCTGGCAACAGGATGACTGAAAGGCTGGTCATGGGAAGAGAAAACCAGATGATGCAGATGATGAAGAGCATCACAACCCTTATATTGAAAGGCTGCAGCTTGGAAAAGGCACCCAAAAGCTTATCAGTCAGTCATGAACAAAGGTTAGAGATGCTGGAGGCATTGCCCAGTTGGTGTGGGCAAACACATAGTCCTAGTGTAGCTGTTAATAAGGCAGGATAACGAATTGGAAAATGGCTTTTTGGGGAGTCAACAAGAAAAGGAGAAGCAGTGTGCATGGCACATGCAAGACAACCCTACAAGTATGTGTGAGAACATGAAGTAGAGGAAAGATGACATTTCCAACTGGCAAAAGTACATCTCTGTGACTGCTCAATTGTCATCACAAGGAGCAATTTTCCCACATTGGCCTGAGGTATGTGAATTTCTTTTAAGTTCAGGTCAGAACAATTTTAGTTCTAGATAAGGCAGAAGCAGCTATGGAATTATTATTGCCTACACTGCCACGATGACATAATGCTGTTGTCTAAAAGACCAAAGTCAGAGCGATCACAAACCTCCAAGAACTGGGGCTGCAATGGCTAAAACAGTCCGTGTGGCAAAGGAGGGCAAGAGTGAAGGCAGAGGGGACACGAAACCATGCAGTGAGCAGGGACATTTTCAGCTAGATCAGGTTGCTAAGAGCTACCTCTGTGGGCAAATAGTGCTGGGATGATATACAACCCCGCGTATATCAGACTGTTGTCATGTATAATGCTGTGGCCTTCAGTGACAGCACAATGACACAGCCTGTGCTGTGATACTGCAGAAGTCTAGCCCAGTGATCCTCAGTGACATCGAAGAGGAAAACAAAAGGGACTTTATGCCCCTTTGAACCCACCAGTATTTTGTCCCCATATATACTAAATAGCATCCTAGATCTCAAAGTACTTCTATATCTGCTGTAAGTCACTTTATCTCCATCCTCAGTGGCTCTTTTCTGTGGAGTATTTCCTGCTTTAAAGACTCTGAGGAGGGAGGCAGACCAGACCCAGAGCGGTTAATGTCCCATTTACCCCTACCTGTGCTTGTTTTCTCAGTTAACCAGCAGCTCCATCATCTTACCAGCAGTAATTGCTTTCTGAATTGCATTCAGATTTGAAGAGCCTCCCCGATACCTGCTGCCTTAAGAAAACTCCAACAAGCAGCAGGATTACATTTCTTTCCTTCTCTGTTGTTTGCAAAACCCTTGAAAGAGCTGAAAATGAGTGCTTCCTCTTAAGAACTTTGCCCTTCAGCTGGCAAATAGGAATTGATTTTGTTCCTGGGGGTTGCAGGAAGTTGAAATGAAAAGAGCTGATTTTAATATTAGCAACAATTTCAATTTATTAACACCTTTTCCTGCCTAAACATTTATGCTGATGTGTGCCAGACCAGCACCATGGTTTGCAAGAGCAGCAGGGGGAAAGAGTATTTGGGGTTTTATTGCAGGAGCATGACTAGGAGCGAGGATGAGAAAGCTTTAGTGTTGGGTCTATACAAATACAAGTGGCACTGAATTTTGATTTGGGGAACAGAATATTTGGTCCTAAAATATCCTCAAACTTGATCTTTTTGGTCTAAGAGATATCCTCACCACATTAAGCTTCTTCCAACTGTGACTGTTTATAAGCTTTACATAGCATGAGACAAATTTCTTAAACTTCATACTAGTCTAAAAACTATTTTCAGGCTGTAAATCTGTTCCATTGCTGTGCATGCACCCAGGGCTGTATCCACCATGTCAGGCAGGACTGTTTTATTTGGAGGGATTTGGTTTTAAATAGGTGAGCACTCTATTACTGAATACCAGAGAGTGATCTGTGGCTGGGTGCTTTTCCATCCTGCTGTCATTCAGTCTCAACTCTGCAAAGCAAAAAAGAGAAAGGAGAAATCAGTGATAAGTCTGCAAAACCTCATTAAAAAATTCAGCTCAAGCTTTTTATAAGGCTGGGCAACTCTCAAGGGTCTTCCTCCAGAAGTGCTGAATCCACACCTACCTTCTTCCCTTCCTTATCTCCAAGTCAGATAATCACTCTGTTGTTTCAGGGAGACCATTAAGCCCCTTAACATTTAGTGGTTTTTTTCTTAAAAAGATGAGGAAATGCCCTCTGCTTTGATTCAAGTACATACTGGCAGCTTATTACCCAAACAGGATTTATAGAACCCTATAGTTGGCTGCGTTGTGCAGGCAGTATAGGTAATGGGAGGCTGTGGTGACAATGATGCTCAACTGCTCAGCAACCTGGCTGAGGCTAGGGCAGGTGGGGGCCATGTCCTTGCTTGACAGGGCTATGTGAGACTCTGTGTTAAGGAGATGCAAGAGGAGTTGAGGCTGCACCGTGTAGGGAAAGATGATTTATGGGCTCTTTGCAGAGGTGCTGCAGAGATGAGAGGCTGTGGTTTTTCAGGAAGCGCTCAGAGCCAAGTCCTTGAAACTTTAACTGGCCAGCGCTGTGCAACCTGAGCCTTGGGTAGTATCAGTGTCATTTCCAGTTTGTTCTTTGGACAGGTCTCTCCCACCAGATGTCCCATTAACAGCTGCCATTAGCACATCCAGCGCTGCCAAATTCAATTTCCATCAGCACTGAGCCCCTTTGTCCCCTATCACACAGGCTTCTGAGATCCCCCTTCCATCTGGTTGTGACTTCTCTGATGCTTAGCCATGTAACTCCTTTCGGTCTATGTCTGCCTGAGAACTTCTTAAGCAATGCAGACGACTCTGTGTCCTTATTGCCATATCTCTTGTGTTTCTTGATGAGCACGAGGGGCTTCTGGAACATCACTGATCATTGAATTGCTCTGCCCAGTGCCATTCTGTGCAGTGGATGCTCCAGGACTGCAGATCATTGACAGTTTTTGAACTGCCTAGTCAATCCCTCTAGAGACAAGCAGGTCCCTCGTGGAGCTGATACCATTGGGACTGCAGATTTCTGTCAAATGAGACGTTGGATGGGGGGGTGTTAAGGTCTGATCTAAGCTAGTTGTGTACTGTTACTGGGTTAGATGGGTACCTCTAAGAGTAAAATATTTCATCTCCACTGATTGCAGGGGGTACCTGACTTTGGCAGGGCAAAATAGATGGCGTGAACTCCATTCTGGCTTGGCAACTACTGGTCTCTGAAGTCCAGTAGTAATTTAACTTCACTGAATACAGATCAAGGCGACTTTCCAACATTCTGGAGAAAGCACAGAACTATTTTTTCCACTCTCTTCAGCCAGCCCTTGGACAAGGGGTAATGCAGATTGAAAGGGGAAGTTTCAAATCTAAGGTACATTGCAAAGAACCAAACCCTGCACTGGAGATTTGGGGTGGCCTTAGAATGAGCAGAGATCTGTCTCCTCATTGTCCTCTATGAGCCAGTGATCAGTACAGTAAGAAGGTCCAGCCCTGCTGCTCCCTGTGACTTGGAAAGCTGGGTTCATTGGTCTCTGCAGCGAAGACGGCTCTCTCTTACTCTCTGGAGCTCCCTCTTGCACAGCCCCAGCCATGGAAAGGAGGAGAAAGCTATTGCCTTGGATGTCATCACCTCAGTACCATCCAGTTCACCCTGCCCATGCTCTGGCACTACTGTGCCTCCATATGCCCAGCCTCCAGGCCCTTCAGAGTCAGTGCAAGGAGACTGGTTGGACAATTCTGACTTGCAACGTCCTCCACCACCTCCAAGATCTCTGATACAGTCCTCAGCTCTTCACCATTGACCCCAAAGCTTGGCTGAACTGCTGGTTTTCTACTATGACCTGGACCAGGGAACTCCGTGGACCCACTGGGAATGTTGTGTGCATGAGAGGTTATTTCCCTTGCTGCACAACCCTCACTGTGTGTACAGCTGCCATATTCATATCCTGCCTTGCTGGGTATTTGTGTCCCACTTGCTTTACCTCCACACGTATTCTCTTTGAGATGTTCACTACTAACTTCCAATAGGTTCTGCAGCTTCATGACATCTTCTACAGCCTAAGCTTCAGTATCTTGATCTCCGGGCTCTGGCAGTATGTCTTCTACAGCCATGTGCCTCTAATCTTGCTAAACGATACAACTACATTTGTTTATTTTCTTCTCAAAAGTTTTGTGGTCTTGATCACCGGCTCATTTTTGCCACTGTCAATCAGATTGATGGCATTCAGAAGACATCATGTAACTTCAGATGCTGCAGGGCCCAGGAATTTAATTTGTCTGCTTCTGCTCAAAAGCTAATTCAAAGCCTCTTCTGCATTGATGCTGAGAGTAAATCTCAGAGGCAGAAAGCTGTAAAGAAGCCAAACATGATGACTCCTTGCAGTGCAGAGCTCTGTTCCTATTCCTGGAAGAAGGATGGGAAACCACCAGTACTGTGTGGCAGAGTTCTTCAAGGGGATTCCAGTAACAATTCACTATATTTCCCATTTAAAAACAAGCCCTGAAAAGAAATACTGGAAATCCCAAGGTAAGATGTGATATCTGTTACCTTTATCTTTCTCTAAAGGGAATTATACTGGAACAGCTTCATAGAGAGGAATTCCTGAATGCTTAACAATTGCTTACTGTCATGTATCTTGCTACCAGGCTGTCAGTATAAAGAGCAGATCCTGATACAGATCTCTGGGCATTGATAACAGGAGGAGTGGGGAATGATTCATCTCTACAATAAGGCCAAACAGGGTGTGTGGAGGTTGCCTTTTTTTATTCTGCTTTGTAAAGAAGTTACAAATTCAGACAAAATATAAAGTTCCCCAGGTTCCTCAGGGATCCTCTTGGTTGCTCCAAAGAATGGTTCCATATTCCTCAGAGTACTGGACTGGAGTTTTCACTGTTGTTAGCTGAGGGCAACATTCCCTATGTTCTCACCCTTTAGTACATCAAAGACCCCCACCATTCAGCACATGGTTTAGACACTGATTCTCCAAGCAACGCTCCAACCTGAGGTGTTTTTCCTGAAAAGATAAAGTCATCAAAAGACTTGTTCTTCTGAGTCCTTGCACTGATCTTGGCAGTAAAACCTAGTATTGCCACTGCCAGGCTTTGAAGTATGTGGTTTGAAACCCACGTGCATAGGATGTTCCAAAAGGTGGGTGCTTGAACCATAGCTCTTCAACAGAGCAATAAGCAGACAGTTTCTGTTTGATAACAGACCATCATCTCCTGAAGACCATAGCCTCATGTTGTAGGGGTGATGCAGATGTGCGCAGCTGCCTACGTGGATGTAAGGTCAGTGTTTCCATGATGCTCTCAGACATCTCTGCAGGAGACCACAGCTCCTGATGTTGTTCAAGTGAACTTGGGGATACATGGGTGAGGAGGTTCATTTGGCTGATTGATCTAGAATTTGTGGCTTTGTGCCTTCCTCACTGCTCCTTCCTGTGACTGAGATGGAGAAGGATCCAGGGAAGGCCATGATGAAGGACTGGAAGTGGGGATAGAAGGAGGTGGTATTTTAGGTCTAAAGGAAAAGGCAGGAAAGAGCAAGGGCATCACAAGAGATGAAGATTCAAGGTGCTGGCAATCTGAAAAGACAGTCAAAACAAAAAGAAGGCACAGAGCACTCAGGAAGTTTGCCAATGACAGCAAGCTGTGTGGTTCAGTTGATACACTAGAGGGAAGGAACGGCATCCAGAGGGACCTGTTGGTTGAGGAGAAACTTAACGTGAGCCAGCTTCAGTGTGCGCTCACAGACCAGAAAGCAACCGTATCCTGGGCTGCATCAAAAAGAGTGTGACCAGCAGGTCGAAGGAGGTGATCCTGCCCCTCTACTCTGCTCTCGTGAGACCTCTCTTGCAGTATTGTGTGCAGTTCTGGGGTCCTCAACATAAAAAGGACATGGGACTGTTGGAACAAGTCCAGAGGAGGCCACGAGGATGATCAGGGACTGGAGCATCTCCCATATGAAGACAGGCTGAGAAAGTTGGGGCTGTTCAGCCTGGAGAAGAGAAGGCTGCGTGGAGACCTCAGAGCAGCCCTCCAGTAGCTGAAGGGGGCCTATAGGGATGCTGGGGAGGGACTCTTCATTAGGGATTGTAGTGACAGGACAAGGGGTAATGGGTTAAAACAGAAACAGGGGAAATTTAGATTGGATATAAGGAGGAAGTTCTTTACTGTAAGGGTGGTGAGGCACTGGAATGGGTTGCCCAGGGAGGCTGTGAATGCTCCATCCCTGGCAGTGTTCAAGGCCAGGATGGACAGTGCCTTGTGTGCCATGGTTTAGTATGAGGTGTCCCTGCCCATGGCAGGAAGGTTGGAACTGAATGATCTTAAGGTCCTTTCCAACCCAAACTATTCTATGATTCTATGATTTTAGAGCCTCTGTCCTGGAAGGAATTTAAAGGTGCAGTTCCCCTCACTGTAAAATCTGTACCAGACCTCTGGATAAAGGCAGAGGGGCTCCAGCAATGCACAAGACCGAGCTTGTAGGAGACACACAGTCATGAAGGACAGCAGAAGAGCTGTCCTGACCTGGGACAGCATGGCTGCAATATGTGGGGCACTTGTATAATCACTGAAAATGGGTAGAAAATTCCTGTATTGTACATGATACATTGAAAGGTTATTGGATAAGATACAAAAAAGAGAGCAATTCAGGAGAACCCCACTTCCTAGAGATTTACCATCATTCAGACCTGTTTGTTCCTTCTTTTTCCAGGAGAATGACTCATACTTTTCTGGACTAAGACCTGACTTCGGGCTGGTGGGACTGAAGTGTAGCCCTGTCTCCATCTTCTTTGGGATCCCATCATGTCAAAGAGAGATCAAACCCACTTGTAAACAAGCCGTAGGTTCTTTTGCAGATGACAGTTGGCCCCCTCCCTGCCTTCCTTCACTCATTGACTGATAAATGTAGCACTCAAAGTAGTTTCAGAGCATATCTACCAAGGGCAGCCACCATAGAGTTGCCAGGTTGCCTAATTTGCAGGTCCTAGATAGCTGGAAAGTGGACACAGAGGCTGAGCACTCACTGCAGCTGCAATGAAAGCCTGTTGTGTTTTTTACCAACAGACTTCAGGCGGCTGTGTGATTTATCCATCCCAACAGCACTGGTAAAGCCTGATGAATAATTATCCTTTTGACCTCCCTTGTATGAGCTGAACACAGAATTGTCTTTTCTGTCTTTAAGGCTGATGCTGCAAAATCCTTCCCAGGGCCTTTCCAAGGCTTCAGCAACATCAAAGGTGTCTTTTCAAGGACCACTAACTCCTGGAAGCACTGGCACAAGGCAACCTCATTTCCCAGCCATACGATGGGCAATGAACCTTCTAAACTTTAACTGCTGATCTGGAGTGTCTGGCAAATTATCATTAATTAGGAACTGTGCTGATTGCACCTTGTTCTTTCAAGGCCACAAGCAGAGCTGAGCAAAGAATTTAATCTGGCCATTCAATTAATGAATTAATTTCAGCAGAGTTCGTGCTCTCTAAAAAGTGAAAAGATCAGATTAATCCCATACCTAAAATTATGCAGTTTTAAGTGGTCTTGTGCTACTGTAACTTCACTATGAGAGGCAGAAATCAAGACTTTACGCTTTGTTGGGACTGGTTCCATAGCTGTGACTGGTGTTGTTGTAGTTGGAGGTGTAATTTTTAGTCTTAGAACACCAGTAAGAAAGACTGACACAATTTAATCAGGTTTTCAGCATGTGCTTAGGATTTTCTCACATTCTGGGCAGCATCCTGGCTGCGAACTCTTATCATCCACAAGTTTATAGCATGAGAAGTCTCTCAGGTGTGGACAGGAGGGAGAAAATTCTGGAAATGTGGTTTTTCCCTGAGTCTTTCTAAATCTGCTGATGCAAACACCTCTGCCTGGGCCTGTGTGTATGTGTTGCACTCTAAGAGGGTCTTGACCTACTGAAAAATAGATTTCTCAACAATAGAGCTTTATCTAAATCTGTGTTTCGGCTTTTTATCTTCTGGGATTTATTTCATCTTCTTCTTCTCATCTCCAAGTTCATGTATCTATTTCTTGGCTTTGCAAGATCCAGATTGAAATACAAGAATACTTAGAAAATTAATTAACACCTTTGTTTATTATCATTTCCACCATTCCAGTTTAGAACAATTTGGATGTGGGTCAGAAATCTGAAGGCAGTCATCATTCCATCTCTTCCATCTGGAATTCTCCTGGAGTCCTGTTATTTGTGGCTATTTGCAGTCCTTCATTTGCTGTTGGTTGTTTGCCTGAACCAACACACAGGCTGTTGCTTGGTGTTTCAAGCAGGCTCCTCCCTGTGGAAATAGGTAAGGAAGGGCTGAATTTTAATGGTGTTTATTGAAAGAACTGCTCTGGGTTTTCCTCGAGTTGCTTGTCATTGAAACCTCGACTTCAGGTTGCTCAATTGCCTCGTGCATTCTCCAGTAGTCAGGAAAAGGAGCTAAGAGGCAGGGAAGTGAATAGACATCGCACTCACATAAGACTCATTTCTCCAGAAAACAAGGGAAAAGGTGAGGCTTTTCTCACTAAAAAGAAAAAGAAAGTCCATATCTACCAGAGCAAATGTTCACTGGCTTCACCACCAGATGTATTTGCTGAGTGTGTGATATACTGGGGGGGGTTGCTCTTCACCAGCTTTAAGTGCAATCTTCACATGGGTTTTATTTCCCAGCTTCTGAATGCTCTTTCTATTTTATCCATAACCCTTCAAACACAAGTGTGGGAACGTTTACTGTCAATCTCCAGCATCGCATGGAAAGCTGCTCTGCCCACAGGAAAGCTCAGCTTCTTGTACTGTGCTATGAAAGGAGCATCTACTCCTGGTAAATAGCGTTTGAGAGATTAATTTACGCTCTCTGGGTTTTTAATTTTTCTTCTAAATGGGTTCTTCTCTTATGATCAGTAGATCTGTGTTCAGATGCTATCCAGTAATGCATAAAGCAGTATGATTAATAGTCGTGTTGTTTGTTCTTTCACCTATGCAGAGGGAGATGTGTGTATTTTGGAGTCTATTGTTTTTTAGAGTCCTGCTTTACTTGAAAATATGCATGCTTGGTGGGACTTTTAGTCTTCCAAAGCCTTGAAAAATGAAATTCCCTATATTCTTCTTAAAGCTGGGAGACAGAAATAACAAAAATGCTTCTAGCCTTTGCCGTCATTTTTCATTCAAACCCAAACTATAAGGTAAATTTTGAAACGGAGAACATTCAGATCCTCTCTGTGAGGAAGAATTATAATAAAGAGGCTTGGAAACAAATCCATCCTTGTGTCACGCTGATAACTGGGGAAATCAGATCTCACCCCTGACAAGGAAGTAGAGACCTCATCAAACCCCTTATTGACAGGCTTGTGGCAAGGGAAGAAGCTACTCAAACTTTGGAGGTACCTCTGGGAACTGGTGTTCTCCAGCTGCTTTGCATGACTGCAGATGCCTGGGAAGAAGGAGGGAAGTATCACGAGGAGATATAAATGAAAAGGAAACCATAAAACTGAAGTGTTTAAAATGTGCTGGAGCAGTGGGACAGGCAAGTACTTGGCAGGGCCTGTGGACAGGAAAGCTAATGTCACTATGTGACTGCAATGGTGCCCAGGGGATAAGAAATATATTCTTGTGTTCAGCTTTCCAAATAATATTAAATTCCTTAATAAATTTCCCCACAAGGGGTGGAAGAGATGCAAGGGAGCCACAGAGCTCTCTAAGGGGAGTCCAGAGCTATTACATCCTTATATGATTACGCAGACACTTCTGCTGGGACCAGAACCACTGCAGTTAGGAAAAGCAGGAAAAACAATTATTGTATTTAAGGCAAACCTCAGGGTCCAACTGGCAGCTGAACATCGAGCACTTCTTTTTTCTTAGCCTGAATCTTTTAAAGCATAACTCCTTGAAGCAGAGGAGAGGGTCTTATTCTGGCTCGGGATGCCTTCTGACAGGTCCCAGAGGTAACTCCTTCTTCCCAAGACAAGGACTCTACCTATCCATCGCAGCCAGCTCAGCAATTTACCTTTGGGAGCTCATCTTTCACAAGGAGCTCTTCAGCTTGTCTCCTAGTCCCTCCTTTCTGGTACTGGTATATTGAAGGTTTGGGGCAATTGAGAAGTGCCTTTATCAAAATAGCCACACTGCTGAAGTCAAGGGTCTCTGACACATTCCTCATGGGCCAAGATTTTTCACATGCCTAAGCAGATTGTCCCTCTGTGCGTGTAAGCTGGACTTGCCAGAACAACCTTTTTCCTCTCTATCCCAGTTACAATTCTTCCCACAAATGGTCTTGGATACAATTGAATTCAGACACTAAGCCAAAGCAAACTCCCACCCTGAGAGCTCTTGTAAAGCAGCTTCAAACTCTTTGGGACTATAAGGAGGGAAAATATAAAAATTATTTCAAATGGGGTAAAACTACAGAATCTGTCAAAATTCTCCTGAAAAGATCTCTGGGCACGATTTATTCAAGTTTTGGTTCTGCCAAATCAAATATATTGAGAAGAACCTCCAGATTGGCCACCTTTCTGGACCACTTCTCCACCACATGAGGGGCCTGTTAGAGAATGAGGTGTTTAGAAGAGTTGTAACAATTATTTTTCCTACTTCTTAACATACTGTGCTCAGAAGTCAGGAGCAAAATTGTGCTGTGAAAGCTACTGAAGCACTTCATCTTACAAGCACCAGCACTGCTTCCCGGGATGACCTCCACTTTGTCACATTGGGCTGGAATTATTTCATTTTTCTCTCTTGGAGTTTGGTTTAGCTCATCTGTGCATTTAAGACCTGGTGATAATTCTTTTCACCTCTTCTTTTTCCCAGGACACATGATGAAATCATACAAAATCTGTATATCACAAAGATGATGATACATAAAACAGCAGCTCATTCCACAGACAATAAAAATAGGTAAAATTCAATATACAGCACTTTCAAGTGATTTCAGCAGCAATTCCAAATTTATTGTCTTGTTTATTTATTCAATTGATATCAATAAACATCACATTCTGTTTTGCTGACGAATCCATCTCTCAAGCTATGTTATGTCTCTCTTCGCTGGAGACTTGCAGTGGAGACAGCGGCCTGATGGCATTATACCAAACTCAGTAGTTAGTGGTGCAGGAGCTGTCACACATTTATCTCCCCACAAGATTGAGAAATGTGCTATATCTGGATCAATATGCAAAGTATAGCGCAGCACAATGTCAAGTTTCACCACGCCAACTCTCTGACATATGGGTAGGGGCCAGTGCTAAAGCATTTGGTAGGATTCAGTCCAGACACCTGCACTCATAAAATAAACTCTTCAGCTCCCTTCCTTCCAATGGAAAGAGACCCCAGTGAAGGGTTGTTGAGGAAGGTAAGTTGCTTTCTTGTGAATGGTAGGCTTGGCTGTTGCATTGCAAAGGGTGGACATGGTCATGGCTGTTGGGATGTTGAGACATTCATATGAGCATCACCGCGGTAGAAAGGTCTCTAAGCTTCTCCATGGTCTCCTGAACAGTTAGGAGTTCTAGCAGGTTCTAGCCAATACGCTGGCTAAGGACTAGTCACTGAGGGGCAGCAGATGGTGTTAGACATAAGCAAGCCCAATCTCATCTGGTAAAGAGCCAATCTGAACATATTACTTTGGTGGAAACTACCCAATATTCCCTGGGGCACATCCCAAAAAGAGTCCCCCTGAAAAGTTTTCCACCAAGACTTGACATAGGGAATGCTGAAGAAAGCTCAGCAGAATCTGAAGGTTTCACTGGCAGTGACTGGTCCTGGAATAAATGTAATACTTCCCTGTCCTTAGGCTTCTTGGAGGGGTCCACAGTAATCCAAAGGACCAGACCTCTTGCTTCTAGACCTCACCTCATTTAGTGTAGGTCCTGAAAGAGCTCATTCACAGTAGAGCTTAAAAGAAATGAAATACCTGGGGTTTTTGAGAGAGAGAAATCCAAGAAGAGAAATGCTGTGCATTACAAAGAAGGCTGGGATAAAAGGCAGCAGCACTGCTCCTGCATTCTCTGTAAATATCCAGGCTGGTGGCTAGGATGAATGCAATAAACTGCCTATTTCTCTCCCACAGTACTAAGCCTTCAGACAGTAATTGTGGGTACCCCAGAGCCTGCACGTATTGCAGTTACAGCCCAGAAACACTTAAATTTGCATTCTCCTAGATAAAAACATGGCAACTCAGCAGCTGATTCAGCTATAAAGCCTTTCCCAATAAGTTATGAAAAGAGGACTGGGGACCTGCATTTTTCTCATTCCTTTCCTTTCTATTTTTTTTTCTTTTTAATAAAACCATGTTTATGATGGTGGATAAAACATTTCTGTCATCCTTAATAGAAGCCTTTACTACCAATCAAGAATGAGTGGTGAATGGATAAACTGTATATCAAAGCACAGCTTGGAAAAAGGGCATTTTAGCAAAGTAGCATTTATGAGAGCTGCTGATGATAGGAGATTACATTTTATATCAAAACGTATTTAAATTTAGGTGAAATTAACCCTATATCTTCACTCTAAGATCTTCCAGAAGCCTCAAGGTTACTGGGGAAGTGTCTGAGCGAAGAAGGTTGCCAACAGTGGGAGATGAGAGAAATAATAAAATAAATGAAGTGGGCAAATTTCAACTGAATCTTTCCTATGCAAAGAAGCAACAGGAATTTTGCCTGGATTAGAATTAGGAGTTGATTTTTTTCCTGTTATTTCTGCAGAAGATGAAATGACAGTATTTTAAGGAATTGCACAAGCTGCTTCTTGCCGTAATGAAAACACTTCATTTATTTAAGTATTTCTGTATATGTCATGAGAAAATCTCTCCAAATCTTGACGTTTGGACATAGCCATGAGCTGAAAACAGTTGGTGCAAAGCAGCTGGCTCCGCTCTACCCTGCAAAGAGTTCCACAAGCTCCAGTGGGAAGGGAACTGAAGGGGATTTTTATCACAAGGTTGAAAAATACTCCTGTAAAGCCAATGAAGTTTGAGCACCCACTGGGTCAGAACCCAGAATCAAATGGATAATTTATGCACCTCACAGTCAAGACAGGAGAAAAAAGCTAAAGCCTGGGTCTGATGTTCACAGCCACCCCTTTGCAGAACACCCGCTTCATGGAGGGCTTGTTCTCCAGCCCTCGCTCCATTCAAGTCTTGTGGACTTAGGTAACTCAAGTAGGTCAATGTGCTCACCATTACCCCTCATACCATGTGTTGTAGGCCAGGTTTGCATCTGGAAATCATCAGGGACACATCCAGAAGAGGGGTCCTCCTCACTCTGGGGTGTCAGAGTTGGTCCACGAGTCACCTGTGGAGGACACTGGGTCTAAAATGATTTGTGGCTCATTGATTTGTCTGATCACTCACAAATCATCTCTCCTTCCTGCAGGTCAATAATCCTTTTAAGCCCTGATTGCTGTTTAGGGAGCACTTGGAAGGAAAGTTCATTTCCCATCACCAGCCCTGGCATTTCATGAAAATTTCTGCTTTCATTGGAAAAGTGCAGAGATCAGGGTGAGCCCCTGGCAGGCTGTGTTCAGCTCAGAGGAGCCAGAAGATTAACCTCATCCCCCTTTAATGACTCTGGGACTTTGTGTCTGGTAGTTAAGCCTTGCGCTTGCTTCTGCCTCTGTATCGCCACCATTGGCATTGGTGTGCAAACAGCAGCTTCTTTGTGCATCCCTTTGATGTGTTTTAGCTGCAGCAGGAAAGCTGGTGTGTGAGTAAGAGGGGCCATCTCCATCCTCCTTCATCGCACCACAGCCCTTATCAATAATTCATTCCCCTACTCCCGTCCAAGGCACAGGTAAGTCTATTTGTAACTCAGTAGTGACCCAGTCAATAAGCACCTGTGGTTATGTATTATTCTACTTGCAAGGATGTACAAGCCTGTAACTACAGAACTGAAACCTTGGAAGGAGAGGAAACACAGACTCAGCTGAAAAACTGCCTCCTCTCAAAGCAGCACAATGCACCATGTGTGCCATGAGTGGGTACACGAGTAATTCACCTGCTGCTCTGGCTCTGGACCGTCCAGCCAGGAACATGCATCCTCAAGTGAAGGAACTGAATAGAACATCCTTTCAGCCACTCATGTATCACAGCACTTCTCTTCCAGTGAAACCCAAAGGCCTTCCCCAGGCTAAATATTTTGCTCCTCAGATATTTCTCTGTATTTCATCAGTGAAGATCAGGGGGGTGAAAATCCCCAGAGTTACCCCTGCTCCATCAGGGAGCTGATGAGATGCAGAGAAAGTGAAACCCACTTTCAGACAAATTCCAATGGCATTGATTTCAGCTTCCCATGTAAGTAAGGGCTGGAAGATCAAGCGTCTGCTGAAGTTTAAGTTTTGCATCTTGAGCATGAGCAATTTAAATAATTCTAAGGGAGTACAGGGTAGATGAAGATAATTAAGTGCTACTGTTGTGATCCATTTGACATGCAGAGAATAAGAAACCAGAGTTATTTTTTAATAAAAATAGAACTCCTTCTGGATTTGATCTTGCTACCTTCAAAACCTTAAGACAAATACTGCTGGCACTAAATTAAGCTGTGAAATCTTTCATTAAGCACCACCCATGGGAATGGAAAGATGTTCTTGGAGAGCTGAAGGAAGAAGCCTTGCTCTAAGAATGCAATAGAAGCAGTAATGAAAATATGGAGAAATGTACCCAAGCTATATAATCCATAAAACAACAAAGACACTCTCAGCGGGTCCGAAAAGCAATCACAGACAAAGCATCACAAAAGAAACCTGGTGTTACAATGTTATGATTTAAAGACAGTGATTGTCTTCATTAAATGAAATATATCTGCAGGTAAGGAAGGAACAAAACATCGTAAACAACAAGATCCACTGCAGCAGCAGTGTAAGAAGTTTCAAGCCTAACTCAGCAGACTGTCTATAGGCAACTGCACTGACCATGAGAAAGCATTGCCAGGGCTCAGGAAAACACCATAGCTTTCAGGATTTTTCCCCCAATATCTGAAATATGTAAAAGGAAAATGCCAGCAAAACACATCTGCAAAGTGTGGAAGGAATGTAGTGGCTGGAGAATGAGATTGTGACTGGCTGTAAATCACTGGCTCATGCATGGTCTCTGCAGTGAGAATAAGATCCATAGAAATGCTGCACAACTGGTGGCCACTTGCAGCATGGGACATCCACATCCATCCTACTGGATGCCCTGATAGCAGACAACACTCTGTCTCACACTATCCAGATTTTCCTTGGGGAATTCTCAAGGGTAGGACAAAAGCAAGAAACTTTTATTCATTATTCTGTCAGAGGAGAAGGAAAAAGTGAGGTTTGCTGCATTTTTGGAAACAGATGGAGTGGTGCTGCTGGAAAGTGCCCTGTTTAATGAACCAAGGTGCACAGAGGAAAGTTACTGTTTCATCAGAAAATAGAATTGAGTGTCTTTTTTTTTTCCCTGCTGGTGATGTGCCTTGCTCCATTGCAGGACAGTTCCCAGACAATGGAAGTTAGTTTTCCCATTACAGATAACACTGAAACTTGTAATTTCAGTGTGACTCCAGGAGACGGCATTGGTGTTGCCATCAGTATTAGCCTCTGTAGCCATTATAAACCCAGTGCTGTATTTCTGACAAAGCACATTATGCAGAAAGTATATGTAGCCTAAACAGAACTGAAGTTGACAGAGCAATTTTCACTCCTTTTCTTGTAACGTCCCTTTCTAATTATAGACTCTGCTGTGTGTGTTTTTGTTCTTGATACTCAGAATTAGGAGCTCCAGGAGAGGAACTAGGGGCTTTTCTTTTTACTTGTCTGGAATATTTTGTGTCCTAAGATTAAAATCAGCCTGATAGTCAGTCAATCTCTGGCCTGCGCTGCAGCCAGCAGCATTGGCTTCTTAAAGGCTTTCAGAGTTTTGTCTTAGGCCATGGTTAGCACAATTAAGACAGTTGCTCTACTCGCAGGTTTCTCCTTCTCATGCTTGAGGTGCCATAACTAGACAGAGACTGTCCCAAAGGGTCTTGTCTCCCATGCTCTTCAAAGAGGGAAAGTTGATGAAAATACCAATCTAAGCTGGGTTGTTTGGGTTTGTTTTTTTCTGGGTTTTTTAACATATACATTTATGGGAGTGTTTTAAACTATATTCAGGAGTGTTGCAGCACATAAGGCCATATAGCTTATTAATTAGTAATGAAAACAGGTAACCTGGGCTTGTGTCATGGCTTTGCAAGAAGCAAAGCTGTTCAACAGGCACTCCTGACCTAAGGAACTGATCAGAGCAGTCTGAGCTGGGCCCATGACTGGTTTCACTTTGTGGCTGTGAATTAAAATTCTTTCTAGTGATAAGCAAAAAACAGAAGTGCTTGCAAATAGCACAATTCCACATCAGCTGAACACTCATTCAGTGCTGAAAGCTTCCTAAGGGCTTGTTAGTTTACAAGGTATCATAAGCATCTGTATGTATTTGAACTCTTTCTCATTTAAAAGACTATCAGGAAGACTTAGCAGCAATTACAGTGGAGGCAGAAGTAGGAGGGCTGCTAATACTCAAATATCATCTGTCTGAATAGTTTCAGTGTGCAGTAGGATGTAATTTCTGGATGCAAATCTGTGGTGCGTGATCCCATCACGGCATAGAAGGAACCATCAGAAAGCAAACCCATAAGGTGTGCCAATTCAGGGCCGAATTCAGCTCTTGGCACAGATAACACAGGACAGAGCTCTTTATGCTGGACCCTCACCTACAGAGGCCCTCACCTGCAGTGCCTTCCTGCTCACTCTGCATTGCTACCCAAGGGGTGGGAAGAACAGAGTTGTCCAGGGTCAGCCTTACCCTTTGCTTCACTTTAAAACCTCCCTTCAGATTAAGACAATGGAGAGCAGTGTGGATCCACCTGCCCTCACATGCCTGATAAATACCAAAAGCCATTTCACTCAAGAAATACGAAATAACTGTTTCCATTTTGCAGGTTTCAAACCAGACCTCATTGCTTCGCTCATTACATCTGCCACCTTATTTTTATATCCATCTTACAGGGATCATTGCACAAAATTGTGAAAAATCCTATTTTCTGTTTGAAAATCAGCTGTGCATGGGCAAAAATCGTTTTTTGTTACAGGACAGTGAGCTGGAATAAAAAAAAAAAGACATAAAAAAAAATTCTAGAAATCCACAATTTTGATAGAGTTTAAAATTCACTACAGAATATGTTTTCAGGAAGGTTTTCTTTGCCACAGTTCAGCAGTCTCTGCCAGCAAAGAAAGTAAAATCTGGGGGTTGACATTGCCTCTTTGCAGACTTGGACAGGATATTCCAACAGGACTTGAAGTCCAGTTGCGTTCCCCACTACATGAGAAGAAAAAGATGTGAAACACCAGCTAAGAAAGGCAGAGCACTGCTTTTTGAGGTGCTGAAGAAGTTCATATTTAGAGGCTGGTATTTATACCCAGGATCAGATGGCTGTCTTGGCATCAGCATCCAGTGCTTGATACGGAGGGAATTCCTAATAACATTTCTCCAATAGAGAAACAGAGAGTGATGAACTTGGGATCCCTTGTTTGACCAGCAGCTGCTGCTGGCACCAAGCAAGCTGGCTTTGAAACTTGTTTGTTCATCCTCTACTGCAAGCAGATGTCTCTGCAATTAACAGAGATTTAAAATATCAAAAGGAAAAAGAGAATGGAGACAGGACATCCAACACTGTGGTTCAGAGACTTGTGCAGCGTTGAGCTACATGGATGGTCTTTTTGCCCTGCTGGAGGAACAGGAAAGGAATGATGTTCCTTTTTTCCAAAGCCAGGTTGGGTGGGTTTGAGCAACATAGTCTCATGGAAGATGTCTGGTGGAAGGGGGCTGGAATTAGATGAGCTTTAAGGTACTTTCCAACCCAAACCATTCTATGATTGTATGATTCTACGATTCTGAGCTGGACTGGCTGGCTGCCTTGATCAGCTCGTTCCTCCTTCAGCAGGCAGCTTCAGCACTTCTGTACTTGCTTCTCTCTTTTTGTGGTGCTTTTGTTGGTCTGTTTTCCCCAGCTCCACAGAAACAGCCTCCAGTGCTGTAGCAGGACACTGCTGAATGCCCTGCTTTTGCTTTTCATAACATCACAGCAGAATCTGTGCTGTAAGGGACCACTGGAGGTTTCCTGGTCCAACCCTTGATGCAGGGCAGGGTCATCTTCAGTTAGGTTGCTTAGGGTCTCACCCAGGCAGTGTTGTAATATTTCCAAATATGTACATTTCCACAGCACCTCTGGGAAAGAGTTAAGACTCTTCCAGTCCATTACCTCGAGGACTGGTGTGCGGAATTGCTGTGCACTATCCCAAGAATTGCTAGACACTGTGTGTGTACATTTGAAGAGCTGGCTGCAAGACCAGGGAAACTGGTCCACCAGGAACATGTAATACGTGGCATGAAGAACAGGGTTCTCCTCCCAACTCATTATAAAAGTGGGAAAAGGTAATCACCAGGGGCACATCACCAGGGAGCCATTGCCATGAGCATGGCTTCGGAAGGACAACTCCGTAAGGACACTCTTCACCAATGACTACTATGGACCCTGAGGGACACCATCCATGAGACATGGCTATGAGGGCAACTCCACGAGACACACTCCACCAGGTACCTTCAAGGGGACAACTCCATAAGGACGTCTCCACAAGGACACCCACCTCTGATGGACTCCTGGGGGGCACTGCTCCGATACTGACTATGAACCCTGAAGAACTCCCACCACCAATGACAATGACAACAGATCCCCAGGACACTGCTGTATCCACGGTGGTGGCTCTCCCTCTCACTCTGTTTCTCTGCACCCTGAATGTTTGCTTCAATTTCTACCTTTTGTCCAATCTGCCCTATTGCTATTCCCTTTATTACAATAATTTCCCTTTTTTATAATAACTGTCTTTTTTTGTATTTTGTAATAAACAAACCAACTGATTACAGTCCTTGACCTCGTTTGCATCTTAATTTCATTCTTGGGATCACAAACTGAACCAGGATCCAACACTGGGGATTTCTCCAATTGGACCCCAACAGCCTGCAAGACAGGTATTTGATGGTGTGCAGAGCAGATACTGATACACAAGCTCTTGGAGCTCAGAAAGCTGTTAAAAACCCCATTTCCATCACGCAGGCAGCTCTGTTGCCAGGCAGTTTTCTGGGTTACAGAGGCTTTTGAGGTTATAGAAACTTCCTCATATATCTGCTTCTTTAGGCATTTACACCCCTTCAAAATTCTACAACAGATGGAGGATGAAGCCCCGAATCAGTTGGTCCCAAGACATCTGATTTCACAAGGTTCATGTGGAAACTTTCAAATCATGTTATTTGTAATAAAAAGCCCTGGGATATTTGAGGTCTTGGTCAACTCCTCCCTGGACTTCTAAGAAAATTGATGAAAAAAAGACCCACAGGTATTATTTCAGGCATCATCCTGATACATGCTCAGTGCTGAACATAATAGCTAGAAGTCCCCTTGCTCAAGGGCAAATTTATTTCCTGGCTAACATCTGGCTACAGACTAATCTTTCCTGCAATTTGCCAGTTGCTGGCATGAGTGAAAAAGAGAATTACTGAGCTCTTTACCTGCTTGTATCTAATTAGGCAAAGAAAAGCTGCTGAAGGTAAAAGCAATGCACTAATGGATGGTGCAAATGGTCCTTTCTGCAGGCTCCTTGCCAGAGCTTAGTGAACGCTCAGATGAGTGGTAGATAACAACTGAGATGAGCACTCCAGAACCTTATTTTCCTAAGCAAACATTTAAGGAAGAAGTACAAAAAGTAGAACAAGTAGGGTCATAATCACCTGTGACACTCTCCCTGTTTCTGGCAACCAGCATCAGAGGATTTTCTGAACCAGAAGCTGCATTAGACAGGAAAATAGCAGACAAAGTGATTCTATGGATCTATTGAAAAGAAAAAACACCTCTTACCTTCACGCTATGCACAACACAAAGAAGATCATGGGACAAATGTTTATTGACCTGGTATAACTGAACAGAAGTAAAACCAGTATGGCAAACCAAGAGAGTGTACTGCCTCTGTAAGACTGCATTATGATCTTACAGAGCATAAAACTGATTTCCTTCCCAAACAGAAGCAGTCTGGAGCATCTCTGCCAGTCACAGCCATGTAGAGCCATTTCCACTGGCTCCACTGTGTGCCATGGACCCATGAACCCACTCATGGACAGGCAGGTCCTGGAGCACTGGGCACAGCCATTGAAACATAAAGAGGTTATCAGACTTGTAGATCCTGTGTCATTAACTCTGCACCCCTTTTCAGGGTCTAGCTATCCCCAGGTTCATCAGCAATTTTTACTCTCAGAGAAAGGCCCTAGCGAAGACAGAGCTTGAGGCTCAAGGAGCAAATTCAGCTGGTGATCAGTAATGCAGGTATATTGCTACAGTGTGCACATTTTATACGTTCTTTCTGAGCCTTGCTCCCCATAATCAGATTATGAAACCTTCGAATCGAGTTAATGCAAACAAACAGATCATGCAGAGAGCAATAAAAATAAAATATCATAATAAAAAAACTAAATAGAGAACACATTCAGTAAACAGAATGCTGTAAACAAACTAATGTGTCTCTCTGCGACAATATTCAACGAGATATGGAAGAGCCCCAAGAGGTGGCATGAAAACACAGCTGTTCTCTCGATGTGTTAGGTGAGCAGTGAGAGGAGGGACACAACCGCAGCACAGCTCCTATGGGTCCAGGGTCATGGCAGGGACAGCTCTGCCCGTGCCCATGGCCAGGGAAGGTGGTTCCTCCTACAGCTTGTGTTGCAGGTGATGTGCTGACTCCCCTTCCGGGCAAGACCTATAGCAAAATGATCAGATGAACAAAATAGATGCCACCAGCCTCCCTGCTGGCTGCAGCTTCTCTGTAGACAGAGCAGGAACAGGAGAGAAACTGACTTTACATCTCTTACAGCATCTCTGCGGCTTCTCTTCTCCATGAGCTATGTGGATGAGCACACAGGTCAGGTAGCAAGCTTTGCCACTGCAGCTCTAGGGACAGCACTTAGGACAGGGTCAGAGTTAGGTAGGCAAAGCCCAAATCACAGCATCTCATGGAAAAACTATGGGGTTTGAAATGAATAAAAGCAGAATCATCTTTACTGTCAGCACAGCCTGCGTAACAACCTGTCAAAGAATAGCATCACTTCCCACCAGTCATGTTCCAGCCCCTAGAGGTTGTCTTTCTTCCTTTGTTCGCATTTTAAGGAGATCCCATGCCAATAAAAACCTCAGTCAAGGCATGTTCTTCTGATAAACACCAGCCGGAGAGGCCTGAGGTCACAGACTCTTTGGGGCAACACAGTTACCTGCAAACCAGCTGATTTCTGTTCATTATGTTACACTCTTCATGTTCATTATGTTACTCTCCCAAGTCGTGGTCTTTGCTGTCTCCTCCTTCAGTAAACATGTCGTCTCTACCAGTGGTGAGCAGAAACCTCATCATTATTTTAGAAACACGAGCCTTCTTCCTGAAAATGATTGCTTGGTTTGTGTCTCCTGGATGCTCTGCCCCCCGAGAAAGGGGTACTCTGTCTCTGTGTCTCTGGGCACATAGGCTGTTTTTCCAGACAAGTGCTGTGCCTACAGTGTTCCTGTTTGTTTCAACGGAGATCAGACCAATAGGGGACTCATCCAGGTTAAATGCTTCCCAACGTATTGTTTACTCAGTGAATTTGCCCCTCTAGCTCTTCTCCAATCATCCCTCTGAGTATCAGGAGTTTTACAAACATGTTCATGATTCAGAATTGTTTGACAATTCAGTTTTGTTTCACAACATTCAGCCTTAAGGATTCATGCTAATTTTCCAGCTCGAGTATTAATCTAATCACTCAATGAAAGTTCATTCATTATCTGTCTCTGTAACAAAATGCGGTCACTACCAACACTGTATGTGTTGGTAGGGCAGCCCTCCAAGTCACAACCATGGTGTCATCTCCAGATCTCCATCCAGCCCTGACTGCTGAGAAGAATTTATGGTTGGAAAAGTGATATAAATGCTTTTGTTGGGGTCATCAAACTGGTAATTAAACCATGGGATGTGCTTTACACACACAGCTTTACCATTTGCTAGAGAGTCCAGCCACAGCAGTCCCACCTGGGTCAATCTCCTGCCACCACTGAAGCACATGCAGTCCATGTTGCCCTAACACACTCACCAATTGCTAACTATTTTTACTTTCCATGAAGCACCAATCTAGGGAAAACCAAGCACAAAGGAAGCACAAGAGTTCCCTCAACCATCCTGGGGTCCCAAGGCTGGGTGAGTTCGACTTAAGTGGTTTCTGCCTGATAGCAGTCCAACCTGTACCTTAAAAACATCAGCAGCAGAAATATCCTCTCCCCAGTCAGTTTATTAAAGTCTTGCTAGGGTACAGAAAGCTTTTTCTAACAATAAAATTGTTACTTCACAGAGATATGAATTACAGTTTTTTTCCTAACATTGCTATATTTGAACACCAACATGAAGTTCAGTCTTAGGCTTTTGTTTAGGACTAGATGATCCCATCTCTTCAGTCTTCCCCCACAGGCTGTGTTCCCTAGACCTCTGAACATTCTAGATGGTTGCCTTTGGATGTACTCTGGCTTATTCATATGTCCACAATATGATGCTGAGTGCCTGGACTAAAACCAGGATCTGATTCAAAACTAACTGGAGTCATTGTGTCATCTGGTGATACTGAACCAGGCAGTGTTTGCACACCTGTGTGAATGTCTAAATATCCCTTTTTTCATTATGGTTCTTCTTTTTTTTATATGGAACAAGGTATTTCTGTGACCCCATGAAGGGGATCTTACTCCAGTCTCATGACAGCAAGAAGGCTGGAGGGAATGTGCCCGGCAGCCATGGCTGTGCTGCTCCCACCATGCTAAGTTTCTCCTCAGTGCCTGATGTAATTATTCATGTAAATGTAAAGTTTAAGATGACGATGTAGAACACATGTCCCACAGGCCAATAAAGAGGCAAAAAAAAGAGGCGGTAGAAATGTTTTCTTGGGGCTTTGTTACTGGAGTGCTCTACTCAGTTGTCCTCGCAGCACTCACTGGGAGTCAAGGACTGGAAGAAATCAATACAAAACCCAACTGAGCACTGCTCAGAGCAGACCCACGAGTGCCAAGTGGATCGATGAAGGGAGCTCTTCATTCCAGGTGTCTGTTTGCTGTCAGCAGCAAGGAACCATGGTGGGAGTGCAGGCAGAGAGTGCAGGCAGGGTGACGGGCAGCAGGGAAAAACGGCACTTTGCTGGAGGGGTGAAGTAGGGCTGCTGCACTAGGGTTTGCTGTGCTTGGTTGCTTATCCTTAAAAGAAGACAGGAAATCAACTATTTTTAGACAAAACATGCTGGGATTTCTTTTAAAAATGGGGAGGATGTGCATTTCTGTGATTTTCTTTTTATATTAAAGGGAAACCTGAAAACTAGGACTAAAAGAAACTACTTATTTCATGTTGGGCTTTGGTTCAACTTTACCTCCGGAAGCCAAGCACCTTGAAACTAGAACTTATCCTTTGGAAAACAGAGAAATAAAATACTTCTTTTTTTGTGGGTTCTTCTCCTTTTAGACATTACAGAAAGCACTGGGAAGAGTGCGAACAAGAGCATAGCAGATGGATGAACTGTCTCATAATTGGTTTCGAACTAGAAGTTTTGAACTGTAAAAGGTGCTATGACATTAAAGCAGAAACAAGTATGTATTTAAAACTATGAAAAATGTATTTTTCAGTCCCACTTATGATAATACCCTCAAAATAAGTAACAATATAAAGTAATTACTAATAAGTAATGTTAACAAATTTATTAGTAATTACTAATAAGTAATAATACTAACAAAATAAGCAATTTTTCATACAGAGAAAGATGCAGTTTGAATTTTTTTCTTTATGTCTCAGGAAACTCTGTGGGTTTAACAAGAAAAGTTTTTCTGAGAAAACCTTCATTCTGGAGAGGAAAAAGGTTTTGAACACTCTCCCAGAAGACTCATAACTGGGAAGAAGTATATGGAACTCTGGTTTTACACCAGCTACCAGCTGAGCTTCCACATGTACAAGGGCAAAGAGACTACGCCTACAACAAGGGAAGCAGCAGAACTTGTGGTGAAGGATGAGGTGTCTGACCCCTTCTCCCCTTTCAGCACCTGCATACCAGGGTCCCTTGTGGTCAATGGAGACTCAGCAGCGGACACAAGGCATCTTGAACTGCTCTGGAGCTGCCTGTTTCTTTGCTTTGATTGCACAAGAGTCTGATGGTGACTAGCTCAGGTGTGGATGTCCAGCCATATGAGCTGCTGGGCTTAGACTAGATTGCTTTTACTGTACATAGCGCCATGTAGGTTTCAAATCTCTTCCAGCTGGATGCTGATGTTCTGCTTAAAACATCTCATCTTCTCCCATCTTCTTGGGTAGTTAAGGAAAAAGGAGCAAACAATGCTCATGGATTCTTTCCAGCTGTGAAGTGTGAGAAGGGACCATCACAGGCACCACTGCCTTTACAGAGAATGGCAGGGCAGGGATTATTAGGATAGGGATGATGCATCTGGGGGTGTCTATCACTCCCAGTTTTTTGTTAACCATATAACTAAATATGATCTGGCATTGTCGTATTTCTTTCCAGTGATGATGCACAAGAAAGAGCCATATAGAATGACAGCATGTCTATTCAAAGGGAAGCATTTCAACAACAGCATTGTTGCTGTAGCTATCAACAAACATGTGTGGGTTAGGATTTTTTTCTAAATACATGGGTTTTTCCTGAGATGACCAAATTCTGTCTGCTCTACTCTGAGAAATGTAAAAAAGCCGATAGAGAAATGAAGCCTCTGAAATAGCACTTTGTGGCAGGGGTTTGTATAGCATTCTAAAGCTTTTAGTATTTCTAAAGGAAGATCAAATTCCTGTTCAAGCAGTTTTTCCAACAATAAAAATAATTTGCTACAAAAATCAACCCCTTCTGAACTTTCTCTCGGCTCTGGAGCTCTGTGATGACATGACTCAATGCTATTTTCAATTATCTCCCTTTGACAATGAAGCACAGCATTGTCCTTTGTATCAAGGTTTTGACAAGAGCCTTCATGCTTTCATGCTGCAGTTGCAATTCAGTTGTTTTCTTTTGCTCTTAATTTTTTAATAGACTCTTCCACTGACCCCATCTCAAAACGAAACAAATCTAATTTAGATTCAAACAAATCAAAATAAGACTTTAAAGCCTTTTTTTTTTTCTCCTGAGGAAATGCAGCATCAAGAGAAATCTTTGAGTACAAAGCAATCCCCAGGAAAGAAGACAATTTTGGCAACAGATCATGCCATCTTCAGAGGACAAGACCTTGGGGATGTGACAATCAACTGCTTCGGTCTCTGATGATAGACACTGTGGAAATATCTGAAGCAAATGACATTATTCTGAGCTAGGAATTACCTTTTTTTACCAAGAAGGCCTCAGAATGAGGTAGACCAGGAGTTTCTGTCTCCAATTCCCAGTTCAAGGTGAGTCAGATGAGTTCTCAGCTAACCTGGGGAGAGATCATGGGGAGAAATCCAAAACACCTCTGGTTTACATTGTATTGCTGTTACTGCAGCCTGCAAATACTTGAAAAGCATTCACAAAGATGATGCAGCAGACTGTTACCTGGTAGTGACAGGTGATACAAAAAGAGGGGGAACAGCCACAGAATGAGAGCTTCAGTTTGGACATTGGGAAAACCCTTTCTACCAGGAGCACTGGGAGAGTACTCCAGTGGGTGGAAGCATCTCAGATCTAGAAGGTTGACCTGCTGTTTGGAAATAGTCCCATTTGGAGTGAGAAGCTGGAATGCAGACCCCCAAAGGTCCTTTCCAAACAACCTTTCCATGCTTCTACCTCTGCCAAAGAGGCATTAGCGGTCTCATGACTGTGCTCTGAGCACACACAACTTGCCTGAGCCCTTGTCCTAAGTCACTTCTAGCTGTAAGGTCTCCCTTTCTTTGGAAGCATTTGTACTGCCCTCATGCTTCATAATTGTCACCTTTAACATACAGAAGGATGGCAGACAGAGAACAACATCACCGTACTCAGAGAGCTGGCAGCATTTAGCACCTCCTAGCTCAGCAGAACTTCATCATCACTGTAGGAGCAAAGTTGAAATCCCCTGCTAAAGGGCAGGTACCCATGCCTCACACAAAGGAATCATCTCCGCTACCCTTTCCAAGACAACTGGCTTGAAACTGCTTGATTCCTCCCTTGTTTATTCTCTTAAGGAGCCTTGCTCTGTGAGGAACCTTAAAATGACTGTCTACTGCTAAAGTCTTCAGCAGGAAAATGTGACTTT
Source organism: Pezoporus wallicus (assembly GCF_028554395.1). Lineage (NCBI taxonomy): Eukaryota > Metazoa > Chordata > Aves > Psittaciformes > Psittacidae > Pezoporus > Pezoporus wallicus. The sequence continues at coordinate 787,084 of NW_026635187.1, read as the reverse complement.
AATAATAAAGAACAAGAAATTATGGAAATGGACTGTTTCCAGTGACAAAGTGCTGTTAAGAACAAGAATCTTGCCAGTAATTATCACATTGAGTTTGCTGCATTATGACGAAAATCTTCCACATTCCAAAGAAAAAGAGCTGTCATTTGTGTTGCAATTTGGGCATATAGAAGCATAAACTATTGTCTGTAGAATGGTTACCTGAAAAACATTTAATGACCTCTGCTTATCTATTTAGAATCTCTAACACCCGGTGAAGTCACCATAGTCCATTCAGTAGCAAAATTATTGCAGCACATTAAAAGGGAGCATAAATAATTGAGGTCTGGAGGGGCTGAATGCAAGGAATGATTAAAAGAGATACTTTTGCATAATGACTGGAGATGAACATAATAAGTTTCTTGGAGGGTATATGTAACAAAAAGATGGGATTTGTTTAGCATTGCACACTGGGACATAATTAAAAGCAATAGGAGGGTAGATTTAGATTAGACATTAGGAAGAAGCTCTTCCCTGTGAAGGTGCTGAGGCGCTGGCACAGGGTGCCCAGAGAAGCTGTGGCTGCCCCATCCGTGGCAGTGCTCAAGGCCAGGTTGGACACAGGGGCTTGGAGCAAGCTGCTCCAGTGGAAGGGGTCCCTGCCAGTGGCAGGCGGTTGGAATTGAATGAGCTTCCAGGTCCCTTCCAACCCAAACCATTCTATGATTGTATGGCTCTAAATTTATGCATAGAAAAAAAAATCTGATTACCAGGATTCATTTGCAGCTGGAAGAATGAGTTGTGTCTGCAAAGGGTTAACTGGTGCTTACAATCTGCAGCACATTCCTGCCTCAATGGCTCAAGGGCTGGAGTGCTTCCAGCAGGTCCTTCTGTTGTGCATCTCCTTGGATTGAGCTGTTCATGAATGCTCTCTCTTTGCCACTGTAGTTTAGATCAGTCTCTTATTTTAGGAATATAACTGTTTCAGTGCAGAGCAGGTGCTGAGAAGGCCTCTTCATCCTTCAGGTCCTTCAGAGACTACAGCTTCATCGGAAGGGGCTGTCCCAGGAGTGGCATCAAGCAAAGGAAGAGGAAGAGCAAGGACCTCCTTCAAGAGAACCAGGGGCAGAGTGCAGGTGAAGCTGCAGAGTTTGTTGGGAGGGAGCGAAATGAATCCATAACTCAAGGTGCATGACATGTTTCTATTAGGAGGTGGATCAAAGCTGTTTCTCCTACTGAAAGACCTTGTGGAAGAGGGTAAGACAGTTGAAACTAAATGTAATGGTCTCATTAAAGTGCTGAGTGATTTTTATTCACCTAAGAATTATGTTCTTACTGAAAGACATAATTATTTCCAAGACCGCAGGCAACATCCAGATGAAGAGATGTCTGAATCTATAACAAGCCTGAAAGACTTCACTTTGGAGCACATGGCCAGCCCGACAGCAGAACAATAGCTGACTGTTTAGTGTGGTGCGTGCCTGCATGCATTAGCAGTGAAAAACTCCAAAGCTCTCATCCTGTTATGAGACTGGGATGTCCCCAGGTCACACATTTGAACCTGTGAACCTGGAAGAGATCCTGAGCTCTCCAGCTGGGGGTAGGCATAAGGGATTCTGCTTCTGAGGAGCTGAATCCAAACCACCAGAGACTCCGGGCAACAGACTGACCTAGACTGACCATCTGGGCACTGTACCCTGCCTCCCCTGGGGTCCCTGGTGCATCCACTGCCAAGGGACCTGCCTCTCACTCCTCTTTTATTACATTTGCACCACTCTTGCCCTTGTGACCGCATCTGAGTGGTGTGTTCATGAAATGCCTGCAGCTGTACTCCAGAGTTTGTAGGTGTCATTGCAGCATATGCCTCCTGCTAGGCTTTTATAGCCCGTGCTAAATCCTCTGTCAGCCAAGTCCCCACTGTCTGCACTTGAACTAGCTCTCCTGGAGATGTCTTTCCTTACTAGAAGGGGAAAAAACCCACTCAAGGTCATCTGTCTTGCACAATCACATCACTTCCCTGTCCTCATCCTAATAAGCCAAACAGATTGAGCTCTGAAATCACTCTGTGTAAGGCATTTTCTTTAGTCTTCGAATCACTGTGTTTTCTACAACCTTCCCCATCTCTTTACCGACTTCCAGAAGGTCAAGGCTGGAACTGAAGTGCATGGCAAGACCCCTTCTCCACTGGTGGAAGGGGAGAGGCACAAGAGCTATTGTTACACTTCTGTTGCAATAGGAATGTCTTGTCAGTAGAAACAGTACTGACAATCTGCATAAGTGGAGTTAATTTGCAGTCTCAGCTCACGGACATCAAGTGGGACAATGTAAACCTAAATGAGAATGTCCACTGAGGAACATTTTGATACTGAGTTCATATTTGAGTTTTATGTAAGTGTTCAATGCTCATAGGTGGATATGGTTCCAGCAGGCAGCCTCACTCTAAGCAGAAAACAGCAGCAATAAAAGGTCCAAAAAGGAATATAAAATGAGGTTCTCCATGCCAAGAGGATTTCTTGCCCACAGTGTGCCCGAGAGGCCACTTGCCCACAGAAGCCACATTAGAAGTTTGAAAATGATGTCTGTTACCTATTTTTGTTACCTTTCAATCGCACATGTTTCTCTATGGCAAGGATGTCCCATGTTTTATTGAATCAATATCCCAGAGTGGGGAGTATAGATTTTGCTGGCTTCAAGCAATAAGAGTCTAGAAGCAATCAGAAGAAAACAAACAGGCGGATTTACCTTCTCTTGTGGGGATTCATCTTAACTCCTAGGAGCATGTTGGATACATTCTGTTGAATGTCATGAGTAGTATTTTTTGATCTATTGTTTCACCTTCTCTAAGGCATATTTTATTTCAGAACAATCTTCTTTTGATATTTTGGAGGTCCTCCTGGCTGATTTTGGAGATGAATCATGTCTTTGTCTAACTATTCCCTTTTGAGACATGAAAAAAAAACAAACCAAACTTTCTGGGGTGAAATACCATCACAAGAATTAGGGACTAATATTTAAACCATTGGCATATTGGAGAGAAAACCTTCTGTATGTACCCCGATATTAATGCTTTCATACACCAGGATATAAAATTACTCTTCCAGTCTGTCTTTCGTTTTAACATTGGATGAGAGCTGGTGACAATTTTCCTCTCCCTTCTAGTACAATTAGCTTATTTTGTCACCAGTGTCACATGTCCCCACAGTGAGCCCTTGCTGGCCAGCTTTCAGGGAGAGATCAGCAATGAAAGATTTTAGTTATATTCTGAGTGCCACCAGTATCTTATTGCATGAACAGAGGAACCCCCACAAAGAAATTCTGGGGTCTACACAACAACTTCTTCCAGGAATTACACTTCAGTTGTGATCAGCTCCTGAGGAATATTTGAATTTTCCATAATACCAACGACCTCTAACCCAAACCTATGAAATATTTCCACTACAGAACATGTCACTTCAATACTGAGCATTTGTTCATACATAACCCCACAATAAACACAAAAATAATGAGAAAGAATCAATGTAAGAGTGCCATCTGGTGACATCTGCCATAACCTTATACCATAGACAGCTTCTCTGCAGTAGAGGAGAAAAAATGAGGGACGAGATCCATCTCACTTCAGGAGTTTTACAAAACTGATCCATTTCTCCACAAAACAAGCGTTAGCAACTCAAAATCGGTAGCTGAGGGCTAAGCTCTTTAAAAGTCCATCCCCAAATGTGTAAATAGAGGTGAAAATTGCCTGTGGAATATTCACGGACATGCATGCAAATTGAGTAATTGTCCTTGCAAATGGCTAATTGGGCACTTAGGACAGGGAACTGGGAGAACTGTGCACACAAACGAAGCTTGCACTTTTGCACTGAAGTGGGCTGAAAAGCTTCCTCTGGGTTTCTTACTCTAATTTACTTTGATATTAACGCCTTGTACTTATGCAGATGCCTGACATGCTTGAATGTTTTTAGATGCAATCGTGACAATTTCAACATGACCTAACGTCAGACTCCGACATTGTAATGGCTTTTCTTGCCCATAAGAGGTTAACTTCTAACATGGCCCAATTTAATCCTGTTTCCTACTGGGAATCTGCTTTACTTAAAGAAAACAGAAATCTAGGATGTGTTTCAGGGAGAAGCTCCTTGGAGTTGCCTTTTGGTTGTGAATATTTTCACATTTTCTCTGCCTGTAGAGACTGCACAAGATCAAAAGTCTCTTTTTAAGAGGCTCTGAGTGGGGCTTTGGCCCTGCTTGCTGAGATTGAACTTTACTTGAACAAATAAAGTTTGAGAGCCCCAGTAAACAAGGACCAGTCTCACAACCCAGCTCAGGCTGTTGCCTTCTTGCTAAAATGATCTAGGGCTCTGGGCAGGTCATTCAAAGTATCACAACCCCTGAAGTACAGAGGGATAAAGTTGCCAAAGGAGGAGCATCTGACAGTCCCTAGATAGTCAATAAGTAAAAAGAGAACCTGAATCAAACTGCTAAGTAATCCTATGGCAATCAGAGGAGCAACCTCCCATGACACACAGGCACCCACCAGGCATGGGTGTGAATCTGATCTGCCATATTGGAGCTCCGCTGTCCATGTCAGGGACAAAGTGTGTCAGCAATCCCAATGCACAAGGCAATACTCACTTAAAAATCAGCCCCTCCCTCAGTGTGGTTCACTCAATTTCATATGTAGCCCATGGACAAGCAGCTGTTTTTTCAGGGCTTAGTGCATCACCCTTACCCAAATCACTCACGCTCCTGTAGACACATTATGCATCCTCCTTGCTCCACTGTGATACACAGCACTGCACAAGGGTTTGATGCAGAAGCATGATGAAACCCATTTTATCTGTGTCCTGCCAGGTTTTTAGGCAAATCAGTGACCATGAGAGTGGCACCAAACTCTGCCCAGTCCCCACCAAACCCCAGGAAGTTCATTGTTGCCAGATGCAATTCCTTGTAGGTGGCTGCTCACCCACCTTGGCAGCCTGTGATGAGCTGCAAGCTCCAGCCTCCCCTTCTGCCAGCATGCACCACTCTGAGTAAGTGTCTCTTCCACAGGAGGGTTGCTCTTCCCATGCATGGAAACAACCTTTTTAGCAGGGATTTCTATCAGAGGCTGCTTTTCTGCAGTAAGGAATATAGTGTATAAGCCAGAGAAGATGCCCCTGGGATACTGCCCCCTCTGATCTTGTGTGTCTTCACCTTTAACCCACCAGCTCCAGTTATATCCACTGTCAGTGTCACCTCCCATTTACCACATGTGATTTTGACAGAGATCTTGGCTGTTACCTCTAGTCATTTTCCCCTGGACTAATCTAGCCTTTCTATCAGTAAGTTTTGTTAATGGTGATAACCAACATGGAATACTGGCTGAAATGGATTTCTGTCATTCTGGAACATTTAGGACATGAGGATCTGCAACATACGACCTCAATTTAAGTCCATCATTTTATCCTTGTGGAATTGCTCAGCTGGAATAAATACCATTACCCAGAGCAGGGCGGTTCGCTGAGTGAGTGGATTGCAGCACACATACCTGGAGTGGAAGAAATGCAGTTAAAAATCCTGCTTCTGTGACATGGACTGTGAAAAACTGAACTTCTATCCCTAGAGGTCCAGTGAGGGCCCCGAACTGAGGCTGGCTGAAAGTCAACCCTTTCTTTCAGTTTGAGAAGAAATCTCATGTTTGGCCTGAGAAACGGTACTGAATGAAATGGATTCTTTTCAAAGAGGAAAAAAAACCTAAATCAGCAACCACCACCTGCCTTCACCCTCCCCAGTAGTTCCATATTAGCTTGAACAGAAATACCTCTGCAAGTTCAAGCAATGGTGTTTGGGCAGCAGCATGTGATGACACAGTCTCATTTTTTCCTGAGAATAGTTTTTTATATGGGGGGGACATGGGATGGACAATTTGGGGTACAAAGCATAAATTGGGGTACAAAGAGGAAGGGATAAAACCTCATAGGTTTCTGATGAAGTTGTACAAAAGGCACCACCAGCATTATGAGAGACAGCAAACGCATATGCCAGCCGAGGCCCACAGGTATGCAGGTCTGAAATGAACAGCATGGATTTCACATGGGCAACAAAATGAAGGAATGTGTGGTTAATCAGGTATTCAGTACTTAATTTGGAATGTCATCATTGTGCTAGGTAGGTTGTGCGGGGGGGGGGAGCTGATGCTGGTACGTGCAGAGAGCATGGGGATGAGGGAAGAGTGTGCATTAAAACATAGGTGGGAAATGAGAAGAGTTCAGGAAATGAGTTGCCACAAGGGTCTCTGGCAGGAGAAAGTTTTGAAGTAGTGAGACGAAAGGGTAGGAAACCTCTCTGAGCGAGGAGGTTGGCAGGGAACCGTGACACAGGCTATTAGCCTCTGCAGAACAGAGAGCAAAGAGTCATTGGCATTTGTATTACAGGAAAGGGTCAATAGGAACAAGCTGGAAATGCAGCATTTCCATTGCATCCCTGATTGTCAATCATCAGTAGAGCTATGAAGTCTCAGTTCCCACATTCTCCTTGTGACGGTTCAGTCTCTTCTGAAGAGTGGGACAGGGAGGTCAAAGATGGAGGAGTCATTCTGTGAAAAAAAAGTTCTTATAGCAATAACTGGTTTTACCTGGCCTTTACGGATTTCTTGTGCTAGTTCATTCTGGCAGCTACCGCTTGACCTCAGCCTAAGAGCTTATAGGAGGACATCTGGTATATGAGATAATGCATGTCACATTTGGCATTGGCACATGTGGGATCCCGGGGTTCTGATCTGCTTTGCACACAGCGGTCATAGCAATTGTGAAGAGGTACTGACAGATTTCAGGTATTTTTACATTTACTGCACTAACAGACATGGTGCCAGTTGCTATTTCTTGGTCTACAGAAAGTTTGCTCTCAGGGGAGGCTTTGTTTGAAACACAGGGAGAAAAAGCCTAGGGAAAATAATTCTGTGCCATAATCTTCTCTTGGTATAGGCTGTAACTGTTTACAGCCATATACATCTGCCACTGACCATCATTTTTCTTCATGGACTTCAGCTCAGAACTGTGTGAGTGAGAGAGAAATGTGCAGGTGGAGGGGTGGGAGCCTCCTTTTTTACTGTAATAAGCTCCTCTGAAGTGTCTCAGTAACTTGTACATAAATGTGATGTATTTCCTGGGAGGCTGTCTTACACACTGAAAATCGTCTTCAGTTTGGTGAGGTCTTGCTAATTCTTCTCTGAGCAGATGTGGTGATGTCTGCAGGCCTGGCTGTACATCACCCCTTCCGGTACTTTTTGCAGAGTTGTGGGTTTTATGAAGCATGTAAATGGGCTTTTTGTAAGAAATAAGTTGCAAGATACCATTTTCATACATCACTTTAGCGTAGGGATCTGCCGGAAAAGCATTCCCTGGGAGGGTAGGAGCTGTTGGATCTATCCAGGAAGAGTGAGAAACCAGGTCTTTGGACCAGAGAATGTATGAGCTCTCATGCATGGGCTGTATACACAGCACATAGCTGGCAGTGGGATGCTGAGATGCAGTATAAGGGTACAGTAACCAGGGTCTGAAAACTCTGCATCCAGTTCCTCAATGACAAGCTTGGTCTTACAGCTGGTGCTGTAACAGACACCTTCCACTAGAGCAGCTTGCTCCAAGCCCCTGTGTCCAACCTGCCCTTGAACACTGCCAGGGATGGGGCAGCCACAGCTTCTCTGGGCACCCTGTGCCAGCGCCTCAGCACCCTCCCAGGGAAGAGCTTCTGCCTCAGAGCTCATCTCAGTCTCCCCTCTGGCAGGTTAAAGCCATTCCCCTTGGCCTGTCCCTGCATCCCTTGTCCCAAGCCCCTCTCCAGCTTTCCTGCAGCCCCTTCAGGCACTGGAGCTGCTCTCAGGTCTCCCCTTCAGGAGCCTTCTCTTCTCCAGGCTGACCCAGCCCAGCTCTCTCAGCCTGGCTCCATAGGATAATGAGCTCAGATGAAGACTGCTATACTGGAGACATCTGAAGTTAAGTTATTCCTATCCAGCATCTGCCTTTGTTTTATAGAAACTGATCTGAGCAACAGCATTCAGATGTTGCCTATGTGCCCCATGCTGAAGGACACTGGCATGGCCAAGGACAGAGCTTCAGCATGGCTCAGCTGGGGAATTGCTTCTGGCTTAGGGCCACGTGGAGATAAAGGGTGGCTGGCAACAGGAGACAGCCCAATGGGGAAAGCATCAGGGACCAGCAGGCCTCCAGACACAAAGAGGAGGAAAATGAATGAGGCAGGACTCCAGCATCTGCTGGGCATGACTGATGAGCACCTCTCTTAGGTTCTCTAATAAAGGATTCCTTTTTCTTTCTTTCCTTTCTTTGTTTTGATTTTTTAATAAAAGATCTCTCTCTTTCTGTCTCTGGGCCAAGAGATAACCTAATCAAATCCAGAGTGGTGCACAGGAGGAACTGCTCTGGGTTCAGTGTATGGGAAAATGAAACCCTCTATCCCTGATGGAGCAGCACAGTATGGCTGACAGATAACAAGAAATTAGTTTGGAATGCTTTAACAGCTTATTTGCTTGCTTGTCAGCCTTATTATTGCTGTACTTTCTTGTTGGCTTAATTTTTCATTTTCTTCCAGCTCATGATATGATTTATTTTTTATCTTTTTAAATACATTTTTAATAGAGATTTTTTTATTTACATATATTTTAATACATAATTTAAAATATAAATTTTTTTGCCTTATTTTGTTTTGCCTTTTCTTTCCACAAGTATCAAGTCCTGGATTCACATCTGTGACTTTCATTAAGGCAGAAAAAGAGAGTGTGTTTTGGGATGTGCTGGTTGGTGGAAAAAGCTTAAATTGTGACCCTAGTATATCTCAAAGGTACAAAAAAGAGCAGGCAAGGAAAATGAAACTTTAAAGTGTTATTAAAAGAAATAAATCTTGAAATTAATCTGGGATTCTTCTCTCTGAATTCTAGATGCTGCCAACACTGGAGTAGTCTCTTCACAAAAAAAGAATACTATCTCCTTTTATCTCTGCCAAGTGCTGTTATCAATAAGTAGAGGAAATACAAGCTGGGACTGGAGTGGATGCTGTAACTGAGCATGTGCAGAATGTCCCAGGAAAGCCTTTTGTTAGGATTTTGGTAGGAAAATGGTCAGGGAAAGGCAGTGAAAGGCAAGTCCGTGCTTGCAGAATAAACTGACAGTGTTCATGGCACAGCTTGGAAACACTCACCTGCAGCAACATCCACTCAGGGATGAGGAATTGGCTGGATGGTTACACTCAAAGACTTGTGGCCAACAGCTCAACATACAAGTGAAGACCTTAGAGCAGCTCCAGTGCCTAAAGGGGCTGCAGGAAACCTGGAGAGGGGCTTGGGACAAGGGATATAGGGACAGGCCAAGGGGAATGGCTTTAACCTGCCCGAGGGGAGACTGAGCTGAGCTCTTAGGCAGAAGCTCTTCCCTGTGAGGGTGCTGAGACATTGGATCAGGTTGTTCAAAGAAGCTGTGGCTCTCCTGTGGCAGCCTATGCCTGCTGTGGGATTCCATGAATGTAAAGCCACAACAGCAGCACATCACAGCTTGCACATCACAGCTTTCACGGAGTCCATGCAGTCAGGGAGAAGCAGCACCATATGTAGCCCAGCACCAAGGGCAGCAATGGGTACCCACTGTTTCTGCTCTCCTTCTTAAGCCTCTGGTTCTCCGCAACGCTGGGACCACTCAGTTGAAGCCACATCAGCAGCTGCATGTGATGTTCTTGGGTGTGGGATTGTATTTCTAGGCAAGCACTTTAAAGGAGGGTAGTTCTGAGTATGTGTCCAAAACAGTTAAAAACAGTAAAAACTGGAGTTATTAAATTAAGATCAACTGATCTGTATGAGCCAAGCAAGCTGTATGCCCAATTCTAACACAAAATACCTACTCAGTTTGAGTTATGAAAAAATCCCACACGTCCCAGCTATTAGAGCAAAACAGTTTGGGGCAAGGGGCCAGTGTAAGAGGATTCACAGGTGCATCAATGCAGGGCTGGTATAGCGGATGTGGATAGGGCAGAGGTGGGTGCATGCACTGGAGCTGTGTGCCAGCTAACACATCTGCCATGGGAAAATGCATCTGTGATCACAAAGCCCCTCACCTCCCAGATACCTTTCCCATGTGCATGCAGCAGGTTAGCCCTGTCTGTCTGCTTTGGATTGATCCCATCCAGGATAAACCCACAAGTTCTTCCCTTGATCTGTGAAATGTTGTCACCTAAGACTGAACTTTTCCTTTCCTCTCAGTTTAGTAAAGCCTGAAATGAGTAGCAAGCAGCAAAGGCTCTGCAGTACACTGAATTCCCCAGCACTGAGAGATGCTGCCTGGGCACAGACCTCCCTGCCCTCAAAAACAAACAGCAGAGATCTTCCTTCTGCACATTGTGGCATGGGGAAAGGACACACATCGCATTAAACCCAGGTAATCTTCCCAGCGCCCTTTCCTTTCAACCAGCTCAGCTCTTCTGAAACATATCGATCAGCGCTGCTGAGCTCCGAACAAAGGTCAGGCTATGGGGCTTGTCTGCTCTGATCTGAAGGCTTCCTCGGAGGAGGCACTGCAGCTGTACTTGCAGCAGGGGGGTTGCATGTACTGCCCCTGCTCAGGACCTCCACCTTCAAGTGTCTGTGTCCCTGCCCTGCAGCTCACAGCCACCTCTGGTCTTCCTATAGACTCATGGGAGTGGAGGGGCACACCACAGCCACTATATCCAGGGTATTCTCTCTGCCAGCCTCGGACTTGTGCTTCACACTGGGAGGTGAGAGGCATGTGCTAGTGTATGGGAGAACTGGTTTTGTGTCTTGTCCTGGCAACCCCAGCTGCAGCGGGACAGGAAACCCCATGGATCCCAGTGAGGGGACAACATGATGCTGTTCTTCTCCATGGTACTCCCTGCTCTGAGTGGTGTATCCTTCTGTGTGTCACAGATGCAGAGTGCAAAACCCTCCTGGCTTATCAAATACAGTTCTCCTTCAGGGGAGCCAAAAGATGCTTGGTCCCAGGTGATGCAGCTTCCAGCTCTTTTCCCATGAAAGAGGCTCCAAACCTCACAAACCTCAACACCAAAAGCTGTCTCTAATATCTGCTTTTATCTTGCCTTTCTTAATATTCCTATTTAGTCCCCTGCCTCCACTATATTTACTGCTCTTCTTATTTGGAGCAGGACTGTTCCTTCAAGCCTTTTTCCTTTACACATTCTATTTAATGAACACCGGCAAAAATGGGCATTTCATCCCCAACATCACTGGGGAAATGCTGTTCTCTTGCCTGCCAGGAGTATTCTGAGTCACAAATCACATTGCAAAAAGTCACTATTTCCACCCCCCCAACCCCCCACCCCCGGTTTGGCAGAATATCCCACTGGCTTAGCCCTTATCTGGGAATTCATTTCCTTGCTTTGCCATAAAATATATCTCCCTCTTTGGGCAAATCTTTATGCCCCAAGCCCCTGGTTTAGCACTTCCCACTCCTGCAGTACTCCTCTCACTTCCATTATACAGTCGAGATAGGAGACATTGACACTTAGGAAGGTACTGGATATAATCAGCTAATTACCTGCCAACCATGCTTTCACATGTAGCAAAATTGCATTGGGAGGAGCAGAAGTGGAACCAGACAAGTGCAAGGAGCCAGGCTCTAGGAATGGTTCATCCAGCAAGTAACAACTGCAAAGTGGGCGTCCTGGCCAAAAGGCAATGCCAGGGACAATCAGAGGTGCTCTGCCAAAACACAACCCTTTGCACCCTTTCAGCCCATCTCTTTCCAGAGGACTGTGATAACTGAATGGAGGTGTTCCCTTTCTCCTAAGAGCCTTGCAAATGGTCGTCCCTGAGGGCATTTAACCCTAAAGCTTTACCAAAAAAAAAGAATCACATCCTGGGGACTTGGGAATTGCCCTTCAGAGGAGCAGCTGCCCCACTCCTGGTGCCCTTTCAATGCAGAGGGCAGTTCTGTTCTCTTTCCCCTTGGCAGGGGGATCCCTGGGAGGCGGCAATTGCCTGAAGGTCTCATTCAGCTTCCGTTGCTCTTAGCAGAGGGGATGTACCTGTGTGCAGGCAAAGCTCACGCCTCTGCAGGGGTCACAAGCACTTTGTTTCTAGCATTGCTTTTCACACCCCTGTTGTGCTTTTTCCCAGTGTACGAGTCAAAAATTTTTAGTGGGTTTTATTTTTTCTTCTTTATTTCCTATTTATTCCCCTTTGTACAGTGAAAGCCAGTAGAGAATAAAAGCCTTTTGTATACAGAAACATCACACTGGGCTCTAAAGGGATCCTCCGGGATAAAAAGTAGTAGAGGAATGTAAATGTATTCTGTGGATGAGCCCTCTGGATTAGCATGTGTAGTTGCAATTGGATTTCCCTGGCAGAGCTCTGAGCTGCGAGGCTCTGATTACACTAATTCCCGTGTAATCTTCGCCAGACTCCGTTCAAGAGCAGGAGATCCCACCTGGGCCCCGCTGCGACCTTCGGAGGCAATGGGGAGTGCACCGGCTTCCGCATGCTGCCCTCTGACGGTGCTGGGCTTTTCTGCCTGCTCTCGAACGCAAACCAACCTAGAATGTGAGCAAATAAACAAAGCCGGCTATTACGCACCCTGCTTTTCCTCGGCATCGGCGTTTTGGGATGCACATCTCGGGGAAGCTTTGATTACAGAAACTGGGGCATTCGGAGCCTTGGCAGCAGTTTCAGCTGTGAGCCGAATACACTGCACAGCAGCGCAGGCAGATAGGCGATGCCAGGGGACTTCTCGCCAGCCTCTCAACCTCAACAAGGGGATCTCAACCTCCTGAAGTTATTCTTGAGTATAGAAGTCCTGCTGGAAATGGCTGCTTCAGAGATGTTATACACTTATGTTTTAATGAATGGAAGAGTTTAAATCAAAGCTCCTGTTCTGCCTCCACAGAAGGTGCTGAGAGCAACGACACCATCCGAGCTCCCTCCCTCAGGAGGATTACCCAAGGGAAAACATGTATAAAAGTGACCTTGTAGCCCTGTCCATAAAATACGACTATACAGCTTTCCTATCCTCTACCTGACTCAACCATGCTGGAGTTACCTTGGGCAAGCATTCAGTAGAGTCCTGCTGAAGACAGAGCCCTGTTTTCTCCTTTGTGTGTGTGTTTTCTACCTCTGCTCCAGACGTCGGTATCAGCTTTCAAAGTAATTTTACTTGCTTTTTACTAGCACCCTTATCCACTTTTCTCTGTAACTGTATAATTAACATGCTTCATCCGTCACCTTTACAACCACCATCCATCATTGATTAAGTTGAGCACAGCCTTACACATAAGCATTGCACACATTATCGACCGCTGATCAAGGGGAAGTGCATGTTCAGTTGTGAGCAGTGTCTACAGGCAAATCCAGATTACATGAAGGAACAACCATGGGGCTGTTTCACACAATTCATTATCCCTGGATGTAAGTGCCCCCCATTTTCTAAACAGCGTAAGATGAATTGTCCTCTGGAAATGCCTATCTCTATTCCAGAGATAAGTCCAGTTCCTACATGCTAAAATGAATCTCTGTACGGAACACTTAAATGACCTTAAATCTGCCATGTTGATATCAAACCATGCATCTCAAGCTATGATTAAGCTATTTCAGTGCCTGTGGTACCAAAGGAAAGGAAATAAACTACTTTTTATCCTGTAGTGTCCAACCATGATAAAGAATCCCTCCCAGGCTATTTAAAAAACAGTTGCCTTTCCCCACAAAACAGTGTTCTTCGTGCAGCCATAAACACCTTCATTTCATCTTTTCTTCTTACTCTGATTATTTCCATTCTGCTCCAAAAATCAGGTGTAAGACTGCCAACACAGTCTCGCATTGAGCCTCATCCAATAAGCCTCACTGATTAGCAGTCATTAATAATGGCCTACCTGCACTACTGTCTCATCCTGAACACCTTTCCCAAATGCAAGGGTGTGCACTGTCAACTCTCCACGCAAAGGTCATGCTCTGGCACCTCCACCTTTCCTCTCTGGAGGAACCAAAGCCCATCCACAGCTCCCCCTAGCTCATCGTGAGCCTTTCGGTTCCATAGGAGCTTGTAGACCCAATTGCTGCCTTTATTTGCAGCCTTCACTCCTCTCTCTTCTGGTGTCTATGTTTTGTTCTCATACCTTCTGGAGTCCTTTCCCATGATCTGTCATTTCAGCTGGCACCTGCTTGAAGTTTTGCTGCTGCTCTATCACTGCATCTCTTTGGCTCCCAGCATCTCCGTTTCAGCCTTGAGTTTGCAGCACAAAATGCCCCAGCTAGCTCTGTTGGGAAGACTGTCAAAGTCTCTTGATTTCAGCTCTGCTTCTGAGAGACCAAGAGCTGTCTTCCTATCAGGGAGATACACATTTCCCCTGCAGAGCTCCTGTTATCCCCCTCTCAGTGAATCAGGGAGAATATCACTGCTCTTTTATAGTCATGCCCTAATTTATTTTGCAAAAGCTTTCCTGTGTAGCAAACACTGACTCTCCATCACCTGTAAGATGCCTTTTTTCCTCTCCCTCAGCACCTGAGCCATGTAGAGCCCATCAGGAAAAGGATATTTGCTTGGCTGTTTATTTGCACGTTCCCCTTGGTATTTCCAGCTTCTGGGTTAAGTCTTTGTTTGTTTGGAGGAAGGCAACGTTTGGATAGGCAATGTTGACACCTTCCTCTGCACTGAGGGACTGCTGGGACCAGAAGCTCCTGTATGCACAGAGACTTGCTAAGGATGTTGAGTACAGTCGCATCAAAAGGAGAAAAGGAAGATCCCAAGGAGCTGAAGGAGGGAGGGGTGAGGAAGCCAGCCCAGGTGTATTGGTGAGCTTTACCAGAGGGAAGGGGGAAGCACCCACCAAGAAATGGGAAGAAAAGGAAGGAAGAAGAGAGGTACATCCATACATGCTCCATGTCCACTGGGGATGAGGCTGACCTCAGGCCAGGGGCAGCAGAGGCTGCACACAGAGGGTGAAGGTCCATGTGTGCTCCAGGAGGAGCTGGTGAGATGTCCTTCAGACCCCTACTGTAGCACATCAGGGATGAAAACAGTGGCTCTCCCACCCCTCCATTTCCACAGCTCTTCCCCCACAAAGATGCTCTGTGAAGGCAGCAACCTCCTCTCTACTGTCCCTTGAAGGCCATCAGAGGTTCTGCTTGGGGCTCAGAGGAGCAACATCCTGCAGCTCACAGCCCCTAATTCCATGGAAAACAAAGGTGTATGGGATGCAAGGGGTCCTCTCCTCTCTGCTCAAGCTATGTGGATAGTTTGCCTGGGTCACAGGTGTATGATACCACATACATGTGAAATGTAAAACAAAGGCTGATTAAACTAGAGGTCAGAAATTCCGAATGAAAAAAGTGACTATTGCATGGACTGCGTCTGTGTTTAACCATGATTTGTTTGACAGGAAAGCAAATCTAGTGTTAGCATTGCAAAGCAAGAACCTTCTAAATCCTTGAACTTGGGTATCAAAGCCTTCATGATAAAACCGATGGAGGGCAGTGTCCTTCGATGGCCTTTTGCCACCTCATGTGATTCAGCAGCCCAAGCCAAACACCCTCTGTGCCCCTACTCAGTCACCCACCCGGCCCACAAGACTACCTCCCCTTTCAGAGATGATGGCGGTGCTGGAGGTGCTTCTGGTCACTCCATCTCCAGGCTAAGGAGAACTGAAAGCTCCCCCGGTACTCCTGGGGCTATGAGACTGTTACAAAGTGGGCACAAGGGTGACTTAATTAAAAGTGCACCCACTGTGGGCAGCCTCACAGTCTTGTTGCTTTGCTGTTACCTCTTTGTAGCTCTAGCCCCAGCCTGCTGCCGTGCAGCTTTATATAGAATGGATGTGTTTGGAGAAAGCCTGGGTGTTTTCAATACCTATTAAGTCCTTAACATGTTTTCATGTGCTCTAAAGTGAATAACCATAGTAGTGTAAAGCACTCCTTGTTACAAAGAGTGTGAGTAATACAAGCTTCATGCTGCTTGAATAAATCACTAGGAAGCTGTAATACAGATCTATGACATGCATGGTTTTGATTATTACAGAATGCCACAGCACCGTGAAGCATAAGAACTATGTGTGTGGAAGGCAGATCGGAGAGGAGCATCCATCCCCATGCTCAAAGAGAAGCAGAGACAAGGCTGGTAGCTGACTGCCATCTCTGGGACAAGGGGCACACTGAGATCCTGACAGGGTGTGAAGGATGTACAGAACTTCCTGCGTGGACTCATGCCCACCGCATTCACAGACTGATGAGCGAGACAGCACGTCTGAACCAATTGCATGAGGTTCACTTTCAAGTCCATGGAAGCAAACGGACTCCTCTAGGCAGGAGTTAGTGTGAGCTGGCTGAGGATGGGAAAAATTACTTTCTGGGTTTGTGTACACAAAACCAAATGAGTTTTGTGGATGGAGCTTCCTAACTTCAGTGCTTAAATAGGGCAAACCTATTCCCCCACGTGAGCCCATGCAGACATCGCAAAGCCATCAGGCTTCCTGTCACCCTCACAGAGCCCACTGGGGAGCTCCCATCTGCCCTCTCAGGCCTTGACCAACGGGACAGGTTGCTTCCCACATTAGACACGGCTCACCATTAGTGCTGTTCTGCTGGTTTCAGAGCCAGCTGCTGTGAATCAGGACAGCAGGGACATCACTGCTGCCTTCAAGGGGAGCTGACTCACCTGCCAGTATGCAATGTATTCCCATGTGCCTACTGATATGACTATTTAATTAAGGAATAGGGATCTCCAGCTCTTCCAGATTTCTACATTAGGCATACATAATGCACATGAGAATACGGAACACAATGTTTTAGGAGCAAAACTGTGTAATGTTTCTCATTAAAAATAAAGAAGAGCAAGATGTGAATGTGTCCCTTTAGAATAAGGGAAAATGACACCACAGGAGCCCAGAATCTGAATGGTTTGGCTGTAAATGTGGAGGTGTGTGTGCATGTGTGTCTTGCTATATTGAACCAGACACAAGATGGCAATCAGTGCCATCTTCAGCCCAGCCAAAGACATTCAGCTTGTGGTGTGGAGTCAAGGGATGACACCAACACTGCAGCTGCAGAGGCTGCCTGACACATGGGCAAAGACAGCCCAACTGCTCAGCCTGCCTTGTCCTTGGGGCTGCTCCTGCCATTCAGGAGGGTTACCCATGACCTGCAGATGAGGTACAATCCTGCAGTTTTCTTCCCTGCTAATAGGAATCCCCACTGCAGCAGGCTTGGAAAAGTGCAGATGAAGGAAAAGAGTGATTAATGGAGGTCCCCTAAGGGTAGAGTTTACCCAGAGCTGAGCTGCTAAGTGAACTGAACTGTTGTCACAAGTATTCCATGCACAGATTCAGTATTTGAAATATGGAGCCTGTTCATGTACTTAGCAAGCAGCATCACGTGAATGTGAGCACCAGAGTCCAGCGAGACCAGCTTTAAGAAATGAGAGGAAAATGAAGCTGCACCTAGAAAGACCCCAGACATGCTGTACAGACAGACTCAGAGCACAGATGCTGGATTTGCAGACAGAAGACCCTGCTGAAGCGTGTTGATAATAGAAACAAGAAATGAGTGTGATAAGGAGAAGCTGAGAAGGGATAAAAATGTGACAGCAAAAGTAAGGCTTTTGTTATTTTGTCAAGTAGCAAAAAGTAGAGGAATGAGAAAACTCAGTGAGGAATAATAGCAAAGCCACTAGACAAGCTAATAAATACATCTCATGAACAATGTAGCTCTAGCCAGAAGAAGACAGGAGACGGATACCACTTCCAGTTCAAAACAAAAAAGCAGAAATAGGGGAATAGATAGTTCCATTGGAGTGCAAAACTCTGGCATCCACATGTACCACTGGAAGCAGAAAAGTTTCCCTATTTAAAGATAATTATCAGGCAGGTAATTTCACCTCTAAGGTAAAAGTGTGTTTCTCAGCTTTGCTATTAGACTGGTGGGTAGTTCCTTACCCACTGGGCTGCAGAACCAGCAGGGACATGATTCCCACAGCACTGGCAGGTGGGAGAAACAGGAAGCATTTCAAGCACGTTTCTAAAAACTGAATCTGTGCATAAAGTAATTATTCCACAAAGAAGCCGCAAAACATGATGTGTCACTGCCCAAGAGGTCTTTGAACGAGGGAGAACCCACCCTTGAGCAGAAAGGCATTGGTGGCCAGTGCTCATGGGGCAACACCGACATAGAAACGTAATGGAGATGGGACTTGGCAGCGTGCAAACCATGCGTAAGGCAGAAATAGACCCTGGTGTGTTCTGTGAGACAGCTGGACCGTGTTGCTTTGTGAGCACTGGTGGCAGAGGAACTGGTGAGTCTTCAGGCAAAAAGATGTTCTTCATCTCCAGTACCTGGGCACCTAAACCTTGGCTTCAAAGCCAACAATTTAAAGTGATGAATCTTGTTTAGCACAAGCTAGGATTGTATTTCCTTTTTTTTTGGTCCCATGTCTGGACTTTGTTTCACCCCAAATGTTTATTAATGAGGTGTCCAGGTCTGATTTCATCACCCTCAGGCCCCTTCAGCAGGGAGAGACAGGCATCTCTACAAGGTAATTCATGCTACTCACCCGTTTCTCCCCGGCTGGAGGAGACCACCTCTCCGCTGCCTGCAAAGGAGGCAAGCCAGAGGTGATGCCTCCAAGGCCTGGCCTTCATGAGGACAGCACTGCTGCTTCTTGGCAGCAGTGAGTCTGTCTCCTGACAAAGAGGATTTGCCCTTCTCCCACTGCACCCAGCTGTACCAAACCCCGAGGCTGCACAGGCTATGAACAACAGCACTTGCAAATAGCACCCACACTGGGATGGGACTTACCCAGATAAAGGCACAAACTCTGGATCATAAACATGTGGTGCATCAGCCCAAAGGTCTTGCCTTGAAAACCAGGACTTGCAGTCACATCCATATCAACCTGGCCACTGGGGCTGTGGTCAAGAAAAGAAAGATTTCAAAGTTACACATCTTAAAAAAACAAGACATTAGGAACTGCAAGATTGTGAGCTATTGGGCTGCCAGGCAAGTCAGAGAGATAGCCCCTAAGATTTATTAGCATTATCTGCTACGCAACTCCTGATACAGCTTCAGAACTTGTGGGAAGTCTTATTTATCAACCAGAGGGAAAGGACAAATGTAAGAACAGGCCATGACAGATAATAATTCAATGTGCTGGGTGAACCTACAGCGACTGGCATTTTTCATTTCACTTCTCTGTTTGCACAGAACTTGGCACTGGTGTTGTTTTCATTTAATTTCTCTGTTTGTAGGAGATTTGGCCATTCATTTTGGCTGGAAATCTGATAAGCAAAGCTAAGAAAACACAAGGCACATGTTGCTCTTGAGTGGAGCAGAGTCAGGGAAGCTGAAAGGAAAACAGGTTTTTATTAACAACTCAAATATTGATTGGATGTTGCAAGGAGGGAGGGAGGAAAAACTTGCTCCAGAAGTAACCCCAGAAGAATGCCAGGCTATTGCTGGAAAGTCTTTATCTTCTGGTTATTTTGCCTTGATAAACATAGTGTCACACTGGAAAATTGGGTCTTCCATTGTGCAAATGTCAGTGGTCAGCGAGGGGAGATGCACAGGCACATAGAACGTGGGCATATATTTACAGGAGCCATCACATGTAGAGTCACAAGGGCTGCTCAGGTGTGGTTAGATGGGATCAGACAAGTGCAGCACCAGTCCGGACACATGAAAGAGCAGATGTGGAGTTGTGTGAGTGCAGTCAGAGGGATTTTGGTACGGGCAGAAGAGCAGTACCAAGTGACATGCAGGACTGAGGGACCAGCCAGCACGCCACGGAGCTGGAGGGTGCCAGGCTGCAAGCACGGGGCTGCAGGCATCAAAGTGTAAAGGGGGGAGTCCAGAGAGACAGTCCTGGGGCTGGGAACAGGAGGGACTAATAGGCTCTCTTGTTTTCCTATTCCTATTCAGTAAAAGAAAGACACAGGAAAAGAAATTCTTCTTCTGAGCCAGACAGAAACAGGCCTGTATTTCCTCATCAACCCTTCCTTCTTCTGAAAGCGATGGAAAACTAGGGCAGAGAAGACACAGCTCAGTAGGCATTGACTGATTCAGTTCTGGGCTGATGTCTGACACAGCTTTCACCAGAAACACCCAGCTTCTCAGCTTAGACCTCCAGGGCAGTAGCTGGTGACTGAGAGGGAGGGAACAAGGATGGGATGTTCTGGTATGGTGACTGATGCAAAGCGAAGTGCCCTGCAGACAGAATTGGCAGGCTCTGAGAGACATAGACAGGGAAAGCAAAGATACCTTGCATGGGAGCAGTCGCACCACGATAAAAATGGGCCATTTGGGTTATGTCATTTCCAGCAGATCTACTTTTGTCTCCTGCAAAAAAATTCAGAAGCAGCTCCTCTTTTGGGAGGCAAAAAAAATGATCTCCTGGTCAGAACACTTCAGGTATGGTCTGTCAAAAGCACTTTTCTGCCCCAGATTTCCACTGGTGTGTGAAATGGCAATGGGGTTGAGCCGCCCCTCAAGAGAGCTTGATGGGGAGGGATTCCCCAGACAAGAGGGTGAATGAAAGTCCTGAAACACATCAAGATTGCACATGCTGTCTTTTCTTGTATGGGGAAAGTTTCTGCTTCACCTTTTCCTTTCCTTTTTTCTCCTAAAAAAGGAGTGAGGGAGTTTAGAAATAAAGGCAGGCTTTGTTGGAAAAGAAAATGGAAAAGGCATCTTCTTTTTAGCAGGGAGGGGTGTTTGGTTCTTGTATGAAAGGGATGTTATCTCCCTGTCATCTACCTTTGCTCCCCTCCATGAAGTGCTGCTGAAACTCCAGCTGTTAACCACCACAAGTCCCAGAGCTGCCTACCTGAGTGTCAGACTGTTTTGTTACCTCCAGCTCTTGCTCCTGTCAGCCAGGTCCTGGCAAAAGGCTACAAGCTGAAAAAGGAAAAGCAGAAAGAACAAAGATGACTCTGAAAACAGCCCCACTTTGCTTCGTTTTGCTGGACTGAATTTATTGACACATTAGTTTGTGTTTTCTGTATGGACTACTTAAAATATTGATTCAGCTGCTTGAAAGTGGAGGAATTTTTAGTCTGCTCCCCTTCCCCCTACTCTTACATGGAAAACAAGTTCTTCTAGGCAGAAGAAAGGAGAAGCAAATGGAAGAAAATGAAACATATTTCTGCTTTTGCTATGGGTTGCAAAGCCATTTCCCACTGTAAAAATGTGTAAAAAGAATATGCTACTAGAACTATAGCAAAATCACTGATTTTTGGCTGGGATTCTAGGGATGGGGGTGGGGGTAAAGAGGTTAACTTTTTCTAAAACCTTTTCTTAAAATTCCTTGCAGCTTCCCAGTTTTGGCTTAAAGAATGTCATTCATCGTTTTCTAAGGCTAAATACGCCTTTCCTTTGAGTATCTCTACAACCCTTCTCATTTTCAGCCAAGCCTAATCATCTGCAAAGTTGTTATTGTGGCATCCAGCAGACACCCTGCAGAATCCATGGACAAGTACACTCCTTTCTGGTCATTTTAACTTCCCGTGTTGCTAGGACTAAAGCTCTCTGGAAACTGCAAAAAACAGACAAGAAATGGTTCAGGAAAAGGTCTCTGCTGAGAGCCCTCACAACCCAATGTGGCAGAGTGAAGCTTGGGACTGTTTGCAACCAACACATTTGGTTTTGTTAATTGGGTGCTTAGACAATAAAGCCTTATAATGTTTGAATTTCTAGGACTGGATGCAATTGGACTCTGCGATGAAGACATTTTGCCATGTCTGATATTGGCTATCCTGACATCCCAGATTCTGACAAAGTGGAGGTTAATAAAGTTTGGAATGCGTTAGCGATGCTGGCACACTTTAATTCATGATGGACTCCAGGAATATGGTACTCCAAATGTATTGCATGATTTAGGGCCATGTATAGCTCAGAGTAAATGCAGGGATAAAATGTGCTGGGTTTTGAAGGGACAAGGAAGGAAACGGGTCTCCAGTGACTCCCCCACAATGGTAACTTCACTGTCCCTTCAAAGCTATATTCTGCCAGGCTGAGGCAGCGGTGAGCACGAAAAGCGGCTCCCTTCAGTGACCCCTTTGCCATCTGACAGGCCGTGTTTCTGCCATCCTGGAGATGCAGAAAGTTCTGGCATCTGGTTAATTCATACCTTGGGCAGCCACATTCAGATCACACTGCAGTACATCTATTAGCATTTAGCAATAGACAGTTTTGAAACCAGCTATTCAATATGAATTATACTGAAACTAATGAAGGGGCAAAGCAAGCAATAGCACACTTCTAGAAGAGGAAACAGGACTGTTCGGACAAGAACATACAAGTTTTCCGTGTTTTTTAATGCTGGTGTCACCAGCAATTCAAGATGTCCAATCCGCACAGCACCCTTGCTAAGTGTGAATGGAAAAACAGCCATGTGAGCGTGGAATCTCTTTCAAAGCTTGTAGAGCAACAGCTGGATGTCTGGTGCAGGCAGAAGCTTCACTTGTTTCTGTGAGCGCTCAGGCAGTGCAAACCTTCACAGCTTCACCACTGGAATAGAAATGACATTCAGGATGACTCGCTTTTAGTTGTCAGGAAAAGGTAACGATGAAGCCAGAGTGGTATATTGTGCTGCTGACAGACAGGGTATGCCATTAGGTGACCACACACTAGCTGTATAATATGCATAGTTTATTAAACAAACACATTAAAGCCAATAAGCACACTAAAGCAAACACACTAATGTGAATTAGGTAAATATTCTATGATTCTCTCTCTCTCTATATAGTGAATAAGTACAACAAAGCATATCAGAGATATAGGTATACAAGTAAAGTACTGAGGACAGTTAGCAATGCATCAAGTCATTACTGTATAGACAGAATAGATATTAAGAAGAAGTAAGAAGAAGTACATCACCGATTACCACTGAATCATCACCCAGGCCCACACTTCCAGCTGGGAAGCTCCGTTGCAGCTGATGCCAGGAGTGTCAGGTAATTGGGAAAATTCATACGCGTTGCATCCACCCTTAGGTGAAGCTTCTCTCATGGCCACAAGAGAATCCTGCTTTTATACCCTTATCAGAACAACTAGCTTTATGCCAGGTCTCTAACCATTTACTTGTGGGACCATGCAGTTCCTCATGATCTCACCATTGCCCACTCTGAGAGCGCTGGCCAAGTGCCCCAGTGCAGCCAAGTATGAAGGTCATAGAACACCTGCACCCTCATGTTTTCCTGTCTCTTTCCAACACAGTCATGATAAACACAAACATATATCCTCTACCGAATACACTGTGGCAAACAACATCCTTAGTTATGTCTCTCAGTCATGAGAAGGAATCCACTCTCAGTCAGGCTCACCACCCATTACATATGTTTGCCCTGCTTCTGCTTTGGAAACGAACTTCCCCACCATTTCCAATCAACCACAGTGATCCAAGCAAGCAAAGGTGATCCTTCTTTAATCAATCTTCAGATTTGCCTGGCGCTTATTCTAATTGATTCAAGCAGAGCTTCAGTTCTCCAGAAATGAAAAATAAAATACATTTACCAAGTTTAACCCCATCACGTCAATCCCTTTTCAGTGGGTTTATGGGTTTATTTCCTTGGACAATTTTCTGACACCCTCAACTTGGTAATGCAGGAGTGTACTGCTAAAACAGTACTCCAGATATATGCAGGAATTCAGGCAGGCCTGTGTTCTATCCACCTCACTCCAGTGTAAGTATTAGCAAGAATAAGGCTTTTTATAGACTAAACCTTCTGCGGTATCATCTGGTTTCTTCATCAGACCACTTCTTAAACCACTGTAGGCCTTTCTCAAAGACCTTCAAAGAGCCATTATCTCAAAGAGCCATTCTTGGACCCTGGTTTGCTCAGGAGTACTGCAAGCTGAATTGTGATTGAGCTGTGGGCTGCAAGGCCCCTGTGGGTCAGTCAACTTTTGGTGCAGGTGGAGTGAAAGCAAAGCATGAATAGTAAGTTCTCCTCTTGCACAGATCATCAGCACTATGGATGTTTATTCGTTAGCCAAGCCCTGGGAGGCAGGAGAAGGAAGTTACACAAATGTTATGAAATAGGTTATGATTTAAGAGAAGCAGCATTTCAAAGTTAAAGTGCAGATTTGGGATCATAGCTTTGATTCATTCAGCTCTTCTGAAATGTAACTTTTGATAATGTGACCCATAAAGCTTTCCTTAAAGTTCACATCTCTCTTCTTTTTGCTTTTTCCTCTTTAATGCTGCAGCCTCTGAACATAAATTTCCACCATTTGCTCCTTTGGTGTGGACATTTTTTGTGTAATATTGCCATCCTGTTCATGCAAGGAATAGAATTTCTCACTGTCTCTAATTCTGCAACAAGAGTAGCAATTCTCATACTGAACCATATACAAGCGTTTACAATGAGATGTTCCTATTTGCCTCCAGTACCTCATAATACTGGATAAAATTCAAAGTGCCAAGTAAGAATGAAGTGTGATGAAGTAAGGACTAGGACCATCTATAATCCCACTAATCCAAATAGAATTAATTATTTCCAGAAAGTGCTAAAAGTGCTTGTTATAGATCAAGGGTTAAATGGGTTGAAGTGGATCATGGAGTAGTGGGTTAAGCAAAAAGGGGATTTGTCAATGAGAAAAACTTTATTAAACAGCTGTTAATTAAACAGAAACTTGTTAAGGAGGTGCTTGAAATCTGAAGAGATCTTCATGCACTCCTATATAAATCACCATTTAATTGAGCCCCTCGGAACCCCTGGCTGGCAGTACATAAACAACACCATACGCAATCTGTCCTTCTGCTGCATGGGTGAACAAGGAAGGATCTGACAGCCAGAAAGGGCACCAGGGATCCCAGGCCTCTGTTCCATTAGTGGGATAAACACACATATTGAGGTATTGGCATTAATATAGCGAGCTAGAGAAGTTCATCCTCCTAGGCATTCAGCTGTGTTCATATGCAACCTGTTGCAAGGTAAATCTTATGCAAGTTATGAAGGAGACACAGGAGCAGCTTGGGGTGTTCATATGACACAGTAATCCAGTTTATCTCCGAGGTTTCCCCATAGTAGGAAGACCTTTCTTCTATGACATTAGAAGGAGCTGTTACTAGAGGGGGCAGGCTGCTGTCATTCAACCCACACAGTTTTTGCTCAGGGTGTTTTAAAAGACTACTGCTGACATGAGGACTACCATCAGGAAGATGGTTCACAAAACATTACAAGGAGCTAGACTGGGCCCATCACTGCTGCACATTTCACCCTAGCCTGCCTCAAACCCCAAACCCTCTGCCACTGCTTTCCAGTTCTCCACCCCACAAGCATCTGCTCTTTCCCTGTGGTGCAATTCCAGTAGAGCTCACCCCTGGCTTTCCAGTTTCCTGATGCTCCCTCTTGCAAGTATGAGCTAGAGCTGGCAAGGTAGAGCTGACAAGTCTTCATGGGATATCTTCACCCCTTTTTCCTTTCCTCAACTTTTCCGGTTTTCCTGGATTTTCTCTTCATTTCAGTTGCTTCCCATAAACTCTGTTCTTGACTCCCTCTAATTTCATTTCTGCTTCCTGCCACTGTGACTTTATCTTCCCTGCATTTTCTCTCTCCCAGTGTGGTAAGACCTTAGTCTAAAACTTCCAGGAGCAGAGCAGCTGCAGCCATCCCAAAATACGTGCCAGCTCTCCTGCTTGATCCACTTAGTCCTCCCACATTGCTTTGCTTGCCCACTTGGCTGACCAATACCACCCTCTTCTACCTCCTTCCTCACCAGCAGCCATTGGTATAAGTATCAGTAACAATGGATTAAGAATTATCATAGTTCTATTTAATATCTACTCATTACCTTAAGTTCTTTCAACAGTTTGTTAGACCACAATGCTTAGCTAAAGAATTTAGCTTCTGTACTGTATTAATTAAAACACAATATAATAATAAATAAGAATGGATAAGCTAGAAATATAACATAAAATTGTTCTGTGGAAGGAATAACCACCAAATGTCTGCATTTAAGAAGGGTGATTTAAAGTTTTATCTTGGAGAAATAATAGAATGTAATAGAATCCACAGACAATAATCAGGGCCTTATCTCAAAGTGCCAATCTTACTTCATTTGCTATTCTGGGGAAGATGACTTTGTTATCAATAATGAAATGAATTGGTTTCTTCATTTAGAATCTTCTTAATACCACACAGGCTCTTCTGTGTCCATTTATTCAGTAATCTTAACCAAAAATTAATTCCATGGCTAAAATGGAAAGAATTTCCTTAAACATCAATTAGCTCAAACATTGTCTTTGGGGGCAGCAAGCGCTACTCTGTTCGTTCCTTGCTAACATACTCTTCAGAGCACCTCAGAGGAAAGTAGGAACAAGTCCATCAGGGCCAGGGTCAAATGCAGGACTTTGGTAAAAAGTTCTTTTTAGAGGAGAAGATCCTCCATATCCCCTTTCCAGGTAAGGAATAGCTAAAGGCTGAAGCAGGACATTTGCATCATTGCACCATATCCCACATAATCATGGCAGAAAAATCACTATCAAAGTTTGATCCTCCCTTTGAAAACCACGCAGTACTTCACCTAGCAGACATCCTGGCTCCATACGGATTCATTAAATCTGGGACATATAATTGCATTGTCCTATATTCGACAGCTAGATATTGCATTTTGTCACAATGACAACTAATTCTTAACCTTCTCTAGGTGATCTAGCAAAGGGTGGTATATGGCACTCCCGCCTGCTCACTGGTGGCCAAGAGGTAGGCGACTATGATGACGATTGTGCCAGGCCTGTGTTCCTGACAGGCAGGAACCCTTGAACAGCTTTTCAACTTACCCTTACAGGTGCATTCATGCAATATTAATTTATCAGACAATCTTCCTGCAACTTTATGCTCAATCAAGACTATAAATATCACTTCTGTCTTAACTATTTGTGTGCCAAAGCACCAACAGCTACCAAGAAAGGCCAGGGAAAGTTTTACTGTCCATCACAATCAAAGAGAACTCTCTATCAGCATTAAAACTGATGCATCTGTGTAGGTCCAGCCATCATGTGTATGAGGGAATGAGAACAAATAAGACATTCCTATCAATGTGCCACATTACTCCCTCTGTAGGGATCTGAGGCATAAGACTAGAGCAAACCTCCATGATCTTTGGCTTGTGTCTTCCACAGTAGAAGCTTTCAGGTAGATGAGAAGAGGTGAGCAGAATGCTATATAAAAAGTAGTCTTTTCAGAGTCTTGGAAATGTCCTCCTTGAATAAGCTGATGTAGCAACTCGGTTCATGAAATGGGTAGACCCTCTGCTCCTGATATCTTTGCAATAATATTCATTAGGTTACAAGTTTTTCACCCTAATTATAAGCTCAGACTCAGAGTGCTCATTAATCACTGTCCAGGAACACTACACAGCACCAAGCAGATGTAATGCTGAAACAGGTGACTGCATTCTGAAGGAAAAGAGTGGAAGAAATGGTTCTGAAAGGAGAGAGAGAGCAGCTCAGTAGATGAAGGGCTGGAGTGTTCCAGTACTGCAGAGACAACCGGGAGAGATTCATAGAAGTTCTCTTTTTATCAGGCAAGTAAGCTACAAAAGTGAAGATGAACTACTTTTCATTTTGTAAGATCAAAAGCTCGAGATTTGTTTAGAAGTGTACACTTAACTGAGAAAGGGAAATCTGGTTATCAGATGGTGAGTAGCTTAAAAAGAGCTAAATATAGATATTCTGCACAGTAAAAAAGTACATCTCTTGAACGTACCAAAAGGCAGCTGCATATAGTGACTCTCACATCATCTGCAGCACGGCTAGACCCAGGTGTGCACATGAATGTGATATCCAAGTTACAGCCCTAGATTTAAGAGAAAAACTTGTCTATTAAACACAGGCTCAAAACATTCAGTTCATACAGCATTCCTAATACCGGTGTCTGTGAGCTACCTGAAGAAGATAATATTTGGGTTTTTTTTCCTCTTCCCTAGTGCAAGCACTATATCTTCATATAGGAGACAGGATTCCCTAGAAATAAAGAAAAAAAAAAAGGAGTAAATGAAAAAGTAGAAATAATAAATGAAAAACAAAACAAGAAAACCCAAACCCAAGCAAGCAAACCAAACCCCACAGCTGCGTAAAAGACAAAGAACATGCACAGCTAGGATCAGTGCTTTCTTTAAAGAAAGAAAGGAAAACAAAACCCACACAACCAACCCCAAACCCTACAGCAGGGTCTATATGCCTATATGCATACTAGAAGAAAGTTTCAATTAAAGGTTCCTGTAGGCTGGTTTATACCTGACAATATTGCACATATTGTATACTTGCTATTTTAGAATGACTGTAGGAGCACAAATTAAGCACAGGAAGACTAATACTTTATATAGGATTATTATTTAAAGAAATCTGAATCCACAAACTAAACAGTCCTGTAGAACATGGTGTGAAAGAACAATGTCAGATATAGGAAATGCAAAGAGCAGTATTTGGTCTTCCTATGGGGAAGTCAAGTTATGCTGCAGCGCCCTCGGAATGTGAACAGACTCCAGATGACAGTGTATCAACATCTAAAGCCTAGGGTTAAATCCTTTTTCAACCCACAACTTCAAGAGGAAACCAAGGCTGAAAGCTGAACAATCAATAGGAATGTATAACTTATGCCTTAAAATCTGCTCAGTAACAGGGAACTGGAAAGCAGAAAATACGATCCAGCTCCTAAAGGAGTGTCCAGCTGAAACTGTTCTAAGGAACGGGATAAATGGACCTACAGGTAATTATAGTGTGTAAGAAACAGCAAAGAAAAAAGTACACCTTGATTATGGATGAGGATTTAAAACAGAAAAAAACAAAACCAAACATCTCGAAAAAACAAATGCGGGAGTGGCAAAGACCTACTAACACTCTCCTTGGACTCCCACAGCCCTTCCAAGAGGGATCCTCAGCAGAGATAGCTGAAGCAGTGCAGCCACCTTGGGATAAAATGTGTCCTGGCATAAATAGATAGCTGCTTAAAAGATGGGAAAATAACATATCAATAGTGGGAGGTCAGCAGTGGCTCAGGGTACTTGTATATGAGCTGAAAGAAGCATGAATAGTGTGATGATAGTGCTGACAACATTAAGTGATTTAGGATTGAAAAGAGGGGTGACTGGAAAACATCACAGATGAATCTGCCAACACTGACTCAATGAGAAAATGACAGTTGAAATTTGGCATAGGTAAACATAGAATTATGCAACTTAGGGAAAAGAGCCCTACATTTACATCCATAATGATAGGTTCTGAGCTAGCTATTACTGCTTAGGAAAGAGTTCTTGAAGTCAGCGGATGAAAAGAGATTTATGGTTTTATAACAGATAGTCCTATGGAAATATGAACTCAATCAGAGAGAAAGGAAATTGATGCTGGAAGGTACTAAGAAAGGAAAAGAGGCAAAACTGAAACCA
Organism: Pezoporus wallicus; assembly: GCF_028554395.1. Taxonomy (NCBI): domain Eukaryota; kingdom Metazoa; phylum Chordata; class Aves; order Psittaciformes; family Psittacidae; genus Pezoporus; species Pezoporus wallicus. The sequence continues at coordinate 757,728 of NW_026635187.1, read as the reverse complement.
GAGTCATGCCACTGTATAAATCCCTGGTGTATCTTCATCCTGAACACTGAGTCATCTCTCAGAAAGGCTAGTGTAATGCTGGAAAAGGCTCAGAGAAGGTAATGTGTGATCAGGAGTCTGGAAATAAACAGTACAGTAGATCCCTTCATTTGAAAAAAAAATATGAGGGGTAAATAATGCAGATTTGGGAGTGGACTGGAGAGGATAAATGGAGAGCTCTTCAGTATGAGAAACAAGGTGCATCGGGCTGCGATACTGGTGGCAGACTCAAAACCATCAGAAGATAAGCTATGCATCCTCCATCACCAAATGATGCAGAGGCTAAAATTCAATGTGAATCGTCAAAAAAATAAGCAAAGCCATGGATGAAAAAGCTACCCAAAACCATTAGATACAGTTAAAACATTCTGTCCCTTAAGGCCCCTGTGCTCCCAATCACTGGAGTCTACAAGGATGTATTGGAGAAGTATCCCTAATCTTCCTATCTTTTTATCCTCTTTACCATCTGCAGTAGCTACTGCTCTGAGCGGGAGCATCCTATGCTCATGCCTTGTCTCCAGGAAAACCATTCAAACACAAAGTCTGAGAATGCTACAGGGAAATAACTGTCCATCATAATTTCACAGAAACCGCTAGAGTTGCATACTTGGGGGTTTTTCTTCCTTTGAGGAGGGATTGTTACATTAAACTACTTTGTACATATTTGATCTCTTTACTACTGTAAGGGGCTACTAGGCTGACTTAACAGCTATTTAGTCTAGAGATAAAACTGAGAGAAAAGCTGATTTTTAACACAAGGATATCACCTACCGTCTGGATGTGCATAACCAAGAAAAATTATTAGGTAAGGACATAAAGCTGCAAAATTTGAACCTGGAGATCATTGAAAGATGCCTACTCAAAACCATCTCTAGCATGTAAGCCACACAGGCAGCCTGCGCAGAAGATAAAGCATACCTTTCAGCAGCTGTTTCTCCAATTACTCGCTGAGATAGGGACATATCTTCAGAATAAATCCACATTCTGGGTAGATGCTGCGTTTATATTGTACTGGAGGTTCACATTCAGCACGTTTCCATCAGACTCTTGAGTCCTTTTCAGAATTAGTATTTCCCACATTCCCCAGTTCCTGCCTACCTGTTCATCACAATCTGCACTCATGGTTTCTAGATGGAGAGCCTTGAAATGTCAGTTCGTTCTTTCCCAGATCATTAAACAACGCAACAATTTACATAGCAAACTTTGCACTTACAAACAGATTTCATGGAATAATTTTATAAAATACTCACAGGTGATTGACCGGTTCTACCTTTGTTCCTCATCTTTATTAAGCATGGATACTACACCTTCTGCTTTCATATGAACGCCAAAAAAAGGCAGGTATTAGGTAGTAGCTAGCTTTGCTGCTTGGGTGACTGGAAGTGACCACCAGAAATGGGCGGATGGCACAGAATTATTGAGGCCATGAAGATCAGGAGCCCAGATAGCACTTTGGCCAGCAGAAGTCCAGTTCAATGGACATGTAAGTCAAGTCTCCTGATACATCAGGACTATATGTAACAACCAAATATTGAGAGGTTTGCTGAAGCTGTTACCCTAGAGTGTTGAAAAAAAAACCCAGTTCCCCGTAAGTCCCACTTTTAGGAAGGGGATGAGCTTTGTATTATCAGGTACTGCTCATGTGCAGATCACAGAGCACCTGGTAAAGAGAGAAGAGGGCAGAGGAAGGCAGTTTCCCAAGCTCTCCAGGCATTCCAGTTGCAATATTTAGTCATTTCCAGCCCAGTGCTCTTTGTGTAGCACATACAGGATCCAGTTTAGCAACAGGAAATACATTGGTTTTGATAAATATAACCTAATAGAAGCCACTGGCATGCTTGTAATCTCCTCAGGAGAATTCTGCAGCATGGGGGTGTTGAGAGGATCTGTGTATTCGCATTGCATCCTGCAGGACCAAACACACAGCACCTCAGAGCTGGTGAAAAGGAGATGACTTCTCATAGGGATCCAGTGGGAACTGTGACTGTCTCAGTTGTTTCTGGAGTGATAGGAAGTGGGCTCTAGGAAGGACCTACCTGCAATGCACAGTGTAAGGGGTAGCTTTGTTTGCAAGGCCCTTTACTTCCACCACAGCGTATGTTACTCTTTAAAAATGTTTGTCATTTTGAGTTGTTTTCAAATAACCTTCATATATGACATCTTAGATTCTTCTGGATGATTTAGGGTCTCACCACAGGGAATTATATATTATATAGTATATATAAACACTATGCTTAACCCTTTCAAAGGCACTTAGGAATGGAAACTCCATGGAATTCAAGTCAAGAAATTTGGCAAATATGATTTCATGGCAAAAGAGTAGAAGCAAAAAAAAGGCATGAAGGAGAACTTATAGAACAGGTACTTATAGAAAAAAGGACTGAAAAATGGCCCTAATGTAGGAGAAAAAAAAAAAAGAAGTAATAGACAAAACGTGTGGCTGCTTTGGGTAATTTTAAGTGACTTGGAAACATAAAAGGAAATATATCGTGACTGGAAACTAACTGTGAAAATATATTAGCAGAAGGCCAGCATGCAAGAGAAGAGAATGAATTATAATATAGTAAGGGACAAAAAAGTAGCAAGAAAATAAATATTTAAGGATGAGACAAATGAAATAAATCTGTGGATAATTCCACACAGAGTAAATAATAGATGATATGGAGAAAGCTTCAGTATTCAGTGCATCCCTCACTTCAAAATAAAATGGATGTTTTTTACCAATTATTAATGCAATTAGCTTTTAGAGAGGAAGAAAGAAAACAGGAGTTTATTCCAGACTGCTGACAGGAGTATGCTCAGCAGTCACAGGGTTATTCCCCTTTACCTCCCTGTGAGAGCACATTGAAGAAGAATGACATCCTAGAAGACTTAAGAAGGAGTATGTATAACATCTGCCATTCAACAGGAGTAATTGAGAAACTTGGGGAAATACAGACAGGTCGTTCTAACCCCAGTACCTGGAAAAACACTGGAACAAGCAGTTAAGCAGCCGTTCATAAGAATCTGGGGGATAATGAGGTAATAACGTAAGAGCCTACATGGATTTGACATAAACAATTCATGTTGAAGCAATCTGATCTCTTCTCCTTGTCAGTGTAATGGGTCTAGTGGATATGGAAAGTAGTAGATGTGATATATCTTGGCTCTGTGAAGGCTTATGACATAGTCCCAAATGGCAGTCTTGCAGCGTACTTGGGAAATATGGTCTGCAGGAAAAAAACAGCCCCAAAAATATTTCTTGGGCATTAGCCCTGGGTGGTTCATAGCCCACTTTGGAGCCTTTTCCAACTAGAGCTCTGCCTTGTGCTGCAGCCTGCTCAGTATTTTCTCTTATTGCTCTTACACTAAGACTTGCACAACATTCTGGCAGCTCAGGCGGTGCCAGAGGTGAGGTGAGATGGTCCCTCAGTGCTCACCTGAAGCAGAGCTGATTGGTGCTCATGCCCTCCCCAACCCTGCCAGTTTTCAACCCAGACCTTATACTGACCTTCTACAGATTGGCAAAACACACCTCTTTTCCCTGTAGCTCCCTGACCCCTTTCTCGTGGCCATCTCTGGAGTGCCTGTGCCTTTTGCAGCCTTTCCAGGCTCCTGTTTCAGCAGTAGCAGCATCACCAGCCTAACAGACTTCAAACACAGCAAACGTCTCTAATGTCAGGCCAAGGTTCAGAGGAATATTTACTGAATTTGGAAACAGGAAAGATGAGTAGTGAAATAAAGCACAAAACAATTGAATTTGTATCGACCTACAAGGAAACATCTATTTTTTTCCAGCTTGCTTACAATGAAAGGTGGGATTTAACACTGTAGGGATCTCTTACACGGCAGTAGTGTCTAACTGGCCCATCCCCATGATTACACTCTTTCCCTTCCTTAGATACTCCATTATGTTTTACTCCTCTACTCTTAAGAAAATGTATTTTCTAGAAAAATAGGACTGGGGATGAGCTGGAGGAGTTATGCGTGAACCCTTCCCCAAAGTATGAAGAACCATGCCTAACATGTTTCTTCCAGACCTTCAGTGATGCCATTGCCTCAGCCCTTGTGTCCTACATCTTCTTGGGGCATCTCTGTCGCATCAAGGTACCACTTCTACCCATGTTTTTGGCAGGAAGCCCTTACATTTCAGTATGAAGTGTTCCCTGCCTGCTTTGGCAGATGACTGTAACCTTAACACCTTGTGAGCTTTATAAATACACCAAACATTTCACAGTACAAAAATATGAACTGCACAACTCTTTCTAGGGCTGTGACCTCTGGTGTGCTCTCAGCTTTCCATGGAGTCACTCACAGCATCTCTCAACAGTTCAGAGGGGAGGCAACAAACAGGAATTGGAGCAGGCTGCGTTCTGAGACACAAACACTGGGACAATTTCAAAGTACTGTGGAGGATGGGATCAGAACTGAACGTGATCTTGATGAATTTGAAGCATGACCCAAAATAAACATATTCAAGTTCAACAGAGACAAACGCAAATAGCTCAGTCTTGGATTTAGGCAGGTGAGGTTACCCTTGCCATCAAAGCTGGTCTAAGAATTTTCTATCCCTCTCCCCACCTCCAATCTGCTCATTTCTGCCATAGTCAAAGTTTGTTGCCCTTTTAGGTGTGATGATCAACTGTTTGTGGGGCTGCATTGCAAAACAGCTCCCTGAGACAACTCAGAATAAAAATACATCTTCCTTATTTATAAAGTGTTATATCTAACCTGGTTCAGTTCTCTGCTCTGGTTCACAGCACAACCCCACGAGCAGTTGTAGCAGTATATCTGGGGGGGGGAAGCAATCTGCAGTAGCAAGAAACAAATGAGCTGCCAGGAACATAGAAGCAGAAAACTCCATTACCGAAGCCAAGTTTCATGCACATGCATTTTGACGAAGGAGAAATCAGATGTACAGGTACAATATGGGGGAATATCTTGTTAGCAATGATACAGCACAACCTAAGCTCAAAGTCTACCACAAACTCTGTATGAGCCAGTGGTGCAATGCCGTAGCCAGAAACCTAAACCTGATTGTGGGATGCAGTAGCAGAAGGCAGTTAGAACTGGGAGGTTATTAGCTAAGTGCTGTGGCTTTTCCTGTCGACAGACATTAATAACCATGCTGGTAGCTTGGAGGGAAACCAGCAAAAAAGGTCACATGTGGATAAATCTGTAAATTGAAGGAACTGATAAATTTTCTCTTCTAGAAAAGAAGGGAGGTGAGAAAAGACACACAACAGTAGTCACAAAGAGAGGAATAGCAGCTTGCTTTCCATCTTGTACAGCCTGAAGGAGCAAAATATGAACATCTGGTTTTGCTTGAAAAATGGTTCAGCGATATAGTAAGAAAAACCTACTGCCCATCAACAGACAGGAACAGGCTAGGGACAATTATATTGGCACAATTGCAGGAGAGAGCCATACTAAAACGTCTATTAAGGGCTGATTCCTGGCTGTGCTTCAGTTCAAGTGGTAGATCAAATGATCTCCTGAGGCTCCTGTAAGTCTTTGACACTATGATCTGTGCATCATTTTAGTGTCATAGAGAGTCGTGGGGGAGAAAAAAAAACAAACCTTTAAGAAAATACTACTTTAACAATGACAATGCATCTACAAGGAAGGTGACCTTATCTTGAACTCTACTTGAAAGCGAGGTTATAAAAGATAGAGTAAAAATAGAGGAGGCTGTAGGAGCAGCTAACAATGATTAGAGACTTGGAAAACAGCAACAAGGTTTTCATGACATGTCTAGAGGGAGATGAAATCAGGGAACATCGCACAAAGCAAACTGGAGGACAATTGGGTGTACTCTGAATCTTGACTCCGGCTTGTGCAGAATGAGACATTATTGACACATATCAGATTGAAGACTAATGAAGAAGACAGGGCAGAAGCAAGGACTGATTTGTGTTTGGTTTATTGTAATTGGTTTCTCCAATAGATAATTAACTCTGGAACTCATTGCTATAAAAGATGTCAGAGACTGAGAACTTATCAAGGGGAGATAGAAAAGGAGAGGTGTTAACAAGAATGAGAAATTGAATATGTATTTGGGAGGAATAAATTATTCCTGTTCACAAATTCAATCAGCCACTAAGGCCTATGGGTAGGAAAAATGTAGTTTCGTGGCATACTATTGAACTTATTATGGACATTTATTCCACATGGTGCTGTCCACCATGTCTGGCAGAATAACCAACCGAACATATCTGTGTTCTCTTAGTTGTACTTGTGCCTTCACAACTACAGCAGGAATAAAACTCCTGTGTGGGTATCTGTGGGCTGGGTGTTGATCTTCAGATCTTAATAGTTCCAGCCAGGTGCTAAACTTGTATTATACTTGGGAACTCAGCCCCTGAAAGTGTCTTAGGCCAGGTTGAAGAGTTCCCCTGACACTTACAGCAGCCTTTTGCAGATGTCCAAAACAATTCATTTCCTCATTGAAATCCTCCATGGATCAGCAGTAAGACTAAGGCATATGAGACAGTCAGGCCTGCTAAAGCAAAGCAGTGCATAAAGGCTGTTTAAGAGTGCCTTTTCTGAGGGATAGCTAATGACAGTGTCAGAGGAACTGGAGGGGAACATATTGATTTTCAAAGTTGCATGAAAAGGAAACATCATTGCTTAATGCTTAAGTACACTACCTACAATAAATACCTCTTCATGCAAGAAAGTACACTCACCGCCTGCTTCCTAGCTTTGCTTTATCACCGTGAAATCAAAGCAGAGATCAACTCCATTGAGACAGGTCTTTTATGAATTGGTGGTTAGAATTTGATAATAATAAGTAGCTGTGTGATGGGGAAGAAACTTCTTTGTTGAAGATATGTCTTAAAATTGCATTCAGTAAAACCAGTGGGCAGGAAAAACAATAAGATCCAAACCCTTTCTTTCCAATCCATGTATTTTATTTCTATTGTAGGTCTTCTTACCCTTCCAGCAAAGGTCATAAATTATTTAACTGCTGCAGCTCAGGCTTCTTTTTTTCTAAAGTCTAATAAAATCTGGGAAATATAAATTTATTTTCAGTCCTTTTTTAAAATAATTGAGAGTCGTGACAACCCGAACAGGAATTGAAGCAACAATTCAAGGCAGGGAGTCAGTGAGTTGTGAGCACACCAGGAGATTCCAGCACAAAGCTTGTAAAAAGGCATTTTGCTTATTTCTGGCCAAAGATGTCTCGTTCCCTTTTTAAATTTAATAATTTATAGAGTCAATGGTTGTTTTTTGTCTCCTGGCTGCACACTTCCTATTAAACACATCATTCAGGTAGGTACACTATTATATGCTGGGCTGCTTACATTTCAGACAAACGATGTGGAAAGAGGTAGTGATAACTCTCTGGGAATGTATCAGGTTGTGGAATTGTTGAAGATGGGATCACATCACTGCCTGGTTTCCCTGGTACTGTTTCACCCTGACACTTTAAATAAGCAGCAAGTCTTTGGATATGGGCCAGTGATTGTTTGCCACTTCAAATTACTAACATTTAAATCAGCTACTGCAGAAATAAAAGCAGCAAGGTCAGGTAAGAGGTAGGCAAAGATAAAGAATAAGAACAGGTTAAAAGGAGAAGACAAGTGTGGGCAGAGGAGCTGGGTATTTACGGCTCAGAGGCAGGAACCCCATGGTCCTGTAGCTGTAGAGGACCAGCCCATTGGTGGCAGACATACACAGAGGGCAGGTTTCTGCCTGCTGGATCCCCTGACAGTGAGAAAAGCCCGTGGGCAATGGGCAGGAGCATCGCTAGAGACATGACACACTCCTGACCATGCTGTGTTGCCCCTGCACCCTTCCCTGTGGGCACCCTCCTGACCTGGTGCTAGGGAGATACTTTTCAAATGCCCTCCCTGGGATGAACTGCAGGAGGCTGAGCAGTCCTGAAACCTTTCCAGTTTGCACTGATGTACCAGAACCAAACGGCTGCACCAAGCTGTTTTTACCAGCCCTGCTTCATTTCTCAGACCTTGCTCTGCAGATACCCATTTCAGAAATCTAAGAACAAGATTTGCCCTTCCAGACCTCAAACCTTCCAGTGTTTCTGCCTGCCTCTTTCTCCCAGAACTGATCTCCTTCATTTAAGAGAACATAAATGATAAGGGGTTAGTTTAAGCACACAGTAATAGGTATTTTTGTATAAAAATAGATTGCCTCCTTACACATGAATTGCTTCAGCTTCCTCATCATTTCTAGCTGAGCAACAATAATGACTCCTGTAAGAAGCCCTACCAGATCAGCTGTACCTCCACATTCCTTCTGCAGAGAAGAAGGTGAATTCAAAGGGCATGGAGGGCTCAATTTCCACCTTCCTCACCATCTTTCACAACTGTATTGGAGCTGGAAAAAAGGTTAAAAGATTTAAAAGGAGGAATTAAAGGTTAAGCAGGTCACAACCAACAGAGAATCTGTTGCAAGTTATCCGATGAGACTTGCACAGAATGGATGCGTGGTTCTGTGAGGAGCAAAGGCAAAAAAGTTCCATTTTTACAGCAGGGTAAAGGGAGCCCTACCATCTAAAAGGAGCATCATTAAAAAACTGACAGAAGGTAGCTGAGGGTGGAAGGGAAAATGTACTTTGATGCCAAGATTATACTTCATGGCAGTCGTTGGCTTAGGTGATAAAAACTCATCTCCATCCTCAGAAAGGGACACAGACAGACAAAGCCGGGGGGGGGGGGGGGGGGGGGGGGAGCCCAAATAACACCAGTAACACTCCCAGCTGCTCCCAGGCCATCAAAGGAGCCACTAGCCCATGAGGCTCATCTCCACAGTCCCAGAGGAGCACAGGGGGACAAAGGCAGACAGGAACATAAATGATGGGCTCAGGGGAAGGGACACCATCTCTGGGTCCCTCACAGGACTGTCCCAGCCCTTTGGTCCAGGCATGAAACCCACCATGATGAGTCAATGCCAAAGCACCTTTGGGACTGAGAGGGTGGGATGCACCATGGTACAAAGGGGAAGAGCATTTGAACAGGCAACTAATTATGCAGCATTTGGGGAGGAACCAAAGGTGGGGAAAAGGGGTATCTGGGTGATCTGGGGAGGAACATTCTGGGGAAATAGAGGAATAAGGGGATAAAAAGACCCAGTTGTGTGTAAACAGAGGGCTGGTCTGTATGCTTGCCTGGCAGTGTCCTGCACCTGATCAGTGCAGTCTGTCCTGTCTTTGTATCAAATGCCATTTCCAACTCATTTCCTGGGTTAGGGACTTTATTTTGAGAAGTGAAGGCTGTACCAGCAACTGCGGCCTCAGGGTCGCATATGTCCAGGTGCCAAACAATGGGATCCAGGGGAATACGTACATATGTTTATATATATATATGTGTGTGTGTGTGTATATGTGCTATACATGTGTTTATGTTCATGTGCCTACTGGGAATCCATGCTGAGCCTTGCTGATGGTTGGAGCTGGAGCATAGAGCTGCAGCAGCATCACCTCTCTCAGCCTGTCTGGTGTGATACCCCTAATATTAATATTATTTCATGTGTGACCTTCCATGAAAGGGCTAATGAGCAGTTTATGCTTTTTATGCTTACAAAACTGACAAAGCTTTTTAGCAGTCCCAGAATGTTTTGAGTCTTAGAAAAGGCTGGTTAATGCAAAAGGGAGGGCACTAATCATGTAGCAGGGTAAAGCATCAGATCCACAGAAAACCGAACACTCATTTGCCGTATTTATGTTTCCTAACAGAGCTCCCTGAAACAAAGGAGGAGGAAAAAGCCCTACAGACTAGAGAGCAAACGATGGAGGGACTTGCAGTATTAAATCCCTGTTTGATAAAATATTGAGAAATACGGGAAACAAGGAGAGAGCTGAAAGGAGAATGACTCCATCTCAAACAGAAGCAAAGGGAAAGAGAGCCTGGCAGGCGGCTCAGGGATCACCTCATCCCCATCTAAATCATCTCCTGCCGCAGCCATGGGTGAACAAACTCACACTCCATTTCACCTCCTTACTTTTGAGTGAGATTGATTTCACCATTTGAACTGGATTCATTTTCACTATCGAAAAGCTGCATGTCTCATTTGAGCTGTCTGGGTTCCTTCTGTATAGTCAGCGGAGAGAGAAGTGTTTCCACAGCAGCCCATCCTACCCTAAGACTGATGTCTAAGGTTGGTCAGGATGCTTTCTGGAGGGTCTCTTCTCTCTCTGCAGACAGTGAAGGGGGTCAGAGACCTCACTGAGCCAGCCTGACTGCATTTTAGTCCACCAGCATCAGAGGATTCCCACTGTGTTTCCAATTTTGTAATCAAGAACTGAATTCCTCACTAGGATAAGTTCGGTTCATTTAGCTTGGCTGATGCTGAAGAAAGATGGATAGATAACTCCTGTGAGCAGGAGAACACTGCTCCTCTGGAAACAGCTCAGAGAAAAATCTTTCCATACCTGCAATCTGGGGTGAGTTCAGGACCCTGAGGAGCTGGGAGCTCTCAGGTTGGAAACATGGAGTGGCAGTAGCTGGAAAGCAAGCTTCCTAGATGCTCTTGACTCCCCAGCAGGCACAGCAAGGCACCATAAACTGTTACAGTGAGACACTTTGCTTTCTTCCACTGTTGGGTCTGGATGGCAGATGGAAAGACCTCCTCAGTAAAGCCATCTAGATGATCCTTGTCTCTATATTTGTGCATTACATCTAACCATCAACTCGAACCTAGCTGTTCCGTATCTATGATCTACCATCTTCATTGCATACCATTATTCCAATCTTTGTGTTAATTCTGAATTTCTCTAACAATTTTAGGTGTCTTTCCCAAATCAGTGTTGAATAATACAAACTAGTAAAGGAATAGGACCCCCTAGAAAGAGCATCATTACGTGATTATTCCCTGCTGATGACTGTTTTGTCAGTTAGGTGATTGTTAAACCACGTAAGAAGTGCTCTAATGATATGTATTGCTCACTTTTAAAGCAAAGGTTTTGGCAGGTAAATCATATACCTCACAGAAGCTAAAATAGCACCTATGCTCTCTGTAGTAGTTTCCTCTGTAAGTGAAGCCTAGCTCACATGGCACAGAGACACACTGTGCTCCTCCAACACCTCCCAGTGTTCAGGTCCTGATGTGCTCTACATCCTCCACCCATGCAGTCAGTTCTTTGTATCCAGCTCCTGTAGAGGATGAGGAAAAATTTCTTCAGTCCTCTCCCATCTCCTCCATTGTCCCCAGCTACTGTGGGCCAAGGACACCCAAGGGAATGCTAGCCCACAAGGAGCTCAAGGCTGTTGTGGGGTGAGCAGAAACTAATAACTGTGGTGATCGTTCCAGGAGAGGATGGTTCCATCTTCTCCAGGAAGCTTCAAGCTTACTGATGTTACTGAACCCCAAGGTTCCCAAAGATTATGCATAACAGTGCTTTCCCTGGCCTTGCAGCTTTATGTAAGACTTTCCTATTCACAAAAAATCAATACCACAAAGCTCATTCACTGTCAGCAACTCCCTGTAAACAGGTAAAAACATGAGAAAAAAATGAAAAGCAAGGAAAGGAAGCTACATTTCCTTTTCTGTTAAGGGCCATGGCCCAATTCAGCCAGTGGAGTTTTGAGCTACAGACAATCAGAGAGGTTTCTTAATGAGTGCCATGCTTATTAATCTGTGCCTTTAACCCAACTGCTAACACAAAGCCCACTGATACCAAGAGAGCTCTTCATCAAGGACTTGAAATTAATCCTCTGTTCAAGAAAGAGATAAATTCTGACTACAACAGCAACCATCCAGAGTGCTAAAATCCCTGGCAAGCCTAAAACCCATTCTCAGTGGAACATGGCATCAGGACTCCATTTCAATTTTACAGAAATATTTCACTCTTTCCCCAACCAGTACCTACCTGTTGCTTTCCAGGAGGTGAACGCGCCATGATGAACAGCTCCAGTCCCTTGGAGTACATGAGGGCTAACAGAGACAAAAATCAGCATAAAAGCTACATCATCAGCAAAGCAAAAGTGCTAATGGCATGAAATGCCACCTCCAATCCCTTGAGACTTGAATAGCATGGAACAGATTGGCATAGCTGTCTCCTCAAGGAACAATGATGAAAGATACTGCAGGTTATCCTGCACCATCACCTCTTTTAGACAAGTACAAACACAGAATGGCTAAAGAAAAGTAAGTGGCACCTCATCTTCCAATTGTGAAGAGAGATTTGACATGGACTGGTCTGCCCCTCATCCCTCTTCCTGGTTTCAAGCCCCTCTGGCACAGCCCCACACCTCTCCAGGCAGCCAACCTAAGGCTACCACCATCCAGAGACACCTTCCTGCCATGCTTGCCCCCATGCACACATACACTCACGCATCACTAATGGGATCAGCCTGCAGGACTCTTGCAGGTGTATCTGTAGTCTTTGCCTTCTCACCATCTGCCCATGGAAACCTCATATAGGAGGGATCCATCTCATTCCAGCCCACTCTGCCACCCTCACATACACAGACCTTGTCTTCCACCGCTGCAGCCGTGACCCCATTGGGCTAATGCACTTGCCAACGCTGCTGCCAGCATCTATTACACACTTCCATATGCTGGTATCTCCATACTTGGTTTCAGTTTCCAGGCCTAGTGCAGCCCATTTGTGTCATAGCTCTTTTGCTTTCAAACCTTAGCTGCACAGAAGTAGGGTAAATATTTACAACTGAGAGCTTAATCAGCCACCAGAGAGATAGGCAGACTGCTTTCCTGGTAGAACAAGTTTGTTCACATATATCATCCCACATCATTACTCTAGAGCTTCCTAGGGAGTCCCAGACCCCAGACTCAAGACGTGTTTTCTGTACTAACCTGTCTGTACCCACATAATCTTTATTTTCCCTGTCATCCTGCACAGTCTTTGTGGAGTTCTGGAACCTCAAAACCTGACCACCACCAGTCAGTGCAATTCTTCTGGTAATAACATCATATAAGGGTAAATTCTCTCCTCATGCCAATACCGCACAGAATTTCCCCCTTTACAGAATTAATAAGCTAAATTATTTGCCTGCCTAGGTCTCCAGGACTGTTAGCCCTTGCAAAGCCTTGGTTAAAACTCATGATTTCCTATGTCCCTGGCAGGCACACGAAGTCATAGAATCCCAGTCTGGTTGGGGGTGAAGGGACCTTAAAGCTCATCCAGTTCCAACCCCCTGCCGCTGGTAGGGACATCTTCCACTAGGGCAGCTTGCTCAACCAGTCCCTGGCCCTCAGGCATTCTCCATGGCTCACTGCCCTGTAGTGGCCAAGCTTGGAGTCCTGCATCTTTCTGTTCTGGAAATTCAGAGACATTGCAGGCGATATCTGCCTGCGGTTCAGATTTGACACTTTTCAGGCTTGACAAAAAAAGGGTGTTCTGCAGTCACATTTGCTATCAAAAGTCCATTCAGCTCCCTGGATCTACATGGATGAAAAAAACAGGATAGGAAGAAAAGGAGAGACTGTGCTTACATCAGTGTCTTGTGTTTTTACATGACCATCAGTGGAAGAAGTTACCTTTCTCGGCTGGCCTACAAATAACATCAGGGTGCTTTATCTTTCAGAAGGAGCTCCTGCTAGCCATCAGGCATCCAACAGAAGGGGCCCCAGCTCTCACCTACTTCACTTCACCTGTAGCCGTTGTGTTATTTTACTCCTACTATTGGGTTTAGGAAGTTGTGACCCTCTTCCTTTACACCACTGGCAGCCTGGATGCCGAAGAATCACTGTGGCAGCTGCTCCAGTGGTGAGGGAGCTCCTTCGGAACCAAGTGCTAGTCACCTATATAGACAGCCCTGGTACACATGGACAAACCCTCAGCTGACAGGACGACTCATCCTCCCACTGTTTCTGAGCACGTTCTCAAGCAGAGTCCATGACATTCCTCTACCTAGACGTGGGTCCCCAGGCACAGCAAACGAAGAGCTTGTTCCTTAAGGTTCAGCAGTTGTGTTGATGCAGACCTGGATTTCACCTGAGATTCTCTGCTGTTTGGCTTCTGTTCCCACTGCACAATTCCCACAGGCGGAGCAAAGACTCTAACTGGGGACTTGCCAGTCCCTCTTCAACCAGTGCCAAGTGTTCCAGCAGTCTCGTAGGCTGCATCGGGGTCTATTTCTAACATCCATCTGCAGAGCATGGCTTTAGACTCCATCTGCATCCTGCCCAAATCCCATCAACACGCCTGTTCCTCCCTATCCTCTCTCCTCCATGCCCTGCTGTGAGTACCAGCTCCTACCCTCCCTAGATGATAACACCTTCTGTTTCACAGCTTCCTTTTCAATGGCCCAGTTATGCCAGTGGTGTTTGGACTGTCCTTGAAGAGGGCTGCTTTTCCCTAGTCTAACACTTCTTTATCAATATTGCTGAGTTTGTATCTCCATGTGTTCAGCAACCCAGTGGTAACACAGTTGGTGACAGGTTTTAAGAATTAGATAACAAATGCCTGGCAGATGCTTTCTCTACTGCAGGCATCCTGACAGCCTCGACCAGCTGAATTCACAGTGTGGATCCTCTGCTGGACGTATCTGGACACCTTTGGTCCCCGCCTGTATTGATGGGTTTCATTCTTTACAAAGGTTGTGGGCAGCTCCACATCCAGACTATTTACAGCTCTCCCTTCCACTTGTCCTACTTTCAAGAGGACAAACACTGTTCTTTCACATACCTTTTGTATTTATTGCTTTCCACACAAAAGTAACTGAATCATAATGCTTGCATTTTCCCTGATTCATCTGTGACTTCACTTCCTGCTTCCCTTTAGTCTGAGCCTTTATCATGGCTCTGCTCTAAGTGGGACCCTGGGTTGCCATGCCCTCCTTGATGATAATCCCGTGCAAGGAAGGTTCATCTGTCCTTGCTATTTGGAGGTATTTCCTTAGGGAAAGATCTGCTGCCCTGAAAAATCTCTCTTGTAATTAGGAGTCACATGGCCTTATTCATCCCAGTTCTGTCTCATCTTCCCCACAGTGAACTGATAAAATAGGCTATACTGTCTGGAAACGCAGTATTCTCAGCCACTTACATCTATCCATGGTCCCCGATTGCTCTTTCTGCAGGTGATACTTTGTTTTCCTCCCTGCGGTGGGTTTCATTAGGTTTAACAGCTGCCACCACGTGAATTTCATAATGTGCTGGTAGCATAAAAAGAAAAGTTCCTAAAAAAAATGTTCCTAAAATTAAACAGGTTCTTCAGTAAAGGAATTATCTGTAGACTCTGAAGCTGTGACCAGGAGCTGAGAGGTAGAGCCAGCCACATGCAGAGCATCTACAGCACCCAGCTCCTCCTACTGCTGTCCACATCCAGCTGCACATGGATGCTGCCTACAGTTCTAAGGGGTGAGGGAGGACGTTGCTGACTGGAGGAGAGTCACTGATGCCCTCTGCTATATCACATGTGATGAGGAAAACTGATGCCCTGCTCAGATAAGTTTTCAATTTTCTTATTCATTAATTTGAGTTTCCCTTCAGTGATGTATTTGAGGCTCATTACTGGTGATAGCTAAACTTGAAATGATTTTTCAAGTCAGTTTTTTTCCTCTTGGTTCTCTTTTACTATCAGCATCACAGTACTTACTGTTGCTACTACTAAATTTTTATGGATTGTTATCACTACTGGTAAGTCTGAAATTCCTTATTTTGGGAGAGATTTATAACCCGGCAAATGCTGGAGCAACTGTCCAGCCACAGTGCTGGCTCTGCAGGGTGCTCCAGAGGTTCCCCAAGACACATCTAATAACAGACACTGTTAAGTGGCCTTAATGAGTCTCTTGTTGCTCTTACCAAATGCTCGGAACAACCACACATAAATGTCTCAAAAAGACTTGAAGTTTCCTCTACATTTTATCAATCTGAGCATTTAAGCAGGAAAAGCACTTCTCTTTTTCCAAAGGAAACGGAAAAAAATAATACTTGATTTTAGCTATGTATAGACCGATGTTACTAGAGCCACCTATAGCCTCCAGCCCCAAGAGGATTCGCTGCCATTCATTTGTAGTGCATGGGGGTGCAACAGCTACACCACAACCCTTTGCATCTTCCCACTCCAGGCCTTTCTGGTACACATGCCACCTTGTGCACACCCACCGTCACTCCAGCAGGCCTTCAGCTTTGACAGACCTTTACCACTCATCCAATGTTCCTCCTCCATCCTAGACACCAGAGGAGTGCAGGTGCTCTAACGAATGGCTGTCCCTACCCTTTCTTTTCCTCACCCTCCCCTACCAAGGCTGTGAGATAATTTCTACAGAAACATAATTCTCATTCCCTAACTTGGTGTGCCTTTGTCCTACCCAAACAAGCTGCAAACCCAATGTATCACAGTATCACAGTATGCTAGAGATTGGAAGGGACCTCGAAAGATCATCTAGTCCAATCCCCCTGCCGGAGCAGGAACACCTAGATAATGTTACACAGGAATGCGTCCAGGCGGGTTTTGAATGTCTCCAGGGAAGGAGACTCCACAACCTCCCTGGGCAGCCTGTTCCAGTGTTATGTACACTGGTTCCAGAGCAAGAGGACGCCATGGGGATAAAATCATCCAGTCACAAAGAAAGGGTCAAATAGGGACAGAGAGTCCATGACTCTGCAGCTCAGTTCTCCTCTAACCCTTCAGAGATGCTGCCTGATTGCGGTCTATGCCTTCCCCTGCTCCCAGAGAGAAAGCATTCCTGGCAGAAACCTGTAGTCCATGAGCACAAAAGTGTCCCAGGCCCTGAGTATCACTGAAAAACAGAGAAAGGACATAGACCTTGAGGAGTTTAGAGCTTTTCACGCTCACTCACCCCACTGAAAGGCCAGGCTGTCTTCAAACAGAAATGGTGCAAGTCAAAACAACAACAAGGGACAGAGGCATGAGAAAGAGGAAATCATGAATCAGAGAGCTTTTGATCACACACTGTCCTGCCTCCATAGAAGCGATGTCCCACTAATCCCTGCAGGGTGTAGCTCAGCTCAGGCACAGCTGTGCATACAGTTTTGTTCAGATGAATCTCACCAACTCTTAGAAAAGCCGGCTGTACTGCCAATGGCTTACAAATATAGTAAATCAGGTCAACAACCCCAATGTTAAACACTCCATCTTGGCCTGGACTTGCTTATTTATGCAATAACAGTGTGCTCTTAATGAAATAGAAAAACCTCCACACTTTTGTTTCTTCACAGGCAGCAGAATGCTGAACTTAAGTCCAAAACACCTTTGCTTTTTAGCTCTTTACTGAACTCTTCACAGGACCTCTTTATAGACAAAGAGAATATTAAACTAGAGTTACTTGTTTGCTCCACTGAACCTTTCTATTGCACTGTGTTTGAGCCAGCAGGGACATCTTGTAGAAAGTAGTCCTGGATTTATTAATGGTTCTCAAAAGCTGCCACTGAAAAACAATTCCCATGGTATGACCGGCATAGCAATAGGTCTGAAGGTAAACACAGGTTTTGGACCCTATTGGTTTCTAATATTCAGCTTTAAGAATCAGATTACATGTTTGTTCAATAGCAATAAACTTCCAGAGTTTTATAGAGTCATAAAAACACTACAACTGCTTCCATTTATGGCCTGTATATAATTTACTTGGGTAGGTTTCCTCTCTAATGGTGCAGTGCAAGTGATTTGAGTTCTATTAGCTGGAAACAGTACATCTACATTTGCAGAACTCTCATAAATAATTCTGCCCAATGGACGGCATCCCATCCAGACTACTGTGCAAGGAGAGGGAGGAGGGGTTGACAATGGGGTAGGGGAAGGAGAGGAGGGGAGAGATGGTACAAATAGAAAAGAAAACCATTAAGACTTCACACCAATAAGGAATTCAGGGTTCTCTTTTTGCCAGTGGCATCAGACCTCCATTTTCCTGCTTAATTTGTGTGGTGCTTTGAGCTTGAAATGTAACCACAGTTCATGCTAGACTGCAGGCTGAACTCATACTGAGCCTTGCAAAGGCATTCATTTGAAACGGTATCTCCCAGGACACAAAGAATTCCTGAACACTCATAGATGCACTCAGCTTCCTAGAAGCTTTAGAGCAATAAATGAAACCTTAGACTGACTTACAGCTAAATGAATTATTAGGTCTCAGGTACAAGAACAGGAGAGCTGTATCTCAGGTTTAAGATCCTTCAGCCATAGCAGGGAGGGAGCTGGGGGTCACCCTGCAGTACGAGAGAGGATATATCACCATGCAAACACCCAGGACAAAGACAACACCGTCTTTCGTGTCTGTATAGCACCTAACAGTTCAACTGTATCAGGATACTGATTGTAAGTGGAACTGTCTGCCACATACACTATAAGTGACATTAGAGGTAACGACACTTGATTTTCACAAGAAAACAAATCAATTAAATAACATCAAGTCTGTTTTGATAGA
Source organism: Pezoporus wallicus (assembly GCF_028554395.1). Classification (NCBI taxonomy): domain Eukaryota; kingdom Metazoa; phylum Chordata; class Aves; order Psittaciformes; family Psittacidae; genus Pezoporus; species Pezoporus wallicus. The sequence goes on along the minus strand of NW_026635187.1, from coordinate 739,399 downwards.
ATGACAAAACAAGGGTTAGCAATTGTGGGTCACGTTCTTTAATGCATGACTGGAGGATACTCAAGTATAATAAAGAACTCGTATAGATTTGCTGTTATTTAGACATCAGTCATGTGTCTCCAACATGAAATTCAGCGCTCTGATACCACTTGTTTTACATACTGCAGAAGAAAATCTCAGTGGCTCTTAGGTACTGCTGTTCTGTCTCTGGCTACAATGACTTCAGAAGCTCCCAGACCTATTTAACCCAGTAAAACAATGTCTCAGAGACGATACAATGGTTCTTTAAAAAACAGTGGGTTGTAAATAACAAGAAACAAAAAGAAAAATGTAAGTTAGAGAACAATGCAGGAATAAGATTGAAGTGGTTATGAATAAATTTAGACCAGAAGGCAGAAAAAAAACCCATATCTTCGAATGACTTTCTGAATAGTGCAGTAAGGGAGAGAAACTTAAATTATTTTAAGGGGGAAAAAATTTAGGAAAGCTGTAAAGCAGAATCTGGGTCAGGCTGGAGTAATAAATGAAATGGACAATATGAGTTCATACGTGACTCACCTTGCCACTACACTAGAGAAAAGTGGGTGGAAGGAATATTGGTTGTTGTTTGATGATTGCAGTTATTTGTTTCATATATATTCTGTATTGCATACATAGCAAGCCGAGCTGTCCTGGCAAGTATGTTTGAAACCCTGTCTACCCTTTTTCTAACAGTAGAGCTTTTGCAATGGAAAAACGGATCTATTTCGAAAGAATCTTATGTCAAAAATGGAATCAGACAAGGACTTGTACCTGCTTTGTTCAGCATTCTGTGCTCACGACTGCTGGCCTTGGCTTCCCCGGGTCATTAAAAAGTAGTACCTATTTGCTAATAGCAATTCCTACATGCTACAAGACCCTAATTCTTTCACAGCCACAAGCATGTCTTACTATGAGAAGCATATCAGAAGACATTTTGTTACTGTTTCAGGCTAGTCTTACAGTGAATGGAATTAGACTCAAAGAAACCAATAAACTAACATATATTGGTAATGTTCTCTCTCAGCTTTATTTACTCAGGTGTACTGGATACATTTCACATTAGATCATGATGCCACATGAAATGGAAAAATCAGTAACTGCAAGAGGGAAACTAGCTCTTAATTTTGTTGCATCCAGTGCAAGCAATGCATGATACCTGACTGGAATGTTACTGTAGAAAGTCATCTACAGCAGTCATCACAAAGTGCTTATACGTCAGGATAAGAAAAATAAAGAAAAACAGTGCAATATGTTTAACTTAAAAAAATAGGCACTAAGTGGAAATTATTCCTTATTATTGGTCTTGTCTTTAAAAGAGAATAAAAGGAACAGTCGGAAAAGTAAAATCCTCATCTATGCTGTAGAAACCAGAGATAATCACACTGGGACTCTGAGCAAATGCATTTCACTCACCCAAAGGACATTAGAAAAACCAAGAGAAGCCAGCATGACAAAACAGAGAGGCAAAAAAAGGTACTGGAAATGAAAAAAGGTAACCAAAATTTAGATAAATAAGTGCACAGCAAAAAATAATAATACGGGTTTTGTTCTTACCATGGAAGAGGTCACAGCTACCCTTTCTTTGTAAGGGAACACATGAGAGGATCATTCCGATATTGAAGGAGATCATGAAGTATATCAAAAGGTATTAACTAATCACCAAGACCAAAGGATATTCTTCCAAAAGCACCTGAGGAGCTCCACTGTGAAATGGCTCAATTAATATCTGGTGTGCAAGCCGAAATGTAAAAATGTCTCAATGTCAAGACTCTTCAAAGCAGCTAATGCAGCTTCAATTTTTAAAGAGCCTCCTATGTAAAGGTTTGGGAAACTACAGACTGGTAGCACATCTGTACCAGACTAATTGATAGAAACTGCAATATAAAAGAGCATCCATGGATAAATAAAGCATAATGGGGAAGAGTGCATGCAGTTCTGTAAAGGGAAATGATGCTTTACAGTCTAGTGTGGCTCTTTGAAGACGTCTATAGACATGGGGATAAGGGAGATCCAGCTGATAGTGTATTTGCATTTCTAAAGCCATTTTACAAAGTCTTTCACCAAAAAATCTTAAGGAAGTTAGAACTACCTCTGAATGACAGGGTACATCCTTCCACGAAGAAATAACTGTTAAAAACACAGAACACAGGTTGGTAATTAAATTGTCAGCATTCACAGGTAAGGGTGGTGGCAACTGGAATTAACTTAAGGTAAATTAGTGACAAAAAGATGTTAGAAATCATTACAATAACAGGCAGTGACGGGAAGCATAGACGGCAAGCACCTGATGACCACTTTGTGTGGTTCTGATCCCCTCCTCAGAAAGAATACACAAGAATGTGAAATAAATAAATTAATAAATAATAATAATAATTATAAACCAAAGAGAAAAGGGCAACAGATGGGATGAAATTGATTCATAGATGTGTGGAAGAGATTTCCATTCAAGGAACAACCACATATACTATGATTCTTCATCCTGAGAGGAAGGTATCGGGGTAGGGGATGGGAGAAGTGGGGCAATTATCTACAAAAGCATGGGGTGAAGGGAATGGCCAACTCAGAATTAAATGTAGCAATTGTTCATTTTCTCTTCTATGGCCAGTTGCAGTCAGCTATCGGATGGCAAATTCAAAGCAAACATAAGGAAGGAGATTCTCTGTGTAAAACAGGTAGCTCGTGAAATTTGACACAGGTATTTGTGCATGATGGAAAGCCTACTTGTATTCAAAATGAGATCGAGCAGGTCCATGCTTCACTGAGGGCTGTGAAGTACTAAGGTACCTCCTTGGTCTCAGCTGCAGGCAACCAGAGGCTTCCTCCAATGTTACACCTACTCCTTAGCATACATTGAACCCCCACTAGGAAAGAGAGCACTCACTGTCAGACCATTCTGAAATACTGAGGTCTTTGTAGTAGGTGATTATCAGCAGCAAATGATGCTTTTCAGAGCAGGTTTTCCTGTCCTTACTGTGAAAATCAAGCCTGCAATGAACAAAGTATTCAAGCACAGCACACTGTTTCCTACTTGCTGTGTTCTGTGGTTCCAGGTTTTGGGCCTAATGCCTGTTCTACAACAAGCTGAGGAGTTTAAACGATGCTGTGCACAGCAGGGGAGGGAGGTGTCCACCACACAGACATATGGCCAGACACTGAGGAAAATGTCTTGCAACAGCCTTACCAACCATGCTTTTCTTCAACAGTCATGTAATAGCAAAGGTTTAAGGATCTGCAGCAAGTCCATTACAGGGAGGTTGCTTGATGTAAAGATCTGCTTGGAGACAAATCCTCCAAGCTGATGCTAGTTTAACAATACCCTGTAAACTGTCTTTAATGCCCTCCATACTATGGAGTAGAAAAAGCTTTAGATCAAGACACTTGAGTCAAATCTACTTACAATACTCCCATATCCTTTAAGGAAAATTACCCATAGCAGCTGGGAGTCCATAGAGAGCAAATGGCTGCATCACACCAAAAAAAATTATCTCCATCAGCTATAATGGACTATCATTTATTGTTTGAATCCTCTACTTCAGAGCTTCCTTTGGTTGCCTGCCAAGTTCAGGAAGGAGTAATTTCTCTTGATTCATAATCTGGCTCCTGAGAGTACATCCTTTCCTTCTCCTTTCCTCTCACCCTCTAGATGCTGGACAGAGAGACACATGCAAGCAAGTTTGGCACTAAACCGGCTACAAGACTGCACTTAGAGCAGCATTAACAACTTCTATTGCAAAGTTCAGCATTTCTTGCTTTCAGGTTCAGGGTAAAAGTCTTTGCCATGGAGCTTGTTGGAATCTTGCCTGCAGCTTTAACTCTGGGCACTTTTGGTTTGCTTTGCCCCGTTTTCCTGATCTGCAGGGTGTAGTCCACACTTAAGGATCAGGAGAAAATAGCTCACAAGAACTTCCCAGCTATGAAAGGAACCTAGGACATGAGCCTGCCCTCTCATCTGCCCTGATCTCTTCCTGGAGTCCAAGTTAGCTGTGACTTTTGTTTCCTTGCTCTGAAGTACTGGGCAATGTTACATGGTCTGTGAAGGAATATGTGGCAGAAGCACACCCGGCACTAACACAGTTGCCTGAGACAACAGGACCTGGCCCTTTGAACCAGACTCTGGTTTCAACCAACATCTTGTCAGTACCAAAAAGCAGATCAATGGAAGCTCTTGTTCCAAGTTATGTGATCATTAAAGACACATTAGTATCTGCTGATCATTTTATCTCTTTAACTCCTACAGGAATTCTTAATTAGGAAGACTTTCTAAATCAAGAGGTTAAAACACAATACGAAGCACATGTTAAAGCCCTGCAAATGATACTGGCAATCTTTGCTGGGATACCCCTCTCAAGACCGGAACACTTCTGGCAATCACTGCCTCCGAGCCAGCCCTAGGGTGTCTCAGAGGCAGGTTTGCCTTATTTCATTATTCAGCCCCTCATGATGATGAAGTATGAAGAGGGAAAAAAATCACATCAACAGCTTTGGCAAGCGTGAAGTCAGGCACCTGTGACAACCTTCCTGTACAAATCATGACAAACAAGCAGGGCGGGCCATTAACATTACTGTTACTACATCAGCAGTGGCTGTAGTTTTGTGAGGTGCCACAGGAGCCCTTCCCAAGGAGTAGAATCCTCTATGCCATCTGCCATTAGCTCTTTCCCACTCGAAATACAAGATTTCAATTTGATCTAACCAGTGCAATGATAAAAGACACTCATGTGTGATCTTCAGATAGATAAACAAGGGATTAGTTAGTTATTTTACATCTTACAAGGCAATGGTGGGACTAATGTTGGAATACTGCATTTAGTGAAGTGAAAAATTGAAGATAGTACAGTGAACAGCAATACAATTATGTGAAGGGTGGAAAAATGAGGTTTTATGAAACACTGAAGGAATTCAATGCATTCTGACTACCCAAAAAGCATTGACAAGACCGAGAAATGACTCGCTACGTGGTGTGTAAACAGTCTCCAAAGGAAGAAAGTTAAAATATGCTCCATAAAGTACCAGAGAAAGTGACCATTAGCTGGAAGGGAAAGTTGCACAGATTAAAATCAGAAATGAAAGTATTAGCAGGAGAGACTCCTGATGGGCCAGAAATTCAGACCCACTTCATTAGATAAAATAGGATGCTGTTCTGGATGATGCTCTTGTTAAACACAAGTTATCAGGCTCATTCCACAGCTAACTTGGACAAAAATCTCTCAGTACACAAAACCAGACTAAATAGCATAAAGGTTCTTCAAGCCAAAAGCCATAAATTTTATATTAAAACATTCTCTTCAAAGAATGCTTAACATAGCTCATTCAACCATACAACAGTGACAAAACACCAGGATTTATTCTCTCTGACTTTGTCTCAGTCCTCTGGAGCACATGCCTGAACTTTAACAACGTGATGACTGTTGTTTCTTTCCCAAATTGGTGCTTTTTTTCCTCCAGATCTGGTTTCTTTTCTTCAAGGGCAGAGACAGGTTTGCTGCCACTGAAGTGAGCCAAGGCTGTGCTGCTTAAAGTCTGCCACTGCCTATTCCTCTAGCAACATCTGCAGTTTCTGCCAGTGGGAAATTACAGTATTTCACCTTCTGTTTTATCTCATCTGGGATCCGAGTTTTAAAAGGGAGGTTTGTTTTGAAGGAAATATTGGAGAATCACAGGCTGTGAAGGGACCCTGCAGAGACCAAGTCAAGAGAAAACTGATGTGTAGATATTTAAAGCAAGAAGGGACTTTCATAGAAGGTGAGTACTGAAAAAGCTTAATAGAAGGTTGAGGGATGTTCCCTTAGCATCACCTGGTTCAAACTGAAACAGCGGAAGTTTAGATTGGATATAAGGAAGAAGTTCTTTACTGTAAGGGTGCCGAGGCACTGGAATGGGTTGCCCAGGGAGGTTGTGAATGCTCCATCCCTGGCAGTGTTCAAGGCCAGGTTGGACAGAGCCTTGGGTGCCATGGTTTAGTGTGAGGTGTCCCTGCCCATGGCAGAGGGGTTGGAACTGGATGATCTCAAGGTCCTTTCCAACCTGAACTATTCTACGATTCTATCTAGAAACTCTATGGCAGAAGCAGGAGCTGAATCTGGCCCTCCACAGTAATGGTCTCCCATCATGACCCCAGAATGGCCACCCTCTGTCTCATTCACCCAGCTTCCAGCTTCTGCAAAAATAAGGCTGCAGAGTTGTTTGGGATGCTTTCTTACTTATTTTGCTTAAGTATGGAATTCACCTGCAATACCAAATCCACAATTGGTTGTCTAACTCTCACCTCTTTGCCTTAGGCTCCTTTATTCTGTGTGAAGAGAAGCAGGCACATTAAGGGTAAGATAATAGGATCTGGTTTTGATATCTATTTTAAGGAGAGATAAATCCTGCTCTAAACACTGGTGGCTCTATCACCTATCTCTCTGCTGACTATAAAGCACCCACAGCAAGCAAGATTAAGCCCATGCAGATAGGTACTTCTGCAAGAGCAAAACTAGTAACCACACAGCTGCAGCCAACATCAGCATAGAAAACACACATAACTAAAAATACCCAAGTGCTAAAAAGAAGCCATGTCACATAATTCAAATGGAAGCTAAAAAATACTTGAAACTTCGGATTATTTTGACTTTAATACTTACATGTGCATCACTGCCCCCTTGATAATATGAGGACATTAGTATTGATTCATCCCTCAACTGTATTGTGAAGATATAGTCATTAGATTTCGTAAAGAAGGAAGATTCTATGGCAAAGCACAAGAGAAAAACCTGGTAAGAAATTAATAATTCTGTATTCAGCGTTGTCTGCAGTAAATAATGCATCGAGCCACACACTGAACGATGAGACTACATGAAATATTGAAGAGTTGCTCTTTCAGCAAGCAAGTCTATTTTGTGCACTGAATGAGGCAGGGATTCTGTCTAAAGAGAGAAGAGATCACATATTTAAGACTATTACAATGCATACACACAGGATGACTAAATGAAGATTTTGCAGGCATCCTTAAATCTGATGCTTCCTTATTTTTGAGTGTTTGACTTCACACCCTCAGAAATGGTTTAGTAAAATATTTGTTTTCTTTTATTTCCTTGTTTTGTTTCAATTCTCTGAGCAGGCTTTAGACACCTGTGTTACAGATGGTAGCAGAGACAGGTAATCCCTAGCTGGGACCTGAAGGACATCTGAAAAACCTGAGCTTGCTGGGGACTATATAAAATTGGACAAGACAATGATGTAGGTCAGACAGGAAAAGTGATCTGATTCTTTGTATTACATAGACAACTATTCTGTCTACCCTAGTCCGGTACCAGTGACAAATAGAAGCTTGAAAGCTACCAGAATCTTAGCACAAAACCACCCGAATTCTTAATCACACATATGCTTGCTTTTTGTCTTAAATATATGTATAGCCCTGTTTCCAACAGTACACAAAGCCCGATATGCCATAAGACTCAATTCTTCCTCTGCAGTTCTGTAGGCATCAGGGCTTCAAGATATGCTCATTTTTAAAACAAGTGCAGGGCTAGTGCTTGTCTGAGATTGTAGAACTAACACATTAGGTGGGCTCAGTACTAATATGAATGCAATTTATGTGAATAACCAGCCAGGGAACTACACATCCTCCTGCCTTCACCTTCCAAGGTGATAAATGCTCTTACATGGCTCAGAGATTGCTCTTCATTTTTTAAGATAAATAAAGGTTTATGAAGAAACATCAGTTTTACATGGAAAACCCTATGTTTCCCTTAACTTTTGTCATTATTGTATTTGCACTTCAACTTTGCATTAAGCCCCTTGTATTACCATACCGTGGCACATTACTCATCCTCCCACATATCTCATGTGCAGTCAGAAAAGCAAGAATCCTGCCTTCTGCATTTCTTCTCCTCTCCCTTCTACTTTTCCCCTTGCTCTCCTTTATGTGCTTGCTCACTCCCAGTTTGTACCCCATTCTTTATTTCCTCCTTCCCATTCTTCTCATCCTCTATAGTCACCATGCAACCTCACAATGCTGAATCCTTAGACACATATCCATTGCCTCCTGTTTGCCACTTGATCCCACACAGAAACATCTGGGTTGCATCCAAGATATGTGAAGAGATCCTGGTGTTGAAGGCAGGATTGGGTGTTCCTCCCCTTGAGTCTTTAGAGGCCCTATGTGTGCCTAGGTGTCCTGCATTTCCTTCTTCCACTCACTCTGCCATCTCACCTATCTTCATTTGACCTTTCTTGCTGAGCTGCAAGGGCCATGTCTCCATTCTGGCCTCCCACCAATCAGCATCTTTATAGACTGTAATGGGGCAGGTAGATCCAGAATCTGGTTTGCTATTCAAAACAGAAGAGCAAACAGGGTACTATTCCATTAGGATGACGTGAAGTCAGGCTCTGGGGTGTACCTGGAAAGACTGATCCATGGCCCACAGAGGAGGCAGCAAAAGCCATCAGATGGATGCCACCCACCACCTCTTCGTATTTCAGAGACATGGCTGAGCCAGGAGGTTACACTGACACTGCCAATTTGGTGCTCCTTGAATTTTGCTCCTCATCCCAGATTCCCCAAACATCATCATACTGGTTCCTCTCAACTTTGTGCTGTCCTCCTCTCCCTCAGGCATATCTGTGCACATCCCTTCTGTACCACCACAGGGGCATGGTCTCAGTCACCTCTTACAGAAACACCTCACCAGTGCCCAGTACAGGGGGATCATCACTTCCCTGCTGGCCACATTATTTCTGGCACAGGCCAGGATACCATTGGCCTTGGCTATCTGGGCACAAACTGGCTCATGTTCAGCTGGATGTCAACCACCAGTCCAGGTCCTTTTCTATAAGCAGTTTCCAGCCACTCTTCTCCAAGCCTGGAATGTTGTATGGGGTTGTTGTGGCCCAAGTACAGGGACCCAGCACTTTGCCTTGTTGAACCTCATACCACTGGCCACAGCCCATTGATCCAGCTTGTACAGTTCCCTCTGCAGAGCCTTCCTGCCCTCCAGCAGATCATCACTCCTGCCCAACCTGGTGTTACCTGCAAACATACTGAGGGTGCACTCAATCCCCTTATCCAGATCACTGATGAAGATATTAAACAGAACAGGCCCCAGTACAGAGCCCTGGGGAACACCACTTGTGACCAGCCACCAACTGGATTGAACTCCATTCACCACAAATGTACAACCCTTGACATTACCGTGCCTCAGTTTCCCATTCCGTGGAAGCAAGTGTTATAGCTCTGCTATAACAGTGTTATAGCTCTGCTATAGCAGTGGAAGTTTAGCTGTGAGGTATCCTGCTCCTGTACACAGCAAGCCAGACCAAGATAGATGATCCACACTGAAATACATAACCATTAATTTAAAAAAGAAAAATATCACATACTCATTATTTCGCCTATCATGTTTCTCTTCCAATACACATTCATAAATAGAAATGAAAGAACAACTAATATGACTTTAGTTACTGTGTTTGTCTGTTTTCCAATCATAATTCATGACCTGCTTCAGCAAACAGGAGAACAAACATATTTGCTTTAGATAAATTAAAATGGCTTGGTGTGTTTCTTTATTGCATTCCTTTTTGTTTTGTTTTTATCCCCTTACAGTGATTATCTTTGCTTGCTCTACTCCAGTGGCCACATATTCAGTTTAATCCTGGTGTTTGCTGCCCCACAGCAGCATCAGAGTAACTGCCCTGCAGTGAGCTCAGACTGAGATTGTAATCTCGTGTTTGGTGTGAAAATGACTAAGGCTTTATAAATACCATCACAACCGGCAGGAAGAATCGGAGCCTGCGATGAACCAAGGGGAGAATGGAAGATCTCCATCTGTGATGTGCAGACAGGCTGACCAGTCACCTACCAGTGACTCAAGGGAATGGATCATCCAGTAGCTGAACTACCCTCCAAAACCCTCAGTGCAAAATCACCTGTCAAAGGATCTGAGCAAAGATCCCACATCATGCAAAGCAGATTGGGTCAGAGGTGTACGGCATGGGCAGGGTCCAATGCCTCAGCTGAGTGATTCAGACTAACAGGATGCACGTTGCATGTGAGAAGCTGAATCACTGATACTCAGTGGCTCTGTGTGTGAGAGGTAGAAGAGCCTGGGGTGATCTGTATTCCATATGGAAGGATTTTATTGAGATTTTATGTTGCATAGAGACAGGGGAAATTATGTGCATCGTGGGCACTCAGGATGGGATTAATTTCTCCTAATTTAAGATGTCTATCAGAAAAATATCTACAGCTTAACTAGCATGTGGCCTGCCTTGAGATCCAAGGAGGGAAACAGCATTTCAGGATGTGAGCCAACTTTTTCAGATTCCTCCTTTAGGATGAGTGCCAAAGCCCTCAGCTCTGACCATGTCTCCACTGGCCAGAGGGACTCCCTTAGTTGGGTTAACAGTTGGACCTGATGAACTTGAAGGTCTTTTCCAACCTAAATGATTCTATGATATCACAAACCAACAGGAGCAAGCCAGCAGGGCAGAAAGCTAAGAGCCGTTTAGGAAGGTAAAGTGACTGGAAGCTCCATCTTCCTGCCAGTTCTGGACTCACCTTTGCAGAGGACAAGTGGAAGGTGCGTACAGGAACTGAGGGGTTGCCCAGGTGAAACTCTGCTCACTGGGCTTACTGTACAGAAGAGGAAGCATCAGCATTGCCCCACAGTTAGGACACCCCAGGAAGGATTTTGCATCAGGCAGTGCCAGTGGCCCTCAAGTCTCAGCATACAAGGGAATAGATACAGGATTGATCACGGTGCATAGGAAAAATGTAACTGTATGCCATCAGAGGAAAGAGCACAGATTAATGGAGAAGAAAAAGGTCCTTGGAAGTCTGTGTATATACTGGACTGATAGCTACAGCTCTCTGCTGGGAACAGTGCCAGGGGAATGCTGCTCCTAGCAGAGTGAGAAAGAACAGACATTACTTGTCAAGAACCACCATGATCCTACCAAATACCAGTGAGACCCCCACTAGTGGTCATCAACTTAGAGAGGATGGAATAAACTGATTTTTTAATGAAAAACAAATAGATAAATCACAATGGCAACCAGCCCCCTCCCGTCTCTACCATATGATTACATTTCAAATGTAATTACCAATGTTTCCAGAGCATGCAGATGTATTTAGGCTCACAAAGCAGAGACAATTTATTCATAAGCAGATCTGTAAGGCTGCCCAGGCAGAATCCACTCCATATTCAAGAGGATTATTAAATTGGTGGGTGTGAAGTGTTTCTTTGCAAGAGGTTCCAGTGCATAGATAGAGCAGGCAGCTAAAGAAAGAAGGCAAGACAGGCAGGCAACAGGGGCTGTTTGCATGACAAAACAGCTGTGACAGCCCCAAACTGGCAGTGCTTCAGCAGGGAGAACAGCATAACATCCAGACAGCCACCTCCAGACATAGGGACACTGCCCTGAAGGGACAGATACCTTAGCAGGAGGATATATCCATGCTCTCAGATGGCTGCAGTCTCTAATTCAAGAGCTGGCTGGCTGGCATTCCTGGTGCAGCCCCTCTGGTACATCTGGAAGCCACCCAGGAACATGAAGCCAGAGGAGAATCAGCATCTCCAAAGAAGCGGATGCTGCTTGTCCTGCACAGCTTGGACTGCCTGCAAAAACAGAAGAGGTGAAAGGTGGTAAGAGCCTTTTAAACTGCAGCGCAGGAGTTCCTGACCCTGAGCATGCTCCTAATCTGCTCCAGTCATCAGTGATTTCAGCTGACACGGCTCATTCTGCATTGGGGCAGAAGAAATGGAAACGTTTGAAGGTGCTGGGGAAATGGATGTAGAATGGTTGATTGGCCCCTGCTCACTGTTTGCTCACCATGTCAGGACTAGCCGCAAGGTGATGAGAGATGCTCTTTCCTGCCTTCCAGCTCAGAGATGCTGCTTCTCCCCTGAGCTCCAGGGGCAGCTGTACACTGACCTGGGCAAAGTGGCAGCAAGAGGTGATAGAAGCGATGGGACCTGGCCGAGGCCAAGCATAACCTCAGCAGTCCCAGATGGTTTGTTCAGAGTGGCTTCTGTTCCACCAAATTCGAACACTGAGCTGTGCTGGGACAGGAATCTTAAGATGAATACAAGGAAAAAAACAGCGTTTTTTCTCTGCCCTTTCCTTTCATTTTCCCCTTTTCCCACTTGCAGCTTCTTGAAACTTTCTCAACTTTGCAGAAGTGACGGAGCTGAAGAAGAAAAGTGAATTTGTCACAGTGTCACTTTCATGAATTGGAAACATTTGTGAAGTTACAAAGTCGAAAAGGGGGGAACAGGGCAAAAATCACACTTCGTGTTCTTCATGAAAGGGAAGGAGGAAAAAGTAAAGAAAGCCCCCAGATCAGTGCGGCATGTGCTGAAAACTTATCTTGTCAAAACAAGGAGCAGAGTGGGAAAACAGATCCAGCCCAAATGCCTAAGCTTTTATTTCCTGCTTTCTTATAAAAACATTCCTCCATTTCCCAGAGTTCTTTGGCCAGCCTGGAGTGAGAGTCCCTCCATGTGCTGCCCATGCCTCTGCCTAGGGAGGAGGCTGCAGAGATATGGTGAAACCAGGCAGATCTGCAGCTCAATAATGTGGCTTTCTGACAGCCCATGTGAACAGAGGAAGGTCTATGCTGCTATCTGATAGAGGGCAGATGGAATCATTTGTGTGTGGTGCAAGAGGCATTATGGGAGTATCATCTTGTGATGAAATACAGCTAAAAGTTAATGCCCGAGGGCCATAATGCTTGCAGGCATGAGTGGTGAAAGAGATGGGTTTGACATGTAGAGATGAAGAACCCCAAAGGCAGCAGGGCTGGGAAAAGGGCAACCAAGCAAGGGAGAAGGAAGAGATGTCCTCCTGAGGTTTTTCCCTCTTGCAGTAAACACAAAGCAGTAGTTTATACAGTGATGGGTCCTGAATTTTGCTGTCCCTTTAAAAACGATGGGTTGGAAAGTTCCTGGAACAGGAACATCTTTTAAGGAGCAGAAACCAAGGAGCAAACTCCCCAGAGCTCCATACAGAGCTAGCAGAGCATAACCAGGACAGGAGGGCAGGGACCAGTCACCTGGGAAAGCACATATAGATGTGGGAGTAGGGCTGGGAGACTGGTGCAAGTGCAGCACAGTGTTACCCCCTGCTGCTTCATCAGGCATGCTGATACCTTAATGCTTCTTCCTTCCCTACACAAGTTCTCTTGATTGAAACCTGCTTTACACCCCTGCTGGGGAGGGGAGAGTTGAATAGTCTTGCCCCCATGGCTTTGTAATTGCTGTGGGTTGCCAAAATACAGCGCTTTTTCTTGCCAAGCAGCAGGGAGGGTACCAGCCTCCACGAGAGCCTCCATGGTGCGGGCTGTGCTCTGATGGGAGTCCATCCCGCTTCCCCTCGCCTCTCCCACATTCTCCTGGGGTGCGCTTGCTCAGCTGATCTGTCACGGAGGCCTGAATTAGCCACACCACGTTTACTTTGCCAAGCAACTGAGCAAAAGTTCCTGGGGAAAACACTGCTATCTCTGAAGTAATTAGACTAATTAGAGCAGTGATTATTTGCGCTCTCTCAACTTCGGCTGAACACTGGAACTAAGTGTATGTCTTAATTTGCCCTCCCTGAGTAAAGCCGTCTGGAAAGAGGCAGCCCCTTTCTGGCTGGCACAGCAGCTCCCTGAGACCAACACACACACAGAGGTGAAATCTCCCCTCATTCCGAGGACTCCAGCAGTACAAGGGTGTTTCTGGTTCAAATGAATCTGAAGGCAGTAAGTACAGTGAGTACGGGGCAGTCAGCAATGCTCAGAGAGCTCCGTCTTCCAGGCAGGTCCTGGGTGGTTTTCATTCCTTACAATGGAAAATGCACTGTCATGAGAATGCGCTCACAGGTCATGGCCAGGAGGGCAGCACTGGGCAGAGAAGCAGCTGCACAAAGCGTTGTGATGTGATGCTCCCAGGTGCCATCACCCAGCATCCTTCTGCTAAGAGAACAAGTGAAATTACTGCTGAAGCTCCCATTTCTGTAGCAAATACCTGTGCTGTGAGAGTGGTGGGTCTCCTTTGCTGTTTGCTTTCCAAGAGCATTCAGATGAACAACCAAGTGCACACAAAAGTGAATTTTCAAATCACCTGCCTGAATATTCATGAGGTTGTATATTCAACTGTGTCAAATAGAGGTATCTGTGCTGGAAGTGCTTGTGCAGTCATCCGGGCAGGGAGAAAGCAACCACCAGCTAGCTTATCTGACCAGCCACAGCTCACTGATGGAGCTCAGAGTGCAAGTGGCTGATAGATAGGGACTAGAGGAGCTGATGGATTTGTGGAATAATTTTCACTGATGGACAAATCTGACGGATTTGCCACCTCTTTCCTTTTATTCTAAGAGCAGAAAAGGCATGTGTTTGTCACACCTATTGTCCATACAGGCTTCATTCACTCAGCTTCATGCACCGAAATGGCTAAAGTTTGCCCTGCACTTTGAGAAAGCTGTTTGGCATTCTTGGCTCCAGTTTTCAGGAATGCCTTATGATGTCAGAAGTGACTGCAGCTAAACAGGAACATGCAAGGTGGCCTGTTTGGTAGAGATATGGGCTGGCTTCTGCCGAACATTGGCTCTGTCAAGGTGTATCTGAGCCCTGCAGCAAGCAAGACTGCAGTCACTTTGGAAAACTTGGTTGGTTTGGTTTGGGGTTTTTCATCACTGTTTGAGGATGAAAAAACACCTCTTTGAGCACTGAAATATTACCTTTTGTGCTGCTTTCTCATGATGCAAAAGGACAGGTGAGCACAGCAGCCAAACGTGAGCAGCGTTCACTGGTGCTTGTTGAATCCTGATGCACTATTGCTGGCTTCTGCTGCAGTTCTGCTTTGTTTCACTGTCTGTGAGCCAATCCCAACTGCAAAAATGTCTGGATCTTTTCAGCAAGGTGAGGAGGAAAATTAATGAGTTGACTTGCACCTCTCAGGCCTGAAGTAATTGTGTGACACACAGACCCCTCCTTGCCCAGCCCTGCCTCCCCAGAATGAGAAGGCAATAATATCACTTTCCAATTTGATCTTGACTGCCATTAATTGATTTCAGAGCTCTGGCCCTTCACTCTGCTTGAGCTGCTAACCAACCCAGTCAGGCTCTGGCTGCTGGTTACAGGCAACCTGGTGGGGATAATTACATTAATAAGACTGTCAGAGTCTGAAGGGACGTGGCCCAGCTTCAGAAATGTTTGAAAGCCTTTTGTGTTTTGGGGTGCTCAGACGCTTCCTTCATTCCATATACACGGTGCATAATCCATGGGGAAAAAATTCCATGAGAAAAGTAGAGCAGGAATATTCTACCAGGACTGCCACAGCTCAAACTTGAAAGCATCATGGAACAGATATCCAGGGAGAAGGCAATTTCCAACACACCCAAGAAGAGAAACTCAAAGACCACAAAGTGGTTGTGTCCACTAGGAAAAGAGAGGGGAGACTGTCGTGGCTTAAATCCAGCCAGTAACTCAGTGCCACGCAGCTGCTCACACACACACACACACCCGTGTGCCCATCCAGGCAGGGTGGGGAGGGAATCAAAAGAATGTAACCCCAAAGGGCTGAGATAAGAATAGTTTAATAACTAAAGCATCATAATAATAATAATGGAAATAAGGGAGCAGCATATAAAACTAAAAGGGGAAAACGAAAACAATAAACACAAGTGATGCAGAATACAATTGCTCAGGACCCACAGACCAATACCCAGCCCAACAAGAGCAGTGATTGGTCCCTTCCAGGTAACTCTCCCCAGTTCATATACTGAGCATGATGTGCTGTGGGATGGAATACCCCTTTGGCTAGTTTGGGTCAGGTGTCCTGGCTCTGCTTCCTCCTGGCTTCTTGTGCCCCTCCTCACTGGCAGAGCATGAGAGACTGAGAAGTCCATGATCAGAGTAAGTGCTACTGAGCAACAACTGAACCATGGGTGTGTTACCAGCATTATTTTCAGACTGAAGCCCGAACAGAGCAGTGCACCACATACTAGAAAGGAGGAAAACAACTGCCACAGCTGAACCCAGGACAGAGGCCAAAGGTATTTCCAACACCTACATCCCCTATGCAGAAAGCCATATAACCTGGCAAACAAAGCCAGGTTCCCCACCAGTCACAGAGGAAAAATATTCCCTGCCATGAATTTTGATCCCCTGAGTGCAGGAGCCAGCTCTATAAGAGCCACCAACAAGATCCCACAGTTTCCTAGCAGCAAGAGTGTACTGCAACTGCATTTCCATCCTTTCTTTATGCCAATCTGCAACACTCCAGCTCTACAAGTGGATATTTTCTATCTGTTAGAATAATGGGAGCTCTTAACCACTCCTTGCTATCTCTCTCAGTGCTGTAAAAGCAAAATGCAGCATCCTCAGCATCGTTTTAGAAACAGGGAAAGCTGAGCACACCAAATAGATGTGACCTGTCCAAGAGAAGTTAAAGGCTCAAGAGCAGAGCCCGTGGTTTTTGTCTTCTAATCAACAACTCAGCTCAAAGGACAAAAGCTCACCCTTTGATAGCGAAAGACAATCATGTCCCCAGAAATCTGTAAGCTTTTGTTCTCAAGAGGGAGATTCTCTATTACAAAGCCTTTGCCATCCCTAAAATGGACATATCTACACTGCACTTGTAACCCAAGTTTATGCTGATTTTCAATGGGACCTTCAGTTGTTTCCACTAGCCTTGCACATATTTACACATGATGTCTACATTACACACTCTGGAGCAGTGTAAAACCACTGACCTGACATAGGTACCAGAAGCTTCTTGGTTTCTCAGAAGAGTAAATTAGCTCCAGTAGAGCTTACTGATGTAGAAATGTACTAAACATCTTAAGGTATTCTCATTTAATTAAAGCTTTCAGCAATAAAGCTTGTGAAGGATTAGGAATAGAAAGCAATTAGGCTCTTGAGAGGCCTAACTAGTGGCTTTCTGAACTTCCATGATACACACATAAGAGTGCTTGACAGCAGAAAAAAGGGTAGGACCTCAGATACAAGACAGAAATGTTTTCTAAGAAAGAACACTCATTGCTGTTGATAGAATAAATATAATTGACCTTGTAGTGAATTATTTGATATTTTGGAATAGAATTACAGTGAGTAATAAAAATGTTTTGGCATCAGGCACTGTAAGACACTGGTGCAGCTCGGCAATGCTTTTTGTGGCTTTGGGGTGAGAGTGAGTGACAGCCCTGGTGCTTCAGGTGACCTGTGGCACATATAAGCTGTGGACATGTTTTACAAATACATGTGCAGACAGAATGGCTTAGTTACAAAAATAACATATTTGAGAGACAGAAAAGAAGCTGCTTCCAGATAACAAGACTGCTGTTCTCTAAGCCTTTGAAATGGAGTCTGTTAGGTTGTTCGTAATCTTTCAGATGACAACCACCAAGAAACTCCACATGGCTTATGTCTAACAGTGTTTCCCATAATAACCTTAAAGA
Source organism: Pezoporus wallicus (assembly GCF_028554395.1). Lineage (NCBI taxonomy): Eukaryota > Metazoa > Chordata > Aves > Psittaciformes > Psittacidae > Pezoporus > Pezoporus wallicus. The sequence goes on along the minus strand of NW_026635187.1, from coordinate 721,957 downwards.
CTTTCAAGGTGTTTGACTGACCTACCTATACTGTGGTCCAAAACCTAGACTGTTTTTAGTCCCCTGCAGAGCTCATTCCTAGCTAATTTAAGTAGCTCCACCTCCAGTGACAAGTGTCCACCAGCCCAGCTGAGCTTCAGAAGATGAGGGCCACGTTGATCAGTATGATGCACACAGAGCCTAGGTCTTTCTAGGTCATGGCCACATGCCAACAGCACCAAGAGCTGATCTCAGTGATTTTCCTGAAAGCAGAAAATATCACATCACTACAGCATTACATCCATTACAGACTCCCAACTCTGGACTTATCCCTACAATTACACTGCAGATACCCATGGACTGAATCTGCAGTCCAGTTTCCAGTGATGTGGGCAATCACCAGAGAAACAAGACATCTCTTTGGAGCAGATGATAGGGGATCACTGCCCTCTCTAGAGCATGGGATCAGCTTTACCTATGTTGCTAGAAACTCATCAGTCCTCAGTGAGGCAATCAGCAAGAAAGTGCTCAGGAAAAGCACTGACTAGGCACATTGAGATGGAAAGCCTCCACCAGCCAAGCAAGACTCATCAACAACAGGGGCAAGACAACCTGCAGGGAATAAAGAGAAGAAACTCGGAGTCTGAAGTCATGCACAAAAATATGATTTAATTTTGGAAAGTAACTATTTTGAAAGTCTCACAGATGGGAAAAAGAGTCAGTGCTGCCACAAGGATGTATGGGAAACCCAGAAGGTAGAAAAGCATAGGAAGGCTGAAAGCCTCCAGTAATGATAATTGCAGAAGCAAGTGCAAGGCTTTTGTGATACCTTGCATTACACCTATATACTCTCATATCAGAAAGATCAAGGATACAAAGTCCTCTGCCCCTCCATGCTGCAGGCACCATACAGAAACCCCAAAAGCACTGAAGGGGGTGACTTGAGGGGTTTTAAAATATCCTGCTAATTCCTGGCAAAAGTATGCAGCAGGGTAAAAATTTTCCAGAGGTTCTTTTAATGGGAAGGAAATAACTACATAGAGACATAGAAAAAGCTACTGGAAGGATGCTGTGATAGTGTTTGATCCTCACTAGTAAGGAAAGTGGGAGAGAACTTGGCTAAAATTGTGATCAAGAAATGACAGTAGCTAATGATCCTTAGAAGAACAAGGAAGGAAGAAAGCAAATGAAAGACTCTGAATTTTAAGGAAACAGACTTCAAGAACTTCAGAGAGCTGATTAGTGTTCATAATAAAAGCAGCTGAACAGAATAGGAAGTTCAGGAGGACTAATAGCTTCTTAAGTTAACTGATAGCAAGGTTGTAAGTTGAATTTATTCCTAGGAACAAATGCCAGAGAAGAACCAGGAATGACCAGTTTTGCTAAATCAGCAGCAGCAAAAACAAGGGGGGAAAAGTGAAAATTAGGTCATATTGCTGAGGAGAATACCATAGAACACAACAGATTGCTACAGACAAAAACAGAGGAATCAAGACCCAAATGAAATACTACTAGTAAGGGAGATGAGGAGACATACCGTAAGCACTTTAGAAACAGGAGTTAGACCTTGGAAAGCACCAGTTTACTAGTGAATAGAGGAAGAAAGTTCCTGTTAGCCAAGGGATTAATCATGATCACTTACAAAAGTTAAAGTTCATTATCTAACAAAGGCATTATATCGTTGATAAATGTTTTCAAATCAGCCTGGCCTAAAGAAATTCATTCTGCTTCAGCCAGTTCTCAGAGGTCTGTCATCTCAACAGTTTTGTGCCTTCCTTTGAAACTCAGAGGGGGTAGTTTTCCGAAAGATGAAAAACTGCAGACACAGTATTTGTTTTTAAACAGGAAAAAAGATGAATCAGAGAATTAGAGACTTACCCAGCCCTAGAGAAATGCAAATCCAAACACAAAAGCATACAGCTTCTGAAAACGCAGAAAATGACAAGGAGATAACAACAGCAAACGGATTTGTAAAGTGCAAATTATGCCAACCCAGTCCAATTTCCATCTACAACAGATTACCACGCTTTGCAGAAAAGGGAGAAGTGGTAAAGATCGTGTATTAGATTTCAGGAAGACTTTTGTCACAGACTCATGTGATACTCATCAGAAAGTTGAGCAAACACAGGCAAGATGAAAGCTCTGCCATGAAGTTTAAAAGCTGCACTCGGGGCACTTATCAACTGTTCATCAATAGTCTGGAGCAGTGATACAGATGGGACTTTGTGGGCACCTGCTCTGGGCCTGCTAGTAGTCAATATTTTTATTACCAGCTTAAATAATGGACTGAAAAGTGTGATTATGATGTTTGTACATAAGATGAAAGAGGTTGGAAATATTTTGGTAAAAAGGATTAAAATTCCAAATGTTCGTGACAAATTGGAGAAACAGGGGGAAACAGTTTGGATTTCTGGAAGGATCTATGCATGCTTATGAAATTAAGGGAAAAAAAAACATAAGTTGATAAAAAATAATGGGAATGAGTGGCTAGAGACAGATACAGAAGCAAAAGAACTGAAAGGCAGGGACCGAGATAGGTACCCTCTGAGCTCTACAGGTAGACAACTATAATTTAGGAGACACACACAATCCATGCCATGGTCCACTTGCTTCCTTTAAGACCTCAGCTGCAGCAGTAGACTCTGTTCTGAGCACTGCTGTTAGATGCATTATTCCAAGAACAGTGTGGAGTTATTTGGAAGAGTCCAGAAGCAAGAACGAGAAGGCTGGAGGTCTGGAAACATGACCTGTGTGAGGAGTGTGATCAACCTTGCCTGCATTTGATGTTATTCTGTGATTTAGTGAAAGGCTAGAGGAACTGGGGTCTCTTTAGTCTTGAGAACAGTTAACTGAGAGCAGACATGATAGTTGCCTTCAGATGTATAAAGGACAGTTAAAGAAAGGGAAGGAATATTTTTGTCCTTGTTCAATGTGGGCTTAAAGGGCAGCACAGAACAGTATGGTTAAACACTGAAGAGAGCTCTCTAGTAGGGAAGCTAGTGAAGAAATGAAAGAGGTTTTCTCAGGGAATATGTGCATCCTCTATCTCCACGGAATTTTAAGAGCAGGATGGGTTACAATGGGAATCACAGAGGTTGCTCCTGGCTTTGTCAGGGAGATAGGTTGGATGGCTGCCCAGATCTCTTCTGTTCTGATTTTCAGTGGTTTTCATGTTGAAGAGGAACACAGAGCTTGTGTAAATCATGATTTTCTAGCATCAAGTAATCCCCAGGTTTAGTTACAAAGGCACTGCCTTCCACTGAAGCTGATTTCCAGGTTACCCCAGTTTTTCTTTAGAGTGAGTGGTGCTTCATTACCTTCAAACTTCATTGGCTTCTGTACTAAAAAACATCCGGTTGTGAATTCACCTTCACTACTCAATATCTCATCCTGTTCCAACACCTTGGGAAGGAAGCAGTAGATACCTACCTCAGTGCTCAGTCTGGTAGCCGGGCTCAGCATTGTGTCAAGCAGGTAAAAGACTGACGAGGCATTAAACCAGCACAGAGTTGCTGTGACTCTTTTATCAGTTGCCACGACAATTACGAATTTGATCATGCTTTCATGCCATCTGGATCTTCATGTTTCACCCTTATCACAGGGTCCTGAATTACTCTGTGCTCAGTTACTATCACTTTGTGGAGTTTTTCAGGCTTGAACCTTATTAGCATCTTGTCTCTACCATTTATCTGTGGGAGATAACTTCTAAGAGACCTCACTGGCTAACGTTTTAGCAGATATTTTAGATGAGTACATAATCTCATCAATGCTCTAAAAAGACTTTCAGCTTTTTTCCCAGGTTTTGCATTTCCTGCTCTAAATCTGTAGCCCCACGTTGTTGGATGAGTTCCAGTCTTTTCAAGCTCTGCTCCTGGTTCTTCTGTCATTATTTCTAGAAACCTACCGAGCTTCACTTGCTAATCAGTCATTCACTGTCTCTCCTGTGGCTTGTTCTCACCTAACATCCTGTTGCAGTTTTAGCATAACGTTAGCTCTTTCAGAAGAAAAGAGAAGTACAAGAATATATAGAATATAACACTCCTACAAAGGGCGTAAAAGGAAGGGAGGTAGTCACAAGGGCTTATGAACAGACTGAAAGATCAGAGAGAAAGTTTGGGGGCTTCAGCTGAGCAGTGAAGGCTTCAGTGGAGACATCAAAGTCTGAGCTGAAAAACACATCAATGCAGTTTGTGAACCAGTCCTCATGTCAGCACCTGTAAGCCCCAATGAGTTATTCCATGTAGGTACCTACTCCATGTAGGCACTGATCCCACTCTGCTCACTTTAAAGGGAGTCCAGGGTGAGCTGTTCGCAGTCAGAGAAGTCATGTGGCATTTGGTTAGCTTAACGATACTGAAAGTCCTACAGGAAGATGTATAATGCTATGGCAGTTTGCCCGTGCTTCTGCCCTAGGACCCAGTAGATATATAGTTCTTAGAAGACAAGAGTATAGTCAGTGTCCTTTAGATTCTTCTAGAAGTAAGGAATACACATTTCCTCTTTCTCCAAAAATTCGTCAGAGAAAATCTGTTGTTAGAGTATTGCCTGAAGTAGATGTAATGTACTAGATGTGTAATCTAGTCTATCAAGAAGTCTATAGATAGTCTACTAGATGTCTGATCTAGTTTATACTAATTACTAGATGTGTAGTGTAGTCTAAGCAAAAACACCTACCTCAAGCAACCAGACAAGTAAAGACACAGGAAAAACCTACCAAAGATTTCTGTCTCCACTGATAGACATCAGTGAGATATCAGCTGAGCCTGCTGCTCAGCCCACTGCAGAATGGTTCTCACCATGATGTCTTTGGGAAGATCTTAGTATCTGTTAGGTTTTTAATTTGCTTACTGTTCTGAAACAGCAAAACCAGAATTGAAACAGCTGCACAAAATGGAATTCCTTTTCTCCGCTTACAACTTCCCCAAAACAAAATAAACTCTCCCAAGATATTTTTGCTGAATCGGCCGCATCCTTGCTGGAGCTCCTCTCCCATTTGTGTTAGAAGAATCCTGCAGCTGTCCACGTTGCAGCTGGCATTGCCATACCCAAGCTCAGGGTGAAGAGGGATACACAGTCACAGAGAGCAGGAGCTCAGCTGCTCACTATGGGATTTGCCAAACTAACTACTAATAGCCAACATCAGATGCTTTCTCTTTCACTGAGAACCAGACCCCCAGCTGAAGAAATGTTTCCTTCTGCACTAGTCTTTTTTCTCCCTAGGAGTCTCTGCTAGATGGGACCAGACCTCTCTGATGGTCCGCATGACACCCACAGTGCTCCAGTGAATGCTTCATGTTGAAAACAGCCTTTCCAGGGCTGCTTAAGGGGAAAATCCTTTGTTTTAAAAGCCTGTGAGCTAAAAACATGAATAGAATTACTTTTCTTTAGGAGGTTTTGAAGATTGAGGCAGGGGAAGGAGCTGGGCTCCTGCTGCTGCCTCTAGAAATGGCTCAGCTGTGCTACTGCTGGGGAAAGGCTGGAGTCTCTGCTCCACTTCTTTGTGCTCAGAATATCTTTTAAGACTTACAACAAATGATGCTGCCAGGAAATACTCTTCTGTTCAACATCAGGACACTGCTGTTCTGTACGGGAGAGCACAGCTCTCAGTTATTGGTCTGGGGGAACAGCTGATTTTTCAGTTTGACAGCAAAATTGAAAAATCAAGTGGAAAAAAGGCTTAGCTTGGCTCATACTGGAATATTATTTTTCTTGCTAAACAAAAAACAGTGTTCCATTCAGCAGGAAATATTTCATACGATTCCAAATGAAATGTTTTATTGTGTGCACTTGTCAGAAAAGCCAAGAAAGTAAAAGGAGAGATACACAAACACAGTATCAAGCCCAAGGACTGCAGCTTTTATTGCTGGGAGATCCTGTTCTTCCTTTGAAAAGTCTTCCCTCCCGGGAGGACCTAGCCACAATTGCACTTGAAATCCACTAATGTCTGTACCCTGTTCTGCAGTGCTGAGGGGAAATGATGAACATCTGTATATTAAGAAAATGGCCCTATTCCTCGCTAGCTGCCAATTTTAAATGCCCTCAGGACATCATTCTGGCCATGGGGATAAACTGGCACATGAGCAAAGAGCTTACAATTAAAATGTATACTTATTTTAGGACTTTAATTTACGCAGATGAATATTAAAGCATTTACACGGGAGGAGAGTATCTATAATGCTTTACTTCCTTTTTTCCCCCAATTTCTTTATCTAACCAGAGGCAGAGAAGCATCAGCTTACTTGGTGAACTTCTGAACCTCTGTAAATGCGAAGTGGCTTAAACTATTATGAAAGAAGGTAATATACTGACTTCCAGTATGAACTTTACTCTTAGCTGGGAATTCCAAGGGCACAAAAGAGGTAAGAGAAATGCCTTTTCTTAATCTAGCTGGCAAAGCAATTCACTTGTATTCAAACCAGTTGAACAAACCCGAGGGAAAAGATTTTTAAAGGTAATTTGATAGCTGAAGTATGCTAATATTGCCTCAAAAGAAATAATCAATAGGGGACAGTAACAGCTAAGAATACAAGGGGAAAGATATTGTAATAAATTAAGAGAGAACTTAAATAATGAGAAGCCTTTAGAAGTACTCCAACAAATGTCAGTGTGTATCTCTCCTCAATGAGAGTGAAACCTGAACTATCTCTCTACCCCAGAAGGTGAGATGTGTTATTCTCTGTACTATAGGAAATAAGCGACTATGGATGTAACCGCTATCTTGTGTTCCTCATTCACAATTTGAGAGCAGATGTCCTTAAAAAAAAAACAAAAGTATCACGGAATAGAAGCAGCACAGCCTCAGTGGGTTGAGATGGACCATTGTTAAACAAAGTAAACTTACCTTTCCACAAGGAGATGGATAGCACACTTGTGATCGTTGGTATACTGCATGTATCAGTTAACAGCAGAGCATCACTTAGACATCATCCTCAAGGATTTTGTGTGTTTGCCTGACCCAGCATCACAAACAGCAGTGGCAAACCCTCCTCTGATGTGATGAGCTTGGACAGTGGATGGCCATTGTCAGGCAGCAGTGCCAGAAATACAGCTCAGAGGCAGGAAGGGACAAGGTGGCCTCTGCAAGCCCTGGTCATATACTTAAAGGCTGGAAGGGTTCTCTGGAGGTCTCCAGTCCAATCCCCACTGGAGACAGAATGGACTTTGTTAAAGATGCTCATGGACACGTCTGGTGACTCTTGACTGGGAAAAGATCTCCTGCAGGAAACACTTTGAGGCTTCTGTTAGCTCCTGGTCTCTGTTCAGAGGAGCTAACAAGTTGGAGGAGCTGCTGTGAGCAGTCATCCAAAAGAAAATCTCAACGACAGAGTCTGCAAAGGTGAACACCATGGCATAGCTTATAGAAGAGAACAGGACTGCCCTGGAGGAAGCTTGAAGGACTCTGCTTTTCCCACCTCAACCCAGAGCAGCAGTTATTCAAGAGGTGGCGGCTGGCACCCAGGAGTGACATCTCCTACGTAAGAAACACATAAACACTGTTTAGGGTGGGCAGGGGACTTATTTGCAAAGTGTTTTTTGATGGACTCTGCCCTGTGCAGAGCTGAGAAGGCACCTGGAAAGATAAATTTATTACTGAAGAGCTCCCATGGGCTTGCATGGAGACATAAATACAAGCCAGTTGAGTGATTCAGTAGGGACTCACTGCAGACACGGACTGGCATGACACCAGCCCTATTCCCTGTCTACTACCAGGTCAGTTTGCGCTAAGCCCATGTGAGAGTAGAGATATAAATAGGTGTGTGATACCTTGTAGTGAGGTTATCGAAGACCTGTCCCAGATGCTGGTGAAAATAATTCTCCATACTTAGCTGCTCTTTAGTGTCTGGGCCCAGAAGCATAGAGAGAAAGCTTTTGCCCCACTGGACTGCAGCACAAAAATGAGTTGGTCACAGTATTGATGGAAGATGCTTCTCTTCTTGGAAAACTGCCCTGTGAGTGAGAATAGACTGAAATGGGATGAAAAAAAAAAACCCTTATCACTAAAGCAGAGATTTTTCTTTCTCTTCCAGCCATGAAAAAGCCACAGAATCCAGCGAACAGCACAGGCTGCTTAACAATTCCAGACTAACACAGAAACCGCAAGGATAAGCCAACATATGGACCTTACATTTTGCCATGGTTTAGCAGAGCTTAATTGGATCATCCATTTTTCCAATATTAACATATCAGGGCTGCTGCTAATCCCTTGGGAGGTCCTGTATGTTGCAGATTAAAGCACTTTTCACAATCTGCATGACACAGTTGGCTAAACAATATTAAGAAACGAAGCTGCCAAACATTTAACTGCTAATTTAATGTGATTTCACAAAGTCTGATGCTTTCTGCGGGTGCTGTTGAGATGCATGAACCCACAGGTAAATTCATCAAGAGAATATGCCCAAAAGAATCTAAGTGTTGCAGGGGATGCCTTACTTTAATTTAAAATACTGCTTCTTCACTGCAGCTGGAAGTGCATTATTGAGATTTATTCTAACAGAAAGAAAAAACTCTTTGAAGTATTGGTCCTTTTCTCAAAGAGAACATACACTGCTCACAACAGACTACACTTCCGAGCTGCTTCTGCGTTCTGACCAATGACGACATTATTTCATTTGTTGCAGCTACATACTCAGCACAAGCAATTCTTTATTTAAAAGCTGACATCTAGATCGACATTCTCCCAAATTCAGATATGTGGATATGAATCACATGGATTCAGATCCCTACCAAGGGATCAGATCCACTGTCAAACAGCAATAGGTCAGAACAAACTGGTGTTTGACAGACTGGACAAGTTATCAGACAGCGTTAGTAACAAAGCTCGATGAGAATCAGTTTGTACCGTGTGAGAACTCAATCCACTTCTACAGCGGTTTAGGCCTATAAACACCCTTCAGGGCAGGGTGGTGATGGATTTTTCTAAGTGACATTTAAAAAGAAAACAAAGCTCACAAAAGAAAGTTAACAATAAGAAACATCTAAAATTACACAGGGAGGAGATCAATGAGCAGACCACTGAGGGGAATCCAATACTCTGAAGATTTAATTCTAATTACTATAGATTCGTGGCACTAACTAGTCATTTCTCCTCCATTTCAAAATGTATCTTTGCTACAGATAATTACACTATGATAATTGTAAAGATTCCTCATATTGTTAACTCATGTGGGTCTCTGCAGGGGAAACAGTAGGACAGGAAGCTAATATCATGGCTGTACTACTTTGACTATGCACGCAAATAAGCCAGAAGAAAATGCAATTTAGCATCACAGACATTCAGCAGCCTTGTGTTTGATTACCCTTACTATTTTATACATGCATCTTGTAAATCATCATATTAATCTCTCTCAAGTCAACACGGCGCTAATAAATAAACGGATACAATACCCTTGGCTAATCACTGCACTGCCCTGAGCAGAGTAGAAAAGCCAGACTCTCAGGGTACGGCTTCTTCCTGGTGACAATCACTGGAGAATGCTTCAGGGGAAGAATCGAGGGAGAGATGGATTAAAGGTAAGGATTTTCCCATGTTGATGATAAAAAAAAGAGGAAATCCTGCTAAGAAGTAGTTAGAAACAAATGGAGAACACTACAGAGAACAACCTCATACTGCTGTGTAAATTCATTGTGTGTTCACTTCTTTAATGTTGTCTGCAATCCTGATTTCCCCATCTCAGAAAGACAGCTATAAAACTGGCAAGACAACATAGAAGAGGGCAACAGAGATGATGAAAAGTACGAAAAGACATCTGCGTAAGAAAGAAAGAGGTGAACATACCATGAATCTCCAGCTTGGAAGAGAGGTGACAGTAGTTTGTCATTTCTTCTAGGATGAATCCTGAGCTACCAGCTGGCAGGCTCAAAACTAGCAGAGAGAAAGAATGCCTCCACACTGCTGGAAAACATGTTCAAAAGGGGTTGCACGGTTTAATGGAAGAAAAGGGTCGCCTGGGCTGGCCATCCAGGCAAAAGAAGCCCTGAAAAAACAGGCAGCAGGGACACAGCCTCAGAGAGGATGAAAAGAGAAAGACTTTTCCTGGGACCAGACAATACTGCATGGAGTTTGTTTGCATCCAGGAAACTTCAAAGGTTTCTGGAGTCGGAGCAAGCCTGAAAGACAGAAAAGAGAGGGGAGGAAGGAGATTTGTTAAAAGTACTTTCACTTCTGTCTCACTCTGGTTTGAAAATGCTCATTGTTCCACTTGGAGGGCTCTTTTCTTTGTTCTCAATATAAGCATTTTGGTGGTTGGGGCATGCTTGCTCAAAGGAGGTAGTTCAGACAGATCCAGCAGAAAGCTCTCTTTGACCTGGGCTCCTATCACACATCCCCACTAAATTTTTCAACATCAAGCTTTTTACCTCCCTTCCACTGAACTTCCTCAAGGGATGACCCAACCAACAAATCAATCTTGTTTTAGAATAGTATCTTCAGAGCTATTAAAATCACCTGCAGGAGGATCTGGCAGGCCTCCCACTATTCACAGCAGTGCACTGTACAACCATTCCAAAGGCTCCTGCACAAAATAACTGATTTTACTCAACATACGGTTGCGCCTGCGCCTTCCCTATTTGCATCCTTCCAGGTATCATCAGTAAGTGAATTAGTTGACATCCACAGTGTACCCAAAAGAATCACAAGAATAGCTTAGTGGGGCTGGGGTGACATACAGGAAGACAGATGCCAAGAGCACAGTGACTTACTGGATTTTTCTTTCCGTAAGCATTGAAATCTGGTTAGCAGGTCACAGTCTGATCCCTATCCCTTAGCTAATGCCTCTTCCAGTACATTCTGCACTACAGCCCTTTTAGGTGATTGATTATTCAATGGCAAGAAGAGCGGACATGCAGGCAGATACTTCCTTTTAGAAGGGGAAAGCTGAGCTGGGCTGTATTATTAGCTAGAAACATTATCAAACCTGAAGAACAGCTCTAGGAGCCAGAAACTTTGACACTGTCTTCAATTTAGAATGAGGTTTTGCAGCAGCCCCACCAGAAGCTGCCTCGAAAATGGAGGATGTTCCCATTCTGTCTGCGAGCTGACAGCATCCATCCTCTAGCACACGTCGTTTCTCCCAGCCTGTTCTGGTGCAGGAGCTTGCTCTGCAGCTCTCCTTCCCTATGTTGCCTCCTGCTTCCCCAGCCTTCCTTCCTGGCCACCTGCTCGTTCAGCGCTTCCTCACCCAGCAGAGAGAAGCCCAAGGGCAGTGCAGAGAGCCCCAGGACATGGTCTCAATCCCACTGTGGTTGCCACCACTCAGCCCTTTGTTTCAGCCATAGGAGCCCCACTTCCTTATTTTTCATCCCCCCTTGTCACTCTCCTTACATGACCAGCCCGTTTCATCCAGAGAAATGTGCTGTCAGAAAAACATCAAGACTGGTCATGACAACAAAAGCCCTCCTCTGGCTTAAAAAAGCACTGGGGAAAGAAACCCAGTAATGAGATGTGGCTGCAATTCACCCTCACTGCTCTGCGCTGTAGGATTCACCCTGCTGCCCTGCACTGGCTGGCTCAGTGGCACAGAGCTCTGCCTCCACACAGGAGGGCAGACAGCTCCCACGGTGCCGTTGGGCTCCATTCCCCGCAGCAATGATGCATCATGTTCAGAACAAGCACCACTTCTCCTGAAAAGCCTTCATCTGTCAGTGGCATCGATCTCCTGCAGCCTTTTGATTTACTTGTTTAATTGAGCTGTTGGAGACAGGACTTCAGCGAGGCTGTGTCCACTCCAGCATTTCCCCTCCAGGCATGTGACTTCCCAGCACCTGGTGGGATGTGCTGAGGCAGCATTGCTCACATTAAGTAATGAGGAGCTGCATTATTAATCTGACCTGCCAGGCAGGCAGACACAGACGATTCCAACGCAGCAAGTTGGAACCTCCTTGGAAAGTCACTGTAACTTGTGGGGCTAAAGAAACCTGTTTCTCACTTTAACAAAATTACCTCAACCAAGCCCCTGGGAAATGCTGCTACCAAGGGACAGCAGAACTGGAAACCAGTGAAAGAGATTTAGACACATACCACTACTGCGCTATGGTTTAAGTCATTTTAGAAACTGAAGCAAATGAGTCTAGATACTAGAATCGCAGAATCAGGATAGTTCACACTGTAAGGAACCTTCAAAGCTCATCTAATCCAGCTCCCCTGCAATGAGCAGGGACATCTTCAATTAGATCAGGCTGCTCAGAACCCTACAACCTGGCCTTGAATGTCTCCAGGGATGGTGCATCCACTACTTCTCTAGGCAGCCTGTGCCAGTCCTAGAATATCAGCATGGAAGTCCTTGTTGGAGGCTCCTGGTATAGTATTTTGTGATTCTGTATAGTGTCAGTAAGATAAAGATGTGTCTGGGTCTCTAAAAGAGACTGGCTGGGCTTATATATTCACTGGAGTTTCAGGTTCCTCACTAAGCAGGATGTACTTCAAATGGTATTCAAGGAAGTTAATCTTCTTTTGTCTTCCAAACCCTCCTGTTTGGATCCTAGGTGGTGCATGTGATTTTATAGCATTTTAATGAAATTCTCATTAAAAAAAAGAAAAGCAGAAGCTGGAGTATGTCAGGATCTTCCAGCCCATTTACTGTGCTGCTGCATTCAGAAAACAGGCATGCTGCTAAATTCTCTGTCCATCCTGACCTTAACACATGGTCACCAACACTGAGGCCCACTCCCTGCTCTGAGGATGATGCCTGTTATTCTTCACCAGCAATTCCAGGTCCATAGACTTTCATACCAGTGCGTGCTTTATTCTCCTCCCAGCCACGGCACAATGTCTCCCTGGAATGACCCTTTGCAATGATCGTTTGTGGACCCTGAATAAATCTTTTCTGTTCTTCGGCCTCCTGAGAGGACACAGCTACTGAGCAAACAGGAGAGGAGAGTGAATTCCACTGTTCATCAGCCAGGGTAAATTCCAGCTCCAGCTTGTAAACAGGCAAACAAGACCAGGTAGCCTGGGAGAAGCACAGCGCTGACAGAAGGGAGCATTATAACCTTTCTCTATATAGCACAAGCCAGAAACAAACCCACACTACCCAAGGAAAATCCAGCTTGAAGTATTTCACAAAAGCAGACCCTCCACTGGAAGCCTGTGGTGCTGCCATGTTGAACAAAGCTCTGCCCCACTCCAGAGGATGAAAGCCTCTAACCAGCGTATTCTGGGAGGCAGAGCTCTGGATCTGCAGTATTACATGTTCCTTCAGGCTGGATGCTGTAATGCCCATGACTCCTCAGGCCCCAGATTTTTGGCTCTTTCTGAATGTGTTTTGGTGTGGGAATCCTGAATATGCACCATATTGCATTGATGAGCTGAAGCCCAGGATGACATCTCATGTATTTGGACCTCAGCATCCTCGTCCTGAGCTCCACAGGCAATTGTAACCTGAGGCGTTCTGCTGTTCACTATTAAGCACAGCTACTGTGAATAGCCAGTCAGCTGCTCTGCTCTGCTTGCTCAGGGCAGTGGTAGATGCCAGGCACTTTCCTTCCCCTTGGGAAGTCATGCTCCAGTGTCCTGTCCAGTGATAACACAGTGCTCCAGCTGTCCTCTCGCAGCCAGCTCCAAATCCTGCCTCCTACAGCAGCACTGGGCATCAGATCAACTTTCTGTGCTGGAAGGAGCAAAGCATCATGCAAGGGAGTGGGAACAGTTTGGGGTGATTAAAGTTATTACTGGGCCGCTCAAGAGAGCACAGGGATTTATCAGCTGGCAAATGTTGGATTAGGAGGTCTCAGAGTTACCCACTCCATGCCAAGAACCTCTCAGGCCATATGCTGAAAGGACTTGGGCAGAGAAGGATTAATTGAAAGCAGGCTTGTGCAGTAAGTTAAAGTGAAAAATCACTCTCTAAATGAGGGAAGATCCCAGGGACTAAACAGAGTGATTATAGAGGCTGGTGCTTAGCCTTTAGTTCAACAGATTCTGGATGTTCTCTTTATTTATAAGGCTAAAGCTAGCCCTCTCCTCACCCTGGACACAGAGTAAATTAAAGCTGCCAGAACCCCTCAAAGCCTGGAGCAGCCAAACTAACCCTCCAGTGTGCGAGTCAGAGGGGTTGCTCATGGAGATAGTGCAGGTTTTTGCAGTCTGAAGAAATCAGAATACATTTCTATCTATCATCAGGTTTGAAAGTGCCTCAGAATTCGCTGGGTATTGGAAACAGGGTTAGAAATCACAGCAGCACTGTTGTTGGCAGGGGTTTGGCTGTGCCACAGGTTAGGTAGAACTGCTGAAGAAAGCAGGGAAACCTATGGTAGGCATTCCCGGTCCCTGTGGTCTCACGTCCAAGCTGTGTGGTGTTCTGTGTTGGTTTTGTTTCAAGTTGCTGAATACGATGTAATTTTCCAGTCTACACTTCCTGGAGGCTCCCACACTTCTGGGGGCTCGGGGAGGTGGAGGGACAATTCATAGAAGAATCCAGTGCCCTTATGGCACTGCTTTTCCATGGCTAAGTTCCATGTGATGCAGTGACAGTGGCGTAGATGCATTGACTAGCACATGGCTGGCTGGAATTAGACCCTGTCCTTAAATTAGCATCCACAGGTTCCCCATTGCTGGCACTGCAGGTGTCATATTGATACTGTGAGTGCTCATGAAAGACTGGCAAGGAAGCCCTGTGAAATCACTGCAGTCTGTTTCAGTGCACCCGGCCTCTGGAGTTCCAGACTCCAACAGATCAACCCAGCCCTGCAGTCTCAGAGCTTCCTCAAAGGAACATGCCCAGGCTTTTGCAAACACCGCATATGCTTTATCACTGTCATCCCACATCAGGGATGAACAGGAATGCAGATCCCAAAGGTCCTGGAGTGTAGAAATCTTGACTGCTGCAAGGGCCTGCCTGAGAGGATTTGGATTAGCACACAGCACTGTAGAGTCTCTTCATTTCCAGGAAGCTCCTTTCTTTTTTCCCCTCAGGCACAGGTTACTCAGATGAATGTTCTCTGCAAGGAGAGAAGTGCAGCAGAGACCCCTGTTTGAGGACACATGGTCCTAGGAGGCTAAATGCCACAAGCCTTTGGCAGGGTCTCCTCCCACTACAGCTGGTATCATCAAACCCGTGATGCCAGACAACCCCACTGGCTTTATCTCCATCTCCCTCAATTGTCCCAGCTGTAACACTGGGCTCATCACAACCCTCCCTTCCCCACAGCCCTTGTCCTTGGCTCTGCTTGTGCAAACCCTGGGCAACCAGCCTGTCCCGACCAACAGCACCAGTTGATGGACACCTGCAATTCTTTACTGCTACACAGATTCCCAGCATGGGTGTGCACATTCAGGCAACTGCACGAAGGCATCATTTAAACAATTGCAAACAACAGCTGGCTCCCCAAGAAGAGGGTGAGGGATGCTGCAGGAGGCTGTAATGCTCAAACCCTCCACCTCAGGAGTCCTTTCCTTCTTGCAGTGTGCTTACAGTGATCCAGAAGTCTTGCCCGATTTCATCCTCTCTGGACAATCAATGTCTGGTCTCAGCCAGGTCTTCACTTTTACCCATTACCCATGTGAAGGTGACAACAACTGAATGGTTGTTACACTGTTCTGAGTACAGGGGCTGTGCACAACAGGATGGGCAGGATTAGGCTGTGGTTTGACCACCCTTCTTTTTGCTGGCTGCTAGGCTTACTAAGCCATGTTGTCTGCTCAGCCTCTGCTCAGACTGCAAAACCCTTCTGTTCAAGGGCTTTAACGAGCACCATGTGGAAGCACTTTGCTTTATTAAACTAGAGATTTAGGTCAAAAAGAGTCAAATAACTAATTCTCAAAGCTCTCTATCCTCTTATTGAACTCCTGCTTTTAATGCCGTCTCTCCCTTTCTATTCCAGCCAGCCGATCACAGCGCTTCTGATTACACGGGGATCTCTGCTAGGAGCCATCTTTTCACACATCCCTGGGCATAGTTTCTCGAATGCAAAATAGAATTAAGCCAGCAATTTTTTTCCAGTGAATGGAAAAGCCAGAGGGATTTTGAGAACATTCTGAAAGGTTCTGACCCTTCTCTCAGACATGAAACAGGGAAACCTCCACTGGAGGAAGATGATGTTTCTGACAACTTAAATGGGAGCACAGCTACACAAGCACTGCACCTCAGAGTAGCTCTTTAGGGGATTTACTACCATGAATACTTGCTGTCTGGCTTCTCAAAGTACTTTCTTGCTCCATCATTGGTTTCTTTAGCCTTTGCCCTTTAGGTACAGCAGCCTGCAATGCTGTGTCTGTCTACAGGTCTAGGTTGGTGAGGCCTTTGACATATTTAACCTTCTTGTGTTACGTTTAAACCATATTACAGATGCTGTAAAGTCACCTCGAGGACTGTAAGGAGGCAGCAGAGTAGAAATAGTTGTTCTTCATCACAGCCTAAACCCTGAAGCTCTCTACAGGTACTGAGTGGGTTTATTTGCATCAAGAACCTTCCAGTGCCATTCCGGGTGGGAAAGAGGCAGCTCTGAGGTGTGTTTGTCAGGCGAGGAAATGAAGTGTCTTGGTCAATGGACAGCTCATGGGAGCCAAAGTACAGGCTTGTAGCACAGTGAAAGTCCAAGTCAATGAAGGCACCCCAGGCCACTGCAGCCATGGAATTAAAATCCAAATGAAAACAAAACAGAAACCACAAAGAAGCAAATGAAACCACCCAACTTCATGAAAGTAACCCAAAGAGTAGATATGGTTGTAGCAGATAAGGTGTAAGACCTCTTCCAGGGACGTCACACAGGGGCAGAGGGGAGGTTACGCACAAGGCTGTTCCTACCCTGGTATTGCTCAGCTCTGGTAACTACTGCATCCTGAAAACCTTTTGAAGATGAAACCCCTGTGTCCAGAACTGCTGCTTCTCAGGGATTATTCACGTGTAACGTCCATGACAGATGTTTATTCCCCAAGAAGCTGGAGGTTTTTCCAGCCTCCCTTTGCTCTCCTCTTCATCTTCACCATCACCACCACCAAATTCTGACCGAAACAACAACTCTGATTGGAAAAATAGAAAGCACCAAATGTATCTTCTAATTTTGTTTCTCTCATAATGCTTCGCAATGCTGTAAGTAATGTTACATTAAAAGTCTTGTTCATCTGATCTTATTTTTATTATAACACATTTTCTGCTCACCCAGTTAATGCTGTTTGAAATAAACCTGATCCTGGGAGCTAATTGGCATAGTGATATGAAGTTTGTGGTTCATGCAGCAAAATGCATCATTTCAGTATCTGCAAGAATAACATAAATCCCTGCACACATTTCATCCTAAAGGCCGCAAAATCTGCTCACAGTGTTCTTATCTCAGTGGATTAGCAAGTTATCAGGCACTGTCACTATCATCTGAATGGAGATAAGGTGCAGCAAATCCTTCCCTCCTGCTCTCTGACACACAGTATTGGCACAAATAGGAAGCCTAGGAGCAGAGAGTAATCAGCAGTCCTCTGAGGACCCTAAGCTGAATATGAATGCATTAAAGAGATAGTCAGCTCCCTGCACAAAGGCAGAGCAGCCTTTCCTCTATTGATCTGTAAGGCAGACACTGTACTGAGTATTAAGCTATTAGTTGTCAGGAAGGTGCATGTGTAATGTAACATATTAGCATCTTACAAGAGCTGCTGTCAAGAAAAGCGAGAGCAGAACAGATCCAGCCTAGGCACTGTAGGCATCTTCCACACCATGTACCAGGTTGCTTTGGAGACCAATGTTGGTCTTCAAAACAGAACATACTGGCACAGAAATGAGACAGCCCAGATGGCTGTTAACAGCCAGGAGCAGCCCTACTGCTTGTCAGTCCTGCGCATGGAGGCCTTTAAAGCATGCAAAGTATATTAACAGTGAATGCGGTAGCTCTTGGAGAAGCTAAAAGCTTTCTTGCCCTGTGGAAAGTAACATCCAGAAGTGAAGTCTCTTTTTTCTAGCTCTTCACAGGCAAAACTATTACCATAGTCACATTTGGAAGCTGCTTGCTTGCATTCCCTGAGATGCAGCCCAAAGTAAAGGGGCAGACAGCATCCCTATGACAGGCAGATGGTAGCCTGGCAGTTTGTGGGCTGCTTACAAGGCAGAGATTTGCTCCTGAATTTGGATGTGGCCAAGCCTTCATTGCCGAGTGTCCACTACACACCTATTCCTTCTCCCAGTTACTTTCTTCAGCTAACTCCACTAGCTGTTATTAAAATACTTGTCCTCTGAAGCAGAAGTGCTCAGTATCCCTGGCTTTTCCCTTAAATACATCCTGGTGTTCCCAGTGTTCTTCCTCAGCTGGTAAGACCTGGTCAGGTTGGCAAGCCCAGTTCCACTGCATTTCAAGATACAGACTTACAAAGATGCACTGCCACATTTTCCTACTTTGTATGTATTTTACTTCTAGTACTACATGATCTATCATCATCTGATTACTGCTGCAGGATTAAGTTTTTCATAGCCAGTGAAAACAGATGGCACCTGAAGTTTCTACCATACCATATATTTTTAGACACTACCTCGGTTTAAAATCTTAGTCAGACCTTAGACTTTTGGGTTATTACTATCGTCTTTACATCTTTATTCACTTCTGTCTACCCCCCTGGCATCAGGCTAAGGCTGTCTCTGCATCCTTACTGCTACAAGAAGCTGATTTTTTGGTAACATTTGGATTTCCTGATGAGCAGTGGTATAGACCCCACAAATGTCCTCATTCTGTTCTGGCTTGCAACATGGAGGTTCATATTTATGTCCTGAGCATATGGGTCCTGAGCCACCCTTATATCATGCTTTTCTGATTATATGTGTGATGGCTACAGTATAGGCACAAGATTCCACATGCCTGGTCTGTACTTTATGACTGTTATAACTCACCGAGCCAAGTCTAATTTCACTTATTAGATTTACAGTTCAAGAACAGAGATATATTGGTAGCAAAGGCCTATCCAAAAGTGTCATTCAGTGCTTCTGGGTACCCATCTCTTCTGTGTTCATATAGGCGGAATATGCTACCAATATCCCACCTGCACAGAAGTATCATTTGGACAACGGGAATTCACAGCAGTCTGCCTTTACCTACGTCCTGCTCTATGCTGTAGTGAGGAGCAGCTCAGCTGCTGCAAACAGCCAGCAGACCAGCTTTGCAGCAGCACTGCCTTACCTACCTGCTGTAGGTGTCCGGTGCTACATTGCACGGTAACACTGACTGCCCTGATGGGCCAGCTCTTCCAGTCTCTCTTACTTAACCCGGGACTCTGGCCAGCCATTCAACTTGCTGAATGATGGAGGTCTGCAACCTCCTCTCCTTGAGCTGTAGCCACTTGCTCCCTCTGTGTTAAATCTATGTATGTTTTAGAAGATAAGAACAGCTACAGCAAAACCTGTCCCCAGACACCCTCATTTGAGAATACTGACAGAATGCTTTTAAACATGGACAATTACTCAGCCCACAGACCTTTGGCAGTACTGGGAGCCTAGAGCATGGGCCAAAATTGTTCCAGTTGACCTGAGGGGGATTTTTTACAAGAGCAGGTAATGACAGGCCAAGGGGAATGGCTTTGACCTGCCAGAGGGGAGGCTGAGCTGAGCTCTTAGGCAGAAGCTCTTCCCTGTGAGGGTGCTGAGGCGCTGGCACAGGGTGCCCAGAGAAGCTGTGGCTGCCCCATCCCTGGCAGTGTTCAAGACCAGGTTGGACACAGGGGCTTGGAGCAAGCTGCTCTAGTGGAAGGTGTTGGAGTTGGAGCTGGAGGAGCTTTAAGGTCCCTTCAACCCAAACCAGGCTGGGATTCTGTGACAGATGAACACGAAGTAAAAAAAAAAAGGCTTCCAACATGGAGAAGCAGAAAGTGTGTACAGAGGAACTAGGAGTAGAGTAGTGCCGGAAGATTTCAATACAGCTTTGTTGCTTTGTCATGAGACAAAGCATAGTGCTTTGTCAGATGGAGATATCAGATTAAGCATTCCTAGGTTACACCAAAACCCACCATCAAGTGAAGAAGAACAGAAGAATTGGTCACAGGCAAGTGGTTATAGTGGAATAAACTTTTCACAGCAAGAACCTACTTGGATGCAATCAGGCTGGTTTTGGGTAACCATAGCATAGATCTGCTAGGCTGAAATTCATATCTGATCTGTTCAGAGTGAGGGCAACACATCTGGCATGTCCATTTATCACTTCTGTAATGGTGCAGTTTTGAACTAGTGATTAAGTGATATGTATTTAGCTGTTCCTCAGCATCATCCAATGGCCAGAGCTTGCTCTCTTCTATATCCACCAGTTTAGCTGATCCTTCCACTGCTCTAGCAGTGACCTGTACCTAATTTCACTGTTACTGTCCTCATCACAGGGGTGCTTCTCTCTGTTGTTTGTCTGGGGGCTTATTTTAACTAGTCGCCACAGTTACAGTTCATAGAGCCAAGCCAGTTTGCTCATGGGCTCTGAACCCTGCTAAGGCTCCTCCTGGATCTGCTGTAGTAATGGCAGCTCCTGTCTAAATACCACCCTCTTTTCTGTGCTGCATCTTCTCTCATCTCAAAAGCAGCAGTCATCTGATGATGTGCTGTGGAGTGTATTTCATGCTAACCAGCTATGCTGAGTCCATTAGGACTGTTCATAAAGCTGCCCACTGGCCTGCAGACAGGTTGCACAGCCTAGCCTATAATTCAGTCCTGCAATAGCTCTGCTTGTTTGCCAGAAGCAACCTATCTGCCTGAACTTTGGCCATGCCATGCACTCAGGGCTTGCATTCAAAGCATGCTATTTGAAAGCTTTTTCCTTCTTTACACATGTGTTTGTTATGATTTTCCAGTTCTGTTCTCTGGTATTCTACTCTATTCTGCTGTACTCCATTCTAATCTGGACTATTCCATTAAACTTCCAGTTTCACTCTACTTACAATTCAGTACAAGCTGCTAGATTTTAAAGACATCTTGGGAGACTGTTCAGGTGGAAATATTGACTGTTTAAAGTAGATTCATGGCCCATGCAGCTCAGTAGCCTACCTCTGATCTCCCAGCAGGTAGATACGAAATAAAATGCTGCATCTTAATCCTAACCCTAAGAGTTTAAAATGGATTTAAGCCTTGCAGCACGCAGTTTTATAGCAGTTCCAAAATGCTCTTAACACCATCTGCGATAACTGGGGTTATTCTTAGTTTTCATATTTATTCCAGTCTTGGTTTTGAATGCAATTTATCATCTTTTGCCTTCCATAACCTCTTGTGAAATGAGTTCCACATTTCAATAGTCAAAACCCCCTCATCTGACTACACAGGTGTCTAATCTGTGCTTGCCTCCTTGGTCAATCTTTTTATCGGTGGAGATCTAGTCGATACAGTCAGCAGAGCATGAGGTGTGAGTTATCTCTGCCACAAATTGGTATCTGTATCTGGTCAGATGAAATGCTCCCTGAAATTGCCTATTTCCCCCTGCGGTCTTCAAGAGAAGCCTGCAGTAGCCAATTCAGGAGCAGATGTCTGTGCTTTAGATGTCTCTAAGCTGATGGAGCTGAATCCCATCTCAGTGTGCATAAGAAAATGTCATTTCATCAGTTCTGGATTTGCCATCTCTCAGTTTAATTGAAAAATATGTTTCTGCATGTGTCATGAGGCAGAGAGGACTTATCTGTACCTGAATGCTTTTTACAGACCTTTTTCTATTCATCTGTTCACCACAGGAGTAGTTCCTAATCTTTTCCAGACCCTTTTAGGGAGAGTTTCTGCAGGCCTTTATCACTGTTGGTGCCCCCTGGACACATAGCCTTTTAAAAATCCTGTTATGCTGCTACAATGACAGGTACAAGACCAAATCCCTTTCAAACACCCTTATTTGCATCTCTAGATAGAATCACGGAATCCCAGCCTGGGTTGGCTTGAAGGCACCTCAAAGTTCCTCCAGTTCCAAGCCCCTGCCACGGGCAGGGACAGCAGCTTGCTCCAAGCCCAGTTGCTCATAGGAGCTGTGCTCTAGTAATCTGACTCAGAACCTCTATGTCTAACTCCAGCACCCTCTCAGACTGTTGGAACTTGTAAATTTGATGAGCTCCTTCCAACACTGCAGTCCACAACTGAGTCTTGGCTTTAACTAGAGCGCTTTGTACTCCGGATGCTTTCTCAGCCCCTGGGCTTTGTCGTGCAGAGGTCTCTCCTCCTGCGTGCAGGCTGCAGGTTGTCAGTCACCCTGAGGATCAGCTCTGGAGGTCTGTCAGCTGCACACCCAAGGGAGCACACAGGCGGGCCCTAGGTCTCTCATCCTGCACCTACAGGGCATTCATACCTGGCTCCAAGCAAAAAGAGGCACAAGTGATGCTGGTGAAGCACGTACACTGCGTGCAGCCCAACGCTCTCCCCCTCCTGTAGTAAATGTCAACGAGACTTTAAACAAACAGGTAGCTTTGCCATTAATACACAAGAAGCCAGCTTTAACGTATAGCAACTGAAACAGCAACGCTGTCATGCCCTTTTTTTACAGCCTTTACCTTTGTCACAGACAAGCTACTGAAGCTAGAAGAGAGCCTTGCTTTTCTCCCGGTTTCTCCTTATTCAATTTGCCGAGTATTGATTTTCCTTTCGTTACTACCAGCAGAGCTTGAAATTAATAATTTCTATCTTATTTTGTCACTTGTGTGTCATCGATACTAGCAGGGCTGGACAACAGGACAAGCAAAATCAGTCAGGGAGATGAAAGTTAGTGAGGTGGCACAGAATGCAGCAGCCTGGGATCAGTGAGGAGATCGTGGAGCTTATCACAGAGTCTTCCTGGTGAGAGGTTGGAACTTCCTCCCTCACTGGATGCTGGGGAGGTGATTTACTGCAATTCCAGCTCCCTTACGGTGTGGCAGGTCCCAGTCCCAGCACAGCAATGAGAACACTTGCAGGGTGAGACTCCCTGCATGCTCATGATTATAACAACTGCAGTTGCTCCATTGATGTCCCTAAACTGGACCTTCAGGAAAACCCACCAGGAACTGTGAACAAGCATTTCTACTGTGACATCCAGATGCTTTCTTTCCGTAGAATCCCCACCTGGGTTGGGTTGGGAGGGACCTTAAAGTCCATCCAGCTCCAACCCCCTGCCGTGGGCAGGGACACCTTCCACTAGAGCAGCTTGCTCCAAGCTCCGTGCAACCTGGAGCCTTGGACACGGCCAGGGATGCAAAGCTGCGTGAGCACCAAGGGCTGTGGAGGCTCCTTTTGCTTTGAAATGTTGCTGGAGAGAATACCAGCTTGTCTGTGGCACCAGCTTCTACCCATTTCTGTGTAAAAGTCTTTTCACCCAGATCTTATGGATGCATATTCTGCCATCTGTGAACAAAATGTAAAGCTTCACAGCTTATTCTGTAACAGACAGAAGATGACTGGCAAGCTGTAAGGAAAAATAGAGGCTGAGCTGAATGAGAGCCTGTGAGAGCTGGAAGTTGAAGGAGCATTTCTGACTCTGCCCAGCACCTGGAGACCAGTAAGCACATATAGTCCACATGAGCTGTGGGCTACATCAGGTCTCAGTTTCTGCTGGAGTCCATGTATGTAAGAGCTGTGTTTGGAATGAATTTGACTCTGTTTCAGCCTAATTTTGGCCAGGTATGTTAGAGTTCATACGGGTCGCATGATTTCTCCAGATCTAGTTGCTCCATCTGGGACCAGATATGCATGAAGGAGGCATGCATGGAGTGAGTGGGCATCTCAGGTCTCATGTCTGGCTCCAAGGTGTGGTGGGATTATCTCTCTTACATCAACCATCCGCCTGGTAGGTGTATATTAGTACTACCTGGGGAAATCCCCTTATGGCCCCGATCAAGGCTGGAGTTCCCCATGCAGCCCCAGCCCAGGAAAAGGAAGGGACACCTCTGACAAGCAATTAAGGTGGAACTTACCCTACTGAAGAGTAGGTATCCACTGTGGTCCCCTCACAGTCTGATGCCCCAGCAATGAGTCCAAGCCACATTCTCACTGGAGGGGAGAAAACTCAAGCAAACAGGCAGGGAGGGTGCATTGAATAGCCCAAGACAGACTGAGAGGGTACCATGACTGCAGGGTATGCCTAGGACATGCACATGGCACAGGCCTAGTGAGAGACAGCTTTTCTGGGGGGTTCACCTCCTGATGACAAAACAGTCATCTAGGAAAAGAAATAAAATACCCTCCATTTTCTGGTCTTTTCAGCAACATCCAAATGCAGTGGAGTGGCTTAGAGTTCTTCTCATCCTACAAGTACAGTGTGTGGGCAATGGTTTGGTAATAACATATGGCTCTGGCTTTTCCCACAGAATGGTAGAGACAGACCAAACTTCTCCTCTCTTCTTCTGTCTTTATCAGATGGAGGTGCTGTGGGGCATATTTTAACCCTGGGTGTACGAGGTGTGTGTGAGATGGGATCAGATGCAGCCTGAGAACCAGCACCAATGCAGAACCGGGGCCAGGGCAAGACCAGATCTCATGGCAGGCACATCTGACTCAAAGGAGACCACGGCTTTATGCCTTCCTGTATGAGTTGTCTCACGGACTGAGCCTTGCTCTTGGCATGTTGAGATCTGCACTCTGCAGCTCTGTCATCACTGATTTATTCCTTACTGACTTTTTCATGAGCCGAGACAAAGAGTGCCCTTAATTTTACCGAGGCCACAGTTTCGTGGTTGTTAATAGTGGGTCTGAGCACAGATGTTCACTTGGCAGAGCAGCCTTCAGACAGCCCGCTCGGCTGCAGGATCCCATTTTGAAGGGACATTGCTCAATTAGCTTGAGCAGACAGAATTAACTTGCTGCTGAACCCTTCATCGCCCAACCATGGCAGAGAAACTCTATTTCACTGATAGCTTTCCCCATAACTTTGATGGCCCCAGCAACAATTTAGAGAGAACAAAGTGCAAAACTCCTATGCCCTCCCCATCCCCAGAGCTGTCCCCCAGACACATGGACTGACCAGATCTCTCCCAGCCCAAGACTCACAAGATGAAAATGTTTTCTGTAATTGTTTTGAAATTATTTTCTCTCCACATAAGGACCAATGTAATCAAATCAGATGCATTTGGAATACGGAGCCATTGCCCCATCTGCTCTTCTCTGTGCCTGACTTACAGGAGTATCAGCATCACATAACAGCCTTCTGTGCTTAACTCCATCCCTTGCTGTCCTAGCACATGCACGATCATGGAGCACAGCCAGGGTAAGCCAACATTTAACCCAGGAAAAAACCCTCTGGGGCTATTGGTGTCAGAAATTAAAGAGTCACATCTGATTGGGCAGAAAAGCAGTAAAGGTGCCAGAACTCTTTGCCCTGCACGCAGCAGCTCCTGAGAGAGCACCACAGGCAGCTATAAACCACTTAACTGGCCATTAGAGTTCAGAGGGCAGATGAAAACTGGCATTGTAGCACCTGGCCCTTTGACTTCATGCATTTATATTCAGCAAGAGACAACATATGAGCAAACAGGAACCAGAACCTGAGAATCCCCATTCAGAGGACTCCTTTTATCACAAGTGTCACTGGTCCTTGATGCTGTCCTGCTTTGGATGCCGTGAGAGTTGCATTTTTGCTGCCTGACAACACACAGCTGCATTGGTACATCATTTTCTCTGTTACCATGGACAGGGTAATCACAGCTAACTAGGCTCCCTGCACCCACAGCTGCACAGCTCTCACCATCCACAAGCAAGCACTACTGGGCTCTGAGCCATTTGGTAGTCTGCCATGCAGACACAGTCACAGACAAAGGGCAAGTCCTTCATACACAGAGGATGCTGGTGCCGTTAAAAAGCAGAACTGATTTATGTCTTGATAAAGCAAATGGTATGTTTGTTGTGTATTGAAGGAAAGGCATAGCATGAGTGATTTCAGAAACCCCAGTGAGTCAGAATATTGAGAACTACTCTAATTTGTGATATATGGGTTTCAAACTGTTTCTCAGGCTGTGGGTAAACAGAGGAAATCCAAAACCTTTAGACTGACCATTCTGATTCTGCATGCTAGCAAGTCTCAGCATCCTCAACTGGGTGTGTTTGGGTGCTTCATGGGATCCTGTGCTGGCCAGAGCCAGCTGCACCTTGTGCAGTGGGTACCCTGACCAGCATAGCTTATACTGCTCCCTGCCCAGCTTGTCTGGTCTCTTCACTCCTGCAGCTCTGAGAGCTGAAAGCATGCTGAGCTGTGACTGCCACAGCACGGTGCTGCTGGTACTGGGGGGGGGGGGGTAAAACCAGTCTAAAGCTCCAGAGCAAGTGGGTAAGCCAGAAGCAGAATTCCCCCAGTATTTTGTTGCTGCCCACTGATACCAGCACTGGTAATGGCAGCACAAACTTGTCACAAACTGTAAGGGACCCACAGCGAAACATGTCAGTGTCTGTGTTCCTCTCTCTGCAGACTACTGCTCATGCTGTAATAGCCACCTTCTGTGCACCAGGCCTTGGATAGCCTTCCCCAGCACCCCTCTCTCTACCACCCTTTGGTGCCACTGTCAGACACCTAATAAGTGCTTGTTTCCCCTACACCTTGGTCCCATGCTGGAGATTTCATTGGAGAGGACACACAGGTTTGCTGCAGAGTATCCTACTACAGTATCCTCATGCTCAGCCTTCTTAAAGAAAGGGGGGGGAGAAGGAGAAGGGATAAAGGTCATCAAAACTGCTCCATCATGACCAGAGTCTCGCTGCTAGCTCACCATTGTCACCATGACAGCCAGCATCACTGTCACAATTAGGACAGCCTACTCCATCCATCCCTAGATTAATTCTCTTCACCCACCTGTGAAGATACAGAAGATACAAGAAGATCTAAGAGCAAAGGACCCATTTGTGCCCTCCAGCATATCTGGGCAGCGTTGCTCCACCACCACCTGAACTTCTCATCCCTGATACAATCACTCTGCTAATGGTATGCACAGATAGAGACGAACAGGAAAGGAGCAATGTGGTGACTACCCTCTACCTGCCACTTGACTTTGTTATCCCCTTTTCTCTGGACAAATACTTTCTTCTTCTCTGCAGCCAAAACAACAGTCACCTTTGCCCACTAGTTTATTGAAATGAAAGGGGTGTGTGCAGACGAATCTCCTACATTCCCCATCACTACCCTCACCTGTTTCTGTGGAGGGTGTTCAATATCTAGGGACCAGTTTTAGGAAAGACTGACTGGAGCTTGAAGCTTGGTTTTCCCTTTTTATGCTTTCAGTTTATTTTTCAAGCAGTTACAGACTTTGTAGTACAAGTCCCTATAGTGTGGGGGGTGCCCCAGACATACCTGCATGGGAAGAGGAGGCTGGATTAAAAGGAGACCTTTGAGGACTGAATGTGTTAAGCTGAAGCTTCATATGTCTGTGTTTAGTCTCTGAGGCATTCCTGTATATTAAAATTTCAGTCTCTACAAAGAATGAGGTATGTTTGTAGCAGTGCAGATACAGCAATTGTTAGTAATGGACAGGAGCCCTTTACCTTCCAGTGCTGGTTTTGGTGTTGGGGTTTTTTACTTTACATGAGTTCAATTTTAACCTCCAGGTTATTCTTCTGTCCACTTTAAAGATGTTCACCCTCCTCATGCAAAACCTGCTTTCTGTTTACAGGAACAACTAGCTTCAATGGGGAAAGCCTCTCTTCTGAGCAGGGCTGCAGCCCATAGGGAGGGGTTTTGTGTGACTGGGGCATTTGCTGGGTTTGCTGCTCCTCCTGCAAGCCCTTCTGCAGATGGGTGTCATTTTTAATACCCACAGGCTTAAAGCAAACATTGCCTGGTAATAGAACTGGCCTTGACAAATCTCCGTCTGCAGCACACTCACGGTAGTTAGGGGTTAATATAAAAGTGCAAGCTGAACGTGGTGCTGTTTAACAACAGCAAACACATCCTCTGAAGAGGCAGACAAAGAGCCATGGTTCCTAATTAGCCAGTGTAATCCAAGACTAAGTGAGCAGTGTTCCCAACAAGGCTCCTGGTCCCTAGAGCTGCTGAGCACAGATGTATCGTTTAGAAAACACGCACCGAAACACAAGAGCACATTCTCAGCCCACGTGGCCTGAGCTTTGCTTCCTGTATGCTCCCTGTGCCTTTTCTTCAGCTGCTGGTTCCAACCTCAGAATCCCTCTGCTCAGCACCCAATCCATCAGGCCGAATTGCTGCCCCCACTAGAGCTGGACCAGGCTGTGGCTGACTGAGTATGCAGGTGGAAGGATGGACAAATCCCTCCTGGGCACAGGTGAGAGGGTTTAACCCACCTGGGGGCACCAGAGACAGAAAAGTAATAACCAGATTAATTGGTGTTGGAAGTAACTTGGGGAGGTCTCTTTGAAGACCATGTCCAAGCAGCGCCACTTGATCAGTCTTTGTATAGTTCAGTTTCAGGTGCCTCCAGAGATGGGATTGTGCAGTGACTTTTGGTCTCTGTTTGTAGCATTTACCCACCCTTACTATGGAAAACCTTCTTCCTATATTGGGTTTGAATTTCCTGTGCCCCTGCTCATGCCCATTGGCTCTTCTTCTTGTCCCTGTGCACCTCTGGGAAGACTCTACACCTTCCAAGACTCTACACCGTATCTTCTCTAGGCTAAGCAAATGCAGTCCCCTGAGCATCTCCCTGTATACCCCCCCACAGCCCCTGTCCACACTGGTAACTCTGCTGGAGTGGTTCCCATGTGTCCGTGTGTTTCTTTCACTGAGGGACACAGCACAGCAAATGGAATATCACCACAGACTGGGGCAACCAGAGTATAATCACCACACACACATGTACAAGCAAATACTCCCACTGAACTTGAGTCTGTGGGTAACAACACACATCAAAAATGTGGTATCTATCTACTGCGTTACAAGATCTGTACTCACTGGGAGGCATTGGCTCAGGTCACAGATGAATGTTATCCTCACGGAGACCCCTAAATCAATATATTGACCCTAATATCAATGAAATTGGCAGGTATCCTTACGGCCATAGAGTGACATTATCCTTCTAATTAATAGGGAATATCAACCCTGAGGCAGCACCCAAATCAGCTGCCCAGAGGAGAGATGGAAGAGAGAAGCCCCTCTCCACCCCAGAGCCCATCAGTCAGAAAAGCACCTTAAGAAGTGGGTCCCAAGTACCTAATGGCATCTTGGCAGGGCTGGGGGGGTGCAGAGGACAAGCTTTAGTCAAGGCATGAGGAAGGGAGGACACTTGAGGGAGTGGCAGAGGGGTCTGGAATTGAGGTACAAGGGCTGGTGGACTGGGATTGTACCAGGCAGAGTTGGAACAGGGGTGGGAAGTGCATGGGTAAGGCTGGTAGCTGCGCAGTGTGAGCAGAAGGTCGGGTGGTGGGAGGCTGCAAGCCAGAGGAACACGTGGAATAGAGAAGTTCATTTCCTAAAGCACATTTTCTAAACTCAAAAGAAGACAAATGTGATTTTCTTGCGGATATAGTATAAATTTACAAGCACAGTGACACAGGGCAGAGCAAATAGCAGCAGTGTCGACCTCTAATAGAGATGAATGACAAGCACATTTATAAATTAAAAGATAATTAAGTGTTACTGACAAAGCAAACACCCACATATTGCACATGCTGTCACTGATCTATGTGACACAATAGCCCCATAACAAAGACTGCTGGAGCTCAATCACTGCAGGAGGCAGCCCCTGGGATCTGTGGGATGAAGGGCAGTGGATGGGCTCAGGGCTTTGAGGACACTGCGAATGATGGGAGCTGAGATAATATGGGCTCACCCAATGTGGAGGATGTTCAGGCTCATTCACCTCAGACACTGCATTTTTTATGGTGGGATATTGAAGCTTCTGGTTGTCTGCAGGATGGAGAGTCAAGGCTGAGCCCAGCTAAAAGTCCAGAGATGGAGGATAGACTTTATGATCCATTCTTGGTTTTGATTGTTCAGCTGGGAGCTCAGTGCTGAGCAGTGTTGCTGTTGAAACCCAGGAGTAAGCAGGAAAAATACTCAGTTCATGGCTTGGCTCGGGTTAGGGATTTAGGACTGGATTGTCCTGGGACTGCAATGTCAAAGGCAAACCATCTTTGGTGCTTATATTGGGTTTATATAGGCTCAAAACTAGGCTTAAACAGAGGTGGAAGCCCATGGCTTGTACTGTGGTGCAAGGGCTGAGCTACGCTGCAATCATGCTTCAGATCCAGGACACAGTTGGGGTTAGAGTTTAATTATTTGGGCAGGTAGAGATTTGGTGACAGGGCTGGGTCATGCTGAAATTAAAGATTCAAGCTAGGCCCCCCAGTAGCGATACAGGGAGTCAGCACCACCAGCCCGGCACTGTGACATTTGTAAGATGTGAGACAGCTCAGCAGATGCTCCTCATCCCATTCATGTGGATGTGGCTCCTCCTACACCCAGCTCTTAGGAAACAGATTGTTTCACAGCACCTGTGATTTATTAAGCTGCCTGTTTGAAGGTGGTGGTGCACATATTTCCTATGGCTGCCTGCATATCTGCTTGGGGAGAGCACTCAATAAAGCCTGCTTATAAATACAAAGGCCAGAGGGGAGTGTGTCCTGACAGTGAGGCCAAACAAAAAGTGGTAAGATCTGGGTACAGGAGACAAACAGGCAGAAACAGCCCTTAAAAACAAAGCTCCAAGAGTACCGGGTACCACAGGAGTGCTGCCAGGCTGGTGGGGCACTGCAAGTGGAGCCCTGCAGGGGTCAGGTTCTGCTCAGTGCTTTAACTCATGTCATGGATGAGGGACCAAAAGCCGTGCTTAAAGATTTGTGGGTGAACCTCAGCTGAAAGGAGCAATCACTAGAGCAAAAGGGGCTGGCATTCAAAACTAACCTCAATAAATAAGAGAAATGTTGCAAAATGAGTAAGAGAAAATTCAGCAAAGAAAAATGTGAGGCGATGAGCTCAGGAAAGAGGAAACAAATGTGAAAAACCAAAAGGAGAATACCTGAGGAGGCTGTGGTACAGGGAAGGGGTGAAGGCAGGTAGGAGCCAACAAGTGAGGTGCACTGCAGGCTTCCTACAGAGAAACCTTTTCACCCTGTGAGAGTCAGAAGTCAGGACCTGCTGTTTCACCACTGCTTCCTGGAACAAGAGGCCAGTTCTGCCCTGGCTACCCTTGACTACAAAGTCTTCAGACTCACAAGGTGTGAAAGTGGGAAACTGGTGCAAGTATCCCAGTCTTCAGTTCCACACTCATCCTCCCCATAGAGCCCTGCTTCCCAGCATCACGGCTTGCAACCTGAAAACATCATTCCCTTACCAGTAGTCTGCCTGGGGAGGAGCTCAGGCCATGACGACTCATTAAGTCTTCAAAGGCATCCTCCACTATGCATTTTCACATCTGGATAGGCTCGGCAGTACAAGTGGATAAACTGCGCATCCGTACACCTGCATTCCTGCATCTGCTGAGCCACTAACAGATGCAGGCCAGCAGGAAGGGAGCAAGGGAAGGAAATGGCAAGGGCCGTGTGCGCTGGAAAGGTGCTCTTTACCTGCTGCATATTCTAAGTGCTCTTAATGGGGAGTTGCTCAGTGATCCTGTTTGCCCCAGTGTCAGCCTAAAAAATGTGGGATGCCTTTGAGCAGACAGCAGGACTCGGTTCCCAGTTGCTGTGCAGCAAGCACACAGCATATACCTGGTTCAAGGCTGCTGTGATTGCTACAAACTGCTCTCCCCAGTGCTCATTAGCCAGGAGTGACTGAGAAATGGATCTTGATACACCAGGTGATCACAGGATGAAGATGTCATGCACAGAACCAGTATTAAATGCAGCCCCAAAGTGGATCAGGAGAATATCTCTCTCTCCTTCCATCTGTCTCTCATTCAGCTTTTGCTGGTCACTTGTGTTCAAGAAGAAAGGCTAAAATTACAGCAGGTATTCCTTGAATGATGAATAACGAAGAAAGAATGTGTTATATGATGAGGAACATAAAGACTTTGAGGTGCTTTTCTTTTTTCTTTGTTTAATCTAGCCAGGCTATGAGGGTTATTGCTCTCTATAAATTCACTGGAGGGAACTCCAAGGAAGAAGAGAACCATTTAAGCTAAAAGCAATATTATCACAAGAATATGTGGCTATAAACTGACCAGCCATATATTTAGGCTGGAAACTGGAAGAAGTCTCCTAACAGCTGTAGTAGTGAAGCTCTGGTACAGCTTCACAGATGGTCATGAATAGAAAAAAAGTAAAAAAACAAACCCCATAAAGCCAAAAATCTAGCCAGCTTTGGGATAGAGTTTGGCAATAAAGGGGATATATGTGGAAGAAATT
Source organism: Pezoporus wallicus (assembly GCF_028554395.1). Taxonomy (NCBI): domain Eukaryota; kingdom Metazoa; phylum Chordata; class Aves; order Psittaciformes; family Psittacidae; genus Pezoporus; species Pezoporus wallicus. The sequence continues at coordinate 689,858 of NW_026635187.1, read as the reverse complement.
AGATAATTCAGTACCTGAGATAGCCAGGGGCTGGAAGTGATGATGCTGAAGGCCCTTTCTATATGGACAAAAGAGGTTTCGCATCTTAAAGCAAAGATCTTTAAATCCTGGGTCCATTCTTCAGCTGTCCAGAAGCAAGTGAAGAGGTAAAACATGAAAGAAGCAGGATGGTTGCAGAACACTCCCAGGTGTGTTATATCCTCACAGACTCACAGCTCAGGATATCCAAAACCTGGCCTTTCTGGACAGTTTAATTTGAAGCTTTGATGGGTCTTCCCTTATGGAGCTACCTAATCCCTTATGGAAGCCCATTCGTTCTCCTGGCCTGGAGTGTCTTCTTTTGGTACTCAGCTTCTCTCTTTGCCCCATGCAGGACAGACAAATGTCCATGTTGTTTGCTCTACAGATTGACTCAGTTTAATTCAGTGTCCCCAGATGCTGTGTTAGGAGGAAAAGTTCCCCCAACTCTTCATCCCCTGGATAATTTTACAGCCTCTCCTGTGCTTCCAATTATTTCTTTTCCAGGGTTTCTCTTGCCCTCTTTTTGAAGTGCATTCACATTGATGACAAACTGTGTATAACGGCAATCCTGACACTTCAGTTCAGTCCTCCTGAAGCTTTACATCACCCATGAAAGACCAGAGCCCACTCAGCAGCTAAGTGGATTTTAGACCACCTAGAGAAAAGCAGCTGATCTCTAAACCATGAATACTCTGCCTGACAAAAACCCCCATACCCACAGACCATCATTCCTAGGTGCCACATTCAGTCCCTCTACTTCAGCAACAATGGAATGGATTGCAGATAACTTCTTAGCCATCAAAGAGGGAGATAGGACCCAGGCTCCTCAAACCATGGTAGGGGAGGAAAAGGTGCCACTTAAAAGCAGTCTTGAGGGAACATTCCCAAAATTCCCACAGAACCCTTGGAGTGCAAGCTGGGAGAGCAGTGCCCTCACCAGGGACAGCAAGCAAGGTGCTCCAGAGGGACAGCAGGACAGCTCTGATGTTGAATACCTCCCAAGCCCAGGAGCAGGATGTGGGAGGAAGCTGCTATCCTGAGGCACTGACATCCTTGCAGCCTTACAGGAAAGTTGACCAGGAGCTCTCTGGTGCTCCTGAGCACCCATGACACACGGTTGAGCAGAGGAGCATTTAAACAGCCAATAATCACAGGGAGATTGAGCCGTAATGACAGAAGAAAGTCATAGCCACCAGCTCTGCATCGCCCTGCTGGACCAGGTACATCTTTTGTCGGCATGGCAACGGCTAAATTACTTGCTTAACACAGATATATGAACACGGTCAGATATAGCCCCCTCTTTCTAAACCGCACAGTGATATCAATTACCCACCCATCTCCTAGTCACCCCATCCAAGAGCAACGTCTCCATCAAGATGGGCTTTATAGTGCACAACCAGTTTTCATTTTCCCATTTGCTGCTTCTGTCACAGGGGAGTACAGCTAATTTATGAAGTAAACTGCCTTTGAGTGGTGTTACTAATGCTCATAAGTGACTTTAATAGACAATGGAAGTACTTGCAAAATATGCTTTGAAAAGGCAGGTTTAGTGTCACTTAAACGTATACAAGATCAGTACCTGCATGCTGCTGGCTTTCTCTTTATTTTCCATATACGATGAATAAAAGCAGTACTCTCCACTTGTATTTTTTCATTACTGTAAAAAGAAAATAGGAAGAAAAAAACAATAAGTAGCAAGACTAAGAGTATTGAATAGAGAGAATGAGAGCACCATGGTTTATATCATCTGCAAAGAGCAGAATCCAATACAAGAAGAAAATGGCTGTAGGCTCAGCAGGCAGACAAAGAGATGGAGACACTAGGAAAAAGAAAGCCACTGGAGTTTCAGATGATGTGATGATACAGAAAAGGCTCTTTAAAAATTCTGTCTCAAATCTGTTCTGCAGGAATCTTGGGGGTTTGTCTGAACCAATTTTGTGTGTGTGAAATGTACATATGCTCCATGGAAACATAAGTTCTTGCTGGGGCCCCAGTGCTGAAATACTGCTGTTATATTGCCTCTAGTGCTGTAGCAGCTTCTTCATTTCCTTGTGCTCGGCTGTGGTCGCGGCTCCTCCTGCCACCCTTTGCCTGTTCTGATGGCCATGGGAATGCCGTGATGGACTCTGCTCCACACCACATGGGAGCCTAATGCCTGCATGACCATGAGACTGACTGCCGAAAGCACATTCCAACAGTGGCATTTCAGAGTAGGAATACACCAGCCAAAGAAATGGTTTACATTTTCTTCACAAATCTGAAATTTGCTATTTAATTTCTCTGGGGATTTTTTTCTTTTTGCCATGATTTTCTACTGGAAGAAACTTATTTTCTGGCTGTTCAAATAACAAACTTGGTGTCTCCCACACCACATCTTGTCAGTGCTGTTTGACCACACATGAATTATTGATTTTGAGTCTGGCAAAACCTCATACACCACACGTTATGTACAATTAAATCCCAGATAAATCTTGGCAGCTCTCGGGAATGACAGACAAGTAACGCAAGTTCAGCTGTAGAGGTCAGCATTTCAGCTCCTCAGCTATTTGATAGGCATATTCAGCTCAATTGGTGAAATGATAGCATGTATTTCAAGACACTTGAAACAGGCGTCACTGGTATACATCCACCTCCCCCACTACTTCTCCTGAAAGATGGCTTCTTAATGTACTTTCCTATAATAAACTTAACATTTCCAGATTTTATTTCCCACTTGAGGTCTAAATCATCTTTGCCATAAATGTAAGACAACTAAAGGCAATTATTTGGTAGCGCAGGTTTACGATATATGATTACAATAATAATTGAGAGAGCTGGGAAGTTTATTTGCTATAAATTTGCTCAGCTCATTACTGATAGTAGTCTGCAAAATAAGTAGATTCCCACTGGAAGATGGTAGCAGTGGAAATCCACCTGAGAGCCACAGGCTTATTGTTCTGCTACACTCCCAAAAGATACTTGGTTCAAATAGGGGATGGATGAATCGCAGGAGAAATCCTGAGTGGGTCTGAATCCAGGCCACATGGTACAGCACCTCAGATGGTGTGGGAAGAGGGTAGCTTTGTGTATCATGCCCTGCTGAAAGCTACATCTCCTAGACAATGGTTTCCCCTTTTATAAGGACTTGGGGCAGTATCTCTGTTCTTAATGTTACTATATGTTCCTGGCAGACTAGTTTTGCTGGCCTTGCAGCCAGTTCTTCAGCTGCACATGTCTGCAGCAATTCCTCCTACCAATCCTCAAGATAATGGGATGGAAGTGTCTTATCACAGCTCCTCCCACCCATCTCTGAGTGGAATCCCATCTCAGGTTCCCATACCAATCTTTGAGACAATGAACGTTGGAGTCTGATTTCAGTTCAGTCTCTCACACAGGGCCAGAGCAGAGTTTCAAGTGGTGGCTACAAAACCACATCCCCTCTTGGCATATGATGGTGCCTTGTCTCACTGCACACATGATGAAGAGCCTCCCTGGCCATGTCATGCAGTGCTGAATGCCACTTAAAACAAGACACTGCGTGGGCTCCCTGCAGGTATGGTCTAATGCAGATAGTTTTTAAATCGAGAACCCAGACCTTCATCCAGGAACTGATGCCTTAAAGTGATACTGGCTATAGACAGATGTTGTTGGAAACACAAGGGTGGGAGGTACCAACAGGTCTCAGTCCCATGTTCTGAAGTCATAGACAATCCTGCAATAAATGGTTAATCCAGAAGGGTTGGTAGAACTTCTTCACAAACCAGCTCTCACTAGAGCCCAGCAACCATCTCCCAACAATGCCCTACACATTGCAAATACAGCGTAAGGAAGTAGATCCACTCCGGTAAACTTCCCAGCAAAGACCATGCCATTACCACTCTCCTGAATTCCCCAAATAGCAGAAAATTAATTTAGATTAATTTCTCAGAAGTGATATTAAGAAACAGACTGTATCCTGCTATGGAATTAAAACAAAACATCTGCCAATCCCAGCTTCTATCAGAGAATCTCTGATCCCAGAGACCAGAATCCCTGCAATCCCATGTGAGTAAACAAGGCACAACCACGTCCCATGAAGGATTTTGTACTAGAGCAAACCGCAGGTGTGTCCTGCTCTGAAGCCAACCTCTGTAGCCAGTGCTTGCAGTGATTCAGAGGAAGGCTGAAACAGGGACAGACGAGAAGTTGTGAATCAAAGGGTGAATGAAGGTTCCTAAACCATGCAACTGACCAGCAGAAGCCTGAAATTTAGGATTAATGTGATATAAATATAGCACATGCCAATGCACTTGGCATGCAATGCTCAAATCTCCATCTACTGGAATAGCAATAAATCACATGCCCAAGGCCTTTAACTTCCAGCCCCAGAATTATTTCCACTCTATCAAACAACTTTCATCAACAGCTCCATCTTCATGTAATTTATGTCCCCTCCTTCCTGCCTCCCGCTCCTCATCTCCATACAGACAAATGGATTTTAGAAAGCGTTTGAGAATTTCACTCTTCAGATATTTAGAAATCTTCTAATTTCCAGTCTCACTATACTCATGACTGGTTTATGTCTATTTGATCTATTTCCATGTTATCCCTTAATAGCTTTTCCACATTGGATATTATCCCCCAGATGTATTTATATAAAGACTCATCACCTCACCCCTCAAAGTCATTTTGCTGTATTGACAAAGCACAGCTTTCAAAGTGTGCTTTCCTAAGCCAGGTGCTCCACTCCCCCACACTGCCTCATTCATCAGCCTTCCTCTGCCCCGATGCAATTTCAAACTAATTCTTTTTGACCAAATGCATGCACAACACTTCAGGCAAACTCTTCCCCTTGCTTTGTGTAGAGTACTGAGACCCCCTCTGTCACGCTGCTCCAGGTAATCCCAGCTGCAGCGATATTGCCCTCTTCCTTTGTGGTATAAAAAGAGGGATGCGCACTCCTGCTCAGCATCAGATCGTTTGCCTGGACTCCTGCCTGCTTGCAGCTTTTCCTATACTTCCCTGAGAAGCATAAGGAGGCTCAGTTAAAAAAGACAGTAGAAACAAGGGGTTTATGATCATTAAGACAATTTTGACCTGGAAATGAGGCTCCTGTCCTGAGCTGCAAGCTGCCAAGTCACAACCTCTGTCTTACCTTTGTCAACTCATGAGCGATGTCACAGAGCGATCCCTAAGAACACCAGCTAGAAACTGTGAAGATGATGCTGTTCCCAACCGCAAACCTTCTGTACAGGAACCCGCATCATTCCTGGGAGACGGTTCAGTTTTGAAGTCTGAAGTAAAACTGAACAAAACCAAAATATTTTTGTCTTATCAGAAGGAAATATTTGGGTTTCTTTTTCCAAAATAGTTTTTGCCTCATTTATTTCCTTTTAAATTATCTAGAAAAGGTTTTTTTTAAAAAAAGGAATTTTTCTTTTATCAAAACAGAATAGTCTGCTTGATCCAATTTTATTTTGTTTCCAGTGTAGGGAATTAAATGTGTGGAATCATGTATGTGTGAATTAAATGAAAAACGAGTTCTCCACCATCTGTACTTTTTAACCAGAAGTGTTTTGGTTCCCTGGTGAAGTGGAAGACATTAAGCCCAAAGAAAAGCAGAGTCCGTGGAGGAAGGGGATGTCCACAGTGCAGCTTGCATTGGTGGGACACTGTCGCAGTGGTGGGATGGGAGGGAGACCAGCATGGTCTTGTCTGTGTTTGTGAGATGGGAGATACAGACCAGGGCAGAAGCTCTTATTTACAGAAATAGTGTGACAGATTTTTGCAGCAGACTCAATCTTTGCCAAGCCATGACTCAGTTGCTCATGCTGGGTTTGTGTTACTTGCAAGATTCCGACTCCATTTCCCAGGAAATCATTATTCTTCCTCATTCCCAGTGCTCTCTGCACCAGTACAAAGGCTGGTGGAGAGCAGCTGGATCTGGGTCCTTATGCTGCTGCCTTCACAGTCTCTGTAACCCCAATGCATGTGCCCACTCCCCCTGTCCAACACTGTCCTCCCAGCTGGGGTAACCCTAATCCCTGCCCAGGGTGTGGGTCCCAGCACTGCCCCATGTACAGAGCTCCCTTGCACAGGTGAAGAAACCATTGACTATGGGGTCTGCTCCAACCTTCTCCATGTGTCTGGGCTGTGAGTGATCGCACACCCACTGCTGCCCGAGCGGGGGGACATTGGCTTATGGAGGGAGGGTTGGGGTCAGCAGAGGAGCATCACCACACTGCATCACCACAAACCTCTGTTGTGGCTCAGTATTGCTGGGCACTGGTTCAGCCCCTGGGCTGGATGGGCACAGTGCATTGCACAGCCATCGTGACAAGGACAAGCCATGGAAATTACCATGGAAGACTCTTTCATGTTTAATCCTGATGGGCTTCCCAAGACTGCACATGTTCTCTGGTCTCTGTCAGCCGTCCTGGTTTAAGGGTAGCCCCAGTAATGGTCACTCTCCTCCAAAACCCAACAGGGTTCAAGGAAACTGTCCCAGTCTGGTCCCAGGATCAGCACTGGAAGGAAGGGAAGGGACAGGCTCCTGTCTGAACAGTTACCGCTTCTGCCAGTGTGCAGGATCACAGGGAAATGGCTCTGTTCATTCATTTGTTCTCAGTAAAAAAGTGTGTTTTTCTGCTCTGTCCCTGTTGTGGAAGCATCCTTGTATCAGCGCACAGAAACCCTTCTCTTTGGGGGATCAATTTCTCCCTCTCTGCACACTCATCCTGCTCTTTACTGTGAGCCAGGCACATCATTTCTTTCTTTCACTTCTCCCCATTTCTGTGCCACGGGTGTTGCTCTTCCATGAATCCTCTCCTCTTTGCCCACGTCTGTCTGCTAAGAAGATGCCCAGTCCAGAGCAGGACCTCCCAGCTGGAGCCTGGCCAGAGCCCCGCTGCCTCCCAGCTGTTTCTGCCATGCCTCCTGCATGAAGCTCACACTGATCTTCCCCCTCGCTGTTGCCATCTGGCACCTTTCACTTGCCACACAGTCTCACCTTTAGATTTAAAGATCCTCAAGCTGTTTCTCTGCAGTGCTTGGCTGGTTGTTCCGCAAACACACCCGTTCGAGCTGAATGTCTTTGCATTTTCTCTCCCTGTTCCTATGTTTCCCTCTTCCAACCTATTTATCCTTATCTTTGGGGGTATTTTCAACTCTTTTCAGCTTCCAATTTAAATGAATTCAAGCACTAGTCCTTCCAATGGAGAACTATTGAGATGTGTTCACAAAATCCTTAGCTAGATGAAAGAGTCATTTTTTCCCTGCCACTATAAACCGCAGTCAAAGAGAAAAGAGTCAACAGGGAAGCTTTAATGCAGAGTCACCCAGGATGCCCTGTTCTCCATTATACCAGTGGAGGAAAATAAGAGCTTTTGGACTGTGATTCATCAGATCAAACATAGGCAATCATTTTAATTGAAATTAATTGCACCCAGTCTCCACTGCCTATATTGGCTCCACAGGGAGCCTCAATTGACCAGCTCAGAGGGAGACATCAATGCTCAACCAGAATGAACACAGGGTACCCTGACCCAGGTATCCCTGGGCTGGGCTGTGTGCTGCAGCAAAGCCCACAAGTGAAGCTTGAGGCCAAGCTGGCAGATGCCTTACTCAGATCAATAGACAAAGAACTTGAAGAACAAGGGAACAATAAACTCCTGCCACTAGAAGAGGACGGTGTTTCCTGTTGGATAAGTCAGGGATGCACGAAGGTCATTGGTGGACTCTTACCTCCCTTATTTTCACCTCAGATCAAGAAAAAAATCATGGAAATCATGAAACTCATGAAAAGGGGATTGTATTCTCCCAAGAGCATTTAGATGTCAGTCTCCCTGTCACAGTAGCAAGCAGGCTGTGCTGCAGGGCCCTGCTTGTCCCATGCAGGCAGCCAAAGGGAGACAAGATCACGGCTTCTTGGCTAGGCAGGCAAGAGTCAGGTTTGGGCAGCGCTGGAGAGTGGTCTTGGAGGAGAGGGTTGGGCTGGAGGTTTAGGAAAGCTCAGGGGGCGTCCCTCCCTTCCCACCACCCTTCCTTCTCGCAGCCCTTCTGGTACCTCCCCAGCCAGGGCCAACACTTGCAGGAGGAGGGTGGAAGGAGGAGGGTGAGGTCTGAGCTGCAGGACAGATCTGAAGGATGGGTGCTCCTTCCCATCTGCTTCAGGGATTCCTTCTGCACAGCTCTGCATGCAAGAGCTCCTCCTCCCCTTGCTCTGGGGAAGGACGTCCCTGTTAGCTGCAGGAACTGCTTTGGAGATAAGTACTGCATAAAGGGAGTCATGCAGGCTGCGCAAATCAGCTGCCCGTTTTCCTTTTTGTTCCTTTTTCCCCATCTCTCCAACCCCTGAAAATCAAAATCTCCTCGCAGGTAACTTGAGTGAAACGGTTCTGGTGTCAGCAAAATCCTCAGGATGTTCCTCATGCTCTTCCCTTTCCTGATCTCCCCCAGGTTCCCTCCAGGAGCTAACTCCCACATAAGGTCCTGCTCCTACGAGATCTTGTTCTGCCTTCAGAAATCCTACTACAAACCTTAGGCAAACATTCATTGTCCTGAACTTCCCCTAAGGCCCTGCTGTTAGCCTTGGTCCTACAGGCTGGCTGCCTTCTTCATGTCTGGTGGGCTTTCCACTGCTGCTTCTGGTTTCTTCTGTCCAGTTCTTCGCCTGAGAAAAAGCATTTTCCGAAGTTACTACAGAGATGAACGTGATGCAGTCAGCAGAGCCTTGTTACACAAGCACAAGGGAAGAAAAAGCATTCAGAACAGAGGGATGAGTACCAAGTAAGCTCATGTTAGCTCTCCCTAGCTGGGGGAACAAAGGGAAGTGTAAAGATAAACAAAATTGGAACAGAACAATAGTGCAGATGGGTAAAAAACGAAGCTCTTTGAGATTCATGACGGACAAAGGGGTTTGTTCTTGAAAATACCTTTGGGTTTTTTCCCAAGATATATTGTCTGGTCCAATTAAAGTGATTGATTCACTCCAGAAATATGCCGTAAGTGGCCTTTCTCTGGTAAAATTCTTCCTAATGTAAGAACAAATATCGCTCATGTCCTAGTTGAGGCATTATGTCAGGAATAAATGATCCATGTGTCCGATGGGGTCATCCTGCAGTGAGAAGCTTTACCCAGTATTTCTGTGATACTGGGTCTCCTCCATTAGAGCTGCTTAGGAATCCAGGACCTTTTTTTGTCTAGAGCCAAGGGCTGGAGCTGAGGGCATCTGGCCAGTGTGCAGCAGTGTAGCAGGATGGATCCTTGGGCAATGTTGATTTACCTGTCATGTAAAACACTAAACATAGATACTTGTCTCCAAAATAACCTACAATCCTTCTGTCTGACAATGTCACGCTCCTCGGTGTGTTTAAAATCGCTTATGAAGGAGTGACAGAGCAGTGTTCTTGCTCCCACTTCCCAGAAGAGGCACCACGGATTATAGGGGAATATGTGATTCCTGGTGGTTGTGGCTGGGATGGGCACCCAGGACCAGGAGTGAAAAGTGCCTTATCAGGATTACAGGTTTCATGCACCGCATACAGCTATCAGATGCATTAAAACGAGCTATGGGAACCACAGAGCACGTAAGACTATTGCAATTCAGCATCTCAGTTATCACCAGAGGACAATCATCATCTGGGAATTGCCCACCAGACTCAGCTCTTCCAGAAAAGTGGGAACTTTGCCTTCCAGTATCTTTTGACATTCCTATGTGAGAAGAAAATGCAATTGCTTTTGTAAAGCAAAGTCTGCAAAGCTGCCCTTCAGAAAGTCACGCAGGCTCTGCAGGAGTGGTTGCTGATAATTCAGGTGGGCATCAGTAACAGGGATGGGTTGAAATGTGATAAATTATAAGTAAGTCACGAATACCTGTCCAAGGAGCTGTGCAGTGTTATTACCCCTCATGCTCCATCACTACCTACCTCTCTCTTCATCTCAAAAGGCACAAAGAGGCACTGTGGAGCAAGGGCTGTATCTTATTATGGATTTATGCAGTGACCAATGCAATGAGCCCACAACTGCCTAAACCTGCCAAAGAGAGAGCAATTAATGTGGCAGCCAACCCTGAAAACTGAGGGTTATGTCTACATCCGGCAGCATCATCATGTGTCTGACATTGCTCTAAGCTTTGGTTTGCTGGAAAATTGTGCGTGTTATGCTCTTTTGGAGGAATATTTTAAGACTTAATGATGCACGGTGCTGCTTATTGTTATCACCAGTGTAACATGTATTAAACCAGTGTCATTATCAAGTGATCTTAACAATGAGAAAAATCACTAGAGTTGTGAAGAGTCAGGAAAGTAGGAAATTACTTGTTACTGAAAGAGTAGTGTGTGAAGTACTGATGCCTTCTTCACATCTGTATTCATTACAGCAAATATTAACCACTATGACATCCCCCGTATGACAGACCAAAGCGCCAAAGATCTGGGGACTGAGTCCTTAAATGAGAGACAAAGATAGGAATCAGAAAGTCATTAATGATCATTATGTTTTAATAATATTTAATACCAAAGGTGTCACTGAGATTGCATTTTGTTCCAACACATAATGAGGTTTACTGGAAACTGCAAGTTGCAGCCATGGTGCCAAATCCCTCTGAAAAGGAACTCGAGAAATGTCTGAATTTGAGTAGCTTCAGGATATATTTAGGAGAGTGTGTTTGGAAAAGGCATGAGCCAAGCTCACTTTGAGAGGAGTAAATCATGTCAGACAAATATGATTACTTCCTAATGAAATAACTATCAGTCTGGTTGGAGGGGGACCAATAAATTCCATAAATCTGTTTTTTTCCATATGGCTTGTCTTGGTGCAGCTTCCCACGATGAATTCTTACACAACTTTTTAATCCTGCCTTACAGCTGAGGTTTGCAGTGCCATAGTGCTGCCTCACAGGGCTTGTGCAAGGGTGTAGGTTAGGGGATAAGTACCCCAGGGGATGTCAGCCCTACATCATGCTTTGCACATCCTGTGCTTTAACTCTCCATCTCCTGAGGTTCTGCTCCCACAGCCCTCAGGACACTGTCTCTTGATACACAGACAGGTATCATGGGCACTGTGACAGTTTTCATTTCAGGTAAGAGAGAGCTGGAGGTCTCTATTCAGTGAGATTTGGTCCTTCCAGAGATAAATTGGCAACTTCTCACCTCGTGGCTCCATTGATACGATGGAGCTGCCACTCACAGCCTTCAGAGGACATGGCGAGCAGAGAGCAAATCATCAGGGCTTTGTGTAGACCCAGTGTTTGCATAGAGTGATTGTGATTGAAGTCATTGTCAAGGTGCAGATCCTAAAGGGAAGGGGTCCGGCCACACTAGTGGATCTGAAAATGTTCTTCTGAATGCTTTGGCACAGACTCTTAAATGAAAGGCAGAGAGATGTTCACGGTGTTTCAGGACAACCGTTACTCACACTGAGTGATATTGCACTCCTGGGGCACGTAACATCATTTAGAAGTCAGCCCTCATCAAGGGGTTTTGGACCAGGCTCTCATGAACCTGATGATGTTCACAGGTTTACTCTCCCAATATGAAGAAAGATCTCATTAAAAGGAGAACCGGACAGCCCAAAGCTGCTAAGTTAATGAGAGAAATGAAAGGGCTTGTAGGGAAGGATGAAAGAGATGTTATTACATGCTGGAGGGAGAGGAGCTGAGCCTGAATGATGACACCAAAGACCACTTTGTGATTTTTCAGACTGACTCATCCTAATGGCCAGGAGACACCTTCCTCTCAGGAAAAAAAGTGTGTAACCCACACTATTACTGCCCTGTCAAAGAAGCATATAAACTAATAGGATTAAAGTGAATAGGTGGTATTTAGTTGCCAGCTGGAGTTAAACCACGCCAGCCCTATAAAGTGAGATGTAATTCACATTGTGAAGTGTGGAATTTCAAGACAATTTTAGACCTCTGCAAATCAATTGTTCTCCTCCCAGGAAACACCCTCAGGGCAAGGAAGAGGCAGAGAAGTTAAAAATGTTGCTTCACTGCCACCCACAGAAAGCAAAGAGCATTCCCAAGCTGCTCCTGGGGTCTCCACAAGATGAAAGAAATCCTGAAGAACTTCTCTGCTGTGGCCTGTTCTTATTCTCTCCTTTGTATGCCGCATGCATCGGTCACATGCGTCAAATCCCATTAGCCAGTGGGAAAAAAGTCAGGAAAATTAAGCCACCAAGTCCCTGTTTGTCTTGGCTTTTTATCTTCAGAAGAAATAACAACATTATTCATTAGTGTCTGCAAAGTGTGAGACACAAAACACTGATGCTCTGCCCAGATGGCAGCGCATCCCTGATCTGGACCTAAAGCAGAGAGCATGGTGCTGCTGCTGGGGCAGGGAGCCTGCCTGCACAAATGTGCCCCCAGACGTGCAGGGGAGCCAGGAGCTCTGCACATGATGCCTCTCTCAGCTGTGGAGTGCTTGCTTTTGACAAGCAAATGCTCTCCCCATGGCTTCCTTCCCTTGTTCAGTGGGACTGGTATTGACACAAGGGCGATGCTCTGAAATGAACTCTATTAGCACACAGGAGCTGTTCCAATACTCTGCAATTAGGGGATATAATTGCAAGCAGGGTGGAAAGGAGTTCATGTTAAGAGCTGTCATTTTGCTTTACTGTTCACCAGTCAGTACTTCCAAATATTATAGACTCATTTTCCAACATTTTCTTTCCCAGGGATGTGTGGGCTCTGCCTGGTCCCTTGAGTACGAGTCTGTTTTTCCTAGCTTGAGATGAGAGAGCTCCTCTGGAAACACTTTTTACTTCTTTAATTTGCATCTTGTCACTGAGTAACTCACTTTCCTCTACAGTTTTGGTTTTTATTGGATTTTTTTGTTGGATGAATGAATTCTGCAGTCCAAGAGGCATCTTCGTTTGGCCTCTGGGGTCTTTGAATGCTTCTGGGTCAGATGAGACGTGAGCGAGTTTACAGTCTCATGCTAAGTGTCTTTCATCTGGTTTCTAAATCTTCCAGAGTCCTCATCTCATATAAATATTCCTCCCAGTTTGAAGTTTTTGAGATTAGCATGAAGAGCAAAAGTGAAAATGTAAAACTAAGAAGAAGGCATCTAAAGAGCTACACAAAGCCACTGGGGACCGAGCTGCCACTACCCTTGGGCATAACCCAGAGTAGTATTCTCCAGCTTTAGTGGTGCTCATTATGCAGTCACTGATACAGTCACTGCTGAGGAGTTTCAATTGCTCATCCCACACTGGGTGACCTGCAGCCACAGAGAAGGACATTTTACAAGGGCATGTGGTGATAGGACAAGGGGGGAATGGCTTTAAGATGAAAGGGTAGACTTAGATTAGACAGTAGGAAAATATTCTTCCCTGTGAGGGTGCTGAGGCACTGGCACAGGGTGCCCAGAGAAGCTGTGGCTGCCCCATCCCTGGCAGTGTTCAAGGCCAGGTTGGACACAGGGGCTTGGAGCAAGCTGCTCTAGTGGAAGGTGTCCCTGCCCATGGCAGGGGCTGGAGTTGGGTGCTTTAAGGTTCCTTCAACCCAAACCATTCTGATTCTATGATTCTATGGCACTGGTGGCAGGCTCCATACCCAGAGCTGTGCTGGGGCTAAAGGCAGAGACATTTCTCCGTTGATTTGGGATGCTTTCCCTGTAAGTGAGCGAGCTTTGAACTTACCAAAGGTATCTCTGTCAGTCCTGACAGTGCAATGGATGCTAGGAATACTGTTTTATCTTCCAGAGAATTTTTGCCAGCTTTAGTAATCCATGTGGGCACTGGCCCAGAAATGTCACTTCAAACAGCACTTCCCCAGTGACCTTACTGGGCTGTAAATCAAGTGAAGAAAAAAAAACCCTAAGAATTGATCCTTCTGCATTTGAAAGTGATGATGCCTTGGCTTCTTTTAAATGAGGCGGGCACACTGGTTGATGACGCAGAGAGGCTGAAGCATGGATAGCCAGAATAAACAAGCTGATAGGATGACAGCCCTTCAGTGTTGCTGACTGTGCAGCTTCTGGATGACATCTTGGTTGCTGCCCTTTGGCTAAAAAATAAAAATGGGCATTTTGGCAATTGGGATTCAATTATAACAAAAGTAGTTTGCACGTTTTCCTGGGAAAATGCCTGTTCATCTCCACTGCACCCAGTTCAGCCCCATGAAGATTCTCCCAGTTCTGTGCCCAGCTGAAGCTCTTGATTGTCTCATCCTGCTGCTTCTCTATTGCTTTTCATAAACTTTAGTGTTAGGGGCGACAGGTAGCATTCCCTCCAAGAAAGTCAAGCAAAGAAGAGACTGGCAATAGCTTTCCTGGAAAGCAGGATGAAAGGTTGTAACTGGTGAGAAAAAGATAAACCCCAAGACAGGAGCGACAGGGCTAAAGCTCTCTCCAGGGCTCTTTGGGCCTGCTGGAATCTTTCTAAGCAGTGTTTGCAAACCCCTCTGGCTCAGCCTCTGATGTGCTATTTGCAAATATTTATGTCAGCAGGTTTGTGTTTGCTGAGCTAGTTTGGGAGTGGCTGTTTGCTTATATTCATTCATGAACTGGGTCTTGTGTGCCTGAGCAAATATTTGCTTTTCATTATTCATTATTTGCAATCCATATGTTGCTGTTGGTAATTTGCTGTCCTCTATTCTCCTCTTCAAAAAGTTACACTCTGCATCCTCCAAAATGGAAGGCAATCCTCAGTGGAAGGTGTTACACTCCATATCAAACAGCTGCAAACAAAGAAAACTTGTTAGACGGAGCTCAGAAATGGCTATGAAATGATAAATGCTCCGAGGATGGGATGAAGGAAGGACCATGAAATAGGACAGTGGTCTGAAAGTTAACTTGATAGGTTTCTGTGGAAAAAGATAACCTAAGCAGAAAAGCATTGAACTGTACTTGGCTGCCCCATCCCTGGCAGTGTTCAAGGCCAGGTTGGACACAGGGGCTTGGAGCAAGCTGCTTTAGTGGAAGGGGTCCCTGCCCATGGCAGGGGTTGGAGCTGGATGAGCTCTAAAGTCCTTTCAACACAAACCAGGTTGGGATTCAATGACACTTGTGACAGTACCACGAACAAATTGCATGAAGAATATTAGGACAAACCACCCCAATGCAGAGAAGTTGCCCAGTGACAAGCAGAGAGAATGGAAATTGGATCAACTTCAGAAGAAAAAGCATGGAGAAGTAACTGGAGCATTTACAGACATAAAAAGAAAGCACAGGGCAGACAAAGCGAAACAACCAGCATAGGACATGAGGAGGGCTCAGAATCCCTTTTGTGCACACCTAAGAGGAAGACAAGGAAAAATAATTGCCTGCTACTCAGTGAGCAGGGAAAGTGCCCAAGAGAGGACACAGTCAGATGTTTGATGCCTTTCCTCTGCCTTTACAAAATCTGGGCCGCACAGGCAGCTGAAAAGTGAAGCAATGCTGCAGGAATTGGGCTGAAACAGAGGAAAGCAATGAAGGGTTACACGGGTTTGTGATTCTTACGTTATCTGAACCTGACACAGCTCAGCCCGCAGTGTTTCAGGCAGGTCTCAGAGCTGCCGATTCCTGTCTTCAAGAGCACCTGGAGGAATGGATTTCTGGAGGCCTGGAAAAGACAAAGGCAATGGCCTTGGAAAGAAGGATAACCACAAGGTCATGGGATAACTTAGGCTGAAAGGGACCTCAGGAGGTTGTACCTCCTGCTAAAAGCAGGGTGAGATGTAAGATCAGAGCGGGTTTACTCTTGAAAGCCTCCAAGGGTAGAGCTGCTCAACCTCTGTGCAACCCATTTCAGTGAAGCGAAAGGGTCACCTAATGATGCTGAGAAGTCTCATTTGTGGTCTGGCTCCTTTGGGGCTTCACAATCCCGGCCTGTATTTCTGTGGGAATTTGCAGGTGATTATTTTCAGGTCTAGAATTTGTGTTTTGTGGTTTTGTTTGTAGTTTTTTTCATGGAGCTCACTCACGGATTGTGATTACCTGCACTGTGCACCCTCCATCCCTCAGAGGTGGGCAGTCTGGAGCTGCTCACATGTGCCATCATTATCAGCAAACGCTTCTTTGACAGTAATGCACAAAAGCAAATCCTGCATCCATTGGATTTCTATCAGAAACTGGTTAAAACAGAGCAAGAAAAACCTGCATTTTCCGCTCCATACAAAAGAGCAGACGAGTTAGGGTTTTCTTTTCTTTATTCTGAAAACTCTGTAAACAGGTACAAAGTCCATCTCAGCCGCAGCGTGTTGTGCTGGGGACAGACCCGGTCACAGTCAGCAGGAGAAAGTCTTTCCAAGGGGATAATTTACTGCAGAAATCACTGCTCACGTCCCAGGAGTTTTGTTTCCCCAAGCATCAGAAGTAGCTTGCTTTGCTTCCCTTTTAGTGACAGTTTGTTTTGCAACAGTGATAAGGAAACAGGGAAGGGCCTCCGTCTGCATCCTGCTGGGGCTGCCTCCAGATGCTCCCTTCAGAGCAGGAGCAGGCCAGCTTCCACCCTGCAAGGATTTCATCTGAAGTGAATGAGCTGGTGAAAAATATAAGCATCTGATGTAATTATCCAATTTCTATCCCCTGTCCACTCAGCAGCCAGGATCTCCATGGGCTGAGCCTGCTGCCTCACCAGCTGTAGGAGCTTTGAAGCCCTTTAGTAACTCCTTGGATTGTGATCTGTTTGCTCTTTTCTTGTTTTCTGCCATCTCAGTCTGGTTTCTGATTTAGGCAGAATCAGGATGATTGTCTGTCCCTTTGCACTACCAGCATGGATGTCCTTCAGTGTGTGGGGAAGCCAGGAAACTTGTGGGTACTCTGCAAACTCCTTTCAGGGCTCCCCACTTTAGCCCTGCATTAACACTGCAGAGCTCAGTTTTCTGAGCTACCCTAAATCACTAGAATTAAACTGCATCTTTGCAGCAGTAGTAACACCAGGGCTTTGGGGTGATGTTTTCTGAGCCCCACCAGCAGCTGGAGCATTCCTCCTGGACCCACAGTAGGCTTTGGCATTCCACACTGACCTGTTTACTCCTCAGTACCTGCACTAGGGACCTAGGAATGTCCTTATATATGTTTATAGGGCTGCTGTCCTGTAGCTTAAGCTCAGCAGATGCAGTTTGTCCTCTTGTCCTGTTCCAGCCACCAGCCCTGCCTCTGCTTTACCACCTCTTCATGAAGCACTGCCAGCACAGACTCCATTGCTCTTCATCAGCCTTTTCTGAGCTCTCACTCTTCTCTTTTAAGGAGCAGAGCCACACAGTCAGCTTTGCAAAGTTCACTTTCACTGCTTACCTATTTAAGGTAACTGAGGAGCAGAGATATGTGAAAGCTTCTGAACACTGGAACCGTTAAGCCCCCATGCACTGTGTTTTATAGCTTGATGCTGGCATGGGCCCATTCAAATATATTTTGACATACAACATGTTATTCTTTCCAAGGCAGTGGGTCTCTTTATTTATTTAGTTAGAGTGAAGGATTCATTCCCCCGCTGACTAACAGGAGACCAAGGATTCCCACATGCAGCTGAGCCCCTGCACTTCATTCCCTGCTGGTGAAATTGTTTTCATCCATTCTGGAGCTATTGCACTTCATTCCTCACCACTATATTTTTATTTGTATATAAAATAAAAATGTGACAGCAATGGGAAGTTAAGAAGTGGATAAATTCATAAATTACTTTTATACAGCAAAGCTGATGTGGCTGCATTCCTCTGGACTTAACCGGCACACAACCAAATAGACATTAAAGATTAGATTTGGAAAAGCGCTGTACTCTTCCAGAAGGGGTACACAAAGCATGCCGAGTCTTCTCTCCCCAAAATCATTTCGTACTTACAGGCACCACATGCCCATAAGGCATGGATGTCTTTAGAACATCAGTTTTGCCCTTGGAGCCCTGCTTTAAGAGGCATATTGAGGGGAACCCCAGCTCATGGCACCTCAGCACAGAGAAAGCCACCAACCCTCCTGTGTGTCCACCTCTCATTGGCACAGGAGATGTTCCTGCACAGCAGGACATGCTCCTGTTGTAGAACTGAGTTCAGGGCTTGTCAAAATGGAAATAAGGGAGGGAGGCAGGATTTCAGTATTAAAAGACATCTATTTTTTTCCCTTAAGTTAAAATATATATATGTGGTTTACATTAATATTTGGTTTACATTATTTGCTGTACTCCCTTATTAATAATTCCAGCAAAGTTCTTTCAAAGTCACTTCTTCACTATATTTGACTTGTCTGGAGCCATTACCTTGATGGGTTTTGGTCCCCTGCTGCTACAGGCAGTGCTCAGCCCTCAGCTCTTCAGCATGGTGCAAGGATGCATGGAAGCAGGGCACAATTTCTTAATCCCACAGTGCAACTGGAATGCAAGGGTCATACCTGTCTCGGGAAGGAGACCTTTGTTACACTTGGAGGTGAATGCGCCTGCATCACTCAAGCCTCCTAGGGACCTCTGTTCATAAGATTCCTGTTATTTGTAAGGTGGGAAAATCAGCGAGGCTATGAACTGTGATTGAGAATGGCTGGCTCCATCTGCTTCATCCATAAGGACCCCTATTTAACAAGCTTCCTGGAACACAGAGGACCCATGGTCCCCTGTCAAATCACCTTGCAACTGTCCTGAGGAATTAGCTACCAAACAGGACAGAAGCTGGCTCAATGCAGAATCACTGGAATGGCTCTCTTCTGCTCCACTTGCACTTTCTTGCAGGGAAGATCTGCAGAGACACAGTGCAGAAGACTCCGAGTCCAGATGGGCCTATTATTTGAAGCCCCATAGTGTGCTCTGTTCTGCACGCAGCACTGGTGCAAGCACTTTGGGGCAGCCAGAGGCTCTCCATCCCAAGCCGATTTGCATCTGTGTACAATATGAGCAGTCCAACAGGAGTATCTGAGAGCTGTCTTTATTTAATGACTGACACATACAGCTCACTGGAAGCAGCCACGGAGGAATTGTGCTTTGTTTTTCCTGCTGCTGTGTGTTTTCCCATGCAGTTTTTCTGCAGTTTGTGCAGTATATTCTAGTGAGGAATGCTAAACAAAAAGCAGCATGGATCATTTCCACCAAGAAGCAGTAAACTTGCACATGCATGACAGCTCACGCTCCCTGGGACAGTGCCAGAACAGTGCAGAGGTGCTCTGCTTGTGCAGTTACGGATCTGACAATAAGAGGAGGAGAGCAGGGATAAGCAAAAAAGGGGAGTAAGTACCAATATGTATGGTACATAGTAACACTGTGCTTTTAATACTGAGCAGGGTAGGAAAGGGGTTTGCACAGAAAAGAAGTGTTTCTGGATTTAAAGGCCAGCAAAGACACCAGGAATCCACCCCGGCAAGGTAGAAGACTGTCAACAAGACAAGTTCATAACCCTGGAGCACAAGAAAGAGCCCATTAGTTCTATCTGAAACTGATGAGGCCATAGCAGACCCAAGGGGCTCCTGCAGAAATCAATAGTACTTTGGTAGACTTTTCTGCAGCGCTGTACACCCACCTGGCCCAGAAGGGCTCCAGAATCTTTCATCAGTCCTTCCTCCATAGCTCATGCACTCACAGCTGAGTGGCAAAGGTCAGACATAAATATTACAGATGAGGAAATACAAAGATCTATAACTGAGATGAGGAAACACAGCTCCTGAGGGACACAGGCTTTGCAAGCAATTCCTACAGCATGCCTGTGGCACAGCAGCTCCTGCACGGAGCAGTGGTGTGTAATGCAGCATCAGTGGGGTACTGGGGACACCCAGGGCACCCCCCGTGCTGTGGGGCTGCAGCCAGACCCAGTGGGTCTGGGGTATTTCTGCCTTTGAACCCCACAGGAGCAGAGGGCTGGTGGTCTTCCAGGGTGTATTTATGTGAATGTCCCCCACAGACCCTGGAAAGGGGTATATGGGGAGCAGAGAGGTCAGGGATGCATGTCCTACCCTGCACAAATGCAGGCTGATCCTGACAACCAGCAAAGCCCTCCACAGTTTAGATGGCATGGTCATGGGACTTATGCAAGGAGAGGACCTGTCAGGGGTCCAGAGCTGAGGATTTCACAGCAGCCAAACCCTTGTTGAGGGACGTTAGCCCAGGGTGAGCAGGCAGGCATGCTGCTCAGCTCGGGCATCGAGCCCAGCAGCTCTTGCTATAAACAGTATGATATGGCCATGAGGACAACTACAAGTTAATTCCAAGGATCACAAAGCAGGTGGGACTCACACAGAGCATGGTCTGTTCCTAGTCTGGTGTCGCATTAACCCTATCCACACCCAGGTTCCCAGGGCACCCCTAAAAGGAGCAGCCACGGGTGTTGCTGCCTCCAGTCAGTCACAGCCTGGATTAATTAGGAATCATGCATAGCTGACGGCCCTGCAAGTCTCTGAGCCTCTCTGCCTAATGTTTTGTTCTTGTAATTTATGTATAGGAGCCCTGAGCAAATAACCATCTTTAATGACCACATTATCATCATGAAGTCATTAAGAGGGGATGTGACACAGGGGGATCTCAGATATGAATAACAAAGGGATGTAGAATATGTGTTCTTTCACAACAGTGATTAACAGGTGCAGTGTTGCCCATCACCTTCTGGTTGCCTCCAGGGCACTCATCCTACAAAGCACTGAAGGGGGCTGGGGCTGCATATTGACATGTCCTATCACAGACAGGCTGCTGACATCCTTTGGGGCGTGTTTGTCTTGTAGGGTGACATAGGAGAAAGCAGAAATACAGGCTGAAATGGCCAGCCAACACATGGCCTTAAAACTGAACGATCATGTTAGAATTAATTGATGCCATGGTCCTATCAAAGTGTCATTATTTAATAGTCTGGGATTGATTGCTCCTGTTTCCTATCACTCCATCCCCTACCCTGCCAGGAATAAAAGCAGGCAATGACTTTTAAACCCATAGCAAATGCCATTTTTTGTCCTCTTTCCTGGGAGTGTTGCAGGGACAGCCAGAGTGGCTCTGGACTGCAGCAGCAGTGAGGTGACAAGTACCCTTAATCTCTCCCATCAGAGTCATGAAGGTGGGGATGAGCTCCAAAGATAGCCATATACATGACAGCCTGTCTGGAAGCACAAGCTGCTCCAGCCCTGCCTATGGCACAGTACAACTTAGAGGGATGATAAATAATTGACTAAGGTGGTGATTAATGGAAGTGTCGCAGAGCAGAGAAACCTTGTGCAGAGCTGGATCCCAAGGTCTCTGCAGGGATGAAACAGCTTGTAAAGTCCTGCAGCCAGGGGACAGTCAGCAGGAGCTGGGGAGACCTCATCTGCCCCACACATCACATACGTGCCTGCCACTGCCTGCATTAGTTCAGCCTTGACTCAAGTCAAATCTGTGGATGGTCCTTCTGGCACATTGTGAAACTACCCCATGTCCTTAGCCCATGGCTCCTGCCATTTCCTGTTACCAAAATAAGGCCGTTTATCTTGGGACCGGCATCATTTTAGCTGTGCTGGGTTCAATTGCTGTTCATAGCAGCATAGCTCTCAGGTACAGATCAGGCTTTATACAGACCAAGGAGCCGGTCCTCGTTCATGTGCATCCTCTGGTTGGGCATGCAGCTAGACCTAAATATGATGGGTATGATGCTTGCTCAAGGCAATGCTGGAGAAATATGTTGTCTCAGCAGCAGGGAGCTCTGGACCATTGGGGAAATGGGATGGACATTTAAGGGCTGTGTGCAGTCACATTCCATGCTTGGAGCTGGGAGGCAGGTAAGGCAACGATGGAGATGAGACACCCAGGAAGAATGAAGTATTGACAGGGTCCCAGCTTCCACTTGGACCGTGTCTCCTTTTCCTTGAATGCATTGCACTGGTGAGTTTGCAAGGCACAGGAGCCAATGGTGGGCTCTGCTTGGACACTGTGCCAGTTCATCTGGAGGTGGTGCTGAGGTTAAATACAGCTAGTGAAGTACATAAAGACTAATGAGGAAACTTTCTATAATGAAATAAGTAATGGGAAAAGGACAAAAGCGACTCTTCTCTTGCCCACTCCTACTCCAAAGAGGTCTGACTAATGATGCCCCAAGCAAAGGAATTAATCCTGTTGTTTCAGCTTTCAGTAAGGGCTGATGACAATGATATAGTTAACACAAATACTCCAGTGACAAGTGGGCAAGAATTCACTGTGCAACAGAGGAAGAGTGGGTGAGAGAATACTTAGGTACCTTAGAGGATCTCAGATTGGCTGTGCCTGCCAGCATTCACTGTTTGGGGCCTAAAGAAGGCTGAATCAGTCTCAGCTTGGCTTTTATCTTCGACAGAATGTGGGAAATGGACAAGATTTTGGAGGTCTGGAAAAACAAATGAAAAGCCAATCTTTAAAAATGAAAGGAAGAAATGGGGATCTATCGACCAGCAGCCGCCTGGAACACCTGGAAAGGAACGGGAACATATTATCAGGCAAACCACTTGTGAGCACCTGGGAGATAATGAGCCAGGGAATTACAGCCAGGTTTGATTTGTCAAGACAAATCTCATCAAATCAATTTAATGTCCTTTCATGGCAGCAAAACAGGCCTTATGCTCAGGTGAGCAGTAATGGATGTCATGCATCATGATTTCAACAAAGAGGAAAAATCAGCTGCCCGGAGATGAGGTAGGGAATGCCAGCATGCGGGAAACCACCCCAGGCTCATGGGTGGCCAGGAGCACAGAAAGAAGTCCACACTGCCAGGTTGGTGGGGGCAAAGACAAGCACCATTCTGGAGGTGGGACACCAGCATGGTCTCCAGCACTGGTGACTGTTCTGCTTCAGCACCTCCGATGCTTTGCCTGGAAAGCTGAGTCTTGATGTGGCTGTTTGAGTTCAAGAAGGAGGTGGAGGAGTTTGGAAGTGCAGAAGTGGGAGCAATCGGTTTACAAAACATGGTCTTTGAGTAAAATAAGAACTGTCATTACTGAAAGTAAAGAGATGACTGAGGGAGACACGATGCCAGTTGTAATTGCACTGAAGGTAGCTGCAGAGGTGAGAAAGTATCTTAACAGTTAAGTTCAGAAAAAGAAAGAAATGGGTCAGGCTGTGGCAGTGGATGTATTATGAGTAGATACTGGGGAAAAATTCCGAAGGTGAAAGAGAATGGAGCCTTTTGTTTTGGGAAGTGATGAGGTCTCTTTCACTGGATGTTTTGATGCAAAGTTTCGAGCTGACCACACTGGATGTTTTGATGCAGAGGCTTGAGCTGACCGTGATGGGATTATCTTGGCTTGTGGCAGGGGATGAGCAAAATGTTGTCAGGTACTTTCCTCCAGTATTTTGGATAATCTTCATGTATTTACTGTGATTCTGCGATTTGCCTGGCACCACCTGCTGTAGTGGAAGGTGTCCCTGCCCATGGCAGGGGGATGATCTTGAACCCAAACCATTCCATGATTCTATGATTTGCTGGAATCAATGTCAAGCATAGTCACAAATGCATATGTGAATGTGCACTGTGCCAGTCTCCTATCTGTCTGGTCACTCCTGGGCATCTTCCCTTTTGCTGTCAGGTCTTGCTTGTGCATACTTGTTGATAGTTGGCTCATGCATCAGAATCCATGACAGCAAGTGAATTAAGTTAATGTAATGCAGCTGTTTCTGCAGCATGACTATGAAAGAAAGAGTTTTATCCTAAAGCACCAAAACAGAAAGCAAGATCAACAAGGTGAAACAGATCAAGTTTACAGACCTGCACTAGAGTGCATGGGAACAGATGAGTCACTCGGTCTGATTTGCTGCTCTCTGACACCATTGTGAAGCAGTTTCAACTGCAAAGGTGTCAGCAGCATGAAGTCAGAATAACCCAGCACTGAACGCAGATGTGCTCTACCATGGGGTGGAAGAGGGAAAGGGAATGAGTGGGATGAATGCAATAAAAAGGCCCTTTGTCCGGTGCCATCGTGTATGATTGTAAATAACAAAGTGATAACAAAGCAGCGAATCAAATACTGCAGCTCAGATGTCACTGCAGACACTTCCTGAGAAGTAAATTGCTGACAAATTGGCTTTGTCTTTCCATGAGTCACAGAAGTGGTGGTCTCAGGTGTGTGAGGTCCCAACACAGACCTGCAGGTTGGTTTCAAGGGCACTTGGCACTCACTGGTCTGGGGCTTGGGAAAAGAAATCCAGAGTGGGCAGGTGGGGCTGAAAATGGAACCCTGGTTTTGCTGCGTATGTCCTCAGACTATGTACACATTCCTTGAAAACATTCCAGTCTTCAGGTGAAAATATCTGGCACTTTGCAGGCTCCAACATAGTCCCAGCTCACTCTCTATATACTACAGAAATAGAAGAGGAAGGTGATGCTTTTGTTACCCAGAGAGAGGAAGGCTGTGGTGTGCCCAAGGCAGTCCCTAGCCTCACTCATTCCCTCCCGCTGCCTTTTCCTGCTCTTCTTTATGCTGTTATTCCCTAGTTATGCTCCAGTGAAATGAAAGTGTAGCCAGGCTGAGCATCAGCAAGAGGGTAGAATCCAGACCTCATTTTTTTGAGGCAAGGCTCTGATTTGTTCTTCGCCTTGTGTGGTAATTTACTTCAGTAGCTAGAAGGTTAATTGCATGCTCCATAGAGCTTTGAGCTCTCTGATTGAAGGCGCTGTTGAGAGCTAAGTGTTGCTGTAGCTCTGATTTAGTCCTGCTTACCAGGGTGATGAATTATGGGGAGATAGGAGGGAAGGAAGACTGCTGAAGTTTGCAGTGCTGAACTTGCATTGCTCTCCAGCAGAGGAAGTTCAGTGCTTCCTCCTGCTGCAGCTCCTGTGCCATGTCACTGTCACTCTGCTTTGTGCTGATCTCATTTCTTCCGATCCCCAAGTTATACCAGTGTCAGGATCCCTCACCCCTCCCAAGCTACAGGAATATGTCTGAGCTGTCATTAAAGCACAGAAGGCAGGGTCTGAAAATTGCCAAGAATCATGATAGAGAAGAGAGATGCTTGACTGACATGACCACCATTGGCTCAGGCTCTCCAGTCCTCTGGACCAAAACTAAGGCCCAGGACACCAACAACAGAAGGGATTCAGCCAGCAAGGGTCTCTCTCCTGGTTTTAGTTCATGCTGGGCAGAAGAGTCTCAAGATGGAAGAACTACCTGAGTCAAAAAGCTTAGATCCTGCCCAAGTAAGCAGAGCAAAGAGCAGAAGGCTCCTTGTGTCCAATGACCCTGACACTGGAGCACATCCAGAAGCTGAACTTCGGCTTGGCAGTTGCCTGAAGATTCGTTTGTTACCACACCAAAGGAAGGGCAGGAAACCCTGTAAGTTGCTGAGTCGAGCCTATGACATGAGAGAGAGATGAAAACCAGCTTCATACCATCCCTGCTGAGGGCTGCAGCCGAATCCAACCACCGCTTCCGAAGGGACACAGCTCCAGCGCGTGGGAAGGATGCCTGTGGATTACCTGCCTGAGCAACACAGGATCAGGAGAAGGGACCAGGACAACTCATCATGATTGAGAGGGACAGAATAAAGCAGCAGTTGGTGTGAGATGTTAAAAGCAGTGGAATTAGACTGGGGAGGGTTTCCATTCAAGGGTCCATGGCACCGGCTGTAGCCGCATTGAGGGTGAGCAGGGGTGCCTCAGTGGGGTCAGGAAGGTGATAGGGGGCTCCTGCACAGTGGGATGGGGTTTATGCTGGGTCACTGTTCCAGAGGATGTGCCGGAAGGAGGGAGATGAGACATTGCCAGGTCTCTTCCTGAGATCCCTGCACTGACAAACACCAATACTGTGGGCAGCACCTTGATCCAAAGGACGGTTTTGTATTATTGCACTGTCAATGTTCCACATCACGTGTGCTGGAAACAAGGTTGTGCTGTGATCTCAGCCAGAGGCTCTGGGTGCAGTGCAGGCCATCTGATACTGGTTTTCCATCTTCATTTTGTGCTGGTCCTGTACAGCTCAGTGCTGTGCTTGCTATGGAGAGGATAACACCATTATGGGCCATGCTGTGAGTTAGACAGCAGGCTGGCTGCAGCAGTGGCTGGTGGGGGCCCAGTGACCATGGGGCTGCATGTCTCAGCCAGCATCCTTGCACAGCTGCTGCCTTATCCTTGACAACCAGATGCCTGATGCTTCACTGTCCCCACATTGCCCCCTTTCCCTATGTCAGGCTGAAGGGGAACTCCTGAAGTCCTTAAGTCCTTCCCTGAAGCAGGGATGGGGAGATGCAGAGCCAGACCAGGAGCAGGAGGCACTCAGTAGCTCTGCCCTAGGCAATTTTCAGACCCTGTCTTCTGTGCTTTAATGACAGTTCAGAGATATTCCTGTAGCTCAGGAGGGGTGAGGGATCCTGGCCTGCTCCAGTCAGCTTAGAGCTGAAAGTAAGTGGAAGAAGTCATTAAAGGCTGTCATTAAAGGGGAATCCTCTGATTTAAACAAAGAGAAGCAGCGATGAGGCTGGTGGGAGAAAGGGAGCAATGCCATGAAGTGGGTGGACACTCATATGGTGGGGCAAATACATCTGTGCCCTGGTGATGCTGAGAGGATCCTGTCAGAGGTGAGGCAGTGGATGCTCAAAGCCCCAGTGACAGGGTGGACACCCCAGAACAGGGGACGAGGGGCTTCTCCCAGGGATCCTCCGAGGGCCAACAGCTCCTGCCAGGCTGTGAGGGAGTGGGAATCCCTCCGCATCCCTGCGGGCAGGAGGGCAGGGAGGCGGTGTGACCTGTGAACGTGCCTTCCCTGGTGCACAGGGGGCAGCTGCCTTGCTCTAAACCCAGCACAGCCGAGTTAGGCTCACAAATGCTGCTCCTCCTCCTGCCCTTTGCTTGCGAGCCACCCGCTAGGCTCCTGGGCTGATCTGCTCACCAGGCAGTAGGGCTGGCAGAGGAGGGGGCTGGCTGAGCACAGAGCACTGAGAGCACACTGTGCCTGAGGACAGGACACTGCAGCAGGCTCTGGGTCCTGCTTCACCCTCAGCTTGGCATGTCATCTTACGGAGCCCTTTGCCCGTGCTCTGCACAGGATGGCAGTAACTTCAGAGACCTCTGCAAAGCCTCCTGTGCTCCCTCCGTTGCACAGGCAGTATAAGTAGCAGCAACAGCAAAATCCTTGCATCGTTCTTTATAGGCTCCAGGCATCAGCACGGAAAGGCTCTAAAACCCTTTGTTGGGAGGCAGCTAAGACTGAGGAGGAGGGGGGCCAAGCAGCTGAGTAACTGCAGGGCAGCAAGATCCTTCCCAAGTGCAATGTGGATCTCAGTTACTCCCTGACTTTCCCAGGATCAGTGCCTGGGAGGCCCATGCACCCCTCTCCTTCCATTTGCATCTGAAAAGACTTCAGCATCTTCTTAAGCCCTGCTTAGCACCTCGAGAAAACATCTGGATAGACAAAAGACACTTGATAAAAGCCTTCCCATTTAGTAGGGAGAAGAACTCTGTAGGAAAAATGTGCTCTGAATTGGTTAGAGACTTATAGAAAAGTCCTTTAACAGCTAATACTTTCTGTAGAAAGCCCGAGAGAAAAATCACCCCTGCATGCTGTCCTGGAAAGGTATTTTTTATTTAAGATACAAAGCATTATTGTGTTTGTGTGCTGCCCTTCATCTGCATTACTCCAGTTAAAATCCCATTTAAGAAATATGAAATCACTCTGTTTCCTTTAAAGATATATAAGCCCCATTCCCAGAGGGATAAAAGAGCAACATAAAAAAGGGGACAGCTTTAGTAAAACAGCACTGCCAGTGGGCATAATAAATACATAAATTACTCACAACCAGCAAGGCATACTCACAAACTGCAGAGCAAGCTCCTGGAGTACAGCGAAATATATCCACACACTAAAGGCAACCCGTACAGTAACGCAGCGCCCTGCTGCCTGGAGCTGCAGCCTTTCCACTGCTCCTTGGCAGTGGAGATGGTGAGCCAACAGCACCCCAGCTCCATGCAAAGATGGTTTTGTAGAGCAGTGGGTGCTCAGGGAAGCCCCAGGCAGCCCAAATGTCTCATACAGTTCACACAACTGTGTGCTGATGGACCTGAGCACCATAGGCTGTCAATATTCAAGTCAGCACTTGGCCCTATTTGCTGTGTCTCCCTCTATTCCTGCTGTTCTTTTACACTTGTTTGGTTCCTTCTTTCCCCATCACTGCTGCTGTTCAGCACTGTGTTGTGCTCCTTCTCTGACAAATACTTGTACAAATAGTTGTAATAAAAACTGTCCTGCGTGTGGGAAGCTGGGGTCCATGAGCTGCTACAGTTCTAGAAACCTGAGTGAGGAGAAACTAGAAACGTGTAGTGAGAAGAGTTTGGCTCCATCATCTCTGTAACTCCTCTTCACTCAGCTGTATGCAGCTATTGGATTACACACCTGCACTTCCTCTTCACAAATGAAACTACCCAAGCTCCCCCGCATGCCCTTTTAGGACATGCTCCAAGCCCTGGGTCACCTTGTTAGGTCTTGAGTGGGTTCATTATAGTTTCTCAGCATCTCTTTTGAGCTGGATGAGCTGAACATTGGACATAGTATCACAGGCACGCTTTCCCCCATGCCAAGTAAAGGGCCATAACACTTTTCCTGAGCATGGCCACCACCCTCCTCCCAAACATAGCCCAGGGTACGCTTTGTTTTAATTACAATAGCAAACACACTGTTGTTTCATACTCACTCTGGCATGTAATACAACCCCCAGGCCCTTTTCAGCAAGACCAGCAAGCAAACAGTGCATACTGTGGTCCAGCAGTCTAAATCCAATAAACTGAGCTAAGGTTTCTTATTAGAGATAATGAATTGGTCTCTTATATACTGAATTATGCATTCATAATGGCTATTATCGTCCATCGTGGGCTGTTAGGCTCTTTTTAATTGTTTAATGGTTTCATCCGTGCACTGAACACACACTAACATTGTAGTTAGATTTAGAAGCTGTATTTAGATGTTTTCTCTCCTACATATCTTTTACCATGCAATCACTCAGGTATATTTTGTACTTCTTCATGGTCCTTTGAAAGATAACCGTCCTCACTCCTGCTGATTATTACCTGTGCACTTATCAGTTGAACTCCTGAGTTTCTCCATTAATTCAGTTGCAGTTACAATAATCAGGCATTTTTTTCAGGTATATACAGCACTTTCTTAGCCTGCTGTATTTACTACTGGAAGTATTGGCTTCGTTGGACTTGTCTTATGCATTTACAGAAAAAGACTGGAGATTGGCTATACCCCTTTATTGCACTCACTATGAAAAATAAAACACAGAGATAAGACCTAAGGAATAACCACAGGGGTCAGCAGTGTCAGGAAAAAAGAGTATAGAGATGGCAGACCGGATGTGGGACTTTGGTGCCTCTGAAGTGTCTATGCAGAATGAAGAGCAAGGGTATATGATGCACTAGAGGACAAGATCATCGCAGCTGGCTCTGTTTGCTGTGGATTGGCCTGACATTCCAGGCAGGTCCCACGGCTGGCTCTATCCAGTGTCTGTCAAGAGATGGTTCTGTGGCAATAACAAACCCCATGGGGCTGTGGGGCTTTGTGTCTTCCTTTATGGCCAAGCACCAAGTCTCCTCATGCACTGTGGTGTGGTGTGCATTGCAATGGGACCTCAGCTGCTTTTGCAGCATTGTCAGCATCATAGCACCCCTGGGAGTGAGGAGAGAGCTGGGCTTTCTCCTACATTCCTGACATTCCATACCAGGAGAGAGGTAACAGCAAGGAGAACATCTCCCATCTCCGGCAGGCAGAACTCAGCAGGACAGCACACACAGCCTGGCTCAGGGAGCCGTGAGGATGGAAAAGGCTTGGGAAACGAGAGAGTTGGTACCTGCAAGAGTACTAACTTCTCACCTCTTCGCAGCTGCTTCTCCTCTTAGCATGTTTGTTGAAGCTTGTTCTGACATTTTCAAAGCTGCATTTGGATTGGATTATTATAGTATATCCTTAATGCAGCAAGGAAAAATAACAAGTCAGCAATTTCAAATGTTACTTTTCAGAGCATGCTTTATTACTATATACTCTTAACTGCCTTCATTCATTTTTCCTTACTGTCATCTCAGTTGTTCCCTTCTCTTTCCACCCCCTATTCAAGGTGTTTTCTTTGTAGGAGATCGACGTTTCTGGGCTTTTGCACTCTACTGCAGCTGTAGCTGTGCCTCATCACGTCGCTGGTCCGGTCTGTGGATGACCAAGACAGACAAGATCTTGGCAGACAACAAAAGCAGCAGAGAGATAGTCCTTGATAAAAGCTCAACAAAAAGGAAAGAATTTGAGGTCCAAAGGGCTGATGGACCAGTCTTGGCTCATGTGTCAACTTGATCAATTCTTCTTTCAGAACATGGGGCTGTGGTGATAGTCTCCAAGAACTGCTTTGCAAACTGTGACATCCAGGTCTTCTCAGTCTTCTTATAGGGGTGAAACTGAATTCACATATGAAATGGGAGGGAAATGAAAGAGGCAAATTATTCAGAGCACCATTCATTGCTGCTAAATGACAGTTTAACGGCACAGTTCCACTTGGCTCTACTGTATCTCCAAAAGGCTTGGACACTTGCTGTGGCTAAAGCCCATGAGAACAGTCATGCAGATTTGAAGACAGGGGCTGTTGCAATTCATCTGTTTCTGTCAAGGAAACTTCTGTTCTGATCCATAGTTTTAGAGGATTTGGGGGGGTGGAAGGGGGATAGCCTTAGTAAGCAGTTCCTAGAAAGCAAATGAAACAGACTGATTACTTCTGGCTTCTCCCAGGAGGCAGACTCTGAGTTAGTAAAGTTAATTAATAAAAGAAGGCAGCAAACAAGCTAACACGAGAGGAATGTATCACCACCCTTAACTCTGCCGTTACCGGGGTGTTTGCTCAGCCTGACTCTCCTGACATGAAGCCAGGGCAGCAGAGGCTGCAGGAGGGAGCTCCCAGTAGTAGGAGGATAAGGTAACTTGAGATGAGGAGGGTGTCAGCATAAGGCAAGAGGAGTTTACTCATCCAAAATGCTGAAGACTGTCTCTTGCGCTTGGCTGGAGTGCTGTGAGCGCAGGGGAGGTGTACAAATGCTGCATGAGAAAGGCAGATACATTGGAGCTGCTTCCCTCTACTCAGCCGTATTCACCGACACCACAGGCTGTCAGCAGGTGTCCTGTCTGTGCACCTGAATGCAGCTGTAGCTTCACGCATGTGGAGTGGGAGGCATGCTTGGATAAGATGTGTTCTGTACATCACACAATGAGCAAAGTGCACTGAGCAAGGGTTGACTTGCTGATACACAGTATTGTCTTCTCCTGGAAGATCTCCCTGTTGCAGTCCCCATCTATAGAGTAGGGACAATTGGGGCCAATGGGACAGAAGAAAACTGTGTCTCTTTAGCATCCTGATTCGTGCAAGCTGGTGCTGGGTCATTAGGAGCTTCTACACGTGGATTTGATCAATACAAGGTGTGTTCTCATTTTTTGACACTGATGGTTTTCAGCAATGACAGATGCAATTCCCTGGACTCTGATCCTTGGTAAAAAAGGCCTGAGAGACATTAATAAAGATGGGCATTGTCTGTTGTCCGTGTTCAAAGCCTGCTGGAAGATGACAGACATTAAAAAAGGGACCACATCTTTAGACCACACACAATTCAGGTATGATGGCAGCATTCCAGGGACGAGCTATGATTAAACAGCAAAGAAAGTAGTCTCGTACATTTGTTTTCTCTTGAACAGCAGTCAGGGGCCTGTGCTGTCAGAAGGATACCTCAGGAAAAGGTCAAACAGCAGCTGAGGTACCCATCCAAACAGAAAGTAAGATCCTGATCCTTGAACAGCCTCTGTGTCCTGGGTTCAGCAGTAGCAGTCATTTTTTCTCCTTCTTGGTAGCTGGTGCAGTGCAGTGTTTTGACTTTCAGCTCGGGAACAGAGCTGATAACAAGGATGTTTTGGTTTGGCCAAGGACTTTGTGAGCCTCATGCTCTGCCAGGGAGGAGGGGAAGCCAGGAGGAAGCAGAGACAGGACACCTGACCCAAACTGACCAAAGAGGTATTCCATACCACAGCACGGCGTGCCCAGGATGTAACTGGGAGTTAGCCGGAAAGGCTGGGAGACTGCAGGGTGGGAGGAGGTATCGGTCGGAGCTTGGTCGGGCTTGGGGGGCGAGTTATCGGTCAGCTGGTGCTGAGGTGTTGTATTCTCTTCCCTTGTTATTTCCTTTATCATTATTATCATTGGTGGCAGCAGTAGTGATCTGTGTTATACCTTAGTTACTAAACTGTTCTTATCTCAACCCGTGGGAGTTGCATTCTTTTCGATTCTCCTCTCCGTCCCTCCGAGAGCAGGGGGAGGGCAAGAAAAGGGGGGAAGTGAGCGAACGAGTTACCTGACTGGGTTTAAACCACGACACTCTGATATTCCTGGCTGCTCCAAGCCAGCGACCTCTTCATCACGTTCCTTTCTGCCCTGCTGGTGGATGCCTGCCACCACACACTGCTCCTCTGGGTTAACAACCTCTGCCATCTCCCTGGGTGGTGCCCCCCTGCCTTATGGCTGCAGAGTCCTCTTTGCCCCATTGACCAATATTGGGCCTGATCCTCCAGCTGGAGTAAGCCCATGGCTCTTCTCACATCCTACCTCAGAGCACGAGGTAGGACCTGAGGTCAGGAGAGACCTCTGTGAGTCTCTGGTTCAACCTCTGGTCAAAGCAGGGCCAGCATCAGGTTGCCCAGGGCTTTGTGCTGTGGTTTTCTGAATATCTCCTAGGATGGAGGTTCCACAACCCCTCTATGTGCCCAACCCAGTGTTTGAGGACTCCCACTACCATTTATTTCCATTATAGCCCTTCCATCCACCAAGCATGGAGCTGCCTCTCCTGCTCCTATTGTGCACCCTGGAGAGTCCTGCATAGCCTCCATCTGCACATGCCCTTCATTGGCCCTTCCAGCCCATGCAGAGATGGTGCCTTGTGGCTGTCACCAATGTTTGCTGGACGTTCACGTCCATGCCCCCCTTGGTGCCTGCAGTCTGGACTTGTTGGGAACGAAATCCTGTCTGTTTCTGCTGGCAGTGACAGAGGTTGGATCTCAACTGTTTCATTTGGAATGAAACATAAAGCTAATGTCTTTCTGTACGAATTCGTTTTCTTGCCCTAAAAGAAAGTCCTGGTCCAATTTCATTGCAGGTAATTACACTGAGCTCACCTAAACGCCTTTAAAGCCTGAACTGAAGACATTACTAAGGAATAATTGTTTCTTAATTTGCTTCCCACAGTGCAGCTTTGTACAGTGTCAAACAGTTGTACACCGAGGGTGGCTGAATTTCAGCCATGGTCACAATGCAGCTGATGGCTCTGTAATATTTCCTGACTGTTGTCATGCTGTAGCTCTTCTACAACAGATTTGGAGCTAAAATTTAATCCATTATGGCTGTAAACAACACACTCCAATGTGAAGCAGGTGTAACCTTTGCTGTCTGCTGAAAATATGAAGTAATAACTCTGAGAAAATGGTGAAAATCTAACCGTCTGTCTAGCTGTTTGTCAGTGGGTAATGTCTCCTCATCCTGCTATTGCTGGGGGGTGGGATTCATCTGCCTACATGTGTCCCTCCGCAGTCACTGGAGCTCTCATCAGTATAAGCAGCAGAGCCCAAGCCACCATTAATCTTGTCCTAAAGTCTAAAATAGACCCGCAAACAGCTTCTGAAAGTGCCACTTGCTCTCTAGATACTATAAAGGGAGCCCACAGAGATGTGATCCACCCGAAGTATTAAAAGTTAGGATGAATAAATCCCAGTGAATATCTTACCATGTATCTGAGCATCCTCATTGATCCCTGAACAAGTTTACTCCAAAAAAGTAAAGGAAGAAGACACAGACACTGCTCACTCTGTTCATCTATTGCTTGTCATGTTCTGGCATGTTCACACATGACTTGCATGTTCATTGAAGTCAACTGTGAAATGACACAGTGATACCACTACTGGGTAAAGCCAGGGAAAGGTGTCCATTTGCCTTTTCCCAGTCTGAACACCGATCTATGCCAGTCCTCTGCCCTTGGACATAACTCACTCAGTCTATACAGTCTATCTCAGGGCAACTGGGGATCCTCTTGA
This sequence comes from Pezoporus wallicus, assembly GCF_028554395.1. NCBI lineage: Eukaryota > Metazoa > Chordata > Aves > Psittaciformes > Psittacidae > Pezoporus > Pezoporus wallicus. Next base: position 655,968 of record NW_026635187.1, on the reverse strand, counting down.
GTGACAACCTTGTATTCACTGGGGCATGATGAGCCCAGGCAAGTGGTAAAACGTGGTCCATGTAACCATGAGTAGTGAGAAACGAAAGGACAGAGTTTGCAGTGTCTGAATGCAGAGTGCAGAAACAAGTCTTTCTTACCCAAGAGAAAGGTTGTGAGGAAAATAGTGCCATCCTTACAGGTATTCCCACTCTGGAAACCCCATGGGTAGGTGCCTCAAAAGCCAGAGAAGTCATCTGCTACCCCAAGTAACTCCACTGCCCATTTGGGATCAGAAAAGGCTGCAGAGCCTGTTCTTCTCACCTTACTTCCTTCTGCAATGACATGTTCAAGACAGTTGTGCTCTTGCAGGAACCTTTCCATCCTTTAACATCTTGCATCCAGCATAGAAGCAATTTTACACAAAGAGCAAACTGCAGGGTATATTCTTCTCACACCCTAATCTCTGTGGGGACAGAAGTGGACAGCAGCTCAGGGGTGGACAGGGAGGAGTTCAATTTATTGCCTGGAACATAACCCAGCATAAACAGAGCCGAGATGGAAATGTGGACCCCATTATGGCGAGGCAGGGAGGAAGGCTGCTAGGAAAATGAGCTGGATCTTTCTGATAAACTGCTACATTTATTACATGTTGTGCATAATTCACAACCCCTTTGTGAACCTGAGCGCATTTGCTTTCCCTTCCATATCTCCTTTCTGTGCCGTCCAGGGTTTCTAGGCCATCTGTGAGCCATTGCCACTGTCCCCAAACTGGCCAACACAAGCATCCAGAGGCTTCACAGATACGACAGTAGGAGAAAAGTTTAGAGAAAGCAACCAAACTCATTAAGGGGAAGTGAGAGGCAGTGCAGTTTGAAGAGCAGATTGCTGTACATGTACCAGGATGCAGAGCAATGGATGCATTAGAGGAGGTGAAACTGATAATCAGAGTCACCCCCTCTCCTAGCACAAAGGAGTCAGAGCAAGAAGAAACGGTGCTGAGAAATGAAAAAGCACAAATCTGTTTTGTTAGTCACAGCACCCTATAAACCACAGCAGCTCACTATGGCGAGATACAAGACAAAATAACTCTTGGAATCATACTTTTGAATAGGATTCAGACAATAAGAAATCCATCTGAAAATATGTCAGATGAGACCATTGGCTTTCATGTTTCAGCTTGTTTCCTGACAGGAAGCCACTTTCTCTCCGAGTTTGGTGTTCTCTCATTGTGTATGACAGAGGGCTATGTCAGGTTTGGGTCATGAGCTGGATGCCAGACTAAATGGGAGTTTCACCCGATAGAGACTGGTGTTTAAAGGTATGATTCCAAAATGGGCTGGCTCCTTGCACCAGATTTGACTCAGAGACATCTCGCTGGAGCATCATCCATCAGCAGTAAGACAGACTTCATGACAAGGTGGCTGCCCAGACAAGCACCCAGCCTACCATATTCAGTCTCCATACGTGTTATTGCAGACACTAGGCAGGTGAGTGCCAGCACAGATCAAGCTGAGATGCTGCAGCCATGCCTCTCTCTGCTCTTCTTTGCTGGAAAAAAAACCTGTCTAGGCTACTGCTGGGGCTGGAGGTAGTCCAGGTAATGTCACATGAGGGCAAGAGCCAGAAGGAGTTGAGGTGGCTGGAAGGGTGCACACATGTGGCTGTGCTGGCCTGTCCCTGAGGACAGCCCTTTCGCACTCACACTGCAGGTGGACAGGTCAGCTATGGACCACTCCAGCGATGCCCATGTGATGTCTGGGAGGAAGTTAGCCCTGAAAACATGTTTCTTACCAGTACTCCAAAACCTGACTGCCCCAACTGAGAGAGAGGGGAGCAGAAGACACATCCACACAGGATCCTTCTCACAGGAACCACCATACAACATTCAAGTGGCAGCCAGAGTTATGTTGGCTTCTTGTCCCTTACTTTAAAGGCAGATCCCTGATGGTTTAGATTTGTTCCTTGAGGTGATTGTTTATTTCTTCTTACAAGAGATCACCCTTATTTCATTTGTTACATGAGTTATGGGAAGGCCATATCAATCAGTCAAAGCCTGGATAGTAAGCTGTCCCACTGCTGATTAAACCTTGCTCTCAGTGTGGAATTCAGCCTGGAGGAACCTTGTCTTTTAACAGAAACTAATCATAAAGTTAGGGGGAAAGGAGTTTCTACTTTTCTGCCACCAAAGACAGTGTTCCTTGTGGACTTACACTAACAAATTAAAGATATGGTGCTGTGTTTGTGACTTTGCCTGTCAGATATTATCCCCAGCCTCCGCTTCTGCACTTGTCAATCAAGCAGGGGAAAGGCATACAAGGAAAGTCTCCCAGACAGATCCATAAGTCAAAACAGCAGATGTTCAGCCTACTGTCCTGGTTTCAGCTGGGATAGAGTTTATTTTCCTCCTAGTAGACGGTACGGTGTTGTGGTTTGGATTTAATATGAGGGTAATGCTGATAACACACCAATGGTTTTAACTGTGTGGGGCTTAGTTGCTGGCTGAGGTTAAACCACAACAGCCACACTCTGACATTTCATTGCAAGGTTTTATCTTGTCTAACAGGTAGGACAGGGCGTTGGGACATCATATATGGTCATCTCTCTCTGACAGGACCTGAACCTTAGAGCCTGGTGCTCTGAACATCTCCATCCCTGGATGGCAGGGAGGGCTCCAGAGCCGGACTGCAGTTATCTTCCTTGAAAAAAACTATCTTGTTTCCTGAAACTTGAGGATCAAGCTCAGCATACTTCACCTCAAATACTGAGAAACCACATCTATACAGCATCCTGAGAACCAAGGGGCTGCTGTGTTCCCTGGGGGGCAGTTTCCAGAAGTGATTCCCATTTCCACTGTGGTAGAACGACCTGTTTGAAGTGTGGGTTTAGGCAGCATTCAGATGAGATGACACTGTGTATGTGGTCAATTTTTCCTCAGTATAAGGGGGTTTTTAATCCATAAATATATGATAGTGAAGTACTGGCTGGCCAAGGCAGGTTTCTGGGGTCCACTGGCCTGGTGTAGTCAGGACTGGAAGGCAAGCAGGGTGGCCAAGAACAGTGACTCCGTCACAGGGCAATTTCTCTGTCCCACGTGGATCATGACCATGAGAGTGACTGCAACAAGGCAAAATATGACCCTTAAAAGAAAAAAAAAAGCTGTTTTCCCAACTGAGGAGCTCTCCCATAGATCACTAAACAGAACAGTAATTTCCCTAAGTCTTGCTGGAGTTTATATGGAAATAGGTTCTCAATTGCTTGAGGTGGGTAATCAGATAGAAGTCAGCATGCAAATGGAACAAGTGCAAATGCTGAAATTATGGTATTAGAATTTTATAGACTATAAGTACAAATAATTTTGGTATATAATTACCTTTATATAATTCTCATGGAACTTCTTTTAAAAGAAGAACTGAGACTTGTGGGAGGAAAATGAAAATGTAGCAAGTGACAAGGTAACTGCTGCAGAAACAAAAGGATATCGCACATTAACAGTAAATATTAATATAGTGTTTTCTGTTGTTGTCATCACAAATGAAGCACTGCTTTCTCAGGCTTCACTTAGTGGTGAAGTGGCAAATCCTGGTAGGCCAAAAGAAGCATGTATGCTGACAACAACGTGCCAGCTCTCCTTCATCTGTGGGAGAACGCGAATAAAGGCTGGACGTAGTTTTCTTTATTGTTGATGTTTCATACTGTGGGAATAACAGAATCGGGTGTTATACATTACAACATTGTTATCATCTACTAGATTAGTTCCAAGATAAGAAAGGTGATGCAGTGCCTATTTCAGAATATTAAAGAATCAGACATTTGGAGCTTTTGACAACTTATCATCATTTGTAGATTTTATGCTAATATTAAATTCGGTAGATACCACTGACTCCAAATTAACAGGAAATGAGAATGAATATGTGCCCTCCAGTTTATATACAGCACCAAATAACAGGGTATGCCATAGATATATATTCAGAATCATCAATAAGCAATTTCAATCGCTCTTCTGAAGTTATGAAAGGTGTTCCAGCATGACAGAGATCTTTCATTCTGGCAACCTTGAGCAGGTAGAAATATTGAGGTATATCCCCAGAAGCCTTTTATTCCCTTTATTTTGTGCAGCTAAAAGGGCCATTAAATGATTGCCAGTTCTTAGAGGTTACTTCTGCACATTGAGGGAGGACTGTTATTAAACAGTAATAAACCTGGTGATGCAGAGACCCTCGATTTAATCCAGCAATAGGTACATATTTATTTATTTATTTATTTCCCAAGACAACAAAATCTCTTCTTTTTATGACACAGCTGATTAAAACGGTCTCACCTCATGTTGTGTTTGTGAGGGATTGCAGACATTAAAGTATGAGCTAAAAATAGAAAGAAATGGGTGACATTATTTCACCACCTCATTTTAAAACGATGGACACTGGGCAAGGAGGAAAGAAGCAAAGAAGTTTCATTCCATTGCATCTTGGGATGAGGAGGAGGGATTTTCATCTCAGGAGGTCTTTAGGAGGCTTTAAGTTGATTTTGCTGCTTGTATGAGGACTAGTGTCTGCAACATGACTCAGTACTGGGGGGGGTGTGTCAACGGTCCAGGAGCCCTGTGTGTGGAAATGCCTCAAATTCCAGCTTCAAATAGTTCTTCCAAATTCCCACACCACCAGGGATGTGTTGTCCAGATCTCAATGGCAAAAAATGTTTCCTTGAATAACTAAATATGAAGAGGCTGCAGTAAGTAGGAAATATTGATTCTGTTCAGGCTGGTCCACGAATTACAGTTACTCCTGTTTGTACATGTAAAGAGTGTTTTACAAATGCGTTAAAAATAACTGAGGAGCTCCAGAAGGCACTAAAGGTGATTTATATGTACCCTCCTAAATAATATACTACAGTTTAACAAATATGCATTATTTATGGGAGCAGCAGTAACATCTAGTGGAAAGAAAAATAAGTGACTAAGGCAAAGTGTTTCTCTAAATGCAGCTTTCATAGATTATGTCTTCATTTCTTGGTGGTTGTTCCTCATCTTCATAGAACCACAGAATTTCTAAAGTTGAAGGTATCTCTGGAGATCACCAATTCCAACAAGCCTGCTCAAGGACAGCCGTCTATAACAGATTGTCCAGGACTATGTCTAAGAGGGCCTTGAATATCTCCAAGGATGGAGACTTCACAGCGTCCCTGGACAGCCTGTTCCAGTGCTTGAGCACCCTCAAAACTTTTCTTTAAGGTGTAAGTAGAATTTCCTGTATTTCAGTTTTTGGCCATTGCCACTGAACACTCCCATCTCTTGTAGCCTCTTTACATGAGAGATGCTGCCATCCCTTAATCATCCTCTTGGCCCTTTGCTGCTCCCGTGACTGTCAGCAGCAGGAGGAGCTGCAGGACCAGGAGGAGAGGAGGGGAGGCTGTGGCACTGAGCACCTCCAGAGCCAGAGCAGATTCTCTGCTCCTGGCAAAGTGTTGAGAGGAGTCTTGAGACATCAACTAAAACCTCAACAAGACGCAATAAGAAGCAAGACCTCCCCTTTGCTGTACCCAGCGCATCACCACCCCAGCGCATCACCATCCCCAGCCCAGTTAGCGTCGTCTTGACCACTCTGCTGCGTGGTAATTCTTTGCCCTGCCAGTGCTGCACAGCACAGGCTGGATTTATCACTTTTGCAGCCACCTCTGGTAGATGTAAGAAGAAAATGGAAGAAGAAGCCCTTTGTCATTCCCTGGCGACCCACTGAGACAGACACTCTGAGCATCTGTTGTGAAGATGGACAGCTTTAATACCACACAAGAGCCCACAGACACTCGCCCTGTGTGTAGTGTGTTCGACAGTGCTTACTTTACTGGCACATGCCTGCTCTCACCTCTTGATATTTTTATTATCTTGCTGTCAGTTTTTCTTTCCAGCTGTTTTATTAGCCAGACTTTTCATTTTGGTTAAAGCCCAGAAAACATCAAGCAGGGATGGGGTTAAAGGAGGTTGAAGGAGGAGGCAGGAATTGCAGTCTGCAGCAAGGATGCTTTATGTTCTCCTTAGACCTAGCTGCCTGCGGTTGCCACATGATGGATTTTCTCTTGCTTCTCATCAGACACCTTGCACAGTAAAAGCACTGGGAGAGAGATTACACCCAAATGTGAAGTGTGTAGTTGCAGCACAAGCTGGCCACCACTTGTAACTCAACATCACAGGTTGATGCTGAGTGCTATAGTGGGAGTGGAGCAGAGAATGTGGGAGCACACACATGAGGTTGTGCTGCTGGCTGTGGCTGGGCAGCTCAGGCAGGTTCCTTGCTTCGAAGTGTGATGCTGGTGGGATGGCAGAAGGTGAGAGCCCTCCTTCATTAGCCAGCATAAAACACAGCTGCCGTAACCATCAATGCTCAGGACTAAATCCCCTCCTTAAGTGAGTGGTGCATCAGTGATGTGCCTATAGGAATATCATCCCAAAGTTAACAGGACCTGCTGGACCATGCCTGCACAAGCCAGCCTCCTGTAGAAAGAGGAATGACACAAACCTTCCCCTCGGGTGCAAGGTCTCTGCAAGATTCATTGTGGATTAAGCATTTAGGGGCAGACATTGACCAAGATTTAGAGACCTGGCCTGGCCTGGTCTTTGTCTCTCACCCAGTTCTTCCTCCTCCAGATCAGCATTAGATGACAAGGATGAAAGGGACTGAGGCATAGTGTTCTCTCTTTCATGTGCCATAAATCCAACAGTGAAGAATGTACTTTGGAGAAGACTCAAGCCATCCAGCACAAGCACAGAAAGGGACAAAGAGCTCCCATGGAATTCGTTGGTCCAGATCTCCTGCTTGTTATGAAGCATCCAGAGGATAGTAAATTACCTCCAACTCTGTAAAAGCTGCATCTCCTCTGGACCTTCTACATTTGTTTCATCCTCTCAAGAGAAAAGAAGAAATGGGTAAGAATTATGCCCCTTGCCAGAGTTCTCCACTGTTGCTGTCCTCCAGCAGTACTGCTGCAAAACCCACAACCATGGCAATGACATGTCATAGGTAGAGTTTTCAGAGCACATATTCACATTCTGGACAGCCAAACATTTAGCATCATGACAGCTTTGAAACAAATTGCCTGGGTATTTCCACTACTGATGGTACACAAGAGATACAACAAAATTAGGAATGCCTGAAACATGCAAAATGGATAACTCTTTCCAGCAGAGCTGTTTATTTGGAAATGTGCCATTGATTAAGTTGTTTTTCTGTTTGGTTTCTTATTATGACACAGCATTACAGTCATTAGCACTTCACATTTAGTGACTATTCTTCCTTTGGAGACCCTTACGATATGAGATTATGACGCAGGAATGAGCTTATTGCTTCTCAAGGGGACCTCATTATCTTGTCCAGAGAAACTTCTGCTAATGTTAAAGCATAAGCTTGAAAACTGACACCAGCAGCCATCAGGATCAAAACCAAGACCACGTTTTGTATTGTCAACCAAACTGGCTCAAGTGGGCACAGCCATGGCACGATGTCAAGGAAATGAAACACTTTGGAGTCTGTCCATACAACCCTGGCTGGGTTTTGGTAGGCGAGACAGGAAGAGTCAAGTAAGGCAACAGGGCAGCCTGTTACCCCAGCATTCATTTGTGCAAATAGCTAAGCACCTGCTATTGAATAAAACCAGCAGTTTCTGCTCCTGGACATGTGTTCAGAGAGGCTGGGTGAATAATTGATTTTTCAGTTCAACTACCAAGTTAAAAAGTGAGGAAAAAATCAATTTGATCCAAACTAAAGCAGATTTTTTTTTTCCAAGTTTCCTTGCCAGAAAGAAAAATGAAACAATTCCACTTCAGTGATTAAAAACAAAAAAAGTTTGATTCCAGTTTGGGCCATTCTGAGGAAAATGCAGCTTGGAAACCAAAGTTACAGCTTCTTTTTGCAGCTTTTCTTTCACAGCTTCCTTTTTGTCAAATGAGAGCCCATTACATTCAGTATTAGCATACCCTGGAGCTGTACCTCAGTGCTCTGCTCAAGAGACAATATCCCCAAGTTTCATGGTCAATCTGTTCCATTTGTGTTTTACTCACTGGAACAAAAACAAGGAAAGCAGGTGTCTCCTCTGCTACCACATCCCTCTGAGATGCAGGGTCACCCTAGTCCCCAGGTTAAGTATTTTGTCTTAGGTGAAACAACCACACCAAACTCCGCCTGCAGGCAGAGGAATCCAGCACAGATGTGGATCGCCCCAGTAACCTAGTGGTCTCCTTTGAATAAAGCAGGAAGTAGATTTCAGTTCAAGAGAGGAATCAACCTGCCAACTGAAGGAAATGAAGTGGTTTGTCTTCTTGAAAACACTTGTTTGATTGTCCACTCTCAGCAGACTGGACATCTCACAAAGGAGTTGCTTCGAAATGCAGACCAGAGCAAAACGTTACACACTGGTTCATTCCACCGCTGAAGTTCACTTACAGGAGTTGTTACTGAGCTTCATGAAGACAGCCTGTCCGGTCACTTTGCCTTCTCTATTTAGAAACATGCCCAGAGCCCAGAACTGTTACCATTAAGTTTTAATTCAAGCCCAGTGGTAGCAGATACCACTAATGGTGCTGTCAAGAAAGGCAGAGGTGTTTCACTCGTCTGCTTTCTACCAGAAGACAGGACTCAAGTATATCTCGTTCCATTGTAAAGCAGATGAATTGTATTATCTGGAAAGAAAGTCCTTGAACATCACTAAAAGAAAGGGATGTGGTGGGCAGCAGGGAGAGCCACGTAAAAACAGAACATAACAGCAAGTGTTATCACTAACCAGCCTTTTTTCTTAAATCATAAATGCTCACCAGGCTGCAAGAAACTTGGGCATTTATTTGCTGTCCTGCTTTGGGGGACACTCTTACTGGAAGAAGGTGCTTTTGCACTAGCAATGGGTACAATTATCTAAAGTATCTTAGGACAAGGGGCCAAGACATTCCCGTCCCACTGGGACTGGACAAACTGGAGTTATGCTCCAGTTTTTGGGCCACCAAAACGTGATAGGTCTGCTACAGAAGACCAGTCTGGCAGCTGTGATGCCCCACTGAAGAACTGCCTTCAGTTAGTACTTGGATCACCCTTCAAGAGAAATGAAAGAGAGCATTGTTCAAGGAAAACGTTGAGCAAATAGAGAACCTCAAGGTAGAAAACAAATAAATCCTGCACATTTCATTCACCTGGAAAGGATCAGAACAGTGTTAAGATTTTTGCCGTAAGTAGTGTTGCAGATTTGGATTTTGCACCTACGTTTCATGTCTCTATCCAAGTCTTCAGGCAGAAAGAGCCTGAGAACGTCTGAGACAGAAAATACACCTCCACTGAGTTCTCTGGGATTACAGTGCTGACATTGCACGCACATTAACAGCAGGCAACGGCAGCTAGTAAAGATACTCACACTCCCTGAAGTGAGAACGAGGCGCTCCTCCTTCCCCTCTGAGGCACCAGGTTACAGAGCCACATAAGCATCTGCTGGGTGTTACTTGACGCAGCAGCCTTCCTCCCCCAAGATTTGTGGTCTTCTTGTCCAAGACTCCCTCCTACCTCCATCCCAAATAAACCAAGGGTGTGATAGCTCAATTCATAGCACAACTGCCAAGCAACCGCAGAAAGATGAGCAGTCAAGGGCTTCACACCAAACTGATACAAGTGCCGGTCAATCTCTTCTTGCCAGAGCTGCTGAGCATGGACCACCTGAGTATGTCCACACAGGTGACCCAGAGCTGGGTCAGTGGCAGTGTGTCAGGAGCTTTGCCTTCATGTGTATCAGCATGTACTCAGCAGGGCTTTGACTCCTTTGCACAGCAGCATCTGCCTCAGGCATTCCCCACCTGACCAATACTTAGTTCAGTCCCACTGACATTTCACTATTTAACTGTTGCCCAATTTTACTGATTGAAAATGTTATACATGTTAAGTGCAGAGAAGGATGCTGGGCTCAAAAGGGATACCGTACAGGTCTGTCCAGACAGCCTGCTTTGCAGAAAGAAATGGGTTAGAGCAAGAATACACACAAAACTCCTAAAAACACAGAGTGCTTATGGAGAAACAGTGGGAAGTGATTTTTTTTTCCAGCATTAATCCAAAGGGAGGCAGCCACTTTTATGTTTCCCTTAGTGCTAAAATGGAGAAGCTTTACTTACATTTCAGACCTCTGTCCCACCCTGCTTGACTGGGAGCACATTTTCCTCTGAGTATGGGAGCATTGGAGCAAGCCTTTTAGAAATATCATACTGTTATTCTCAGTGCAACCCCGTTTCTGCCTCAGATTTTGTGTCCAGAAATACACCTGCAGACATGTCTCAGAGCAGGCTCTGAAAGCCACTTGTTGTGGGAAGAGTCCAGTGCATCTAGAAGGTGTGGGACCTCAGGCTTATGTGCTCTGCAGTCAGTACAGATACATGCAGTGAGTGCAGATGGGACTTCTGCATCTGGATAGTGCAGTTAGTGCTGGTTCACAGGAAATATACCTGGGCTGCTGTCAGCCTGGGGAAACGTTATTTGGATGTAATTACTGCATGGAATAGAGGGTCTCTGCCAGGAAAACCAGCTAGACAGCCTGAGCCTGGCAGGAGTTTCAAGGCAGGTAGTTTGGAGAGTTTGTCTTTAGGGGAGGAGAAATCAAGCCCTATGGTAGAAGAAAAAACACCTGGCTAGAATAAACAGCAGGACCACAAGCATGAAATGGAGGATTCCCCAGCCTGTGGGCAGGCAGAATAAGGCAGGAGAAGTTAGGGAGAGCTGATCCTTAGAGGAACATCTGAGGTGTATCCTTGAGGCCACCTCTTCCCAAGACGATGCTCTTTGTGTGCCTGAATGCTGATGAGCAAGCACACAGCTGCATCTTGAAAAGTGAGTGAGAGGGCTGGAGCAGAGGCTGTGTTTCTGCTCTCTCGCTCTGCATCTGTTGTTCGGAGAGGAGACGCTGCTTTCCAAGGCTGCCAGTCTATCACCTTTCATCAGCACAAAGTATGTTTTCATAAAGAACTGAAATCTGCAAGCTGAGGATAATTGCAGGTTGTAGATGGCGATAATAGCTGTAATTTGAATTGGGGAAGCAATAAACCCAGGCTCAATCACTGCCTGGTTTATTTGGGCAAGAGCCCAAGCTGCAAACACTGAAAATGAAATTTATGAAAAATATATATTTCAAGAAAAGCAATTAGCATGTATGTCTGTTGCTGTGGTTGCAGGGGGCTGAGAGCTTCCAACTCTCTGCAGGCTAAGCCAAGATGTTTGCTGTAAGTTAGGCAGGCTGGGTGGGAGGCAGCGCTTCCCAGGCTATCACGGGTAGCCAGCGCATGTGGGATGAATCACCTGTCAGGGGCATGAATCTTTCCCTATCAATGATTAGCTGCTGTCCAGCAGACTGGACATTGGATTTTTAGGCAGCTAAAGGCAGGTGGGATAAAATTCCCTGTCACTTGGTTGACACTGGGTCACCAAAGAGACACTGTAAGGAGCCACACATCACTCCCACCAAAGTGTTCATGCTGAGTGGACTGTGAAACATCTCTAATTGTGCTGACACTGACTCATTTCATGCTGCTCCAGTTTATGGCATGTGCTCAGCAAGTAACGGGATGAGAGGAAGATAAGGCAAATCCCGCCTCAGTTTTTTGATTCTGATTCTTCCTTCTTTCTTTCCCTTTGGTAGTCTGGAGTCCTTTGTCAGCTTCTCTGCACCAATGCCCTGCTCAGCTGAGTGAGGTTGGTTTTAATCATCTCAAGTAAAACAAGACCAAAAGAAAAACCAAGGATGCAAACTGTTCCAAAAATTAGATCCAGAGTGAATGAAACTGCATTTCATTTTTTACCAAATTCAGGGTTTTTTTCTGGTCAAAAGGAAATGGAAGACATTGAAAATGCACAAGTGTTTCATCTGGACATGTTCAAAACAAAAAGGCAAGAAGAGTTTTATTTCTTTAAAATTAAACTACATCTTTTCAATGGAAAATTGGCCAGCATCAAAAGAGCAAGACTCACTTAAATCAGGCAAATAGCCTCAAAATAGAGCACAGTATTTCTCCGCCTCTCAATGGAAGCATTCCAGGATGACCCAAAATGAATGGAAGGGGTTTGGGGTTTTTTGGTTGGTTTGGTTTGTTTTCATATTCTGTGCTTTCAACAAGAATGATGGAAATTCCTTCCAACACAGACTTTAGGGAATTTTAAGCTTGGTCACTGACGTGAGAACTATTATTTTCCCAGATCATAACTGAAGTTTCAATCATCTTCCTCCCAGAGCTTCTCCCCATGTAAAACTCATCTCTAGGGACACTTTCCCTGATAGTCAGCTTAACCATCCCTTCTCTCATTTTCCTCCCACTACTCCTAGCAAATGATTTAGTTACTGGGTTACTGTGATGAGCGGCAGGTATTCATAAAACCCTTCTCACTCTGATCTGTGTATTATGGGTGGGAATGTGCTTGGGAAGCCTCTTACTACTGATGGATCAGTAATTGGTTTACTTCTAAATCTCACTTTGGCATGATGATTACATGTCCTCGGCTTTCCATAAAGTCTGCACAAAGTTCCATTTGCCTGCAAATCTTTAGCACTCGGGAAGAGATATAATGAGTTAATAAATACTTGCCTTTGCATGTCAGTGGCACATGATGTCCTTGGCTTCAGCATACCAGCAGGTTGATTTTGGCACCCCAGTTCACACAGCTTTAAGTGCTTGGACATGCTACCCTCCTCTTAAACACTCTGACTGCTGCTGAGCAGTTTGGTCAAGAGACCTCCGACACCAGCAAGCCTGTGTGCTCATTGTAAGTGCTGTCCAACTGAGATCACTGCTTTCCAGAAGACACCAGAAGATGTATGACTTGGTGTGTCTGATTGACGTTGGCTCCACTCAGCTGCCACTGGTCACTTCCTCGGGTTTTATTGCAGATTAAGCCGGAGAGCACTGCAGAGAGCAACACAAATGCAATTAGTGACTGACTCAACAGAAGAGATGAGAAGTTTGGCAGCTACCAAGAGGTTGTCGTCACAATATCACAGGCTGGGTTTGTCACTCTCAACTTACTAATTCCACAAATCCATCCATGCCTGGAGTTCCTCACAGGGTCTCATTTGGCTCTAAGCCACCCCATTCTTAATCCAGACAAAGTGCACTTCACACAGCAACACAAATGCTCAACAAAAGGACAGAGTGGATGCTCAGCTCCATTCAAATCTGAACTATTCTTGAGGAAGGATACAGACTTTGGCTGTGAGACAGGACTGCTCATGGCTCCCTTAGAAAGAGATGTCCCAACAGGTGTGGTTCTTCTACCATGTACTGATGTTCCCCACCCTGCTTCACTCACACAGCAGAAATCCACACTGCTGCAGCTACCTTTTTCTCTGCACTGGCTGCTGCAACACTGCATCTCCAGCACAGGTATAATGTGCCAGCATGTATGATGATTCCAGCTCAGCCCTCAGCTTTATATGGTGCTGTCCTCCACTATCTGATCTTCTGTTACTATATATATGAATTCTAAGAGGAGATACGGCAGTGCTCTGGCAGTGCTCCAGATGAAGCTCCATTGAATAGCTCTAGAGGAAAACTTGTGCTGATGCTTACCTACAGCCTGAAATTTAAATTGCTATGGCCACAAGAGCAACCCTCACTCCTTCCAGTAGTAGACTGAGTTTTTTCTTGCCCACTTTCATGTTTGATCTCTCACGCAAGGGGTACTTTTCACAGCTGTTGACAAAGCAATTCTCACCTGAAGAAGAAACTGCATGGGATGCTGTCACCACTTCGTCATCTGCCAACTCTTACCTGTGAATTCATGAGATCCCTCCACTCCCCTGCAGTCCTGCATCCAGCTCTGGGGTCTTCAGTACAGACAAGACACAGATCTGATGATGTGGGTCCAGAGAAGGGCACAAAAACTGGTGAGAGGGATGGAGCATCTCTGCTGTGAGGAAAGGCTGAGTCAGAGTTGTTTAGCCTGCAGAAGAGAAGGCTCCAGGGAGATCTTATTGCAACCTTTCAATACTTAAAGGGAGCATATAAGAAAGATGAGACGAAACCTTTTTGTAAGGCCTATAAGTGACAGGATAAGAGGTAATGGTTTTAAACTAAAAGAGGAGAGATTTATATGAGATATAAGGAAGAAATGGTTTACAATAGGGGTGGCAGGGTCTGGGCACAGGGTGCCCAGAGAAGCTGTGGCTGCCCCATCCCTGGCAGTGTTCAAGGCCAGGTTGGACACAGGGGCTTGGAGCAAGCTGCTCCAGTGAAAGGTGTCCCTGACCATGGCAGGGTGGTGGAACTGGAGGAGCTTTAAAACGTCCCTTCTAATGTAAGCTAGTCTATGCTTCTATGATCTTCCTTCTGAAGAAGGGGCTTTAGCTGCTCTCAGGTATTTTCAAGATGCACAGTACAGCAGGAGGGAGAACACAGTGTATAAATCCCATGCAGATGCAGTCATTTTTTGTTAATACTAGGACCCAGTGCTAACACAGAGGGTTGTTGTCATTCACTTGCTGTGCTGGATGTGTACAGGCACACTCAGAATAGAAAACAACCACAAAGCAAGCACGAGGAAATAACACAGAGCCAAACACAAAAAGCAGTAAAATCAGTATCCGTCTTCCTTAAAAACTGCATTTGTTCCTCCCCTTCCACTGAAAAAAAAAGCATACTGAAGAAGCAGGATGAGGAAAGAACAGGAGGTAATCAACAAAGATCTGGCAAGAAACCAAGTCACCTTTGGAGCTTCTTGTGTTGAACAAGAAACCATCAATGATAAGGTATAGCCATAAATGACTTTCACAATGAACTGGCCCAAACAGTGAAATTATCCTGCAGGGAACAGCTCTTCACAGGCTAATTGGGCTTTTTCAGTCTTGAACACCATGGGTACACCAGGGACAGGTATAATTTACTGGGTTTAGGAGAAGTATTTACAATTCTAACACTGTAAATCTGAGGCTTTGTAGCCTTAGCTAAAGAGCAGAACTGGAGCTGAGACTGATGTCAGCCAGGACTTTGCCTTCATCCTTGCACTTAACTAATTGATTGAGTTACATGTAGATCATTAGAAAACATATATTAATAAAAAACTCCTGACCTCCAGGAAAGCAGCCCTGAATGCTTTAATGCTAGCAAAAAACAACCATCAGGATTCAGCAACTAAAGTAAGGAAGAAAGCTGCAGAAGCATAGCACCAAGCAGGTAGAGATAATTCCAGTTAGAAGCCCAAATTCTCAGTCTGGGTCTCTCCTTTTATGCCCTTTTGCTGATGTGAACTCAAAATCACCACACTTGGACTATGGTGGACCAAGATGGTGGCAAGTTCAGCCATGAGTGAGGTGGACATTGAAGAAGGCCAATGTCCAGCTCAACAAGCTTTATAGGTCACAGCAAAGACCCTGCCTGAAGGGCTGCAGGGCTTCTCCCAGACCCGAGACTAGCTAGACCAGGGCAAATATTCATTCATTAGCAAATCTCTCTCAAATGCGTGGTCTCAGAGGGACTAAGGTAAGTCATGGATGTCAGTTAAATTTGGCCGAGGGTTTTAGTAGGTCAAGCAGAAAGATCAAAGCTCATTTCATCTGTTTTTTTTTACATCTCTGCTCGGAGCTGCTGATTCCCAGTTCCTCATTGGCACATGAGGACTGGCACACATTTAATATTTATCAGCCCATCCTAAAGAAACATTGAATCTGGCTTAGACCAATGCCCCTCAGGACTTCTCTCTCTCTGATGGCTGTGAGGAGACCACAGGCTTCTCCTGCAAAAAATACACCTCTGATGGGATATCTAAAGCTGTGGCTGGTGACTACTGCCCTGCCTGCCTCTTTCACTCCATTCCCCATCCACACTTCTTTTGTGTCCACCCCACCACCACCAAAAGCTGCCAACTTCAATATCAGCTCAAACTCCAACCAAAACATTTGGCATCTTTCTTATAGATGCAAAAGACAAGGCATTAAAACAGAGGGAGATATACTTGTAGAACAGCTTGGAGGAACAAATTTGCCCCCCAGTTAGGATAAAACCAAGGAATCTGTCCCCTCAGAGAGGGGCTGATTCATGGTCTTTGTGCTTGCTTTTTCTCACCCTCCAGTTTCCTCCTTCAGAGGCAGACCCAGGTCCAGCCATTTGGCTTGCATGTATCCCTGAGGCTACCTACAGGCTCTAAGTGAGCTTGGAAAGCCTACCCATTCAATTGAACATGCAAGATACCGCTGCCATCCAAATCACAGCTCACAAGGTGGTCTGGCTTGCTCAGGGTGCCACATCCAATGTCCTTGTATATCGACCCAAGCACATACATGGAGCTGATCCACAGTGAGCTTGATATGGACAATAAAACACGATTTGTCATCTAATTACTGTGGACTATAGTGGCTTGTATACTTTAAAGGGCTCATTAATTTAAACTAGTCTCTCATTTAGCTATTACTTCTGTACAGCCTCACTCATCACTCAGTAAAGCCTCGGTGTACCCCATTAGCACTGTGTCATCTGAGCATCCAGCTTGCAGGTGCCAAGCAGTGTCCTTTCCAGCTCGCATGGACCCACGGCCAAGGCAGCAACTGCAGCTTAGGACTGAACATTAGACGTGAGCCAGTCACAAATGTCACTCCACTCTCTTGGCTCCTGCAAGGAGGAGTGAACCTATGTAGGTAGCTCTGGGAATGGTAAACCTGGTTTGCAAATGCCTCTCTTCCGATGACACCCTTTCTGCATTGTGCACAGAAACGATTAAAACAGTGAAACATACAAACCATTCGATGTAGTCCTCTTTGTTTTCCAACTCATCTGAAAGAAGCATTGTTTGGGCACAGAGAAGTAGAGAAATGATCATTATTAGTTTGATGCAAGCCAGTGTAGATCTATGTGTTCAAAAAATGCAACACAATTAATTAGCCTCTAAAAAAAGCATTTGAAGTGTTTATTGCAGGATCAAGCTCCTGGTTTTATAAGCAGATGGGGAAATAAAGTGCTAGGAATGACATGGAGAAAACAGCTGCACTGGGACCAGAAGCCTAATTCATAATTCAACAGACTAATCAGTGAACATCTTCTGCAGTTCCTCAGCTGTAATGGAAGAACGTGAGAAGGCAAACGATTAGGCTGCTTTATTTCTTAAAGAGGCTGCTACCAATTAGCTTGCTTTCTCTGTTGCCATGTACAAATCTAATGATGTGGCCCATGTTATTAAAGAGACAGAGAAAAGTAGGTCAGCCTAAAATAATTGTCTTAATATAAACACTCTGAGGCACAATTTCAATGCAGTTTGCTGAGAATTAATTAAAAGAGTAAAGACCTGTTCACACTCCCTTTTCTGAACTTCCCCATTCTCCTGCAGGAAGAGAAAGGGCTGATGTTTTGTTGCTGCTGCTGTTTGCTCTGTAATTGGCTTTTAGCTGTGACTGCAGAGCCAGCCATGGTGGTAGTTCATCTCCATGCCGATCCAACCAGCGCAAAACAGCTTTGCTTGCAGGGTGTAGCTCTCTCCTGCCTTAGCTTTGCAGTCTGGATACTCAGTACTCATTGTAGGCACCCAGGAAGATTCACCTCTTTGCTAAAGAGGACAGCTTTGAGGCACGTGCCTCTCTATAGAGACAGAAGGGAGCCAGCTGTGACCAGCCCAGATTGTGATAGCAATTAGACATCTATGCCTAGATGAATCGATGCCATAGGCAGCTGACTGCTTTCAAGGAAAAGTGAATCCAAGCTTGGGTCTGTCCCTGACTCCAACAGGAAACCTTGTTCCGGGGAAGACACTGCAAGGAGGGTCAGGGCTCTACACTGTCTGACCCCCTGGGAATAAGGACTTTGCCTTGGCATAGTCCTCACTCTTCATCAAGAGCTTGGCTTGGGCATCTGACACGGTCTGTACCCGGGCAGAAATGTTACACTTTTCTTTCAATTGAAGATTTGTCAGAGCCAGGATCAATCAGGATGACCCTGGAATCTGCATTTCAACTTCTTCCCTGGAATCATTCTGCCTAGAAATTTTGTTGGTAGCCTTGCTGCCTGCTGGCTCCATTTCCCTGTGCTGGCATCGGGGCACTGAGCAAGGACTGGTTTTCTGTGTCACAGGAGAATGACAGCCTGGACCTGGCTGCCTCCAAGCATCTCTGTGCAGGTCTGTGCATCTGGATGAGTCCAAGGTCCAAGATAAGCTCCCTTGTCTTGGAGCTCCTCCATTGAGACATCATTTTTCCTTTTCATGGATCCCCCAACTAAAACCTTCAAGTATAACTGGTAGAACCAATGCACTGTATACCTCTGCTGTTCTTCCCAAGGTTCAGGAGAGCGCAGGTACCATAAAAATGCAGTTGGAGGGCATCAGCACAGCAGTGCTGGAAGAAATGTTCTTTCCTCAGTGTAGCATCAAATCCTCTGAGCAGAGAGGAGCTCATATCTGTTTGCCTGCTGCAACCATTTTCAAGACCAGACCAAACTGTAAAGCTTTCTTTACCCAAGGTTTTAGTCAGCTTTTAAAAAATGGAACATTTCCTAATAAAATGCTTTACTTATTCCTTTCAAAACAAGAATGTGTCTGCCTTTGCATGTTCAAATAACAAATGCACAGAATGCAGAAAGGCATCTTGTCCATTCTTCTTTTTGCACCAAACTTCAAGAACATTGACAAGTTCTTCCAGAATGACTTTTACATTTTTATTTGATGTAAAAGTTCCATATTTTTTTCAAATCTGGGATGAAAATTCATGTTCAGAGCCCTCTGATATTATCAGGCTGAGCTGGCTGCTCTGACATTCGCCTAGAGACAAGCCAAAGCCACAGCCACAAATCAGAGTCTTTGCCTGAAGAAGGGACAGCTGAGACTTCCCTGCTGGGTGCTCTGACAGCACCAAACCTGGGGCTTACATCTCTCTCTCTCTGTTTCTGCCACAGAGCATCCCCTGTCGGCATCTTCCTCAAGACCAAGGAAGATTCCTTCTCTCCTGAAGCTGCCATTTGTCATCTTCTGCATCTCCAGAGGCAGTTTGAGGCTCCAAATGTGTTGCCTAGAAGGGAGCTGCAAAGCTTTCTCTGCACAGACTTGCATATAAAACATACGCCACCTTCTTCTACAGAGGCAAAACCAGCCCTTCTCTAGGCCCCCACAGAGCACAAGGCTCTGATTAAAAGGAAGGAAAGTGATTTTCCATGTCTCCATCCAAGAGCTGTATTACTGAGCTTTTCAATAATTACTGAGCTAATCTGACATTCATGATCCTTGATTTCAGTCATTCATTCAGTGCCATATAGAATCTGATTAATAAGATGTAACTTAGTGGAACACAGTTTCTCTTCTTCCCCAAGGACAGTACAATATTAGAAATAATTTAAATATTACAAAGACTGGCAGGTAATTGACATGAGGATTCATCATGCTGCCCTGAGATTCACTGGCTTCCTCACCGCTAGGAGAGGTCTTTCCCAAAAGATATGGTATTTGGGAGGGAGCAGCCAGGTAAGGAGATGGAATCCCTCCATGGATATCCCATTGCTCACCATTGAGCAAACGGCCTGTGCAGGATTGTGCCCTTTTAACAACCTATTCCTTCTCCACAACCTCTTCCTCCATGGAGTCAGCTCCAACTGACCTTGTGGATGATGCTGTGCGACAGGGCATCTCCACTCTCTACTGTCCACTCCAGTCCAAACCTATGCATTTTCCAGGATGCTATGGTCTTCTACAAAGAGAATATTCATGTTCCTTCCTCCATACCAGACCCAAGGCTATAGCCTTCATGCATTCTAATTCCCCCCAGTAGAACTAAAATTAATTTGGTACCTCTATGTCTGCTTTTCCCATGAACATTAATAGGTTAATGAATATCTGGTTTCCTTTCCTTCACTGAGCCCTGTGTGCAACACGTTTGAATATAAACATTACAGGCAACACCTCATCATTAAAGCACACATGTGAAGTGCACCAACTATCACTCTACTTCCAAAACCAGTTTAGGCTGCCCACAGCACTTGTGCGGAGCCCTTTGCTAAGCCTTACTCCTGTCTCCACACAAAGCCCAACTTTGTATCTCATTTCCCATGTGTATCTATCAGAGCTAGACTGCATTGTCCCCTGCTCTTCTTCTGGTAGCTGTGTACCCCTCTCTGGATGAGGTTGGATGAGTGCTCTTTGGGGGACAGATCTGGATGTCTGAATATTTCCAAAGTGAAGGTGTGCAGGATAGCAGCCGCATGAGCCTTTACATGAAGCGCCCAGCACTTCCCTGCCAGATTGATGAGCATTTGTGCTTACCCATAACACATTTTTGCCATGTTTTGCGAGTACCACTGATGACCCTGAAGATTACAGTGTGTCACCTGCCATGGCTCAGAGGGGTCGGTATCTGTGCAGACGTTCTCCTACAGCTGCCCTTCAAATGAAGTGGTGCTTCACCTCCCAGCCTCCCATAGAAAGGTGGACGTGGCAGCAAAGCCAGCCCAGGGCTGCCCAGGATGCTCCTTCCCAAGTCCTTCTGCACTTCAGTTCTGCTGGATGAGCCCACTCAAGTATGTAGAGATCCAGTGTACAAACTGGATTAGTAACAAAAGTCTATTTTAGAGTCAACTCACCTAAAGCAGTGACAGGAAGACCTGCTGAAGAGCTGTAGAATGACAGCATCATTCTGAATTCAGGCCCCAGCCTTAAGCCTGCCATAGCCTGCATGTGCTGCTACTTGGCTAAAGCAGAGGCTGTGAGTCTTTGCCTTCCTCGTGAAGCCCTTGGTGTCTTTCAGGAAGGGGATGATGTTGACCTCCTCAGGCCTCCCCACATACCCCCTGAGAGGTCTCCTTCTGCATTCCTGAACTCCTGAAAAGGCTTCCCTTGCCTGCAACACCTCATCCTAAGCCCCA
Source organism: Pezoporus wallicus (assembly GCF_028554395.1). Lineage (NCBI taxonomy): Eukaryota > Metazoa > Chordata > Aves > Psittaciformes > Psittacidae > Pezoporus > Pezoporus wallicus. Next base: position 635,166 of record NW_026635187.1, on the reverse strand, counting down.
TGTGGCTGAAATGATGCCTTTTACCATCAAAACTAGGAGGGGGGCTTTAATTAAAGAAATTAAATCAAACCTTTAGAGGTTTTGGGGGTTTAGAACCAGAGAACTTTCTTACATGAAATACTTTTATTATTCAAATCACTAAAAAGTGAAGAAAGAGCAAGTAAAATTTAGCTAATGAAAATGTAAACACTTTAACTGAGAAAAGACATTGCAATAAATGCTGGGGTTTATTTGTTTCCTCTCAAATGTCAGACCTTTTTTCTCCTAAGCTCTCACCCACAGCTTTTGTTCCCTGTACCACCCACTCCCCAAAGCTCGCTGCAGCCTTGCTGTGCTGTTTGGAGTGATTCCTTGCTTTAGTCCTCAGCTTATGAAGTCTGTTAAATGGTTTTGATGTCTGCGATGTCACCTCTCCTCTCAGTCATCCTCCTTAAAAACGATTTCCAGGAGCAGGCAAGCAGAATAAGCTATCCCAGGCTTCCAGGTCCACCAACAACCTTCCTTGTTTCTCTGGGCTCTACGATTGTTTAATTCTTTATCCTGTTTACAGTGCAACAGTGAGCCTGTCACATCTTCCCTTTACTGGTGGAATTGAATTAGAGTGGTTAGAAAACTATAATTCACCCCCATAGCAGAGACATCACAGCTTTAAAAGAGGCTGAATTGCTCGGTTTCTCTCTGAATGAGCAGATGGACTCTGTACTTCCATAGGTTGTTTGGAACTTCTGCAGTTTGAAGGTTACAAATTCTTGCCATTTCATCACAATAAGAAATACTTTCTTTAAAAACAAACAAACCCCAAAACCACATTTCATAATTCCAGTGGATTTTTTTCCAGTTAACTCTTATCCTTCTGATTAGGAGGATTAGGAAACATGGCTTTCAAAGCCATAAAGCAAATACACAGAGCTATTTGCAAACACACATGGTTACATCTCCCGTGTATTCAACAAGCCCCAGGATTTAGGGAGAGTGCTCATTTGTAAATGTACAGGTTTGGCAACAGCCCTGCAATGCAAGGAGGATCCCACATCACCACTGATGAAGCCATTGCACCAAACAAGGACAAATTGGAGCGAGCTTTTGCAAGGGGTCCAAAACCAAGCAGTCCTCCAAAATGAGCAGTCAGAAAGCAGGAGCCATACAAGCTCTCCTTTACCATTACAAATCATGACAGCACTCCCACAATGACCAACAGGTTTTATAAAGACTGTGCTTGCTTTGGTTTGAGCATTTGGTCTAGCTGGTGCCAACTCCTGCAGCATCTTGTGATGCAGTTCTGTGTTAAGTATGCCGACTGTTCGTGTTAACATCTAAGACACCCACTGCAGTGCATCATTTAGGACATTGATATTTCTGCATGTGCTGGTGCTTTTCCAGTCTACCAGTAAATATCATATACCAGCCCTGGTGGTGCTTCAGAAAGGCAGCATCTTCTGCCATCATTAGCTTAGCATCCATGAACAGGGGTAGGGATGGCTCCTTACCTCATTAGCCAGTTCTTTGATGGCTGCTATAGTTTCTTTGGAAAATAGAGGCACAATCTGATTTTGTATGCCTTGCAGTGAGTTTAGATAAGAATCTTGATATCTAATTCCTTCTACAACAAATGGGAAGTGCTTCCCAGAGACAGCATTCACTGTTTTGACAAACCTGGCTGTGATTCCCCACTGCTTCTCTCCCATGGGACAGCACTAAGTTTTTCAATGAGGCTTTACCAGTTTGATTTCAGACATGAAAAGAGCAGCAGAAGGGATGGATTCTGATATTATGCCTGCTAAGAGCTGCGTAACAAATGTTGTTGTAACGTGTGGGATACTGTCCACAACAGCCTCATGCAAAGTCCAGTTGTATGGACACTGGATGGGGGTGCGCTGCTGTTTCCCCTGGCTGCCATGTACATCATTAGGGAATGCTGGGGCATGACTGAACTCAGGTGATATTTGTCTACTTGTGCTCCAAAGCGTTTCCATTGTCATTATTTCTGTTATGGCCCAGCTGATGTTATGGCATTTGGATTTGCCAACAACCACTACAGATCTTCTTTCATGGCAAGGACCTCTCTGACATTTGCAGATGTATTTGCCTGCCCCACTGTGAAGTCTTTTCCATGGTTCCAGTGATCTGCCTAGCTCAGCATTGCTTTGGGTTTATTTCCTGCTAGAAGAGCAGGTGTTTTGCAGAATGTGCAGATGCTCAGAGCCTGGCAGAGGCAGTGAGGGGGATGCCCCTACCCTGGCCTAACGATGGTACAAATATGGAAAGACCTGAACCAAAAAGGGAGGAAAGAGATTCAAATACTGACAAGCCACCTGGAGTGTCTAATGATACAATATGATGAGGAGGGAGAGCTATCATTATCATGTGACATAACCAACATGCTAATTAGTGTAACAGGTTCTGACAGCTTAGACAGAGCTTACCTTACTAGAGGTACCTGTTCCACTCTTCACTAAGAAACATTCAACATAAGAGGCTTTTGGCTTAATAATTAATACAATGAGCAGCATGCCAGGATAAGGGAAAAAAACAGTCCCCTGCCAGGCTCTCTGTATCTTTTGGAACTGAATAGAGGCACAGATTGAGGAGAATAAAAAGGGGAAGGCTTATTTCACAGAATCAGAATTTCTGAGGATGGAAGAGACCTCCAGAGATCATCAATCCTCCTGCTCATGCTGGGTCAGTAGAGCAGTTAGTCCAGGGTTGTGTCCAGCTGTGCTGTGAGTATCTCCAGTGTTTCCTATTACTCAGCCCATTATGCTTTCCCCAGTTTCTTCAAGCCAGCTTGTTTTGCTCTAGAAGCAGCAGAGCAGATCCAAAATGATCAAAAGCAATTAGGGATTCCTGGGAATGTTCTCACAGGAAGCTGCAACAAACTTTGAGTAATTATGTTGTTACAGTTTATTGTATTATTAAACCCCAAAGAAGATACTTGAAATAATTATTCTCATTTGCAGAGACATGCTTGAAATAACAACTCTGATTTGCAGAATCACATTAGCTGCTATACGAACACTAACCAGCCCTGGAAGCAAAGCCATAAACATCCCTGAACTCCAAAATCACAACAAACTGGCCCAGAAGAGGGCAAAGTCATCTGGAGGATCACAGTACAGCCTGAGGCTAGTCCTTAGACCTGCTCTGCAGTGCTGGTGCTCCCAATGAGGGACTCTTCCCTGCACACCCAGCAATCCCTCTCTTGGGATTCCCATGCGTATGTGGAACAATCACTGAACACACACATGGAAAAACAAACACTTCTGGCCTGAATTTCAATTCAGGGAAGAATCTTTTTTCACTGGAAACAGTGAAGCAACAAGAACATAGACTCCAGTGAAACATTTCCCTCTGCTGCTTATTTATCTGCTTTTCGCACATGCAAATAAAACCCTCCATGCTCAGCCTTCTCTACAGTACCGGGTGCAGGCAGGGTGGGAAAGAGGTTACACTGACTGCACCAAATTGGTTTATGTATCTTGTAAATCAGATAACAGGCGCCAGACAGGAGATTTAAAATAAACTGAATATCAAACATTTAAATGAGTTTTATGAATCTTCCAGCTTCTACAAGAGCACAGCATTCAAAACAACGAAGGGATGTAAAATATGCATCCTGGGATGGTTCTGCTGGCTATAACCTTTAACAGCATTCCTCTGTTGTGTTGAAAAGCTGAACTCATGCATATTCACTGGGCAGATTCTTGCTATACAAGGAGCTGCCTGTGAGTGCTGGTGATTCATGTTCAGCCAAGTGCCCCGTTTCTCCATGCCTAGGAAACTTCCCAATGAGACTCATCAAATGCTGTGTGCCTTAAAGCTTTCTCAGAGAGGCAAACCCCCCCAAACAATGATTAGCATTGTTTTGCCGTGCATGTCTCATGAGTTACCTGCCAGTCTTTACATTTACAACATAAAGGCCCTGAGGTCTGCTGCGGAGGTTTTACAGTTCATCTTTTTATGCTTAATAAAATTTTGGGAGGTATTTTGATAAATAGATTAAAAAATACAGCTGGGAAGTAACATAGGGGAGGACTTTGCGATGTTTATTGCAATTTAACAGCTCCACTGATGGAGAAGAAATGGGGAAAATTAAGCAAGGAAAGAAGTTTCCTGGTGAAAGGCAGGTGAGCATTTCATCTGTAGATATCTATACTGAAGAAAGAGACATTTGGGGAGCTGACTCCCACCATTACACTTTGGGCTGTGCTACAGCATTGTCCAACATTATGATCTGAAGTCTTTCACTAAGCAAAATTAATGATGCTCCTACAGCTTTGGGGACAATTTTAAATCAATAATTCTCATGGAGATCTGCTGTGTGTTGGAGATGTTTCTAATAGGTTTCACCTCAAGCTATTCTTAGCCTGAGATAACACTGAATTCAGTATTAAATACAGTGGGAAATGCCGTGGCATCTGTTGGGATGGTAAATTACAACTGTGATAAGTAAATTCGTTAGACAACCTGGCTGCTTAGTTACAGGATTCAACAGATGTTTTAAACTTGCTGAAAACAAATTGGGAATGATGCTACCAGAAACACACAAGATGCACAAGGCGTGGAACCATGTGTTGGAGGGCAGTGGTCCAAAATGGTCAGAGGGATGGTGGAGACCAAACCAGTGTAAGCTGCCATCACACAGTGCAGTGTCAGAGAGTGAAATGGGGATTCAAGTAAAATAGATGAGGTTCAGGATTTCCTCTGGCACAACAATAATGAGACTGTCACTGGCTCATACATCTAGTTGTAAGTCCCAGGTTTTCAAGAGGGTTGACCCACTGGAAAGGGTTCTACAGATTGCCACAGAAACAACTGAAGGGTTGAAACTCTCTGCATAAGGATCTCCAAGAAGTTGGTGTTGATGTCAGCTCCCAAGTGATCACTCTCTGGTGTGACACCGTGGGCATCTGCTGGAGGAAGGAAAAAGGAGGCAAACAGATCAGATAGCCCTTGCTGAAGGGAGACACCCAAACTGCCAAAAGCACTTTGATCACTTTGCTGCCAGCTCAGTGTAACTCCCAAAGCTGATTTGAGCAAGGAAAGGAAAGTCTTGTGATCATAGAAGAAAGAAGAAACAGCTGGACTAAAAGCCAAACCTTCCCAATAGAGCAGTGACTGCTCTGAGTGAGCAGTATGACAGAGGTATCCGAAACATATTCCTAAGCAAGGTGTCAGGCTTCCCTCGATCATAGTCTGAGAATGAACAACCTCAAGGGAATTAAAATACAGACATTCCCTTTTTCTTGCTTTACAAGTCTTCATTCTGACTATAATGCTTTGATCATTCTGTTAAAAACAACGGAGCTGCAGGAAGATTTTAGATCTCTGGCTTAAATTCCTGAAAAGCGTAACTACAAATACTCAAACTGAGTCAGATCCTTGAGATATTGGGAATGGACAGTAAGAAGATGTTGCAGCCTCATGGCCAGCTCAAAACTGGAGAAAACATACCATACCAGTCCTAGAAAAATTATACCTTGAGGCCTGGGAGGTCCCAGGGGTTGTGGTGGTAGAAGAGTAAACCACGTTCCACGGGGATTGGAACTGGATGATCTTAAGGTCCCTTCCAAACCTAACTGTTCTGTCATTCTATGGTTCTGTGTAACACCATCACAGCCCTGCTGGGGCCAGGCTGAAGGAACAATATTTAATGTATAAAGGAGAAAGAGAGGCCACAAATTAATCATGGATTTACTTGCGGGAAGATGTCGAGTAATGAGGTGCTGAATCCAACCATCAAGAGCAGACCAGAAACCAGTGGCAAAACCTGGAACCAGGCTAATCAAGAGCCAGATCCCCACTGGGGATCAAGGGGAAGATGCTCCCTCGCTGGAAGAAGACCTGGGTGGGCTTCAAGGAGCAGTGCTCAAAGCCACCTCAACCAGAGCAGGATCTGTCCCCAAGGGCTTGTCTCCCTCCTGGCCTTTGGGAGCTCACCCCTCGCCAGTTCAGATCTGGGGTGATGGTGCTGTTTCCGTTCAATTCAGAAGGTGCCTGAAGAAAGGAGGTAGTGAGTCTCTGCTAGGTACCATGATGCTGTGCTGTGAGTATGTAAATGGGGCTGTCTTTGTAATTAGCCATTAAGCCCAACAACTAATGTTCACAAACCTATGAAAGGCTATTTCTAATGATATCGACATTATTCTCTCCACATTTCAGCTTGCATGTTTTCTATTAAGATTATTTATATGCCCCTTAAAGGAAGGCCTCGGAGATTCTATTTGCCATTCCAAGAGAGCTGCATTAAGTTTATCTAATGGGACATTTCAGCTATTAAACATGGAACAATCCCCATTTAAATATACTTCAGAAAGTTCAACATTAATTACAGCAACAAGCTAAAGAGAATTAAAGACAACTAATTCATGTGCTGCTTCATTGTTTGTCAGAAGTGTTTTCTTCTGATAGGAAATGGAGCTTAAGCCCAATTTACAAATGGGGAGTAATCATGGATCTGAAAACGTATCTCCTTCCAGAAAGTTTGGCAATAAATCCTACCAGGAACACAAGTTAATCAGAAAGGCACCTCCAGCCGTGCTACGCTCTGATCCCAATGGCTAATTTAATTCTTACTTTTCATTAAACTTGTCCACTTTAGAAAGCAGTGTTGGGAGGGTTGTGCTGTTTTTCACTTTATTACAACCACATTCACAGTATTCCTAATACAAAAGATGACTTTTTTGTTCTTCAGTGAGATTTATGTCCTTGGCTTTCATCTGTCACTTCCAACCCTTTCTTCTTTGTTCCTTTTCTTGAGAGATGAATCTTCTGTATCATTTCAGTCAGCGAGTTATGCCACTAAATAAGATTCCACAAAAGTGATTTGAGCATTTTTCATCCCAGAATACTCACTATTCAGAAATTCTATTGCTTTGGGGGCTTTTTGTTGTGTTTTGGTTTTTTTTTTAATAATTTTGGAATTTGGGTGTTTCCAATGGAAAATACATTCAGAACAGAGGAAGAAATAAGGAAAGACATCAATTTTCTGGCCTCAAAGCAAGACTGGAAGTCCAAGAAGAAAGAGCAACAGTGAACAGACTCATCATTTTTGATCCAACAGAGCCTCTCTTTCCTGCCTTGCTATAAATATCCCTTCCATGTTTCCATCATCGTCCGATTTAGTAACACCCAGTCCCATTTGACAGTGAGTATGATTCATAGCCCAGTTCCAGAGTCCATATTTCAGAAAGCATCAAAACCAAAGAATGGGAAGACCTATGTGAGGGTCAAATTATTTGATCACTTATTTGAGGATCAGAAAAGAAACCTTTTAGCAAAAGACCAAAATGTTACATATTTGATATGATTGCAGCTCCTGGGGACTTATCAGCAAAGAGATTTCTGACCAGAGCCAGACTTCTCATTGAATCCAGCAAGCAAAAACGCCTACAGGATAGAAGCTGTGGGAAGATCTATATCTGGACTGGATACACAATGCAGGATTTAGCAGGGGGTTACCCACTGGGGCCCACCACTAAGAATAAATTGAATCCCATGTTTTCTACAAGGTGCATGAAGGCAGAGAGATGATGGGCTCCGTGCGGGAGACACCAGGTGAGATGTCTGGCCTGACCTGAATGAAAGGTTGGACACGGGCTTGGAGCACCCTGCTCTAGTGGAAGGTGTCCCTGCCTGTGGCAGGGGTTGGAACTGGGTGAGCTTTAAGGTCCCTTCCAACCCAAACCAGGCTGGGATTCTGTGAAAGTGTTGAGCAAACACTGGGGAACCTCCACTGAAAGGACAGAAGAACATGAGTTCTCTGCCACCTGGGCATGGACCACGGCATGGGTGGATGGAAAAATGGGCAGGATCAGTACTGGAGGGCCCTATGGACATCCCTGCAAAGCACAGGGGACTCATTGATCCAACTCCTCTCCTGGACAGTGATGTGGCACATGCAAGAGGAGCCTGGATTGAGGCTATCAGTGGCTGCATGGACGTGCTGTGGCTGACGGATGTCTGTGCGTTACAGATCTGAGCAGCTATAGAGTCCTGGGTTACGCAGAGATTATTCTAATCCTTTCATTAACTTAAATCCTGCTCTTCTACAGCACAGTTGATACTATTACAAGGAGAAAGGAGTCAGCAGTGCATGAGCACACTTAACCTTTTCTGCCAAGGAAAAGGAGCTGGGAATAATCCCCTTTGTTGAGCTCAGATGAATGGTGTGTGATTGGCACCACTTAGCCCTCTGTTAATCACACGAGCAGATGGAGATGGTCCCTTCCTGTGTCCTACCAGAGCACAGCTCAGCAGGATCAGGGCACACCACCCTCTCTTACCAGGCTGGCATGGGAGCACCCCACCAGGGAGCCAATGTCTTCCAGGAGAGCCTCCCATCAGAGAGCATCCTTCTGCTCCTGTGTCACTGGGGATGAGCCAGGAATGTCCTTGTCAAAGCGATACTTGTCACCACTGCCACAGGGGACTGCGGTGGAGACTTTTACTGTCCCTGGACAGGGTGAACTGAGAAAGGGAGGTGTGATCACTTCTCCTTTTGAGCAGTTCTGTCTATGAATCCCCCAGGTAGGTGAAGATCCACCTCTGTGATCAGTGCCAAACCTGACTCCGTGTTCACAGTTTCCAAGGACTTCCAGGGACTTACTTGAAAGCCACAGAGAAACCCCCACTTGGATGCCAGCTCCTTCAGCATCCTCCAGGATATGCCTAGCTCCTAGCTGAGCCAGAAGATCCACTTGATCATGTGAAGTGTTGTGATCCAGTAGCCAGAGACCAGCCCGTTGTCACAGAGGGAGACATACAAGCAGCAAAGCTTGTAAGGATTAAAGTTGGTGGGCTGGTTGGCTCACTTCTACTTCCCAGCACTGACTGACTCCTCTAGATTCAGGTGAAGAGTCTGTCCCTGCCATGGCTCAAGCCCACAGACTCCTGTCCTATTCTATTGCCCTGTCTCCTCTTCTGCTGCCATGGTGGATCTGAGCGCATACTGTGGACTCAGCAAAACCAAATATACCTGACTCTGGTATCCCATTCAGTAGGGAATATGGGGTGAGGATTGCTCCAGGCCTGATTTCTGGGACATCTCCACCTCCTACAAACACATCCCTACCCAAGAGAGCAAGGCAGGTTCACCAAGCATCCTTCTCAGCAGCCATCACAGCAGGGATGCAGGTAGCGCTGGAGACACTCAGCAGCCCAGGCCCTTCAGCTTGCCTCCTGCTTATAGGATGTATTTTACCCCAAATCCAAAATACAAATTAACTTTGAGGGACTGCATTTTACCCCTGAGGTTTCTGCTGTACCAGATGGGGGGTACCTTCTCCTCTGCAGTGATCCCTTATCGGGGGCTCAGTGTAGAAGGAAGCCTGTCTGGTGCTGTTGGTGTGTGGGATGGAAGGGGCTGTGTGCTGGAAGTGACAGCCAGCCTCTTGCCTGCTGACCCAGCCAGCCACACTTGCCAGCACTGTGCAGTGAAGCCTGAGCTTTCTACCGTCATTCAGTGACTGTTTCTTTCATCTTTTCCCTTTGCTAGCACTAAGCTGCACCCTTCCAGGAGATTGTCTAAACTTTGAAGTCCACGGTGGCCATGACGCGTTCAAATACAAGCAACCTTATTATTGTCCTACTGTATTTTTCCTGCTAAACTGCATTTGCCCTGCTCCTGGAAGAGAAACAGAAGGAAGGCATTTACTTTCCTTCCCATAGCGCTGTGCACAGCCATCACGATGAAAGGAAACCCATTTATCCCTCACTTTCTGAGCCTGACCTACTTTCTGAATCTGGGAAAGGGAGAAGAGACGCTGTGTGCTCTGGATCACAGCCTCCAAGGGCAATGTGCTCCAAGGAAAGGGGAGCCCTGGGGCATGTGGTGCAGGCTGTACCCTGACAGCAGTGCTGGAGGCAGCTTTGGAGAGGACCGAGCAGAGCAGAGGGACCTGGCAGCAGACAGTTATAGACACTCAGGAAGAAGGATTTTTTAGAGTGATATTTCCTCTAGGCACCAAAGGAGCAGATTATGACTGGATTTCAGTAGTGTGCAGTACCGAGGCTGCCATCCATCACATTGACATCTCTAACAGGGTCCTCCTAATTAGAGATCCCATTTCAGAGCTTTATGCCCATCCACTTTCTGACAAGAGTACGAGCATCACCCTCCCTCTCCTTAACTCCAACCAAACACGTGATTGTTCTTCATCTACTGCTAACATCAAGATATGCTTGTTGGGAACTGTTGGCAGGCACAGACAGAAGCTGCAGTAGAAATGGCTGCATGTCAGTGGTACATAAGAGGTTTGCAGAGGACCTAAGACCCATTCGGGGTGGCACATGGAGCTCACTCCTTGTGTATCCCAGTGTATCCCAGTTCAGCAGAACTGAGCTGGATTCAGTCTAGGGACCTCCTGGCAGTGAGTCCAACAAGCAGCCCTATCCCTAGCCAGCTGCAAATGGATATCACATGTCCACCATTCATCTGGAGCATGGATGTGGGTTCCTCACTGCAAGAAAGACATCGAGGTGCTGGAGCAGGGCCCAAGAAGGGCAACAGAGTTGGTGCAGGTCCTGGAGCACAAGTGTGATGGGGAACGGCTGAGGGACCTGGGGAGATTTAGTCTGGAGACCCATTAAATGTTAACCCCATTTGCCATCTAAGTAGAGAAGAGAGGACACCTGATCTGTGGAGGGATTCTCTTCCTGTCTCCACCATAACTCAGGTATTGATGATTTTGGAAGACCAATTATTCCACAGAATCGAGTCGCAGCACAGAGCATGGGTCTGGCATGAGAACCGGCAGGAGATAATCAAATTGTACTCAAGCAGATGCAGTAACAGAGGAAGATAAATGGGTGGGAGTTAGGAGGGAATGGGGACTGTAAGACCTGATAGATTAAACAAGATAAAAAGCAATAAATATGTGCATTTCTAGTAAAAAAAGGATTAATGGGAAAGAGCAATGTTGCAAGGAAGGGTTTACTGGAGCCAGAAGGACAAGCAGAGGGTAACAGAACTAATGAGATATTACGAGGAAACAGAAACGGTGGCTGATAAACCTTGCACCATCACAGCAAAGAGGGAAAGCAGGGACCAGATTGATGGGACCCCATTGCTTTGGTTAGGAAGGAGGACAGAAAGCTGACTTTGGGGGGCAACAAGAATGACCAAATTGGCCTTTCCATGCTTTGGTCTCACATTTGCATGGCACAGAGGCTGCCTGTGATGGACACAGCTGGTCCTGCAGGAGCTCTAATTCCCCCACACCAGCTCCCTGCAGGGACTTGCTGTTGCTGGTCACGATGTGAACTTCTGCTCTCCTAGGAAGGGTGGCACCTTCACCCACAGTAATGTTGCTACCTCTCTGGAGCAGAATCAGCTGCTCAGCTTTTGCCCACAGAGAAGCAGAGCTTGAACCCGTCTCTCCTTCCCTCGCAGAAGGACCTCCAAAGGTCTTTCACAAAGAAGCTTGCAGCCTTGATCCTGCTGCACCACCACTTTGCCAAACACCTTTACCCACAGGTTTGGTCACTACCTGCCTTCTGGTGCCATTGCAGAGACCCAGAGCGAGGAGGGCAGGGAATGAGGATCATTTGGCAGCCTGAGCTTGCCCAGCTTGGAGGGGTTTTCAGAGAAGAGGAACTGGAGAGAGTGACAGATAGTTCTGGCCAAGGACAGGAGCGTGAATGCCTTACTCTGCTAAACTGTCCATCAGGTGCTGAGAGATGGGGGCCATTCATTAAACATAATTTCCCTTTTCCCATCAGGCTGCAGATTCTGCAGTGATAAAATTAATTAACAGCTGCAATTAAACCCAGACCTTTTCTGTTTTGTCAGGATGAGTTATCAGGAGCTGGGTTTTATAGTGGCTCCGCCATTCGCAAGAGAGCAGGGGGCTGAAGTGTTCGCAAGCCCTAAATCACTTTGTTCTCCTTAGGGAAAAAAAAAGTATTACGAGGCTTGGATCTACCTCTAGGAAGGCAGGCAGCCAAACTGCCTGAATACTCAAGAAGAGGTTCTGATGACCAGGAAAGCTAGAACATGGGCTCCAGTTCTGAGATTGCAAGGATCCTGGGCTCATGGCAGAGACCAGAGGATGAGAAAGATCTTGTATGAAGATCTGGCTTTGTCTCTGGAACAGAAATTGTTTTCAGGATCCCCCTCAGCCCACAAGCATGTGGAAACTGTCATCAGGCCATGTGGGGTCATAGGAACGTCCTGCACCCATGTGCAATGTATGGTCTGGAGACCAACCCCAGCTGGGAAGAAAATGCACCCAAGCTTTCAATGTGCTGGGCACCAAGGCGGGTGGCAGAGAAGGGATTGATGTCCAGTCCAGCATCATCTGACCATGAGAGCCACAGAGAAAGCTATTCCCCATCCTGGAGCAGTGACTGCTTCACTGGAGATGGTGGCTCCTCTAAGATGCTGTGACCAAAACTGCAAGTGCTTGGGCAGACACAGTGTCAGTCTGTTCATGCCCCGTGGTGGTATCAGCAGCGTGTGGAAGTCCCTCAGTGACAGTTAACTGGATGTTGTGTGATGAGGCACCTCTCTCCTGAGCAAGGGATGCTGCCCACAAACCTCAGTGAGAGCTTCAGCTCCTCACGTGCCTCTGAAGCATCTGGATGATGTCCATCGCCAGACCCCCCCGCTGCAACCCGCACACCACTGCAGCCTGACCAGAGCTCCTGTGAGATGGGTGATTAGAGGTTGCCCTTTGCCCAAAGCTGAGCTGAATCAGGAGAGCAAAGGTGTTTTGGGCTCTGCACCAGCAGTGCTTCTCTGCCTGCAACAGGAAAACAACATGGTGTACTGCACCAGGACCCTGGGCAAAGACCAGATAGGGGATTGCTGTTCTGGAGTTCCAGTTTCTCTCCCCTGACACTAAAAGGGGATGCAGGGGAAAAGACTCAAAATGAAGTGCTGATGCTGCCTATGTCCAGGTTTTCAGCTGTATGAGCCCTAACCCTTACTTCTGAGAACAATAATCCCATCTAGTCTGTGCTCTAAATTAAATCAATTATGTTAAGTGATTGAATTAAGAGTCTTTTCTACAGAGCTTGATTACTTTGGGTCTTTGTGGAGCCTTTAAGGGAGCAAACCTTTCAAGCAGGACCTGATTATACGCAAGGATATATAAACCTTGCCAGTACAAGATAGAGAGAAAAGCCCCAGCAGAAGCCTGCTGCATGGAGTAGAGAGGGGATTTTGTCTTCTCATTAAGACATCAACACTTACATGTCCCCATAGAGAGCAGATGTCTGTGTCTGGGGTTGTGCAGTCTCCCATCTTAGAGGTCTCAGAATTAGATTGAATAGAAGCCCTGAACAACCTTGTCTTACCTCAGGCTGATTCTGCTCTGAGCAGGAGGTTGGTTTAGAGACCTCCTGAGGACACCTCCAACCTGAATTCTGCTGTGATCACATCAGTCATTAACAGGACCTTGGCTCCTTGTCTCTTCCACAGCTCTAACCCTTGATTCCACAAAGCTATTAAGCATCTGTTGGGTGACTCCTGTTAGAAAAACCTCTCCAGGCTCTTTTTGTCTTTTCTTTTAAAAGAGTTTTGAATTCAGGGCCCTGTGTGCAGGGATCATGGGGGCAGCAAACCCTGCGAGGAGCAGCACCTTCATTACAGGCTCTGCACCAGCGAGGAAACAGCTCAGGATGAATAAAATATTGGGCTTTTTTTTTACCAGAAACAGTTGAGGGGGTTAATATGCTTTAACTAAACACGGGTTTATATGGTTTTAACTCAGCGTGGCAGCACTTGCCGCCAACAACGTGTGCTGTCATTAAAGCAATAAAGAAAAGATTAGTACTTTGAGGAGAAATTCTCAATTTGCCTACAAGTGGCATTTAAAACCTCTTCAGCAGGGCTCTCCCTTCCTCACTCTCTGGAGCAGGCTGCTTGCCCACCTAGCTGAGCTCTTGATATGGCATCAGTGCAGGAGTAAGAAAATGCGGTAGAATGAATCAGATTGAATTCATTGTAATTTTACAGGAAGGAAGCAAAAGGGCTGGGCTCCTGTAGACACGGAGCTTGGTGTGGAGCCCCGAGCTCTTCCCTTTGCCTTCAAGTATCTATTGAAATGCCAGGGAAAGGGAGAAGCTCATCTATGTGAAACCTTTGCATTTGCAAAGACATCGCTGCTCCCCCCGCAGCCAGAGATGGAAACCAGATCTCCTTGTGGAGTTCCAAGGGCTGAGTTTTACAACAGACTGATTGTGGTTTAATAACAGGGACTTACTAGAAATACCCAACGCAAAACGGGGATCAAACTGAGCTACAATACTTGAGAAAAGAAAAAATTCCTTCAGACAGCCAGCTCCAGCAACAGGCTGAGATTAAACTGGCTTGATCCTGTGGGATTATCCCTGCTTGTGTGTTTTTAATTTACTCACTGTTATGGATAGGTGCTTTGAACAACTAAATAAAGAAGTGATTCAATTGCATAAATTCTCCATCAAATTTAATTTTCACATATTAAAGAATTATCTTGTAATGCCATTTTTGCCCGTGTCTTATTAAATAGATCTACAGAAGATTCACATACACACACACCCCTCCCCAGTTTTACAGTTAAGATACTTGTTAGCAACACAAAATGACAAATCAGGCACTAATGAGAAGGAAAATCTCGTGGGAACCAAATCTCAGAAACACAAAGGTGCAAACGTTGCAAACAGTGCAAATGTTGGGGACGAAGCTTCAGCTGTGCTCCATGTCCCTGACAAAGACATGTCTTAGTGGTCTCCCTCCCAGTGTCAAGTCAGAGCACAGACCTGATGCCTGTGTCCTCCTTGCTTTTGTGCACCACCTAATGGTTTCTCACTGTTTCACAGATAAGGAGGAAAAAAGCCTTCCCGATGTGGTCTGGTAGCATCAAAAGCAGAGAATTGCCTTAAATGTCCCTTGACTCCTGAGACAGAGCAGTGGTCGGTGTGCCCCATGGCTGCAGACACATCTGGCTTCCTACCCTTTAGTTCAGAGGAACGTTTCCTTTCCCACCTCTGCTGGAAGGAGAACTCACATCTAAAAAGACCAAGTGCTGGATCAGGCTGCCCAGGGCAATGGTGGAGTCACTGTCCCTGGGGGTACTTACAAGATGTGTAGATACGGCATTAAGGGACAAGGTTTAGTGGTGGCCTTGAGAGGTAACAGTTGGACTCAATGACCTTAAAAGTCCCTTCCAACCCATAGTATTCTATGATTCTGTGATTCTATGGGTGATGGCTACTGACACCCTCCAAGGAGATACAGATGCTCTGGAGTCCTCTGTTCAGCAAGGCAGGGGATGAACACTGCATACCCATGCCAGAGTCCCGCAGCACTTCGTATGATAAGGAGCAAAGTATCTGGATCACACATTCTATCGTGTTCAGATATTTGTATTTATTTTATTTGCCATTTTGTTTTAACTCCCTGGGTGTTCCTTGCCTCCACCAGCAGGAAAAAGGGACTTGGATCAGTCACCACCAGCAACTCCCCATCCCCTGGGAGACATGTGAGATATCTGCAAACACTGACCAATCTGCATGTAGCCCTGATGTAAGTTAATCCCCTAACAAACAACAAGAGCATGTTGTACCAGTTCTGTGGCTTGGAGAGACCATTTGGATTCTCTGAGAAGCACTTGTTTCTGAGAGAAGTAAAAGGAGAAAGTCCTCTAGAGCCTGCAGGAGAAAGTCCTGCAAGACGCAGAGGAGCATCAGCGGTGTGATCTGCCTGACCCCGGCACGCTGCTGAGATGTTCAGCATCATGCACAGACAAAACCTGGGAGCCAGGCAGCATGAACACCAAAGCATGCCCAGAGCCCTCCTGTGCCTGTGCCAGCTCCGAGCAGGACCTCACAAGCCCTGCCAGAGCCTTACTGTGATGGGAACAGGAGGAGGAGGATGTGTGCAAGGATTTGTCTTTGACACGGAGAAGTCATTTGGGTTTTGCTAATTGGATAACAAGGCAATTACAGCCTTAGATGTGTAATCCACTGGCTTGGAGTGTGCTTACACAATATGATGTGGCTGTCTCTGGGTTGGTGGCAAGGTTTCAGTGAGCCCACTGCGAGGATCTGTTCAGACACAAGAGCTTTTGCTCTTGGCTCATGGCTCTGACCATCCTGGGCATGACTCAAGGCTTGGTGAGCCTTGATCCAGCTCCATTGTCTTCAGCTTGCACTGCACAGGCTTGGGGATGCCCAGGCAATGCATCACGAGCACCGCGAGGCTCTTGTAACATTCTCCCCAGCCCTGAACAGCAGCACTACGCCTGACCTGACTCACCACTGATGGAGTTTGCATCTCTCCATACCCATGCCTGGGGCATCCACTGCCCTTCTTTCTTCTGGAGAAGTAAGAAAGGATTTCTTACTTCTCTCCCTTAGCCCCTCCATCATTCTGAAGAGCCATGCTCCCCTTTTCCAGGGCAAAGCATCCCAAACTTGCCTTTTCACTCACTGCCCTCCAACTGAACACCTCGCCGACGCATTGATTCATTTGCTTTTCTCCCTTTTGCCAGCAGCAAAACATCTCTCAGATCCCTCCTTCTGCCCCATCCTGCAGCTCACACCAGAGGTGCAGCTCTGCACTTGGTGAGGCTTGCTCATACCAAGCACTGCCTGTGTCTCCATGAGGTTTCACAGCCTCTCCGCGTCTCCTTGATAGTTCATTTTTCACTTTGTTGTTAAGAACACACTCCCTTCCTCTGCACTTGAATGATATCCATATTTAGCCCACGGAATTATCTGCTGACCCCACTACAAGACACACATCAATATGTCCATGCAGTGGTTGTAAGGAGGTTTTCTGCAGTTGCAGATTGCTCTTGGACTATATGGGCAGCCTCCATCCGTGTGTACAGCATGCTTCAGCCTTCAGCTCAGTTCTGGGAAGAGATTTAGGTGAAGTTTCGTAGCAATCTTTCTAACTTCAGCCCGGTGCTTGAGCTCTTTTCCTGTGGGAATATAGGGTCAGGCCTGGCAACTCCTCCTTTGGGATCTTCTCTGTAGATCTCCCGTTTACCCCTTTGGGTTCCCTAGCAGGTGACTTGTGAGTATCTAAGTAAAAGCAAGAATTTATGCCTTTACCAACATGATTCATCAGCCTTCCACCCCGAGAGACATCGAGACATGCTTTAAACCTTTACTCTATTTGCTTCTTACCGAGGCATTTTAAAAGGATCTGAGTTGCAGAGCGAGTTCTAATGTCTGAAAGAATTTTCTTCAGGCATATTCAGAAATCTGCCCTGTGCCTTAAAGTTTGGGTTTCATTTTGCTTTGCGCTGGAGCCAGGAATCCTGTCACTGCTACGTAGATACGTCATGTGCATACTACAGATCTATAACGTTTATGTCCCTGTAGTAAACCTACTTTGTGTTGTGTTTGCACTTCACGTTTTCTGGTGGAACAATAATATCCCAGTTGGGTCAGAATTAGGGTCTTTGTACTATAATAACATTTTATGCTTAATAAGAATAATTTGGTTTGTTGTGTGGGGACTGCAAGATTTATGGTACCCCTGACCATTCCCTTGTTTTAAGTGGCCTGGTGCTCTGGATGCTGTGATAAGTACATTGTTGTCAGGCTGACACCATAATTGGCTTTGGAAACAAAGGTTCCTGGCTTTTGGAATATTTACAAGCAAGTTGTGACATTTTCGACAGATCAGGCAAAGCTGCTGACTCGAAAAAGCTCATTTTTGTGACTATCAGGAACATGACCTCCTGCTTTGAAAAGAAGAAGTGATTGTTCTGCTTAGAGCTGACAACAAGGTTTCCCATTCTTTCTCATATTCACAGCGTATTTCTAATACAACACAGTAATAGAAACAGCACTTAAAGAGATATAGATTTCAGTGCTGCCACATGCATTCAAACTCGGGTCAGGACAAGCTTTGTCTTAGGAGTTGTGTTTTTATGATTAGCTGCTGAATGCAGCCCAGGCAGCATCCAGATTCCCACTTCTTATTATCAAAGGATATTGAGAAGGGATGTACACCTCATCCACTCGCACGTTTGCAAATGACAGCCCTTGTAGGAGCACACGTAGTTCCTGGCTGCAAATAATCAGAGTTACTGCGTTCAATACTAAAATAGTTGTACTTCTGCTCACCTTCTGACAGCGATTCCAGGGCCTGCAATTGGACATAACCTAATGAAATGATTGTGAGTCTTTTTTTGCTATGGTCATGTCTAGAGTGTCTTTGTGAGCTGTCTCATGGCACCACCATTTCTGGACATGAAACCCTTGATATTGTGTCTCTGTTCTGCATTACTATCAAAGTGGTGACGGGCACTACAGAAATGGTGCCATATTCACATCTAAGCTTTACACCCCCAGCTCCTCAGGAGCCTAACAATCAGTACCAAAGTTCAGGAGAGCTAAAAAACTAGCTTGAATTTAGGTTCCAAAAGGAAATGACCTGATGTTGGCAAACTGATATTCTAGGAGGTAACCATAGAAACATTCCCAGCAGCATATGTGGAAGATTAAAAATTGCAAGAAGGCAGAAACATGCTCTGGATTAGTTTTTGTTCGTGCAAGGGCATCACCCTGGCAAGGGATTATTAATTACATGTTTTAATTCTGCATTTCTAAGGAGCTGCCCCTGTGCAACTGCAGCTGCTCCCTAGACAGGTGGAGAGCCCCTCTTCCCCAAAGGAAAAGTAGATCTCACACGTACACACATGCACATTTTGCAGCTCTTGCAACTGCATTATTAAGTGTGCATGCAGGCATTGCAGTGCTCAGTGCAGGCAGCTCTGCTATGGCACAGGACAGCTGATGTTGCACTTGGAGTCATGGAGCTGTTGTCAAGGTTGATGCTTGGGAGAAGGCTTCTGCTTTTAAATATGGGAAGAATCAGACTTTGGGATGGGGGTGGCTGTCAGAAGTGTAAAGCTGTTAGCAGGACGAGGAACGGCTGAGGAGGGAGGGAAGCTGAGCTGTCATCCTGCCTGAGCCCACAGGACTCTGTTGCAGAAATACAGACATGCTCGAGCCTTGGGTGGGCAGCCTCTCTCCTGCCCCGAGGAGCTCAGGTCACAATGAAATGCAGAAAATATTGGAGCAAAAAGCGGCTTAACAAAAGGATCAAAGCTCTTCCGGACACAGCCCTGATCTGAAGGTGGGCAGCTGCCATCACCCCGCATCCCCACCAGCACACACAGCGAAGCTGTGCAATCCAGGCCTGGCAAACAGCCACATTCCCAGTGTATATATTTGTACCAAACCCTGTAGTTACAAATAATTCATTACGTATTGCACGGTTTTGTTCTGTTTTTAGGCTCCTCAGCCCCAGTTCTCTGATTTCCCACTAAATCTGTGCCACTTCTCTGAGATGCAAAGCCACCTGAGGACAGCATTGTTTCCCACCCACTATGCACGGGTGAAAGAAAAGGTACAAGGTCTGGTCCATCCCCGGGCACATCACCATGGCACCTACTTACAAGTCTGTCTATTGAGCAACTTTCATGTGCATGCAAAAAACCAAATTAAAGCCATCAAAATTGATTTACTTTGGGACCGTAGCCCTGTACTCACCGTACTTGTTTTGATAATAACTAATGAATCATTAGGTGTGAATCGGAAGAGCAATCATGGTTTAATTTGTTTCACAATACTTCTGTAAGGTTCCATGTATAGTTTAATTATAGCGAAAACCACGAATCATTCATATATTAACTTTGCAACTGTAGCAAAGAAGGAAAAGAAGAAAAAAAACACCCCACACTCAAAAGTGACTTAAAATGAGCCCTGGCTCGGTTTTCAAGATGCTTATGCTTGACTAGAGACTGCTCCTGCAGGCAAACTGCTGAGGAGGGCTGTAAAGCTGTTCTCATCAGTGCCAGGGTGATTGTGACTTGTCCATGGCGGCTACACATGGAGCAGATGGCTCCCCTTTGGAGCTGAAAATCTCTACCCCTCATCCTCCTTACCTACCACCAGAACTATGGAGTAAGCAGCGTGCCATCTCGTTGGGATCTGAAGCAGGGAAGCAGCTCTGTGGTTACACTCCATGATTTGACCATATGCATGCCACCAATAAACTTGGGCAGGGTACCTGGTTAGGGGTGACACCCCCAGCACTGTCCTAGGCATGTCATGGGGCCCTGAATCTTTGGCCAGTGCTCAGAGCTCCCTGCTTACATTGTCAGATGGGTGGGAGGATGTGGGGACCAGGAAAGCAGATGGCAATGTGGGAGACAACTCTGTTTCTCCATTGCCCATGGAAAATCCTGTTCATCTGGGAGCTGTTGATCCTTTGGGCTCCAGTACCAGGTGTCTTTGCACTAGGGTGGAACATGAAGACCACATTCACAGGCTCCAGAGGTTAATCTCATGTCTTCACTTTTTGTTCAAGCTGCTCTGAGCAGAGGCAGCAGAGCCCAGAGCTCTGCAGGGTGCTGAGGAGACACCCAGCATCCACACCAGACCTTGGTTCTCGCTAACAGAGCGATCAATGAGTCGCACATGGCAATGCCAAAGGCAAGGTTTTGGTGCACTTGTAGCTGTACTCTGAGACCGTGCGGGTGCAGAGCCCAGGCAGAAGAGCAGGGGATCCCTTCTGTACCTTCACAGGGACCTTGTTACAGAGGTTTCACAGAGGAAAGGAGGTGGGTCCAAGGCCTGAACATTGCTCCTCCTCATGAACTTCCCTCCGTGGGAAGATCTCCCATATGTTGCATCTTCAATACAAAAATACTGTTGTGTACCCCCGGATACCACCAAACTCCTCAGAAAAAAGCCCTCAACAACCAATACACTGGAATAAGGATTTCATGGCAAGATCCTGTCCCTATGGGCACTTTTATGTGTTCCCTTGCTTTTATTTCTACTTTACATTTAGATTTAAATTCTTGTTTTGAGTTCAATCCAGCTCCTTCTTGTATACACCCTGTTGGGCATCTGTGAGGACCCCAGCGGCTGAGGAGCCCACTCTGTGAATCACACACACTGAAGTTTGCCCAGCTCATTGTTGCAGGCTACAAACCTGACTGTCACCAGGAAAAAGAATTGTCTGAGGAGAAAAATCTCATACTTCTAAAGCAAGGATAATGTCCTGCTAATGGCCCAACGCACAGCAAGGCACCGATGATCCACATTGCCGTGATTTGTCTTTCCCTTTCCTTGTGTCAAAGACTAAAAGAAATACCCGATGGAATCAAAAGCCAGATGAATCAGACCCCCTTCTCCCTTTGCAACATATGTTACTGCTCATAATTTTTTGCTGATGATCTATTAGAGGGCTTCATGCTCCTGCCCTTTCTTTGTAGTATCTGGACAGCTTCTATATCAAATTAATAACGTGAATTAAATCCCTAGTGAGCTTCAGGCAATATCTGATCCTTTTCCCTACCAAGGACAAAGCTCTTCTCCGTGTGGGTTTAACAGGGCTCTCCAGCCAGAGTAGCACAGAAGAGAGGAATTGGGGTTTAGCACAAAGATTTTCAGAGATTTTGAAATCTAGTCCCAGTAGGAAGGAGAAACCAAACATTTGTGTATTCTTCATGGATAATTCTGGAGGGGAAGATTACAAGCAGACAATGAAAGCATTTAATTTTGGCACACTGTAGTGTGATTTTGATTCCTAAATTGTACAATCCATTACAATATATCATATTATAAAGTGTGTTACATTCTCTGCAGCCTAGAAGGCAACAGTTTAAAGGTGAAAATTTAAAACTTTCCATTGCAATATCCTGCAGGAATCAAAAGCAGCACCACCCTGAAGGACTGGAGGCCTGTGAGAGAAGGGGCAGAGGGATCTCTTGGAGGCTTTTGCAGCAGTGCCTCCAGCAGAGCAGGACGTGTGTGTGGACTGGGGTTGGTGTGGATGAATGGCATGGTGGAAGATGCTGTGGCAAACTAAATATGATGGGATTTATGCAGCAATGGAAGATCCCTCCAAAAAGTAGGTGGTGGCACTCGTCAGAGGGACTGGGCAGCTCTTTGGGCATGCTCATGGCCAGTGTGCCCAGGTCATCTCTTCCATCTAGGATCTCAGCCCACTTATGTCACTGTGTCATGGTATGGAGTCCTGATAAGAGAAGTCAACATATTGAGTCAGTCCAAAGGTCCATCTACACATCACCTGTCTCTGAACGTGTCCAGTAAAACAGACTTTAACAGAGTGTAATAAAGCAAAAGACAAGTTTGGTTTTTACCTGGTGTATGTCCCAGCGACCACAGCTTAGGACTCACCTGCCTGAGGGCTTTCTTTGTGCTTTAATAACTCATCTTGGACTTCCTCCAAGAACTTCTTTAACCGCTGATTGAATTAATTAATACTTTCAGATATCACATACATTGTGACCAAGAGTTATGCAATTTAGTCATGCTTTGAATGAAAGAAACTCAAAAAACCACATTTTGTCTGTTTTATATCTGCTCTCACATCATCTTGTTTACTAGCTGCCCATTTTCAGGCTGTGAGAGATAGAGGAGAGTCATTGCAATTGCTATTCCCACACCATTCTTGCATTTATATGCCTTTAATAGATGCTCACATATCTCTGTTCCAGGCTGAATGGGTACAGCCTATTTCATCCCATGTGGAGGTCTCTGTCACTCTTGTTGCCTTTCTTGGGATCTTTTTAAATCTGTTCCTACCTTCTTGGCATAGGGATCAGAACTGAACACGTACTTGAGGTGTAGACACACAGTGGATTATAGAGCTGCGCAAGCATGTCGTATGTCCCCTTCATCACTTTATCTTCACACCACCTAAAGACTTTGAAACATCAATGAACACTGAGCTGGCATTTGCAGAGGACTCCCTGCAGTCTCTCCAAGATCTCTTTCCTGAGCAGTAAAAGCAAGCTCAGACTACACCTTTGTAGATGGTTTTGCCTTGCTCTGCAACTATTGACGTTGCATTTCACCTGCCATTCTCTGACTTACTGAGGATGATGGGATCCTTCAGCTACTCTTTGCAATCAGCTGTCATTTCTCCCTGCCGAGGTGGAAATGGCAGTGGCTGACAAACACAGAAACAGCCCTTTTTGCTGAGCAGATTAGATTACACCTTGCAACTGAACTAAGAACCGAAGATGAGATTGAAAGAGATTACTCATCCTGCATAAAATAAACTCATACCAGGAAAAGAAAAGTTCTAGAGAA
The DNA here is from genome assembly GCF_028554395.1 of Pezoporus wallicus. Taxonomy (NCBI): domain Eukaryota; kingdom Metazoa; phylum Chordata; class Aves; order Psittaciformes; family Psittacidae; genus Pezoporus; species Pezoporus wallicus. The sequence continues at coordinate 612,093 of NW_026635187.1, read as the reverse complement.
TAATTTTCCTATTGAAGTTCAGGGCTCTAAGCACTAAATCCGGTGTATTTATTAATCTGATGATTCAGAGATGCGTTTTTCTGTATGTGGGTCATCAGTCTTGTTCTTTAATTGCTGCTTATCTTGTTCTGTTGCCTATGTTCAAGAATGTTAGCTGAAAAATATTGGCTATAAAAAAGAATGTATGCATGAAACCTCCTCCATTTAGCAAAACTACTGGATTTTACTGTTTTCTCTCCATTTTTGTAACACCGAAGAATGAAATGAGCTTCCTAGCACAGGAAGGGTAAGAAAACTGAGCATACTAAAACACGCTGTATAATAACCTGGAATGTTAAAATGAATTGCTTAATTGAAATGAATCGGGTGAATTAGTGCAGCAATACAGCCTCTGAAATGGAGAAAGTATAAAAAGGCTCCGATAAGAAAAAGAGCAAAGAAAGTTGTTGTGTGCTGATGCCACCTCCTGGGTGTTGAGGAGAACGTGTTATGGAAACAGGAATCTGTGTGCCCAGAAGGAATAAAGGAATTCACCTCCAGCAGATGCAGGGACACAGGGCCAGGGGGTGGGGAAACTGAGTTGCACAGACACCTTAGATACGGTAGAGTCCATAAGTCAGCTTCTTCCCCACTTGAATGCAATCAATGAAGGGGAGTGAAGTGAAAAGACTCCCTGCTCATTGTTTGCATCTTACATATTTTACTACAGAAAACTGGAAGGCTCTTTGCACACTCAATATATAGAGATCATTCTGTATATCCATCTAACTCTATCTTACCCTATCAAACCATGCTTATGCACCTGTGCGGTACTTCCTGAATTAGTATAGATATTGGTTGTTTATGAACCTGAACTGAAAAATCCTTTTGAGGGAAAAGTGGAACTGGAACTCGCTAATATTAAATGTATTGAGCTAAAGGTCCCAGTAAAAAGACTTTTGATATTCTATTCTACTCTATTATGGGCTGGGAGATGTGCAAACTGACTCATCTGCTTTGTTAAGACTTCAGCTTCGCCATCTGCCTGGCCCCTGAGCAATATCTCAGAGCAGTCAGCCTTTTTTCTGCTTATACAAAGGACTTGAGCATGAGTCCCTTTCTCTGTTGTCTTTTAAAGGGCTCATCTGTCTCCTTCAGATGCTCCACTGATGATATGATTTCACTAATGAGAAATGAACCAAAACTCCGAGCTCACGCTCATATACCCTTTGACCAGGATTTGGGGTCCATACAAAATGCCCCTTGAGGTGGTGGATGAGGAGGGATGCTGCTTCCTTCTCAAGAACAAAACACAAGGAGCTGACAGAGCAGTTTTCAGCAGCAATATTGAAGGAATTTGTGGATTGCTGAATGAATCACGTAGACAAGCTCCAAGGGTTGTTGCAATCTTGGAGTGCTCCTGGGGCTTCTCCAGGGGGCAGGGTGCATGGCTCTCATTTATCAGTAGCTCTTGCAAAGCTGCATTCTGTGAGCGCTGTCACTCTCTCTGTCAACCACCTGCGAGACTGAACACCACAATAAAACTCATTCACTACTTAGTACATTTGCTTACTCCATCCCATAGTCACTAAATCCCTGCAAATGTTTGAAATAGGCAGACAAGATAACAATAAAGCATTTTAATGGCTAATTTCCTGGTTGAAATGTTAATTTGTTTGAACTTCTGGCTTTCATAGTTCTGTGCTGCGATCTTGAAAGAGCATCATTTTCATCTTTGAACTCTCCACTACCTGTCCTCTCAGTGCATAGTGGACTATAGGACACACGTTGCTTGTAGAAACATGATCTTTGGTTTGAGAGGTTTGTTTTGATAACCTGAAACAGTGCACTCTTGTGGTCTCCCACATAACATTATCACATAATTTAGTCCCCTTTCTGGTCACTCTACATTATGTGGATTAGGAGAGCAAGGTTAAATCAGCCTTATTGAAGAAGCCTGAAAACCTTCCAGATTTTGTCATTATGCTCATGCCCAAACTGTACAAAGATGGTGAAAATCAGCCTCAACTTTCAGTTCTCTTACTCTTGTGAAAGCATTTGTCCAGAGTCACTGTTGCAGGAGCCAGGCAGCAACCTGGACTTTACAGCAGCGACATGACATGACATGCTCATTACAGACACTGGTCCTGTTCAGCAGTGAGAGGGGCAGATGTGTGATTCTTCCTCTGTCAGTCCCATGGTATTGGGGTGGAGAGGTGAAGAGTTTGGGGGGTGAGGAGGTTTTTTCTCAGCCTGCTTTGGTTTGTTCCTCTCCACGTACCAATCCTGGGAATCAGGGATGCTGCCTTCAGCCGCCTGGTTCTGTTGCTCTGGGGGCAAGGTTTGACAATGGTTTTCCTCCCTGTTTCACTAATGTGTCTGCATTCAAAACAGTTTATTCCACTGATTCTTGTGCTGTTCCTGGGATGTTTCCTTCTCCACTTGGAACCTAGGGAAGGATGTTTCCCTCTCTGGGAGGGGGAGGTTAGAGCAGGCAGCATGTTCCCAGGTGCCACATCCCTGGGAGGTTGTGGGTTTTGGTTGCTCTGCCAGGCAACAGGCCTGCACACGCAGCTGGATGGTGGGAATTGCCCAGAGCACATCTGTGGTTAAGCCCACGTGAGAGCCATGGACACAAGTGCAACACTTCTGGGTGACCTTTCACTGTGAGAAGTAATTTGCACATAGATTTCTCTTTACAGGGATCAAAGCTGGGGCTCAGCATTTTCAGGTTAGAATAACAATATAGGCTAGTGTAGGTCTTTTTAGCCTATGGGTTTCCTATGGGTTTTGCCCATAATGAGACTTTGAGCAACCCAGTCTAATGGAAGATGTCCCTGCCTGTGGCAGAGGGGTAGAACTAGATGATCCTTAAGGTCCCTTCCGACCTAAACCACAGAAAACAGGAATACCTCCGTTAGGGACGTGGAAGGCTTTAAACACACAAATGTACATTTTTGTGCCTCTAGAAATAGCCTACACATTTCAAATATAAAGTGTGTGAAGAGTCAACCAAAGGGGTGCCTGGTGGGACATTCTGGCCTCCACATGTGCCGCCAGATGATGGTCAAGGTCCACCCCACCTCAGACCTCTCTACAGTGATGAATAAAAGAGATGCAGTGAACTGCAATAGGGAAAAGACCGAGCTTTGTAGGGTTTTTCTGCTCTCCCAGGGGAGGTCTGGCTCAGTACATGTAATCCCTGGAAGAAGAGCCTAGTGAGAAGAGAGACCTGAGTGTGGGGTGCACACGGGCAGACAGACCCAGGTTTGCCTGCAGCAGAGCCTCCCAGGCATACAGTCTGAAGGCATCTTCCGCCTGTTGTTCCTGGGTCACTTTAAGTTTAGCTCCATGCTGATGGAGGGGAAGCACCAGACTGAGAAAGCCTGTAGTTAATTAACTACGGGGTGGGGGGTGATTGGCAGCTCCGTCATTCAGCTTGGGTTGAATTAAAACCCTTACCACGTCTTTCCTGCTTCTCCATTGGTAAGGAACAGTTACAAAGGGGAGCTGGGATGGTTTTCACCCTGCTGTGAAAGCACCAAGGGAACTCATGCCTCCATCCCCTCCCTATCAAGCCCCTGCACCTCATGTCCTCAGGGAGAAATGCTTCCTCTGCTCCTTGCACCTCAGGAGCACATTTGACTCCAACCTGCAGAAAGCATGTTATCCCTGGAAGCATTTATTCTTAAACACCCTTCTGTGGACCACACAGTGACTTTCAGTGAGCCCTGAATCCTGCAGCTGTGAGTTTAGTTAGCCAACACCTGGCTGGTAAATCCCCCCACCGGCCACTGCTCAGACTTCAAACTACTCATCTGACCATGAGCTTACTCCAGCTTCAACATGGGCACATCCCACTGACTTCAGCGGTTGGGTCCTGCTTCATTTCCAGTTAACTGAGCTCAGTATCAAACTTTGGTGCTTTTTCCATTCAAATCCACGGCATGGCAGATTCCCTTTAGGACAGGAAAACAACAAACTTCTAGAATAGAAGTTTTGGGTCATTATATCTCGTTTTTCTCGGTCCACTGGGAGCACACAGCACAGAATGTGAAGTCCAGAGTTTCATAACAAACATGCAAGGAAATGTGTAATTATTGTCTAGAGAATTACATGATTATATTACAAAATGGAGATCTCCTTGTCATTAGCAAATCTCTCCATAGGCACTTTTTTACTGGGAAGCTTTGAAACTATTAGCATAATAAGCTGTTCCTCAAATCCTGATTGCTAATTAAAGCCATATATTATTGTCAGCTCCCCCATTGGTATGTGAGCTCAGTTGTACCTCATTATAGAATAATAAATGCTTCTTTTTTCCTCATCTTTCCTTTGTGCTTTTTTTCCTTCTCTTTCCTTGCAAAAACAAACTTGCAGAGAACTTGCCACTACCTGAAATTGGACCATTTCTTTAACTCCCTTCTGGAGGGAAACTACATGGTTCTATTTTCACATCTTTTCCACAAATAAAGGAAACCCAGTAGCTGTATTGACTGCTCCCAAAGATATCACACAGCTTTGGAGCTAATTAAAAGTCAGTCTCTGTGCAATTGCCATGAATAGAGTAAGCGCAACCAAAGTGAACAGCAAAACACTCAAAGGTTTTCCTTTGAAACTCAAGCCCAGAGCAAATACTAAGTGAGTAAGTTAGTTCCAAAAAAGAAAAGCAAGAATATGAAGGCTGTTCTCCTCAGCACAGAGGGTATTTAAATAACTTGAGAGTCCCAGAAGGGTTATATGACCCAAAATTACAGAGACAAAAGAAGATGTAAGATGTTAGACTACTACACAACTGGGACAGGCTGAGCAAGCAGAGCTGAGCAGCATCTCCCTGCAGTGGCACAGTCTCCCTGCAGTAAACATCACTGGAAGAAATCATGAGGTACCAGATGGGTGAGAAAAGACAACAAGAAGCCATGAAGTCAAGGAGATCATAGTAAATACACACTGGAAAGGCTGGAACTATTCTCCATCCCCTAAAGCTATGTGCCTGTCCCCCAGGTGTATGCCAGGACATGCTTGCCTGATGGCTACAGGTTGTCTTTAAACAACATCCTCAAGCTTCCTGGAGAGGGAATTGCCTCTTTGCAGGTAAAGAGGTTTTGTTGGGATACAAGTTCAACATCAAGGTAAATCCTTGCAAAGGAGCGTGAGCTTCCTGTGAGAAAGAAGAGATACAGAAGGGGAACATCAATGCCAAAGAATAAAGAATTGTCTTTGTTCCTAACAGCAATGAACCGCTCATGTATTGGATGCCCATGTGCTCACTTACATCATGACACTCTCCTACATGTGCTCAGCAAGCATGAGAGCTTCTCCAGGCTGTCTTAGGAGTCCCAAGGGAAACTGTGTCCACACCACAGTGAGCTTGAAGAATAATGGTACCATTAGTTTATTCCCAGTCCCCCTTCTTGACAAGCCCTGTCCTCTTTGTTGGAAACCCATTCCTCAGAGACCATTGCAGAGTGTGACTTGGGAGTATTTTGGGGTTTGAAATCCAGAAGAACACCCCTTACTTTTATTTGCATTAGTTCTTTTGGTGGTGGCTTTAACTGCGGAGAGGTGAAGCTGCAAATAACCTTAAAGTCATACAGGAAGAAGAATGATCTTCCTTTGTACTGTGCCTATTTTCATTAGACCCCAAACAAAAGCAGATGGAAAACTGCGCCATTTGCAGACGACGACACAATTTAACTCCAGCTCATTGGAATGTGTAATCCCAAGCATGTAGATTGTTGTGTTTGAACGCAGATATTTTGTGTTCCTGTGTTACTCTAGTAAAGAACTTTGTCTGGAGGAGCAAAATGAAAACCCTGTTAGGATCCCTTCCCAAAGAACCACACTTGGAGCTCCTCCCAGGGATGATGCCTCTTGTAACTTACTGACCCAGTACAAAATCTTCTCCTGACAAAATGGAACTCACATCAGATCTTAATTCATTTCGAAATCCCAGGTAAAAGTCAATTTGAAACTAAGAACCTGACACTTTACATTTTATGCTCCGTGAGAGGACAGGGAGGGTTCTCCATATAGGAGGAAAGTAAAATTAATTGAAACGGTTTCTGACCTGGGGGACTACTTAGAAAGGCTCCATTCATCAGTGAAGCAATAGAGAGACTCTTTGAAGTAATCCCTAAAGATTAAATGCTCAGGAGGAAGAATATACATGCTATAACGGAAACTTACTTGACCTGAGCAAGGGAAATGCCACAAGAGAGGGTTGGTCATCAATGAAACCTTAGCTGCTGGCCAGGGTCAACTCCCACATTTGTCATCTCCAAGGCCTTTGTGGGCTGTCCTCAGTTGTGATCTCCACTCTACCACCTGTAATGCCTCTTTGGCCAGCATCCTGTAACAGCCCCTGCTGTGCTGAGCCTCTTCTCCTGCATATCTGCTATACCAGATGTCAAAAGGCTCTTTCCAGCTTGTACCAGATGAGCGCTCCAAGCACAGCTCCTCCCTTGCCCTGCAAGAGTGTCTTACCAGTGCTTTATTCTCTTGCCTGCTGATGGCCAATAGTACAAATGTAATTAATCTCTCCTACCTTGGGTGCTGGAAGTTAGACAACTTGGCTCCAGAATGAGTACGTTTGACTTGGGCTTTCAGATACTTGTAGCTGGATGAATAAATACATTGTGGGGGGTGCTGGGATGTGTCCTTTAGTAGCATCCATGGAACTGCAGGGGTCACATCTGAATGTTTCCATTTCCAAATGTTGTAGGGGAGTACAGTTCTGTGATGGTGACACAGTACAGTGAGGATGGTGACAGGAACAGTCCTGTGTTTTCCTGGTTCCTGGATCTTTTATTTCATGCAAAGTAGCACAGTTTCCATGGAAAGGAACATCCTAACCAAAACAACCAGGATGTGGGATTTTCTCCTTGGTTATTGGGAAGGAATCCCCCATGACCAGGAATCAGGAAAGAGATTTTTCCTACCCTGAAACTAAACACTCATCCCATTCACAGCAGCGTTCCTCAGGCATTAATACAGCTTTACCTGAAAGCCATGATCCTACTCAAGGTTTCTAAGCCATGAATTGCCCTCCTCCTGCCAGTCTGAACACGATGCCTAAACCACAGGGGCAGTCAAGACCAGTCTCTGCCTCAGAGTCCCCTGGTATTCAGATCAGGACTATTCCCATCCAGACCACCCTCTCTCCTATGCTCACTTAGAGGTACCAGCATCCCATGCAGGGGACTGGCAGCTCCAGGATAACAGCTCTTTTGCAGAGGACTAAAAAGTGATGCCCGGCTCCACAACGATGCTGTGGTATCCCAGAATGAGCTAGAACAGCAGCAGTGCATTGTGTCTCAAGGGGGCATTTGCAAATGTGGGGGAAAACACTGGTTGTGCCTACACCCTGGAACAAAAGCAGGGAAGTCCCACCACCCAGTGAGGCAGGATGTGTTTATTTCACTTCCTCACCTCACAAAATTAAGTTAATTAAAAAGCATTAACTGGAGTTATAAATCTTTGAGTAATTATTATCTCAATAATAATTAATTGATTAATGGATGCATTAAGAACTATAATAATTATTATTAAAATTTATACCATCCAGTAATTACTAATAGTTATTAAATGCCTGCTAATAGGCAGAATAGAATTGTTGAGTCTTCCCTTTGCAGAGTCAGGAAAGTGATAGGAAACACGAAGTTCTCAGGAGCCATGGGATGGACTCCTGATTGGTGCCCTTCAATCCGAGCCTCTCCTGACCTTGGTGCTGCAGTTTGCTGTAGAGAACAGTGGGGAATGAACTTCAGAGAACCAAGAGATCTGTGACACAAGAGAGCAAAGACCCTGCTACTTGGTCATTAAAGAGAGACCTTTCTTGGTGCACTCCATACTCGGGGGAGTTTTATCAAATTGCTTTCATTAAGTTTTGTTGACTTTGGCATTGGTCCAGTTAAATTCAGAGGAAATCTTTCAGCCATGCTCTGGGCATATTCGGAATTCACCCAGATGGCAAAACCTCCTGGTTAGGGGCGTTTGGTGTGGGGAGGATGTTTCTGGACACTTTTTGCGTCATCAGCAAACAGTTATACATTGCCCCAAAGGCAGAGGAACCACTGAAGCTTGCAGCCTCAGGAGCTTGGGCACTTTGCCTCCTGTTCCCATCCTTGGATGTCTGCACTCGGCTGAAGGTGGCAGAGCTGTAACTCACCTGGAACGGTTCCTCAAGGCAGATCATGGGGCAGATTATAGAATGGCGGCTCTCTTCTTGCACATGGGGACTTGTGCACCTCTTTGGGAGAGGACTTCTTATCAAGCAGGTCAATTTTAAACCAGAGTGAGATGTCCCCATCATGTACCCTACAGCCATCCTTGTGCATAACCTAAACCAGAGCCTCACCATGAAAGTGCTGCTCTGAGTTCTAGTCCTTCCTCTACCACTGTCCTGATGTTCTGCCATATATCAGGAACAAAGGGGTGCTACTTGGATGGAAATCAGCATTTCACTGCAGCATTCTACCCCTTCCCGTATCACTATAAACCATTGTACCCAAGGTGAAAACCAAAGTTTAAATGGGCTTCTGCTGGAGACCTAGAAACCTTGCAACTTTTTAAGGCAGTTAGCTCAAAACTAGGTAGTAAGAATGTCTACAGTGAAAGGAATTCTGATGATTTCATAGTTAATATTTAATAATAGGCCTAAAAATACCAAATGGGCACAATGTAAATTGTGACACCTCCAAAGGCTGCTATTTGTTTCTAACAAATCATGGGTGTCCTCTCAGTATTTCTAACAGCCAGATCAGATGTCCATTTCCTTCATGCAATAACTTCTTTGCCTCATTTGGCCATGTTAGAAAACCTGTATTAAAATATACATGGCACAGTTCCAATAATGTTCAAAACCTGGTACTTGTACCATTCACACTGTAAAATACCAGTCGGTTGGTTGTCCCTTCCTCTCTCTGGATACTCCCTTCATATGGAAGGTGGAGAAGTTAAGGCCAAGGCCAGCTGGCGCAGTCACCTTCTTATGGTCCCTACTTTTGTTTGTGGGTCAAAAGACTCTTCCAACTCTCTTGATTCCTGCATTTTCCGAGCAGGCTGAGATCTTCACCCTGTGCAGGAGACAGAAAGCACCGACATCGCACTGGGACCATTGAGACTTCAACAACTGCTGCTACAAGGCAGTTGAATACACTGGAAAGGGTCAAATAAGACTCCAGCTGCCTTGTAGCAAAAAGAAAAGAGCACGTTTATCCACAGAGAAAGAAAAATGAAGCCCTGTTGGCATTATGGAGGTACCGTTTTTCTTACAGTGCAATATTTCACAGTACCATGTAACCTTCATTACCCTTTGCTATTTTGCCAGCACATGCCTGTCACTAAAGGGAAAACTGAGCCCTGGGAAAGGCTCTGAAGAGTCATGTTTGCCAGTCAATGTTATTTCAATGGTAGCAGTAAATCCAGCATTGTGCATTGAGCTGCCCATTGTTCCCTCTGATTCTGTTAAAGCCCAGACTAACACCTCAGACCTGTGCTGGTGCTGCACCCAGGTCCTCCACCCTTCTTTCTGCTGCCATCCCATCACTGTGTATTGAAACTGCAGGAAATGACAATGCTGATGTTCCAGTACCTGTCCAGGTGACGGCCTTCAGGAACTTCTGCTACTGTTCAATGTAAGGAACTTACTCCGTGTATGTCATGGTTTACAGCTGTGCTGCTGTCAGCCTGTGGTGGGCTCCAGATCCGTTTCCAACAGAGACCATGAAAAGGTTGTTTGGAGAGCTGTGAACCTCACAGTGACTGTCCCAAATGCACAGCATTTGAGTCTGTGTGTGACCATCTCTGTCTGACACCAAGCTCTAGGTACCAATATCATCACAGAATCATAGAAGCACAGAATCATAGAAGCACAGACTGGTTTGGGTTGGCAGAGACCCTAAAGATCATCCAGTTCTTCTTACCAGTTGTCTCATGTAAGTCATTCACAAATAAATGCGTTCTCTTTTCTCTTCAGGCCTCATGATAAACTCGCAAGATCAAGTCTTCCCAGTGAACCCACCAGTCACTTGGGATAACATTTGCAAATGGGATTTCACACACTGACTTCCTCTAAGTTTTCTCAAATTTCTGCTTCAGAATTGGACTTTAAAAACCATTACAAGAGGGGCTGCCTTCATTCCCCACGCACTGTGGCACGGACAGCGTGTGTAACGGATGGGAACCTGCCTGAGAGTTGATCCCCTCTCATGACTGAGGGACATAATAAAGGATGCTGTTTGCCACAGTGTATTTGATGGAGTATGTATGTTTATGTTGATTGTGACTGTTTGTTGGAAAGAGACAGGAAAACAGGAGGGTGCGGCTGCTCTAACATCTTCATACTTGGCCTCACTGGAGCACCTGGCCAGAGCTTTTCATTGTACTTATTTACTCTCTATAGAGAGATGCTTACCTGGCTCACATTGTTGTGCTTATTGGCTTTAGCGTGCTTGTTTAATAAACTGAGCATGTCATACAGCTAGTGTGTGCTTGTTTTGTGGTGTACTCTGTCTGTCAGCAGAACGGCACGTGTAACATGAAGTGAAAGCAACCCCACAGGTGGTAAGACCAGGAAAACTACGTGGTCACCTGTAAATGCTCTTCGAGGGTATTACCTGTGTTTGTTCCTCTTCAAGCCTACTATCCGCAGCAAAATTAGACCAGTTCTTTTAGAAAAAGACCAAAAGCTAAATAGAAAAATGTAGAATCGCAGTAAGCCTAAACCAGCCTCTGGTAATCTATTGTGGTGATGAATTACTCCTGCTTTACCTCAGCTCTTTCTCTTCAGTACCTGTGTGCTGTGTGAGGCACCTCTGCACTGATGCAGATTCCTACCGTGTACACCAAAATGATGATGAGAGTGAACCCATGTGCTATCAGATCACCATCAACTGCGAAACACATTCAATCCCTGTTGAATGTCATGTCACTGGGGTGCAGTTTTCCACGCCATGACAAATCAGCTCTTCTCTCAGGGTCATTTCCAACCCTGCTGCCTCCTCCTCTGAGGCTCAGATCCAACCACACCACCCCATAAAGGGTAGAGAACCTCCAAAGCCCTGCCTCAAGAAGAGCCACTTGCTCACTCCTCACCCTTGCAAGCAGGAGAGCAGCAGCCAAGGGGCCCCTGGGGATTCAGGCTGAGGCACCTGTGAGGCCCCCTCCAACCCACCCTCTCTTTGCCCCTTCTACCCTTTCCTGGCCACATCCCTATTTCCTATAGGGAATATTTCCTATTTCCACGTGCCACTGCCTATTTCCTTCTTGCTTACTTGCTTCCCCTTCAGGGATGTGGGATTGCTAACCATCAGCCCAGAAAGCAAGAAGTAGGTGCTGTTATCCTCAGCTCTGATTTTCTTTGTCAGTATAACAACTGCTGATGTCCTCTACCCCATTGCCAGCATGTGGTGGGCACTGCTGGGAAACTGGATCCCTCAAGGGACTTCTGTTCACATTTGGGGTGTTAGCACTTAGTCACTGGATCTAAGGAGGGAAAATGTTTTTGCTGTGGTATATCCACTCTATGGAGATGTTCAGACTGTTGGGCAGCCCTGCAGCCCTGAGCTTATCCAGCAGATGCATCTGACAGTATCCACAGCTGCAATTTTCTATATAGCAATATAGAAATCTCTATCCCAAATAGCTATCCTGGTGGATCTCACTTGCCTTTCTACTGCAAGACAATGTTTTCCAATTGCAAGTCAAGTACTGTCCAGGAGAGCATTGTACCAAAACAATAGCTTGCGTCCATGAAAAAGCAAAACTTGGTCACAACCAAATTTCAAGAAACCAGCAGCAATCCTCAATTATTTTTAGTCTTCCTTTAACTCTTCATTACTCAGCTGCTCTGATGCTTATTGTGGTTTTCCCCCCGGCTGGAGTTACCTGTAACAGTCATTTAGCCTTTCTTCCAGCAATCTGGAGCTTCCCCTTTACTTCACGTTTACTGGAAATCTCCATTAGTGTTTCAGAGAATTCCTCAGCCTGATCTTTTTAAAGCCGTTGATGCAATTATCTGGATACACCGATTTTAACCCGACTGCATTTGGCAATCACCGTTAAACAACCCCTGTAAAATAGTCCCTGTTCAGACAGTGATTGCCAGTCATCAGTCTTTTTCATTTCCAAAACAGAACCAGAGAAATGCCCTCCCTCCCCAGAGCACTGGATGGGTACCACTGTTTCCCCACAGCAGAGCAATGCTGCAGGGCTCTCCTGCCCCCCCTCTGCAGAGAAGATACCTGTGCTTGGTGAGGGACTGTCCTGCAGCATCTCACCAGAGTCATCTTCTGTCCTCGCAACCCAAAGTCCAAAAATCAAGGTAAAAGCAGATAGGATTTGGTGCCACAGGGACCAAACCTGAGGGCAGAGGAGGCACTTCTCAAAGGAGATCAGAGTCCTGTTTCTGTCACTCCTTTAGTGCTTTGATGCCAGCGTTTGAAAGCAATGTGCCAACGTTTATGACAAAGGGCTCCTCCAGGTTTGAAAGTGTTTGCTGTGTCTGCAGGGCCTGAGAGCAGAAGGCCATGCACGCTCCGTGCTTGCTACGGGGAAGACGAATCTCAGCTGGCGCTCCTGCCTGTGATGTTAAAGGTCTGTGTCTAATGAGCGTGGCAGCTGAACACTGCAGAACTTCACTTGTGCTGAGGAAAAGGAGCAGGCAGTCTGTGGGCACGACACCATCCTGCTTCATGGGAGCTGCTGGGTACCCGCAGGTTGGGAACCACAGCGAGAGGAATCACTTCAGAGCTAAAGAATGACACGGCGCCTCACAGCTCACACTGCAGACAAAACCGAGGACAACAGCAGCAACACACAGTGATACGGCCAGCATCGACTCGTGCAGCTATTACAGGCCTGATTTAGAGATGGGAAGCAGGAACAGAGCCTGGTTCCATGTGATGCACAGGCACTGCAGGTAGAGGAGGGCTTTCTGAGATACATCACACAGTCTTGAGCAAGAGGAACATAAAATCAGGAGCAATTTACATTGGAAAGGAGCTCACCAGGTCTCTCAACCTGCTGTTTAAAGCAGGGTGAATGCTGAATTCAGACTAGGTTAAGCAGGGTTTTGAGGTTACAGTGCCTAATAATAGAGCTTTGGAGGTGCCAAAGTGATGTAGCCTTCTGCAGATAGTGAAGTGGTAACATGGCAGAAGGTCTCTTTGAGGAAGACCCCATAGGAATGGTCTTCCTGTGGAACAGGCAGGTTTGGGGCAGACAGAGCTGGAACAGCAGCATTTAGGAATGGTTCAGACTCCAGGCTGAAGTGATAGATAAGTAAACTGCCATGCTTGCTGCAAGGAGCTATTCCACTGCAAAGACGCATTCATAAAGCACGGAAGATAGAATCACTGTGTGCTGTTAGTGTCGTTGGTGAGGCAGTTACAGCAATATGTGGCTGGGAAATGCCAGAATACCTACATAAGGCTTCTGTGAATGAAAATGTACGTTTTACCTGGGCTAGAATTTAAAGCTGAATTCTCCTCTCTGGTTAGGCAATGTGATTTCCTCAATTCCACTGCTGAGACAAACGTATCTTACCGTGCAGTTAGTGAAAGCTTGTACATTTAAACTGTATTGTCACTGGAGCTGGTCACCCCCCTTGGAAGCAACATGCTGTAGCAATAATGCAGAGGGCCAGTACTCCCCTTAGTCAGGAGGGGATCTTGGAGGTCTGGGTTAAAACTGTGTGCAAGCTCAGCAGCTCTCCACAACTGGAATGCAACTCTCACAACTCCTTAAATTGTGTCACTTACCAGCCATAGATTACGGTTAGTGAGTCGTCTGAAGAAGGAACTCGAGGGCTGCTTGCACTCACCTCTCTGGAGCACTGCTCCTGCCGTGCACAACCTCCAGCTGAAGTCAGTGTGCTGGCCGAGTCACTGCTGGGTCCCATGTGCTACCAAGCTATGTATCAGCACTCAGACCCAAGGTATCCTGGAGAACAGAAGGCGTTTCAAAAACCTCCTGGAGAGCCAGGAGGCATCATGCAGACTTTACTGAGGTGTGTCAGAAGAGAAGATGTGCTGTTCAGCGTGGCCAGATTGGCTTTTAGGAGGAAAATGGTCTTCTCGATGTGAACATTGCCAGCAGAATGAGCAACTCACACCTGTCAACGCATTTCCTTAGGAGTTAATATTTTCCTATGGGAGAGATTTGTCAGCCCTCACTGCACCACCCTCAGACCACCAGAGACAGCCCATCAGAGCGCATCCCCCGGGCGAGGGGGGAGTGGGGGGACCACAGAGGAGCCAGCAAAGCTCCCCAGGGTCACAGCGATGAGCCTGGAGCTGCAACACGGTCACACACAGCAATAGATGGCAGAAGAAGAAATAGAAGACAGCAACAATCCTCACTGGTCGTAAATCACTGTGGGGCTTGGTGTGGAGAAAGCAGCCGAACCAGAGCGCAGGAACTGTGAGTAATGCACAGCCAGAGAAAGGATGCTGCTGACACAGCTGCCTTGACCCAACTGCTCGTGCTCACCCAGTCCGGACCAGGAATGGCAAGTGGTGGTTTGGCACTTGCACCCAGGTGTGCCATACGGGAGAGGGACATAGGGAAGAAAGGAGAGGACTTCCCTTGTTCTGCCCTTCTGGAAGGAAAGTAAGTGGAGAGGGAAAACCCTCACATCCTGGCAAAGGGCCACTAGGCCAAGTGACCACCAGACCAAAGGGTCACCAACACACCCTCCCCTCACGTATAAAATCAACTGCAAATATCGCTAGTATTGATGCATGTGATTACTAATTATGGCATTGGAAGCAGTGAAAATTTAGGAGTAAAATTAGACATAGCACAAGGACCCACCACATGGACTGAATTAACTCATATTTATTACTGATTTCTATCTTTGCACAGTCTTTCTCCAGCATTTCTTGTCATTTTGGCTCTTTCTTCACCCTCCTCTTGCTCTGCTTGCTGCCTTGCTTTTAGAGGAGCAAGCAGTATATTGCTGCTGAGTTTACTGCAGCTCTCACTAGCCAAGGCAGCAAAGCCACTGCGGAAGTGTCAGTAAAATAGGACAGTGCTTTTTAAAATAGGCACAGATGCTGAGGTGGAAAGATTTGAAGGTATGGCCCTGAAGTTGGGAAGAAATAAGGAGCCTCACACCTTTGTCAGCACGTCTTTTTTTTTGGCCATGGTTGCCATACGTGCTTTACACACCTCTGTGATTGACTGTACCTGCTGTGCTTGTGAAGGAAAGAGGGGCAAAAGATCCCCAGCACTGGGAGGGAGCTGTCTCTTGCTGGCCTTCAGTTCGAACCCATGTGGGACTTTCACACAGAAGTCAGGCTCTTACAGAGTAGCCTTTCCCCATGGTAGACCCTCCTTGTGTGGGCCACCTATGCCCATCCCTGGAGAAGCTGGGCAGATGCACAGGGAAGATGATATTGGCCTGTGAAGGTGGCTGCAATGGTGTTTGCTCCCTGCCCCGACGGCTCTCCTGCAGCAGCACCCTCTCCTTCTGTGTATGAGGCTGAACCCAGCTGCTCAACTGCTTAATGGCTTCTTAATTGATGAAGTGAGATCCTGTCTGGATGTTCAAGCACACATGACTCCTCCACATTCTCAGTGAGAAGAAATCACTCTTTGGTCTGTTAGCTGAGACTTGATAGATCAGATTAACCTGTCCCAGCGATGATGGATTGGTCCTCCTGCTCTTGTACAACACTCCAAAGCAGCACTAGAATTTAGATGTCCCCAGATCCTTGCTGTGAGGAACCACCTGCCTGTGCCCTAGCCTAGCAAAGGCAGAGTCCTGGTTTGTACAATGGTTGCAACAGGGCTTGAGAGCATCTCCATTACCACCACGGACATAGATTGCAAGCCAACTGATAGGGCAGCTCCCCAATAGATGGGAAAGGCCCGCTGAAGTCATTCCAGCAGAATTGAATGCTTCACCTTGGGTTGAGGTTTAAATCATGGTTTCAAACCTGAGACAGCAGTGGCATGACTGAGAAAGTGTGAGAAGAAATGGAGAACCTTTCCTGGCTTCTCTGCTCTGTCAGGGTTCTTTTACATCCCTGCTGCTCCAATTCAGCCTGACTGACACACCGGGCTGTGATGCTACAGCACATACAGCAGTACAGCTAGCTCCAGCTACTGTGAAGTCTGTGGGCTTTATCTCTCCCAAAGCCCCTATATGGGCTTTTGACAAATAAAGCTGTCTCACTGTGCAGCACTAGAACACAAAAATCAAATGCTCAGCGTACACACTTTTTGGAGGGGAAATTGATGTGTGTAAATTATACATTCTCCCAAATGCCACTCTCCTCCTCTTGCCTCATGTCTGCAAAACGCTGTGGTTCAGAAAGGCCTGCACTTGAGATAGAAGAGATGAACTACCCAATAATGGTTCTTACACTAATTAAAACAAATTGTCAGGTTTAATGCACACATCTCAGCATCCAGTTGTCTTTCTAATATTACCAGTCATTAATCATTAGAGAATGATCTTTACAGTAAGTTACCAGTGAGCAGCTGGAGAACTGATGTAAACATCTGCACGAGTAAGACTGAACTACTTTTTCAGAAGATAAATACGTGTCACCTACCCATTGAGAAATGAATCTGCCTTTCCCCTGAAATATTATAATCATCAGGTGCCAGAAGAGAGCTCCTGCACAGGCTGCAGCACCATTCTTGAAGGTTTTAGCAGTGAATTCAAGGATGCAGCAAATGTGATGATCCAGAGTCTTAGCTTATGTTTGAACAAAGGCGGATGCAGCTTCTCTGGCTTTTCATGCTTTAAATTGTCCCTCCTCTTGAGGATCCCTCCTGAACTCCACATATCCCGCTGTGGGTTCCCTTCCCTGAGGGAGTCTGAGCAGGGCTGGCAGCTCTCAGAGGGAGGGATGAAGGGAAAGATGCTCCTGCCCCAGGAGCAGCAGAGCACCAGGAGTGGGAAGGCTCAGGTTTGGGGGGCACCAGGCAGGAGGACAAGAGGCACAGCAGGGAGTGGGGAGCCTGCAGCTCCAGGTGAGACTGAGCAACCACTGACAAGACTGAGGAGCAGAGAATAAAGCTAAGAAGCAGTAGAAAAAGCTCTCTTAGAGACAGACTGAGCTGTGTAGAGTTCACCACGAGCAGCAAAGCCCCAGCGTTACGTGAGCCAGGCAACCACCCACAGGAAAGATGAAGATATACACATAAACCTATTTATATTCATCTTTTTTCTCTAGCTCCTTGGAGTTGCCTTTATTTATAAATTAAATATCATAGGCTTTATTCTAGAAAGCCTTGGGATTTGGATGTAAAAACCTTTTCTTTGCAGAGTTCTCTGTAAGAGAAGGTCCAAGCAGACCAGCCACAGGGCTCTCTCAGATTCAAGACTGCATCGCATCCCCACAGATTTTAATCTATCTTTGGCTGAGAAATTCTTCTTGTTCCTATGATCAAGGGCCTGGCCTTCAAATTTCTGTCTCATTGTCCTAGCAGAGACTTCCTGGAGCTGTGTTAGGAGGTCACAGCATTAAACCACTCAGTCAAAGTAGCAGCAGGGAAAAACCCTGTGTCAAAGGAGAAATAGGGTGAGTTGATAAGTAGACACATGGGCATCATAAACAACCTCCTCCTTCAACATGTTGCCTCTGGACGACAGCGAGAGTGGGATGCTGGAAGCCATAAGCAGACAGAAAACTTACTGCCGCTCTCCTGGGGCACTGAAACAGGAATAACAGTTTCATTTGGCTGCAGAGCAAATCCATGATGAACTCTCCCATCTACTGAAAGCTCTGAGGCCAAAGCAGTGGCTGCCGGTGGGAAGCAGAAAGCCGTTGCAGAGGGAGTGATCCCACAGGATAGCAGCGAGGTCCCCTGCAAATGGCTGGGCTCAGGGAGGGGATGGAGCAGCTTACAGCTCAATGAAATACGAACGGCTCCAAGCAGGAATATTTGGCTTCCGAGACCTTTTATTTCTTTATTTTTACTTTCAGAATAAAAGCGAGTCTCAGCATGGGATGAAAGAGGTCAACAACTCCCCAGGCAGGCAGGAGCCAAGGGGGAATGACCATAAACAAAAGTCAGCCAGTGGTTTTCAAGGGAGATGTTTTTCATTATCAGCCTACCAGCCTTTCTGGGGCTGAATTTGAACCTCCTACATTCACAAAATCCCTGTCCTACACTCCTTAGCAAATGAGCTGGTATTTTCCTGCCCTACAATCTTATCTGTTTCTTTGACACCAAACTTTCAGGTTAAAAAGCCAGGAGGATTGGAAGTTGGATCTGCCCTTGCCCAGTATTAACTGTCCACGGTAGTCACAGGCTTACAACACTTCAACAACTTGCCCTTCTTTACTGTAAATGTGTCTTCAGCAAACTAAAGCAATTAATATTGAAGACAATTAATCAATACTGCATCCGTAACAGGTTTGTTTCTCAGGTACAGTAATAGCTATTGTGCTGGTAGCTGGGAGTTCTTCGGTACTGTAATACATCATCCAAAACCCACTATAGCCTTCGGGATAGTCTACAGAACAAGTAGCCCTTTCCTGAAAAGCATTTAAATAGAAAACATAGGATTCCCTGTGATGAGTTTAAGCCTTTACCTTAGTGGAAAGCACACAGAGTTTCCTACTATATAGTATTCCAAGTACCAAGGAAAATGTAAATGGATTTCCTCAGCGCATATGAAGTGAGAGAGCTTCAGTTACTGCCCCGTGCTTTCTGAAAACAAAGTGTTTGTCATCACAGCTGTGTGAAGGTTTTCCCTGGGTACAGAAGGGATTTCATCACAAAGCAACAGGAGACAGGGAGAATGGCAAACCTGAAATAAACCTGCCTGGCACCAGAGCGCATCTTGGTTCAGATTCAATACCGGCTCCAGCAAAATCAAGGTAAGTGATGAAGATACAGGCGGCTGTAATTACCCAGTGAAGCAGTTCCGCTGGTCCTGAATTTCAGGTTTATGGAAAGAGTTTTCTATCATAAGGCAAGCCAAGGTCCCTGATGAGAACTCCTGTGGCACATTCTTCATGGTAGCTTTTGAAATGACCTCTGGATATTTGGTGCTGGGGAATTTCAAGCGATATTGAAAAGTGACGAATTGAAAAGCACCTGAAACTCCGTCAGACTACTTTTGGATTTTGCATTTAATTGAATTTTATCCTGTATTGTCCCAAAGTGTCACTGAGAAATGATGTGTCTTTTATAGCTTCTGTGAAGTGTTATCTTCCTGGAACAACAGAAAGTGTAAAGAGCCACCGAGACAGGCTCTGTGTAGACACATTATTAAAAGCTCACTGCGCTTTCTGATCTATGTGCACTTCTACAAGTGGATGGGAGCACTGGTCCCACAGCCCATCCCAGCACCAAGAGTACTGCCAGTCACAGAGGTTTAAAATGAGATAGACATTTCATTCAACATGAAGGCAATGCTCTCAGGGAGAAATGTGACATTTTTACATTCTTTGTGTGACCAGAATGAATACATGGGTAATAGCCTTCTGTGCCATTACAGCCCCATCTTTGTGCTGAATAACGTTAGGATGACCAAGGGTGTAGCTTTAGCATTCTCCACCCTTTCCCTTTTCTTGGGTGCCCTGTGCAATTTTAACAACTGCACATCAGGAGAGGAGAAAATGGATCCTCTTCTATTGTGAAAAATATCTGTTCTGTTCTATTCTACATCTATTCGAAGAGAAGGCTCAGCAGTGAACGTAACGCACTCTACAACCACTGAAAAGGAGGATGGAGCCAGGACGTGGCTGGTCTCTTCTCCCAGGTAATAAATGACAAGACAAGAGGAAACAGCTTCAAGCTGCACCAGGGGAGGTTTAGATTAAATAATAGAGAAAACAGAGGGAACAGCAAGGGACAGGGAGGGGTGGTGAGATCTGGAGCCAGTTCTGCACCTACAAGCTGAGGTGCAATAAGGAGGAGAAATAAGAAGGTAGTGCCTATCTGTTGGAGGTCAAAGCAGAGCACAAGACAGACATGCAGCACGTCTTGCCATGGTTTCCTTAAATGCATGAGGAAGCATCTCACCTAAGAGCATGGCTTCACGCTGGGCTGGTGCTTTATGGTGCAGCAAAGGGCAGTACAGGAGTCCAAAATACGCAGTTTGATTTGACTACAGAAGGTGTCTCCAACATGGCCATCTTCGTCCATGCACAGAGCAGTTTCTCCTGGAGATAACGGAGGCCATGAGCATGGCCTGGGATGGGCTCAGCACGTCCTTTCTCATTTCATTTTATGTTCTTGGAGCCAAGTCCCACTTTAAATGATTCAACACCAAACCCTCAGCTCAGACCTGCTGTGGGGTGCTCACAAGTAGTCAGTGTTTTAAGAGCTGGAACCAGAGATGCCAGTGCTGCTGGCATCCCTTGGGCTTGGCTTTCCCCAACACTGGTTCCTCTGCTGTACGTTCCTGCCCTGCGCAGGAACAAAGCAGGCATCATGAAATGCAGGTTCAGAGAACAGCTCAGTTCCTCTAAGCAGATAAATAATAATAACACCAACCTGGAGTGCAGCATTTCCAGAACATTCTTTTTGTTTTAAACAAAGCTCCTGTTCTCAGAGACTGAAGCCATAGCACAAAGGCTTCTCTTCCTGTTCTTTCCCCCTAGAAACAAATCATGCTCTTCCTTTGTCAAATGCTGGTGCCTGCAGTTCTCTTTGCATTATTCTCTGACCAGATGATTCCCTGCAGCTCATGGGAAGGGTTTTCCCCATCAGAAATTTATGTCTGTTCTTCCCTAAGAAACTGGGGGTCTGATGTTTCCCTGGTTGTCTGAGCTGGGGAAAGAGCTTCTTTCATCACTGAAGGGGCCTGTTCAGCCTGGATTGAGCACAGGAGAATTTCTAGCTCAAGAACATTTTTAATTGGTTCCATTTCAGAAGTTGGGCTGCACAGCTTTGAAAGGTTCCTAATTCTTATTAATTTCCCTGATAGCAGACATGGCCTTCTTTTGATGTGCAAATTTTCGACTCTTTTTTTCCCCACTCAGCGTAGATAGGGATCTTTGGGAAATGAATATTATAGCAGCACAGGGGGAAGGGAGGAATGGATAGGGAGAGACGGGCATAGTGTGTCAGGAGGAGAAGAAAGCATGCAGCAGCCAGGCAGAAGATGACTGATGACTGTTTTAGAGACCACAGAACGGTTTGGATTGGAAGGGACTGCAAATCAAGAGCGAAAACTAAGACCTTACATGAACATGTGAAGAAGCTTGGACATGCAAACACGGACCCAGCTGTATTGAGGACAGATGTGTTGCACTTTAGGTACTTCAAAAGCAGCAGTAGCATCAGAGAATCCAAGGCTGGTTGGAAGGGACCTTAAAGCTCCTCCAGCTCCAACCCCTGCCACGGGCAGGGACCCCTTCCACTGGAGCAGCTTGCTCCAAGCCCCTGTGTCCAACCTGGCCTTGAGCACTGCCAGGGATGGGGCAGCCACAATCTCCCCTCTGTCAGTCTAAAGCTACTCCCATGCTCTGCCTGGGCTAAGTTTGGGCAGTGAAGCGAAGGAGCAAGCTTCTCCCTGGTGTGCTCTGTGACTTTGGGTGCTGTCTGGAGGACATCTGCAGCTGAGCTGTGGCACCTTCCACTGCTCCGTGAGCACCCAGCCTGCCACAAAGAAGCCATGAAGTGTACTGCTTCCCTCTGGTGTCACAAGGAAGGAAATGGACAACGCTAAGGCAGTGAGCCACGCTGCTGTGAAATGAGTTCACTCCTGCATGAGCCCTCTCTTCCCTTCCTGGGCTGGGAGCCCCTACATGAAGACACAGCTGAGCATGTGTCTGCGTAATCCAGATGCAAGGCAGGTCTGAACAGTAGCAACAGCCCAAGCAGATGCTCAAGAGCACCATGGAGGTGCCCTCGGTGCCATGAGGGGTTAATGAGCTTCTCAGAGATGTGTCTGTGCACAGACCTTGGAGCTGCTGCAGCCTTTCCCCAAGGAAATGGGCAACAGAAACATTTTGGCTTTCAGATGCATCTTACCTGCAGCAATACCTCCAGCAGTCAAAGGCTGATGGGAAATTCCAGTTTTGTCACTTCTTTGGAAGGAAGAAAAGTGTTCTTTTGGGAGGAAAGGAAGTGAAGAAAGCTCATTTAAAGGCAATAAATCACCATTCACAAATATGCGTTAGAAAAGGAAAGGAAGGGGAAATATGTCAGAGATGTCACTGTAAAGAATAAATAAATAAAAAGCAGCAATGGAAATCTCCAGAGTGGTTTTCCAAACACTCTTCAGCAATTTATTCCTCTTTCTTTTACTGGTTGAGTGGACTAAGATGTTGTTGTCAAATAAATTAAAATAGCTGTAAAACATTCTGTATGAGACCATTGGCTTTGTTTCCCTGTATCTCATTGTAACTGCTTATTACCAGCCTGTGCCTTTATGGCCCACATGGCCTCTGCAGTCACTGCATCGTACATTCCCTTGGTTCTCATCAGCACCCTCACCCCGTGGCAGGCTCTGCTCCCTGTAGGGTATAGCTCCTCACCCCTCACTTCTCAGGTACAAGCTATTTCTTTCTAGAAACCCAACCTTTCACTGAACACTGTTAAAATGCACGTTCACTGCGGCTCCTATTGTCAAGTAATTCAGTAAAAAACAGCTTGTCCCTGTGCACCAGTTTGTGTCACCTGCAAAATTCATGGCGTGATTTAAGACCTGCTTGGCTCTGGATCATTGACAAGGATTAAGACTTTCACAGCACCCCCCCAGGAGCTCAGACCAACTTTGCAGAAGTTTATGACCTTTGGGGGACATTATATCCCCAGCAAACTATTTTAGTGAGGGGACTCAAAGACACCGAAGGACTATATATCAAGTCAAGCAGAAACAGAAGCCATACACAATTTGGGAAAGGCATACCCAACTTGGCTATGAAAATTACTTCTGTCACTTCTGCCCGCTATGAATGAGGGATCCAAAATGGTAGAGAAACCATCCCCAGTGTGACTCAGTCCTCACAGAAATATGTCAGAAGAATGCCACTGAAAATGTATACTGTACAAAATGATAAATGGAGAGCAATGCAACGGAGCTAACACGGAGAATTGGAGCTTGACCAGAATATGGAACTTATGTAAAAAATAAAGGAGATGATAATAAATGTGGAATTGAAAGATTTAATTTTTTGGTTCAGAAGTTTCGCTTTAGAACACAACACAGGTGCCCAGCCTATCTCAGAAGCAACTATCCAAACCCACTCTGGAATCAGCCTACTCCACCATGCTGTCTGTATGGGCACATCCATAGGTTTGCGCGTAGAGGAAGGAGATCCTGCCTGACCAGGCAGGTGATGAGTATTCCCTGTGCACTCTTCTTATAGCAGGACCCAGCACAGGTAACTAACTGCCTGACCCCAGGGCTCAGAGACAGGGGCAACAGGTCAGCTGTAAATAGCATCATGGAAAGCTTACAGAGACCAGTACCCATAAAGGACTTGCTCATCCCAGACTACTTGGAAGAGACTTCCCCATCCACCTTCCTCTTTCCCTGTTCCTGGATGCCAGCACAGCTGAGCTCCGGCTACACCCCCACAGAAAGAAAACAGAAGAGCGTTTCTAGCACATACTTTGCTCCATTACATCTGACAGACCAACCCCAAAAAGAACGTTTCTAGCAAACTACACTGATAACCTGCTGGTGGAAGTAAAAGGAGAGTGGCAGAAAAGCCAGATGCTTCTGAGATTAAGAATTAAAAAGCACTCCATCCTTGCTGGACAACAGGACCACCATGACCAGCAGCAAGCCTTCTCCCCATCCAATACACAGTGAGTCATCCTCTCTCAGTTCAAGGCAAAGAAAGCCACTAAGCATTGTCAACACTGCTCAAGGAAGCCAAGGGGTCATGTTTTGCATGGGAAGAGAAGCTGGAGCCACGGTTGTATGGATGTGCTCCCTGGTGCAAGGTCCACAGGGACTGCCAAAGGGTGAGGAAGAGCCATGGGCTGCAAGTACTGAAAGTGTCCAGAGTCAGTCTTCTTGGCCAGACTCATGCTTGCATTCCTCCAGCTGAAGGAGGAGGAAGGGTTGTGGTTCCCAAGGAGAAGGCAAAAGAATTTCTTGCCAAACATGACATCTCTTTGCTGGTGCTGACGTGGCAGCATCATCAGTGGGGGTTCCCATGACACTGTCAAGAAGAAAAACCCATCAGAGGTCCTCGCTAGTCCTTCACACTTTCCCTGCCTTCCCCTCTTGGGCAGATTTTCAGTGTCCTGCATTTGACTGTCATGAGCAAGATTTAGGCAGTGAAAAACCGCCTGCACTGGCTTGCTATGAAGGATGAAACGCTGGGGCTTTGTTTGCATTTTGGCGTCTCTCAGCAGCAAACTTCCTTAGCAACTTTGATGTGATGCCTGGGCGAGTTATTGGGGGTGGATTTTAGCACACAGAGAGGAGGTACAGTCATCTTTGACCAACTGTCTTTAATCAGGGTGACTGAGAAAGATAACAGAATCAGCTCAGTTCCTCCTGATAGCAACTCAGCCTGGCTTGTTGCAAGCACGGAAAGCGGAGGAGTGGCAAATTCATCAGGGAAGTTACACCCTAGGATGAGACAGTGAAAGCAGCAATTGTTCAGCTATTGATCTCCCACCAAAATATGTGGGAGGAGGCTGAGCTAGTCCCAAACTAGCTAAAATGGATTCGGTTACGATTGGGATGCGCAGCCAGTTCACACACCATAGCTCTGAACCTACAACTTTGCTGAGGACAGTGGGAAGAGAGCAGGGGAAGCTTGCACCAGTGAGCATTTTAAACATTCTTGTCTCTTAACTGAAGATAGAAGGCTGAAAAATGTAACGGGAAGTCCTTTTCCCAAATGTTTACTTAGGCTTTGGTATACAATAAGCATTAAAGGTTCCTTTACGCCTGAAACATCACCTACCTCTGTGAACAGCACATCCACAGCACATCTTCCACCAGCTCCCTGTCCCACAACACCCATAGTAGATGGGAGCGACTGGGGCTGCTGAGGGAAACCAACTGGCATGACCAAACTGTGACCAAAGGGGCTCAGGTGGCTCCAGGGACCTACGGCACAGCCAGGTTCCCCTGACAGACCAACATCAAAGTACTCCAGAGAGATCTTTGGAGGTTTGCAAATCATAAATGTGTGTCTTTCCATAAAGCTCAAGGGCATAAATTGCCCGAAGGCTGTAAATGCACACCAACGTGTTTAAGAAGGACCACAGTCTGTGAAAGCAAAACAGTTTTCCTCTGTCTGGTGCATTCACCACCCATGAGCAATGCCCCAGACCACAGCGAGAAACTTCAGGATAGTGAAAAACTGGGAGGAACAGGCCTATAACAAAGCTTATGTTGTAAAAAATTACCCTTGGCAGCATGGCACCCTCAAGTGAATAGGCAAGGGGCTAAGGGGTAGGATTGCTTTCTCTTGCTTGGTTTGCTCTTTCACCACTATGTCCTGGCAGGGAACTCAGCACAAGGGCTTTGCTTATTTCTTTTCAATTTCACATACCACTGCTTTTTGGGTGGCCAAGTGAAGGCAGAACTGATTTCCA
This sequence comes from Pezoporus wallicus, assembly GCF_028554395.1. Lineage (NCBI taxonomy): Eukaryota > Metazoa > Chordata > Aves > Psittaciformes > Psittacidae > Pezoporus > Pezoporus wallicus. The sequence goes on along the minus strand of NW_026635187.1, from coordinate 586,626 downwards.
GAAAGTGCTGAACCCTTACCCTTGAACTCTAATCCTGTTCGAGTTATTAAAACAGCCAGAGCACGCGGCAACTTGTAACAGCCTTGGCAGGAGGCCACATCTGAGGCCTGAATGGATTTTTAGAAGACAAATCTTCTGGCAGAGGAGCAAGGGTGGAAAAGAAAAATGAGACGCGTTGTTGGAGCCAGGCCACATTAGAAGACTTGTTCCCCCCGGCTGCCCCGAGCATCCCATGGACAAGGGGGGCCGTTCTTCAAGCACAGCCATAAAAACGCCCGCTCCAGCAAGAGCCACAGCACGGTGGAGTTTGTTCCCATTTGCACCTCTGATTGGTGTCGCTGGAAGCACAGCTCTGGGCACAGCACAGCCACCACAGCTCTCCAGGCTGAGGTGGAGGAGGACCCTGGAGCTCCCAGGCATGTCTCCAGGTCCCGTTGCGAAGGGAGCATCCGTACTGGGTTGTTTTCCTATAGGCAAAGCGGGTTTGGGCCCTGCAGCGTTGCACAGTGCCATGCCCAGGCACAAGATGCATCAGCCCAGCCCTGTGAGAGCAAGAGCTGGAGGGGCTGTGCGACCACACAGGGAATCATAAAACTCAACTACCCTTTTCATTTCCTCGAGGTGGAGAAGCTGCTGTGTGCACATTGACAACCTGTGTGCTTCCTCAGGGGATTCTCCCACAAAAAAATATAAGGATTCGTTTAGAGAAGAAAACAGCGAGTTAAAACAAACACACAGGGTTTAGATTCCACTTGAAAGTGATACTGCAGGCTGAATGGATTGATGCTGCTGGAAAGTAACAGTGGAGTTTGACATCTGCTTGACTAATGGTAGCACTGGGCAATGCACCACAGTGGGGGTGTCAGGGCTCACATGCAGCCAGGTTTAACAGAGGTATTTTTGGTAACACAGATGTAGATTCCATCTCTTAAACCTTTAAGGCTTATCAAAGAGGGGTTTTTTCTTCCATTTTCAGCTCTGTCTATTCTTAACCACTGAGATCTTCTTATGTATAATAAACACAAAAATGCTTCTCTTTTCAGCTTTGCTGCTAAAGCCTGGATGATTATAAAGCTAAATCCTCAGCATATGGCATGGGTACTGCTCCTGCAAACTTCTCAGTGTGTCTTGTACGGAAGGGCGAGTTAACCCTTGGTAAGCAAACAGGGCTGTCCCCTCTCAGCTACCTGTGCCAGGCAAGGAATCGGGTCAAGGCACTGACCACAGTGTGCAGCACGGGACGGTGGGACACACACGGCATGGGGCTGGTGACATTTCCTCCTGCACAGGCTCACATGCAGGAGGGGAAGCAGAGGGACAAGAGGCAGGAGAAAGCTCTAGGTAATGAAAGCACCTGCATTACACCAGAATTTAGATCCTAGCCTTCTGAAAGCCAAGTGCAGAGAAGGCCAGGGCACAGGCAATCCCATCAAACAGGATGCAGCCACAGGGAGCTGGGCTTCTCCAAGCTCAAAGCAGGTGTGCCGGGGGTTATCCCAAGGTACTTTGAAGATGCTCCGTGCAGAGGCCAGCTTCTAAAACCAGACACTCCCTCTAAACAATGAACGGCTCCGCTGCCTCCTCCGCAGACAGGGATGGTCATCAGGGGAAACTCAACCACCAGCAGCACCCAAATGGGTAGCAGAAATGCAACTGGCTGGTGTTCGGAGGGGTCCCTGACTCTGCAGATGGGAAAAGCCTGAGGCACTGCAGTGCTGAACACACCTCGAGAGGGTCAAAAAGAGCTGCAGGTTAGGGATGTGTCTGCCGTGAAATGCAGCTCCAGTAAGAGCCCAGCTTTCATCAGGTGGGGTAACAGCCCCACTGTGTGGCTCCAGTGAAATCAAGTGCATCTCACACAGTGTAGGAGCACTGGCAGAAGCCTTCGCAGGGAGCAAGGGACAAATTCTGAACATCATTCAGAGGTGAGGCTGAAAGGTGGAGGAAGGCAAAGATGTACTGTAAACCCTTAGGAATTTGTGGTTTTCCTTTGTGTGTGTGTGAATTCCCAGAGCTTTTCTGTTTCATTCCCAAGCTTTGCAAAGTTTTTCTCAAAAGTATTATTTTTTCCAGTGAAGAGGAAATGTCATTTTTCTCTACCATCACCTCTTACCCACTAGTTGGATGTGAGATGCCAGTAGAAGTATTTATATCCTCAGAAAGAGACAAGGTTCCACAGAGCCTTCAAAAATAGCTAAAGTGCCTTCCCACTTTATCTTGCAAGGATTAAAGAAAGTGATGCTGGTCCCTAAAGTTAGCTCTGACAATAGTGAGCTCTGAAAAGGGACAGCTCCTGGCTCCAGGCCAGGGAAGGACAATGAGGCACCAATGGGTGACAATTTACAGCCTGAACATGCAGCTCTCCAGTGTCTTCTGGTTCATGGGCTACCCTCACATACAGGGAAAGAGCAGGAGGATTCTACTGTGTTCTATGAGAAGGCTCCAGAGACACACTGCAGCTCAGGCTTCTCTCAGGAAGAGAACAGGAGAAAATGGTCACTAGAGAAGGGTTTGGGGGAGAAGAGGGGAGTGGGGTGCACAGACAGGGGAGGTTTCTCTGAGCAGCCCCCACAATATTGCAATCCTGTGCCTGGATGGCACCAGGGATTGAGCTGGAACGGGTACTGCTGCAAGCGTGCTGTGGTCAGAACCCAACACTGCCTCTTTCCATGCGACTTTCCAAGGAGGAAAGCGAAGAACAAAGTGACAGCACTGAGCTGTGTCAGCATCAAGCAGTTTAAATGCTTGATTTGAGAGGAGGAAAACTTCAGTCCAAAGTCACTCTCGGGGCTCTGCCTGTGGCAGTCATTAATGAGGAGCTGGATGGCTGCACAGGTTCAAATGTGGATTCTTGATCACATCTCAAAGACAGGGTGCTTGTGGTCAGCTGAAGTTGTGATTAGTCAGAAGCTCACACGTGGCACCATAAATCAAGCAGTCCTGAAGGCAGTTCAGAGCCAGAGGACTTTGAAAGTATTTTTTGAGTTTCAAAAGCAGGAGGCTGCATTTATATACATATATTGCCTCTGTTCCTTAGGGATCCTTTAGCACTCTGTTCAGGGCACGTGTTTAGTGCATATCATCAATACATCACCTAGATGAGTGCTTCAGACAGCTCTTTGAACAGTGGACACATTTTGTTCTACGGGTTCCTTTCAAATATGTTTTAATCATGGACAAGGAGGTAGCTACACAGATAACATGAAGAGCTCTCTCCCTGCTGGCTCACATATCTCCACAGCCTTTGATTGCTGGACCATCGCGGTGTAATTCATCATAGCAGAAAGGTTGTCAACGGTGAATAACCCTGGTCCTAGTGCATGAGATTAACAGAATAACATCAGCCAACCTCCATGCTTCGCTTACATTGCTGCCCATCCTCATGGACAAGATGTACTCCCTTGTTACTGGGTACCTGGAATATCTCAAAGATCAAGGAGTCTGGAGAACTTCTTTCTTTCAGAAGATGAAAAAAGTGCTGAGATATCTGGAAATCAGTTCTGTGACTCCGGAAGAAGCTTTCAGCAAGGTCTTTTACAGGTAATTTGTCACTTAGCAAAGGGACATCCAGCTCAATGATTACATTAATGTCTCAATGGGAAGGAAAACCAGAGGTCACTCAGACATCCACTTTCTAAAGGGCAACAGTGTTCAGTCCAAACAGAGTTCCTTTTATGTCATGCAATATTACGGATTAGAGCTTTATTCCCAACTGCATTGCCAGCACTCCCCCCATTGAGTCAGCTGCCTGCTTCCCTTCAGAGCCAAGTGCTCAGCAGTCATCTCCTTTGACCATATTCTACAGCAAATGACCACTGGAATGTTCTAAAGAGGCTGTGGAAACCCACCAGGCATCAAACACAGCCTGATCCAGCAGGATCTGCAGCATGACAGCGTCCTGTGAAAGATCACCTAAGCCAGAACACAACTTGTGCCAATCAGTCTTCTCTATTGCAATCACAACTGTGATTTAGTATTTCACACTCACTCTTTGAAAAGTGGCTATTACTAGTAATTAAACCAGCTCGCCTCCCAAACAGGAGCAAAACAATGGAGTGGACAATCCTGCAGATGGGCTTAGGGAGAGGAATGGGAGCCCAAATGCTGTGAAACTACAAGACAAGGAGAGGAAGACAGTGCATAGCTCTTGGGATGTCAGGTAGGAACAGCAAAAGCAGACCTGTAAATCACAGGATGTAATCGCCAAGCAAACCCAGGAGAAGAGCATGTTTGTGAATCATTGTGACAAGAGGACACCAAAACTAACTGCAGGTGGAGGAAGTTCATTTGTAAGAAAGCGTCTCAAATGTCAAATGGGTCACCTATGTTGATAACACATCATTGATGCCTCTTTGAAAACCTAGTAGAAAATGGTAAATGGTATGATCAAGAGGAAATGCAGTTTCACTGCTCCATAAATCCATGGTTCAGCCATACCTTGGCTTCTGCATGCAATTTTGATCTTCTCATCTCAGATATATACTAGAGCCAGGAAAACATCAGACGAGGTGACCCAAACAACAGGGTGATCAAAGGTCTGGAATGGCTTTTGTATAAGGAAAACTGGCAAACAAGACTCTTCAGCAGAGAAGAGATTGCCATAATGGGCATTTGAAAGAAGTCAACAGAATCATAGGAGCCCCAAGAGGATGTGTGGGGCTCAGCTTTTCCTTTCTCTTCCTACAGAAGGACAAGGAATATAAAATAAAACTAGAGGGAATGAAGCTCAAAGCAAGCAAAAAAAAGAGCTTATTCTTCATCCAACACGTAATAGATTTGCTGGCCTCCTTGTCCGGGAAAATTGCAGATGCTAAAACCTTGCACAAGGTGAAGGGAACAGTGGAAACGATTTGGGGGAGAGATTCACTGAACCCCTCACTGTTCCTCAGGAATCTGCGAGGCACTCTGGAGCAAGACAATGGTACCACCAAGAGCTTGCAGGTCATCTGGGATGCCAAAAGAGAAGATCTTCGTAGATAAATGTCTGCCTAAAAAGCAGGAAGCAAAGGACTGGAGTATGTGCTCAGTTTCTGGAGCACAAGGAGGTGGCTTTTTGAAGGGATCTCTGCTGAAGACAGGACACTTATGCATGATCTGTGAAAGGAAATGGATGGAAACATAACCCAATTTGCTGAACTGAGTTACTGAAGGCAATAAGGGCAAGGGCTGACAGCAGAGAGTTTCAGGAGGAGCTCATAATATCGAGAGAGAGGATGACAAAACGGCAGATGAAATTGAATGTAGACAAATGTAAAGTGATGCACACCTAAAAACCAACTCCTAACTTCAGGCACACCATAATGGGCTCTGAAAAAGAGCTCCAGGAACAAGAGCTGGATTGATAATGGAAATAGCTCTGTGGAAATGTCAGCTCTCTGCAGTGTTCAGAAAGTCAGAAAATGGAATGTTGAGAACAAACAGAAAGAGACAAAACCCACCCTTGTGAAACACTGAGGTTCACCTGCAAGCACAAAACTGTGGTCTCCCCTGTCCCCATCCCAGCTTCAAAGGGCACATGGCAAAGCCAGAGAATACACCAAAAAAGAGTGATAAGGAAGAAAAAAAACAAATGTTATTTGATCAAGAGATATAAAAGAGAGGTCAAAAGGAGTCCCTGAGGCACAGGCTGTTGGGACCGAGGAAATCACATCTCTATGGCCTGATGCTGCCCTCAAAGCTCCCCTGAGCACTGACCTCTGCGCTCATTGCGGCTCCAGGTGAGCAGATGCCACACAGGACTGTTGGGATGATGCACATGGCCAGCTCACGATGAAGCAGAGGTGTGGAGAGATCAGGGATGGATGAGCACCAAGACGTGGATCCAGGCAGTCAGCAGGCTCCCATTTCCAGCCAGTGGTATTTTCTTTCTCAAGGACGAGCAGATTAAATCCACTGGATCCCTGGGCCACTTGATTCCCTGCCCTAGCTGACTCCTTCAGAAACTCCTAGGAGCCCCTAAGGTAGGGTTTCCATTCACAAAAGCCTTGCTGGATTTTCCCATAAGTCACGTCTCACTTACATGCCTCCTAATTCCCCTCCAAACTGCAGTTTCACCTCCTTTGGACATCAGTTTTAATAACCTGCTCTTCCTGGATCTGCTCAGAAGCACTTTTGAAAATGAAGGTCTCAGTGCTTGCTTTCCCTCTGATACTGAGAACATTTTAAGTGAGAGCTTTCACAGTAGGTTTAATACAGTTAATAGTTTGGCTATTTCATCCTTGAATTCCTTTAGAGCTCTTGACTGAATAATATCCGGCACTACCGAACTGTTACCGTTTATTTTGTCAAGTTGGTTTATAACTTCATCTACTGAAACATCACTTGGAGACACATCTTCTGACTCGTCCCCCACAGAAACGGTTCCAGGCTGGGGACTCCTCCACAAGGACAGAAAGCAGCTGCTGAGCTTCCCTGCTGCGGGCTTATCCACTTCATCCCATTCACATCCTGGGCTGCAGCAAAAGGAATGTGAGCAGCAGCTCAGGGAGGGGATCCTGCCCCTCTGCTCTGCTCTCATGAGACCCCACTTGCAGCACTGTGTGCAGCGCTGGTGTGCCCAGCACAAGAGGGGCATGGAGCTGTTGGAGCAAGGCCAGAGGAGGCCACAAGGATGAGCAGGGGCTGAAGCACCTCCTGTATGGAGCCAGGCTGAGAGCATTGGGGCTGTTGAGCCTGGAGAAGAGAAACTCTGTGGAGAGCTCAGAGCAGCTTCCAGTGTCTGAAGGGGGCTACAAGGATGCTGGAGAGGGGCTCTTCATCAGGGACAGGCCAAGGGGAATGGCTTTAACCTGCCAGAGGGGAGACTGAGCTGAGCTCTGAGGCAGAAGCTCTTCCCTGGGAGGGTGCTGAGGCGCTGGCACAGGGTGCCCAGAGAAGCTGTGGCTGCCCCATCCCTGGCAGTGTTCAAGGGCAGGTTGGACACAGGGCTTGGAGCAAGCTGCTCTAGTGGAAGGTGTCCCTGCCCGTGGCAGGGGTTGGAGCTGGAGGAGCTTTAAGGTCCTTTCTAGCCAAACCATTCTGTGGTTTTATGATTCAGTGCTTTTGCCTCTAAATCATTAGGGGGCCTTAGTGGAGTGGTCCAAGAGCGGTAGGGTGCCAACAACGAGACAATATGAACACGAAGGAGAAGAACATGTTCTGCTCTAAAACTCCCTTGGCTCCAGTGAGGCTGGCTATGTAAAAATGCTGGTTTATAGAAGAGATGTCTTCTTGACCTTGCTTTGGCTTTGTGGGTCCATGTGAAGTTTCACCAGGGAGGACGATGTGCTTTGAGAGTTGGCTCTGATCTCAGCCAAAGCTTCTCAGCTTGCAAGTGGTGAATGACATGCTGATTGCAACTTGGCAGAGATCTGCATAGGGAAAGACAGCAAATATTAATGAAGAGGGGTAACTCTTATCTCTCTTTCCTGGGGTTACAGCCCAAGCCACAAGGGTTGGCTTTTGGGGGCTAGATTCAAAGTTTGGATCTCAGAGACGGCACATAGGAAGGGTCCTGCAGGATTTGGTCCTTGACAGGTGCTGCTCCTCCATGTCACATCCTGCTTTTGAAGAGGTCAGGCTCCACCATCAGGTGACAATAAAACCCAGGAGACAGTGCTTTGGAAACAGCAGACTTCTAAGACAATGAAAGGCCAGTACCCTCGAGATGCACCCAGCCATGGCTTCATGTTGGGCTGTACAGTCTGTCCCAGAATGAAGAGCTATGTCCCTCCTTGCTAACCTGCAGCACGATGCACCCATCTAAAGCAAAGCTGCACCTAGATTTGCCACTTTGGCTCACAGCCTTGATGCTGCTCTATATCCTGTTTGCTTCTGCAGGAGTAAAAATGCTCTCAGTCCCTGGGGAAGGAGGGCCTCCTGCTTTTTCATTATGCAGCTTTCCAAGTGCTCTGCAGATGAGCAGCGCTGGGCAGGGGCCTCGCGTTGTGCAGAGCAAACTTGCCATCTAGTGGGTGAGAGCATCTCTGCCTGCCACAGTCAGAGTGGGATTTAGCTCTAATGGGTATCTTCTAAAAGGCAGAGCTCCCACTTAACCCATCCTTTGGGGTGAGAGGAGCACCTCCCCATAGCATCTGCTCCAGCTGCTCTACAGCTAATTGCAAAGAGACTGGATGCCTGGTTCTTACTCCAAGCTTGCCTTTAACCCACCACTATTAGGCAAGACAGATCCTGTGTGCATGGCCACAGGCAGTGAAAGGAAACAGGACACTGTCCTGGGCATTTATTCTCTGTCTGTGGCCTCCTTTTGAGCTCTGTGGCTCCAAGTGGAGCTCCAATGCAGGCTTCTCTGACAGCTTCTACAGGTTGGCAGTGTACAACGTTATAGTGAGGCCTCTCCATTGCACACCCACAGACATGCTCAGGCTGTAATGTCACGGAGTGGTGGCTGTTTCACAGCTCTATCTCCTGTTGACTGTGCCCACTTATGAGAGGATGCGGCAGACGCTACAATTCACAGTCCTTTGGTACAGCAAGCATCAGAAATCCTGCAGGAAGAGTGAAGGCATCCTCTGAGCTCACCTCCCTCTCCAGATCCCGGGTCCTATGGAGCAACCATGGTGAGTTTTGGTTACAGAAGTGCCACTGGTGCTGCAGCAAGAGCAGGATTTTATCATCCAAGGAGCTGTGTGAGAGTTCCTTAACACTAACACACAAGTCAGGAGTTACTGGCTCTTATCTGCAAACTCAGGGGCCATGACCTCCATAAAAAGTACAGGTAAGTTTGAAGCGTGATGCAGAGCAAGGTAAAAGTATTCCTCACGCTGCAAGGATGAAATAGTTTGGGTGCCAGGTTATTACTGGCTTTTGCCTATTGTAAAAACGACTCTTGAAAATCATTTAAACATTTCTATTAAAGTTGCTGAACAAAAGGGAAAACAGTTAACATGTTGGAACATGAAGTGGTAAGGCTCTTCATTTGATGGCAACCATTACTCTCGTTCTCCTGAGCCCTAAAGAGTTTTTATGGCCAAGAGCCTTCTGTTTGATGGTCTTTCAGATGTGAAACCATTAAATGTGAACCTGTTTCAGGCAGGATTAAGAGGAATCAGAGAATTAGCACTATGAATACCCAAGCAGTGATAGGTTGCAAGAGTGAAAGGTGCCTGTCCTTATGTGCTTCTTGGGCATGGGGAGGAAAGCCTACAAGCAAAGGAGGGTAGGAGATCCCAGGGTTTGCCTTCCTAAACCAGTGCCCTATACATGGGGTTTGTGGCTTGATCCATCTCTATTTCTCCCCATGGCAGCCCTCCCGTGGGAAGGGATGGAGGATCCAGGGCTGTTTCCTGGTGGTGGGATCCCTGTGTGCGCTTTGGAATCTCTACCCCTAACTGGTTTGCACTGGGGTTATGGTCTCTGTCCATCACCTGAACTTTCCTAAGGATAATGGAGTCTGGTCAGCAAAATCGCTTTGGATTGACCAGCTTTGTGTGGGAATTGCTATCTAGGAGACCATTCAGTGCTGTATGACCATGCTGCTGCAAGAAGTGGGGACAGAAACACGAACAGAAAAGATCTTGTTGGCTGGTGTCCTCCAACATAAATCAAACGTGCTCAGTTAATTACGGTCATTTCCTCAGTGATGCTGGGAATTATTAGGAAAACACCTTTGATTAATCCCCATTACCTAGAACTGATGGGAAAAATGTTAAATCCTCTTGTTAAAGCCTCTGCTCAGCCACTGCTACTCACAATGAAATTCATTAGAAAGCTCAGAAATTGCTGTTACAAGGTAAGCACGGCTCATCATCACCCTCATTGCTCAAAATTGCCAGGAGAATGGTCTTATCCAGAGTGAAAACAGATATCCTGATCCCTTATACAGACGATGGCATTTATCACCATAAATTATATGTATTCCCACTGCACGCAGCTGCCTCAGAGTAATTCATGCTTTCAGAAAGTCACTGGTCCCTCCAGCACACTTTGTCTTCATGGCAGTCAACCAGCATACCATGAAACTGGTTTCCAACACAACCATTCCCTTACGACTGCTGGGAACCGGGTATATTGGTGGGAATTCCCAGGGATACTGGGAATTAACCAGCTGATGACAAACCTGCACCTGATCAGCCATGTCCCCAGGGAAAGGGGGGGAATTACTCACCGTGTACACAGGTACATGCCATGTAGCACAAACCCTCTCCAATTAGCTGATGCGGTCCATGGAGAATAGGAAGGAAGCAGCTTGAGACAATTGACTGCCAGTGCCCCAGCCATAAATAATAACAGGAGTTCTTTGATGTAAGTACAAACACTTAATAAATCTAATTCCCTAGAATTAATCAGCAGAAGACAAGCCTTGCCCTGTTTAACAATAGCAGCCACTCCATGCAAATGATCAAATTATGCTTTCTCAACCGAATATGTACCTGATGAAGCAGCGCTCTCCAGGGACGGTGGGAACTGGTCACTGCAGCCAGAGGAATGGAAAGAAACACAAACAAGAGCAAGTAGGGTTCTCAGCATCGGATGGGAGCTTTTGTCACAGGACAAGCAGGTCTCTTCACCCCCAAATCCCCCTCTTCACACCCCAAAAAGCCTCCTTCCAAAAGGAGTTACTCTCTGTGGGCAAAATACTCTTTGGTACTTGCAACTTTCAGAGGTGTTTAGGAACTAAATGTGTTAAAACCAGTGAACAGCTCATCCTGATCATCACAAACACCCTCGAAATAGCAGGAGATAGTATGGGCAAAAAAAAATGCTGCTGATTAAGCAGTGTCCTACAGAAATTACTGGAATTGGATAGTAGACAGCAAATATGCCTTTAGTTCAGCACTGCTGCACCCTGCATGGCTGTGTGACACCAATAACTAACCAGGAGAAAAGAAAACAGTCTTTTTCCAGGCTGATCCTGCCTCAGAATGGCAGAAATTACTCAGCAGATGGTAAATGTGCTTCCATAAAATCAGTGCTCCACACTCCCTATTGATGGCTGGGGTTAGTCATGATAATCAAAGGAATGTAGCTGATTAACCGGGATTGCCTGGGAATAGTGGGAATTTGTTAGTTAACATAAGGCAGGTCCATTTGCAGTTAGTCCAGGCTGACTGGGAGCTGTAGGTATTTCCCATCATAAGCAGAAATTGCCTGCTTACCTGGCACTTCCCAGGAAGCTGCTACAATCAAATGTGACTAAGATTAAGTGCCATCCCTGAATACAGCAAGAGCATCAGACTGTATCAGCAGAAAGTAAATATACCTTCAATTAGCCACCACCTGTAATTCATACAAATGATGGGAGTCTTTCCCACATCCCCAAATGGCTCTGATTAACCAGCCTGGCCTAAGAATCAGGACAATGAAGGAGCAGGAGGCAAATACATGCAATATACACAAATAAGCACCCTTATTCTCCATCCCCTGGGAGGGCTGGTGCTCCTGCTGTGCTCTTTTTCTCAGTCCATGTGCCCAGGGGGTGACTGCAGCCCAGCTGAGCCCCTTCCTCCCAGCCTCCTGCTTGGCCTGCATGGATGCTCTGACTCTTTGGTAATAAAGCTTCTGCTGAGGGATGCTGGATAAGACCGAGGTGCATTAATGCTGGTCCATGACAGCAGCTTGCTCTCCTGGGTGCCCCTATCCCTGGCAGTCAGACTCATTCCCAACACTGCCTCTGCAGCCTCCAAGGAAACCAGCCTTGCAAATGGTTTTGTCCACCCCACTCAAAGCCTCGTACCTCTGCTTCCATCTCTGGCCAGCCCTCAGACCAACACCGGCCAGGGCCAGTACCTCCAGGTAGCCAGTGGTGCTGGTCCAGCCCCAGGCTTGGCTGAGAACAACTTCAGCCTCTTGCTCCCTGGGTCAGGCTGCCCATATTTGCAGTCTGCTCCTATTCAGCTTCCACAGCATCTTTTTCTAGGTTGTAGTAAACCCTTTTCACGTTGCCCTGGGGTCTCCACGCTGTCCTTAGCACATGCTTTGACTTGTAACCTTAATGTTTCTGCCCAGTGATGGTACCCGTGGCCCAGCTGTGTGTGTGTTAACGCATACCTGCTCACAGCTATGCAAGGAGATCCAAGCGGCATCTATGGAGCACCAGGAGAGGGCGCAGAGCTCTGGCCGGGGATGCAGGCACTCAGAGGTGGATCATTTCCTACAATTAGTAATTCCAGCTAATTACCCTCACCTGCAATTCCTGCAGAAGGAATTCTTGCACTTTTCCTTCTGCCGAACACCACCAACTATGCGGAAGCCTCTAACATGGCTGGGATGTGATCATCCCAGTGTAACTGCTCTGCCTTCCGTCTCCCTTTTGGAAAAGCTGAGAACTACTCACATGAAACGAGGATGCCACCAGTTACTCTGCATTTCTCAAAGGGGGTATTTAATCAGTGCAAGGCAAGTCTATCAGCTGTGAACCAGGAGTGTCTGCGATCCCCAGGCATTAGGAGATGCTCTCCATAAGTAAATATCTCTAATGGGTGAGTGCTCTTCATAAAAACATACAGAATTACTCCACAAGGCAGGAAGTGATCTTCCAGCTCAGCAGCAGTGCTGTGGGTGGGAGTCTGTCAACGGTGGAAAATATCAATGTGGCCTCTACTCATTCCATCCCAGCATAACGGATGGAGCATCTTCAGCTTCACCTCCTTGGAGCCCCAGGACCACCATAGGACAGTTGGGCAGCGACGGTCCCAAGCCTTTTCGCCATCTGAGTTAGGATAGTTCCTTCTTTTTAACTTGGCAAAGCATGTTTCAGAACCCCTGCAGTCAGAGACAGGCAGACCCCAACGCTGGGGGGCTGGAGAAGAGGAAGGAAGATGTGGAGCTCAGTCACCAGAGGCTGACATGCAGTACATGCAGAAGTACATGCAGATATAGCTATAGGATTGCTGCTGCCTGTTCAAGGTCTGTAGCAGTAAGAGCCATCCTGTCCTGGACAGGTTTGAAGCAGAGAAGCGTGCTGCTGGCACAGCAGGATGGTTAACCTGGGCTGAACCAGCATCTGAACCTAACCCTAACCCTAACCCTAACCCTGATGTGACAAACCCTCAACCAGGAGAGAAGCCGGCCCCAGAATCATAACAGCAGCACGAGTTTTAAGAGGTCACGTCTCTACCTGGATATATGCAAACGTAGAAGGGTTTTCTTTTTAAACCTCCTATCTTTATAAGCAAATCAAAAAGCAAGCCTCAAAAATCTGCCAGGGTTTGCTTAGCTCAGGTTTTTCCACCTGAGAGCTGGAAGCTTCGGGGTTTTTGAATAGAGGAACATTGAGTAACACATAAGGAGGAGTCCCAAGCACCCCTGGCAAGGGGAAAAGCCGGATCCACACACCCATGGTCACCGTTATCACAGTGGAAATGGTGACAGATGACAACTGCTGGAATTAGCTTCCCTGATTACAAAAAACAGCTTTCCCTGGGGTTTGCCCTTGTGCTACAGGGTCTCTCGCCTATGCTTTTATTTCCTCTCTATAGACGGCAGAGGTGAATGCTCGTGGTGCGTTTTCATCTATTACCCCTTCCATCCTTCAGCAAGGTCTGAATTTTCACCTCACCAGAAGCCATGTGGAAACCAGGTACCAGGGAGAGGCAGCCCCAACCCGTCCTTGCAGCCCCATTAAAAGACTGCCAACATAAAGAGCACAAAAGAAACGAGCAGTTCAGGTCTCCAACCTGATTAAAATGAGTTATGCCACAAAAAGAGAGGATCTGATGGGATTGTGTGGCGGTGCCTGCAGTGAGTGATGGGGCAGCTTTCACACAGGAGGTCTTCAATAGAGGGCTTTCATTCCTAGCAGCCTTTCTCCAGCAATTCCTGTTAAACGCCTCCTGAAGAAAAGGCTTTTTGTTACCCAGAGCATTTCATTTCTGAAAGCTCCTCCTTACCCCTTCCCCATACCCCAGACCTCTTCTCACCCCAATAAGGATTCAATGCCGGTGCTGGCAGCGAGGCCCTCCCAGCTCATGCTCTTTGCACTGAGCAGGTTTCAGCGTGGGGGCAGCTTTGGAAACCTTTAACTAAATAGATGCTATCGGAAATGTCAGCCAAGCCCACGCAGCGAAGGGTCCAGCAGGGCTGGAATCCCGGCTTTAACCACGCAGCCCCGTGGTGCTCGTGCTGTTTAATCCTTGATTGAGATCTCTCAAATCCTCCCTAGTCCACCCCTTGCTGCAGGTGCACAAAACGCTATCAAACAGCCATTGTCAGGTAGCACCTTCTTAAAGGATTTTTTCCATAGCATCTCAAATTCCACGTTGCTTCAGCAGAACTTTCCAGATTCTTTTTAAGCACATCCCGTTCTCATTCTTTCCCCTACACGACAGTCCATCACTTCTGGTGTAGAGCGGTGGCTCCGGGTATTCCATCCAGCTTTCAACCAGGCTTGGATTACACTAAATTAACGTTAACTGCTGCTCTCACATCCCTGCATTGCCTTCAACAGGGACACATCTTGTACCAGATGCTATCAAGGGGTCCTGAAGCTGCTCTGCCTGAGAGGCCCTCCAAGCACAAGGCAAGGCAGAAGCATCAGGGTGTGTAGTTTCCAGTGACACAGGTTGAAGTCATCTGGCCTGTCCCCTCCCCGATGCACTGTGCAGCTTCTCCTTCACAGGTCTGTCTCTTCCTTCGTGTCTGTCTCCTCAGCATTTTTCCTTCCCACCAGTTTGTGCATTCCCAACCAAATCCCTTTGCATTGTTCTCACTCTGCATTTCAACCAGAACCTTGGTTTCTGCAGCTCGTGCCATGTCTCCGCTTTAACAGCACACCCCTTCTTGCTTCTCATTGCAAGACTCTGTTTTGGCATCACGCTGTGCCTCTGCCTCACTGTGCTTCCATTTTCAACCTCATTACACCCTGTGTTACATGGATGTGAACGTGTACGTGTCAGCCACAGCACCCACAGAGCCAAGCACGCAGGCACAGCCGGATCCCTGCTCTTGCACTGCCCCCCTGCAGCAAGCACATCTCATCCTCATTAGTGGATTGAGCCCGAGGAGCCAGGGAAAGAGCCTTGTGGATGCTGCCAAGTGGGAGCTCAGGCGGGGGCACATCAGCTCTGCCTCTAGCAGCTCCCTCCAGCTCAGGGGGGCTGCACATCCCCTGCACCCAGGAAAGGCAGGTGAGGAAGTGAGCACCCATTGAACTGCTGGAACCATTTGAACCACTGGAACTCTGGCACAGGGTGCCCAGAGAAGCTGTGGCTGCCCCATCCCTGGCAGTGTTCAAGGCCAGGTTGGACACAGGGGCTTGGAGCAAGCTGCTCCAGTGGAAGGTGTCCCTGCCCGTGGCAGGGGTTGGGACTGGGTGAGGTTTAAGGTCCCTTAACCCAAACGAGGCTGGGATTCTGGGATTCAAAAGAAAAAGTTCCAGTATACCCTCACGGGATTCTTGTGCAAGAACATGGGGAAGAGAGGGGGAGGATGCTGCAGGTCTGTCCTGTCAGACCCTCATCTCTGCAGTGTATCCCAACAGGCCCACGGGGCACCCCTCAGCAGGGCTCATTCTCTGTGGTAGTTACCCTCCTGCAGACTGAAGAGCCCCAGTAACGAATGGCTGGGCTGTGACCCGCAGTGCAGGAGCAAAGGGAATTAGTGAGCATTTGAAGGAGATTCACCCTCTCCCTGCACACTGGCAGGTGTCAGCTTTGACTTTGATTTTTCCCCCTTTTGTAACTTGTGTTTTTCCTGCAGAGTAAACTCGACACTGATGATGCTGGAGACAAACGGACCAAAGCCAGGCCCCAGCAGGAGCCCTGTGCCTTGCAGCTGTACAGCAACAGGCTCGCTCCAGCCTCAGCCCCAGCACCTACACCTCCTCTTGGCTACACAGCTACGGTCTGGGAGGCAACAAGGCACGAGCCTGCTTGGGATTAGCGACATCTTCGGCAGCAGCAAAGCTGGCACTGCCCTGCAGGACTTGGCCAAGCCCCAGAACCTTGTGGAGGAGCCAGGGAAGCACCAGTGCATTGGTGCACCCAATGGAAGCACCATTCCCTAAATCCAGCGACTCCCTCTTTACCAGTTAGTTTTAAGGCCATTTTGCAGCTTTGGTGGCAGGAGACCTTAATCCACTGCCCAGGAGCTGACGGCAGCAATGGGACATCCCAGGGATCCCCCGTTTTACACCACAGGAAGGTTACAGGAGCACGTTCCAGACACGCATCTCCTGCCACCTCCTGCCTGCCAGTTCTCCCGCACAGGGCTCCTCTGAGCACTCACCAAGGCAAGGCAGAGGGAATGTTTTCCCCATCCCCTTCTCATCGCAGCTGCTGTGCTCGTGGGGCTTCTCTGTGGGGCACCGCAGAGAGGACACTTCCCACCCTCACAGCCGACATTACCCCTGAACCCTCACAGGGTCCCTGCTCCGCTTCAAGCGGTTACTGAAGGAGTCCTCCTTGCCCTGAGGATCTGCCCGGTCCCTGCTCTTTGCTTTCTGCCCACAGGACAGAAAATGCTCAAAAGTTATCTCAGGGACTGTGGCGATAGGACAAGGGGTGATGGGTTCACACTGAAATAGGGGAAGGTCAGGTTGGATCTAAGGCAGAAGCTCTTCCCTGTGAGGGTGCTGAGGCGCTGGCACAGGGTGCCCAGAGAAGCTGTGGCTGCCCCATCCCTGGCAGTGTTCAAGGCCAGGTTGGACACAGGGGCTTGGAGCAAGCTGCTCCAGTGGAAGGGGTCCCTGCCTGTGGCAGGGGTCGGGATTAAACGATTTTAAGGTCCCTTCCAACCCAAACCAGGCTGTGATTCTATCATCTTCCTGCAGAGGATGCTGCTCTTCCTCATTTCATCCCCTGGCTTGCTGGAACAAAGAGCAACTCCAGAGCAAAACCAAAGACCTTACATGAACACGCAAAGCAGCCTGGACATGCAAATGCAAATGCAAGATAAGGACCTGATTTGAGGACAGAACGGTTGCACTTTAGGCACTTTAGAAGAAGCAGTAGAATAACAATCTCAGGATGGTTTGCCCCTGCTCCTGGGATAGACGTTGTTGTGCACGAAACAGAGCAGCGGCTGGCTTTGGACGTGGGATAATTGAATTTCCATTGTTCAGAGCTGTTTCTTTACATCAACAGGTCCTCCAACAGGAACAACAAAAGAATATCCAAGATCTGAATCCCCCCTGAGCATTCATAGCCCCTTTCCAACAGTTCCTACCATGCGAGCTCAAAGCCTCCCTGACTATTTTCATTCATCAGCCCTTGCTGGAGAAGCAAACCCCACCGTTTCCATGAACAGCAGAAGAACCAGCAAGGTCAGCTATGAAAGCCCATCACTAAAGCAAAGTTAACCGTGGCTGATCTTCCACTTACGATGTCTTCAACCACTCCCAGAACCAAAACCTTCATAACAACCGAGATTCCAACGGGGAAGAGGTGAAATTCCCAGTGATGAAAACGTTGTGATCATTCAGAGATATGGGGAGCATTCCTGCCTCAACCTCCTGCTAAAGAGTCAGACTTGTCTTCCCTGGTATTATCCATATGGCCAGGAACCTCATCCTGCTCTTCGCAAAGATGTCCATGGACTTCTGCAAGCATTTGGGGCTTCAAAGTTCTTCAGAACAACAACAAAATACACCGAGTCTGCACCACAAAGCTCTTTGTGAAACTTCAGATCATGTAGTAACCTCGGCAAGGGAACCACTGGGAATTACAAATCATTCCAGAAACCTCCCCAGCCCAGCACTGCAGAAACCACCACGAAAAGCCCTTCTGACGTAGCCTGAAAGTCAGCACCCAGCTATTGCAATCCCCTCCCTCCCTTCTCCTGGAAGGAGGCATAGGAAGAAAATACTGCAGGGAACTGGCATCCCCCCCCTTGCACGTGGAGAAACCCTCCTTGGACTCACTCCTGTGAATGAAAGACAGTGTCCTCCTCTCCAGTGAGATGCGGAGAGAGGGAAAAGCAGGTGGTGGACTCTGCACCTCTTGCTTGCTTTGGCTCAGTCTTCGGGTGAGGCTGTGGCAGAAGGCAGGTCCCTTGTCCCAGGCTGTCCCTGTGCCTCCTGTGCTGTGGTACCCGGTTCTCCTCCAGCACTGTCAGGTTACCCAGGCTGCAGCTCCCGGAGGTGGTGCAGGAGCCCCAGGGACCCATGGCCGTGCTGTGGGAGGGCAGGCGCGGTGCTCAGGGACAAGGAAGAGGTGGGACGGGGGCACGGGTCTTCACTCCATCTCTGTGCATGAGAGAGGAAAAGGTCACCAGTTTGGAAGGGACAGGGCTTGGAGCGAGCAGCTCCAGCGGAAGGGGTCCCTGCCCGTGGCAGGGGTTGGAGCTGGAGGAGCTTTAAGGTCCCTCCCAGCCCAAACCAGGCTGGGATTCTATAGAAGCATCACCAAACCCTCAGCCCCCAGCTGCGTGGCACAGGCAGAGGGCACAGCGAGGGCTGCTTCCTGGGTCAGACACCATCAGTCGAAGCCCTCCCTGGCTCAATGGCTCCAAAGGGAGAGACCCATCCCCAATCCCAGATCACCTCCCTCCTTCAGCCGGCGCGTCCCTGGGCTCCCTCTGCAGCTCCCTGATGTGCTGCTGGATTTGATCCCGGAGGCCACACAGGACACGGAGCGCGGGGCTGGGGGAGAGGAGAGGAGCTGCAGGACACAGCCCACAGCCAGCCCAGGAGCACCCATGGCTCCTCCACAGGAGCCCACATCACCCCCCTGTGCGTGAGCACCCTGCAGCCATGGGACTCACCTGACCGCTGCCGGCAGCGGGCCCTGCCCCATGGGGTGCAGGTTGTGTTGGCACGGGCACGCCGAGGTGGTCCCCATGGCCGGGCAGCTCCCAGCCTGCTCCCATGGGTGGCTCAGGCGGTGCTGCAGCCGTGCGGTCCCGACAGCCCTTTCCTTGAGGAGCAGTTGCTGGGAGAGGCAAGGATCAGAGCGGAACCCGCACCCCCAGGTCTGCCCCCCAGCTCCATTCAGCCTCTTATAGAAACTGCTGGCCTTGCAGCCAGGTCAGAGCTCCTGGGAAAGCCCTGGAGCCACCTTGTACGCATAGGGCTGAGCAGGAAGGGGTTGGAATGAGCAGGCACGAAGGCACCCGATGGGCTATCTCCTCTGCTCCCTGAGCATCCCCAGCCCTGCCAAAGTGCAAGCTGCTGAGCTTGCTGCCTGCTGCACCCAGCAGTCCAGGGTGACCCCGGGGAAGCAGCACATCTGGGCTGATGTGCTCCCCAGTGCTGCTCCCGTCCCTGTGTGAGCCATAGCCCCTGGACCGGGTGGTTTGGCTGTGGCTGAACACAACAGGCCATGGTGTGTGCTGGCAGATGGACCCTGCCCGTGTTCATTCAGCTCCAGTGCCCTTGAGTTATTCCATATCCCCCCCATTCCTTTCTCCCTTCCCCACCTGCTCCAGAGCCTCCTGGAGCTGCTGAAGGGCATCCACCTTCTCCTTCAGGAGCAGCACATGGAGCCGGCGCAGCACCTCCTGCCTCTGCCGCAGCAGGCAGTGGGAGCGATGCTCCAGCTCCCGGAGCCTCTGCAGAAGAAGCTGGGCTCACGCCACCCCTTGGGGCAGCCCGTGCCCCCCTCCTTGCTCTTCCCAAGGGCAGTCACTGTGCAGGACACCCCGAGCCCCCCCTCAGCCAGGCACAGGGGTTGGTGACACCCCGGGAAGAGCTGGGGTTTGCTGGGGAAGGGTCACCAGCACCAGGATCACCACCCGGCATCAAGCCCTGCCTGCACCCAGGGGCCTCTGCTGGGACTCTTCAGAGCAATGGCCAGGCCTGAGCCCAGCCGAAGAGTCGTTTCCTGACAAATCCTTCCCTCCGAAGCTCCAGCCCTCAATAAACCCTTCCCACAGGTAAATTTAGTTTGGCTCCTTAGGAATCTGGACAGCGCTGAACACTTCCCATAGGACATGCGCATGCCTGGCTAAGGGGCTTAGCCTCCAGCGGGGAATGTGAAGTGCTCCTTCCCAGGGAACCTCCAGTGTGATCCTGACCGTGCTGGGAAGCCAGGAGGCCACTGACCTTCTGTAGCTCCAGTTTCTCCTCTTGCAAAGCCATTCTTTTCCTCCTCTCCATCTCCAGCCCCTCCTGGCAGCAGTCACAGGCTCTTTGCCCCTGCCAACACTGGAAAATCCCCCTTTTCCACCTCCCATGTCCTTGTCTCTTCCGGGAGCCGGCTCTGGTCCCCCTGCGGCGCTCAGGAGCCCCAGTGCTCTCCCCCCCTAAGCCCAGCCCCTGCAGCCCCCTGTCCCCCCAGCCTGTCCTTGCCACTGGGGCTGTCCCTGGCCACCCCGCTTTGCCCAGCTCGAGGGCACCTCACCATCCTCTCCAGGCCCATCGGGTCCCAGCAGCACGCGTCCAGCCCAGCCCTGCAGGGAGGACACCATCACCCACTTCCCCATTGGCACCACTGCAGACAGCGGCCCCACAGATGCCCACTCAGCACCAGCGGTCCAGAACCCTCCTTGGGCTCCCAGTGTCACGTTCTGCTCCCAGGCACTGGCACCTGCGAGCATCCCCGAGCTGTGTCTCCAGCCTCAGCACAGGATCCATCATCCCTGGACCCACAGTACCTGGCTCTGTCCACTTTGCTCCGAGTCCCCTTTGCAGCAGCTCCTGTGTCCCATGTCCCCTCCTGCCTCCCCTGCGGAGACCAATGCAGCGACACCGGCCGCCTCGCTGCATGCTGGCGACAAACCCATTGTCCTTTCCCACCGCATCCCCATGGCCACCACACGGGACACGAGGATCAGGACCAGGTTTGGTCTCCAGGGGCCCATTCCCACCCCGTGCACCCCGACACAGCCGGGGCTGCTCCCTGGGCAGCCCCCACCCCTCGGTACCCCACAGCAGGGCACAGCCGTCCCTCGGGGGCTGTGTTTGGGGCCGTACCTTGCAGGGCAGGACAACCCCCTGCTTCCCACGCAGCCAGGGGGCCGCTCGTGCAGGGCGGGGTGACCCGTCCGCCCCGGCCCCACATCCCCCGAGGGGTCCTGATGCTGTGGGACCGGTGAGAGAAACGGCATTTGGGGATGGGGGGAGCCCACGCAGCCCGTGAGCAACTGGTGCCGTGCCCAGGGGGTGCCTGCCCCGGCCATGCCCCTTCCCCATGCTTGGCACCCCCAGCACCCTGCAGCCAGCCCGGACTCACGGGGAGGGGCGCAGGGAGCTCGGACCCATCTGCTGCCTGCTCCTCCCTTCGCACCGCTCCCGGGCTGTCCCTGGGGTGCCTCCCGCCGCAGCGGGACCGGGGCCTCGCTGCTGCGGTGCCCCCTGCTCCTGGCATAGCCGGTCCGTGGCACAGGGCCCGCAGCTCCCCGCGGACCCCGGGCAGCCGGGTCCTTCCCTTGCCCGCCCCAGGTGATGCCCCATTGCTCTTGTCCGTGGGGAGAGGCGCCCAGGGCCAGGGATGGGTGCGGGGAGGGTCCTGGCCGGGCCCCCCCTCCGCTCACCCCCAGAGCTCCGCTCCGGCTCAGGCTGGAAATCCTCCCTCCCAGGGACTCCAGGCTCCCCGCCCTCACCAGCGCTGGGGACCTGCCCTGCACCGAGGGCGGCCGGACACGAGGGCTGCTCCCTGCGGGGAGCAAGGGCTCATCGGGCCCAGGAGCACGGCCCGCAGCGGGCTGCTCCTCCTCCTCCGAGGACAGCAGGGGCCGCGCCGCGCCCGCCCGGAGCCTGTCCGCCAAGTCCTCGGTGCGGACGGAGCTGGAGCTGCCCCGATCCCCCGGGAGGGGCCGGGAGCCCAGGAGCGGAGCCAGCCCCCGGCAGCGCTGCTCCCCCCGGACAGCGCTGGCGCCGCCCCGGGGACACCCGGCTCCGGGTCCCGGCAGAGCTGCGGGAGAGAGCAGAGCCCTGAGCACCCCGCGCCGGACCCGGACACCCGCGTGGGACCCAGCTCCGGGGCACCGGCACCGCCCGGTCCCACCGGGGAGCATTTGGTGCTCCCCGAGCCCTGGACTCTTCCCACCCTCCCCAGCCAGATCCCGACTTCAGCCGCTCCTTCCCCAGCAGGGACCTGGAGAGGGGCCTGGGACAAGGGATGTAGGGACAGTATTGTGTCCAGTTCTGGGCCCCTCAGTTCAAGAAGGACAGGGAGCTGCTGGAGAGAGTCCAGCGCAGGGCAACAAAGATGATTAAGGGAGTGGAACATCTCCCTTATGAGGAAAGACTGAGGGAGCTGGGTCTCTATAGTTTGGAGAAGAGGAGACTGAGGGGTGACCTTATCAGTGTCTATAAATATATAAAGGGGGAGTGTCACGAGGACGGAGCCAGGCTCTACTCAGTGGCAAACAATGATAGGACAAGGGGTAATGGGTACAAACTGGAACACAAGAGGTTCCACTTAAACTTGAGAAGAAACTTCTTCTCAGTGAGGGTGACGGAACACTGGAACAGGCTGCCCAGGGAGGTTGTGGAGTCTCCTTCCCTGGAGACATTCAAAACCCGCCTGGACGCATTCCTGTGTAACATTATCTAGGTGTTCCTGCTCCGGCAGGGGGATTGGACTAGATGATCTTTCGAGGTCCCTTCCAATCTCTAACATACTGTGATACTGTGATACTGTGACAGGCCAAGGGGAATGGCTTTAACCTGCCAGAGGGGAGACTGAGATGAGCTCTGAGGCAGAAGCTCTTCCCTGTGAGGGTGCTGAGGCGCTGGCACAGGGTGCCCAGAGAAGCTGTGGCTGCCCCATCCCTGGCAGTGTTCAAGGCCAGGTTGGACACAGGGGCTTGGAGCAAGCTGCTCTAGTGGAAGGGGTCCCTGCCCGTGGCAGGGGTTGGAGCTGGAGGAGCTTTAAGGTCCCTTCCAACCCAAACCAGGCTGGGATTCTGGGATTCAAAACACAAAGTTCCAACATCCCCTCCTGGGTTTATAACCCTGGTGATGTTTCCTCTGATGGACGCTCCCGGGCGCTGCTGCAGCAGCTCAGCTCAGTGGGTGCAGCACAAAGCCTTGTTGGGGCTGCAGGGCACAGGGGAGGATGCTCTTAGCTCTTCAAGCACAAACTATGGGAAGCCACTGCCTGATGGGAGGGCCCTGCTCCCAACCCACCCTTTGGGATCTCTGCGGGAGCCCCTCTGACATCTCCCAGCACCAGGTTTGCTCTCCCAGCCCTTGCTGCTCTGCCATGTGCCTGTCCCCACCGGGCATCACTGCAGGACAGGGGGCAAGGCAGAGCTAGGAGAGCACCCAAGTGCCCTGTCCCCACTCACCAGCCAGCCAGGAGCCATTGAGGAAGGTGTCGGGAGCGATGGCACCGTCCCTGCCGCTGCCTGTGCCCAGGCTGTGGTGCTGCAGAGGGGACACCAGGGCATGGGACACCAGGGCATGGGGCACTGCGCACCCTCCATCAGTGCCCCCCGGGGCTGTCCCACTGCACCCTCACAATGTGACCCCCTGCCCCACACCTGGCTGTGCTGGGCATCAACGGGGTCCAGCCCTTGGTCCTGGTGTTTCCTTGCCCAGGATCCTGCAAATCCCAGCAGCTTCCCTGGGCCCAGCCCTGAAGAGAGGAGGAAGATCAGTGCTGCAGGTCAGGACAGAGCAGCAGCTCTTAAAGCCCTGGGGGGCAAACCCCCTGTGCTGGGGAGTGGGGAGCAGGCAGGGAGGGCAGCAGCAGCAGCAGCAGCCCTGGCCTGTTTCACCCAGGGCTTCCAAACTGCTCCGCTGTGGCGTGGATGGGACAAGCGTGTCCCTGGCAGTACTGGACCAAAGGCACGGGGAGATACAGACATCCCTCTGGCTGCAGCCTTACTGCGGGTCTGGCCTTTGGAGACAGCTTCCTCCAGCTCCATGCCTGCCCCCAGGCCTGCAACACAAGGCAAGGTGAGGGTAACACGCTAGAAGCCCCCGTGCACTCATCAGGCTTCAGAGCGAACACACCGACATCCCCACAGTCCCCCAGCTCCAGCGCCGTGGCGCCAGCGGCTCTGCAGGTGCAGTAGGACACAGCTTTGCCTCCCATTGAAGCCAAGATTCCGGCACGCTGGAGCTGCCAGGCCCTCACCTGGGGCCGTGTGCCCCATGTGCTGCTGTCTGCACCCAGTGCAGGGATGCTCCTCCCCAGCTCCAGGGCCTGCATGGACAGAGCGGGTCCGGTACGAGGGTCCCCAACCCAAACCTTTGCTTACCTGATCAGACTGGGCTGGTGTGGGCAGGACAGTGGGACGGGACAAGACAGAGGGACAGGACAGCGGGACAGGACGGGACATTGGGATGGGACAGCGGGACAGGCTGTGCTGTGTGTGCCTGTCTCCTGGCAACGCTGCAGCCTCCAACCAGTCTGAGCCTGCCTGGGCTTCCCCCACCCGCCTGCAGCTCCCCTGGGCCACCTCTCCTCTGCCCTGGGCAACCACCTTCTGCCTTGGCCAACCTGCACTGGGACATCTCCTCCCGGGTGCTCTCCTCCCCTGGGCTTCCCCCTTCTCCCCTAAGCTCCTCCTGGACGACCTTCTTCCATGGGTCCCTGCCCCTGGACGTCCTCTCGTGTTCCTGCTTTCCTAGACCTCCCCTCGGACATCTCCAGCCTTGGACAGTCCCTGCTGAGCCAATTCCTCCCCTGTCCTCCCCTCCCTCTCCTCAGACCACCTTCCCTGCACCATCTCCTCTCTGGGCAACCTGATCCTTCTCCATCGACGCCCCTTGCCCCCTGGGCCACCCCTTAAAGCCCTCATCCCTGGGCCATCTCCTTCCCTGAGCTACCTCCCACAGTCCATCCCCTCTCTGGATCCTCTCCCTGGCCACCCCACCTACCATCCACCACGGAGCTCACCCACCTCAGGGCTCCTCCATGCCCCGCACCTGCATCCTTGGGGGAGCGAGTGACCATCTCAGCACTGCGGCTTTTAAAACTCCCGAATCCAAGTTTTATTTCTGTGTAGGAGAAGAGGGATCACTCACAATATATTGTTCCAAAAGAAATACATCCGACAGCATTTACAGTGGAATGACATTAAAATCCTCGGGGAGGGGCAACAGAAAGAGCAGGGGATGTGCTGTGGGTAAGTGCTGCCGTTAGGAGGTCTCCAAAGAGTGGAATTCTTAAAATCAGCCTCAAAAAAGAGGGAATTCTGCCTTGGGGTGCTCCTGGCGCTGCCCCACGGGGCTGAGCGGGGTCTGGGATGGGCTTTCAAAACGGCAGCAGCAATGGGGTACAGCAGAGAGCACGTCCCAGGCTCCCAGAGCCCAGCAGGACCCTCGGTGCCAGCACTTACTGAGCTCTCCTCTGCCGTGGGAACGCTCGGCTCCTGGATGGGGAACAGCCGGGGCAGGAGCTCCTCACCCCTCCAGCTGCACTGACAGAGCAGACAGGGCACATGAGGCAGCTGAAGAGCTCCATTTCCAGCCCCTTTCACAATAAGCCCCACCCTGGGCAGCTTTGGTTGCCACCACAAACCACGCTGCAATGCCCATGGAGCCGGGAAGTGGCCTGGAGCAAGGGGGGGGACACCGAGCACCTCCCTTCAAACCCCAGACGCAGCGTTCCCAGAAGGGGATGCCTGTGTAACACTGCCTGAACGCTCCCGCATCCAGCTCTGGGGTAACGTGTTGCTTCTCTGCTTTGGGAGTTACCCGGCTGCCATCAGCCCTACATCCTACCTCGGGGGTGAGCCCAGGGAAATGGTGCTACAAAAACTCAGACAGACACTTCTGTCTTCATTATTTTTCATCTATTGTGTACCATAGAAATTTAAGCAAAATAATTTTATATATATTTATATATATATGTATAAATTAGAAGCAAATAAATAAGATTAAAGGGTACATGGGAATCCGTGGGTGTTGCCACTCCCAAGAGCCAACTCACTACTGTTATGCCGTATAAGGTCTATATATACTGTACATGTAGGTGTGCTGTGAAGAACAGGTATGGAAGGTGCTGGAAGAGAAGCCAACCAGGAGGAGACTGATGAAGAACCTGATTGCATACGTGTCCCATGTGCAGCCTGGGGATTCCAGTTACCATTGCCTCAAAGTTCATTATTGCTAATTATCTTCCAATGTGGATGTGACAGTCCGGCTAGGGGCGGGCTCTGACCCCTGCGAGGCAGCAGCGGGTGATATGGTGAAGACATCAAACTGAGATCCGATGGGGCAAACGTCCAGGTCCCTGACACTCTCTGGCCCAGCAGATCCCACGTTCAGGACCTGCCACCTCCATCCTCCCGTTCCATGCCCCAGCACCGCTCGCTCCTGGTCCTCGCCGATCATCAGCAGGGATTGCTCCGCTCCTCCCGGCAGGTCCAGGGCTGCAGGAGGGGCCAGGAGGGACGTGGGGCTCCCCCAGCCCCGTGCTCAGGCTGCTTTAGCGATTACCTGAAACTGCTCCTGCAATAGAGCAGCCACAAGGGGAGGACGAAGGGAGCTGGGCTGTGGGTGCCCTCCAGGCTCAGCCCCACCATGCCAGGGGACCATGGACCAGAGCTGCATGGCTTGATGGGGAAGACACAGGGATGGGAGACCCAGGACCAAGACTGCGCCTCAGGGATGCTCCATCCCATTGGCACCATGGCACCTCTTCCCTCCCGGTGTCTGGCAGAGCTCAGCAGGGAGATGCTGCCTACAGTGCCAGCACCGAGGTTCAGCCCCTTGGCTGCAGCGGTACAGAGCGGGAGAGGGCCAGAACGTGGACCCCAGAGCATCACTGGGGACAAACCTCTTTGCCCTGGGTCTGCCAAGTATTCCCAACATCGGCAAGGCTGTTTCTCCTTTGGATGTGGCTGCAGGAAAACCAAACCAACCCAAACCTCACTCAAATCATTCTAACAAAGCATCATGTTAAAGACAGTCCCAAACCTTGGCTAAGCACAGCAGACTGCAGGGAATCTGCTCCAGTGCTTCTTAAAGAAAAAGGGAAAAAAAACAACCCAAAGTCACAGCTGAAATATCCAAATTGGTGTTACTGGGACCACTGGGCACCGTGGGACCCACCAAAAGCCTCCAGGATCAAGTGTCACAGCCCCTGGGGACCGATTTCCCAGCAGGACACCGCGTTGTTCACGTCTGTCTTCGAGGGAACCCGAACCAGGAGCCGACGTAAAAAAATAAAGTAATTCCATCAAGTCCACACAGAAACGGGGGAAAAGAGAAAACCACGTCAAAGGGAAGAGCTCACACGTGTGCACTGCATCCCCACAGCGTGAGCATCTTTGGAAGCTGACATCTCAGCCAGCACAGCCGAGATGCTGCAAGACAGAGGCAGCAGCTCCTGGCAGCAGCAAACGCATTCAGGTAGGATGGAGCCAGCCTCGGGGGTCCTCCCGCCTCGGCAGCTGCTGCAAACCCATCGGTGAACTCCACCAGCCATTTATTAGTGCGTAAAAAAATAGGTTTGGAGTCCCTGGGTACGTTTGCTTCTCACATTCCTGCGGGGGCTGACTCGGGGGGGATGTATTTGCCCTGTCAAGCGCCAGCGGGATGCTGCCAGCGTGGCCTCGCTGTCCCTCTGTCTTGTCCCGGTGAGCAGAGGCCGGCCCGGGGGCGGCTCAGAAGATGTCGGGGCACATGCTCCAGTCCTGCTTGTCCTTGGCCTCCCAGTAGCCACCTTTATAGACACAGATGAGCTCCCCTGTCATGGCGTCCAACTTGCGCTCAAACCACAGTGGGATGTAGCCCTCGTAGTCCTTGCCTGGCAGGGGGAATCGCAGAATAGTTCGGGTTGGAAAGGACCTTAAGATCATCCAGTTCCAACCCCCTGCCATGGGCAGGGACACCTCACACTAAACCATGGCACCTAAGGCTCTGTCCAGTCTGGCCTTGAACACCGCCAGGGATGGAGCACTCACAGCTTCCCTGGGCAACCCATTCCAGTGCCTCACCACCCTCACAGTAAAGAATTTCCTCCTTATATCCAATCTAAACTTCCCCTGTTTGTTTGAACCCATCACCCCTTGTCCTATCACTACAGTGCCTAATGAAGAGTTCCTCCCCAGCATCCCTACAGACCCCCTAAACACAGGATAAGGGATGCTTTTCCCAGCCGAAAGCTGGTGAATCCCATGCTAAGAGCCACAGGGCCCTTCCTGCATCCCCCAGACCGAGCGGGGGGGTTTCAACGCTGCATCCCCCCCTCCCAGGGTGGTCCCTGCCCCGCCAGCATCCCACAGGATCTCACCTTCCTCCAGGGCCTCCACGGCCTCGGCCTCCCTCCGGCGCCGCACGGCTCGCTGCTTCTCCTCCAGCCGCTGCTTCTCCACGTTGGCCTCGTCCCAGCGGCCGCTCTCCATGAGGCGCTGGTCGGGGCGCAGGCGGCTGTCGGTGGGGGCCACGCGCTCCTCGGGCTCGTTCAGCGTGAGGGCCAGCTCCGAGAAGAAGTACATGTTCTCAGCGTTCTCCCTGCGGCCACAGAGCCCCGGTCAGCGTGGTGGAGGTGCTCCCACCTGGAGCAGAGCTCCCCAGCCCCCCGTGTCCTCACGTCTCATCCCAGCCCCACTGATGCTTCTCCTGCCACCCCAAACCAGAGGTTTTTTTACAGGGTGCCCAGAGAAGCTGCGGCTGCCCCATCCCTGGCAGTGTTCAAGGCCAGGTTGGACACAGGGGCTTGGAGCAAGCTGCTCTAGTGGAAGGGGTCCCTGCCCATGGCAGGGGTTGGAGCTGGAGGAGCTCTGAGGTCCCTTCAGCCCAAACCAGGCTGGGATCTGGGGAGCCCCTCCTCCCACCTGCTAAATGGAGATGCCGGTGATGCTTTGACATGTCTTGGAGGGGAGCAGATCCCTCCTCTGCTGCCTCCACACGGGCAGGCTAAAAGCCAAGCCTATGACTTCTGAGTGCACAGCCAAGACAGAGAATGGCTTCACCCAAAAGCTGCTGGATCACAGAATCACAGAGAATTCCAGCCCGGTTTGGGTTGGAAAGGACCTTAAGATCATCCAGTTCCAGCCTCCTGCCATGGGCAGGGGCACCTTCCACTGACTTCAGAGCATCCCTGCTGTGGGCAGGAGAGTCAAGAGGACCGCTCTCCTGAGGGCTAAAGCAGCTGGTGGAACAGGATGGCCAGGGATGCCTATGCAGCCCACACATCTCCTGCCATCACCAGCGGCCCAAAAACCAGTACCTCCAACTGCCCCAACATCCCTCAAAGCCACCCTCCCCTTGCAGGGAGCTGCTGTGCGCAGCCACACAAAGCCCTGCTCCCCTTCCCACGTCCTCTGCTCTGGGCACACGAGTTCACCCCGTGGGGCTCAGGGTGACAGGAGGGACTCACGGGAGGGGGTACTTCTTCCACAGGACCTTTGGAGACAACGTCTGGTAGACGGTTTTCTGCTTCCCCTCCATGCTGGTGCTGCCGTGGCTGCTCTGCACGATCTTGGAGCACTCCATCTTCTCATCCCACGTGCCAGACATGACGTAGTGCGCTTTGCCATCGGCGTCGCTCACCACCCCTGTCACCTGGCAGGAGGAGATGGCTCTGGTGACGTTTGGAAAGGCCCAGAGGACAGGCAGAGGTGCAGGGGGGACAACACCCTCCAGGTCCCCAACCAGAGCCCAGGACTGGGGAGTGTGCGCCCATTCTGACCGTGAAGGGGGGTCTCCAGCCCATCAAACCCTTCCCAGGTCTCAGTGCTGCAGCTCCAGCACATGGAGAACCCAACATGGGCTCTGCTTGGAGGTGCCCCCCAGCCCTCCCTGGTGACCCATGGCAGAGGGGCCAGCACGGGCAGGACTGTGGCCCTCTGAGCCCAGCTTAGAGGCAAGAGCCAGGTCTCATCCCAGCCAGGACAGGCAGAAGGAGCAGGGAGATTGCTGGATACACACCTTTCGGGGAACATCTCTGGAGAAGTAGCTGTAGGGGGTAAATTTCAGCTGGCATTTATCTTTTGACTTATGGTTAACAATCTCTATTTCACCAGACTAGATAAAAGACACAGAACCAGAGCAAGTGAGAGGCTTGGCAAGGAGACAAATCAGGCATTAGTTGCAGTGCAGGTACAGATCAACACCAGCCGCAGCATCACCCACGTCTGCAGCCCCCACCCGGCCACCCCAGGCAGCCCCATGGGGTCGAACCCATCACCCACCCTGCCCCATGGAGCTGCTGGATTTGGGAAGAACCATGAGAAGCTGCTCCGGGAAGCTTCGCCCCATCCCTGCAGGGAAGCACAGCTTCCTATTGCGGTAGGAGTACGGTGGGGACACCAACATCCACCTCAGGAAGGCAATGCCTCTCCAGCCCCCCTGCCCAGAGCCAGGTGAGGCCAGGCAGGACCCATCACCTCAGACCCGTAGGCACCAACCTGGTCAATCCAGAGCTTGCCCACAATGATGTTGTGAACAGTGGAGGTGACTTTCCTCCAGACATAGTGATTCCCACTGGAGTGGAACTCGAGGTGGATGGCACCTGCAGAGAGAGGGCAGGGCTGTGGGCACCACCCCAGCACCATGCTGGTCCTCAGAGCCAGCTCAGCCCCTCTACCTGCCTCTCCCATCATTCATCCTTCTCATTGCTGCATGCTCCATTTTCTGCTGCAGGCAGGGACCTGCACAGCCTCTGCCCTCTTCCCAACACCCCAAAACCACTCATTTCAAAAGCAGGTCAGAAAGGTGCTGCCTGGTTGACTCTCAATGTCAAAACTACTTCTACTCAGCCCAGGGACAGGCAGAAGACAAACAGAACAGTGGAAGGAAGCAGCTTATTGCATCTGGCTGCTGGGGAGGGGGTTAAACCAGGCAGCAAGACAACCTGTAAGTATCACTTCAAGAGAAATCAATTCATGGGCAAGCAGGGCATTTCCAAAGCACCTCTGCTATGGTGCCAGCAGCAAGCAACGCAGCCTCTGCAGCTGATACATTCATTTCCAGGGGAGATGAGTTAGCACCAGTCATCAGGAGCACCAATCCGTGCTCCCAGGGTGGAATTCACTGGGCCCTGGGTGAGCCCAAGGCACTGCCAAGCTGCTCTAAACTTTAGGTATTGCACGAGCAGTGCAGGGATAAAAGCAAGCCCCAAACCTCAGCGTGTCACCTACCCAGTGGCATGATGGAGAGGTATTTGCCCCTGAACTTGCTGGCAATGGTGATTTCCTGCCACAAAGTCCACCCTCGCGTGGAGAAGACGTGATGGGCGGCTGCAGGGGGGTGGTGGCTCACCTGGGGAGAGGAGAAACAGCCCGTGAGGGACAGCCACCAGCACCAGAGAGCCCTGGTGAGTGCTCGCAGTGTGGCTCCTGGGAGCTCCATGCCAGCTTCAGCCATAAGGATGCTCCACTGCGCACTGGGGTGACCTCCCGTGAGGTTCCCCAGCAGCAAAAGGAGGTGAACGAAGCTCCTGCCAGGATCTGCTGAGGCTTGTTAGCAAAATGTTACCTTAGAACCACAGCCTGGTTTGGGTTGGAAGGGGCCTTAAAGCTCCTCCAGCTCCAGCCCCTGCCACAGGCAGGGACCCCTTCCACTAGAGCAGCTTGCTCCAAGCCCCTGTGTCCAACCTGGCCTTGAACACTGCCAGGGATGGGGCAGCCACAGCTTCTCTGGGCACCCTGTGCCAGCGCCTCAGCACCTTCACAGGGAAGAGCTTCTGCCTCAGAGCTCATCTCAGTCTCCCCTCTGGCAGGTTAAAGCCATTCCCATGCCAGGGTGCTGAGTGCCCCAGGCTGCTGGATTACACACAGGAGCACAGCAAAATGCTCCCTGTTAAATCCCACTGTCACCAGCAGGAGACAATCCTATTTGGATAACAGGATTTCAGGCACCAGATTATCAACGCTTTGCTCAGTGCCCTGGGCTGAGCAGCACATGCAGCATTCAGGGGAGGTTCAGAGCAGCTGGAAGAGCATCCATCTGTCTGTCCCACCTTTTGCTCTACAACACTGGGATGGACACTCTGCTGCTGAAAAATGGCTTGGGTTGTGCCCGCTGCAGCTGCTGCCAACACCAACACCAACCTGCAAGCTGCCTCAGCCAGGAGGATGCTCAGTGCAAGGAAATGCTGGTGCTTTGGCTGGACACGGGCAGCAGGACAGGCACACTGAGCCCCTCCACAGCCCCAGCTCACCTGCTCGCAGAGGGAGCGGAAGCCCAGCTCCTCGAGCCGGTCCAGCTCGTAGGTCTCCCCCAGCAGCGGGTTGAAGGGCTTCGCGGTGCGGTGGACGGTTGTGGAGTAGGAAGACACAGAGAAGGCAGCCACGAAGCACATCTGCTCCGTGGAGCTCTCGCACTTGGCCGCCTTGTCCAGCAGCTCGTGGTACTCCAGGTCCTCTGTCAGCCTCTGCAGCATGGAGAGTGGCTCGTTGAAGTTCACCTGGAGGGGCACAAGGAATGCTCAGCAAAGCAGGAGAGGTGCCAAGCCGGGCACTGCACCCTCTGCCTCCTCATCCCCCGGCACCAGGCCCTGCTGCCACCAGCACCCCACACGTGTGGCTCTCTGAGCATGGAGCAATGTGTGCCAGGAGGCTGGATCCAGGGAGGATGGAAAGGGCTGAATGGAAGCAGGAGCCCCCAGGGTGGGGGGCTGGATGAGCCAAGGCATCCTGCCTGCACCTTGCCTGCTCCCTGCCTGCACACTGCTTGCAGCCTGCCTGCACACTGCCTGTTCACTGCCTTCACACTGCCTGCTCCCTGCCTCTGCAGCATCACAGAGGCATTAAAGGTCAGAAATCCACGCTCTGCTCCCTGAACTGTACCACAAGAGCTGGCTGCCCCGTGAGCTAACCAGATACAGCATCATGGAATCCAGCCTGGTTTCGGTTGAAGGGACCTTAAAGCTCCTCCAGCTCCAACCCCTGCCACGGGCAGGGACCCCTTCCACTAGAGCAGCTTGCTCCAAGCCCCTGTGTCCAGCCTGGCCTTGAACACTGCCAGGGATGGGGCAGCCATATACAGTCTCAGGTATAAACTTGCTCTGGTGATGGAGCACCAGTGACCCCCAAAACAAGCCGCAGCAGCAAAACCAGCTCCCTCCTGCCTCCCGGCCAGTGTCCACCACCCACAAGCAAGAGACTGCACAAGGCAGGGACACGCTGCTCTCTGGCTGCCCTCCATCTCTTCCGTAACCTCCTGACAAAGCCATTCTCACACCAGCTGCAGCCCCGCTGCTCAGAAAACCTTGAAAAACCACATTTGGGAGTGTCCCTGCATAATACTGATACTAATGTCATAATTCCTGGCAGTAAAGATTCACTTTTCACTACCAGTTCAGAACAAAGAAACGTATTTTAGAAGGAGCAGATGGCTGAAGGATGGGAGCACCACTTCTATAAGCCAACCTCCATATTTCATGCTAGAGAAAACAAACTCCAGCTTGTTCCACTCGTGGATTTAGCCTGTAAATAGCAGGGCTCTTACAGCACCTGAGAAGGAGCGACAGACAGGCAGCATCACATCCACATGATAAAGCAAATCACTGCTGGCTCGAGGTAACGCTTGGGAGAGATGCAGAGAGAGAACAAAGCAGCAGCTGCATCCTCCCCACTAGCATCAGCAAAGCTAAACCTTTCCACAGGGAGAGAATATAAATGGCTGTTGGAAGGAGATGAAATTGTCCTCACATTGCCTCACCATGGGCTGCTTGTTCTTGGGGTGAATCTGCCAATGAAATGCCACGTGTGGCTGAGCTTGTGGAGGCAAAGCATCTCCCTGCTGAGCTTGTGGGGTGCGAAGCATCTCCCTTTATCTGTACAGATATGCAGAGGGGAGCTGACAGTGAGTGGCTGAGCCCCTTCTTCACAAGCAGTGCTGGGAAACCAGATCCACTCACCCCAGGGAGGGATGGAGGAATTACATCCCCTGAGCCAGCAGAGGGGCTGCTGTGCCAGCAGAACATACTGCCCTGAGGTTTGGGCTCGTTTTAGCAGCTCCTGGCACGATTGGATTGATAGGGAAGGTATTGATTTCCTCTCTCCAGGAACCAGCAGCTGCTGGTATTTCACATCCTGAGCTTATTTCTGTTCCCATCACGCCTCTATCTGACACTGATGCTGCTGCAGAAATGCCAACAGACAGTGCTGGGCTGTGTATCTCGGCTGGAAATAGCACAGGCAGAGAGAACCCAGCGGTCTCACTTGGAGAACATCAGGTACTGTTTTAAGAAGAGATAAAATACCAACAATTCAGCATCCTGGCCCCTGTAACACATTCCTTCTGCTTTACCCAGCAAAGGAAGGACCCCTGATAAGGCTCATGGCTCATAAGGCTTTTTGAGGGAAAAAAGAGGCTTATAAAACATGGAAGCAAGGACAGGCAGCCTGGGAAGAATACAGGGATGTTGTCCAGGAAGCTAGGGAGCAGGTTAGGAAAACTAAGGCCCAGTTAGAATTAAACTTGGCTAGGGATGTGAAAGATAACAGGAAGGGATTCTACAGGTACATAGCGAATAAAAGGCAGACTAGGGACAACGTGGGCCCCCTCCGGAAGCCATCAGGAGAACTGGCTACCCTGGATTTGGAGAAGGCTGAGGTTCTGAATGACTTCTTTGCCTCGGTCTTCACTGGCAAAGGCTCTGACCAAACCACCCAAGTCTTGGAAGGCAGATGCAGGGACTGTGAGAATGAAGACCTTGGGCCCACTGTAGGAGAGGATATGGTTCGAGACCATCTTAAGAACCTGAACGTGCACAAGTCCTTGGGACCTGATGAAATCCATCCACAGGTCCTGAAGGAGCTGGAGAATGAAGTTGCGAAGCCACTGGCCATCATATTTGAGAAATCATGGCAGTCAGGTGAAGTTCCCAAGGACTGGAAAAAGGGAAATATAACCCCCATTGTCAAGAAGGGGAAAATGGATGACCCGGGGAATTACAGACCAGTCAGTCTCACCTCTGTGCCTGGCAAAATCTTGGAGCAGATTCTCCTGGAAGGCATGCTAAGGCACATGAAAATCAACAGGGTGCTTGGTGACAGCCAGCATGGCTTCACTAAGGGGAAATCCTGCCTGACCAATGTGGTAGCCTTCTATGATGGGGCTACAGAACTGATGGACAGGGGTAGAGCAGTTGATGGCATCTACCTGGACTTGTGCAAAGCGTTCGACACCGTCCCACACGACATCCTCGTCTCTAAATTGGAGAGACATCAATTTGATGGATGGAGCACTGGGTGGATAAAGAACTGGCTGGATGGCCGCACACAAAGAGTTGTGGTCAATGGCTCCATGTCCAGCTGGAGACCAGTAACAAGTGGGGTCCCTCAGGGATCAGTGTCGGGACTGGTCTTGTTTAACATCTCTTTCGCTGCCATGGACAGTGGGATTGAGTGCACCCTCAGCAAGTTTGCCGATGACACCGAGCTGTGTGGTTCGGTTGATACCCTGGAGGGAAGGAATGCCATCCAGAGGGACCTCGACACGCTTGTGAGGTGGGCTGATGCCAACCTCATGGAGTTTAACCATGCCAAGTGCAAGGTCCTACACCTGGGTCAGAGCAATCCCAGGCACAGCTACAGGTTGGGCAGAGAAGAGATTTAGAGCAGCCCTGTGGAGAAGGACTTGGGGATGTTGGTGGATGAGAAACTGAACATGAGCCAGCTTCAGTGTGGGCTCGCAGCCCAGAAAGCCAACCATATCCTGGGCTGCATCAAAAGGAGCATGACCAGCAGGGCGAAGGAGGTGATCCTGCCCCTCTGCTCTGCTCTTGTGAGACCTCACCTGGAGCATTGTGTGCAGTTCTGGTGTCCTCAACATAAAAAAGACATGGAACTGTTGGAACAAGTCCAGAGGAGGCCACAAGGATGATCAGGGGACTGGAGCACCTCCTGTATGAAGACAGGCTGAGAAAGTTGGGGCTGTTCAGCCTGGAGAAGAGAAGGCTGCGTGGAGACCTCAGAGCAGCTTCCAGTAGCTGAAGGGGGGCTATAGGGATGCTGGGGAGGGACTCTTCATTAGGGACTGTAGTGACAGGACAAGGGGTAACGGGTTAAAACTGAAACAGGGGAAGTTTAGATTGGATATAAGGAGGAAGTTCTTTACTGTGAGGGTGGTGAAGCACTGGAATGGTTTGCCCAGGGAAGTTGTGAATGCTCCATCCCTGGTGGTGTTCAAGGCCAGGTTGGACAGAGCCTTGGGTGCCATGGTTTAGTGTGAGGTGTCCCTGCCCATGGCAGGGGGGTTGGAACTGGATGATCTTAAGGTCCTGTCCAACCCGAACTATTCTGTTATCCTATGTAACAGCCATGATGTCAAAGCCTTTCACCACAAAGCAACTGGCACTCCATCCCCATGCTGCTGGGGCAGGTTCAGCTTCCCAGCTCTCTGGCAGCAGAAAGATGATTCCAAGGGGCAAATAAATTGCAGTGAAAATGCCAGGGCTTGGAGTCAGCAGCACAGAGCAGTGAGGACACCCTGATGCTGCAGAGCAGGGCTGGGGCGGAGAGTGAGGGGGTTCCAGAGGACTCTGCCCAGTGCAAAAGCCAGACCCAGGACGGGGTTGGCTCCTGTCCCACTCGGGGCTGCTCTGCTGCCATGGGACAGAGCAGGACCAGCCAGAGCCATCGCCCAAAGCCTCTGCACAGGCAGGAGCCATGCCCACACCAAACCCTCAGCACCAGCACCACAGCAGCACCCCCTCCCCTGCCCTTGGCGCTGGGACATGCTCACTTACGGGCATGGGGATCTTGGAGAGCTCTTTGCCAATGCAGTTTTTCATGATGCTCCAGAGGTTAAGGCTGTAGTTGGGCTTGTCGGGGATGCGGCTCCGTCTCCTTTTCTTCGGCAGGAGATCTTTGCAAGTGGACTCATTGTAGCTGCTTTGATTTGAGCTTTCAAAGACCTGCAGGAGCAACAGAAGAAAACGCGGATGTAAGTTGGACTTGCCCCAAATGACCCAGCGGCTCCCGGGAGCAGCAACCACAGGTCAGGAGATACTGCGGGCACCTGTGCTGGGGAGCAGCACTGGAGCCTGTTCTCCAGGGCATGGGGGAAATACCAGTGTCCCCAGCACCCTCCTGCTTCCCTTGGAGGGGGTTTGGGTGCCACTCTAAGAGTGCTGACATCTGTGGCTCACAGAGCAGCCAACCCTGCTCCTTCCTGGAGGCACAGAGAGTTCCTTGCCTCCTCTCCTGCTCCTCTCCCATGGTCCTAAGAACCATCCCTTCCGCCCTGCCCGGCCAACTCACACTGTCCTCCAGGGTCCAGTCCTCGGGGTGGCCCTCGCTGGCCCCACTCAGGTTACTGCCCGAACGCCTGTGGGGCAGGAAGTACAAGTCAGGGCAGAGAAAGGGAGAGAAGAGCCGAGGCTGGTGCAGCACAGCCAACATCACCCACAGCATCGCCCTGCACCAGCCCAGGGTGCTGCAGGAGAGGCAGCAAGGTGACAGGGGCCATGCACAGGCACTGGGAGGGGATGCTCAGCACGGTATGACCCAGCCTGTGGGCAGCAAGCCCAGTGATGTGACCATGGTTCAGATCACCAGTACCTCCAGCCCAAACAGATGTCCAGGGAGGCACAAGAGCATGAGCTCTGCACACAGAGCAACCCCATGGAAGGGGATGCTGCCCTCAAGCCCAAGCACAAGGCCCAGCAAACCACTCCTTCCTGCTCTTCCTGCGCTCACAGCAGGTCACATTCTGCAGCACATGGCCCTGGGGCAGGGGCTCGTACCTGTGGTGCTTGGGGTCTGCAGTTACAGTGATAAAAGCTGGTGCATCCTCCATGGCATCAAAATACTCTGTCTCTTCATCTTCATCACTGGCCTCTCCTTTCGCAGACTGCACACTCCCTGCTGGCACAAAGGGTGTGAGACACTCAGGTGCTGCTGGTTCCCTTTAGAACCAATTGAGCACGAGTCTGTCCCCAGCACCCACCCTCCACCAGCCATTTCCCCTCCAACACTGGCTCCATCTACAGCTTGCCCCCTCCTCTCCATCCCACTCCACAACAAGAAGATGCTGTATCGATTTCCAGCTCCTAAAAGGATGTGCCCTGGCAGCACATCTCCTGCTCCCAGTGCTGCCACACAACAGCTCCCTGCTGTGCTTGGGAGAACCTCCAACTGCCACCCAGAGCGTCTGGGACCAGAGCAGCCACCCGGCTCCAGCCACCCCACCACAGCAGCCCATCAGGCTCAGCACTTGACTCAGCTTCCCAGCAGGGTTCAGCAACCTCCTTCCCTGCATCATTCCCAGGCTCCTCCGAAGGAGCAGGGTCACCCCTTGTGATAGGGTTGGGCTGGATTTGTGCAGCGTTCCCCTGCTCTCCCTACAGTGCCCCAGAGTCATTTGGGTTGGAAAAGCCCTTTAAGCTCATCCAGTCCAACCGTTCCCCAGCACTGCCAAGGCCACCACTAAGCCATGTCCTGAGCACCGCCTCTTACACGGCAACTCCATGGCATCCCTGGGCAGCCCGTTCTGGTGTTTGACAGCCCTTGCGATGAAGAAATTGTTCCCAATATCCAGTCTAGACCTCTCCTGGCACAGCTTGAAGCCGTTTGCTTGAGGCCACACAAGAAAAAGGGCAGAGCCTGGCACTGCCATCACCCTCCCCACAGCCACGATTCTCCCGCTTGAGTCTATCTATCCTTTACAATGAGACAAGGCACAACTGGCAGGATTTGGCACTGCTGCTTCCCCCAGGGAAGGAGATTTGGCAGGAATACAAAAGCTATTTGATTTTATTGCCCAGTAACTCCTGTGAGCAGCAAACAAGTCCCAGTGGAGCCACCAACACCCCTCACAGCCGGGAACCCTGGGATTCCTCCAGGCACTTCCAGCAGCCAGAGAGGTGCCCACAAGTGAGGGTTCTGGCTACCAAATAGTCTGGGGTGAGCCCTCTCCTACATTTGTATCTTGGGGACATCCTCAAGCAAGGAGCAGCAGGACAGTTAGGAATAATTAATGTGTAATCATGGAATCCCAGCCTGGTTTGGGTTGGAAGAGACCTTAAAGCTCATCCAACCCCAACCCCTGCCACGGGCAGGGACC
This sequence comes from Pezoporus wallicus, assembly GCF_028554395.1. Lineage (NCBI taxonomy): Eukaryota > Metazoa > Chordata > Aves > Psittaciformes > Psittacidae > Pezoporus > Pezoporus wallicus. The sequence goes on along the minus strand of NW_026635187.1, from coordinate 547,889 downwards.
CCTTCCACTGGAGCAGCTTGCTCCAAGCCCCTGTGTCCTGGCCTTGAACACTGCCAGGGATGGGGCAGCCACAGCTTCTCTGGGCACCCTGTGCCAGCGCCTCAGCACCCTCACAGGGAAGAGCTTCTGCCTAAGAGCTCAGCTCAGTCTCCCCTCTGGCAGGTTAAAGCCATTCCCCTTGGCCTGTCCCTGCAGGCCCTTGTCCAAAGCCCCTCTCCAGGTTTCTTGCAGCTCCCTTAACACACCGGAAAATAGAGGGCCTTTGGAAGGTGATGGATTGGGCAGTATTGGAAGTAATGGGACCTGTTAAAAGCTATCACCAGGAGCATGCAGGGCACTGCTCTTTGCATCCTTCCCATCCATGACACCTTGCTGGGACCAACCAAGCAGAACCCCTCATCCATCCCACGCTTCCCACAGGGCTCTGCCCCAGCGCTCACCCTTGGTGGTGCTGGTGATGCCCGTGGTGCTGGAGGAGAGGCCGGGGGCTCCGCGGCAGGCTCGTTCCAAGCTGTTGTGCTGCTTGGCTAGCTGCTCGATGGTCTCCTCCAGCCGGATGCGCTGCTCCCGCTCATACTGCAGCGCCCGCTGCCATTTCCGGCTGTGGGTCTCGGCTAAATCCAGGAAATCACGGCAAGCCTGGAGGGGAGGAAGGGATGGATCAGCCCCGGCACAGCCCTCGAGCCTGGGAGCTTGCCATGGAGCCAGTGCTGGCACGTGCTGACTCCAGAACTGTCTCCCCATCACCTCATCTCCCAGGACCCAGATCTTCCCAAACACATCCCAGAGCTCTGCACAGTCACCCATAGCCACGGGGCAGAGGACACAACTCTGACCATCCAAACATCAGTCATGTCCAAGGAGCTGCATCACGAACAGTGCCTGGAGTCCATGAAGCCCCAGTGATGTCCCCGCTCCTGCGGCCATGCCCAGCCCCTCATCCTATTTCTGTCCCCAGCCCCATCCCTGGTCCCCCATAGCCCAGGCTGGGCTCACACAAACCTCAGCCCTGAAACGTGGATGCCCTAAAACCTCAAGCAGCCACATCCATCCCCAGTCCTGCAGCTGAGGCAAAGCTGAACAGGACAACAGGGACAACAGTCTCCAGGGTGACAGCCACAAACGGCAGAGAATGCTCTCGCTGGGACCAGTCCTCTGCTCCAAGGAGGCAGAGAGGGAGGGTGCCCAGCTCCTCCCAGAGCCACACAGCCCAGCACACAGTGAAGGGCCTGGCCCGGCCCTCATAACATGTTCACCATGGCCAAAAGCCCTCTCCTCTCCACAGTGGGCCCTTGGGACCCAGCAATCACAGGGACACACACAGACACACTGGGCACAATGAAGGAGGGCTCATGGGATGCACTAAGCAATGCCTTGGAAGTCCTCTTGAGATAAAACACTGCCTGAACAACCCTAAACTATTCAAAAGGACTAAACCCAGAGAGCCCTGCATGTCTGACACTTTAACCATCACCCAGGACTCGGTGCCTTTCTGTTTCCATCGACTTGGGTTTCAAGTGTGATTTATTCAGCTCCTCTTGGCAGGTTACTCTGCATGTGGGCTGCAGGTGGCACCTGAATATTGAGTTACCTGCTGATCAAGCAACCAGCTCAGAGCTTCAGCCTCCATGACCAGGCCTGATTTTACCAGGATTTGTCCAAGAAAGGCACCAATTCACCAGTTCTTCACCAAACCAGGAGCCCTCCACTGCCAGAAGATCAGGTCAATGAAGGACAAACAATGAGTTTGGGTCTGTCCTTTGCACAAGAAAACCAGTGTCACCCATCCTGTTTAAAAGCTGTTTTGCTCTGTCCTCATCTCTGCACCCTTCTGCTTCCCGATACAGCACAGAAGGACCTGACCTTGCATCTGTGTCATCTCCATCCCTCATTGCTCCTGCCTGCTCTCACCGTTCCATGGCTCTCCCTGTCCCCCAGCCCATGGGGCTAGATTATTCCCACATCAAAGCGCCGGGTGGCTTTAAAGCCACAGCCCTGCTGCAAACCTGCTGGTTTTTCCAGGATGGACAGGTATGTGGAGCATCCAACACACGTCACTCCGCAGCATCATTAAGGCTCCCTAATGAGACCCCATCAGGCGCAGCCTGGCCAGGCAGGAATGATTCAGCCAAAAAGCCTGTGCAAGCTCCGCAACGTGGGTTTGCCCTGGAGCACCAGCATCTGAGCCTCCTGCTTTCCATCTGTGGCCATCAGAGACTCCAGTGGTGCTGTCACACTGAGGGGGACACCCAGAACCCCCCATGTGCTGGCCTGCACCCACAGAGTGTGAGCAGCAGCTCAGGGAGGGGATTCTGCCCCTCTGCTGTGCTCTGGGGAGTCCCCACTTGCAGCACTGTGTGCAGCTCTGGTGTCCCCAACACAAGGACATGGAGCTGTTGGAGAGGCCAGAGGAGGCCACAAAGATGGGCAGGGGCTGAAGCATCTCCTGTATGGAGATGGGGGGGGGCTGTTGAGCCTGGAGAAGAGAAGCTGCGTGGAGACCTCAGAGCAGCTTCCAGTGTCTGAAGGGGACTACAAGGATGCTGGAGAGGGGCTCTGCATCAGGGACTGTAGGGACAGGACAAGGGGTGATGGGTTCAGACAAACAGGGGAAGGTCAGGTTGGATCTAAGGCAGAAGCTCTTCCCTGTGAGGGTGCTGAGGCGCTGGCACAGGGTGCCCAGAGAAGCTGTGGCTGCCCCATCCCTGGCAGTGTTCAAGGCCAGGTTGGACACAGGGGCTTGGAGCAAGCTGCTCTAGTGGAAGGGGTCCCTGCCCGTGGCAGGGGTTGGAGCTGGAGGAGCTTTAAGGTCCCTTCCAACAGAACCCAGACCAGTGATTCTACCTGCCTGGTTCTATAAATGCTCCCCTGCAAGCACCACGCTGCCCTCTGGAAACAATTCCACTCCTCTTCCCAACCCAAAAAGTCCCATCAGCAGCCTCCCATGGCCACAAAGCCCAGTGGCAGACCCAGCCTTGATGGCTTCATCCCCACCTGCAAGCTGAAGCCTCCCCCCCAGTTAAAACAATCCCAGCCCTGAGCTGGCTTCTTTCATTACGCTGATGCATTGCACTTAAGAGGATGAAACCACAAGGGCAAGTAACAAGATCGTGGCCATGCCCTTCCCAGCCCAGCAAAGCTCATTATCTGCTCCAAGGTCCCTCCGTGCGGGCAGCAGGCACAGAATTATCCCTGCTGGCACAGCTCGCTGGCATGGGGCACTGAAAGTTCTGACTGTCCCCAGCTCTGAGCGCTTTAAAGAGATGCTCTAGGAGATCACCTCTTACCCTCCTGCAGCTCACCATGGGCTGGAAGGTGCAATGGTAAATTCAAGGAAGAGGTAAGGAGAGAAGGCAGCTCTTCAGAGCATCACCCAGCACCTGGAGCTGGGGGGCATGGAGGAGAAATGGCTCCATCAGTCTAAGGGAAAACAGCAGATAAAACCTGGGATCCTCTCATCCCGAGGATGCTGAGCTCCACAGAGGATCCCTGCTGTAACCCAAAGGGAAATGTGCACCCACAGGCTTCATTCATAACCCAAGTGGTGGAGAAGTGGCTCCATGGAGCACAGGCAGGTTTTGGGAAGATCAACCCGGGCAAGTGATGCTGAGGATGGCAAGAACATCCTGCAAGCAAGACCCCCCAAGCCCAGGTCGCCAGCTCCTGCAGCAGCCAAGCCAGTTGAAGTTATTCAGTTGGTTTTACACCTCCTGCAGCCAGACAGAGCAGAGGTTCACAGGGATGCTCACCAGAGGGGCAGCAGCACTGAGGGGGCCTCAGGGTGTATTTTATCACCATTCCTGAGCTAAAACGTGCCCCAGAGCCCAGCATGGAACAGGGGCAGCACCATGCGCTCCCTGGGGCTGCAGGGAGCTGGGGGTGAGTAGTTCAGACATGAGCATCTCCCCTCCTTGAGTCTTGACCCCAGGGAGGTCAATACTGAAGGGAAATGAGTCCCAGCCCTCAGCTTGGACTGGTTTTCCCACCCCTCAGCTGCTGACGTGGTCCACGAGGAGCCTGAGACACCTCAGCCACGTCTTGGCTCCATCCAAAGACAACGCTTGAGATGCGGGATGGAGCCCCCAGATGCTCCGCACCAGAGCTGGCAGCAGCATGGCACCGCTGCTGTGTGGGGAGGGCAGCCTGCTGCTCCCCAAGGAAACAAATCCAGAAGGAAAATGTTCCTGGGGCTCTTCCAGGACCCATCAGCCGCGTCCTCTGCTCTGGGCTGGGCTGGCTTCACCACTGCTCCCAGTGACATCCGTCACCAAGATGCTTTTTCCAGCTGGGTGAGCACCACCAGCTCCCAGGGCTGGTTGGTGCCGCTGGAGAGCAAGAAAACGTGGCTGGGAAAAGGGTCCTGGAGGAGAGGGAAGTGAAGGCAAGTGGGAGACAGCATTGGAAAGAGGGAACGTGTTGCCAGGTGTGGGGCTGGGAGGGAAGAAGAGCGACATTCACCGAGTGAAAGAGCTGGAGCAGGAGGCAGCACAAGTGGGATGCTCTCCACATGCCTTCCCCAAACAGATCTGCAGCAGAACCCCAGCCTGGTCTGTGTTGGAAGGCACATGAAAGCTCCTCCAGCTCCAACCCCTGTCACAAGCAGGGACACCTTCCACTGGAGCAGCTTGCTCCAAGCCCCTGTGTCCAAGCTGGCCTTGAACACTGCCAGGGATGCGGCAGCCACAGCTTTTGTGCTGGAATTGGATGAGATTTAAGGTCCCTTCCAACCCTTCTGTGACTCTATGGTTCTATGATGCTGGCACAGGGACATGCAGCTCTCCCTGCCCTGACTGCCCCAACCACACCAGCAGCGCCCTGGGATCCCCAGCCATGATCCAGCCATGCCCAAAGCAGTACCAAGAGTGATGGTGCTGCACCTCAACCCACTGGGGCAACCAAGGAGGACTGGCTGCAGCAAGGGATGGTGTGACAAGGTTCCAGATAAGGAGACAAATCCCTTCATGCCCCTCCTCAGCCATGTTCTGATTTCGGATGGGGTCGGCTGCTCTGCACCGTGCTGGGATGAACTCAGCTCCACTCCCTTTCTGTGCCACTGACCCTGCCACAACAGCTCAGCCAACGCTCATAACCAGGGCTGAAAGCAGCCACAAGCAGCTCACCCTCATTGTCCCCATGCCCTCTGTTTCAGGAGGAGCCAGGGAGGCCAGGAGCTGTCACCCCAGCGCCCACCTTACCTCAAACAGCACCTGGGGGGAGCTTGGACATTCTGCTTCACCGCTCACAGGCATCCCTGCTTCCCACCTCCATTGGGATTGTGTGGTGTCATCCCCAGCAGCAGCAGACCTTGCAAATCCCTCGGGATCAAGGTTGGGAGCTGTTTCCAGCAGCAGCAACCATCCCTCTGCAGGTGGCCGAGGAGAAAAGGGGTGATGGCCCCAGCTGGTGACACTGGAGGGACGCAAGTGGCACCCTGGATCAGCCCTGGTGCAGATTAAGGTGAGGGCAGGAGACACGAACCCAGCTGGAACTCCAGCATCCCAGGTCATGGCTCCTTCACTTCATTCATCCCCCTGGCTCCAAAGGTGCAACCAACTGCACACCTCAAATCCAGCTTAGAGAACCCTTAGGGAGCAGCAGATAAATTTAGTCAGAGCTGAGCCTGATCCGGGTTGTAAGACACAGCCCCAAATCCACGCTGCTGCCGCAGGGACACAGAGCATCCTCACAAAGGTCAGAGGAACCTGCCGCAGGGAGGGCGCAGGGCCTGGACTGCAGGAGGGAAGCAGAAGATGAACAAGCCCCCGTGAGCTCTGTGGCTGGGAGTCAAGGCTACGGGCACCTGAAGATGCAGCCTTTGCACAGACACTGCATCATCTGCAGAGTACATTACCCACCCCACACATTCCCAGCAGCACAAGGAAGATGAAGTCACACCCCATATGCCCATGTCCCCTCCGTGCCATCCCTGCCACAGCGCAACTGCTGCAGTTTCATGGAGTGGTTTGGAATGGAACAGAACCTTAAGGCTCATCCAGTTCCAACCCCCTGCCCCTCTGGCAGGTTAAAGCCATTCCCCTTGGCCTGTCCCTACATCCCTTGTCCCAAGCCCCTCTCCAGCTTTCCTGCAGCCCCTTCAGGCACTGGAGCTGCTCTCAGGTCTCCCCTTCAGGAGCCTTCTCTTCTCCAGGCTGCCCCAGCCCAGCTCTCTCAACCTGGCTCCAGAGCAGAGCTGCTCCAGCCCTCGCAGCAGCTCCATGGCCTCCTCTGCACTCGCTCCAACAGCTCCACGTCCCTCTTGTGTTGGGGGCCTGTTTCAAACAGGCCTGCTAAAGACAAGAGCAAGCTCCATCCATCTGCAGTACAGGCACAAGTCTCAGGGCAGCCCAGCGGTACCTGCAGGCAGGTGGCAGGAAGGATGGAGGGGGCTTCTCATCCTCTCCAAATTGCAGCAGGACCTAATCCAGCACTGGATGGTGTAATGTAAATCACCCTCAAGACAAGGAAGCACAGCCAAGGTGGCCAAAAGAGTGTGTGTTCATGGGAAAACACCACTGAGGCTCCTGCAAACTGCCATGGAGGAAGAAGCAAGGTGGCACCAAGCCCCTGCTGAGGAGCCGGAGGTGAGCCCTGGTGCCACCACTGCCATCTGTGCCCAACAGCAGTGGGTGAATTCAGCACCATTCACACATGTGTCATGGCAAATGGAGCACATTTCACAGCTTGTCACAGGCTAATGGGAACATCAACAGCCCACGGGTTATTTATGCAGCTGGAAAGGATCATCCCGAGGTCATCCACATCCTACCCAGTGGTGGTGGTTCCTCAGTTAAAACGAGGGACAAGGAACAAAGAGGTGAGGTTCGTTAGCTCAAATGATCCAACTGACACACCAGATTTCTGCCCAGGGTCTGAACCACAGGAAGTGACAACCTCTGAGGAAGTCCTAGCAAGGTTTTATCACCTCCAACGCACTGCTGATGGGAATGCACTCAAACCCCCAGTCCCGCTTTCCCCGAGCATCCTGGAGGAACAGTCCTGTCAAACTAACCTTTAGGGAAGAGAAAACCTTCCAGGGACATGCCTACTGTTCCAGGAGCAACACCTCCTGCTCCTCAAGCAGACCCGTCCTTTGCCTGCATGGGACAAGGACCACTTCATCACCCAGGAGTGCCACGAGAGAAAGCAACCACCAGATGTGTTCAATCATCTCTCTTTCAGTGGTGAATTATACAGCAGGAGCTGTCACTTCATCAGCTCCACACTGCGGCTGCTGCCTCGGAGATAAGTGCTCCCTTCCTTCCTGGAGTCATCAAAACCCTGGGACACATCTGCTTGCTGCAGAACAGCCCTCAGGGGCAGGGCGGCTCCTGATCCTCATTAGCTCTGAACACGTTCCCAACACATCAGTGCTCCTGGCACACGGCATAAACACGAGCGCATAAATGAACCAGGAGAGGGTTCATTTGTCCTTTCCCCCACCACAAGACTCTGAGCAGGAAGGAAAAGGGAAATGCAAGGACAGAGGCAGCCTGAATCCCAAATCACATCAGACGGGGATGTGGTTTTGGGTGTAGCCATCTGCTGTGACAGGGATGGTCCCCACAGCCGTGCCAGTGGCTGGACAGCACCAGGAAACACCCACATCAACACGGGCTGCTTCAGTAACAGCAGATCTATCCCAGACCCTCGGAGTGACCTCAGCCAGCTCACGAGCATCCCCCCTGGCTGGAGCAGGAGGATGCAGGCATACCAGGAGCTGCTTCTCCCTGGAGCAGGGCTGGTGGCAAGAGGAGAGCCTGAAAGTGCTGGGCTCAGCCTTGCCAGGCTCAGTCTAAAAACCCGAGTTTGACGCCAAAAGTCATCCCACTCCCTATTGCTTTTATAGAATCACAGCATCCCAGCCTGGTTTGTGTTGGAAGGGACCTTAAAGCTCCTCCAGCTCCAACCCCTGCCACGGGCAGGGACCCCTTCCACTAGAGCAGCTTGCTCCAAGCCCCTGTGTCCAACCTGGCCTTGAACACTGCCAGGGATGCCCTGAAGACACAGTGCTCCCCCCTGAGCCAGGCTCAGCACTGCATAACCCACCAAGCACACCTTGCCCATGTTGGAGCTCCTCAAAGCAGACCTCACCCAGGGCAGTCCTGTGCTGTCCCTGCCTGCACCACGGCAGACGTGTGACCCCATGAGATATGGAGAGGATTAGGGTCAAACAGTGGCAAATCCACCAGCCCGGCTGCATTAACCGGCTCCAGTCCCTAACCCACGCAGCCCTTACGTAGGCTGCCCCGTCTGTATTCACAAATCATCAAATCAGCTGGGTTGGAAAAGAACTTTAAGCTCATCCAGTCCAACCTTTACCCCAGCGCTGCCAAGGCCACCAACCCATGGCACTGAGGGCCTCTACCATCTCCTGTTTGGCACAATGAAAAATTCCCATCGTCTCTAAGAAATGGAACAAGCCAACACTGGCCATGGGTTACGGACCAACATGATGCCAGCCAGGCCCTGCTGGGTGGTCTTTCAGGGCACCACAGCATGGCGAGGACATGCTGGACCAGCACAGAAGATGCACAAGGAGCAGAGACTTCGTGCTGGGATCTCCTGGACCCACACAGGAATCTATAAAGCAGAAGAGCCAACGCCATGAGAGGGGCCGGTGCCCACCTGGAGTCACAGGGGCCAGACCCTGGCTCTGATGTGCTCGGAGCGCTCCGGCCTGCAAAGGGCTCTCACAAACAGATTTAATGAGGCTCTTGCTGGCAGCTTCTTTCCTCTTCTGCCTGACAGAGCAAACTCCGGGCTGGGAGAGCATCTGTCCCGGTGCCACGGTGGCAGTGAGCAGCTGGCACTGCCCGCGGGCAGCTCCGGCCCCAGGAGCTGCAGGAAGCTGCTGCCACCGGGACCGCGGCTCCAGCCTCGTGCGATGCCTTTGCCGACAGTTCTGCTGCTCAGAGGGGCTGCAGGAGCAGCAGCTCCTCGAGCCCACTCGTCTCCCAGTGCCGTGACTCCTTCCTGGGTAAAACCATGGGAGACCCAGCGCTGCCATTGCAGTGCCTTCTCCTTTGGCAGGCACGGGAGGAAGGAGGTGAGAAAAGCATCCCGGGTGCATCAGCCGGGCAAGAGGTGAACACAACCCTGGTGACAGCAGGGGCAGAACCCCAGAGGGATTAACCCAACAACACTTTGCTATCTGCCCTCCCCATGTCCCCAGGGTGCCAACAACCACCGGGCGCAGAGGGTCACAGGAGGTAGGGAAGGGCTCACCCGGTCACAGCACTGCGGTAGCACCGGAGGTAGAGCATGGCTGGGCTGGCTCACGGTTCAGCTCTGCTGACCCACACCAGGCACTGCTGACGATGCAATCCCCGTCTCGGACGTGCTAAGCCCACTGACACACAGCCCTGCTGATCCCGCAGCCGGGAATGCTCCAAACTCAGCTCTGAAGCTGCACAGAACACACGAATTACTGCTTTTAGCCAAAACCCAGGAGGGCTGAGCTCTGAGAGGCGTCCTCGGGTGCTGGTGACAACATGTCCTTCACCTCTCACATGAGGCTCTGTGGGGAACCCCAGGACAGAGCCTGAAGCCTCTTGGGGGTCAGATGAATACAGTGAGGAGGAAGAGACTGAGAAGCCCTAAGGCACGGTGAGGTTAAAGCAGGAGCATCACCGAAAGCCCCGGTGGCTCGGAGGTCTCATGGACACACTGTGCAAGGGCTGAGCACACACCCCTGGGACAGAACCTGGCTGGGAGGACTCAGCATTCACAGGGAATGATGATGATTACAAGGCAGGCAGTGCCTGCCTGGACAGATCTGATCAGAGACACCCTCTAAATCAAAACACCAATAAGAAGGCTCCAGAGAAAGCTGCAGCAGCTCCGAGCACGGGGCCAGGCTCCACAGCCCCACATCCTGGAGCCCAGCCCCATGGGCAGGGGCAGACCCCAGGGTGACACCCACCACCCTCCACCCCCTCCCCAGAGAACAGCAAAGCACCCACCAGTTATTCGCCAGCTCGGTGCATCCGCAGCCAAACCATCCCGCACACACGGAGCCCTCGCTGCAGCCTCGCATCCAGCGAGGATTAGGGGTGGAGTGAGGGATTTAATCCCAAAGCCGGGGGTTTTCTGGGTCGGTGACATGGTTTCCAATGGGCTGATTAGTGTGTGTGTATGTGTGTGTGTCATTAGCACAGCACGGATCATTATCACAGGCAGTGGGACATGCCAGAACCAGCTCGTCCTGTGTAATCACCACTGGAAGTCACAGGGAGAAGAAGCCCTGCCCCACTGCTGGGGTTTGCTCTGATTTTAGGCAGCAGAGCACCCACTGAGGCCTCCAAGGGCACACGGGGACAATCCCTGCTGCTAAGGAAGCAAATGCAGGGGATGAAGTTGGAGCCTGCCTGACTCAATCCCTGTGGTACATGGATACATGGGATGGAGAGCTCCTCCTGCCCCACTGGCTGCGCTGGCATGAACTGGGAGCACCCCAGCAGGCAGCTGTTCCCTCCCTGCTCAGCATCTCTGCCCCAGCTCCCTGGAGCAGGAGGTGGGTCCCATCATCCTGTGTCAGGATGGGTTTGGGGATCCCAAGGGACTGCTACGCACACCCACCACACCAGGACCCAGCCAGGTCCGCGCCGGCAGCATCACCCCAGCCCTGCAACACCTCGGGGAGGACACCCTGGGAATTCTGCTTCCCACCAGCCTGAAGCAGCTTCACAAGCACAGACACAGTCAGTGGTTACCTCACTACTGAAAGAAACCCTTAGAAACTACCTACCAGGCTGGAGGCTGCTCCAGGGAACCCGACGCAGGCACTTGACATCCGTCAGGTTTATATGGAAGCAGTTTTAGAAGTAGGGATTAATCACAGCAGCATCCCACAGGAAATGAACGCAGCAGGGAGGCTGGGACATGGGAAGGCAGAGGAGCAGCTCCACAGAAGCAGCTCACTCCAGCACAGGCACCCAGGAGGTCTCCAAGTGCTGCTGGAATCCCACAGAGAGGCTTAAACCAAGAGCCCCCAGCCGCCCTTCCCGGGAGAGCAGCAGGATGTGTTGTTAGGGATCTCACGTCTGGCTCAAGCCCGGAGTTTCACACACTTAAAAACCCTCCCTGCAGGTTCAGAGCCCTGAAGGATGCTCTTTGGGTGCCAGAGCTGCAGACAGGTCCATGAGCAAGCTGCTCTAGTGGAAGGTGTCCCTGCCCGTGGCAGGGGATGGAGCTGGAGGAGCTTTAAGGTCCCTTCTACCCCAAAACCAGGCTGGATTACATGATTCTGCTCCTGCAGGAAAGGAAAACCTGGGTGGGAAAGCTCGGTCTGCCTCAAAGTGGGAGCTTCCATGTGATGGGCTTGTGGCCACCAACAGGCATCCTGCAGGGTGCTGTGGTACCTGGGACCACTGGTTCCACTCCAGCCCCACAGGGGCTGCCCATTCAGCATCTCCCTGCCCCAACAGCCTCTCACCCCTATTTGCCTGGGCTGCACCAGCCCCACAGACCCTTCCCTCCACCTCTGCTCCTCAGGAACCCCGAGGGATAATGCAGGAGTGACAGAGCCAAGCCCAAGACCCGCTGGTCTCCATGCCCACATTCCTTAAGGAAGCACAAGGCAATCCAACGGCAGAGCACAGCTCCTGAGCAATGCCACAAGCCCCATTCCCATTAAAACCCTATTGCCAGCACCACCCACAGCCCTGGGAGCTCTTCCCAATGCCAAAACCGCTTCCTCAGCGTGTCCCTGCTGCTGACTGATGAGTCGGAAGCTCTCGCTGCTCCTTGAACAAGTCTAAGCACTCCAGCGCCGTGCTCCTCAGCACCGTGCTCCTCAGCCCTGCACCTCTAATTAGCCCTTTAATTTGTTGCTGCTTATTTTTACACGCCTCCCCCTCCTCCCCTGCAGCAGATTGAGACTTGCTTCCCTGCATCCCCTCGCTGGGTGACACAGGGACACTCTGACCCCTTTGATCTGCCGGGAGCATCCCCCATGGGGTGTGATGGACACTCCCAAGTGCAGACAGGAGCAAAGGGCTGTGAGCAGGAGGTCAAGGGAGGGGATTCTGCCCCTCTGCTCTGCTGAGACCCCCCCCTGCCCTGCAGTCCTGATCCAGCTCTGGAGAAGACTCCAGGCAGACCTTATTGCAGCCTTCCAGTACCTGAAAGGGGGCTGTAAGATGGGGAGAGACTTTTTAGCAGAGCCTGTTCTAACAGGACAAGGGGTGATGATTTGAAACTAAAAGAGGGGAGATTCAGGCTGGATGTGAGGAAGGAATTTGTTACCGTGAGGATGCTGAGGCACTGGCACAGGTTGCCCAGAGAGGTGGTGACTGCCCCATCCCTGGAGCCATTCCAGGCAAGGCTGAATGTGGTTCTGAACAACCTGGTCTCGTTGAAGATGTCCCTGCTCATTGCAGGGGGTGGTCCAGATGAGCTCTGAAGGCCCAAACTGTTCTATGATTCTGAACCAAACTGTTCTGATTCTGAACCAAACTGTTCTATGATTCTGAACCAAAGCCCTACAACAGTCTGTCTCTACATGGATCAGACCCTCACATGTAACGCAAAGGTTCCAGCACGTCCCTCTCCACCTCTGCCCAAACCTTCCTCCACCATCCCGAGCATCCGTGGGGCAGCTGGAGCCACCTTCCCCTCCAGATCCTGGGAGGAGCAGCACCGGGAGCCAGCAGAGGCAGGATGGGGAGCACGCAGCGAGGTCACCTTCGCAGTGAGGCTCTTGTCATCTGCAGATTCACTTCCCTGCACTCACTCCCAGCAGCTCCCGGGGTATTTACATAATCGGATCACAGGAGGCTGATGGAAAACACAAGGACCAGCCCCGGAGCATCCGTCCCTTCCCGCTGCAGGCAGCACAGCACAGCCTGCCCCTGCCCTGCGGCACACAGAGCTGGGCCCAAGGCTTCTCACGTGCTCCAACCAGGAGTAACTAGTTTCTGCGCTTCAGCCTTGATTGCCTTGAACTGCCCCTGAGAAGCTGTGTTCATGCCCATGGGCTGATGGGGATGGAGATGGGAACGGTCAGGAAGAGGCCTTGAAGCACTTGTGCTAAAGTCTGGCTTTGGGCATCCAGTCCTGCAGGAACACAGCTGAGAGCAGAGAATCACAGTCACAGCCTGGGTTGTGCTGAAGGGACCTTAAAGCTCCTCCAGCTCCAACCCCTGCCACGGGCAGGGACACCTTCCACTAGAGCAGCTTGCTCCGAGGTGCTGTGTCCGACCTGGCCTTGAACACTGCCAGGGATGGGGCAGCCACAGCTTCTCTGGGCACCCTGTGCCAGCGCCTCAGCACCCTCACAGGGAAGAGCTTCTGCCTAAGAGCTCATCATTTTCCTGCAAGGAAACCACCCATCCACCCAAGCACCCTGTGCTCCCATGGGATGCGTGTCCCTGCGAAGCCTGTGGCAAGAGCAGGGGGTATTTTCACTTACTGCCAGGAGACGGCTGGGCTCCCTGTGCTTTCCTGCAGCAATGGTTCATGGTTCAGTACAGAAGATCTGGGGACCTTTGCCTTGCACAGAGCCCCCAGACACCCCACAGGAGTCTACCTGGGCAGGCTCCATGCAGCAGCATCACCCCATGCTAACATAAGGCACAAAAAGGGACTCATGCAGGACAAGGTGACCACATAGCTGGCAGCACCATCCCATCATGATGGTGCTCACGATCTCAGTCCCCCTCCCTCTCATTCCCTACAACCCTGCCCTGCTCACCCTCCTCCTGCCTTCCTAATCCATCCCCCACAACAAAGCATCACTGTTTCCTGGGGTCAGTGTCCCCCTGCCCACAGCTCTGTCACCCACACCCTCCACTGACAGGCTGAGAGAGGCACAACCACCCCAGGAGCCACTGCTCTGCTCCCATCCTGCTGCTTCCATGGCACAATCCTTCCCCTTCGGACACGTGGAGCTGCTCCTGAGCTACCAGAGGATGCTGCTGTTCAAAGCTGATCTCTAACATGCACCTGAAGCCCCGCTCCCTCCCCAGCCCCTCTCACCTCCTCAGTGTTCGATCAAACCCCGTTTCTGCTGTTCCTCTGCCCAGTTTTTGTGCTGTTCCCACTGTCCACATGGTTTCACTCAAGCCTTTATCACACTGCAGCCACTGCAACCTCCTCCTTTCGGGGCTCGACAAGGCAGGGATTGCTCTGCTTGTCTCTTCCCAAAAGGCTGCTACAAAACCCATCTCTCCCCAGCCATTCCCTGCACACATCCCAGCGCTGCTCTGCCTCCGAACCACCTCGGCAGCACCAAGGGCTCCGCTGTCACCTCCCACTGCTCCCACCGCGCTGCCAGCCCCGCTCCAGGAGCTCCCACAACGTCTCCCCAGGGAAAGCGCCGTGCGTTCACCCCGGGAGCTGCTCCGAAACACAAGGCACCACCTCAGGAAGCCTTATCCCCAACAGCTACAACCTTCTGCAAGCAGGGACAGGCTCCCAGGTGCCCCCAGCTCCTGCTGGGGATTACATTATTAAGGCTGTATTTAAAGCCCACTTAAGCAAGACACAACTTCCTTTAGCCCAGGGCGAGCCCAGCACGGCGGTAGCACTGCTCCTTTCACAAGTCCCCAAGCTCTACTTCAATACATTACTCCAGGTCTGTGAGGCTTTGGGCTTGGGTTTGCTGTTTTTTTCCCCTCAGTTTTGCTTTCTCTTCCATTCCCCAGAGCTCCCCAGGGAACACGAGGCTCCCCAGGGAACATGAGGCTCCCCAGAAGCGCATTTGGCTGTGACAGAGGCAGATCCGCACCCCAAACAGTGTCCGAAACAGAAGCTGAGAGCAGAGTCAGGCTGCGCAGGGCAGGGAGCAGCGCTGGAGCCAGCACACGCTTCCCGACTCCAGCCAACCCGGCTGGGAAGCACAACCAGACCCTGAGGGGGTTAAATCCCCGCTCGTGTGAAACAAGGGCAGCTTCATGGAGGTCAGTGAGGATGTGACTGCCGTGTGGGTCTGAATGCGCAGCGGGAACTGGCCCCCAGGTCTGTGCCAGTCAGAAAGCCTTGTCCCGGAACAGCAGAAAGCCCCTTTGCATTCCACACCTCCACCCGGCTTTTAACATCCACGGTGTGTCAGTTCAGAGCAGCCTCCCCAGGAAGCATGCCATGAGGATGCAGCAGACCATCCATTCCTGCTTCCCCAGCTGCCTGTTCCCAACTTCCCGTCCCCTCCCCGTGGCACTGAGCTGGCACCAAGCCCCCAGCCGTGCTCAAGCCCCTCCAGCACACGGCTCCAGCGGGAAGCTGGTGCCTGGGGACAACACGGGGCCATGCCGGGGGGGGAAGAAGGATGGTGGAGGGAGGAGGAGGAGGAGGAAACTACAGCAACTTACGTTGATCATAGCATTGGAGGTGATGCGGAAGAGCGTGGCGCGTTCATTCACCGCCTTGATCTTCTCGCCGCTCTCGGCCGGCAGCTTGAGGTTCTCCAGCTCGCTGAGCGAGCGCTGCAGGGCCGCCCCGTGCTTGGCGATCAGGTCATTGCAAGTGCTCAGATCCTCCAGCTTACTCGAGAGGGTTTTCAACGTGCCGTGCAGCTCGCTCTTGTCTGACTGCGAGGCAGGCTCCTCATCGCCCGAGTCATCTGCAAAGGGAGGGATGGAGGAGAATCAGTTTCCATGGTTACCCCCGGACGTGGCGCGGGCAGGGGACCTCCTGCCTCCCCCCGTGCGCAGGCAGCTCTGCCAGGGATGGGGCTGTGGCCACCGTGGCCCCCAGGAGCAAAGCATGGAGTGTTGGAGCAACACAGGAGTCACCCGGAGCACCGAGGAGGTGACCAAAGGGCTCCCACTGCTGTCACTGAGACTTGGGTCAGGGCTGAGCAACGGGGGGGGGCAAATACCAGGGGAGCCTGGGGCAGTGTGAACCTCCTGAGGGCTCTGCACACTCTGCTTTGGGCAGGATGAACTACTTCACGCAAGGGAAAGGCAAAAAGGCACAGAGCAGCCTTTACCCAAAACCATAATTACAACCTCAGAGGGCAGAAAATCCACGACTGACAGCGCAGGTACAGCACAATCGGTTATTCCAGCAACCCCAGAGCACTGAGGTGACTTAAAACCAGAAAAACAACCTAAAACAGAGCAGTGAGGATAATGCAGCATCTCTTCAGTTTGTCCCACCACTCCCCAGAAGGTGAGGGGCTGCAAGGGGAGGCACTGCCCAAAGCAGATATGAAAAGCCAGAGCAGAGCAGGTCCCGTGCTGGGTCTGCACCACATCCTTGTGGCCAAACTCGAGCCAAGGTTTCTCCAGGTGCACCCAAAACCCACTGAGGCTGCAGAGCAGGGAGCAGCCCCTTCATCTCCCCTCCCTCCAACAGCTTTCTGGATTAGAAAGAGGTGGGGACCAGGAACACTGATCCAAAACTTGTTCAGCCTGGACAAGAGAAGGCTCCTGAAGGGGAGACCTGAGAGCAGCTCCAGTGCCTAAAGGGGCTGCAGGAAAGCTGGAGAGGGGCTTGGGACAAGGGATGTAGGGACAGGCCAAGGGGAATGGCTTGAACCTGCCAGAGGGGAGACTGAGATGAGCTCTTAGGCAGAAGCTCTTCCCTGTGAGGGTGCTGAGGCGCTGGCACAGGGTGCCCAGAGAAGCTGTGGCTGCCCCATCCCTGGCAGTGTTCAAGGCCAGGTTGGACACAGGGGCTTGGAGCAAGCTGCTCTAGTGGAAGGGGTCCCTGCCCGTGGCAGGGGTTGGGGCTGGAGGAGCTTTAAGGTCCCTTCAACCCAAACCATTGTGGGATTCTGTGATTCTATGGCTGGGGGACTCAGAGGGATGAGGCCCAGGTCAGCCAGGCTGAGACACCCAAAAGCTATAAATCACGGACCTCGGGATGCCTCAGTTATGAGGAGAGGGGGGGCATAACATCCCCTTTCTGGGCTGCAAGGGGAGGAGAAAAGCCCATCGTTCACTGACAGGGGTTGGGGTGTATCCATGGCTCATTTATGAGATCTTTCAAAATGCTGTAGATCCTGTGAGTGATGTTCAGCCATCGCTCGTATCCACTGCACTGCTCTTGGGCCAGCTAAGGGCAATGAGAGACAGAGCTGCCTTCATGGAACAGCACCAAGGCTGCTCCCAAGGCAAGAGCCAGAGCAACCTGAAGACAGCAAAGCACTTGGAGTCGAAGCAGCAGCAGAGCACACACGGTGCTGCACCAAGTCTCGTGGCTCTGAAGCTACCCAAAAAGGACATGATGTGACAAGGAAGGACATGGGAGAAGAATTCAAAGCCCTGCTGGGAAACAAGGCACAAAGCAACACAGAATCAGGGCAGCATCTCCCAAAACAGCCACTTGGTCCATCTGCAACCCAGCCCCGAGCATCCTCACACAACAACCATGAGGAGCAGTGGTTAAAGCAGGGAGGTGAAGCTGCTTATGGCCACTGAGGACAAAGGACTACCAGAGCCAGCATTCCCAGTCCCCATGGAAGCTCCCTGAGAACTTCCCAGGGAAGGAGAGCAGCTGGGAGATGGCTGGGGTGCCATGGAGCTGGTGGAACAGCCCCACTCTTAGGGATGGGAGCACACACCGTGCCAGGGAAGTCTCCAGCATACGTGGAAGAAACAGGCAGGGGAAGGGGAATGGCAACAGGCAGGATTTGAAGGGCTCCATCCCAGGAGGGTGCTCAGAGGCACCACGGTGATGGGCATGAGCTTACACCACAGCATTCTGTACGTGCCAGCTGCACGAGATCCAGCAGGAAAATTTAAGCCACTTTTCCACCAGTAAGGAAATAACCAAAACCTCCCTGGAGCCCACTTTCTGCTCCAAATGTTTCCAGTACTCCCACGGTGCCTTTCATTCCGGGGCACACAAAGGCAGGCTGGTCCCAGCAGCACGTACACATCTCCCTGCGCACTGAGCACTGCCTGTACCTGTCCTGAGCTGGTGCACGGGAAGGATGGAGCACGGTGTACCCAGCAGCACACGGATGCTCGCTCGGACAGGGACCTTGTGCTGCTCTGAGCCACCTCCCTGAGGTTTTCCAGGGCAATCTTGGGTACAGGCTGGAATCCATCACCTTCCATAGTCTCCACACAAATACAGCATGAGCTTTCACCGATCTGCTGCACAGCAACACAAGTTCCAGCCGCGGGCATGGATCCAAACGATGCTTGGACAAACATACATGGTGGGAAGGGGGTGGTGGTGGACTTCATACAGGTCAGCCTGGTCCCAGTTCAAGGTGCCTGGGAAGAGACCTTCAAGCTCCTCCAGCTCCAACCCCTGCCACGGGCAGGGACACCTTCCACTAGAGCAGCTTGCTCCAAGCCCCTGTGTCCAACCTGGCCTTGAACACTGCCAGGGATGGGGCAGCCACAGCTTCTCTGGGCACCCTGTGCCAGCACCTCAGCACCCTCACAGGGAAGAGCTTCTGCCTCAGAGCTCATCTCAGTCTCCCCTCTGGCAGGTTAAAGCCATTCCCCTTGGCCTGTCCCTACATCCCTTGTCCCAAGCCCCTCTCCAGCTTTCCTGCAGCCCCTTCAGGCACTGGAGCTGCTCTCAGGTCTCCCCTTCAGGAGCCTTCTCTTCTCCAGGCTGACCCAGCCCAGCTCTCTCAGCCTGGCTCCAGAGCAGAGCTGCTCCAGCCCTCACAGCAGCTCCACAGCCTCCTCTGCACTTGCTCCAACAGCTCCACATTCCCTCTTGTGCTGAGGGCCCGGGAACATGCTCACATCCTGCCCACACCATGCATTCTGAAGCAGGCACCCCGCGAGCTGAGCCACTTCCTCCCCATCTCACACTTGGTTGTGACTTCCAGGCAGTGTTGTGCCTGTTGTTTGTAGGGCACTCCATGAGCGGTTGCCATGGGAACAGCAGCATCACATAAACCAGGAAGATTATTTTTGGCTCTGATGCTATTTAATCCATGTAACATGGATGGGCAGCCACCGTCCCTAAGCTTTCCTGTGCTTGCTCCTCAGCCCAGAGAGCAACACAAGCCCTCAGTGCCCAGGGCAGCTCCTCGCCAGGAGGCCGTTAAGGCAGGAGCTCTCTTTAGAGCCCGTTTTCCAGCTCTAAAATACCCCTCAGCTAAATTCTTCCCATCACTTGCTACTTCCCCGGAGCTGGTGGGGAGCCGCCGGTGGAGGCATGACGTGGGGACTTCCCTGTACTGGGAATGCTCCTGCCTGCATCACCGCCCACGGGGAAGGCAGTGACACGGAGCCCGCCAGAGGCTGCACCATGCTCCCACCCAGCCTGCTCAGGGCTTCAGAGCCGGGCAGAGCCTTTCCATGGGATAACCAGGAGGAAAAGGACTGAAGGGATCAGCGTTAGACTCCAAAACTTCCAAACTGCAGCCGGAGCCTGGCTGCGACACCTCCAGCCCAAAGCACCACCACTACACGGCACCACCCCAGTGAGTCCCTGCTTGCCTCCCTTTCCAGGTCCAGCACCTACATCCCGCACCTTCCTTCTCCACCCTGTGAGTAGAAACCTTCCCGAGCACCCTCGGCTTCCTCATTCTTCCTACATCACCTTCTCCCTGAGCCGCTACCACCACTCACCGGAGCCCCTGGAGCCTCCCAAAGGCAGGGCTGCCCTGTGCAAGGAATGGAACCTACCTTGCTGCTGGCAAGGAAGGGAATGAGCAGAAGAGGGAGCTGGAAGTGTGGAATCAGTGCTGCAGGAGCCACGCCAAGAGACTGGCTCCTGCACCACGGCTCTGCAGCGCCAGGAACCCACCGAGGATGCCCAGAGAAGCTGTGGCTGCCCCATCCCTGGCAGTGTTCAAGGCCAGGTTGGGCACAGGGGCTTGGAGCAAGCTGCTCTAGTGGAAGGTGAGTGGCTCCCAAAGCAGGGGAGCCCAGCCCCATCGCTGCTGCACTCACAGACCCAGCAGCAGCATGTTCAGAGCAGCAGCATGAGACTGCTGTCAGAGACAATAAAGCTTCCGACTGAAAACGCAGAGCTTCACCTTTCCCAAGAGCCCCTCTATGCTCAGCCCTCAGGTCAGTGTTTATCACCACCTCAGGCCACTATGAACACTTAGCACCCCTATTTCCTTCCAGCACTTACAAAGGAGCATCCATTTAATGCCTACACATCTCTGTCACCTGGTTTTGGGGCTCTGATCCCCAGAGCCAACCCCCAGCCCTTGATGATGACAAAGGCAGCCTTATGTGTCTGTACCAGGGATCTAACTCCAGCTGGCTGATCCAGGGACAATGAACCTCTGCTGAAGTCCTGCCCCCTCCTTCCCTTGCCCAGGGGAAGGAGAAAGCTCCATCCACACCATAGCCAGCAGTAGGTGGTGCCTGGCCATTGCCTGGGGAAACACCACCAGAGCAGAGTGGAAGGACCACGGGATGCTCAAGGGATGCAGTGTGCCAAGAGGTGCCTGCAAAAAAGATGGAGGATTCACTTCTACAACCAGGAGCAGTCCCAGAGCATCCCCACTGCACCCACCCCAAAACCATCACCTTGTTGAGCCATCCGAGGAGCATCACAGACTGTGCCTCAGTATCCCCCCCACTGCCAGCCAGAGCCAGTGCCTGGGAACCATAGAACCACAGAATCCCACAATGGTTTGGGTTGAAGGGACCTTAAAGCTCCTCCAGCTCCAACCCCTGCCACGGGCAGGGACACCTTCCACTAGAGCAGCTTGCTCCAAGCCCCTGTGTCCAACCTGGCCTTGAACACTGCCAGGGATGGGGCAGCCACAGCTTCTCTGGGCACCCTGTGCCAGCGCCTCAGCACCCTCACAGGGAAGAGCTTCTGCCTAAGAGCTCATCTCAGTCTCCCCTCTGGCAGGTTAAAGCCATTCTCCTTGGCCTGTCCCTGCAGGCCCTTGTCCCAAGCCCCTCTCCAGCTTTCCTGCAGCCCCTTTAGGCACTGGAATCACAGCACATTTGCTGGGTTTGGAGAGGATAAAGCAACAGTGTGGGACAGGGATGGGATGGACACAACACAACCCAACTGCAAAATACTATAGGAAAACAGCAATTTTTCACCCTCAGCCTCCTTTTTCCCAGCTCCACCCTTGTGCACCTTCTGCCCTTCCCCACATCTGTCCTGGAGCTTTGTATCTAAATCCCTGAAACATTCCACATTTATTTGGTAAAAGCCTTTTCTCCCCACAGAGCAGAGCAGAGCTGGTCCATGAGAGCAGCAAGCAGCAAGCCAACCTCTGCTGTGGCAATCCCAGACAAACCTTCGGGCCCTTGCTCCCCACAGATGTTTCCACAAGTAAATACCACAGAAACCAATCCCACCTCCTTAGGAGATTCCCCATTTAACCCGACATCAACCAGAGTCCCTGCTGACACCAGGGGAGGGATTCAGGAACGCCAGCCCTTCCTGCCTGGGATTATCCAGATCTCTTGGAAGCGCTGAGCGCCCATCGTTGCTCAACCAGAGCAATTTCCACGTTGGCACTAGAAGACACATCTGCTTTCATCCCTTTTAATAGCTATGAATATTAAATGGAAATGGGTATCTATATTTAATAGTCTAGCCTGGCTGCCAGAAGATAGATGGGTTTTGCAGCACCTCCAGCTGCAGGCACAGGAGGTTCTTTTGTGGTTACAAAGAATGAGGCTGGAAATGAAGCACCAAAATAGCACAGCAAATAATCACCCATAAATCATTCCAAACTCGGGTGATCACTTCCCAACTATCACCAGCCCTGCTGATGCAAAGGGAAAGCTGTTCAAGCACATGGAGGCTTAAAAACAGCAAATGGTGGGTGCTTGTGGCAAGCAGGGACATCTCCTGAAGTCACGTGCAGTGGAAGCTGACCATGGGCCAAGCAGGAGGACCCCAACCCGGTGATGGGGCTCCACAGAACAAACCCAGAGCAAATAACACTTGCCCCATTATAGCACAGGACCACGAGCTACCCTTGTGGTAAGGGTCTTGGAACCAGTGAAGCTACAGCAGGGATGAATCCTGACCCACCTTGTGCTGTCAGGCTCCTTTCCTAGGAATTACCTCCTAAAACACAAGCCTGACCGTGGAGCAGACATGCCAGGCCATGGATGCACAGAAAGGACTTGTTTCTTGAAAAGCAAAGCAGTGGGAAAGCACAACTTATTCCTATTACAATTACTGCAGCATTCCCAGTCCAGCTACTGAACATCTTAACACTGATGATGGCACCAGTCAATGAGGCTCATCAGCAAACACTGCACCTCATCTGGACCGTGCCCATTCTCCTCCCAGCACATACAGGATCCTCCGATCACCCAATCCCCTGAGCAACCCCAATAGCTGTTAGGTGAGGCTACCAAGACGTACATAGGGCTGGGCATGCCAAACAGCAGGGTATCAACTCAAAACAGGATGGGAGAAATGTAGAGCAATCCAACCCAACAGAGAGGTTAGCGGGAAAGGGGCCAATGATCATGGAATCCCAGCCTGGTCTGTGCTGAAGGGACCTTAAAGCTCCCCCAGCTCCAACCCCTGCCACGGGCAGGGACCCCTTCCACTAGAGCAGCTTGCTCCAAGCCCCTGTGTCCAACCTGGCCTTGAACACTGCCAGGGATGGGGCAGCCACAGCTTCTCTGGGCACCCTGTGCCAGCGCCTCAGCACCCTCACAGGGAAGAGCTTCTGCCTCAGAGCTCATCTCAGTCTCCCCTCTGGCAGGTTAAAGCCATTCCCCTTGGCCTGGCCCTACAGTTCTATCACTACAGGCCCTCTCTGGCATCCTTGTAGCCCCCTTCAGACTCTGGAAGCTGCTCAGAGGTCACCAGCAGCTTCTCTTCTCCAGGCTGAACAGCCCCAACTCTCTCAGCCTGTCCCATACAGGAGGTGCTGCAGGCCCTGCTCATCCTCGTGGCCTCCTCTGGACTTGCTCCAACAGCTCCATGTCCTTGTGCTGGGGACACCAGAGCTGTACACAGAACCAGGCCGAGTCCCCAGTCAGCACGTTACCCAGGACAGCCCTGCAGGGAGACCCACCCTGTCTCTGGCTTCAGGACCAGCTCCACCAGGCCAGTGGACACTGACCCCACAGACACCAGATCTGTCCTAAACAACCAAATCGTTTGCTGCTGACAGATGAACAAAAGCAATGAGGAAATGTACAAACCGTGGCATTTAATTGTGCCTGTTCCCTAAGTCACTCAATCCTTTAGGATCCAGGGATTACTATGGATGCGCACAGCAATCCTGTGCTGAAATGCAGGAGATGCGGCAGTTTGGTGGCACCACAAGTGTGGGAAGAGGTCCCCATGTCTCTGCACGAGCTGCAGGCAGGAGCAGCTTGCCCAGCCCGAAGCAGGACAGCAGCATCAGCAATGGCACAACACTGAAATGTCCTGGTACCCGGGAGGCCATGAGCTGTCTTCAGAGCAGACACCCACAGACGTGACCGCGGCGGCCATGGGGAGATGCTCTCTCCTTGCACAAACAGCAGCAGTGGCAGCGCCTTGGCACGCAGCTACGGAAAACCACCGGAGGTCTTGGATGTCCTCCCGAGTGCATCACTGAGCATCCATTTTTAATGATGCTTAAGCATTTTCCACCCTCAGGTCTAGCTACGATTTCAGCAGCGCGAGGCCTCTCCTGACATCCACCAGTGACCCACGGCAGCGCTGATGGGAGCTGGGAACCGGACAGCATGAGACAGGCACATAAGCGAGCACACACTGCACCCCACACAGGAGAACATCATCCCTGCGGCAAGCAGGAGTGCTCCCAGGGGGGTCACAGAATCACAGAGTCACAGCCTGGTTTGTGTCGGGAGCCAGCTCCTCCAGCTCCAACCCCTGCCACGGGCAGGGACCCCTTCCACTAGAGCAGCTTGCTCCAAGCCCCTGTGTCCAACCTGGCCTTGAACACTGCCAGGGATGGGGCAGCCACAGCTTCTCTGGGCACCCTGTGCCAGCGCCTCAGCACCCTCACAGGGAAGAGCTTCTGCCTCAGAGCTCATCTCAGTCTCCCCTCTGGCAGGTTAAAGCCATTCCCCTTGGCCTGTCCCTACATCCCTTGTCCCAAGCCCCTCTCCAGCTTTCCTGCAGCCCCTTTAGGCACTGGAGCTGCTCTCAGGTCTACCCTTCAGGAGCCTTCTCTTCTCCAGGCTGCCCCAGCCCAGCTCTCTCAGCCTGGCTCCAGAGCAGAGCTGCTCCAGCCCTCACAGCATCTCCATGGCCTCCTCTGGACTCACTCCAACAGCTCCACGTCCCTCTTGTGCTGCTGCCCCAGAGCTGGATCAGGGCTGCAGGGGGGGTCTCCCCAGAGCACAGCAGAGGGGCAGGATCCCCTCCCTCGACCTGTGAACAAAGATGCCCACCTGATCTCCATAGCTCTTGACAAAGGGAACACATGACAGGGGCTGAAGACACAAATCACCCCATATCACAGCCTGGTTTTCCCTTACCATTATCAGTAGTAGTATATTGTACTTCAGTTATTAAACTGTTCTTATCTCAAGCCATGGGTTTTACATCCTTCCAATTCTCTCCCCGTCGTGCTTGGGGCTGAGCGAGCAGCTGCTGGTGCCGAGTTGCCAGCTGGGTTTAAACCACACCACCATTAAAGCATGCCCTTATGTGCATCTAAATCCACCCATGCTCAGCTTACTGGTGTGTAAGAGGATCGGGGCAGGTGTAAGTTACCCACCTTCCTCCAATTCCCAAAGGTCAGGACACACCAGCGCCAAGGGAGCAACGCTGCAGGACCTGGAAGTCACCCTGCCCCTTTGCTCTGCTGCCCAGCACGTAACTGAGAGCTCCAGGCATGGGGAGGGGCAAGAGGGTCACAAGCAGCCCCGCAGAAGGCATCTGACACCCCCTTCCTACTGTGTTTGCTTTGGATTTCAATGCTGCTCCTCTGGTCCCTGCGGGCAGGCAGGCAGAGCCCCAGAGCAAACACCTGCACCAGCCTGCCCTGAGCACCAGGACAGCCTCGGTAAGGGCTTGAACTGGAGGGAAAGACAAACCCTCAGTTAGCCCCTTGGTAGGGAAGGATTTTCCAGCAGAGAGCAAGGGGAAGCTATGGGGAAACGCAGAATCCAACCTGAATATCAGAGACCTCAATGGGGTATAGAGCAAACCTGCACTGGGACTGGGGAACGCAGGGAGTGCGCAGTGCTGGGACCCCACCATGGGCTGGAGCCTCACAGACACATATGGTGACAGGTCTAAACCCCTTCCCTGCTCCTTCCCCTCCTGCCTTCTACTCGCTGGGCACCCAGCCTTTCCAAAGAGGCCAGAGCAGGCAGTGCACACAGCCCTGTTCTGCTCGAAGGGGACACAAGAGCGATCAGCAATGGGCACACATCCCCAACACCACAGCTCCTACAGAGGGAAAGGTGACTTCAGCAGTCCCACTCAGTGACAGATTCAAGCCAGGGCCCTGTCACACATTCAGAGCCCACAGAATCACAGAATCCCAGCCTGGTTTGGGTTGGAAGGGACCTTAAAGCTCCTCCAGCTCCAACCCCTGCCACGGGCAGGGACCCCTTCCACTAGAGCAGCTTGCTCCAAGCCCCTGTGTCCAACCTGGCCTTGAACACTGCCAGGGATGGGGCAGCCACAGCTTCTCTGGGCACCCTGTGCCAGCACCTCAGCACCCTCATAGGGAAGCACAGCAGGTTACCCTTAAGTTCTCAAGCCCCTGCCAGGTGAAGGGGAGCCTCAACATGCTCTGCAGGACCACAAAGCAGGATGGCAGCAGCTTGCTGGGGCTGGCCACACACTGCTCTTGTCACAGCAGCTACTATGGATGATTTACTGCAGGAAGATCCTCTGAAGCAGGAGTTTACCCCTGGATTCCCTCCCCTGTCAGCAGCCCTCAGTCCAGGTTCGCCTGGGGAAGTGCAAGGACCGGAGAAGGTCAGCCTGCTGTGATGCGGCATCTTCTCGTGCTGTGCTGGCTCAGTGCAGCCTTGTCAGTAGAAAGGGAATAAACTACAGAATTCCATTTCTGCTGTGCACAGGGCCCCTCTTGGCAGAGCCATTCAGATGGAGCTGGGAGCTCGACTCCTCTCCAATTCTGTAAGTGCATTTCTGGTCTCTAATCACACCCTCAGCCTGGCAGGGCGACCACTTCCCCCCTAATTACTCTGCTTTGTATTTAAGGCACAGCTAATAAACCCAGATCATTAGTGACTGCTGCCCAGGAGCTCCAAGGAGGAGAACATCTCCTGCCTAGTGCCAAACCGCTCTGGCACCCATCCTGCACCGCCAGCACTGGCAGTGTACCCAAACCCACCAGCACCTGCATGTCCTTGGGGCACATCCTCCTTCCACCAA
This sequence comes from Pezoporus wallicus, assembly GCF_028554395.1. Taxonomy (NCBI): domain Eukaryota; kingdom Metazoa; phylum Chordata; class Aves; order Psittaciformes; family Psittacidae; genus Pezoporus; species Pezoporus wallicus. The sequence goes on along the minus strand of NW_026635187.1, from coordinate 521,711 downwards.
GCAGGAACCATTTCCATGATCCCTTAGAAATGAAGGGGAAAGGGGCAGAGAGGGCATGAGTCCCATAGACAGTGAGAAAGGGCAGAGACTTCATTTCAGCAGGGACCTGCTCGAGTGAGTGCAGAGGAGGCCACGGAGCTGCCGCAAGGGCTGGAGCAGCTCTGCTCTGGAGCCAGGCTGGGTCAGCCTGGAAAGGGGAGACCTTAGGGCAGCTCCAGTGCCTAAAGGGGCTGCAGGAAACCTGGAGAGGGGCTTTGGACAAGGGCCTGTAGGGACAGGCCAAGGGGAATGGCTTTAACCTGCCAGAGGGGAGATGGAGATGAGCTCTTAGGCAGAAGCTCTTCCCTGTGAGGGTGCTGAGGCGCTGGCACAGGGTGCCCAGAGAAGCTGTGGCTGCCCCATCCCTGGCAGTGTTCAAGGCCAGGTTGGACACAGGGGCTTGGAGCAAGCTGCTCTAGTGGAAGGGGTCCCTGCCCGTGGCAGGGGTTGGAGCTGGGTGAGCTTTAAGGTCCCTTCCAACCCAAACCAGGCTGGGATTCTGTGAACTATGGAAAACCCTGAGAACATCTGAATTAGAAAGCTGTTAAATTTGTGGGGGAAGAACAGAACAAACGAAGCACGCTGTGCTCTGTGCCACTCGCTGCTGCAGGGAGGTCAAGGCCACCTAATGCCTTCCCAGTCCCAAACCAGAAATAATCTGACCTGAACCACCCCTGGGACACATCTCCCTGGGTTCACTCCCGTAGTTCCCGAGGTCTCCCTGAAGCCCCAGCACTGTTTCACCACTGCCCACCTTCCCCTCCATTGCCACACAACAGCAGCCAGCCTGGGTTCAGCTTTTTGTGAGAATAATTCTGGTTTGGGGCATTTTATCCTGCACTGAAGCCTGGTTACATAAAGTGCTGCGCCTGCATGAGCACATCTCCTGTTCCACACGTGTCCTTACATCACCCAGCGAGAGAAAGGGCTTGAGGAGAACCAAAGGAACAACCGGGATTTGACAGAAAAGCTTTTCGATTCTTCCTGTCATCTGAAGCCTGCTGTAAACCCCCCATCACTTGAGTTTTGATTTGGCCTCTTTGCCTTTCCCCTGCCTCTGCCTTTCCTGGGGAAGGAAATCACATTTAGCTACAATAACTTCTTGTGAGGTGATGCTTGAGAGCAGGATGGGGATGGGATGCGCGGCCACTGCACAGGGAGCGGCTCAAGGGGCGGCTCATGCTCACACCCCACACACTCAGAAGGAAGTGGGTGGTGGTGACCTTAACACTTGTGTCTAAAGAAGATGGGATCTCATCCCCAGCTGAAGATGTCCCTGCTCACTGCAGGCAGCTGGACTACACCAGGTTTAAGGTTCCTTCCGACCATAACTATCCTATGATCTCACCTACCTTCGGGCAGCCAGACATGGAATGGCCAAACCCGAGCAGATCCATGCCCACACTTCCCTCAGGGTCAGAGGTGACCTATTTTGGGAGGAAGGGAACACCTCTTGGAGGTGCTGGTTCTCTACTGACAACAAGGACAGCACTGGGTCAAGCTTTTACATTGGAGATAACATGATCCCACCTAGTGTGAGGCAAGATGAAACCTACACAGGACAAGTGACACGAGTCCTACTGGATTCCTGTAGGAGGAGATACTTGATTCCTGAAGAATTTTTTGTCCAATTTGCCCCTTTTCCTTCCTTAAACCTATTAATTGTCCCAAACTACAGGAAAGGAGTAACTATGACATGTGAGCACCAAGGAAGCCAAGGAGTGCATCACCCAGCACCACCAGTGCAGCAGGCACAGGCCCTCTAGGCACCACAGCAACTCAACACAACACAGGAAGGACTGAGCTGTCAGTGCCTTAGAGCAGAGAAGGTCAAGAGCATCCTGCAAACCCTCGTTTCTCCCCATCACCCCTTCTCCTTTGCCGTGAGCACCCTGGGTTCATTTGGCCACTCCACCAAGGAAGCAACACAGAAGTGGTCCAAATGCAAGGCAGGGGCCAACCCCCCCAGAGCTGGTCTGCATCGCAGCATCCAACCGAGGAAAAACACACCCAAAGTGTTCATCAGCACATCCAGAACAGGGAATTCTGCCCCAAAGCAGCCCTGATCCACACAGGGCATCACTTGCTCCAGAAAGGACACAGCTGAGCTCTCCTGGGACTGGCAATGGGAAATGGCTGGAATAACCTCAGGAGCAGTAACAGATGGGAGATGAGAGTGCACAGCCTGAAGTTACAGCTCACCACCACTCAGGTGCTGCTGAGAACATCTCTGCCCCTCCTGGGACATCAGACTACAGCATGGGCAGGGTGGATTACAGTGCAAACACCATCACCACAGAATCATCCCACAATGGGTTGGGTTGGAAGGGACCTTGCAGCTCCTCCAGCTCCAACCCCTACCACGGGCAGGGACCCCTTCCACTAGAGCAGCTTGCTCCAAGCCCCTGTGTCCAACCTGGCCTTGAACACTGCCAGGGATGGGGCAGCCACAGCTTCTCTGGGCACCCTGTGCCAGCGCCTCAGCACCCTCACAGGGAAGAGCTTCTGCCTCAGAGCTCAGCTCAGTCTCCCCTCTGGCAGGTTCAAGCCATTCCCCTACAGGCCCTTGTCCAAAGCCCCTCTCCAGGTGCCTCAGCAGCCTCACAGGAAAGAGACTCTCCCATTTCACCTCAACTGCAAAGTCATTTGGCTTTTAACTGAACATTTACTGAAACCACAACCAGGTCTGACCAGGCTGCAGCAGGAACCACCTTCCCCATGATAAAACAACCAATTCCTCTCTGTGATATTACAGACACATAATAAGAACAATCTACCATCAAATGTAACTCCCTTAGCAGGAAAACGCAGTAAATCCGAACCAGGGGTGATTCTAACACCTGATAAAGCAGAAAGAGCAAGCTGCCACACATTACAAACCTCAAACCAAACCCAGAAGGACATTGCACGTGATTCCCCAGAGTCCCATCCCTGCTGCCACGTGAACGCCAGCAATGGGCCCGCGCGGAGCATGGTCTGTATCTCCCTGTGTCCCAGGGCTCCTGTATGGGGTTAAACACCCCCCATCACCCCAAGAATGCACCTCGCCCGCTGGCGCAGCCCCTCCATCGCTCCCGAGGAGCCCAGGCCAGGCCAGATCCCTGCGGCACAGCGGGAGGACGCCGGGAATGCCACTAACCCTGGTGAAATTTATTCAGGCAGGCGGCGTTGCAGAAGGCGCGGATGGATCCCGTCTCCCAGCAGCCCCTACCCTTCATCCCCACAGCGGGACCGCTCTCGCAGAGGCTGTGTGCGACATGGCTCGTGGCTTTAGGATGGAGAAGAAGGGAAAGAGAAAGAAAGGAGAAATGAAAACGTCCAAATGTCCTTCTCCAGCAGCAGCGCGGCGGCCGCAGCGCTGCACTTACGGCTCCACGCTGCCCACCACCACCGCTTGCCACATGCTGTCAGCAGAGCACAGCAACCATCAAACCACCCTCTTACCAGCATGCACCACGGAGCCAGGCTTAACTCCCTCCCTGCCAGAAACAGGCAGCATCCTGCCCAAAAACAGGGGGGAAAAGGAAAACCTGAAGCGCAGGCGTCCTGCCAGGGGAGGTGTCGCTGGGGCTGCCTCCGGAGCAATGCGGGTGGATATTCAGCCTGAAAACCAAAGGGATGCTCTTTTTGGGGGGAAGAAGGTATTTAGGGGCTTGTCCCTTTAAATGCTGCTGGAGGTTATTTTTAGGCCCTCTGCTTAAAATATACAACAGAATTTATTTGTAGCTGAAACTTCATTATACATTTTCCTCACGCCGCTGCTTCCATCCCCCAGCAGCTCAAGAACAAAACCTCTGAGGTTTCACAACCACGTGGCTCCCGAGGTCTGTTTTCTCCCCCCTCCGCAGTGGGATGATTGGATTTTCCCAACCTTTCCCATTTTACAGGTCTGGGGGATTTGAGCGCGTTGAGGGGGAAATGCGGCATAAGTCACAGTTCATAGAATCATGGAATCAACCAGGATGAAAAAGCCCTTTAAGCTCTCCCAGTCCAACCGTTCCCAGCAGTGCCAAAGCCACCACTGCCCCATGGCACTGAGGCCTCGTCTCCACGGGGTGTGAACACTTGCAGGGACGGTGACTGCAGCCCTGCCCTGGGCAGCCTGTTCCAATGCCTGAGCACCCTCTGGGGCAGGAATTGTTCCTCAGCTCCATCTAAACCTGCCCTGGGGCAGCTTGAGGCCGTTTCCTCTTGTCCCATCCCTTGTTCCTTGGGAGCAGAGCCCAGCCCCTCCTGGCTCCATCCTCCTCTCAGGCAGTTGTAGAGGGAAATTCAGTGTGCTGGGCAGTAACACACAGCCACAGCATGGGATGCTGGAGACCACCCACTGGCAAGTACCAACATGTAGTAAGAGCTCATACTTGTAGGTATCTCCCTTTAGCTGTACTGCAAGAACCTTACAGCAAAGAGGGCAAGGCTCATAGTCCATCTTCTAAACTGCGATTGCTCTTTGTATCCATACCTTAAAAAAGAGGCAGGAACTCTGCAAGATTCTGAGTAGAAAAGGGACAAATCCTGGCAAAACAAGCTACTGCCTCACTATGCCTTGGAGGCAGGGAAACCCCAGGCTAGCAAGGTACATGCATGCAAAAACATTTATGCCCTTGCCTGCAGACATGTTCATGCTTTACGGAAGAACCAGCCACTTTTCAAGAGGAAAAAGCCACAACCACCACAAGACCAGCAAGTGTTAACTGGAGGGAGAGGCCTTGGTGGGGTTTAAGCACTTCATTTCTGTTATCAGGTCCAAGAACCAGATGGAGCCAGGATCTGTGCCTGACACTAACATCAGAGCCAATACATCTGTGTCTATGTATCAGTGTGTGTACACGCACACCCCAAGAGAGGCAGGCATACACGTGCACACACACACGGATACACATCTCTCATACACACAGAATCCCAGCCTGGTTTGGGTTGAAGGGACCTTAAAGCTCCTCCAGCTCCAACCCCTGCCATGGGCAGGGACACCTTCCACTAGAGCAGCTTGCTCCAAGCCCCTGTGTCCAACCTGGCCTTGAACACTGCCAGGGATGGGGCAGCCACAGCTTCTCTGGGCACCCTGTGCCAGCGCCTCAGCACCCTCACAGGGAAGAGCTTCTGCCTCAGAGCTCAGCTCAGTCTCCCCTCTGGCAGGTTAAAGCCATTGCCCTTGGCCTGTCCCTACATCCCTTGTCCAGAGCCCCCCTCCAGAGGTCAGGATGAAATGTCTCCTTACTTCCTACAGGAAATACTCAAACCACGATGTTCTCACTGAGCGAGAGGCAAGTCAGTACATGAGCCAGAGGTGGGAAAGGGTTTGGTCACCCAGGGGTGGCCCAGGGGAGCAGGAAAACACCAGGAGAAGAATGATGAATGAGAGGAGCCAGAGGAGGAAATTCCACCACCCTGTGGCACACGCAGCATCCCGAGGGACACACGCTGCCTCCCAGACCACCAGCTCTACCCTCAGGCTCCAGTGACAGTATCAAACCATTCTGTTTGCAGACAACTATCAGATAGCAAAAAACACCCCGTACCTTGATGCTTCCACCTTCCAAACACCTGGTGTGGAAGCAAACCAGGCAGGAATTTTGCTGGGACGATGATGTAGTTCGGTTTTAGTCTGACTCCTTCATCCAAACGCAACACCAAATCGGTCTCCACTTTGGTTTTGCATTTCAACTTCAAATGTTTTCTGGTTTCCTGTTCCCGAGCGTGACCACTACCACAGAGCCCCATCACAGCTCCAAGGTCTCTGCTCTTTAGTGACATTTCCTTTTCTCATCATTCTCATTCAACTCATCCGGAAAGCACCCATAGCCCTTAATTTTGGAGCATCTTTGTACCTATATACATCTATCTCCCAAGCCAACCCGTGAAACATGAGGTGAATTTAAAATCCCAGAGCTCCAGGTGGACGGAGGCACTGGAACAACTCAAATTCAAGCCCATCCATTAAAAATGCATGCGAAACACTTGATTTGTAGCAGTTGAAACACCTTCCCTCTGGTTTAGGTGCAGAAAGCAGTGCTGGGTGCAGTGGGGAGCATGGGCTGTCCCATGCAAGGACTTGCTGTGCCTCTGCAAGCTCTGAAGACCACTTGCACATGGGGAGAGTCATCCCTTTATGAACTTAGACATCAGTTTCAGCATCCAACCAATTTCAAGGTCTCCCTCAAACACTTTCACCCCCATTGCACACCCGAAAGGAGCACAGCCCCACAAGCTCCAAGCCCCAGCACTCAGCCAGTACCAGCATTCCAGAGCCCAGCATTCCAGAGCCCAGCCCTCCTCCTGCCCCGTTAGAGGCTGTAGTGATGGGATTACATACTGCGCTTCCCACAGCACCTCCTCCTCATCCAGGGCTCGGGAGGCTGCGGCTCCACGACGAGGGGACGTGTGCTGGGAGATTACAACTGCAGGGCTCCAACCAGAGGTGATGGTTCCCTTGGGATGCTCTCTGCAGGCTCCGTATCCTCATTGCTTCCCTTCCCGTTCCCTCTCCTCTCTGCAGATCTCATTCCCCCAGCACTCGGGGCTGGGAGATACCTCCTCCTTCTCCTCTTCCTCCTCCTCCTCCTCCTTTCCGTCCTCCTCCTCTCCCTGTCCCACACTGCCCCAGCACACAGCAGGCATGGAACAGGCTCAGAGAAAACAGGAACGTTGGACATCCCAGCTGGCTGGGTTTGGAAGAGCACCGAGACCTCTCCTGCGGCGTTAGAGAGCAACAACAGCCACACGGGGACAGGCTCCTCACCACATTCCAAGTCCTCACTTCAAACCATATGGGGGCCAGCACGGCAAAGCACCTTCAAATAACTCTGGGGGCTTCTGCACACAGTGGAACCCTGTACAAGACACTCATTAGAATAACTACTATGGTATAACAGAGTTATCCTGACACAGACCTGCCAAACCCTGACCTGAAAATGCTGCTTCCACATGGCCCTGCTCTAGAATTCATTTCCAGGAGGGAGCTGCTTACTCCCAGCACCCAAGTGATTTTCTCGCTCCACACTGAAGGGACCATCTCTGCCCCCTGCAGACACAGGGAAGAAAGGGCCACCCTTCCCCTAGCAGAAACCTCCAGCGTTGGAAGGCACCATCACATCTCCATAACCTGTTTCTTTTCTTTTGGTTTTACCATTTGACTTTAATACTCTTCCTGGAATGCTGGGTGCTCCTCACACCGCCCCAGACGCCTGCCTTTCTAAAGTGTGATGCTCCAGTAACACCCGTAGTTACCCACACAAGTGAGAAATAAAATGCGTTTTGAATACAAACCTACCCGAAAGCAGCCAAAACACCACTAATTTCCATTGTAGATTATTATATATATATAGAAATATATACAGTATTGATTGGTGATTCTCCCCTTCTCTGTGGAGACCCCTCCCTTGCAGCCCTGATCCAGCTCTGGGGCAGCAGCACAAGAGGGACGTGGAGCTGTCAGAGCGAGGCCAGAGGAGGCCATGGGGATGCTGCAAGGGCTGGAGCAGCTCTGCTCTGGAGCCAGGCTGAGAGAGCTGGGCTGGCTCAGCCTGGAGAAGAGAAGGCTCCTGAAGGGGAGACCTGAGAGCAGCTCCAGTGCCTGAAGGGGCTGCAGGAAAGCTGGAGAGGGGCTTGGGACAAGGGATGTAGGGACAGGCCAAGGGGAATGGCTTGAACCTGCCAGAGGGGAGACTGAGCTGAGCTCTGAGGCAGAAGCTCTTCCCTGTGAGGGTGCTGAGGCGCTGGCACAGGGTGCCCAGAGAAGCTGTGGCTGCCCCATCCCTGGCAGTGTTCAAGGCCAGGTTGGACACAGTGGCTTGGAGCAAGCTGCTCTAGTGGAAGGGGTCCCTGCCCGTGGCAGGGATTGGAGCTGGAGGAGCTTTAAGGTCCCTTCCAACACAAACCAGGTCCCAGCAAACACCCCTCCACCGCTGCCTGGCAGAAGCAGCACTCCATCCATCCATCCATCCATCCATCCATCCATCCATCCATCCATCCATCCATCCATCCATCACCAATGGAGCCAGTGGAAGAGGCCACATGCTACTACTCAGGAAACATTTCCTTGCAATAAAACTAAACCTGAGCAGAACACAAGATAGAACCATCCTACCCTCTCACAGCTGACCCTCACTTCCCAGCATGTTCATTTGAACTGAAACACTCCTCAACAACAATCACCCGTTTCCCAAGTTGGATCCCAAAGGAGCATCTGCCAGCAGCCAAGCTGATTCCAACGCCAGGAGCCAGAAGCTGCAGGAGCACAAAGCACCACAAGATGCCAGCACAGCCCGGCTGGAGGAGCCGTGTCCACCCCGGCAGCTCAGTGTGCACTGTTCTGATGCCATCACGGGGTCCCCATGGGCTCTGAGCACCCGGAGCCAACCTGGCCCCAGGGAAAGAGCTGAGATGCTGGGGGTAGGAGTAGCAGCGCTCCCCCCCATGGGAGCTGCTCTCCTGCCCCATGCAGAGCATTGGAGCAGGGTCTGACTGCCAAACCCCTCTCCTGGAAGTCATCCATCAAGCACAGGCAAGCAAATACCTTCAGCACTGGGCCCTCTGCAGGGACATCTCCCATGCAGGAGCTGGGGAGCCTCAGGGCAAATCCTGCTGAGTGTTCACCGGAGTCAGGGCTTCATGGAAGAGGGTGCCAGAGGAGGATAAACCCTCCCCTGCTGCCCTACCTTGGCACAGAGCACGGAGCAAACCACCAGCAACCCTGTGCTGCATCCTGAATCACAGCATCCTCTTCACCAGACCCTGCAGGGACAGGCCAAGGGGAATGGCTTGAACCTGCCAGAGGGGAGACTGAGATGAGCTCTTAGGCAGAAGCTCTTCCCTGTGAGGGTGCTGAGGTGCTGGCACAGGGGTGTAGAGCAGGAGCTGACTTGCTCCATGTGATACGACCCACACTGCAGCAGGGATTCCTTCCTGTCCTCCACTGCTCGCTGTGGACCAGCTCTGCCGCCTGCACCGCTGCCCAGCCAGCCCCCAGGGACGTGCTGCAGGCTTCCTGGAGGGATCAAGCTTTCATCTCATCACAGGCTCATCCCAGGCTGACTCATTTCTAATCAGGAGCTATTGTTATTGTCAGGTCAAAACCGAGTTTCCTCAGGCTTTTTCCGTGCCAGTGAAAAAAAGAACCACTTGGGAGTTTCAGAGGCCTAAAAATAACACTGAAATCCAGGGAAGTGCTGACGTGAGCTGGAAACGCTCCCCCTGGAGTTCCCGGAGATGAAAATCCTCATTAGAGAACCTACTGAGAAGCTCCCCATGAACACACAGTGCTTGAGCCCAGAACCCCGCCGTGTGCTGGGCTGCACCCCCAGAGCGTGAGCAGCAGCTCAGGGAGGGGATCCTGCCCCTCTGCTGTGCCCTGGGGAGACCCCCCTGTAGCCCTGATCCAGCTCTGGGGAGCAGCACAAGAGGGATGTGGAGCTGTTGGAGCGAGTGCGGAGGAGGCCATGGGGATGCTGCGAGGGCTGGAGCAGCTCTGCTCTGGAGCCAGGCTGAGAGAGCTGGGCTGGGGCAGCCTGGAGAAGAGAAGGCTCCTGAAGGGGAGACCTGAGAGCAGCTCCAGTGCCTGAAGGGGCTGCAGGAAAGCTGGAGAGGGGCTTGGGACAAGGGATGTAGGGACAGGCCAAGGGGAATGGCTTTAACCTGCCAGAGGGGAGACTGAGATGAGCTCTGAGGCAGAAGCTCTTCCCTGTGAGGGTGCTGAGGCGCTGGCACAGGGTGCCCAGAGAAGCTGTGGCTGCCCCATCCCTGGCAGTGTTCAAGGCCAGGTTGGACACAGGGGCTTGGAGCAAGCTGCTCTAGTGGAAGGAGTCCCTGCCCATGGCAAGGGTTGGGACTGGAGGAGCTTTAAGGTCCCTTCCAGCCCAAACCAGGCTGGATTCTGTGATTCTAAAAACTGCACTAAAAGCTCCCTACAGGTGAAACTTGCCTGGCTTCAATGTGTAAGTAACAAACATCCATCCTCAGTGCTTGGCAAGACTTCAAGGCATGAGAGGCAGCAAGAGCCAGGCTGTGCGACCAGGTCATGGGCCTCAACTATGCAGAGCTGCAAGTAGAGCAGCAAGTTAAACTTCAACGCAGGCAGAGCATTAGAACCAGCATCCCGGCACTGGTGGTCAATAGAAGGGACCACCTGTGCTTTCATCCCAACTCTGGTTTTGATACCAAAATGACAAATCAAGCTAATATTAGCCAGCGCAGCAGAGAAGGAATGGCATGGATCATCCTTCCCACTTCTGCCACCAACGCAGGAACAGCGATTTCTAAGATCTCAGGGAATACAAACTGCAGGCTTGCAGAGAGCCACAGGGACAATTCCTTGGTGACAAGCTGGGAATGTTCAAGTGCACCCGCTCTCCAAAGGAGAAGGGAAACGGTGGGATGAGCACCAGGATGGTTCACCAAGGCCAGCAAAGATGTGAGCTGCCATTCTCCCTTGGCCTGTCCCTACATCCCTTGTCCCAAGCCCCTCTCCAGCTTTCCTGCAGCCCCTTTAGGCACTGGAGCTGCTCTCAGGTCTCCCCTTCAGGAGCCTTCTCTTCTCCAGGCTGACCCAGCCCAGCTCTCTCAGCCTGGCTCCAGAGCAGAGCTGCTCCAGCCCTCGCAGCAGCTCCGTGGCCTCCTCTGCAGTCCCACAAGAGCTCCAGGTCCCTTCAGCCAAGGTTCTCCTTTGAGATCACTGTAAAAGCACTCTTCACCCAGGATGCTGTCCACACCCCGGAGCCAGCGACACCCTGCAGACCCCCGTGTGCTCACCCAGCACCTCGGGGCTCCGCTGTCAGCCAACACCCTGGTGCTGCACACTCCATCCCCCTCCTCCTGCAGGAGCATCTTCCCCAGCACCAGCGTGGGGGCAGAGGCTCCTCCCCGCGCTGCTGCTGCAGCTCCTCACCCCTTCCCTCCTCCGCACTGTCACGCTCGGGGGTTATTTTTAGGGGGTTTATGGAGGCAGCCTCACCTGTAGCACTGAGTGCACCAGAGCCCAAACTACGGCATGAGCAGCTCCGGGCGCCCAGGCAGGGTCAGTCACTGCCCCAGGCACAGCTCACTGCTCACTGCTCACCACCTGCTCCAGCGCCTGTAGATCAGCAGCCCTGAAGCGTGTCAGGAACGGAAGCACAACCTGCCAAGAGCACCCAGGTGCAGGGTGACAGCTCGGGAAGCAGAGCACCAGTGTTCCCCTTGCCTCCTGCTCCCCTAGGACAGTGGGGCGGTGGGGATGGTCCAGGGCCATCGGGCAGGAGCATGAGCACGTCCTGCAGATGTGGTGGAGCTGGGACATCGCTGTCCGTCCCTCCCAAACCCCACTTGTACACCACATGCTTGCAATGCTAACATGGACTGCTGCCCCAGTACCACTCCACACACAATAGCAGGCTTTTTTTTCCACAGGAGACCTTAGAGCAGCTCCAGTGCCTAAAAGGGATCCAGGAAACCTGGAGAGGGGCTTTGGGCAAGGGCCTGTAGGGACAGGCCAAGGGGAATGGCTTTAACCTGCCAGAGGGGAGACTGAGATGAGCTCTTAGGCAGAAGCTCTTCCCTGTGAGGGTGCTGAGGCGCTGGCACAGGGTGCCCAGAGAAGCTGTGGCTGCCCCATCCCTGGCAGTGTTCAAGGCCAGGTTGGACACAGGGGCTTGGAGCAAGCTGCTCTAGTGGAAGGGGTCCCTGCCCGTGGCAGGGGGTTGAGCTTTTAGGTCCCTCCCAACCCAAACAGGCTGGATCTCGGGATTCCATGATTCTGCCAGTGCTTCCCTTGCCTTTCTGTGCTGCTGTCACACACAAGCCCTCTCCCATCCCTGCACACCAGCTCCTTCACTCACTGCAGCGGAGGTGGCCTCAATTCCACAGTCCCCGCTGAGCTCCTGCTGGAATGTTGAATCTGTGCTGTTACATAAGCCACATTTTCGGTGTGCCTTCCCTTTAAGCCATCACCACAGATTCCACCTGCAACAGAATCACAGAGATCGGAGTGCTGCGCCGGGGAAACAAGGGCCAGAGCAGCACCCACCCCAGGGGGTACCCGCATGGCCTGGGTAACTCCATCCCCACGTGGAAGTGCAAAACAGTGGCAAGAGGATTCCAGCCAGGTATTTCCTGGCTTGTGAAATACAGCAAGATCCCAAAGATTCCTGCCCTCCCCCCCCCCACATCTGCACTGCCAACAGCAATTGGAGGCTGTGCAGACCTCAGACTGACTATAGCCCATCTCTGCTCAATGTCCACCCATCAGGATCTCACCAGCTCCAGCACTCACACTGCCTGGCCAAGTACTCACCACCTTGGGCTTCCACCCCAAGGCCTACAACGTTGTCTGGTTGGGAAGCATTCCCAGGCTGGTCAGACACACTCTAAAAGCAGCAACAATGGGAAACCACTTCTTGTTCTTCCTGTCACCTGACTTTCCCAGAACACATCACGTACGTGCTCAGACCACTTCAACCCCGGACTTAAAAGGGACTCAGTGCTTCATAACCCCCCATGTTTAGGGCAATTGCTGATGGTCCCATCGCCTGCGACACCCCAAGCATTCAGCTGCGGCAGATGTGGAACACCACAGACATCTACTGCACATCCCAGACCCAAAACTCTCCCCTTGCTTGGCAGAGCCTTTCCATTCCTTATGAGATGCCCAGGAGCCAGAATATTCCTAAGAGCTCATCTCAGTCTTCCCCCTGGCAGGTTAAAGCCATTCCCTGTCCTGTTCCTGCGGGCCATTAGCCAAAGCTCCTCTCCAGGTTTCCTGTAGCCCCTTCAGGCACTGGGAGCTGCTAGCATGTTACTGTCCTAGAGGATATTTTTACTGCCATGAAAAAGGAATACTAACCACAGTCAGCAAACACTCCTCCGGAGGATAGCTGCGGAGAAGAGTGAGCACAAGGAGCAGATAAAAGGGTTTCTGTGCACCCACTCTCCAAACTCAACATTGCCCAGAGCCTGATGTACGAGCTGACAAAAATCCAAGGGCCAATGTGGGTGCAGCGTGGGGAGTGGGGAGGCTGGAATTACCCCAGGAGCTCACAGCAATGGGACCAGAAGGGGGTTACAGGCATCTGACTCTCCATGGGGTGACAGAGCTGGGAACCCTGTGGGCAAATTAAGTATCCTCCAACTTCACCAACACATTCTAAGCCCAACCAGGAGGAGAAGGAACAGCAGTGGGGGCTGAGCAGAGGCTGGAGCCAAGCTCCCCACCTGGCCCCTTCTGTCCTGACTTACACTGTACGTTTATCCCAGAGGAATTACACACCACGTGGTAACAGAGGAGAGAGCTCCGAGAGCAGCTCGCCTCTACTCTCACTTTCTGCCACTAATCCCCAGTATCAGCAGGCCAGTTTCTCACCAGGAAAGCAGGATGAGGACATGATCTTCCTCCGGTGACATCCATCAGCACGTCCCTGTGCCCCTGCTCACAGCTCCGGACCAAAATAGTCCTGGCTATGCAGCGGGTACAGGGGAAACCAGAGCTCCTTGAGTTACCGCAGGAGGGAACAGCAGTCTCCCATCTTGGGAGGGGTTTGATGTTTCTTAGAAATAGAAATGAAACCCAGGGCTGTGGAAGCAGCTCCTCCGAGTGCACGGCACCAGCCAGCAGGGCAGGCACCAGCGCTTTCCTGCCTGTTCTCTGCAAGAGAACCACAGGGGGAAAAGACTCTTCATCCACCCCAAAATAGTCTCCTCCAGTCAGGATATTTGCAGTTTACACCATGTGCCAGTCCTACACCCCACCAATCCCAAGAGGAAAGCAGCAAGGAACCCCTGGTGTCTGCAGAGCCACAGATGACATGGGAACTCCAGCTCTCACTGGACCATGTATCTTCAGTAGAGCCCCACATGGGGCTCACCTTTAGAACATTCCAAGTTACCTGGCTTTGCTTTCCATGGCTTTAATGAACTCATTCCACACTAACACCCTGGCCCTTCTGGATGCAAGGAGCAAATTGCTCCTGCAGGAACAAATGAATGTGGCTGTGAGAGGGAAGAGTTCAGCGTGGGGTTGGAGTTGCATTGGCTCCTTGCAGGGGGGGATGAACACCAAGTCGCCTCAGAGGGCTTGTTGAGGCTCCCCGGTCACCTGGCAGGGGCTTGGGAGCTGAAGGGTGACTTTAACCTGCTGTGCTTCACTGCGAGGGTGCTGAGGTGCTGGCACAGGGTGCCCAGAGAAGCCATGGCTGCCCCATCCCTGGCAGTGTTCAAGGCCAGGTTGGACACAGGGGCTTGGAGCAAGCTGCTCTAGTGGAAGGTGTCCCTGCCATGGCAGGGGTTGGAGCTGGAGGAGCTTTAAGGTCCCTTCCAACCCAAACCAGGCTGGGATTCTGTGATTCTGTGACTCCAAAGGACATCCCCTTCCCTCTCCTGGATGCTCCTTGCATGCTGAAAAGCTGCTCCACATGTGAGACTGCCCCAGGGCTCAGCAGCAGAGACACCTCAGCAGCAGCTGACTGGAACCCAGCCCTCTCCACCAGCCTGGAGCATCTATAAGGATGCTCCTCATGCCTTTCCCCAGCAGGACAGGCAGCATTAGAAGCTTCACTGCTCTCCTCACCTATCCCCTGCACTGCTCTCCCAGTCTTCCAGCCACCCAGAGCCCTCTCCTTGCACTGGGAATTCGATTTAGGCTCAAGCGAACCTAACACAGATTCCTGCTTTTCCTTAACTGAAAGACCTCTAACTGGGACAAAACACCATCAGCCTGGTGCACATTGGAGTGTAAAGTAACCCACAGCCGTCCCCTGCTCTAACTGCACAGCACAAGGGCTCAGCGCCTGCTTACAGTGCCTTATCCCATCGGAGCAGCTCAGAAAAGCCTGGAAAAACAGGCGTTTGGGTTGGTCTGTATCTCCCATCCCCTCCCTGGCCTGGATCACTGCAGCGAGCTGAGTCAGCACAACCGTGAGGCAGTGCCGGAGCGAGCGCCGCTGCTGCACCACCCTGCCCGGGAAGCACGGCCCCAGCTGCCTGCAGTTCAGAAGTCGGAGCCTTAGGACAGGAAGCCTCTGTGCCGGCTGTTTCGATGTAAGGACACAACCCACAGTGCCTGCGCCTGGCTCCAGGAGCAGCGCTGCCGTCCTGCAGCTGCCCCAGCATCCCCCATCACCCCATGCCCAGCAAGGGGAAGGTGAAGCCCACACCAGCCTCTCCCACACACAAGATCCTTTTCCAAACATTCACCCAGCTTAGGATGTGCTTCCCGCTGTGGGATAAGCAGCATTCCTGGGACCGACAGCCATCCCAGCCGTCACCTGGCACAACATCATGCAAAACTCTGCCCAGGACCTGCCCTCTCCATTGATATTTCCACACGTCCCAGAGCTGGAGCTCACAATACTGCATGTCATGAGTCCCACAGACACCAGTGCCTCGGAACACAGCACCCCGGAACAGCGAGGGGAAGCAGGGAAGTGGCTCACACAGTGCTCAACCTCTGCGTGACCTGGAGGGCTGGCTGAGGAGACACAAGTCAGACCACGTCATCCAGGACCAGGGGTCTGCTCTCCTGCAAGTCAAACCGCTGGCGCTCTGGCTTTGTGCTGCTCCCTACAGCACGACATCAAGCACAGGCTCTGCCCCCGGCAGCCAGCATCCCAAGGGACCATCCCACTGGCACATGGACAAAAACATGAATGCGCTGCCTTCCAAACCCATGGTCACACGGATTTGATGCTGACTGTGTGACTTCCTAAGCCAGCACGTTACAGAGCGGCCTCCATCCACACAGCCATGGCACGCAGTGGGTTCAGTGCACCAGCAGCAGCAGTGCCCCTGGGGAAGCGCAGGTTTGTACGGAGGCACTGAACCAACCCCCAACCTTCCCTGGAATGCTGAGCTGCAAAATATTTGACTTATGTATCCATATTCCCTGCAGTCCATAGCACAGAGCAGCACCTGCAAGTGTCCCCAAGCCCTAACCCAGACCAGGACAGTGAGATGCTCCACAAGCACTGAACCAAAGGAGCTCCAGGCTGTGCTCCAGGGCCTGGAATGGTACAGTACCTGGTCTCGGCCTCACCCACCCCCTTCCTACAATATTAGGGGCATATTTTGAAGCTACATTTTCCTTTCAGGCAGAGCATTACAAAAGCACAGCTGATGTATCAACTGACATCAACTCTCTTGTACAAGGCCTGGTTTGCTTTTCCCTTCAGCTACTGGAAGCAGTGCTAGCTTGTGGAAGAAAACCAATTGTTAGTCCCAGAAGAGCTATGAACACTGAAATACTTCTGTAACACTGCTCAGCACTGAACAGAGCCATCACACAACGAGCAGCAGCAATGACACCCTGGGGAGGGGCTGTGTAACAGGCACAGCACTGGGACATTCACAGATCACAGCCATCCCAAATGGACACCGATAACCCCCACCCCACAGCGAGGTGGTGGACGGAGAAGGAGGAATGTGTGTGGAAGAAAACAGCTCAGCTACATGTGTGTGTCACCCATCTGCCAAACTCCCCTGAGCCCTGGGTGAATGCGACTCCAGCACCCTGTCGTGCACTGGTGCTCCCTGCGGTGCCTCTTCCAGCACCCCCCATCCACACAGACCAACACAGAGCCTCTGGGAGACAGACACATCCATCCTGCCTTAAGCACAGCTCGTTTTGACTGGTCCTCTACAACTCACACCCAGCACCAGGGACTTTGCAGCCCTGCCCAATGCTGCGCAACCAGACGAGATGATGTTTGGTGCACACAGCGTTGTTTAGAACCCTTTGTGTCTGCGTGACACCATCAGCTCTGTTTAATTACGTGTGACACAGGATCTGCCAGGCTTTCTGCACGAGTTAGCAGGCACAAAAGCGCTGCTTTACAAGGAGGTTTTAGAGAGGACCCAGCTGCAGGGTCACAGCCTCTACCTGACTGGTTGTTCCTCATGCGGATGGCTTTGGCTTTGGCCAGCTCCAGGGCCGTGACCCAGCGTTGCCTCTCCACTTCCGAGTTGGCCTTTAAGTGGTAGGTCCTGCCCCCGTTGGAAAGCACAATGTTACAGGAGTCCTCCGTGTCGATGTGAGCCGTGGACAGGTTGATGGTCCCGCGACACGTGTGGGCCATTTCTGCCTGCGTCCTGCAGAGGAACAGAGGGAAAAGGAAGCGTCAGCCCCCCCTGCACCCAGCCTGTCCCCAGAGCACCCGGCCACACCACAGAGACCCATGGACATGACCCCAGCAGGAGGTAAGGACAGCAAAGCCATCACAGTCAGAGAGGCTTCTGCAGCAGAAGAAAGGGGATGGGCTGAGGCACCTTGAATCCCGTGTTCAGCTCTGGGCCCCTCACTACAACAGAGACATTGAGGTGCTGGAGCAGGGTCCGAGAAGGGCAGCGGAGCTGGTGTGCTAAGATCCTGCATGCAAAGATCGCCATGTGAAAGGCAAATGGAAGCAACACAAGTCCTGAATCAGTTGTTAATTCAAACCCCTTTAATACTGCCAGAATGCACAGTCACAGACTTGTCCAGCCTGGAGAAGAGAAGGCTCCTTAAGGGGAGACCTCAGAGAAGCTCCAGTGCCTAAAGGGGCTGCAGGAAACCTGGAGAGGGGCTTGGGACAAGGGCCTGGTGGGACCATAGGTTAAGTTCAAACCCAGTGCACAGCCCGGTTACATTTGCGTGCGGGAGGGGAGTGAACTGGCATCAAAGGAAATCAAGCTCCGATTCTCACTTCCAAAGTCACCCTCTTTGTGATGCAGCACACACTGATGTGTTCCCAGGAGGAATTACTTCCCCCTTCAGAGAACTGCTGAAATGATTTTCTCCTCTACACAGAACAGAGGTCTCCAAGGTGACTTCCCTCAATCAGCTCCAGTCACATTCCCAGCCCTGCTCTCCCACCCAGAGCACCATTTCAGGCCAGGTTTTTGTTCTGCAAGCTCCATTCCCATGCCAGTCTGCACAGAAACCAATCCCTACCCATCAGCACCCCGACACGAGGCAGGCACCTGACCCAGCCCTGAGCCAGCAACCAGCGACTGCTCTGTGTGCATGGGGAGAGGCAGGAGGCACGGGTGCCCTTGAGGAGCGCCGCTGCTGGGGTGGATCTGCTCGGCACCACCAGCAGCTCAGCTCCTGTGTAACACAGCCCAGGCACATCTCCTGACCCTGCGCTTCCGGCAATAAGCCCAGCGCTGCACGTACGGGAGAGGACCTGGGCGGGCTGCAACGGAGCCAGAGGGAGGTTAAACCTGGGCTCAGGGCACAGAGGTGGAGGCGGAGGAATACCTGGGATTTTTTTGCTGTTCCCTCGCAAAGCTCATCGTGGAACCATCCCAGCCTGGTTTGTGGTGGAAGGGACCTGAAAGCTCCTCCAGCTCCAACCCCTGCCACGGGCAGGGACACCTTCCACTAGAGCAGCTTGCCCCAAGCCCCTGTGTCCAACCTGGCCTTGAACACTGCCAGGGATGGGGCAGCCACAGCTTCTCTGGGCACCCTGTGCCAGCGCCTCAGCACCCTCACAGGGAAGAGCTTCTGCCTAAGAGCTCAGCTCAGTCTCCCCTATTTCAGTTTAAACCCATCACTCCTTGTCCTACCGCCACAGCCCCTATTTTGGTAAGGACAAAGTGCCTGCAGATGTCCATGGCCTGAGCTCACCAGGAGAGGCAGATCCCACAGCAGCAGCCCAAGACCTGAGCACAAGACCTGACAGATTTGTTCTGTTTGGCTACAGTCCCAGGTCAGTGAGACGTGTCCCCAGCACGCTCTGCCCTTCATCCTATCACTACACAGATCAACCCTACCCGGGCTGGACGAGGTTCTGGGTGACCTGATCTAGTTGAAGATGTCCCTGCCCATGGCAGGGGGTTGGACAAAATGAGCTCTGAAGGCCCCTTCCAACCCAAACCATTCCATGATTCTGTGATGGATTTGCCTTTAGAGATCTATAACGAGAGCTGTGCAGGGGGAGGATGAAGAGGACCGCCTCGCAGGGAGCGCTTGCCAACGGCACAGTGAGAGATGCCCTGCATCTCCTGGAACACAGGATAAAGGTTACCTGTGGGTGTTAGAAAGCAGGAGGAGGAAAGAACATCCAGCAAGGGGGAAGCCAATGACCTGGGTGAACAAAACCCCTTCCCCAGAGCCCAGCAGCGAGATGCTCAGAGCCCCAGGGCAGCTCCATGCGAGTCCTGAGATACCAGCTAGGGCAGAGGCTCTGCTGGGAACGTGGCTTGGACTCAGTGGCCATCAACTGCCCAGCATGGATTATTCCCCAAATCCCTCCTGGGGCAGGAATGGGGCTTCCCTGTGAGGGTGCTGAGCAGGTTGAGGGACTGGTAGAGGCGGAAGTTGACGAAGCCCAGGAGCGTGGTGTAGAACTCGGTGAAGGTGGCCATCACCCGGTAATCCACGTCCGTGGGGTGCTGCGGGCACAGCGAGGGTGAGGACACGGGGACAGACTCCAGGGATACAGAACTAATGCTGCCTGGGCAGGACATGGGCTGGCCAAGGAGATGCTGCAGGCTGAGCTGGAGGGGTGAACCTCAGCAGGGGCCAGACAAAAAACTGGGAAGCCTCAACCCAACTGTGCCAAACCCAGGGGTGAAATGAGAGGTTCCTGCCTGGCAAGGGGGAATGGTTCTAAACTGACAGAGGGGAGATGGAGATGAGCTCTGAGGCAGAAGCTCTTCCCTGTGAGGGTGCTGAGGCGCTGGCACAGGGTGCCCAGAGAAGCTGTGGCTGCCCCATCCCTGGCAGTGTTCAAGGCCAGGTTGGACACAGGGGCTTGGAGCAAGCTGCTCTAGTGGAAGGTGTCCCTGCCCGTGGCAGGGGTTGGAACTGGAAGGTCCCTCCCAACCCAAACCAGGCTGGGATTCTATGAATCACCAGAAAGATTTCTTACTCTAAAAGCATCAATGCATGTTGTGATGCCAGCAGGTCCCTATTTCAGCAGCCAAATCTCCTCTGGCAGCATGCAGGGATCCCAATTCCTGCAGACACCGATCAGAGGATGCTGCTCTGAACACAGCTGAAAAGCTGCTCCAGCTGCTTTCATACCACAAACCTAAACATACAGAACTTGACAAGGCAGCTCCTCAGCATCAGGTACTTAAAAAGGCTTTTGCTATAAAACTCCTAGAGTCTTAATTTTAGCAACTCCTACTCTACAGCCTGACAGATGAGCCACACAGCACAGTGCAATCAGAGAACAGCAAGTCACCATGTAAAGCCCTGCTTTCCAGTTCTGAGGCTGCTCAGGCCGCCAGCGCTATGCAAAAGATGCTCCAAGACATCTTTCTATATATAAAACCCTGAAACTCCTTTGTAAGAGCTCTGAAGACAGACTGATAAACAGAGCCAAGAGAAGGGGGGGGGGGGGAGGGGAATACAGAATAAGCTGGTTTTCATCTCTCAGCTCCACAGCTTTGCTTTCAGCTATATCACAACAGCCCAACATTTACCTGCAGATGCTGGCACGACCCTCACAGGGATATTTTAATTACAGCTGTGTGGCTCTGTGGGAAGTTAACAGGACACAGCAAGAAATGGAGAGCTCCAGAGCTCACACCCTGCCCCAAACCACCGCTCACATACAGCAAGGAAGCATGATGGATGCTCCTCGGGTTTATCTGCTAAGATGGACCTGCATGAGTGAGTGCAGAGAAGGCCACGGAGCTGCTGCAAGGGCTGGAGCAGCTCTGCTCTGGAGCCAGGCTGAGAGAGCTGGGCTGGGTCAGCCTGGAGAAGAGAAGGCTCCTGAAGGGGAGACCTGAGAGCAGCTCCAGTGCCTACACCTTCAATGCTAAATCCCCATCTTGTCACTCCCCCAGCCACTTGCTCTCCAGTGAAGAGGTCACTGCAGGGCTCAAACCTGTGTCCATGCCCACCTCCCCTGACAGCCTTGGTGACCACAGGGTGAGCAGCACTCAAGGCCTCACAGGTTCTATTCCTGCACATCCTTCACCCAGGGGTTTTGCTCACCGTGGCTGCCCCACAAAACCACATTTGGGCACGTCCATGAGGCTGCACCTGAACCTCCCAGCCTCTGACCACACACTTTGGGGAATTCACCCTGGTGAGAGCGGGGAGGCTGGAGCCAGCACGTTCCCAAGCAGCCACCCGAGCATCCTTCCCTTGGGAGAGCAGCGCCGAGTGTTTGAACAGGAATGTGCTGTGACTGCAGCCCTGGCAGCAGGCACCGCCAGACACACGAGGCTTCTCCAGGCTGTCCCTCAACTGCCTGCTCCCTGTCTGCCAGCCAGGAACCATTCCAGTTTAAATGGCATTCCCAGGGAACCCTGCTGCTGCTGCCGTGCAGCCTCGCGGGGGTTTCCATCCCCTCAGTGCTCTCTTGAGCTGTCACAGCTCACACCACGCAGCTGATGCTTTACAAAGCTTCCTGCCCACGTCTGGGTTTAGAGCGTAGGTGAGGAACAGCCTCCCCAGCATCACCAGCACCACCACAACAGCCGGTTCCTGCAGCTCATGTGCTTCGGGTGGGTAGATCAACACAGCCCAGGGACAGCCCCTGTGTTCAACCTGAACACTGCCAGGGATGGGGCAGCCACAGCTTCTCTGGGCACCCTGTGCCAGCGCCTCGGCACCCTCACAGGGAAGAGCTTCTGCCTGTGGTATGAAGCTGGACACAAATCCCAGATCCATTGCTGGAGCTGGCAAACAGACCTTGAGGAGTTTTTGGCTGTCCTGTGTCAACAGAATTATGGACCTAGGCTTCTGCAGGGCTGCAGATCACACCCAAACCCCAACCCCAGCACAGCCAGAAGGAAATGCTGCACCATTCCAGCACAAACCCAGCACCGCAGGGCACACCCCCCGGCACACCAGGGGATCTGGGGAGGGTGAGGCTGATGAACACATTGGCCTGGAGCTGCCGGTGCACCTCTGGTGTCAAAGCAGCTCAAGGACCCCAACCACACCTCAGAGCCCAAGAACTGAAGGGCGCTGCAGCAAGACAACTGTGCCAGCCACCCCCAACACCCCCCTCCTGCTGCCCTTGCTGCAGTCCCAATCCAGGCAGCCCAGCATTCCCTTAGGCTGAGCACTCACCCACCACCAGGTGAACACCACTGGCGGCTGCATCAGTTCTCTCAGGGAGACAATGAGGACAAGTGTTTCCATCCTGATGTATCCAGAAGAGAGCACGGCAAGAGACACGCGCAGGGCAGCGCAAGGGCCTCAAAGCAGCACAGCCAGGAGGCACGGCCCCAGTTGGAGCCCTGGTCCTGCAGCTGCTCCAGCTTCCCAACAGCACATCCCATGGGGAAAGGGAAGTCCCCACACTGGCAGCTCGGGAGCAGCGGAGCACATCCCAGCCAGGAGCCCAGGGGGTTCCTCTGCAGAGGGATGTGGAAGAGCATCACCCTGCAAAGCACAGTGGTCCAAGACCCTACATCACACTAGAAAGAAATCCTTTACAATGAGGGTGAGCCATGAGGCACTGGCACTGGTTTCCCAGAGGTGATGGATGCTCCATCCCTAGAGACTTTCCAGGCCAGGCTGGATGTGGTTCTCAGAAACCTGCCCAAGTTGAAGATGTCCCTGCTCATTGCAGGGGGTGGGAACTAGATGAGCTTTGAAGGTCTCCTCCAACCCAAACTGTTCTATGGATGTAATGGTGAAATGCAGTGTTGTAACTACAAGAAAAAAAAAACCAAACGCACATCGAGGCTCATTTAAACGTGGGTGGTGCTGTGATCAAGTGGTACATCACAAACAGAGGACACCCAACTATAAACAGCTCAAAGCATCCCCCAGCTGAGCCTCTCACTGCTGCCATTTCTACCAACATCTCAATCCAGACATTTAATCCAGGAACCTGCAGAGCTCCCAAGCCCAGGTTTGTCCAACAGGATATTTCATTCCCATTAACCCTGCACACAACATAAAGGCCATTTTCTAGCAGCCAAAGGGTAGATGTTTGACCCCTCTTACCACCCCATACCTGATTCACTGGGATCTCATCTCTGCTTCCACGTTCTCAGCTATTTGGACACCTGGAAACCAGAACTTCAGCCAAAAAAACACTTAACTCCTGTCCCCTGTGCAAGAGAAGAAATCACAGGATCATAGATCCTGGAACCCCATCCTGGTCTGGTTTGGATGGGACCTTAAAGCTCCTCCAGCTCCAACCCCTGCCACGGGCAGGGACCCCTTCCACTAGAGCAGCTTGCTCCAAGCCCTGTGTCCAACCTGGCCTTGAACACTGCCAGGGATGGGGCAGCCACAGCTTCTCTGGGCACCCTGTGCCAGCACCTCAGCACCCTCACAGGGAAGAGCTTCTGCCTTATCTCCAACCTGACCTTCCCTTGTTTGAACCCATCACCCCTTGTCCTGTCACTGCAGTCCCTGATGAAGAGCCCCTCTCCAGAATCCTTGTAGCCTCCTTCAGATACCGGAAGCTGCTCTGAGGTCTCCTGCAGCTTCTCTTGGGGCTGAACAGCCCCAGTGCTCTCAGCCTGGCTCCATACAGGAGGTGCTTCAGCCCCTGCTCATCCTTGTGGCCTCCTATGGCCTTGCTCCAACAGCTCCATGTCCCTCTTGTGCTGGGCACACCAGCGCTGCACACAGTGCTGCAAGTGGGGTCTCACTGAGAGCAGAGCAGAGGGGCAGGATCCCCTCCCTGAGCTGCTGCTTACACTCTGGTGATGAGCCCAGCACAGGGGAAGAAGCTGGAAGCTTCCCAGTGGACACCTTGCTGCTGCTTCCACCACCCACCTCTCCTAACTGAGAGATTAACACCCATTTTTCCTATTGTATCTTCACAGATTAAGTTGAAACCACCTTATTCATCCCACTTTCCCATCAGACTGGAAAACATCATCTCATGAACTAAGTGAAGGGGCCTGCAGCCACAGAGAAATATTTCTACCAGCTGCAAGACTAGGAAATACCTTCAGAAGAAGCTGCAGAGGCTGCTGCAGGCAGAGGCAGGGCCAGAAATGAAAGACAGGGATGCAAAAATCAGCAGAACTGGGCAAGGCAGGACATGGGGACAGAAGAGGAGATAGCGGCTAGATGTGGAAGAGCAATGCTTTGCAATGCTTTCAGCACCTTTCTCCTTCAAGATGCTGCAGAACAGGCAGCACAGGGGTCATCAGGCTGATCCCCTCTTAACTGAGTATGACAATTTCTCCCAAGGGATTTTGTTCCATTACTAGGAGTCGGGACCGCACAGAAGATGAGGCGGCCACAAGCCCTTGTGGTGCAGGAAAAGCCATTGGTACCCTGGCACCGAGCAGCACGGCTCTTCCCATGGGATGCTGCTCTCTGCTCGCCCTCCACAAGGCACAGGCTGACTGTGGACGATGCACAAGGGTTTCCACAGGGAATTCACAGCCTAACCAGGGATGAGGTGGAGCTCTCCATGCCCCAGCGGTGCCGCAGCACAGGGACAGGTGCCGCGCTCCCCATCTCACCCCAGTGACAAAGGGCTGTTGTGCCACCACCAGCACCCCGGCAGCGGCTCCCTCCCACCACACAGCAGCTTCCAGCGCTGTGCCACCAGGGCTCAGGGTGCTCTGAGCCCCAGCAGCTCCTCCACGCCGAGATCTGGTGCTCCATCCTCACCCTGCGCTGCATACAAGCACATCTGAAACATCCCCTGCAGCGCACGTTACAGACACCCAACTGCACGAGCGCCCCATGGTGTGTCTCCCGTGAGCTGGGTTTTGCACATCCTTTGGTCAGAACAACCGGAGCACGCAGCCAGTGACCTCTGCATTTGCTTTCAGGCATGAGCAATCCCAAACATCACTTTAAAACTGCGTTCCTGTTGAGGCCAAACACTCATGTGCCTGCAGCTGGGGGGTGGAAGCACAGACACCAAACCTCCCCTGGCTCAAGAAGGAAGGGTTTTGATGCTGACTCAGTGCCAGCACACAAATGCCCCGGAGGAAGCGGGCGCGTGGCTCGGGCAGCGAGCAGCGTTCCCTGTCAGCACATCACCAGCTGCTTCAGCTCGCACAAACCACAGGCTCCACGTGACAAAGAGCTCGGATCATGTTGTTTTCCTTCCTCTTTTTGCCTTCACCAAACCTACCACATCACAAAGCAACCCCAAACAAGCATATGGCCAAGTGCTGCACTGAGATTGCTGCAGAAACACCCGATTTAGTGCTATTTAAAGGCTGACTAATCCGACACTGACCACAGTCAGGATGGGCACAGATTAGGAACGCTCAGGTTCCAGGGACAAAGCCAGCAATTCCGGCTACAATCCTCATCCCGCAGCACAGGAACAGCCCCCCCATCCCATCCAGCAGGTTCCCAAGCTGAGTCTGGGATAAGTCCCTAAACACCTCAAGGACCCAGCACTGCACAGCCTCGAACAGCGCTGCACAAGGAAGGATTTAGGGGTGACCTGACTAAACCTCCCCTAGAAACACAGGGATGCACTAAGCAGAGCGATCTGGATTTCACAGTTCTTCCCTGACCGGACCACCTCATACATCTGCATGCTTTGCCAGCAGTGAGTTTTCCATGACTCACTGGTACATGAAGATGCCTCCAACCTCAAAGTGCTGATGCCGGCAAAAAGGGCTTGTGAGATGTTGCATTAAACCTTTACGGCCCAGAGCATCCGGGATGAGCGCAGAGCCTTGTCCTGCACTGCAGTGCTGGGAGGAGCACGTCCTTCTGATAAATAACCTTCCTTCAGCTCCCTTAGAGGTTTGGTTTTCTCTTTGGGAAGCACAGAGAGATACAGCATTGGGCGAGGAGAAGCTCCCCATGACCCACAGCGTGTGCTTGAGCCAGAGAAGCTCCAACCGTGTGCTGGGCTGCACCTCAGCACATGAGCAGCAGCTCAGGGAGGGGATCCTGCCCCTCTGCTGTGCCCTGGGGAGACTCCCCCCTGCAGCCCTGATCCAGCTCTGGGGCAGCACCACAAGAGGGATGTGAAGCTCTTGGAGTGAGTCCAGAGGAGGCCATGGAGCTGCTGCGAGGGCTGGAGCAGCTCTGCTCTGGAGCCAGGCTGAGAGAGCTGGGCTGGGGCAGCCTGGAGAAGAGAAGGCTCCTGAAGGGGAGACCTGAGAGCAGCTCCAGTGCCTGAAGGGGCTGCAGGAAAGCTGGAGAGGGGCTTGGGACAAGGGATGTAGGGACAGGCCAAGGGGAATGGCTTTAACCTGCCAGAGGGGAGACTGAGATGAGCTCTTAGGCAGAAGCTCTTCCCTGTGAGGGTGCTGAGGCACTGGCCCAGGGTGCCCAGAGAAGCTGTGGCTGCCCCATCCCTGGCAGTGTTCAAGGCCAGGTTGGACACAGGGGCTTGGAGCAAGCTGCTCCAGTGGAAGGGGTCCCTGCCCATGGCAGGGGTTGGAGCTGGAGGAGCTTTAAGGTCCCTTCAACCCACACCAGGCTGTGACTCTACAAAAACTCAGCTGCGGTAAGGTGAAAATAAGGCAGCAGCAGAGCAGGGCAGGACAAGGTCTGACAAAGGGACTCCTGTTTGGTCATTTATGAAACAAATGAAAACAAAAGAGTTAAAAACCCAAACCTCAAACCCAGTTACCGAGAGCACCCCCTGCCCCCCCCAGCCGTGCTATCTCCTCTCCCCTCTGCAGAGGCTGGAGGTGGCCCTGGCTGATAAGGGCACGAGCCCTGTTAACAGGGCACCAGCAGAGCTCTGGAGGCCGCTGCCTGGGGCGAGCAGCTTCACGTGCTCCCCAAGGTGACCCAGCTCCTCGCTGAGCCGGCAGGAGCAGCTCTCCATGCTGGGGTGACACCACACACACAGCCCTGCTGCACCACAACGCTGCCCCGTGCATGGGGCTTGGAGCAAGCTGACTCAGCAGAAGCAAGGACACGGGTCCAGCTTTCCCCTCAGCACATCCTGCTTCTGCAAACCTCTTCTTCAGAGTTCAGCTTTGGCAGCTCCCTCCCTCCCTCCCACACCAGAATCAAGTTGCTGGTTAGGGGTATGAAACTGCTACCCCTGTCTGAGCAGAGAAGGGAGCATGAACTTGAGAATGGAAACACTTATGTATGTGCAGAAGGTACCTCCAGGATCTCCATTACCTATGAAGGGATCAATGAGCCTCCAAGGCCATGCTCCTGAGGAGCGCAGAGGTCAGCGATCCAGTGAACAGCATTTGGTTCCATAAGGAAGACTGATGAAGCAGAGGGGAAACTGCAAGCAGGCTATTAAACCATGTCTGCAAAGCGAGTGCATGGGGCAGGGGGACACAGGGTAAGATCTTTCCCATTCCTTACGACACAACCCAAAAAATAAACTTTGGCAGCAGCTTGTCAGCCACTGGAGATGCCAAGAGCTTCCATAACATAGAAACTGGGAGTTAACTGCTTAGTGACCCATGCCTCAGACAGGCAAACTTCTCGGAACAAATACTGCAGGTGCTCAAAGGGCCTTAGGAAACCACTGCTGGACAAACCAAACACATCCCCACTCTGGAGAGACACTCAGCATCCTGCATCCAGCTCTGGGGCAGCAGCACGGGAGGGACGCGGAGCTGTTGGAGCGAGTGCAGAGGAGGCCACAGAGCTGCTGTGAGGGCTGGAGCAGCTCTGCTCTGGAGCCAGGCCGAGAGAGCTGGGCTGGGTCAGCCTGGAGAAGAGAAGGCTCCTGAAGGGGAGACCTGAGAGCAGCTCCAGTGCCTGAAGGGGCTGCAGGAAAGCTAGAGAGGGGCTTGGGACAAGGGATGTAGGGACAGGCCAAGGGGAATGGCTTTAACCTGCCAGAGGGGAGACTGAGATGAGCTCTGAGGCAGAAGCTCTTCCCTGTGAGGGTGCTGAGGCGCTGGCACAGGGTGCCCAGAGAAGCTGTGGCTGCCCCATCCCTGGCAGTGTTCAAGGCCAGGTTGGACACAGGGGCTTGGAGCAAGCTGCTCCAGTGGAAGGGGTCCCTTCCCGTGACAGGGGTTGGAGCTGGAGGAGCTTTAAGGTCCCTTCAGCACAAACCAGGCTGTGACTCCGTGATTCTCTGGTCTTGGCTGTGTCCCCTGCAGGACCGGATGCCCAAAGCCAGACTTTCAGCACAAGTGCTTCAAGGCCTCTTCCTGACCAGTCCCATCTCCATCCCCATCAGCCTACAGGGCTGAACACGGCTCCTCAGCGGTAGCTCAAGGCAATCAGGGTTGAGGCACAGAAACGTTACAAAGATTAGAACAAGATGTTACTGAGGGTTTATGTAGATAGATGCGTATATATGATCAAATTACTTCACACTATCACCCCCATTGTACCATGTCATATGTATTACCAGAAATACAATATCGATCAGATGTAATATTACAATGCATCCTGTAATTTGTCACTGAACTCAAATAGCTGCAAGCGAGCCCGAAGTGACACCATGTGTCTGCATCCACCTGCACCAGGGAAGTGCAGGAGGACAATGGGACCACTCCTGGCACTAGGGACACCCCATTCCCTGAGCCTGCACACGGGAATACCCACATGTAGGTTACTCCAGAAACTCCCCTTGGGGTCTAAGACATACGCGTGCTCTGGGATCAGTGCTCCCGAGAGATGCTGCCTGTGGACACTGAGTGTGGGTCACCAGGACCACAAGAGTTAAATGTGTGGCCAAGAGGGCAGGGAAAGGCAGTGACCTCCACAGGGCCCTGCCGGGATGAGTTTCAGCTTGAAGGCAGTTTCCCAACAGCTCACACCAGACTCTCAGTGCCATTCAGGGGCATGTGGTGCAAGACAACTCCTGCGGCACCAGGAGCTGCTCAGAGCTTGCCAATGCAGAAACATCCCAACTGCTTCAGCACAGCCCAGACCTGCCCCCTGCCCCGCTGGGGACAGTCAGGCACCAGGACCAGCCTCACAGACAGCACTGCACAGGATACCCCCGCACCTGCTCCAGAAACTGCCACCCCATCCCTCTCCTCCATGCAGGCAAAGCTGGCACCACAACAGCATCGCCAGCACTGCAGTCAGACTTGCTGCTGGCCAGTTCTTCATAGGAGAGGAGCAGCTCTGCTCTGGAGCCAGGCTGGGAGAGCTGGGCTGGGGCAGCCTGGGGAAGAGAAGGCTCCTGAAGGGGAGACCTGAGAGCAGCTCCAGTGCCTGAAGGGGCTGCAGGAAAGCTGGAGAGGGGCTTGGGACAAGGGATGTAGGGACAGGCCAAGGGGAATGGCTTGAACCTGCCAGAGGGGAGACTGAGATGAGCTCTGAGGCAGAAGCTCTTCCCTGTGAGGGTGCTGAGGCGCTGGCACAGGGTGCCCAGAGAAGCTGTGGCTGCCCCATCCCTGGCAGTGTTCAAGGCCAGGTTGGACACAGGGGCTTGGAGCAAGCTGCTCTAGTGGAAGGGGTCCCTGCCTGTGGCAGGGGTTGGAGCTGGAGGAGCTGCAAGGTCCCTTCCGACACAAACCAGGCTGGGATTCTGTGATCTCAGCAGCCACTCTGGGGAGCCCAGGCGCAGTGCAGGGGCTGCTGTACACGTGCCATGAAGGCAAAGCAGCTGCTGAACAGCAGAACCAGCCTTAGCCCAAGCAGGCACTTTGCCAGGTCAGACCCCTCTGCTGGGGCTCTGGGGCAGCAGCAGGATTTCACCAGCAGGTCCCACAGCCCCAGCGCAGCTCCAGGCCCTGGTGCTCCATAAAGGGCATTAGAACCCTCTGACCGAGCACCGTGTCCAGCAGTTCCCGTCTCAGGGCAGGAGCAGTCTATTTTTAGAGCTCAGGCTCAGCAGCATCCATTTCCGCAGCAGCCATCGAGCGGCTCCGACAGCTCCAGCCCCGCTGCTGGCGCACAACAAAGGCGATGCTGTTTGTCAGCAGGACAATGTGAGCCGGCCGGGGCAAGCAGGGAGCCCGCAAACACAGGGGCAGCGGCAGCAGCAGCAGCGTGCCAGGGCAGAACACACGGAAGGGGAGCAGGCAAAGCAGGGGGATGCTCGCTGCGGGGCTCTGCAGCTCCAGGTGTGCTCACACACGGCCCAGTGCGGTGTCAGAGGAGGGCAGTTACACCTTTGGAAAGGGGTATTGACCGCACAGCTCAGCAGCACAAGGAACGCTGCCTTCTGAAGCCTGCCCGCAGCCCAAGAGATGGCTTCTGCTGCACAGCTTTAGATTAGAACATATTGAAGACCAAACATCTGTAGAATCATGGAGTTCCAGCCTGGTTTGAGTTGAAGGGACCTTAAAGCTCACCCAGCCCCAACCCCTGCCACGGGCAGGGACACCTTCCACTAGAGCAGCTTGCTCCAAGCCCGTGTCCAACCTGGCCTTGAACATGTACCTTCCAGAGGTGCACTTGTACTGGCTTCCAAGCCTCAGGCTGTCCTTTGCTCAGTCCAGAGCGACATGGAACAGGGGAGTCAACGCCAGACACAGGAACCACCGGTGCTCCTGGCACTGCCAGGGCAAGCCACAGACATGATGTGTTTTTTCATCATCAGTACCCAAACAGTGAAGGTAAACTCACCAAGCTCCAAGCATCCAAAACCAAGGACTGACAGAATGGCCCTTTATCCAGGGCTGGAGGCACCTCAGGAGGCCTCAGAGCCATTCTCCTCCCCAGGAGCAACCAGATGAGGTTGCTCAGGACCCTGTCTAGCCACAGCTTGAATATAGCCAGGACTTTCCTTCACCTCTCCAGCCCCTACCCCAGTTCTCAGCCCCCACTCCCTATTAAAACATGTTTCCTTGTGTCCATGTAGGATTTCCATGCTCTGGTACCAGCCCATTGATTCATCCCGTCACAAGCAGAGCCATGTCCTCTCCACACACTCCCACCATGGGCAGCAATCAAACCTTGTCCTCCTCCTCTCCAGCCTTGTCCAGGGGACCCCACAGCAGACCCACAGCCCAGACGGGCTGAGCAGAGGGCATGCTTCCCTCGACATGCTAACACAGGCAGAGAGACTGCTGTCCCCTGACAGCCCCTTGGTGTCCACACGGACCCACCAAGGGCTCTTCTGCCCTCATGCCAGCTACCCCAGGGCAGGGCTGCATCTGCCACTGCTGACCACCACAAGGATCCATCGCCCTGTTTCTCCTGCCTGCCACAGCCCCTCTGAAACCCAGGGGTGCCTTCTCTCTGCTACATTTGCTGTCATCCACAGCCCGGCTGTGCTGCACTCACCCGTTAATAAACACATTATAAAGCAAATGCCAGGACTAATGCGGTGTCACGTCTCCAAAACAAACCTCAACTGCTCTGTTCAGACACTACACACTAACAACTGTGAAGCCACACACTGGTTATTCCTAACCCATCCTTGGCAGGGTATGGCTACCACAAGCAAGTAGCACCACACCAGCTTCCAAAGGGGGGCCCATGTGCTGTCCCAAGGCCATGAAGGTACCGTAAGCTGACAGCACACCAAGCATGCTCCACACAGGTTACACAGCACGCAGGTCACCTTCTGTACCACCACAAACTGGCTGTTGGGTTGAGCACTCTATTCCCTCCTGCTTATAAAAATGGCACCCAAGAGACATTCATAGCTGGGGTGCCCGACTACCTTCCCAACAGACCCAACCAGCAAGGAAAGGAACAATCCTACTTGGATGAAATAAAGGCACATCTTAGTTTCACCTGAGCACACACTAAAACCTGCAGTGCTCTGTGCTCCATATGCTCTCCTGGGAACACCTCAGAGGGAGCATGGGAGTAATAAAAGTAGATAAACAGAATCCAGCTTCAGTCACAGGAACACACACACTGGGAACAGCAAAGCTGGAGGGTCTCAGTCCTTGAGAAACAAAGGATGGGATTGTGAAGTGCACAGCCCTGACACGTCACCACCAAGCAGCCACCTCCCAGTCTCCAAACAGGACTTCAAACCACAGGCTTCAACACTTCACTAACACTGAACCAGCTGCAGGCTCAGCTGGCACTCGCCTGCTGCTCATCACCTCTAGAGTCACAGAATTCCAGTCTGGTTTGGGTTGGAAGGGACCTTGCAGCTCCTCCAGCTCCAACCCCTGCCACAGGCA
Organism: Pezoporus wallicus; assembly: GCF_028554395.1. Taxonomy (NCBI): domain Eukaryota; kingdom Metazoa; phylum Chordata; class Aves; order Psittaciformes; family Psittacidae; genus Pezoporus; species Pezoporus wallicus. Next base: position 489,836 of record NW_026635187.1, on the reverse strand, counting down.
GGGACACCTTCCACTGGAGCAGCTTGCTCCAAGCCCCTGTGTCCAACCTGGCCTTGAGCACTGCCAGGGATGGGGCAGCCACAGCTTCTCTGGGCACCCTGTGCCAGCGCCTCAGCACCCTCACAGGGAAGAGCTTCTGCCTAAGAGCTCATCTCAGTCTCCCCTCTGGCAGGTTAAAGCCATTCCCCTTGGCCTGTCCCTACATCCCTTGTCCCAAGCCCCTCTCCAGCTTTCCTGCAGCCCCTTTAGGCACTGGAGCTGCTCTCAGGTCTCCCCTTCAGGAGCCTTCTCTTCTCCAGGCTGCCCCAGCCCAGCTCTCTCAGCCTGGCTCCAGAGCAGAGCTGCTCCAAGCCCTCACAGCAGCTCCGTGGCCTCCTCTGCACTCACTCATGCAGGTCCAGAGGAGGCCATGAAGGCGACCAGATGATTTTTAAGCCAAAAAGGTTCTTCTCTAACCATGTCACCTCCCCTCATGCACAATCCATGTGGAGGTAAGGATCATGTCTCTGTCTGACTGGCACAAGCACATCTCCATCACCCATGTCCATTCTGCAGCCCAATACACCCAAACTCACCCCATCCTCCGGGCTGGCACCGGGGTGCTTTTCACACGCTTCCAAGCAGAGCCATCACTCCTGACAGTTGCTGAAGACCTGAAAGAAAAAGTTGGTGGAGCCACCCCTGTGCACTTCACAGGAGGAGTCACATCCAAAGCCCTGCTGGTTCCCAGCACCAGCGAAGGAGTTGCCATGGGTATCCCGTGCTGTGCAAACACTCTAATCCTGGGCCGGGACAAGTGCTGGGCACGAAGCACCGAGTCAGCTGGGAAGAGCCTGACACTGTGCTCTGCAACACAGCCCAGCATCACCCAGCGCTGCAGGGAGCAGCCCTGAGGACACTGAGCCAGGACCTGAGCGTGCGCCCAGCAGCAGGAGGCTCAGTGTCCTCCCAGGCAGCTCTGCTGCAGGCCTGGTACCACACCTGAGAGGCAGGCCAGGGAGAGCAGCAGCTGCTGTTCCTTAGCAGAGCACACAGCCACCGCGCTGCACAGCCATACGGACTGACAGCCTGAGAACAAAGACCTTGTGCACTCAGATCAGCAGCTCAGGGAGGGGATCCTGCCCCTCTGCTGTGCCCTGGGGAGACCCCCCTGCAGCCCTGATCCAGCTCTGGGGCAGCAGCACAAGAGGGACGTGGAGCTGTTGGAGCGAGTGCAGAGGAGGCCATGGGGATGCTGCGAGGGCTGGAGCAGCTCTGCTCTGGAGCCAGGCTGAGAGAGCTGGGCTGGGTCAGCCTGGAGAAGAGAAGGCTCCTGAAGGGGAGACCTGAGAGCAGCTCCAGTCCCTAAAGGGGCTGCAGGGAACCTATGAGGGAGCTTTAAGGTCCCTCACACCGACACCAGTTTGTGACTCTGTGCAAGGCAGGACTGCTGGATGCAGGGCAGACACATGTGATAACTCCTCCCCAACACACACAAGCCAGCCAATGCTCTCACACTGCAAACATTCCATCATTGCGCAGCCCTGTCTGCTCCACGATGACACCTGCAAGCAGCAGCAGCCCCAGCAGTGCTGCAATGTCACACGGGGATGAGAACATCACCTGGTGACAGCAGGAGGCCAGGAAAACAGAGAGCAACACACCACATTGCCAAACAGCTTTGGAGCAAGCCCAGGCTTGCAAAGATGATGCGAGTCGTGCGAGTGCCTGGAATAAGACCAAAGGAGGAGATGTAGAATCAAAGAATGGCTTGGGTTGGAAGGGACCTTAAAGCTCCTCCAGCTCCAACCCCTGCCATGGGCAGGGACCCCTTCCACTAGAGCAGCTTGCTCCAAGCCCCTGTGTCCAACCTGGCCTTGAACACTGCCAGGGATGGGGCAGCCACAGCTTCTCTGGGCACCCTGTGCCAGCACCTCAGCACCCTCACAGGGAAGAGCTTCTGCCTAAGAGCTCAGCTCAAGTCTCCCCTCTGGCAGGTTAAAGCCATTCCCCTTGGCCTGTCACTACAGGCCCTGATGAAGAGCCCGTCTCCAGCATCCTTGTAGTCCCCTTCAGACACTGGAAGCTGCTCTGAGCTCTCCACGCAGCTTCTCTTCTTCAGGCTGAACAGCCTCAATGCTCTCAGCCTGGCTCCATACAGGAGGTGCTGCAGCCCCTGCTCATCCTCGTGGCTTCCTATGGACTTGCTCCAACAGCTCCATGTCCTTATGTTGGGGACACCAGCACTGCACACAGTGCTGCAACGGGGGTCTCACGAGAGTAGAGGGGTAGGATCCCCTCCCTGACCTGCTGCTCATGCTCTGGGGATGCAGCCCAGAATACAGAACATTTCTTGTGCTCTTACCCCATTGCTGCCACTGCCAGTGGCTCATGTCTGCCCCATGGTACCATGCTTTCAGTTTGCATCTCCTGAAGGCTCAGCACTGGCCTGTGTGAGTCAGCAGTCACTGACTGCACAGCAAGCAGCACGTCCAGCTTTATTATCCTCCATCCCTAATCCTGCTGAGCATCCTGCTGCCCTCAGACACTGCCCCATGAATCAGTCATCATTAAACACGCTTTTCACCCTAAACCAAACCAAGGCTGATACCAAGTGTAGCAGGATCCCTGCCAAGGTGCCACAGGAATGACTGCAAGCATTGAACAGCATCATGAAGACGACCTGAAGGGAAATTTAACACCTGCAGTGAGGTCACGTTTTGGAGCACTATCCCATTTAGGGGACAAACCTCCAGGCTGTTGCAGCAGGACGAGCTCCTACCCTCTGACAGCAGCCTGGGGCTGCCACCATCTCAGGGTGATGACAGAGTTGCTGGCCACGAGCAGCAGATCTACACGAAGCAAAGGGTTCTATCACCACACACTGAAGTTACCTCAAATCACCCAAGCACATTCCAATGCAATTCATGAAAAGCACAGAACAATACAGGAAACTCAACATTCTGACTTGCTGCAAAACAGGAATCAACCTACAGGTGATGGAAGCACAGGTTGTTAAGGAGCAATGAACTCTGCACATAGTGCTGGCTGGAAACTCCTCTTGAGAAGGAGCTCGGGTATGTTAAAGGGTTACTGCAAGGGAAAACCCAGCAGGTTTCTCACATTACTTCTGACAAGAAGGCTCAGCTCCTTCACCAGTGATTCACTGTGGCACCAGAGCGACAAGCACAAACTGAAACCTGTAACTGAAGCAAGCAGGGTCAGAGCTGAATTCCTATTACCCTGGCAAGGAACAGGCGTAGGAGCTACAGCCGCAGGGAAGCGATGCCATCACCTCGGTGTGCCAGGGCCAGCCATGCCAATGGACACAGCCCCAGGCTGATGGCAGTGTCTGGGGGGAGCAGCAGCCACCCCACGCAGCCCTGGGCTGCGACAGGCAGAGCTGACACAGCACCAGCACACAGGGAGCAGCACGGGACCAGAGCACTGACCTTCCCCTGCCCCTGCAGTGGACGGGACAAAGGCTGCAGCAAAGGTGGAACCACACGACAGGTTCTCCAGCAACTAAAGCTGGAGCAATTGAGCCCAGAAGGGTGAGAGGCACCTTCCTCTCCATAAACAGCCCAGCAGCTGAGCCCACAAACATGCTTCAGGAGCTACAGCTGCAGTGTGACAGTTCACAGTGCAGATCACCTTGAGACAGCAAGACAGGCTGGGGTCACAGTGCACTGAGCCACAGGCATTGCCCCGCTCAAAGCTTCAGCTCTGCGCAGGACAAACCAGTTGCTTTGCTACAGTTCCACCAAATGAAGCATTTGGGTCAGTACATTTAAGATTGTATGGGTGGAAATAAAGCATCAAGACAGTTGACAGCTCTTGTGCTGCTGGGATGTGCCAGTCGTGGCTGGAGCTGAGCAAGTGCCGCGTCCCCAGTGACAGAGAGGAGGCTCCTCAGGAACAGGCAAAGGATGGACAAGAATGGACAGCAAAGTGCCATGGGGATAAAGTGAGCATCAGGAGAAAAGGGGGTGAGACGGAACAGAGATTGTTTAAAACAAGGAGCTCAAAGTCACCATGCAGCTATGGGGCTGTCCTCAAAACCTGCGTGCTCCAGCACCCCAAGGATGGCCAACAGAGAAGGACAGGACATCCTTCCAGTACTTAAAGGGGCTGCAGGAAAGCTGGAGAGGGGCTTTGGACAAGGGCTTGTAGGGACAGGCCAAGGGGAATGGCTTTAACCTGCCAGAGGGGAGACCGAGATGAGCTCTTAGGCAGAAGCTCTTCCCCATGAGGGTGCTGAGGCACCAGCACTGGGATTCACATACTCAGCTGCTCCTACGCCTGCGGAGGGACCAGCTATTACAGAAATCATTCTAGGAAAACCTCTCTCCTCATTTTATAATGTACAAACTAAATAGAAGGAAACATTTTACCCCCGAGGGTTGTCCAGCACTAAACAGGGGCCCCCAGAGGCTGCATAGCCTCATACCTCAAAGGCATTCAAACCTCAGCAGCCTGGCTGGGGGGCCCTGGGTCAGAGGCTCTCAGAGGTCTCTTCTGGACAACCTCCACTCCTCCACATCTCCAGTACCGGCAGCAGCTTCCAAGCTCCTTCCTGACCCCATCACCTCAGCTTTCAGCTGGAGTCTCAGGGCAAGCAGCAAGAAAAGCCCCACTGTGTCGTACTCGACCTTACAGCGCTCACCAAGGGTTAACCCAATGCCACTGAAGAATGCTGCTCCGGGGAACACCGAGCACTCATCCCGGGATGCGCGCTGCCCATGCCCTGCACCAGCCCAGCAGAACCCAGACAAGGCAGCTAAAGCATTCCCCTGCTGAGGGCTCTTCAGACACCAATCCCTGGGTAAGGGGCTGAGGACCAAAGCCACAGGGAGCACAACACGAAACTCAAGCTTTGAAATCTGAGAAAGCTGCTTGGAGAAGACAATGCTCACCTGGAGCATCGATCACAAGAGCCAATGTCAATCTGTGATGAATTAATACCTCAAGATCCTCTCTAATCTCCTTGAGAACACTTATCTGTTCAAGGTGATTAGATTCTCCTGGACAGGCTAATTACAGCTAATGATAACTCTGGGAGTGGCAGCCTGCCAGAGCAGCTCAGAAAGAGTTTGGATCCTGAGCAAGTCAAGTAGAGCAGTTGTGCCCTGTGAAACTGCCTCCCTGCACAGGCATCACCTCGGGCATCACCTCTGCCCTGCAGGTTTCCAAGTCAGCCACAACCCTTGGTCAAAAACCAGCCTAAGAGGGACAATCAAGGGCACTGCAATGGTCCCAGTGCTGGGACTGAACTCCTGCCGCTTAGCTTTGCTGACTGGGTGGGTCTGCTCAGCATGAGCAGTGCCCCGAGCATGGGGAAGCTGAAGTTCACTCCCAAAACTTAACCTCAACCTGTGCTTATGGGAACAAAGGCCTTGAGACCAGAGCAGGTTGGAAGAGGAAGGAGTTGCATCTCTTAGCAAGGAGCTACAACCTGACAGATGAGGACATTTACAGCCAGCCTGGAGTCAAGGAAAGAACCCAGGGATGGACGTGGAGACCCCAAACCAAATTTCACTGCTGGACCAAGAGGCACAGGAACAGTGTGTGGTGGTTGGGTGCAGAACATCAGGGTATTAAACCCCAGTGATCTCCTTGTCCTGAGTCCATCCCCAGAGGCCCCCGGCTCCAGCTCCTCCCATCCCTGTTCCACTCCAGTATTTACTTCAGAATTGAATGTCCAAGACCCTGCTGGGGAAAACCCAGGGAGGAGAATTCTCCTTCCCACAACTCCCTTGCTGTGTGACTCCTGGAGCTCCTCAAGCCACGTGCATCACTCCAGAGCAGGGTATTGCAGGGGGAAACTGCAAGAATTACTCAGCTGTTATCACTCTGCACAGCTTCAGAGCAGGGAATACGAAGTGAAAGCACATGACCTGCAGGGAAGCTTCAGTGGGAGTTGATGTCTTCATAGATTTACAAAGATACAGGAGGCTTTATACCATGGAATCACAGAATCCCACAATGGTTTGGGTTGAAGGGGCCTTAAAGCTCCTCCAGCTCCAATCCCTGCCACGGGCAGGGACACCTTCCACTAGAGCAGCTTGCTCCAAGCCCCTGTGTCCAACCTGGCCTTGAACACTGCCAGGGATGGGGCAGCCACGGCTTCTCTGGGCACCCTGTGCCAGCGCCTCAGCACCCTCACAGGGAAGAGCTTCTGCCTCAGAGCTCAGCTCAGTCTCCCCTCTGGCAGGTTAAAGCCATTCCCCTTGGCCTGTCCCTACATCCCTTGTCCCAAGCCCCTCTCCAGCTTTCCTGCAGCCCCTTCAGGCACTGGAGCTGCTCTCAGGTCTCCCCTTCAGGAGCCTTCTCTTCTCCAGGCTGCCCCAGCCCAGCTCTCTCAGCCTGGCTCCAGAGCAGAGCTGCTCCAGCCCTTGCAGCAGCTCCATGGCCTCCTCTGCACTCGCTCCAACAGCTCCACGTCCCTCTTGTGCTGCTGCCCCAGAGCTGGCTCAGGGCTGCAAGGGGTCTTCTCCCCAGAGCCCAGCAGAGGGGCAGGATCCCCTCCATGTCCTGCTGCTCACACTCGTTTGGAAAAATACACTCCATTTGCAAAGAAACACTTCAATTGGAAGCTTTAATTCTGCAGAACTTCCCTGTGAAACCAAGCAGGCAGCAAAGAGGCATCACATGAGGCTGCGAGAGCCCCAGTGAGCAGCTCCTGCTGCCCACACACACCAAAGGGAGCTCCTGATGGGCTGAGCTCAACTCGCTCAACAAACAAACCCACCAGGGATCTCCACCAGGCAACGTGCTGGGCTGCTCCCCCAAGCAAAGCTCAACAGTGAGCACTCAAACAAAACCCACAGCTTCATCTGCAACTACAGCAACACGCACCAGGAGCCACTCGGGCAGCACGGCACAGCTTATGCAATGAAGATGATTTCAGCACATGAGCAAAGGGAGGTTTCTATCAGCTAGTCCCGAACAGCCAACAGAGGAACCAGCCGGGGTGTCTGCCAGGGCAACCACCTCCCAAACTCAAGCTGTTAGAGAGGTGTCAAAAGCCAGGGAGGCACAGCGAGGGCAGCACTGAACCTGCAAAGCCTTTAGCAGCACAGGCAGAAGAAGGGACCCCTGGCGCACACCTTCTGAGCTGGGCTGAGCCCAAAGACCCAGCAGAAGGGACAACAGAGCAGCAAGAGACCTTTCCAGAGTCATTCCTTGAACTCTCTGCACTCAAGTCAAACAAGCAGCAGTCTCCATGGCCGCTCACATGCAAGAGAACACATTGGAAGAGCTCCAGCCCAATACCTGGAGCTATCTTGCTCCTGTCATTAGCCGGAAGGTGTAATTACAACACAGAGCAGTGTGAGCTGGCATGGGCGGGCACGGCCACCAGTGAAGAGCAGTGGTTTTGAAGAGCATCACAGAGGCTTTATTCCATCCATGAGAAACTTTCACCGCGTGCTGTATCTCCGTGCTCCCGACTCACAGCCACATTCACTCAGCTCTCATGGAGCCAGGGCTGAGAAGGCAGCACAGACACCTCCAGCACTGCTCTCCCCCAGCAGCTGCTGAAGGCTCCACGATGCAGAGCAGCTCCAACCCCTTCACATGCTGCTCACAATCATTTCCTTGGGTGTTTGTGTTTGTTGTTTCAGCCTAAAACAGATCAAATGGTCCTAAAATAAACCCGGTCGTTCCGATCTAAAATAATTGGGGGGGAAAGCCACTTGTTTGCTCATGGCTGACTTGGCAGCAACACAGAACAAGAAATACTCTGACACGGGCTCAAGTGGAGCATTAGAACTTCCCCAACCCTCCCAAGACAGTGCTGCTGGTGCATACCTGGACTAGTTCGAGAGCATAAGCATACCAGAAGGGATTAGAAGGGAATTAGCCAAACTGCTCCGAGGGAACCACATTCTCAGGTGCATTACAGGGCGTTCTTGTTGGGCTGGAGCTTGGGGGGTGGGATTTAAACAAGTCCAAGTAGAAAAACACACCACTGACCTCCTGCCCACAGCCTGCGTGCAGGACACCGGTCCCAGGTGTCCCTTTAGAGCTGCAGGGGTTTACATTAACACCTGACAACAAGCTCCAGGATCTGCTTCAGGCTGGAGCACAGAGGGGAGCAGAAGATTAACTCTGTGCCCGGAGGATAAACAGCTTCTTACAGAGCTGAACTTGCTCAGGGGGTTCGGTCCTTTAGAGGCGCATTATTTTATAAAGCTGTGACCATCACTAACACCCTTGCTCTGGAACAGAGCCGACACACACTCCACAACACCGAAGGTGACAGAGCACTTCTGCTCCAAGTGACACGAATAAACGGGATCCTGCCAACACGGTAACACCCCCCAACCCCTACAACACCAACACGTTTACGTTTGGCCGGCTGAGCGCAGACAGGCAAGGAAAAGCACTAAGACAACACCGCTTTGGATCAGCCCTCACAGCCCCGGTCCCTGTGGCACCACCCCCCCACAGCCTGTCCCAAACCCATCCCCTGCAGCAGCGGGGGGAAGCGGGGCATGACCTGGGAGTCACCACGAAGCGCTGGAACCTCCCTCCTGGCCCCAACCCCAGCGCCACGGCCCCTTCCCGCGGGACACGGCCACGGGGATGGTCCAGCCCCGGCGGAAGGAACCGCAGGGGACAAACACAGAGCAGCGCCGGCGGTGCCGGTGCTGGCGCCGGTGGCTCCGGCCGCGGAAGGCGGGGGGGGGGGGGGAGGACAGGACCGGGACCGCAGCCGCTGCAGCAGCGGGAGGCGGAGGGACGGGGCTGAGCGGGGCGGCCCATGCCGGGGGAGCGGAACGAGCAACCCGGGCGGAAAGGCTTCGATCACAGCAGAGGCGAGGCACGACCCGGACCCGCACCCCCAAGGGGTTCACCCCGCACAGGCCGCGCCAGGCCCCGCTCCGGCCCGCGGTACCTGTAGTAGCTGAGCAGCCCGTTGCTGAGCACGAACCAGCGGCGCTGGTAGCCCTTCAGGTAGTTGGTCCACTTGAAGAGCCAGCCCTTGTAGGTGTCGGAGCCCGGCGCGGCGGGCGGGCCCGGCTCGGCGCTCATGGCCGGCAGGTCCCGGCGGGCCAGGCAGGGCACGGCGCTGAGCAGCGAGACCAGCCCGCGGGTGCCGCTGCCGCACGGCGCCGCCGCCTTCCCCATAGACCCGCCGCGCTCCGCCAGGGGGCGGTGCCGCCGGCACGTGACGCGTTGGGGGGGGGAGGAATGGCGGCGCGGGCGCCCCCTGGCGGCGGGGCGGGAAAAGACCCCGTCGCCATTTCATGAAGCGCGCCCGGGCACAGTGGGGGGACGGGGACCCGGACCCGCAGCCCCTAACGGAGCCCCCCAGCCAGCCCTGGCTGTGCCCTTGCCCCAACACCTCTCTAATACTGATGCGCGGATTGACTCCACAACTCCTTAAAGTTGTAAAACAGGTATGCTTTTATGCAGCGCTGAGACGCACGGGGACAATTCCTCAAAGTATGCGTGCCTCAGCCTTGTTTCCCTCTGCACTTATTCTCTAAAGTTATATATATTCATAAGGTTGCACAATACGCCTATACATATTCATGTCCTATCCCCTCTTCGTATTATAATGAGCCAGAAGGTCCTCTGCGCCTGCGCATCGCCCCCTCTGGTCATGGGCAGGGGTCTCAAGATGAAGTAACTGAGTCTTCCTCCTCTGGGTAGGGGTCTTCAAGATGAAGTAAATGAGTCTTCCTCTTCTTGCACTTTTCACCTTTTTTAGTCTTTACGTGTGGCCTTAGAGTTTGGTCAGTGTCCCAGCCGTAAATCCTCTGCTTCTCCCCTTTATCAGTAGATTCAGGTGTCTGCTTATCAACAGGACCGGAGGTCTCTGTTCTGCTTAGCAGGCATTTACAACAGATAGTCCTTTTGTTTAAACAAATTCCTCTAACCCCCTTGTATAACCCCCCTGTACTACCCCCCTGTACATTGTCAACCCTCTGTATCAATACCACATTAAACCCCCTGGTAAAGCTGCTTGAGGCTTCAGTTCGCGTTGTGGTAAAAGCACCTCAGCCCCTCTGCTGCAGGGGGAGCGGAGGCAGAGGGCAGGCAAGGAGCGGGGCCCGGCAGCTCCGGCGGCACTGCCCTGTGCTGGGCAGGGAGCTGCCAGGAAGGGCCCTGGAACCAGGAGTGCAGAAACACCTGGAGCCGGCTGCTGAAATACCGAGGGGAGCGGAGGAGCCTGGGGTAAGGCCGGGGAGCCCAGCTTCCCCAGGGAGGGCGGGCACAGGACACAGCGCTGCATGCACCCTGCCCGGTTCAGAGGAGTGCAGAGCTCTGCGCCGTGAACCATAGAATAGTCAGGGTTGGAAAGGACCTTGAGATCATCCAGTTCCAACCCCCCTGCCATGGGCAGGGACACCTCACACTAAACCAGGGCACCCAAGGCTCTGTCCAACCTGGCCTTGGACACTGCCAGGGATGGAGCATTCACAACCTCCCTGGGCAACCCATTCCAGTGCCTCACCACCCTCACAGTAAAGAAATTCTTCCTTACATCCAATCTAAATTTCCCCTGTTTCAGTTTTAACCCATTACCCCTTGTCCTGTCACTACAGTCCCTAATGAAGAGTCCCTCCCCAGCATCCCTATAGGCCCCCTTCAGATACTGGAAGCTGCTCTGAGGTCTCCACGCAGCCTTCTCTTCTCCAGGCTGAACAGCCCCAACTTTCTCAGCCTATTTTCATACAGGAGGTGCTCCAACCCCTGATCATCCTCGTGGCCTCCTCCGGACTTGTTCCAACAGTTCCATGTCCTTTTTATGTTGAGGACACCAGAACTGCACACAATGCTCCAGGTGAGGTCTCACAAGAGCAGAGGGGCAGGATCACCTCCTTCGACCTGCTGGTCACGCTCCTTTCGGTGCAGCCCAGGATACGGTTGCTTTCTGGGCTGTGAGCGCACAGAAGCTGGCTCATGTTCATTTTCTCATTGACCAGCACCCCCAAGTGAAGGTGCTGCAGAGATGGGAGAGGAAGGGAGCGAAAGCACTGGAGCCATGCCCTGCAGGAGGGACAGGCTGCAGTGTGCTTGGGGCATCCCCTGCTGCAGAGCAGGGATCTGCACCCAATGGGCACCGTCTGCTGCCCGGCTGAGGGACAGGCTTAGACTGGCAGCAGGACACGAGCTGGGCTGTGCCACATCCCTCCTTGGGCTGCCCCTAACTGCAAACTGCCTGGTCAGCACTTGTGCCACTTGTGCCCCTGCTGAGCCACGTCCTGCAGCATCCTCCTGCACAAAGGGACACGGCCTTTCAGAGCCACACAGCAGAAACCCTGGCAGGTGAAGGGACTCATCCTGCCCCCAGGAACGACTTCATTGCCACCTTCAGTAAGAACACAAGCAAGGAGAGACTGAAGCGAAGGCGACAAGGCAGGAACCTGCCCTCCTGGCCCAGTGCCTCCATCAGGAGACATCCTCCTCCCTGCAGAGGCAGCAAAGCCAGACCTCGAGTGGTAAGACCTGTCTTCATGCCACTGCTCCAACATGCTCCAGCTATGAGGGGCAGCCCCAGCCCTAGAGCCCGCAATGCACCTGCTCTCTCAAATCTATTGCTTTGCCTGGAGGCGCTCAGTCCCAGCAGAGCCAGCAGCTTTGCCAGGAGGAAGGAGAACAGATTTTGTGCTTTATTTCTTGCCCTTCTTGCCCTTCTTGCCCTTGCCTTTCTTCTTTTTTGGCCTGTAGAGGCGCCGGACCAAGTAGCCTTTCCAGAGGGCCTGGATGCGGGCAGCAGCGCGGTTCTTGGTGTTCAGCTCCTTCAAAGCCTCCTCCTCCTTCTCCCGAAGCATCTTGCGTTCCTCCTCGATCTGGGTGTACTCCTGGAGAAGCAGAGCGTGTTTCTCTGTCAGCAGGGACAGCTGGGCCTTCTCCTCGGCATAGGCAGCATCAACCTCCTCGTACTCAGCCTAGCAAGAGAGCACATACAACGTACAGCAACTGTGAGAGCCTTCAGCAGCTCCTCCCTGTACATCCCTAGGTAAGGGCTCCTAAACCCATCCCAAAAGCAAGCAGAGCCACAACTGGGAGCGGAGCTGAATCCTTCCAAAGGGACTCAAAAAGTGCCCAGTACCCAGGGAACTCCCTGAGACACCAGGTCCTCATGGTACTGTCATCATTCTCCGTGTTGCATCCACCCTCAGCTGGGACGAGCAGGTCAGAGCCCCTCCTGCAGATGCTCTGCACAGAGCCATGTATCACTGTGGGTAAGGCTGAGCCTGAGCTACCAGCTCTGCTGGGAAGGTGTTTAGATGAGCGGCTCATCTGCTCTTCATCGCTGAGAGCATGTGAAAAGCCAGGCCACGGCAGCCTGGGAAAGGCAGTTTCCATGGTGGCACTGCCCTCCCAAGCTCAGCAGCAGTTTATGCCTTTCTTAATGGTCTTGAGGAAGCCACAGGGAGAAGGAAGATCAGGGGAACCAACTGAGTGGATGTGTGGTGCCTTAGTGAGTTCTGCCTCTAACATGCTGTGACATGGTGCCACCCAGCAGGAAACAACCCCAGTGTTAAACCCCTGCCAAGAGGGACCATCTCCTACAATTAGCAGCCAGCTTTTAGGCCCCTCCCCACATTTGGCTTTGTCAGTAATCCAGCAGCTTTTCTCCATCTCCAAAAAGAAGGTGAGAACAGGAAAACAAGCAGGGCCTTCTCAGAGGTGAGGTTGGAGGTGCTGAGTGCCCCTTAGCCTGCTGTGGTTCAGCTGGAACCAGTGGTATGCAGCCTGTTCGGTGTCTCAGCACATTTCCCTGGGGTGCCAGCAGAACCAGGAGTGTGATTTGGACACCAGGCAGGCCTGAGGAGGGAAGCCACCCTGCCCCGTGGCAGCAGGTGGATGTGTGTGACAGAACGTGGCAACCCTTTTGCTCCAAATACAGTGGGATTTAGCAGCGGGTAACTGAAAGTCAAAGCAGCAGAGACCTCCTGAACACACAGGTGGGACAAACATAAAGCCTGTGCTGCTTCTGGATGGAGAACTGCCCCTCACTTCCACAGCCACCCGTGTAGGAGCCACGTGTCCATGTGGGCAGGAATCCACCTGAACTCATCACCTCCTGGGAGAGCACAGCATGGAAAGCAGATACCTGTTTTTCTGCCATGTCTGTGTCGTATTTCTGGACCCAGTTCCAAATTTCCATCTCCAGTCGGCACTTCCTCTGAAACAAAAGACAAGTTCCTTGCAGGGACCTGAACCCTGGGAAGGAGTAGCCTGAGCTAGAGAGCAGGGCAGCTTTGAGCACCAGCACATGGGAGTGTAACCCCTCCTCCTTGAGGCAAGCTTCCTCCAGCTGACACACACCCTGCGCGCCCTCGTTTGGGATTCTCATGGGATATTCCCTGAGGCCAAAAGGGCCTTATTTGGTTTACAGCTTGGAGCCAGGGTTTGAAACACATCTAAAAGGTGTATTCTGCAGCAGGGGATGAACATGCCTGATGGAATGTGGCAAGTCATTGACAAACTGGGGCAACCACCCTCAAATCAAAGCGATAGAGAGCTGCTAAACATGGAAATGAGACAGAAAGCTCAGAAAATTGTGCTTGTTAAAACAAAGAGGTAATTCTAGCTGAAATACTGCAGGCTATACTGCAGTTACCAGATACATCAGTTTACCCCTGTGTTCCACGGAACCATCAAGAGAAAGGTCAGCTAGAGCCCAGCACAAGTGCTTCCCGTATGACAGTGACCCAGGGTGTCCCACGGGCTCCCAGGCCATCATGAGGTCACACCTCAGCTATTTAAACCACAAGTGCAGTCTTGGGCCACGCAGGACTAGAGGATGTCCTAAGGAGGGGGAAAAGAGACTTGTGGGGTCAGGAAATGAGCCTGCCTGAGCATTGGAATGAGCTGAGCAACTCCCCAGCAAACACTGCGGTGCCCGGCAGCCTTGGAAGCAGCTGCCTGGTAAAACCACTCCACTGAAGGAGGTGAAAATGTGGAGATTTGGGAATTGTACTTTGTCAGTGCCCAGCCCCACTGCCAGCCTGCATGGTTCAAAGCAAGAGTGAAAGAGAATCCCATTGCATATGTGTGCTACCCTGCACTTGTTTGGAATAAATACCCACCAAGAGCAAGCTGAGGGGGAATAACGCCCCTTTTCCAGCTCTGGATTCTCTGTGTCACCAGCATGTCCTGCCCACTGCTCCTGTTTCCTCCTCCTGCATCTGCTCAGCACTGAGATAAATTACATTTCCTGCTCATTTGACTCAACCACATCCTTGGCTTGTGTCTTCAGCTGAGAGCCAGGCAGATCAGGAGCTGTTCAGCTCCCAGAATCAGCTGTGCTCAACCTTGAACACTACATCACCTCTAAAGATGGCTTTATTCATAAATCAGAGAATCATAGAATCCTTCGGGTTGGAAAGGACCTTGAGATCATCCAGTTCCAACCCCCCTGCCATGGGCAGGGACACTTCACACTAAACCATGGCACCCAAGGCCTCTTCCAACCTGGCCTTGAACACTGCCAGGGATGGAGCATTCACAACCTCCCTGGGCAACACATTCCAGTGCCTCACCACCCTAACAGGAAAGAATTTCCTCCTTAGATCCAATCTAAACTTCCCCTGTTTTTTAACCCATTACCCCTTGTCCTGTCACTACAGTCCCTAATGAAGAGTCCCTCCCCAGCATCCCTATAGCCCCCCTTCAGATACTGGAAGGCTGCTCTGAGGTCTCCACGCAGCCTTCTCTTCTCCAGGCTGAACAGCCCCAACTTCCTCAGCCTGTCTTCATACGGGAGATGCTCCAGTCCCCTGATCATCCTCGTGGCCTCCTCTGGACTTGTTCCAACAGTTCCATGTCCTTTTTATGTTGAGGACACCAGAACTGCACACAATGCTCCAGGTGAGGTCTCACAGGAGCAGAGCAGAGGGGCAGGATCACGCTCCTTTGGATGCGGCCCAGGATACGGTTGCTTTCTGTGCTGCAAGCGCACACTGAAGCCGGCTCATGTTCATTTTCTCATCCACCAACACCCCCAAGTCCTTCTCCGCAGGGCTGCTCTAAATCTCTTCTCTGCCCAACCTGTAGCTGTGCCTGGGATTGCTCCCACCCAGGTGTAGGACCTTGCACTTGGCATGGTTAAACTCCATGAGGTTGGCATCAGCCCACCTCAGAAGCGTGTCGAGGTCCTTCTGGATGGCATTCCTTCCCTCCAGGGTATCAACCGAACCACACAGCTCGGTGTCATCGGCAAACTTGCTGAGGGTGCATCAATCCCACTGTCCATGGCAGCGACAAAGATGTTAAACAAGACCGGTCCCGACACCGATCCCTGAGGGACCCCACTCGTTACTGGTCTCCAGCCGGACATTGAGCCATTGACCACAACTCTGTGTGCGGCCATCCAGCCAGTTCTTTATCCACCCAGTGGTCCATCCATCAAATTGATGTCTCTCCAATTCAGAGACAAGGATGTCGTGTGGGACAGTGTCGAACGCTTTGCACAAGTCCAGGTAGATGCCATCAGCTGCTCTACCCCTGTCCATCTGTTCTGTAGCCCCATCACAGAAGGCCACCAAATTGGTCAGGCAGGATTTCCCCTTAGTGAAGCCATGCTGGTTGTCACCAAGCACCCTGTTGTTTTTCATGTGCCTTAGCATGCCTTCCAGGAGAATCTGCTCCAAGATTTTGTCAGGCACAGAGGTGAGACTGACTGGTCTGTAATTCCCCGGGTCATCCATTTTCCCCTTCTGGAAAATGGGGGTTATATTTCCCTTTTTCCAGTCCTTGGGAACTTCACCTGACTGCCATGATTTCTCAAATATGATGGCCAGTGGCTTTGCAACTTCATTTGCCAGCTCCTTCAGGACCTGTGGATGGATTTCATCAGGTCCCAAGGACTTGTGCACGTTCAGGTTCTTAAGATGGTCTCAAACCAGATCCTCTCCTACAGTGGGCCCAAGGTCTGCATTCTCACAGTCCCTTGGGTGGTGCGGTCAGAGCCTTTGCCAGTGAAGACGGAGGCAAAGAAGTCATTGAGAACCTCAGCCTTCCCCAAATCCAGGGTAGCCAGTTCTCCTGATGGCTTCCAGAGGGGGCCCACGTTCCCCCTCCTCCCTTTTATTAAAGCCAAGTCTGTTTATTAAAGCCAATATTATGTCTATCCTGCTTACCCTGCACCAAACCCTTGTTTCTTTCACCTCTAGCCCTGCTGCTCTGCACCCTGCCCTGAGCCCAGGCTCCCTCCATGCTGTATGAAGGTGCTGAGGCAGCAGCAGCAGGAGGAGGTGAGGGAGCTGCTCTTGTTGCTGTCACTGCAGGGTTGCTTGCCACCAGAACCAGCAGAGCGTGAGGACAGTGCAGGTAAGCTCTGACAAACAGCATGTGCATCCTGCCAGCAGCCAGCAGGAGCTGAGCCACTGCTTACAGCAGCCAGACCTGACAGCAACACTCCAAGTTCTCCATCTCCTGTTCTAGAGCCCTCCTCCCATTTACCTTCCTGAGCATCAGCTCAGATGCTCGGTGCTCCACCACAAGTGTAGTAAGTTGTCTCTGTAGCTGCTCAATGTCCTGCTGCAGCCCAGCACACCTGCTCTGGGAGGCTTGCAGCTCCACCTTCTGCTGGTTTTCCCCTTCCTCCTTGATCCTCTGCATGCTGATCTTGGAGTCTTTGGCCAGATCTTGAATTCTGGTTTTGAGGTCTTTGATCATGTTGTCCTTCTTGCTAATCTAGACCCAGAAAACAAGGGAAAGAAATACCATTGAGGAACCCTGGTGAGGCATAAGCCTGGCAGGAGTATGGAACCCTTGTGAAGGCGCAGGAGATCTAAGGAGCCACCCTGCTGATGTGGCAGCAAGAGGGACCTGCAACTGCTGGCTAAGGGAACAGAGGTAGATTTACATGAGGTGCTCTGGAAAACTCCCCCTTCTGCTCCTCTGGGGTCCTGTTAATAAAAGCAGAGAATGAACAAACCAAGTGAGACCCACCAGCACTGTTGTCTGAGGAACAGCCAAAAGCAGAGCCAGTGGAGCAAGCCCCATGGCTCCCTCGAGCTTTGGGTTAGCTCAGAATGAGTGCCTGGGGGACACAGGTCAGTGTGCTGTGCTGAGCTGGGACCAGTGGAACACATTTATTCATGATGCCCTGGCCAAGCTGCACAACAAGATCTCAAATGTCTGGATCCGCAGATCCCCAAAGAGCAGAGGGAATGGGGAAAGCAGGTCCTGGCCTCCATTAGCACCATTCAGTGCAGCGAGCACATGACAAAACCTTCCCCTCTGTCCCCTCTGGCAGGAAGGAGAGAGAAAAGCACACGTAGGAAACAAAGCGGTGCTTGTCAGGAGCTCAGCCTTGGCTGTGCCACAGGGCTCGCAGCAGGAGCCTGGAAAATGCCCATTCACTGCTCTGTGCCTCAGCTGCCTGCCCTCAACAAACAGAGGGCTCCTCCAACCACACATGAACCGCCAGTGCTCTGAGGCAGCTGGTGTCACCACGCTGCAGCTCACAGCAATGATGCGCTTCAGCAGAATGAAGATAGAGCAGACATTAAAGATGGACTTCAATCAGAGCAATCTCTCCCTGGAATGACTTTTCCCCCTTTCAGCAGCAGTGAAGGGAGGCTTGTGCTGGCAGCTACAAACACCACCCAGCAATTTGTGCCTGTCCTACAGCTCCTTTGAAACACGCTGACTTGTGTCACTCAAGTTGGATGGTGACAGCAGGTTCCAAACACACCAAATTGCAGTTTTAAAGTAATCTAACATGCAATAAGCATTTTCATTATATTTTCCATGAAAATAGTATTTTTTCTATTTAGGATCTGGGTTAGAAATCACTTCTGGGAACTTCTTCTTTAGGAATTGCAAGCAAGGGATGAGGTTTTAGCTTACCAAGTTTGGCTTCAGTTACACTGTGTTGGAAAACATACTCCTCCAATATCATACCTCATCCTCTCGAGTCTGAATTGCTGCTGCCAGCTTTGCCTGCAGGGCTGTGATTGCTTCAGTGTGCTTCTTAATCTGGAGGGAGATGTCTGCCACAAACTGGATCTTTCCTTCCTCTTCCACAGGACTAGTCAGGAGTCTCTCCAGCATGAAATTCCTGAACACCCCGAAGGCTCTGACAAACACTTCAGCTGGTGAGTCTGCCACCCCAGCTTTGGGTTTCAGAGCCTGGAGAAGTGAAGGGTTGGCCAGGAAGAGTCTCAGCACATTTCTAATGGAACATTTCAGGCTCTGCTCTAGAAAGCAGAGACGGCCCCGTTGTTCCTCCGCTTTCGTGGTCTCTTCCCCAGAGCTGGCAAGCAGGCACTCCATTTCCATGGAAAGCTCTTGCAGCTCCAGCAGATTCTTTGTGATCTCAGGACCCAGCACATCAGCAAACCTATCGAGAGAGTCAATCACACGTGGGATCAAACTGCTCATCTCCAGCTTGGCAGCTGTCTCATCCAAAACATTCATGATTCTGTCTGTCTCCATGCTGTCAGGTTTCAGGTGACGAGGATCTAACATCTTCATGGCATTGAATGTGATCTTTGCCTTCCTTGGCGATGCCATGCCCTTCACCAAGGGCTTGGTGCTTTGCTTCACATCCTGAGATGGGAACACATCTGGATCCCCTGTTGCCATGGCTCCAGTGGGTTGAGCTCTCTGAAGTTGTCAACCTGTGAGCTGAGTGTTTGGAAGTCTAGCAAGGGCACTACATCTCTTACATGAGGTGACAAAGATCACTGAGGTCCCTCTGCTCCTGCTGTCACAGACTCCTCCTAGGATGTTCTCTCTGCAAGGAAAACAGTGACAGCATTAGAGAAACAGTGTAATTTGGGAGCACCTGGGAGTTTCAGCTGACACTGGTGCTCTCCCTGGGTCTGGGCATGGGGTCAGGACACGGGATCGTGCATCAGACGTGCTCTGTGCTCCAGAGGCTGTGGAACACCCACAGGAAGGGAGAAGAGTAATGGACTCCGGCTGTGAAGGGTGGCTGGGAGAAACCTCCAGCTGCTGGTAAGCAGCCGCTGAGGTGGAGATCACAAAGCCACAGAAACAAACAGGGTGGAAAAGCCCTTTAAGGTCATCCAGTCCAACCCTTACCCCAGCACTGCCGAGGCCACCAGCAACCCATGGCACTGAGGGCCTCATCTACACGGTGTGTGAACACTTGCAGGGACGGTGCCTGCCCCCCCCACGCCGCAGCTCTGCAGTCCCTAGGGAGCAGCCTGCAGGCCTCTGGGCCCAGGGCAGAGGGAAAGGCAGGGCTCCCACTGTGAAACCTCCATCCTTGCTGCCGGCACTGCTGGAGGGAGGAAAGGGGAGCTGCATGCCTGGAGGGGAAAGAGGGGAGGAGCTGGGAACCAGGGAAACCCAGGGATCCGTGGCAATGGGAGAGTTAGAGGCTGGGGGGATGCGGCCTCCGGTGGGGAGAGCCCCGTGACAGGGTCAGGAGGGCAGGGGAAGGCCTGAGGAGAGGCCTGGGGCCGCAGCGACCCGAGGGGGGCTCGGGGTTATCTCGGCGGTGTCGGTCCCGGGCTGCCTCCAGCCCCTGCAGCGCACTCGGTCCCGGTCCTGCCCCGGCCCCGCTCGCCACGGCCCCGCGCGCACCCAGCCGCCTCCAGCGTCCTCCGGTTGCTCGGCAACCATCCGGGGCGGGGCCTCTCCCGACAGCCAATGGCGTGCGGCGTTTGATGCTGTAATCGGTTGATGGACAGCGCCGCTGCCCAATGAGACCTCCCGTGAGGGGCCGGGGCCGCCATGTTGTGGCGCGGTGAGGCGGGGGCGCGGATCTCCCATCTCTGCAGTGGAGAAGCGGCATCACGAGCAGTGTGTGAGCACGGCGGGGAGCGCGCAGTGCGCGCAGCGCACAGTGCACAGCATCGAGTGCACAGCGCACAGGGCACAGCGCACAGCATAGAGTGCACAGCGCACAGCGCACAGCGCACAGCGCACAGCATAGAGTGCACAGCGCACAGGGCACAGCGCACAGCATAGAATGCACAGTGCACAGTGCACAGCGCACAGCGCACAGCATAGAATGCACAGTGCACAGTGCACAGCGCACAGCATAGAGTGCACAGCGCACAGGGCACAGCGCACAGTGCACAGCACACAGCGCACAGCACACAGCGGACAGCATAGAGTGCACAGCGCACAGGGCACAGCGCACAGCATAGAGTGCACAGCACACAGCACACAGCGGACAGCATAGAGTGCACAGCGCACAGCGCACAGCATAGAGTGCACAGTGGACAGCGCACAGCGCACAGCATAGAATGCACAGTGCACAGCGCACAGCATAGAGTGCACAGCGCACAGGGCACAGCGCACAGCATAGAGTGCACAGCGCACAGCATGCACAGCGCACAGCGCACAGCATAGAATGCACAGCGCACAGTGCACAGCGCACAGCATAGAGTGCACAGCGCACAGGGCACAGCGCACAGCATAGAGTGCACAGCGCACAGTGCACAGCACACAGCGCACAGCATAGAGTGCACAGCGCACAGGGCACAGCGCACAGCATAGAATGCACAGTGCACAGTGCACAGCGCACAGCATAGAGTGCACAGCGCACAGCGCACAGCATAGAGTGCACAGTGCACAGTGCACAGCGCACAGCATAGAGTGCACAGCACGCACAGTGCACAGCACACAGCGCACAGCACACAGCGGACAGCATAGAGTGCACAGCGCACAGGGCACAGCGCACAGCATAGAGTGCAAGGCGCACAGCGCACAGCACACAGCATAGAATGCACAGCGCACAGTGCACAGCGCACAGCATAGAGTGCACAGTGCACAGGTCACAGCGCACAGTGCACAGCACACAGCCCACAGGACACAGCGTTCAGCCTCGAGAGCAGAGCGCACTGCGGACAGCACACAGTGCACAGCTCACAGCGGACAGCATAGAGTGCACAGCGCACAGCGCACAGCATAAAGTGCACAGCGCACAGCGCACAGCGCACAGCATAGAGTGCTCAGTGCACAGCGCACAGCGCACAGCATAGAATGCACAGTGCACAGCGCATAGCATAGAGTGCACAGCGCACAGGGCACAGCACACAGCGGACAGCATAGCACAGCACAGCGCGCAGGGCACAGCGCACAGCACAGGGCACAGCGCACAGCATAGAGTGCACAGCGCACAGTGCACAGCGCACAGCATAGAGTGCACAGCGCACAGCGCACAGCATAGAGTGCACAGTGCACAGTGCACAGCGCACAGCATAGAGTGCACAGCGCACAGCGCACAGCATAGAGTGCACAGTGCACAGCGCACAGCATAGAATGCACAGTGCACAGTGCACAGCGCACAGCATAGAGTGCACAGCGCACAGGGCACAGCGCACAGCATAGAGTGCACAGCGCACACAGTGCACAGCGCACAGCATAGAGTGCACAGCGCACAGCGCACAGCGCACAGTGCACAGCACACAGCGCACAGCTCACAGCCCACAGCATAGAGTGCACAGCGCACAGGGCACAGCACAGCACACAGCACAGCATAGAGTGCACAGCGCACAGTGCACAGCGCACAGCACACAGCGGACAGCACAGAGTGCACAGCGCACAGCGCACAGCTTAGAGTGCACAGCGCACAGCGCACAGCGCACAGCATAGAGCACAGTGCGCACAGCTGCACAGCGCACAGCGCACAGCATAGACAGCACAGTGCACAGCACAGCACAGCATAGAGTGCACAGCGCACAGGGCACAGCGCACAGAGCACAGCACACAGAGCACAGAGCGGACAGAGTGCACAGCGCACAGGGCACAGCGCACAGCATAGAGTGCACAGCGCACAGCGCACAGCATAGAGTGCACAGCGCACAGTGCACAGCGCACAGCACACAGCTGACAGCATAGAGTGCACAGCGCACAGCGCACAGCATACAGTGCACAGCGCACAGCGCACAGCGCACAGCATAGAGTGCGCAGTGCACAGCGCACAGCGCACAGCATAGAATGCACAGTGCACAGCGCACAGCGCACATAGAGTGCACAGCGCACAGCGCACAGCACACAGCGGACAGCATAGAGTGCACAGCGCACAGCGCACAGCGCACAGCGGACAGCGCTAGAGTGCACAGCGCACAGCGCACAGCGCACAGCATAGAGTGCACAGTGCACAGCGCACAGCGCACAGCACAGCGCACAGCGCACAGCGCACAGCATGCACAGCGCACAGCACACACAGCATAGAATGCACAGTGCACAGTGCACAGCGCACAGCGCACAGCATAGAATGCACAGTGCACAGTGCACAGCACACACAGCATAGCATAGAGTGCACAGCGCACAGCGCACAGCACACAGCATAGAGAGTGCACAGCGCCCAGGGCACAGCGCACAGCATAGAATGCACAGTACACAGCGCACAGCGCACAGCATAGAGTGCACAGCGCACAGGGCACAGCGCACAGTGCACAGCACACAGCGCACAGCACACAGCGGACAGCATAGAGTGCACAGCGCACAGGGCACAGCGCACAGCATAGAGTGCACAGCGCACAGTGCACAGCGCACAGCACACAGCGGACAGCATAGAGTGCACAGCGCACAGCGCACAGCATAGAGTGCTCAGCGCACAGGGCACAGCGCACAGCATAGAGTGCAGGCGCACAGCGCACAGCACACAGCATAGAATGCACAGCGCACAGTGCACAGCGCACAGCATAGAGTGCACAGCGCACAGGGCACAGCGCACAGTGCACAGCGCACAGTGCGCACACAGCGCACAGCATAGAGTGCACAGCGCACAGGGCACAGCGCACAGCATAGAGTGCGCAGCACACAGCATAGAGTGCACAGCACAGCGCACAGCGCACAGCATAGAATGCACAGTGCACAGTGCACAGCACACAGCATAGAGTGCACAGCGCACAGCGCACAGCACACAGCATAGAGTGCACAGCGCACTGCACAGCGCACAGCATAGAATGCACAGCACACAGCGCACAGCACAGCATAGCACAGGCACAGCACAGAGTGCACAGCGCACAGCGCACAGCGCACAGCATAGAGTGCACAGCGCACAGTGCACAGCGCACAGCGCGGACAGCATAGAGTGCACAGCGCACAGCGCACAGCATAGAGTGCGCACAGCGCACAGCATGAGCGCGCAGTGCACAGTGCACAGCGCACAGCATAGAGTGCACAGCGCACAGCATAGAGTGCACAGCGCACAGGGCACAGCGCACAGCATAGAGTGCACAGCGCACAGCGCACAGCACACAGCATAGACTGCACAGCGCACAGTGCACAGCGCACAGCATAGAGTGCACAGCGCACAGGGAGTGCACAGCGCACAGTGCACAGCGCACAGCATAGAGTGCACAGCGCACAGCGCACAGCGCACAGCACAGAGTGCACAGCACACAGCACACAGCGGACAGCATAGAGTGCACAGCGCACAGCGCACAGCATAGAGTGCACAGTGCACAGCACAGCGCACAGCATAGAATGCACAGTGCACAGTGCACAGCGCACAGCATAGAGTGCACAGCGCACAGCGCACAGCACACATCATAGAGTGCACAGCGCACTGGGCTCAGCTCACAGCATAGAGTGCACAGCGCACAGTGCACAGCGCACAGCTTAGAGTGCACAGCGCACAGGGCACAGCGCACAGTGCACAGCACACAGCGCACAGCGGAGAGAGCACAGCGGACAGCATAGAGTGCACAGCGCACAGGGCACAGCGCACAGCACACAGCGGACAGCATAGAGTGCACAGCACACAGCGCACAGCACACAGCGCGCACAGCGCACAGCATAGAGTGCACAGTGCACAGTGCACAGCGCACAGCATAGAGTGCACAGCGCACAGTGCACAGCGCACAGCACACAGCGGACAGCATAGAGTGCACAGCGCACAGCACACAGCGCACAGCATAGAGTGCACAGTGCACAGCGCACAGCGCACAGCATAGAATGCACAGTGCACAGTGCACAGCGCACAGCATAGAGTGCACAGCGCACAGCACACAGCATAGAGTGCACAGTGCACAGCGCACAGCGCACAGCATAGAATGCACAGTGCACAGTGCACAGCACACAGCATAGAGTGCACAGCGCACAGCGCACAGCACACAGCATAGAGTGCACAGCGCACAGGGCACAGCGCACAGCATAGAATGCACAGTACACAGCGCACAGCGCACAGCATAGAGTGCACAGCGCACAGGGCACAGCGCACAGTGCACAGCACACAGCGCACAGCACACAGCGGACAGCATAGAGTGCACAGCGCACAGGGCACAGCGCACAGCATAGAGTGCACAGCGCACAGTGCACAGCGCACAGCACACAGCGGACAGCATAGAGTGCACAGCGCACAGCGCACAGCATAGAGTGCACAGCGCACAGGGCACAGCGCACAGCATAGAGTGCAGCGCAGGCGCACAGCACACAGCACACAGCATAGAATGCACAGCGCACAGCGCACAGCGCACAGCATAGAGTGCACAGCGCACAGGGCACAGCGCACAGTGCACAGCGCACAGTGCACAGCGCACAGCATAGAGTGCACAGCGCACAGGGCACAGCGCACAGCATAGAGTGCACAGCGCACAGCACACAGCATAGAGTGCACAGTGCACAGCGCACAGCATAGAATGCACAGAGCACAGTGCACAGCACACAGCATAGAGTGCACAGCGCACAGCGCACAGCACACAGCATAGAGTGCACAGCGCACAGGGAACAGCGCACAGCATAGAATGCACAGTACACAGTGCACAGCGCACAGCATAGAGTGCACAGCGCACTGGGCACAGCGCACAGTGCACAGCACACAGCGCACAGCACACAGCGGACAGCATAGAGCGCACAGCGCACAGGGCACAGCGCACAGCATAGAGTGCACAGCGCACAGTGCACAGCGCACAGCACACAGCGGACAGCATAGAGTGCACAGCGCACAGCGCACAGCATAGAGTGCACAGTGCACAGCGCACAGCGCACAGCATAGAGTGCGCAGTGCACAGAGCACAGCGCACAGCATAGAGTGCACAGCGCACAGCATAGAGTGCACAGCGCACAGGGCACAGCGCACAGCATAGAGTGCACAGCGCACAGCACAGCGCACAGCACACAGCATAGAGTGCACAGCGCACAGTGCACAGCGCACAGCATAGAGTGCACAGCGCACAGCACACAGCGCACAGCATAGAGTGCACAGCGCACACACAGCACACAGCACAGGCACAGCATAGAGTGCACAGCGCACAGCGCACAGCATAGAGTGCACAGTGCACAGCGCACAGTGCACAGCATAGAATGCACAGTGCACAGTGCACAGCGCACAGCAGAGAGTGCACAGCGCACAGCGCACAGCATAGAGTGCACAGTGCACAGGGCACAGCGCACAGCATAGAATGCACAGTGCACAGCGCACAGGGCACAGCACACAGCACAGGACAGCACACAGCGGACAGCATAGAGTGCACAGCGCACAGGGCACAGCACACAGCATAGAGTGCACAGCGCACAGTGCACAGCGCACAGCACACAGCGGACAGCATAGAGTGCACAGCGCACAGCGCACAGCATAGAGTGCACAGCGCACAGTGCACAGCACACATAGCACAGCACAGCGCACAGCATAGAGTGCACAGCGCACAGCGCACAGCGCACAGCATAGAGTGCACAGTGCACAGCGCACAGCGCACAGCATAGAATGCACAGTGCACAGTGCACAGCGCACAGCATAGAGTGCACAGCGCACAGCACACAGCATAGAGTGCACAGTGCACAGCGCACAGCGCACAGCATAGAATGCACAGTGCACAGTGCACAGCACACAGCATAGAGTGCACAGCGCACAGCGCACAGCACACAGCATAGAGTGCACAGCGCACAGGGCACAGCGCACAGCATAGAATGCACAGTACACAGTGCACAGCGCACAGCATAGAGTGCACAGCGCACAGGGCACAGCGCACAGTGCACAGCACACAGCGCACAGCACACAGCGGACAGCATAGAGTGCACAGCGCACAGGGCACAGCGCACAGCATAGAGTGCACAGCGCACAGTGCACAGCGCACAGCACACAGCGGACAGCATAGAGTGCACAGCGCACAGCGCACAGCGCACAGCGCACAGCGCACAGCAGAGACAGACCACAGCGCACAGGTCACAGGGGACAGCGGAGAGAGCACAGCGCACAGCGCACAGCGCACAGCATAGAGTGCACAGCGCACAGGGCACAGCACACAGCATACAGCACAGCGCACAGTGCACAGCGCACACAGCGCACAGGGCACACACAGCATACAGCACAGCACAGCGCACAGTGCACAGCACAGCATAGAGTGCACAGCGCACAGGGCACAGCGCACAGCATAGAGTGCACAGTGCACAGCGCACAGCATAGAGTGCACAGTGCACAGTGCACAGCGCACAGCATAGAGTGCACAGCACACAGCACACAGCGGACAGCATAGAGTGCACAGCGCACAGCGCACAGCATAGAGTGCACAGGTCACAGCGCGCAGCGCACAGCATAGACTGCACAGGGCACAGCGCACAGCGCACAGCATAGAGTGCACAGCGCACAGTGCACAGCGCACAGCGCTCAGCATAGAGTGCACAGCGCACAGCGCACAGCATAGAATGCACAGTGCACAGTGCACAGCGCACAGCATAGAGTGCACAGCGCACAGGGCACAGCGCACAGTGCACAGCACACAGGACAGCATAGAGTGCACAGCGCACAGGGCACAGCGCACAGCCCAGAGCTCACAGCGCACAGCTGAGAGTGCACAGCGCACATGGCACAGCGCACAGCTCACAGCATAGAGTGCACAGCGCACAGCGCACAGCACACAGCATAGAGTGCGCAGTGCACAGCGCACAGCGCACAGCATAGAATGCACAGTGCACAGCGCACATAGAGTGCACAGCGCACAGGGCACAGCACACAGCGGACAGCATAGAGTGCACAGCGCACAGCAGGGCACAGCGCACAGTGCACAGCGCACAGCATAGAGTGCACAGCGCACAGTGCACAGCGCACAGCTCACAGCGGACAGCATAGAGTGCACAGCGCACAGCGCACAGCGCACAGCATAGAATGCACAGCGCACAGTGCACAGCGCACAGCATAGAAGAGAGGCACAGCACCGTGCACAGCGCACAGCGCACAGCATAGAATGCACAGTGCACAGTGCACAGCGCACAGCATAGAGTGCACAGCGCACAGCGCACAGCATAGAGTGCACAGTGCACAGCGCACAGCGCACAGCATAGAGAATGCACAGTGCACAGAGCATAGAGTGCACAGCGCACAGCACAGCACAGCACAGAGAGAGCACAGCGCACAGCATAGAAAGCACAGTACACAGTGCACAGCGCACAGCAGAGAGAGCACAGCGCACAGGGCACAGCGCACAGTGCACAGCACACAGCGCACAGCACACAGCGGACAGCATAGAGTGCACAGCGCACAGGGCACAGCGCACAGCATAGAGTGCACAGCGCACAGTGCACAGCGCACAGCACACAGCGGACAGCATAGAGTGCACAGCGCACAGCGCACAGCATAGAGTGCGCACAGCGCACAGCGCCAGCGCACAGCATAGAATGCACAGCACAGCGCACAGCACATAGAGTGCACAGCGCACAGGGCACAGCACACAGCGGACAGCATAGAGCACAGCGCACAGTGCACAGAAGACAGCGCACAGCATAGAGCTCACAGCGCACAGTGCACAGAGCACAGCATAGAGTGCACAGCGCACAGCATAGAATGCACAGTACACAGTGCACAGCGCACAGCACACAGTGCACAGCGCACAGCGCAGCGCACCACACAGCACAGCTCACAGTGCACTGTGCACAGCGCACAGCGCACAGCATAGAGTGCACAGTCCACAGTGCACAGCGCACAGCATAGAGTGCACAGTGCACAGCACAGCGCACAGCATAGAGTGCACAGCGCACAGCACACACAGCATAGAGTGCACAGTGCACAGCGCACAGCGCACAGCACAATACAGTGCACAGCGCACAGCGCAGCGCACAGCACAGACAGTGCACAGCACAGCGCACAGCACACAGCGGACAGCATAGAGTGCACAGGGCACAGCGCACAGCATAGAGTGCACAGTGCACAGTGCACATCGCACAGCATAGAGTGCACAGCGCACAGCACACAGCGGACAGCATAGAGTGCACAGCGCACAGCGCACAGCGCACAGCAGAGAGTGCACAGCGCACAGAGCACAGCGCACAGCACACAGCACAGCACACAGCGCACAGCATAGAGTGCACAGCGCACAGCGCACAGCGCACAGCATAGAGTGCACAGCGCACAGTGCACAGCACAGCATAGAGTGCACAGCGCACAGCACAGCGGACAGCATAGAGTGCACAGCGCACAGCGCACAGCACAGAGTGCACAGTGCACAGCGCACAGCGCACAGCATAGACTGCACAGTGCACAGTGCACAGCGCACAGCATAGAGTGCACAGCGCACAGCGCACAGCACACAGCATAGAATGCACAGTGCACAGCGCACAGCGCACAGCATAGAGTGCACAGCGCACAGAGCACAGCGCACAGCATAGACAGCACAGTGCACAGTGCACAGCGCACAGCATAGAGTGCACAGCGCACAGGGCACAGCGCACAGCATAGAATGCACAGCACAGTGCACAGCGCACAGCATAGCACAGCGCACAGGGCACAGCATAGAGTGCACAGCACACAGCACAGCACACAGCGCACAGCATAGAGTGCACAGCACAGCGCACAGCGCACAGCACACAGCCGCAGAGTGCACAGCGCACAGGGCACAGCACACAGCGGACAGCAGAGAGTGCACAGCGCACAGGGCACAGCGCACAGCACACAGCGGACAGCTTAGAGTGCACAGCGCACAGCGCACAGCGCATAGAGTGCACAGCGCACAGCGCACAGCGCACAGCATAGAGTGCACAGCGCACAGCACAGAGGCACAGCGCACAGTGCACAGCGCACAGCATAGAGTGCACAGCGCACAGGGCACAGCGCACAGGGCACAGCGCACAGCATAGAGTGCACAGCGCACAGGGCACAGCGCACAGCATAGCACAGCGCACAGCACAGCATAGAGTGCGCGCACAGCGCACAGCATAGAGTGCACAGCACAGCACAGCACAGCATAGAATGCACAGCACAGTGCACAGCGCACAGCATAGAGTGCACAGCGGGCACAGGGCACAGCGCACAGCGCAGAGCGCACAGCGCACAGCGCACAGCGGACAGCATAGAGTGCACAGTGCACAGCGCACAGCATAGAGAGCACAGCGCACAGGGCACAGCGCACAGCGCACAGCGCACAGCATAGAGTGCACAGCGCACAGCGCACAGCGCACAGCGCCCAGTGCTCAGGTCACAGCTGACAGCACAGAGTGCACAGCGCACAGCGCATAGAATGCACAGCGCACAGCGCATAGAGTGCACAGCACAGCACAGTAGACAGCACAGCGCACAGCATGCACAGTGCACAGCACAGCACACAGCGCACAGCGGACAGAGCACAGCGCACAGCGCACAGCGCACAGCATAGAGTGCACAGCGCACAGGCACAGCACAGCACAGCACAGCATAGACAGCACAGAGTGCACAGTGCACAGCGCACAGCATAGAATGCAGCGCACAGTGCACAGCGCACAGCGCACAGAACACAGCACAGAGTGCACAGCGCACAGCAGCACAGCGCACAGCAGCACAGAGCACAGCGCACAGCGAACAGAACAGTGCACAGCGCACAGCGCACAGCATAGAGTGCACAGCGCACAGCGCACAGCATAGCACAGCACAGCACAGCACACAGCACAGCATAGAGTGCACAGCGCACAGTGCACAGCGCACAGCATAGAATGCACAGCACAGCATAGAGTGCACAGCGCACAGGGCACAGCGCACAGCATAGAATGCACAGCACAGTGCACAGCGCACAGCATAGGCACAGCGCACAGCATACAGCGCACAGTGCACAGCACACAGCGCACAGCACACAGCGGACAGCATAGAGTGCACAGCGCACAGCGCACAGCGCACAGCATAGAGTGCACAGCGCACAGTGCACAGCGCACAGCACACAGGGGACAGCATAGAGTGCACAGCGCACAGCGCACAGCGCACAGCATAGAATGCACAGTGCACAGTGCACAGCGCACAGCACACAGCGCACAGCACACAGCACAGCATAGCACAGTGCACAGCACAGCGCGCACAGCATAGAGTGCACAGCGCACAGCACACAGGCACAGTGCACAGTGCACAGCATAGAGTGCACAGCGCACAGAGTGCACAGCGCACAGCGCACAGCACACAGCATAGAGTGCACAGCGCACAGGGCAAAGCGCACAGCATAGAATGCACAGTACACAGTGCACAGCGCACAGCATAGAGTGCGCAGTGCACAGCGCACAGCGCACAGCGCACAGCATAGACTGCACAGTGCACAGCGCACAGCATAGAGTGCACAGCGCACAGGGCACAGCGCACAGCATAGAGTGCACAGCGCACAGTGCACAGCGCACAGCACACAGTGCACAGCGCACAGAGCATAGAGTGCACAGCGCACAGCGCACAGCATAGAGCGCACAGCGCACAGCACAGCATAGAGCGCACAGTGCACAGCACAGCACAGCGCACAGCATAGAATGCACAGTGCACAGCACAGCGCACAGCATAGAGTGCACAGCGCACAGCACAGCGCACAGGGCACAGCGCACAGTGCACAGCACACAGCGGACAGCATAGAGTGCACAGCGCACAGTGCACAGCGCACAGCGCACAGAAAAGAGTGCACAGCGCACAGCGCACAGCGCACAGCGGAGAGTGCACAGCGCACAGCGCACAGCAGAGAGAGCACAGTGCACAGCGCACAGTGCACAGCATAGAATCGTGCACAGCGCACAGCGCACAGCATAGAGTGCACAGCGCACAGGGCACAGCGCACAGCAGAGAGACAGCGCACAGCACAGCGCACAGCACAGCAGAGAGTGCACAGCGCACAGCGCACAGCAGAGAGTGCACAGCGCACAGCGCACAGAGTTCACAGTTCACAGCGCCCAGCGCACAGCATAGAATGCACAGTGCACAGTGCACAGCGCACAGCATAGAGTGCACAGCGCACAGCACAGCACACACAGCGCACAGTGCACAGCCCACAGCGCACAGCACAGAGGACAGCACAGTGCACAGCGCACAGGGCACAGCGCACAGCATAGAGTGCACAGCGCACAGCACAGCATACAGCGCACAGCACACAGCGCACAGCGCACAGCATAGAGTGCACAGCACACAGCACACAGCGGACAGCATAGCACAGCGCACAGCGCACAGCATAGAGTGCACAGCGCACAGCGCACAGCATAGATTGCACAGCGCACAGCGCACAGCATAGAATGCACAGCGCACAGCGCACAGCATAGAGTGCACAGTGCACAGCGCACAGCGCACAGGGCACAGAGCACAGGGCACAGTGCACAGCGCACAGCATAGAGGGCACAGCGCACAGGGCACAGCGCACAGTGCACAGCACACAGCGCACAGCACACAGCACAGCATAGAGTGCACAGCGCACAGGGCACAGCGCACAGCACACAGCGGACAGCATAGAGTGCACAGCGCACAGCGCACAGCATAGAGTGCACAGCGCACAGCGCACAGCGCACAGCATAGAGTGCGCAGTGCACAGCGCACAGCGCACAGCATAGAATGCACAGTGCACAGCGCACAGCATAGAGTGCACAGCGCACAGGGCACAGCACAAGGCGGACAGCATATAGTGCGCAGCGCACAGGGCACAGCGCACAGCATAGAGTGCACAGCGCACAGTGCACAGTGCACAGCACACAGCGGACAGCATAGAGTGCACAGCGCACAGCGCACAGCGCACAGCATAGAGTGCACAGCGCACAGTGCACAGCGCACAGCACACAGCGGACAGCATAGAGTGCACAGCGCACAGCGCACAGCGCACAGCATAGAGAGCACAGCGCACAGCGCACAGCGCACAGCAAAGAGTGCACAGCGCACAGCACACAGCACAGTGCACAGCACACAGCGCACAGTGCACAGCGCACATAGAGTGCACAGCATAGAGCACAGCGCACAGCACACAGCATAGAGTGCACAGCGCACAGCGCACAGCGCACAGCAGACAGAGCACAGAGCACAGAGCACAGCGCACAGAGAAGAGTGCACAGCGCACAGCGCACAGCGCACAGCAGTGCACAGAGCACAGCGCACAGCACACAGCGCATAGAGTGCACAGCGCACAGCGCACAGCATACACAGTGCACAGCGCACAGCATAGAGTGCGCAGTGCACAGCGCACAGCGCACAGCATAGAATGCACAGTGCACAGCGCACAGCATAGAGTGCACAGCGCACAGGGCACAGCGCACAGGGCACAGCGCACAGTGCACAGCACACAGCGGACAGCATAGAGTGCACAGCGCACAGTGCACAGCGCACAGCGCTCAGCATAGAGTGCACAGCGCACAGCGCACAGCATAGAATGCACAGTGCACAGTGCACAGCGCACAGCATAGAGTGCACAGCGCACAGTGCACAGCGCACAGTGCACAGCACACAGCGGACAGCATAGAGTGCACAGCGCACAGGGCACAGCGCACAGCATAGAGTGCACAGCGCACAGTTCACAGCGCACAGCATAGAGTGCACAGCGCACAGCGCACAGCATAGAGTGCACAGCGCACAGTTCACAGCGCACAGCATAGAGTGCACAGCGCACAGGGCACAGCATAGAATGCACAGTGCACAGTGCACAGCGCACAGCATAGAGTGCACAGCGCACAGGGCACAGCGCACAGGGCACAGCGCACAGTGCACAGCACACAGTGCACAGCACACAGCGGACAGCATAGAGTGCACAGCGCACAGGGCACAGCGCACAGCATAGAGTGCACAGGGCACAGCACACAGCATAGAGTGCACAGCGCACAGCACACAGCGCACAGCACACAGCGCACAGCGCACAGCATAGAGTGCACAGCACACAGCACACAGCGGACAGCATAGAGTGCACAGCGCACAGCGCACAGCATAGAGTGCACAGTGCACAGCGCACAGCGCACAGCATAGAATGCACAGTGCACAGTGCACAGCGCACAGCATAGAGTGCACAGCGCACAGCGCACAGCATAGAGTACACAGTGCACAGTGCACACCGCACAGCATAGAGTGCACAGCGCACAGCGCACAGCGCACAGCATAGAATGCACAGTGCACAGTGCACAGCGCACAGCATAGAGTGCACAGCGCACAGGGCACAGCGCACAGTGCACAGCACACAGCGCACAGCACACAGCGGACAGCATAGAGTGCACAGCGCACAGGGCACAGCGCACAGCACACAGCGGACAGCATAGAGTGCACAGCGCACAGCGCACAGCATAGAGTGCACAGCGCACAGCGCACAGCGCACAGCATAGAGTGCGCAGTGCACAGCGCACAGCATAGAGTGCACAGCGCACAGGGCACAGCACAAGGCGGACAGCATATAGTGCGCAGCGCGCAGGGCACAGCGCACAGCATAGAGTGCACAGCGCACAGTGCACAGTGCACAGCACACAGCGGACAGCATAGAGTGCACAGCGCACAGCGCACAGCGCACAGCATAGAGTGCACAGCGCACAGTGCACAGCGCACAGCACACAGCGGACAGCATAGAGTGCACAGCGCACAGCGCACAGCGCACAGCATAGAGTGCACAGTGCACAGCGCACAGCGCACAGCATAGAATGCACAGTGCACAGTGCACAGCGCACAGCATAGAGTGCACAGTGCACAGCGCACAGCATAGAGTGCACAGCGCACAGCACACAGCATAGAGTGCACAGTGCACAGCGCACAGCGCACAGCATAGAGTGCACAGCGCACAGCGCACAGCACACAGCATAGAGTGCACAGCGCACAGGGCACAGCGCACAGCATAGAATGCACAGTACACAGTGCACAGCGCACAGCATAGAGTGCACAGCGCACAGGGCACAGCGCACAGTGCACAGCACACAGCGCACAGCACACAGCGGACAGCATAGAGTGCACAGCGCACAGGGCACAGCGCACAGCATAGAGTGCACAGCGCACAGTGCACAGCGCACAGCACACAGCGGACAGCATAGAGTGCACAGCGCACAGGGCACAGCGCACAGCATAGAGTGCGCAGTGCACAGCGCACAGCGCACAGCATAGAATGCACAGTGCACAGCGCATAGCATAGAGTGCACAGCGCACAGGGCACAGCGCACAGTGCACAGCACACAGTGCACAGCACACAGCGGACAGCATAGAGTGCACAGCGCACAGTGCACAGCGCACAGCGCACAGCGCACAGCATAGAGTGCACAGCGCACAGCGCACAGCATAGAATGCACAGTGCACAGTGCACAGCGCACAGCATAGAGTGCACAGCGCACAGTGCACAGCGCACAGTGCACAGCACACAGTGCACAGCACACAGCGGACAACATAGAGTGCACAGCGCACAGGGCACAGCGCACAGCATAGAGTGCGCAGCGCACAGTTCACAGCGCACAGCATAGAGTGCACAGCGCACAGCATAGAGTGCACAGCGCACAGGGCACAGCATAGAATGCACAGTGCACAGTGCACAGCGCACAGCATAGAGTGCACAGCGCACAGGGCACAGCGCACAGCATAGAGTGCACAGCGCACAGCACACAGCATAGAGTGCACAGCGCACAGCATAGAGTGCACAGCGCACAGCACACAGCGCACAGCACACAGCGCACAGCGCACAGCATAGAGTGCACAGCGCACAGCATAGAGTGCACAGCACACAGCGCACAGCATAGAGTGCACAGCGCACAGTGCACAGCGCACAGCATAGAGTGCACAGTGCACAGGGCACAGCGCACAGTGCACAGCACACAGCGCACAGCACACAGCGGACAGCATAGAGTGCACAGCGCACAGTGCACAGCGCACAGCACACAGCGGACAGCATAGAGTGCACAGCGCACAGCGCACAGCGCACAGCATAGAATGCACAGTGCACAGTGCACAGCGCACAGCATAGAGTGCACAGCGCACAGGGCACACACAGCATAGAGTGCACAGCGCACAGGGCACAGCATAGAATGCACAGCGCACAGTGCACAGCGCACAGCATAGAGTGCACAGCGCACAGGGCACAGCGCACAGTGCACAGCACACAGTGCACAGCACACAGCGGACAGCATAGAGTGCACAGCGCACAGGGCACAGCGCACAGCATAGAGTGCACAGCGCACAGTGCACAGCGCACAGCACACAGCGGACAGCATAGAGTGCACAGCGCACAGCGCACAGCATAGAGTGCACAGCGCACAGCACACAGCGCACAGCACACAGCGCACAGCATAGAGTGCACAGCGCACAGTGCACAGCGCACAGCACACAGGGGACAGCATAGAGTGCACAGCGCACAGCGCACAGCGCACAGCATAGAATGCACAGTGCACAGTGCACAGCGCACAGCATAGAGTGCACAGCGCACAGCGCACAGCGCACAGCGCACAGCATAGAATGCACAGTGCACAGTGCACAGCGCACAGCATAGAGTGCACAGCGCACAGCGCACAGCACACAGCATAGAGTGCACAGCGCACAGGGCACAGCGCACAGCATAGAATGCACAGTACACAGTGCACAGCGCACAGCATAGAGTGCACAGCGCACAGGGCACAGCGCACAGTGCACAGCACACAGCGCACAGCACACAGCGGACAGCACAGAGTGCACAGCGCACAGGGCACAGCGCACAGCATAGAGTGCACAGCGCACAGTGCACAGCGCACAGCACACAGCGGACAGCATAGAGTGCACAGCGCACAGCGCACAGCATAAAGTGCACAGCGCACAGCGCACAGCGCACAGCATAGAGTGCGCACTGCACAGCGCACAGCGCACAGCATAGAATGCACAGTGCACAGCGCACAACATAGAGTGCACAGCGCACAGGGCACAGCACACAGCGGACAGCATAGAGTGCACAGCGCACAGCGCACAGCATAGAGTGCACAGTGCACAGCGTACAGCGCACAGCATAGAATGCACAGTGCACAGTGCACAGCGCACAGCATAGAGTGCACAGTGCACAGTGCACAGCATAGAGTGCACAGTGCACAGCGCACAGCATAGAGTGCACAGCGCACAGCACACAGCATAGAGTGCACAGTGCACAGCGCACAGCGCACAGCATAGAATGCACAGTGCACAGTGCACAGCGCACAGCATAGAGTGCACAGCGCACAGCGCACAGCACACAGCATAGAGTGCACAGCGCACAGGGCACAGCGCACAGCATAGAATGCACAGTACACAGTGCACAGCGCACAGCATAGAGTGCACAGCGCACAGGGCACAGCGCACAGTGCACAGCACACAGCGCACAGCACAGAGCGGACAGCATAGAGTGCACAGCGCACAGGGCACAGCGCACAGCATAGAGTGCACAGCGCACAGTGCACAGCGCACAGCACACAGCGGACAGCATAGAGTGCACAGCGCACAGCGCACAGCATAGAGTGCACAGCGCACAGCGCACAGCATAGAGTGCGCAGTGCACAGCGCACAGCGCACAGCATAGAATGCACAGTGCACAGCGCACAGCATAGAGTGCACAGCGCACAGGGCACAGCGCACAGTGCACAGCACACAGTGAACAGCACACAGCGGACAGCATAGAGTGCACAGCGCACAGTGCACAGCGCACAGCGCACAGCGCACAGCATAGAGTGCAAAGCGCACAGCGCACAGCATAGAATGCACAGTGCACAGTGCACAGCGCACAGCATAGAGTGCACAGCGCACAGTGCACAGCGCACAGTGCACAGCACACAGTGCACAGCACACAGCGGACAGCATAGAGTGCACAGCGCACAGGGCACAGCGCACAGCATAGAGTGCACAGCGCACAGTTCACAGCGCACAGCATAGAGTGCACAGCGCACAGCATAGAGTGTACAGCGCACAGGGCACAGCATAGAATGCACAGTGCACAGCGCACAGGGCACAGCATAGAATGCACAGTGCACAGTGCACAGCGCACAGCATAGAGTGCACAGCGCACAGGGCACAGCGCACAGCATAGAGTGCACAGGGCACAGCACACAGCATAGAGTGCACAGCGCACAGCATAGAGTGCACAGCGCACAGCGCACAGCGCACAGCACACAGCGCACAGCGCACAGCAGACAGAGCACAGCGCACAGCATAGAGTGCACAGCACACAGCGCACAGCATAGAGTGCACAGCGCACAGTGCACAGCGCACAGCATAGAGTGCACAGTGCACAGGGCACAGCGCACAGTGCACAGCACACAGCGCACAGCACACAGCGGACAGCATAGAGTGCACAGCGCACAGTGCACAGCGCACAGCGCACAGCACACAGCATAGAGTGCACAGCGCACAGCGCACAGCGCACAGCATAGAATGCACAGTGCACAGTGCACAGCGCACAGCATAGAGTGCACAGCGCACAGGGCACAGCGTACAGCATAGAGTGCACAGCGCACAGGGCACAGCATAGAATGCACAGCGCACAGTGCACAGCGCACAGCATAGAGTGCACAGCGCACACAGGGCACAGCGCACAGTGCACAGCACACAGTGCACAGCACACAGCGGACAGCATAGAGTGCACAGCGCACAGGGCACAGCGCACAGCATAGAGTGCACAGCGCACAGTGCACAGCGCACAGCACACAGCGGACAGCATAGAGTGCACAGCGCACAGCGCACAGCATAGAGTGCACAGCGCACAGCACACAGCGCACAGCACACAGCGCACAGCATAGAGTGCACAGCGCACAGCACACAGCACACAGCATAGAGTGCACAGCGCACATCTCACAGCACACAGCGCACAGCATACAGCAGACAGCGCGCAGAGCACCGCACACAGCATACAGAGCACAGCACACAGCATACATACAGCGCATAGCACACAGCATACAGCATACAGCGCACAACGCACAGTGCACAGCATACAGCATACAGCATGCAGCACGCAGCGCACAGCGCACAGCACACAGCACACAGTACACAGCATATATACAGCATACAGCCCACAGCGCACAGCACACAGTACACAGCATACAGCGCACAGCACACAGCACAGCGCACAGCACACCCCACACAGCACACAGCACACAGCATACAGTGCACAGCACACGGCACACAGTGCACAGCACACAGCACAGTGCACAGCACACGCCACACAGCACACAGTACACAGCATACAGTGCACAGCACACGGCACACAGTGCACAGCACACAGCATACAGTGCACAGCACACGGCACACAGTGCACAGCACACAGCACAGCGCACAGCACACGCCACACAGCACACAGCACACAGCATACAGTGCACAGCACACGGCACACAGTGCACAGCACACAGCATACAGTGCACAGCACATGGCACACAGTGCACAGTACACGGCATACAGTGCACAGCACACGGCACACAGTGCACAGTACACAGCATACAGTACACAGCGCACAGCAGCTCACAGCAGCACACAGCGCACAGCGCACACAGCAGCGCACAGCATACAGTACACAGCACACGGCGCATAGGACACAGGACACAGCGTTCCCGCTGGCTGCCCAGCAATGCACCCCTGATAGCCCAAAAATAATAGGCAGGAAAACAAATTTTATCATCCCCCCCCCCCAAAAATAATAGGCAGGAAAACAAATTTTATCATCCCCCCCCCCCGAGGTCACGTTCGTGCGGACCCCATCCAGTGGCGACAGAGCAGAGCCGGGGCAGGGGCAGCGTGAGGGAGCCGGTGAGCAGGAGCCCTGGGGCAGTGCCACAGAGCCCGGGGAAGGGCCCGGCGGCTGCTGGGAGGATGGAGTCCTCCGGGGGAATCGGCAGCAGAAGCACACACAGCAGCCGCGGGGCACGGCACGGCCTCCGTGGGCTGGGAAAGAGCCTCAAGCTCATCCAGTCCAACCGTTCCCAGCAGTGCCAAGGCCACCACTGCCCCACGGCACTGAGGCCTCGTCTCCATGGGGTGTGAACACTTGCAGGGACGGTGACTGCAGCCCTGCCCTGGGCAGCCTGTTCCAATGCCTGAGCACCCTCTGGGGCAGGAATTGTTCCTCAGCTCCATCTAAACCTGCCCTGGGGCAGCTTGAGGCCGTTTCCTCTTGTCCCATCCCTTGTTCCTTGGGAGCAGAGCCCAGCCCCTCCTGGCTCCATCCTATGGCCTGGAGATGGGACCAGCTGCCTGTGCCCCACGGCCTGCTCAAAGAGACAGGCTGGTCCTTGGGACATCCAGGGAGAGAGGACGGAAAGGTTGGAGCTGTGGGTCCCATCCAGACCTCCTCTAAAGCAGGGAAGAGCTGTGGAGTGGTGCTGCTCCTTCCTGGACTTGGGTAACTGCTTACATCCTGGCTCTGCAGGCGGAGACGGAGGTGACGGCAGTGCTCAGAGCAGCCTGACTGGTCCTGCAGCTTCACCCACCGCTCCCAGCCAGCAGCAGCTCCTCTGCCCGGGAGGCAGCCAGGTCCATGAGGGAGCTGCGTGACACATCCCTGAACCTGCGTCAATCCCACCTCATCCAGGATGCAGGAAACTCAGATCCATCCTGGAACAATTGGCTGCATGTGAACCCACCACACTGCATCACTGCCGGAGCCAGAGGTGCCCGAGGATCCCAACCACGTGTGCAGGGGAGAGCTGGGAGACACTGGGTGCAGGCACATCCCTGTATCCATGCCTGAGCTGACACATGAGCGCCTGTTGAGTGACCACCCGAACACCAGAGACCTCCCTGGCCCCATCTGGGCTTTCTCCCAGCATTGAACCTCTCACCAGAGCTGCATCCATCTCAACTGCAGCAATGGGAAGCAAAGCTCAGCATGTGGGTGCTTGGAAGGCCGCGATCCACCCCAAACAAATCTCCTGTTCCTGCTGCCCCCCGCCCCTGTGTGGGGCAAGGGAAGGGGCAGCGGGGGTGGGGGGGGTGGATTGTGCCAGTTAAAACTGACACTGAAATGATGACAAAAAGCACAAACGATGCCTGCTGCATGGAGCCCTGCATCGTGCTCCACCTGGGGCTCCACATCCACACCAAGCCCCAGGGGAGCCTGTGCCACCCACTGAGCCCTGACCATGGAGCTCACCCATTGCCCTGTCTTGCTGTCAGTGGGGTGATGTGTCCCAGATCCCTAGTGTGAGCAGGAGGGAAGGAGCCTGCACTTCCCCTGGAGCCTGTCAGAAAGGCTCGGGCAGCGCTCTGGGAACATCACTGAACATCACATCAGTGCCTTTTCCCAGTGCTTATTCCAGGCAGAGGGAGAGGGAACACAGCATCACCACTGCACCATGCGGGGTCATCTGTGACCTGCATCCCCTGGTTCCCTCACCAGCTGATTCAGGGTTGACTGTAGCTCAGTTAAAGCATGACAGAGCTTCCCAAGCACCACTTTGGGAGCAGTAGTTCCTGTTTCTGTGGTGGCCCCAGGGGAGGTGGGCCCAGCGTGCTCCTTGGCTGTGCATGGGTCAGGAGAGTCATCGTGGCGAGGGCACCATTGGATGAAGTGGTGGAGCTGCTTGTCCAGGGAACCAGAGACCTGCCCAGCTCCGGGGGAATTTAAACTGAAAGCTCATGGTGAGACGTGGTGATTTCAGCACCCGGTGCTGCTGGAAGCCATGCACTAACACTTTGCTTCTCGGGCTGGTCCCTGCCAGCCTCCTGCAGCTGTGGATGACAATAATGATGCAGCATGCACATAAGGGAAGCCCAGGGAAGCTGTGGGGCTGGTCTCAGGACTGGCATTCGGGAGCTGCTGTTTCTTTTCAGCTGCACGTTCATCTCAGGGCTTTACAAAGCTTGCCCCAGGTCAGCACAAGCTCCTGTGATGCAGCACAGTGAACACACACCATTAACATCATATCCGTGGTCCGAGCCTGAGCACATGGGCAGGCAGAGGGGCTGCCTCTAAGCCAAATGCATGTGTTGAGGCTGAAGCACACAGCACGCACCTCATGTCACACTGCGCTGGGTCCTGCCTTGTGGGGCTGCCCTCAGGTCACCTGCATGGGGTCTGTCACTGCCCAGGTCACCTGCATGGGGTCTGTCACAGCCATCACCTGCATGGGGTCTGTCACTGCCGTCACCTGCATGGGGTCTGTCACTGCCGTCACCAGCATGGGGTCTGTCACTGCCATCACCTGCATGGGGTCTGTCACTGCCGTCACCAGCATGGGGTCTGTCACTGCTGTCACCTGCATGGGGTCTGTCACTGCCGTCACCTGCATGGGGTCTGTCACTGCTGTCACCTGCATGGGGTCTGTCACTGCTGTCACCTGCATGGGGTCTGTCACTGCCCCAGGGCAGCTGCAGCGCTGTGTACAGTGTGCAGGGCCTGGCACGGATCAGCTCCTCCTCTCCTTGGAGCCTCCTGGGTGAGGACAGAGCCCAGATCCTGCTCCTACCCACGGACACCAGAGCCGCAGGGAGGGGAGGGTGGGTGATGTCAGTGCTGGGCCTGGGCTGCTCTGGGAATTCACCCAGCCCTGGATGGCACCGGCCCTGCGGCTCCGGCTTCCACTGCTCCCCTGGGGAAGCAGCAGCGCTATCCCCCTGCTCCCCGCACTGCCTTTTGAGGTGAGGAGCGCTGTGCTGACACAGCTCCGTGTCTGAAAACACAGCCCCCCCCCCCCCCCAGCCTGTCCCTCCTGGAGCGCTCTGTCAGTCACTGGAAGGGATGAGGAGCCCCTCCACAGTGGACCAGCAGAGCTGGGGAGCTCCCGAGCAAGCCACCATTGCCTTCACCTCCACCCTACCTAAAGAGAGAAACCAGGGCTCCTGCAGCGGGGAGTCTGCTGAAGAGCCAAGCGCCGTGGGGTTGGTTCTGTGAGCGCTGAGCAAGCACACTTCAAAAGGGGAGGACGGGAGGTGCCTGAGAGCGCCGGGATGGC
The DNA here is from genome assembly GCF_028554395.1 of Pezoporus wallicus. NCBI lineage: Eukaryota > Metazoa > Chordata > Aves > Psittaciformes > Psittacidae > Pezoporus > Pezoporus wallicus. The sequence goes on along the minus strand of NW_026635187.1, from coordinate 447,947 downwards.
AGCGGGATGGAGGGGGCCCTGGCTCAGGCAGCAGCACCCTCTGCAGTCAGCTGTGGGCAGCGATGGGATCAGCTCCGAGAGGTAAACCTGCCTGGGGGGGCTGAGGACACGGAGAGAGATCAGCGTGGCTGTGACCCTCATCCGCCGGCCTCGCTAACCCAGCTGTGCGCTGTGAGCTTCGCACAGAGCAGCACTGTGAGACGCAGCCCCACAGCCCCTCTGCTTCCATGGCTGGAGGGGAGGACAGCCACTGCTCCCCACACCACCTGGGGGTCCACACAGGGTGGGGGCTGTTTGGGAGATGGATGAATGCATGGAGGGAGGGAGGGATGATGGATGGATGGATGGATGGATGGAGGGATGGACGGAGGGAGGGAGGGATGGATGCATGGATGGATGGAGGGATGGATGGAGGGATGGACGGAGGGAGGGAGGGATGGATGCATGGATGAATGGATGTATGGAGGGAGGGAGGGATGCATGGACGGATGGAGGGATGGATGCATGGAGGGAAGGAGGGAGGGAGGGCTGGCTGGCTGGCTGGCTGGAGGGATGGAGCTGTTACCACGGCAAAAGGGAGGAGGTTGGTGGACGGGGGACAAAGCAGAGGACTCTGAAATCATGAAGTGGGCACTAATCAGTCACTGCTGCTCATAGCACCAGAAGTGGGCACACAGTGGATTTATTCCGGTAGCAGGTTTACAACAAGCTAAAGGGACATTTTCACACTACATTATTGAGCACTGAGAGTCGCTGATCCGGGATGCTGCACAGGCCAAGCACATACAGGAGAATCCAACAGCCCTGGAGGCTGCTGAGAGCTGGAAGGCAGAGAGATGGGTGGCAGGAGCCTGGGTGTGCTTTGGGTGACACATCCCCCAGGGACAGAGCCAAGAGCTCCAGGCAGTGCTCAAACAGCTCAAGTGTTGCGTGGTAACATGCAGTTGTCACCAAACCTGGGAGCTCTCACTTGTTTGAAACCAGCTCTTTCCTAACAGCATCCTCCCACAAGGAAACCCCTGGGTGACAGCAGCACAGGTCACAGCTGGGTGACAGCAGCACAGGTCACAGCTGGGTGACACCAGCACAGGTCACCCCCGGGTGACGCCTCCAGGCTCCTCTCTGAGCACTCGTGGCATTATTTGTGTGTTGGCATTTCCTTGCTTTCCACCTCAGTCACCTCTTCCTGCATGCCAGTGCTGCCCGAGCCACGGGATGTAGGTAGCCACCAGCCTGTCACTGGTGCCAGCATGGCCCAAGATGTTTCCAAGCCCGACTTTCTCAGCCTGTCTTTGTATTGGAGGTGCTCAAGCCCCTGATCATCCCCATGGCCTCCTCTGCACTCACTCCAACAGCTCCACGTCCCTCTTGTGCTGCTGCCCCAGAGCTGGATCAGGACTGCAGGGGGGTCTCCCCAGAGCACAGCAGAGGGGCAGGATCCCCTCCCTGAGCTGCTGCTCACGCTCTGGGCGTGCAGCCCAGCACACGGGGGGGTTCTGGGCTCAAGCACTCACTAAAGCTGGGTCATGGGGAGCTTCTCATTGACCAGCACCCCAAGTCCTTCTCAGGCTGCTCTGAATCACTGCTCCACCCGACCTGGAGCTTATCAGCTTTATTGCAAGCAGAACAGGTTTCTGCTGTTACGAAGCCCAGCACTGAACTGGGCTGACAACCAGGCGCCTCCAGAAACCAGAGCTCCTCCCTCAGTGCCAGGTTTGTAAGAACAAGTGGGACGGACGCTTGTCAGGGACAGTCAGAATGCACTCTCTGAGGCGGGGGTGGATGGTGTCAGGGTCTGCAGCTCCACGCTCCTGCACTCAGCTGGATCTCAGGGCTTGCTCTGTATGTCTGGTTGGGAAAAGAAGAAAGTTGACCAGTTCTGCTTGCCTACAGCCACCATCTCCACTTACCCCCTTCACTGCCTTCAATACCCCTTTCCTTGCTGTTTTTTCTCCTAAGTTGCTGAAGTCACTGATCCTTCTTTTTCCCCAACAGTGGATTCATTTACCCTCCCTGAGCCTCTGGTAACATCCCTGGAAATCCAACCAGCCATGAAACACGTTGTTAGGCTCCTCTCTAAAAGCACAAGGAAAAGCTCTATCCCTTTCCCATCCCTGTTCTGTTCCCTCAAAGGACACCAGGCCTTGGAAGAGGTATTTTACTCCTGCTCCCTGAGCTGTCCCCAGCCCATGGCCCTTTAACCACAGCAGCCCTTGCATTCAAACGGGCAGCAGCAGCAGAGGGAAGGACCGCGCTGCTTTACTGCTGGGACAGGACCGAGCTTTGGCTTCCTACAGGAGCAGCTGAGCGTTGCTGTGTGCTGGCAGGCCGCGGGCCGGAGCCTGCAGGAGGAGCTCTCCAGGCGCCTGTCTCGGTCCCTTTTCCATCAGTGGGAGCTGCGTGTTCCGAGGGTGCTGCTCCATCCCCAGCCCGAGGGGCCGCCGCCTGCCCGCTCCTGCGGCTCAGCACTTCCAGTGACTTCTCAAACCTCTGCGTTGCCTTCCTCCTGCGCTCCAGCCTCCGCTCCTGCTGCTTCACGAACTGCTGCTGGAGCTGCTCGTGGAAACGCTCCGTCTTCCTTTTGGCCTCTTCAAAGTGCTTTGCCTTTGTGCAAGCAAATGCAAGATCTTCCAGTCAGCATCCCAACCATGCAAGAAAGAGTTCCAAGGGGATGCTCGTCTTTGGGAAGAGGGACATCCCGCCACATCCCTCACTGTGCTCAAGGTGGCCTCCAAGCTCAGACATGCCTAAGTATAACTTGCTCTGAAGAGCACTCAAACCATGCTGCCTCTGACTGCAATTCACATTGTGCCGCTGCAAGAAGCAGGTCTGGGGGACAGAACCATCACTCCCTGGCATTCTTCCTTCTCAAACCAGCCTCTCACACTGGTAACAAAAGGGCCGTGTTATCAGGCTGGCCAAGGCCAGCGTGGTCACCGGTTGAGTGGGCTCTCAACCCGCACTTACAGGGCAGATGAGCCTCACATCACCCGCACTACACAGGCTGGTTGTAGCCCAGAGCTAATTCACCAGTGTCTGCACTGCCTTGAACCCAGCATCATGAACACCGGCAGGCAGCCGGGAGGATCTCCTGAGCACACCCTGCCTGGAGGTTACCATCAGCCCTTGGAGTTGAGGGCTCAGGGAACACCCAGCCAAGGAGAAGGCGCTGTCATCCCTGTGAGCAGGAGCAAACCTCCAGTCAGGAGCTCTTGGTCACTGGTTCATGTCTCAAGGACAGATTTTAGCAAGAGACACAGGGAATCGAAACCATCAGACGTTCATTTCGGTGTTCGACTCTACCTGGCACATTCCCACAGGGGAGCCTATCTCATCTGCCATTGCTAATGAACCTGGTCCTGCTGGACCCAAAGAGGGAAGCTCTAAAGAGGGGCTCAGGCTGCTAAATGTTGTTAAACCTTTGCCGGGAGCCCACATGTCAGCACCTCACCCCTTCCTAGTACTTAACCCTCGGTCTCCCTACACAGGAACAAATCTAAGTCAGGTTAAGTCTGTAGCTTATGGCTCCAGACCCCAGCTCACTGGCAGGTAGGATGGGGCAGCAGCATTGCATCCTGAGGTCAGGCTGGAGGAGCAACCTTCCACACCAAAGGCAGCCCAGGAGCCTAGAGCTGCCTCCCCTGACCATTTGCCTCCTACACCCCTGAAGAGATCCTCGGCACCCACATCCTCATCCATCAGGCTGGAGGCCAAAGGGCTGAGGACCTCACCCATGGTTTAAGGACTCCAAGGCACAAACCCTTCCCTTGTGCTGACGGTGACCATGAACCTCATCCCAGGGCCCTGCAGGCAGTGGTGGCCTCACCTTCTTCTGCAGGAGCAGCAGAGTATGGCTGCTGCTGGAGCTGGACACCTGGCTCCTGAACCAGGCGCTGTCCTGCTCGAGGTCCAAGTCTGCAAAGCTGCTCCAAGGGAGAGGGGGCTTCGTGTCACACAGAGCAGGGTGCAGGGGTGCTCAGCAGGACCCCTCTTCCCATAGACCCAGAGGCGTGAGAGTGCCCATGCCCCACGTGAGGGACCCCTATCCCCATGTGAGAGTGCCCATGCCCATGTGACGGACCCCCATCCCCATGTGAGGGTCCCCCATCCCCACGTGAGGATGCCCATGCCCATGTGAGGATGCCCATGCCCATGTGACAGACCCCCATCCCTATGTGAGGGTGCCCATCCCCATGTGAGGGTGCCCCATCCCCATGTGAGGATGCCCATCCCCATGTGAGGATGCCCATGCCCATGTGAGGATGCCCATGCCCATGTGACGGACCCCCATCCCTATGTGAGGGTGCCCATCCCCATGTGAGGGTGCCCCATCCCCATGTGAGGGTCCCCCATCCCCATATGAGGGTCCCCCACCCCCATGTGAGGGTCCCCCATCCCCATATGAGGGTCCCCCACCCCCATGTGAGGGTCCCCCATCCCCATATGAGGGACCCCCATCCCCACATGGACACACGAGGTACCCAAGCCCTCACCGGGCCCCCCCAGGCTGCCGGCTCTGTGGCGGTGGGAAGAAGGTGATGCGAGGCCGCGCTCTGTCCTGCTCCGCCATGGCCCCGAGTGCTCTCTGCTGTGCTGGTTGCCATGGGAGGCCCCCAACACTCCCTGGTGCCCTGGCGCTCCCAGGCAGCGGAGCCTGGACTGACCCCTCTTGTCCCATCACCCAGCCCAGAGCCAGCTCTGGCAGCAGCTCTGCACCCGGTGAGCATCAGGACCCGCAGCGACAGGACAAGGTGATGGGTTTGAACTGAAACAGGGGAGGTTCAGGTTGGCTCTGAGGCAGAAGCTCTTCCCTGTGAGGGTGCTGAGGCGCTGGCACAGGGTGCCCAGAGAAGCTGTGGCTGCCCCATCCCTGGCAGTGTTCAAGGCCAGGTTGGACACAGGGGCTTGGAGCAAGCTGCTCTAGTGGAAAGGGTCCTTGCCCGTGGCAGGGGTTGGAGCTGGAGGAGCTTTAAGGTCCCTTCCAACCCAAACCAGGCTGGATTCTGTGATCTGTGCCAGGGGTGATTCTCCCTGTTCATGAAGTAAGAGCAGTACTGCTGCTCAGAGTACAAAGGAGCTGTTGTGGCCCCTTGGCAAGGCACCAAGGAAAAGTCAACAGCAGTTTTCCAGACCCGAGCCAGAGCATTAAAACTAAACTTATCCGAGGGGGCTGGAGCAGGGAATCTGTGCTCTGAACCCAAAGGATCTGCGGTACCACCAGGGAGGTGACTGGAGATAGAATCAGCACAGTTTAAGCTGTGAAGTTGGTTTTCACGTGTTCTTTGTCTCAGGGCATTGAGGGAGCCCCTGAAGCAGTCCCGTGCTGGGACAGGGTTGTTTTATCCCAGCACAAGCTGTGCTAGCACAGGGCAGGAGCGGGCTGTGAGTCAGGATGATTGGAGCGTTACCAGGGCTTGTTTTTCCTAACTGGGATGTGACTCCAGGTTTTGAGACAGCAGCTCCAAGCCCAGTCATCTGCTGCATTCCAGAGAGGGCAGGAAGAGACTCCAGCATCCACGGTCATGGAACCATGGAGTCATGGAATGGTTTAGTGGGAAGGGACCTTGCAGCTCCTCCAGCTCCAACCCCTGCCATGGGCAGGGACCCCTTCCACTGGAGCAGCTTGCTCCAAGCCCCTGTGTCCAACCTGGCCTTGAACACTGCCAGGGATGGGGCAGCCACAGCTTCTCTGGGCACCCTGTGCCAGTGGCACAGCTCTTTATCCCTCCGATACCGCAGTGACTGGAGCTCAGACAGAGCCTGGGCCACCAGAGCATGGGCAGAAGTGAGCCCTAAGATCTGAGCCTGTAGAAGCTCTGCCTTTCTGGAGGATGTGCGCATCCCGTGCTCCTGCTCAACAGAAGGATAAACGATGTGGGATGCAGGTTCCCGCAGGATACACCGCTGCCCTCGGCGCGGGGCACCCTGGGCTGGCCTGAGTGGGGTTTGTGTGTGCAGGGGCTGGGCTGGCTCTGGGGTTCTTTGCTTTCAGTGTTAGGCAGTTGTGCCCTGGGGCACTGGAGCAGAGCAGTGAGCGGGTGCCAGGCAGGGCGAGCAGGGAAGGCAGCAGCAACCCCAGGCTGGCAGGGGGGGGTCACAGCACTTCTGGAGGCGCTGAAGCAGAGGAGGGGCTGCAGGGGCCTGAAGGGTCTCCCTGTCCATCCCCTGGCCTCCAGCGGGGCTTGGGCTGTGTCCATCCCCCTCAGGTCCCACTCTGCACCGCTGGCCATAGCACCCTTCACGTTGTCCGGCCTTGGGCCTCACTGTCCTGCCACAGGGATGCATTTTCCTTCAGGTCTACCCTAAAAAAAGGTTTTTCCATGGTTTCAGCTCCGGAGCCGGGTGGTCCCCGGCACCGTGTGAGGACGGTGACGTGGTGGTGTCAGACCACAGCCCGCATGTGAGGGAAGGTGTCACTTGCTGCCTTTGGCTCCCAACTTAGCAAGTGCTGGTCCTGCTGCAGCTCTGAGCCTCCCGACATCCCTAGGGCAGCAGCTAATCCCCTGTCCTGAAACACAGATAATGTGAGCGCAGTAAAGCCACCCTGATGTCCCATCCCCTGCATGGGGACACACTGCTCCTCCAGCAAGGGCAGCAGCTCCCAGCTCCCACAGTGCTCCATCACTGCCTCACAGGAGCATTGCAGCAGCAGTTTAACAGCAGATCCAGAAGAAACTTCCCTCATAACAACACCATCCCGTCAGACACACATCCCGTTCTCCCACCTGGAGCTCCTCGCCACCAGCACCTCCAGCACGGTGGGATCAAGCACATGGGGGTGCCACCCATCCCCACTGCTGCTGCATTCACGTGCCCATGCGGGGCCGTCCCCATCCTTCCCTGCCTCAGGGTCTGCTCCCCAGGAAGGTGGCTTCTGCGATGCCACCAGACCTGGCACGTGGGCACTGTGCCTGCGGGAAGCCTGATCCTTCCCAAGGCCGGAGCATTGGGATGCCACCGGGCTGAGGTCATGGCCTGAAATACCCATGAGAGGGCCACAGCTCCAGGCCAGCACCTTCATGGGCAGCACCACAGCCCCCAGCCCAGCTCCAGCCCCCAGCCCGCACAGGGACCTGGCCACATCCTTGGAGCGGTGGGCATGGAAACCAGGGCCAGCAAAGCCCAGCTGAGCAACCGCCCCCAGTGGAAGGGGTCCCTGCCCATGGCAGGGGTTGGGGCTGGAGGAGCTTTAAGGTCCCTTCAACCCCAACCAGGCTCGGTTCCATGCAGGCAGGATCTGGGCAGACCCTGGTGCCAGCAGATGGGTCAGGGGCCGGGATGGGCATTCCCCGGGGAAGGGATCCGTGCCCACAGGCCGGTCCTGCTCCTCCCGTCCCTTGGCAAGGACAGCGCAGGTCTGGGGTCCCGGAATGTCCTGGGAGGGGTTTCCCCAGACCCATCCCTGCAGACACCCTGGGAGCGGCCTTTGGAGGGGAACTGGGAAACAAAAGCGACTCCCAACGCCGCCCGCTATGGAGCAGCCCCTGCAGTGGGAGCCTGAGCGCCCGCAGGCTCACGGCCCTCGGCGTGCGCTGGGGAAGGAGCCGCTCCTGGGACCCTTTGGGAAGTGCCCGGGGCCCCAGCGCGCTGATGGGTGCAGCGCAGTCACTGCTCGGGAATGGGGAGGGAGCAGCGGCTCTGCCTGCGGGTGCTGCTCGCCGGGACCGGGCAGGGCCACGCTGCGGGCACCACCCGGGCACCGGGTGCGGGTCCCAGGGCCCCGCGCTGCAGCACGGAGACGGCACCGGCCCTGGTGGGAGCAGCAGCGCCGGGAGCTGGGGCACCCGGGGGCTCCTGGGCCTCCGCCCGCTCCTGCACCGCGGGTTCAGAGAGCCACAGCCTGGGATGGGTGGGAGGGACCTTAAAGCTCCTCCAGCTCCAACCCCTGCCACGGGCAGGGACCCCTTCCACTGGAGCAGCTTGCTCCAAGCCCCTGTGTCCAACCTGGCCTTGAACACTGCCAGAGATGGGGCAGCCACAGCTTCTCTGCACCCTCCTCCCTGCCCCACCCGGGAATGACCCAGGAGCCGGGGCGGAGCACGACAAAAATAGAGCTTTATTTTGGGACAAGTGCAACCAGAGCCGGGCCCTTCGCCCGCCGCGGTGCCGGCGCCGCTGAACCCGTGCTGGGACGTCCCTTTGCTGTCCCGGAGCGATGCGAGAGGGTCCGAGCCGTCCCCGTGCCCTTTGCTGGGCTCTGGCCCTGCCGCTCTGCTGCTCCAGCCTCGGCAAGCCGGGAACGGTGGGGCTGGAGCTGGGGTGGCCGCAGGACACGGGGGGGACGAGGACAAGGGGGGACACGGACCTGGCCCTGGCACTTGTTCAGCCACGAGAACCGCGTGTGCACTGCCCCGGGTGTACCCCAGCCAGCAGAGCAGTCACACACACGTGTGCACACAGACACACATGTGCACACAGACGTACATGTGCACACATACATGTGCACACACACGCGTGCACACACATACATGTGCACACAGACACATGTGCACACACAGACATACACGTGTGCACACATACATGTGCACACATACATGTGCACACACAGACATACACCTGTGCACACAGACATACATGTGTGGGCACACACTGCGCTGTGATAGCATCCAGATGCATGGAGCCGTGTATCCACAGCCGTGTCCCCAGGTGTGCCCAGCCTGGGGACACACATGTAGAGCCATGGCACACACATGTAGGTACGTGCCAGCAGTACCTGTCACACACAGGTCTGTGCAGAGCTGGGTACATGTGGAGGTGCATCTGCACACACAGCTCCTGTGCACACCAACACACACATGTTCCGTGCACATGTTCTCTGCACACGCAGCAACACACACACACAACACCCGTGCACACAGACACGTTCCTATGTACAGAGCCCACATGAGACCTGCTGGAACACACAGAGCTGCACAGCAGCACGTGTGCCCCAGGCACGCACGGCAGCACACAGAGCCTGTGCACGCAGAGCTCTGCACGGGTCCCCTCGCACACCAGAGCTGTGTACATCAACACACGTGTGGGCAGGGCTGAGCACACCAAGACACGCGCACGCGGTGCTGCGCACACGAGCACACACGTGTGCAGTGCCGCGCACACCAGCACATGTGCACACAGCGCTGAGCATCTCAGCAAACCCATGTGCACAGCTCTGTGCACATGCAGAGCCCTGCGACCCAGCAGACACGCTGCACACAGAGCTGTGCACGGCAGCACACACGTGCAGTGCCGCGCGCACCAGCACACCCAGCTCTGTGCACACCAGCAAACACGTGTACACACAGTACTGTGATGTGCACAGGGCCACGCACACCATCAGATGTGTTCACACAGACCTGTGCGCACCAGCACTGCTCTGTGCACAGCACCATGCACCTCGGCACATCCATGTGCACACAGAGCTGTGCGCACCAGCACACCCATCACTGTGCATGCCAGCACACACATGTGCACACACTGTGCACACCAGACATGTTCACACATCACACCCGAGTGCATGCACATCATGGTGAGCTCAGCACACCCAATTGCACACCAGCACACACCAGCACACACACACCGTGCACACCAGATGTGTTCACACATCACACCCATGTGCACACACATCATGGTGAGCTCAGCACACCCACGTGCACACATCACTGTGCGCCCCAGCACACACACACCATGCACACCAGACGTGTTCACACATCACACCCGAGTGCACAGCCATCACGGTGAGCTCAGCACACCCATGTGCACACATCACTGTGCACACCAGCACACACACACCGTGCACACCAGACGTGTTCACACATCACACCCGAGTGCACAGCCGTCACGGTGAGCTCAGCACACCCGCATGCGCTGCACCGTCACCACCATGGCTCCCGAGCCCGGCTCCGCGCTGTCCCTCCTCATGGCTGTGGTGCCCGGGCCCAGCGCCCCACGAGGAGCCGGGGCTGGTGGAGCAGGAGCAGCCCGGCCAGCGCCAGCGCGGTGCCCGCGTAGCTCAGCCCGCTCAGGCGGGTGCCGAACACGAGGCGCGACAGCAGCAGGTTCCCCACCACGGTGACGCTGCCCAGCACGTGCACGGTGAGCGCGGAGGTGAGGGCCAGGACGCGCGACGTGGCCAGGTTGTAGAGCACGGAGCCCAGGCAGCTGAGCAGCACCCAGCCCCACAGGGTGCTGTCGTAGTGCAGGACCCCGTCCCAGGAGGGCCCCACTTCCAGCACCACCGCAGCCCCCAGGAGCAGGCAGAAGCTGGGCAGGGACGTCAGGCAGAGCAGGGAGAGCGCATCCAGCCGGTCCTCCTGCAGCAGGACACCTGTGGGGACACGGGACAGTCAGTGGGGATGGCCCCCAGGGAACACCTGCACCCAGAGGGGCACCCACCAGCATGAGCCCTCGTGCCCAGAGCCCAAATCACAGAACCAACCAGGCTGGAAAAGCCCTTTAAGCTCTCCCAGTCCAACCCTTCCCAGCAGTGCCAAGGCCACCACAGCCCCATGGCACTGAGGCCTCGTCTCCACGGGGTGTGAACACTTGCAGGGACGGTGACTGCAGCCCTGCCCTGGGCAGCCTGTTCCAATGCCTGAGCACCCTCTGGGGCAGGAATTGTTCCTCAGCTCCATCTAAACCTGCCCTGGTGCAGCTTGAGGCCGTTTCCTCTTGTCCCATCCCTTGTTCCTTGGGAGCAGAGCCCAGCCCCTCCTGGCTCCATCCTCCTCTCAGGCAGTTGTAGGGAGCCATCAGGTCCCCCCTGAGCCTTCTCCACACTGAACCCCCCAGGTCCCTCAGCCCTTCCCCATCACACTTGGGCTCCAGGCCCTGCACCAGCTCCAGTGCCCTTCTCTGGCCCCGCTCCAGCACCTCAATGCCTCTTGTGAGAGGCTCAGAGCTGAACACAGTCACTAGGAAGGCGGAAATGGGGAACTGGGGGTGCCCTGGGTCAGGGGATGCCCCAGGAGCAGGATGGATGGAGTCGTTTCCTGGTCCTGTTCTGCAGTTTCCATGCCCATCTCCTCATCCTGCACCACTCCCGGGCACTGTCCCCCCTCTCTGGGTCACCCGAGGACAGCAGGCACAGCCAGGGGGCCTGCACAGGGAGGCACATGTTGTGTACCCAGTGCCACTCACCATGTCCCAGGTGGGTGCTGAGGGAGCCCATGGATGGGACTGGGCGGTTTGGGTGTTCCAACACTATGGCACTGCCACCCCTCAGGGCCCCAGGACATGGGGCAGTGTCACTGGGAGCCAGCCACAGGGACACCAGCACATTTGTCACCAACAAAGCAGGGTCACACCAGGTCATGGCACCATGCTGGGAGCAGCTGGTGGGTGTGGGTGTGGGTGACACTGGGGTGACATCAGGGACAGGGTGGTACTAGAGTGACACAGGGTGATCACCGGAGTGATGCCAGGGATAGGGTGGGCAAGGGTGGCACTGGGGTGGCACCAGGAACAGGGTGGGCAGCGAGTGATGCCAGGGCCAGGAATGCAATTGATGGCCCTGGAATTGGGGTGGGACTAGGGCTAAAGTAGCATCAGGAGCCAAAGTGCCCGAGGGTTGGGGTGGCACTGGTGCCAGGGAGCAGCACCAGCAGCAGGGTGGTGCTGGGTGCCACCAGCACTCCTGTGCCCTGAGGGCTGTGATGGGGAGGGCATGCGGGCAGGGCAGGGGACAGGCAGGACAGGGGACAGGCAGCACACGGGGCGGGCAGGACAGGGGACAGGCAGCACACGGGGTGGGCAGGGCAGGGGACAGACAGGGCAGGGGACAGGCAGGACAGGGGACAGGCAGCACACGGGGCTGGCAGGGCAGGGGACGGGCAGGGCAGGGGACAGGCAGGACGGGGCGGGCAGGACAGGGGACAGGCAGCACACGGGGTGGGCAGGGCAGGGGACAGGCAGCACACGGGGCGGGCACAGGCAGAGCACACGGGGACAGGCAGCACACGGGGCGGGCAGGACAGGGGACAGGCAGCACACGGGGTGGGCAGGGCAGGGGACAGGCAGAGCAGGGGACAGGCAGCACACGGGGTGGGCAGGGGACAGGCAGCACACGGGGCGGGCAGGACACGGGGCGGGCAGAGCAGGGGACAGGCAGGACGGGGCGGAGGAGCGGCACTTACTCTGCTGGATGGACTTGAGGGCGCGGAGCACGGCAGCAGCCAGCAGGAAGCCGCAGCCGGGCTGGTGGCCGCTGGCGATGGCGCAGGCGGCCCCGGCGCACACGGGCCCCATGGCCACGTACTGCAGCGGGTGGTGCCGCCGGCGCCCCAGCACCCGCGACAGCAGCAGCGTCACCAGCGGCGTGGTGACGGCCACCGCCTGCGCCACGTCCAGCGGCACGGAGCTCAGGCCCAGGTTGCCCATGGCCACGCTGGTGCAGAAGGTGATGCTGAGCAGGTAGATCCTGGCGCGGTGCCGCGGGGCCGGTGGGGCCAGCCCCCGCGCCCAGCCCAGCGCCTGCCCCACGGCCGCCCCCGACAGCATGTGCAGAGCCGACAGCAGCAGCGGGTACCGGAACCCGTGCGCCGAGAAGATCCATTTGTTGAGGCCGGCCATGGTGGTGCCGGTGCCCAGCCAGGCCAGCACCGTCAGGGTCAGCGGCACCGACGGCCACGGCGGGGCCCGACCGCCCTGCGCCTGCCCCGGGTCCGGCTTCCAGGGCCGGCGGCTGCCCTCGGCGGTGGTTGGCATCATCGCTGCCTCATCGCCGCGCCGGGACCGCGGGCACATGGGCACCGGCTCCGCTCCCCGCCGCTGCCACCCTGCGCTCTGCCCCGTCCTCCCGCGCCGAGCTCGGCCGCCGGTGGTGCTGGTGCTGCCGGTGGCGGTGCCGGATCCGCCCGGTGCCCGCTGTCAGGGCTCAGCCGCGGGGCGCTGCTGCCATGTGCGAGGGTGGCGACGCCAGCGGCGAGCGGAAAGTTTGGTGATGGCGGGAGGGAGGGAGCGGCCGCGGGGAGGCAGGGAGGCTCCTCCCCGGCTCCGCGTCAGCGCCGCCCGGGCGGGGGCACCGGCTCCGCGTCAGAGCCCCCGGGGGGACACCGCGACCCCGACCCGCAGCGCCCGGCACCGCCTCCAGGGGCTGGGGCTGGGTTAAAGCCCTGGAGCAGGGCTGGGATGCACCCAGGAGGCGGCACCGCGGCCACCGCGGGGCCCGAACGCTTGGGGTTGGAGGGCGCCCAACGCGGCCCGCCCAGAGAATGGCCCCGGCTGTGACTCACGGGGGATGTGCTCCGGCTCAGGCTGCCCAGACCCGGCCGCTTTGGGCACCCCAAATACTGCCTCCAGCAGCTGCTGCCCCATCCACTCACAGAGCTGCTGCTCTGGGTGCTTCCATCCCACCATGCACAAAGGACACAGGGCATCGTGTGTCCCCCCTCCTCTCCCTTCTCCCCCCCCCCAGGGCAGATCTGGGGTGCTGGCACCCAGGCGCAGGAAAGCAGGAGGCAGGAGATAGCAGGGTCTGTGCCTGGGCAGGCAGTTCATTGCCATCACCCCTATCCTCTACCACTCGGTGAGGCGCAGGATGAGGGTCTCCCCATCGCAGGGTCTGTAGTCACCAATACCTGTGGAGAGAGGGACAGCCCCGGGTGGGAAAGTGGCCGTGGGGACAGCCAGGAACCCCCTGCCTCCCGTGGGTTCCGTCACTCACCCATCTGCAGGCTGGTGCTGGGCGCAGTGAGGAGCTGCCAGTAGGTGCGCTTCTGCTGCTGCGCCTCCAGCCCCAGCACCCCGCTCAGGTAGGGGCCCTGGGGGGTGTCCCGGGTGTCAAACCTGGCCGGGGGCAGATGAGGGTGAGGGTCCAGCCCCAGCACTGCCGGGTGGATGAGCCCGCGGATGGGTGCACAGGGCACGGCCACGCTGGGTGTGAGGGTCACATACGTGAAGTCGGGGGGTCCCTGCTCAGTGGCCGCCCTAAGCACATCCAGGAGGGTGGCACCGGCGGGTACAAGCACCGGGTGGTCGTAGAGCCAGCGCTCGGGACACGGTGGCAGAGGACACTCCACCACCAGCCGCACCGTCTTGTTCCCCGGCAGCTCCGACAGCGGCTCGGGGCTGATGGGCGTCAGTGTGTCTGCGAGAAGCCATCACGGTGCTGATGGGCACCAGGCCACCACCGCAGTGCCAGCGGTGCCCGTGCCCCCCCCCCAGCTGTCCCCAGCTCCTACCCAGCTCCTCCTCGCAGCGCATGGAGGAGATGTCCAGGTAGGAGCGGCCGTAGAGCACCGGCAGCACCTGTGCCAGCGTGGCGGCGGTGCTGAAGGCGTCCACGTGCTGCAGTAGCGCAGCCATGGCCTGGCCGTATGGAGCCTGCGCCTCGCACGAGTTGGTGGCGATGAAGACCTGGAGCCAGAGGGAAGAAGGGGATGGGGCAGCGTCCCGAGGAGGGAGGCGGCTCAGAGCACTGGGCTGTGGGCACCACAGTGAGCTGAGCACTGCCTCTGCCCCAGTACCCACATCTGCACCCATACCCCTGCTTATAGAGCCACAGGATCACAGAGTGAAAGGGAAAGGCTGGAAAGGATCCTAAAACTCACTCAGTCCCAACCCCCTGCCATGGTCATGGGGAACTTCTCATCACCCAACACCCCTTCTCCTCAGGGCTGCTCCATCCCATTTCCACCCCGCCTTTGTGCTGGGGATTGCCCTGACTCAGAGGCATGACATTGCACTTGGCCTTCTTGAACCTCATGATGTTCACACTGTGTCTATGCTCACTCCCATGTCTACACCCATGTCCCAAACCCATAACCCATGCTGGTGTCCCCCCACACTGGACACCCACCTGCATGGCCCAGGGGGTGCTGTAGACGTTGCCGAAGAAGCCATCCTCGCCCTGTGCCTCCACCATCCTCTTCCTCGCCTCGTGCACCGCTCCCCGCAGCTCCGCTGCCAGCGTGGACCCCACCAGCCGCTCCTGCTCCAGGCAGGTGAAGGCCATTGCCACCACTGCCTCTGTGTCTGTGGGGACAGGGCGTCACCACGCAGCCACACACCCACCCTCGGTGCCACCACCCCACCGATCCCCAGGGACCCTTTACCTACGGCACTGCCGGCACTGTACCCGAACTTGGCGTGCTGCTCAGCGGCCAGGAGCCGGCGGATCACCTCCTCCCGCACCCGCTTGTGGTGCACGCACAGCGCCAGCACACCCAGGCCGTACTGGTAGTAACTGGTGATGGGGTGGCCGTGCCGCCGGGAGCCTGGGGACAAGGGCTTGTGTCACTGTGGCCAGGTGGGTGCTCGCTGTGGTCATGCCATGGGGCTGCTCTCACCTGCCCAGTCCTCCTCCAGGTAATACTTGAGCCACGTCACCAGTGAGCGCAGCAGCTTGTGCTCCAGAGGGGAACACGTGGCCCTCAGCCCCAGCAGGTACAGCGCCAGCCGCCCCGTCTCCAGCCACTCCGCATCAGTGCTCCTGCAAACACCCCGTCACCCCCCGCAGCACACCGGTACCCATCACCCCTGCAGCACACCGGTACTCATCACCCCTGCAGCACACCGGTACTCATCACCCCTGCAGCACACCGGTACTCATCACCCCTGCAGCACACCGGTACCCATCACCCTGCAGCACACCGGTACCCATCACCCCTGCAGCACACCGGTACCCATCACCCCTGCAGCACACCGGTACTCATCACCCCTGCAGCACATCGGTACCCATCACCCCTGCAGCACACCGGTACCCATCACCCCTGCAGCACACTGGTACCCATCACCCCCCCTGCACACCGGTACCCATCAGCCCCCCTGCAGCACACCAGTACCCATCATCCCCCCTGCAGCACACCAGCACCCATCATCCCCACTGCAGCACACCAGTACCCATCACTCCCCCTGCAGCACACCGGTACCCATCACCCTTGCAGCACACCGGCACCCAGCACCCCCACTGCAGCACACCGATACCCGTCACCCCCCCCCACTGCAGTGGTGCTCATCACCCTGCCAGCAGAGGGGACTGTCCCTGTGTGGAACACACACGTACGTGCTGTGCTCGGTGTCTGCAGCATGGTGCCGGGGATCTCCAGCTGCCTGCAGGCTCCTGCAGGGACTCGGTGTCAGCGGAAGGCCAGGGGACACCCCGCAGTGACGCAGGGGACACGCGGGGTGCCCCACAGGACCTACCGGCCGTAGCGGTGCTGGAAGGCATCCTGCAGCCGCTCCAGGTACTGCTGCTCCCGGCGCAGGTCGTGCTCCCCGGCCAGGCGAAGCGCCAGGTACACGCTGGGGTCAGGGTCCCGCTCAGGATCCGCAGCCAGCGCCAGCAGCCGGGAGCTCAGAGCCCTCAGCACGGCCGCATGCCCCGGGGCTTCTACCGGCCCCAGCAGGGAGCAGAGGGTGAGGGGGGCAGGAATGCCCCGGGGCACCTGCAGCACCCAGCACCGGTGGTGTGGGGCTGTGGTGGTGATGGAGACCCAGCACCCAAATGCTGCTGTGTGACCCTGCCCTCTGCAACCCCCCTTCAGGTCCCCAGAGCTCAAGTCTCTGCCCCGAAATGGGAAATAAACAACATAAATGACACGAAGCAGGAGTGTGGAGAGCCCAAGGCAACCCACGGGGCTGGCGGGGGGCTGGCAGGGCTGCCCTGTCCCCAGGGACATGGGTGGTTGGGGGCTGCAGGCGCTGGGAGGAAGGGGGCACAGGAATAAAGCTTAACCCCAGCGAGTACTTCATAGAGCTCAGCCCTGGGCAAGCCATCACCAGAGCGGTTTCACCCGGCCAGCATCTGCCCCAGAGCCAGGGCACGGGGCTGGAGCACAGGATGGGGCTCGTGTCACTGCTCCTCAGGGACCCGCTCAGCAGGGGGGAGCCCCCGGGGGTGCTGCGGGGTGTGCCCGTGGCCATACTCACCGCAGAGCCGGGCGGGCAGGACCGCAGCCTGCAGCAGCATCAGGAGCAGCCACATGCTGCAGCGGGACGGTGGGTGCTGTGCCATGGCTCAGCACAGCGCGACGGGGTGAGCTGGGACAGAGCCGGGGACAGGGAGGTGTCACAAGAGGCTGTTTCCGCACACTGGAGCCGAGTCAGCAGGAACAGGGAAGAACTTCGGCTGGAGGTGAAGAGAAGGGAAATGAAGCCCGACCCCCGCGGGGCAGAGATAAGGAATTCCCGGCCCCCTTTCCCTCCCAGCTCCCTGACCCAGCGCAGCCCGGGGTGTCCCTGCCCTGAGCCGGGGCAGCGAGACCTGAACCCCTGCCTGGGTCAGAGCCACCGGCCAAAGTCAGCAACAAGAGATGGGGCTGGGAATCCCGTGCTCCCGCGCCCTCCGGGAGCTGTAACTCGCTGTCCGCATGGAACCGCAAACAAGGATTAACCAGCCCAGCACGGCAGCGGGTGCGGGGGGCTGAGCCCCACCAGGCAAACCCTGCCGTGGGGTCCCAGGGTGCTGCTGGGGACCCCCAGGCTCAGGGCAGGTGCTGGGCTGTGGGGACTGGCTCCTGTGCCCCACAGAACCCCTGCACTCGGTGGGGGCTGAGGACGTGGCTCCTGGCCTCTACAGGACACAGTGGGGAACCCAGGGAGCGCCCATGGGTGTCCCACTAGTGACAGGGGCAGGAGGGGACCCATGTCCCAGGGGCAGCTGCTCTCTGGAGGGCGGTGGGGAGGGATGAGGGTGCAGGAGGGCGCATGGCACCAACAGCACCCAGAGGCACCAGGGGCGGGTGAAGCACCCAGAGCGGCTGCAACCTGCAGTGGGGACAAGAGCAGCTCCAGGGACCCACCAGGGTCAGGTCCAAGCCCTCATTACCCATAGCCCCACACGGCACCACACAAACCAGGAGAGAATCAGCCTGGGTTGGGCTGAAAGGGCCTCAAATCTCTTCCAGCTCCATGCCCAACCCCCGGGAAGGGACACCTGACACTGGGCAAACATCAAACTGCTTCAACAGCCGTCACCCTGAGAGCGTCCCGTCCCGGTGGATGTTCAGGGGATGCTCAGGTGCCACCAGCACGGCAGCACTGGGCCAGGAGAACACCCCCAGGAAAGCAGAGGCAGCAGAACCTCAACTCCTCCCTACCATCAACCCCTGTCACCTTGGAATTGTTCCTTTTCCCCATTTTTGGACTGGTGGTTTGGTTTGTTTCAAGGCAAACAGCTCATTCCAGTGCAAACAGTGGGGCTGAGGAGCCCCCTCTGTGCTCAGTGCTGTTGGTTATAACCCCTCAGTGCTGGGAGCTGTTGGTTATAACTCCTCAGTGCTGGGAGCTGTTGGTTATAACCCCTCAGTGCTCAGTGCTGTCGGTTATAACCCCTCAGTGCTCAGTGCTGTCGGTTATAACCCCTCAGTGCTCAGAGCTGTCGGTTATAACCCCTCAGTGCTCAGTGCTGTCGGTTATAACCCCTCAGTGCTCAGTGCTGTCAGTTATAACCCCTCAGTGCTCAGGGCTGTCGGTTATAACCCCTCAGTGCTCAGTGCTGTCGGTTATAACCCCTCAGTGCTCAGTGCTGTCGGTTATAACCCCTCAGTGCTCAGTGCTGTCGGTTATAACCCCTCAGTGCTCAGTGCTGTCGGTTATAACCCCTCAGTGCTCAGTGCTGTCGGTTATAACCCCTCAGTGCTCAGTGCTGTTGGTTATAACCCCTCAGTGCTGGGAGCTGTTGGTTATAACCCCTCAGTGCTCAGTGCTGTCGGTTATAACCCCTCAGTGCTCAGTGCTGTCGGTTATAACCCCTCAGTGCTCAGTGCTGTCGGTTATAACCCCTCAGTGCTTATAACCCCTCAGTGCTCAGCTGTCGGTTATAACCCCTCAGTGCTCAGTGCTGTCGGTTATAACCCCTCAGTGCTCAGTGCTGTCGGTTATAACCCCTCAGTGCTCAGTGCTGTCGGTTATAACCCCTCAGTGCTCAGGGCTGTCGGTTATAACCCCTCAGTGCTCAGTGCTGTCGGTTATAACCCCTCAGTGCTCAGTGCTGTCGGTTATAACCCCTCAGTGCTGGGAGCTGTCGGTTATAACCCCTCAGTGCTCAGTGCTGTCGGTTATAACCCCTCAGTGCTCAGTGCTGTCGGTTATAACCCCTCAGTGCTCAGGGCTGTCGGTTATAACCCCTCAGTGCTCAGTGCTGTCGGTTATAACCCCTCAGTGCTCAGGGCTGTCGGTTATAACCCCTCAGTGCTCAGTGCTGTCGGTTATAACCCCTCAGTGCTCAGTGCTGTCGGTTATAACCCCTCAGTGCTCAGTGCTGTCGGTTATAACCCCTCAGTGCTCAGTGCTGTCGGTTATAACCCCTCAGTGCTCAGTGCTGTCGGTTATAACCCCTCAGTGCTCAGGAGCTGTCGGTTATAACCCCTCAGTGCTCAGTGCTCAGTGCTGTCGGTTATAACCCCTCAGTGCTCAGGGCTGTCGGTTATAACCCCTCAGTGCTCAGGGCTGTCGGTTATAACCCCTCAGTGCTCAGTGCTGTCGGTTATAACCCCTCAGTGCTCAGTGCTGTCGGTTATAACCCCTCAGTGCTCAGTGCTGTCGGTTATAACCCCTCAGTGCTCAGTGCTGTCGGTTATAACCCCTCAGTGCTCAGTGCTGTCGGTTATAACCCCTCAGTGCTCAGTGCTGTCGGTTATAACCCCTCAGTGCTCAGTGCTGTCGGTTATAACCCCTCAGTGCTCAGTGCTGTCGGTTATAACCCCTCAGTGCTCAGTGCTGTCGGTTATAACCCCTCAGTGCTCAGTGCTGTCAGTGCTCAGTGCTGTCGGTTATAACCCCTCAGTGCTCAGTGCTGTCGGTTATAACCCCTCAGTGCTCAGTGCTGTCGGTTATAACACCTTTACCCGTCCCGTGTCACCCAGCGCTAACCCCGGGAGCGGCGCACACCAACCCAAACCTCAGCTCGTGACCCCGAGGCCCGGAGCCCCTGCGGGCACTCACCCCCGGCGCGGGGACCTGCGCCCCCCGCCACCACGAGTGGGTCCCGCCGGGCCCGGCCTCCCCCGAGCCACGGGGACTCCGGAGCCGAGGCCGCCCCGCGGGAGCCGCCGCTGCAGCGCGGCCCCGGGACGGGGCCTACCCGGGAGCCAGCGCGCGGGCGCCCCGCACACCCCGGGAGCACGCGGCGTGCCCGGCCATGGGAGGGGCGCGCTGGAGCCCCCCTTCCCCCGCACCGGAGCTCCCCTGCCCCGGCACCCCGGTACCCGGCTGTGTCCGTACCGTGCCCATCACCCCCCGGTACCCGGCTGTGTCCGTACCGTGCCCATCACCCCCCCCGGTACCCGGCTGTGTCCGTACCGTGCCCATCCCCCCCGGTACCCGGCTGTGTCCGTACCGTGCCCATCACCCCCCGGTACCCGGCTGTGTCCGTACCGTGCCCATCCCCCCCGGTACCCGGCTGTGTCCGTACCGTGTCCGTCCCCCCGCTACACTCCCGTGTCCTACCGTGTCCGTTCCCCCTTCCCCATCTCCCCCTGTACCTTCCCGTTCCCCCCCTCACCCCATCCGGTGCCGGGTCTCCCCCTCTTCTCGCCGTGCCTACTGGCTCTATTCCGCCCCGCCGGTTCCCGCTCCCCATCCCGGTGGCCGGGCTCCCTGTACCGACCCCCCCTCGTCTCTCCACAGTACGAGCGCGGGGCCGCCACCAACTACATCACCCGCAACCGGGCGCGGAAGAAGCTGCAGCTGAGCCTGCCCGACTTCAGGTGCGCCCAGCATCCCACCGGGACCCCCGCAGGAGATGGGGCCTGTGGCGGGGTGTCCCTATGGGCCCTCCCCATGGGGAGCCGGGTTTTGTGTCCCGCATATCCCGGAGTCTCAGGGTGTTGTGGTTTTGGGTGTCCAAGGGGCGGCAGCACCATTGGGTGCTCCTGCCCCACGTCTCACCCTTATCGCCGCCCCCAGGCGCCTCTGCATCCTGAAGGGCATCTACCCCCACGAGCCCAAGCACAAGAAGAAGGTGAACAAAGGCTCCACGGCTCCCAGGACCTTCTACCTCCTCAAGGACATCAAATTCCTCCTCCACGAGCCCATCGTCAACAAGTTCCGGGAGTACAAGGTGATTTCCCATCAGGAGCCCCTCAGGGGCCCTGGGGGCTCGGCCTCTCCCGCAGCCCCCCCCAGCATTCCCGCTGTCCCGCAGGTGTTCGTGCGGAAGCTCCGGAAGGCGTACGGCAAGAGCGAGTGGAGCACCGTAGACCGGCTGAAGGAGAACAAGCCCACCTACAAGCTTGACCACATTGTGAAGGAGAGGTGGGTGCGCTGCATGCCCTGCCCTGGCAGAGCTGTCCTCTGGGCAGGAGCTTGCCCTGGGGATGTGGAGCCTTCGCTGTGTCCGTCCCTCATTGGGGATCCATCTCCTGTGTGTATCTGAAGGGGGGGTGATGGAAACTGGTGTTTCTGGGCTGGAGGAGAAGGGCAGGGTGTGCTGCAAGCTGGTTGTAGCAATGCATGAGTGAGCAGGGAGTGCCTGGTCATCCCAGATGGATCTGGGATCTCCAGGAAGATGCTCAGAGCTCTCCTCCTCTCCCTGGGCACTGCTTTCCTCAGAGGGAGGGCTGATGGACGGTGACTCTTGGTGACTTGATGGGTTTGGTGGCAGTGGGAGAGGAGAAAACCAAAGCAGGGAAGGAACCTCATTGTCTCTTCATTGTCCCAGTGGTGCCCGGGACCTCATTGTGCTGGTGCAGATTGAGGAAAGGGAAATGGCACCAAGGGGCAAGCCCTGCCCCAGCAAGCATAGGATGGGGGATTCTGTGACTGCAGCACTGCTGGAGTGGTGGGACCTCACCATCTGACTGCAGCCTTTGAGTCCTGCAGCTTTCATCTGGCCAAGGAGTGCCCTGTGCTGTTGTGCTGCACCACAGGAGCATTGGTCCTGGTGGGTGCAGGCTGGGATTCAGTGTCACAGGTTGGTCTGTGTTGGAAGGGACCTTAAAGCTCCTCCAGCTCCAACCCTTGCCATGGGCAGGGACACCTTCCACTAGAGCAGCTTGCTCCAAGCCCCTGTGTCCAACCTGGCCTTGAACACTGCCAGGGATGGGGCAGCCACAGCTTCTCTGGGCACCCTGTGCCAGCGCCTCAGCACCCTCACAGGGAAGAGCTTCTGCCTAAGAGCTCATCTCAGTCTCCCCTCTGGCAGGTTAAAGCCATTCCCCTTGGCCTGTCCCTACATCCCTTGTCCCAAGCCCCTCTCCAGCTTTCCTGCAGCCCCTTTAGGCACTGGAGCTGCTCTCAGGTCTCCCCTTCAGGAGCCTTCTCTTCTCCAGGCTGACCCAGCCCAGCTCTCTCAGCCTGGCTCCAGAGCAGAGCTGCTCCAGCCCTCACAGCAGCTCCGTGGCCTCCTCTGGCCTCACTCCAACAGCTCCACATCCCTCTTGTGCTGCTGCCCCAGAGCTGGATCAGGGCTGCAGGAGGGGTCTTCCCAGAGCACCGCAGAGGGGCAGGATCCCCTCCCTGAGCTGCTGCTCACACTCTGGGGATCAATCCAGCACATGTGCCTGTGGGTGCTCTAAAACCTGTTGACACCACACGGTAACTGGGCTGTTGCTCTCCTGGCTCCCTGGAGAGCCCCGAGTCCCAGGAGCTGGTGTCCCCAGTGCCCAGCAGGGGCACCCCATCGCTGTGGGTCACCAGTTCGGTGGGATGTGCAGGAGACTGATGCTCTTTGGTTCCTGTCCCCTTGTCCTGCATGGTCTCCACGAGCCCCAGCAGCTCCTGGTGGACGTGGCTGTGTGTGATTCCTCCTCCTGCCCGGGCACAGGTATCCAACCTTTGTGGATGCACTGCGGGACCTGGACGATGCTCTCTCCATGTGCTTCCTGTTCTCCACCTTCCCGCGCACGGGCAAGTGCCACGTCCAGACCATCCAGCTCTGCCGGCGCCTGGCTGTGGAGTTTCTCAACTACGTGATCGCCTCCCGCTCCCTGCGCAAGGTGGGTGCTGCGGGAGGGGGGCCGAGACCCCCTGCCCTGGGGGATTGTGGTGGTGGTGATGAGCTTGTGCCCCTGGGTGGCACTGGACCCACTGTGCTGGTGCTTCAGCCTGGGAATGGGTGCTGCTGGGCTGCCTGATGCTCCCCTGGTGACCCCACTGACAAGGGAAGTGTTAACGAGAACGGGACAAGGGAGCACCCATGGTCTTCCTTCCCCTGAGCCTTCCCTCCATTCCCTGCCAGGTCTTCCTCTCCATCAAGGGCATCTACTACCAGGCCGAGGTGCTGGGACAGCCCATCACATGGATCACCCCTTACACCTTTGCCCATGATGTGAGTACCGGGGGGAACGCGGCAGGATCTCCTCAGGACCCGCGCTGCTGCTGCCCCACTGCTGCCTTTGCTGGGATGGGGAAGGGTTAGAATAGAATCACAGTCTGGCTTGGTGGGGATCCCCAAAGCTCATCTAATCCAGCCGCCTGCAGTAAGCAAGGGACATCATCAACTAGACCAGGTCGCTTAGTACCACATCCAGTCTGGCCTGGAACGTCTCCAGGAATGAGGCATCCACCATCAGTCTGGGCAACCTGTGCCAGTGTTTCACTGCCCTCATGGTGAAAAATGCCTTCCTCATGTCCAGCCTGAATCTCCTCTTTCAGTTCAAACCCATCACCCCTTCATCAGACACAACAGGCGCTGCTAAAGTCCCTCCCAAGGACAGCTGAGGGACCATCCTGTGGCTCTCATGCTGTGGAACCCATAAAGGGCCTTAGGTGATCAGGTGGGGCCCAGCCCTCCAGGCTGACTGTCCCCGTGTCCCCATGCCTGGCTGTACCAGCCTCCCCGGTTCCTTGTCTTCTCTTTTTAATTACCAAATATGCCTTAATCAGCAATTAAAGATTAACCTGAGGAATGAGGCTTGTACCACTTAGTGAGGAGCCGAGTCAGACTCATCGCTGTGCTGCACCTTGCCAAGATCATATCACAGAGTCATCCCAGCCTGGTTTGAGTTAGAAGGGACCTTAAAGCACCTCCAGCTCCAACCGCTGCCATGGGCAGGGACCCCTTCCACCGGAGCAGCTTGCTCCAAGCCCCTGTGTCCAACCTGGCCTTGAACACTGCCAGGGATGGGGCAGCCACAGCTTCTCTGGGCACCCTGTGCCAGCGCCTCAGCACCCTCACAGGGAAGAGCTTCTGCCTAAGAGCTCATCTCCATCTCCCCTCTGTCAGTTTAGAACCATTCCCCCTTGCCAGGCAGGACCCTCTCATTTCACCCCTGGGTTTGGCACAGTTGGGTTGAGGCTTCCCAGTTTTTTGTCTGGCCCCTGCTGAGGTTCACCCCTCCAGCTCAGCCTGCAGCATCTCCTTGGCCAGCCCATGTCCTGCCCAGGCAGCATTAGTTCTGTATCCCTGGAGTCTGTCCCCGTGTCCTCACCCTCGCTGTGCCCGCAGCACCCCACGGACGTGGATTACCGGGTGATGGCCACCTTCACCGAGTTCTACACCACGCTCCTGGGCTTCGTCAACTTCCGCCTCTACCAGTCCCTCAACCTGATCTACCCACCCAAGGTGAGGCACCGGCTGCTCCCGGCTTTGGGGCTGTGCTGGAATGTCAGGGGGTGTTTGGGGTCTCTGGGATTTGGGAGCTGCTTTCCCACATCCTGTTTCTCCCCCCAGATCGATGGCCAGGCTGATGCTGAGCTGAAGCCTGCAGAGGGCACGGAATACGCCATGGATTCGGAGAGCTACCTGGAGGTGAGGGACACTGCTGTCACCGTGCTCCACGGGAGGATCCTGTGTGGTCTTGGTGTCCTGACCCCACACCTCCTCCTGCTGTGAGGCACTCGGTGTGTAGGGACTGAGGAGCAGAGCCAGACCCTTCCGTGGGAGGAGCCTGGTCTCAAACTCCTTGTTGGACAAGGGAGGAGCAGTGCTTGGTGTCCGTTCTGCGTGGTGGGGGACTTGGGGTGGGACAGGACATGGAGGAGCCTGAATATCTCTCCAGTCTTGGAGAAGCTCCTTCCTCCATGAGGCTGCCCCTTTTCCCATCCCAAAGCCTGTCTGGGCCTGACCCTTCTCATTGCCTCCCGCTGCAGAAGCTGTCAGCTCTGAGCTCCAGCCTGGCCCGGGTGGTGGCACCAACCCACGAGGAGGAGGTGGAGCTGGATGAGTTCCCAGTGGAGGGGGTAAGAGCCTGGTGGTGGGGCTCAGCCCTGGCCTTGGGGGATCCTGTCTAGGGTAGGTTTTGTGCCCGGGCAGGGGCTGGTGTGGTGCTGGGAGGTACTGGGAGCCCAATGGGGCTGGCACCCTGCAGAGAGGGGCTTGGCAGGGGCTGGTCTTGGGGAGGAAGCTGAATACTTTGCCCTGAGCAGGAGACTGCGGAGCAGATGGATGCGAGGAAGAAGGAGCAGGAGGCCCTGGAGAAGCACAAGAAGCTCTTTGAGGGTCTGCGCTTCTTCCTCAACAGGGAGGTGCCTCGGGAGCCGCTGGCCTTTGTCATCCGGTATGTGCTGTGCCTCGGTGCTGCCCCTCCATCAGGGCTTGGGGGCGATCTACCTGACCTCCTGCAGGCCCCCCCCACCTGCCTCACCCCTCGGTGGCCTTTGCTGGCAGGTGCTTTGGTGGCCAAGTCTCCTGGGACAAGTCCTTGTGCATCGGGGCCACCTATGGTGTGAGCGACCCATCCATCACCCACCAGATCGTGGACCGGCCCCAGGTGCAGCAGCAGGTTGTTGGCAGGTTGGTGAGGCACGAGGCCTGTCCCAGACCTGTCCCACGCTCCCCTCTAGCCCATGAGCTCCAGAGCCTGAGTCCCTCTGCCCCACAGGTACTACCTGCAGCCTCAATGGGTCTTCGACTCGGTTAATGCCAAGCTGTGCCTCCCTGTGGC
The DNA here is from genome assembly GCF_028554395.1 of Pezoporus wallicus. NCBI lineage: Eukaryota > Metazoa > Chordata > Aves > Psittaciformes > Psittacidae > Pezoporus > Pezoporus wallicus. The sequence continues at coordinate 422,202 of NW_026635187.1, read as the reverse complement.
CGACTACTTCCCGGGGGTGCTGCTGCCCCCCCACCTCTCGCCCTTCGTGACGGAGCAGGAGGGAGACTACATCCCTCCTGAGAAGCTGAAGCTGCTGGCGATGCAGAGGGGAGAGGAGCCAGGTGATGCCAGGCTCTGGGATCAGGAGCTGGGGAGTTGAGCAGGGCTGGACCTGCTCTGGAGCCAGTGCCTGCTCTGCCGTTGGTGACAGTGCTCTGTCTGTAGATGAAGAGAGTGAGGAGGAAGAAGAGGAGGAAGAGGAGGACAACAACGAGGAGGAGGAGGAGGAAGATGAGTCTGAAAAGGAAGAGGAGATGAAATTAAAGAAGCTGGAAGAGCAGAAGACTCAGAGCAACAAGGTACAGAGCTGGCACTGCTGTGGCTGTGCTGCTCCTGCAGCCACCGCACTGCTGGGGCCTGGACCCCTGTCCCTGCTCAGGACCTGCTGCCTGCTGGGGAGGGTACTCCGTGTGTCCCTGGGGAGGGTGCTGGGTTCCGGGTGCTGAGCTCTGGCTCCTGCAGGCGCTGCCGGTGACGGTGACGGCCGGGAAGCTGCAGTTGGAGGACAAGCAGCGCCTGGAGCAGGAGCAGCAGAGCGAGGAGAAGCGCCTGGCCATCATGATGATGAAGAAGAGGGAGAAATACCTCTACAAGAAGATCATGTTTGGCAAGAAGAGGAAAGTCCGAGAGGTAGGAGCATAGCGCTGTTGTGGGCCCAGCACCTTTGACTCTTCCCAGATGGGCTCGTGGTGGTGGATCCCTAAAGCCAGGTGTGCCCCACATTGTGCCGGCTCTGGGCTGCTCCTGCTTTCCTGTAGCTGGTGAGGGCAGTGACCCGGGTGCCTGCAGCACATGGGTCCATCTCCCCACGCACAGCCGGGGGTTGGTGGGACTGGGGCAGAGCTGCCCTTGGTGACTGCAGATGGCTCTGACTCTGCCTCTCGGGGGGTTCTCCACAGGCGAACAAACTCGCTGCGAAGAGGAAAGCCCACGATGCTGCTGTCAAGGAGGAGAAGAAGAAAAGCAAGAAGGCACGGCGAGCCTGACGGGGCTGTGCCCTATGGACACCCTTGTCCTTGAACCCTCAGCTCTGATGCTGGGACAGGAATGCAAAACGAAACCATTTCCCCTCTGTAAATAAACCTCCTGCTGTGCCTTTCCCAGTGCTCTCCCGCACCGGTGCTGCTCATCCTGCCTTGGACCATGGCATCAGGGTCACCAGCCCCTCACGCTGGTGCCACCTCTGCTTCCTGACCCCCAGGGCGGTGAGTGAGGAGGAGGAGGCTCTTGCAGGTCCCTTTGTGATTGTTCCTTTTGGACTGGCACAGCCCTGGGTGGAGGAGCAGCCCCACGGTGGAGCAGGAGCTGCCGGGCACTGCCCAGCACAGAGCACCCCGGCTTTGGTGGAGAGGAGCCCATCCCGGAGCCACCCTCTTGGCTTTCTATGTGTCATTAGAGCAGGTGACACTTGCCCAGGGCTGTTTCCTCCCTCCTGGCTGCGGTGGGACCGCACCGTATGCCGTGTTCTGCCCAGTGCGCGTGTGGGGCTGGAGGAGGCTCCTCACCCTGCGTGGGGCTGAAGAGACGGCGCCTGGGCCCTGCTCCAGGTGCCACAACCCCTGGGCACCGTGGCTGTGACCTTGCCCCTTGTCACCATTTGCCCATCCACGCTCCCAGCAGCAGGTTTGGGAAGGGTCTGCTCGACCCTGGCTGCGTGCTCAGCTCCATGGGGAGCACCAGGCTGGAAAGCAGCTCTGTAGGGAAGGGCCTGGAGCTTGCCATGAGCAGCCACCGTGCCTGGGGGGCATGAGGAGGACTGGAGGAGGTCGGGGAGGCCATCCTGCCCCTCGGGACCGGTGAGGCCGCTCGTGGAGCTGTGTCCAGCGAGGGACGTGGTGCCTGGGGACGATGCAGCGTGTCCGGCTGGGGCAGCGCCTGCAAGGGTGGGCTGGAGGAGAGGGTGCTCAGCGGGATCCCAGCAATGGGTGTGAAGGGCTGAGGGGAGCGCGTGGAGGTGGAGCCGGGTTCTTGTCTCTGGTACCCAGTGCCAGGGTGAAGGCTCTGCAGGTGCCCAGGAAGCGCCGTGGCCATGGCTGGGGGGGCACTGAGGAGACGCCATGGCCAGGGCCTGCCACAGGGTGCCCCCAGAAGCTGTGGCTGCCCCATCCCTGGCCGTGCTCAAGGTCAGGTTGGACACAGGGGCTTGGAGCAAGCTGCTCCAGTGGAAGGGGTCCCTGCAGAGCGCACTGGGGGTGGTCGGCAGCCCCCATCAGCAGCATTGTCCCCCCCTTTTCCCCTACATCCATGTTCCCCCCCCATTCCCACCCTGGGGCCTGCTCACAGGCTGAGGCCTGCTCATGGCTGCCTGGGCCAGAGGAGCTGGGTAATGCCTGGAGCGGGGCAGCCCCCATGGGGCAGGTTCCTCCTTCCCTGGCCCCTGCGCGGGGTGGGAACGGGGGATCCCGAGGTGCTGGGGGGGCCCCTGTGGCCTCGGTGAGCTGGGTCGTGGTGGCTGAGGGCTTTACGTGGCGGCCATGGCGGGGGCTCCACGGACCCCCTGTGCTGGGCAGTGCCGGGGCTGCCTCATCCCGCAGGAATTCTGTGGGGCCGGCTCGGTGCTCCCGGGGGGCACGGACGTGGCCATGGACGCACCGCGGCCCCCGCAGCAGCGCAGAGGCCGTTGGCCTGCCCTCCCCTTCCGTCCCTGTTCTCCGTCCTTGGGCTTTCACCGGGACCTTCTTCTTTTTTCCTTTGTTTTTAATTTTTCCTTTCAATTTTTTTTTCTCTCTTTTTTTAATTTTCTTTTTCACCTTTTCTCTTTTTTCTTTTTCCTTTTTATTCTTTCCTTTTTCTTTCTTTCATCTTTTTTCCTTTTTCCTTTTCTCTTTTTCCTTTTCTTTTTCCTTTTTTATTTTCCCTTTACTCTGTTTCCTTTTTAATTTTTCTTTTTTGCATTTTCCTTTTTTTATTATTTCTTTTCTCCTCCTCCCCCCCCCCCCCATCCCCCCAGACTTGGGAGCATTTTGCTGTGTATATTTTTCCCCTTGTTTTTCCCCTTCCCTTGATTTCACCTCTTGGAAAAGGTGGGGGGGGGGTACCACATGGGGAAGCTCTTGGGAAGCTGCACCTGGAGCCAGGCTTCCACCATGGGCCAGGAGACCTTGAGTGCAGCTTCCCAGCCACACTGGAGCCTTGGGCACTGCAGCACTGCAGCACCCACAGCACCCACATCGCAGCACCCAGAGGCGTGGTGCTGGGCTCAGGGTGCTGGGCCGGGCCGGCAGAGGCCACGGACCAGTCGCACCACCTGGGCAGGCACCGGTTCCCATTTTCCCACCCTGATGACACCTTCTCCCTGTGACAGCTCTGTGTAACACCGCGCCTGGACAGCCCGTGTCCGCCAGGACCAAGCCCCGGGACCTCGGTGCTGCTGCCCTTGCCAGCGCCCGGCTCCTCACCGCATCCCTCGGGATCCCCGCTCCGGCCCCGCTTCCCAGCGTGAGCGGGGGGATTCGCTCTGCTTTCGCCCAGGTGGGCTGGGGACATGGGTGAGGGCTCCTGGGGGTGGGCTACACCCCATGGGGTGTCACAGCTCCTGGCTCATCTACACCACACCTGAGCTCGCCAGCTTCCCTTCATCAAGCTGCCACATCCTGCGGTCCTTTTCCGGGTGGGAATTCTTTGCGGCAGCATTCCCAAAACAAAGGGGGACCCTGGAATGGAGACGTGCCCTGTGGAGAGGCTGTGGGGTGGTTTCTTGCCCCCACGCCGCTGTTTCCAGGTGAGGGGATGGAAAGGGCCGGAAGAGCCAGGGCTGATATTTAATCTGGTGTCGTGGCCTGTGACAGATGGGCCTGGGAGGAGAAATCCCTGGCATGATCCCAGCCAGGGCTGGATGCAACTGGAAATGCATCAAACAAAGGCTGGCGGGGGCCATGAGCTCGGAAACACTTGGGACAAGCCTCCTGTCGCTGTCCCACAGCAGCCTCTGCTCCAGCAGGGCACATCCTGGCGTTGCCTGTGCTCACTTGGGCCCCTGCTCTCTCCCCTGCACAGAGGTGCCCTTTCCCCTCTGCTGTCAGATGCCTCCTGCACGGCCAGGGGGGTGTCCCAGGGCAGCAGGGCCATGCCCGCTCCTGCAGGGTGGTGGCAGCTCCTTGTCCCTTGTCTTGCCATGACAAGGGACATTCTGGCTCTTCCCATGCCCCAGCAGGGCTGGGGCTACCTGGGGATTGCACAGGTTGACACCGGGGTGGAACCGGTCCTGCCGAGGCAGGGCAGGATGTGACCACTGTCTGCGATGGGGCAAGAGCTGTCGTGGGGCTCAGCAAACCCAAACCCCTCCATCCGGGTGACGCAGGTGAGGACCAGGAGTGGGAAGCACTGAGGACAGGTCTGGGAGCACAACGGCCCCTTTCTTGCCCCACTGTGGGGTGATGCAGCCCATGGGGCTGTGTCTTCAGCAGCTGAGTGGGCAGCAGCACCGCTGAGCCCCCCACAGGTGGGTTTTAGGTGCCCCCAAAACGCCAGGCAGCGCAGTGGGAGCAGCACTGTGGATAAGGCTGGTGGCAGCACGGTGGCTCCACCGTTATCGCGCAGGTTGGGTTCGGGGAGCAGAAATATTGCTGCCACGAAGGCCATAAAAGCTCTTTAGATAGGGCGGGCGCGGGGAGGGAGGGCAAGGAGCCTGCGGGAGGGAGGATGAAGAGGAGCTGGCGCAGTGCTGGCTGGCCACCCCGGGGCGGCAGGGACGGGGCTGCGGGGCCGAGCCCCGCACCTCCAGGTGAGCTGTGGCGGTGGGAGCTGACAGCAGCCATGGGACACGGCAAGAGGCGAGGAGCCGGGTGCCACCGCCGAGGGACAGCCATTGTCCCCCCCCGTCCGGCGGCACCCCGGCTGCCAGCGCAGGGCCATGCCGGGCTGGGTGCTGCCGGTGACAATGTCCCCGTTGAGGCCCGTGGCGCAGATGGAGACAAACGTGGCCGTTGTTCTGCTCGGCAGCGGCTCAATGCCTCCTCTGTGCCGCGGCGGTGGGTGGGGAGCCGGAGGCTCGGGGTGGCCGCGGGCACCCAGGGGCTGGCCCGGCCGTGCCGGGGGAGCCGGGCAGTGCCCGGCCGCAGCCCCGCGTCCCTCCCGCAGCGCCCCTCATCGCTGCCTCTTGTCCCCCTTCCCCAGGCCAGTGACACGGGGCCGGGCCCCCGGACATGCCGTAAGCGCTGTGGTTAGTGGGGAGGCTTCGGATCAGCCAGCGTTTGCGGGGAGCTGCCGGGAAGAGCTTATTCCATGTCGGAGCAGCATCGGCACCCTCGCCCCGTGCCACCCGCTCCCCCTGCGCCCCGGCCAGCCCAGGAGAGGAGAGGGAGGGCTCACAGAGAGCAGCTGAAGCAGAGGAAAAGGTGATGCCTGGGGGGCAGATCTGTGGGGCAGGGTGTGCGGGGGCTGTGGGCATGGATGTTTGTACCCATGAGGGGTGTGCAAGGGGGGTAGGAAGCATTGTGTCTGCATAAAGTTGGGATTGTGGGATAAGGACCGTTTCCATGGGCTTGTAGGGCTAGAGGAGCAAGGGGCAGGTGGATGTGGACAGCAGCTATAGTGGTTGGATGTAAAGGAGATGGCACCTATAGGGAAAACCCCAAAGAAGGCTCCAGGATGTCCTCAAGGACCAGAGGAGTTGCTGGGACATGGGGATGGAGCTGCTGAGCCGCGTGGCCTCTGCTGTGCTGGGGTGACCTGCGGGGAAATGGCCGGTGCTGCCGTGTCCTCTGACTGGGAATTTCAAGCAGGCAGCTGGGAGCTGGCGCTGCAGCTGCCCGGCACTAATGGCAGCCCCAGGAGAGCGCCTCGGTCACCACGTTTCTCTCAGCAAGCTATTAATAATTAAGCCACTCATTGAAGGCAAAGTCAATAGAGGAGCTGGGTTGGGAACTGTTTGCCAGAGCCACCCCAGGGAGCCAGCCAGGGTGGAGCTCCATCCTCCTGGCATCCCAGTGTGCGGGGATGGGGTTCCGTGCTGCTCCAGGGGGATAGGGGGACCCCCACGGGGCTGGAGCCTGGAGCAGGGCTCATGGAGCTGGTTTGCTTCCACGGGGTCAGTGCTGCTGCGCTGACAAGGACAACCAGCGGGATGCAGCTTCACTCCGGTGCCGGTGGGAGTTCCCACCGGCACTGCCTGGCTCCCACCAGCACCTTTTTCCACTGTGGGCAAGATCAAACTCTGGCTGCTCCCGGGTATGTGAGACCCTCAGGTCCTCACACCCGGGCTGGGGTAAGGGTCAGGGCCACCCGCTCCCATGTGGTTCTGCTGAACACCCACTGTGTCCCATCTGTGCCGTGCTGCGTCTGCCACCGGCTCCACACACCGGGCAGGATGAGGCTGGATGCAGGCAGCGCTGCCTGACCCGCGTCCCCGCTGCAGCGCAGCTCTTGGGTGAGTTTTTGGGGTGCCCCCACGCCGCCGGTGCCCCCCGCTGCCGCGCCGGGTGCCAGGACGAGCTGTGCCCCGCGCCCGGCCGCAGCCTGGGCTCCGGTTGCACTTTCCATTCATTATTCATCGAGCTGGAAATCTCAGCACCCGAGGCGCCGGGGGGGCAGGGGGAGCAGCCGCCCGGGCTCCGCGTGTCCCAGCAGCATTCCCAGCACCAGGTAACCCGCCTGCTTGGGGGGCAGCGGGGATAAACCGAGGGGGCTTTGCTGCATCGGGGGGGAGGAAAGAGCCGGGGCTGGGGAGATGCTGCTGCCGCTCAGCCGGAGAATCGTGGAACGGTTGGGGTTGGGATGGACGTTGAACCTCAGCCAGCTCCGAGGCCATGGAAGGAACGGGGCTGCGGGGTTTGCCCCAGCTCGGGGGGTGCTCCCGGGCTTCGGTAGCAGCCCCGGTGCCGCGGTCACGGTGGCTCGTCCCCGTGTCCTGCCGCAGAGGACACCCTGCAGCAATGCGGCCGCGGGAGAGCGGAGCTGCCCGAGCCCCCCCCCGCCGCCGTGTCCCCTGCGGTGCCGGGGGGCGATAGAGGTGGGCACGGGGCTCTGTGCATGTGTGCCTGTGCGTGCATGGGTGTGCATGTATGGGGGTGTGGGTGTGCATGTGGGTGTGCATGTATGTGTGTGTGTGCATGTGTGTGTGTGTGCATGTATGTGTGTGTGTGTGTGCATGTGTGTGTGTGTGCATGTGTGTGTGTGTGTGCGTGTGCATGGGTGTGCATGTATGGGGGTGTGGGTGTGCATGTGTGTGTGTGTGCATGTATGTGTGTGTGTGTGCATGTGTGTGTGTGTGCATGTATGTGTGCATGTGGGTGTGCATGTGGGTGTGCATGTATGTGTGTGTGTGCATGTGTGTGTGTGTGTGCATGTATGTGTGTGTGTGTGCATGTGTGTGTGTGCATGTGTGTGTGTACGTGTGCATGGGTGTGCATGTATGGGGGTGTGGGTGTGCATGTATGTGTGTGTGTGCATGTATGTGTGTGTGCGTGTGCATGGGTGTGCATGTATGGGGGTGTGGGTGTGCATGTATGTGTGTGTGCATGTATGTGTGTGTGCGTGTGCATGGGTGTGCATGTATGGGGGTGTGGGTGTGCATGTATGTGTGCATGTGGGTGTGCATGTGGGTGTGCATGTGTGTGTGTGCATGTGTGTGTGCATGTATGTGTGTGTGTGCGTGCATGTATGTGTGTGTGTGCATGTGTGTGTGTGCATGTATGTGTGTGTGCGCGTGTGCATGGGTGTGCATGTATGGGGGTGTGGGTGTGCATGTATGTGTGTGTGTGCATGTATGTGTGTGTGTGCGTGTGCATATGTGTGCATGTATGTGTGTCTGTGCATGGGTGTGCATGTATCGGTGTGTGGGTGGGTGCATGTGTATGTGTGCATAGGTGTGCATATGTGTGTGTGCGCATAGGTGTGCATGTATGTGTGTGTGTGTGCGCATGTGTGGGTGTGCATAGGTGTGCATGTATGTGTGGGGGGGTGTGTGCATGTATGTGGGTGTGTGTGTGTGCATGTGGGTGTGTGCATAGGTGTGCATGTATGTGTGTGTGTGTGTGTGCATGTGGGTGTGTGTGTGCGTAGGTGTGCATGTATGGGTGTGTGTGCATGTGTGGGTGTGTGCATGGGTGTGCATGTATGTGTGGGTGTGTGCATGGGTGTGCATGTATGTGTGTGTGTGTCCCTGGGGGTGTGTGTGTGCATGGGTTTGAATGTATGGGTGCATGTGCATGTATGTGTGTCCTTGTGTGTGCATGGGTGTGCATGTATGGGTGTGTGTGCATGTATGGGTGTGCATGGGTGTGCAAGCATAAGGGTGTCTGTATGCTTAGGGGGCATTCACGAATGCATACATGGGTGCACGTGTGTCTGCATGCATGTGGATGCATGAACACACACAGATACATATACCTGTGTGTGCACGCACAATATGTGCCTGTCTCCCCCACATGCACATATGTGCATGGGTGTTTGTGTGCATGTGCCCTCTGGCTGTGTGCATGCCCTGCTGCATGCACATGTGTGTAATGTGCAATAGTTCAGGGAGGTGACATCCTGCCCCGGGTCCCCCTTGTCCCACCTGGAGCCACCCAAGGCTGAACATTGCCCTCAGTGTTGCCGGAGGTGCCAGGACCTCCCTCCTGCCTGTGCTGGGTGCACAGAGCAGCATCCACCCATGAGCTGATGGAGCTCCTGCTGCAGCTGGAGGTTTCCTTGGGAAAAGGGATCCCGGTGCCCTTGGAAAGCTCCTGCCCATGTCCGTGGTGTTCCAGTGCTCTCATTCTGCCCCATGGCAACTCCTTCCTTCCCCTGGTTCTAGCCCAGTCCGCTGGGTTTTGTCCAGGTGGGCAAAGGTTGCTCAGGTTGGGCAGAGCTGCTGCTCCTTGGCCATGAAGCAGTTGTGCCAGCAGTGGGGACACGCCTGGTGCTGCCTCACCTCAATCTTGGCAGTGCCAGTGCCAAAAACCGCAGTGAGATGCTTCCCAGGGCATGTGAGTTGAGCCCTCTCTGTCCCAGCTTCCCCATCTCCCAGTGCTAACAGCTCTCCTCTCCTGCAGGTGACCAGGATGCTGCACCATGGGAAGCACTGGAGGTCCATGTGCAAGGGGCTCGTCCTGGGGACCCTCCTGACGAGCTTCATGCTGCTGCTTTACTCCTACGCCGTCCCTCCACTCCAAGTCAGCATGGCAGAGTGAGTGCCCTGGCAGCATGGCCACCCTGTTTCATACCCAACCAGAGCTTTCCAGCCCTGGAAAGCTTGGGAAAATCCTGGGGCTTTCCAGGCTCTGATGGCTTCACACCAAGACATCCCCTCCCTACAACCTCGTGCTGGTGTCTGCGCCCCATGAGTTGGTGAAAGGGAACCCCAGCTCCCCGGGGGGCAGGATGGAGATGTGTGTATCCATACACACACCCTGGGTGATGGTGGGACGAGGAGGTGCAGGAGCCCCCGCCCGACCCCAGCTTTGCGTCCCCTGGGAGAAGGAAAAGCATCGCAGGGACATTCCCCAGCAGTCAGGAGCAGCAGGCAGAGGGGAGCAGTTACTTGGGTGCTTTCATCGAGGGCTTGTCCTTAGGAGTTACCAGAGGGCTGCCACATGTACACTGTCATGCAGAGCAATGGGCATGGAGAGGTTCAAAGCTCTCTGCTGCTCAGCTCCTGGCACTGAGTTTATCTCTAAGCTTATCCCCAGGATCCGCCTGTGGGTGTTGCATGAGCTGCTGCCCATGCTGCCCAACGGGTTCGTTATCAGGGATCAGCTTTGCACCTTCATTAACAGTGTCCAGAGTCACTCACAGAGGGCTCTGGTCCCTGCCCCAGGCAGCTCGGGTAACACACATGGTGTTCCCAGTGCTTGTCTGTGGAGCTGGGCATGGGGATTATTCCCCTCTTCACTGGGATGCTGGATCCTCCACAGCTCCTACGGGGGGGGGGGGGGCAGCTTCCCAGCTTCCAGACCTCACAAGAATGTTAACAGCTCCTGTCCATGCAGTTATGGCCATGGAGAGCTTGTCTTGATGCACATCTCAACATCACCAGGGCCACCACAGCCATGCCCTTGGGGAAGGATGGGGACCCCTCTGCTCAGGCTGTGCTGATGCTGGTGGAGTCTGACCCCCACAGCAGCACATGCTCAGTGACTGGGGTTGTCCAGGGCCGCGTGAGCTTGGTTTGGTGGCTCAGGGGCTCTGGGGACGGTGCGGGGTACAGGGGGCTCTGCCCAAACCCAATCTCCTCTGCACTGGGGATTCTAATGGGTACTGGGGATGAGCACCCATCCCCAGGCTGAGCACCCTTCCCCGGTCCAGCTCCTCCAGGAAGGAACACGGCTGAGCCTCAGTGGTGGCTGAGCCACGTTGACCCAACTGCCCCCTCACTTCGTCCCATTTCCTCCCCACCAGGATCCCCATCTCCTCCTCCTGCTCCTCCTCCGCAGCCCCCGGCAAGGCTCCGGCCGTGGCGGCCAACGGCACGGGCAGCGCGTCGGGCCAGAGCTGCGTGCCCAAGGTGAACATCATGTTCATGAAGACGCACAAGACGGCCAGCAGCACCATCCTCAACATCCTCTTCCGCTTTGGTGAGAAGCACCGCCTCAAGTTCGCCTTCCCCAACGGCCGCAACGACTTCTACTACCCCGCGTTCTTCGAGCGCAGCCAAGTGCAGCGCTACCGGCCCGGTGCCTGCTTCAACATCATCTGCAACCACATGCGCTTCCACTACGAGGAGGTGCGCAAGCTCCTGCCGGCTGACACCACGTTCGTGACGGTGCTGCGGGACCCTGCCTACCTCTTCGAGTCCTCCTTCCACTACTTCGGGCGCATCATTCCCCTCACCTGGAAGCTCAGCGGGGACGACAAGCTGGCGGAGTTCCTCCGGGACCCTTGGCACTACTATGACCCCAACGGGTTCAATGCTCACTACCTCCAAAACCTCCTCTTCTTCGACTTGGGCTACGACAACAACATGAACGCCAACAGCCCGCTGGTGGAGGAACACATCCAGGAGATAGATCAGCGCTTCCACCTTGTCATGTTGCTCGAGTACTTCGATGAGTCGCTGGTGCTGCTGAAGGAGCTGCTGTGCTGGCAGCTGGAGGATGTCCTCTACTTCAAGCTCAATGCCCGGAAGGGCTCCACTGTGTCCCGGCTGACACCTGAGCTCTACGAGAAGGCCACCTCCTGGAACCTCATCGACACCAAGCTCTACCGCTATTTTAATGCCACCTTCTGGCGTAAAGTGGAGGCCTACGGGAGGGAGCGGATGGCCAAGGACGTGGCTGAGCTGCAGCGAGAGAATGAGAAAATGAAGAGCATCTGCATCGATGGGGGACACCCTGTGGATGCCAGTGCCATCCAGGAGTCCTCCATGCAACCCTGGCAGCCCCTGGGGGAGAAGTCCATCCTGGGCTACAACTTGAAGAAGAAGATCAACAAGAAGCACCGGAAGCTGTGCCGCAAGATGCTGACGCCCGAAATCCAGTACCTGACCGACCTGGGGGTCAACCTCTGGATCACCAAGCTATGGAGCCGTGTGAGGGACTTCCTCAAGTGGTAGGGGGTGGCGGGGGTCCCGCTCTCCCCCTGAAGGAACCAGGTGCTTTCCTTTTTCTTACTCATGGTGTCTGTTGGTTGGACATGAGCAGAACCCACTGGAGGCCCCGGCGCAGGGGGATGGTCAGGGGTACCCTGCACCAGCTTCCTGCAGAGCCCCAGCTTGGGCACCCACCAGAACCTCTCCCTCAGCCTCCGAGAGCATCAAGGACTGGGGGCTTGGGGTGTTTTTTTTCCCAGGAGGATCCACTTCTTCCTTCTCCATGGAAAGGCTGGAGGAGGTGTTCATGAAGGACATGTTCTGGTGGGAGCAGCACTTCCATCACCATGCAGCTGGAGGCAGCACGGGCAGGATGTCCTCCTTGTCCGGGGTGGGCAGAGCTGCCACCCAGGAACCCAAACCTCAAGGGGCTCCTCAAATCACTCCATTTCCCTTGAGCTCCTGGAGCTGCTGCACCCCTCCAGAGGTTCTGGCCTGTGGGGTGATGAGTGCAGCACGTTCTCAGCCTACCTGTAGCCATGGTCCACGTTGGGCTGTGACCTGGAGCCACTTAGAGAATGGAAAACCCACCCCAAAAGCCCATTTATCAGTGGGCTCATGGTCCCCACAGTGAACAGCATCCACACAGCAGGTCCCCTTCCAGCCCCACATTGCCCTGGTTAGAGGGCCCTGTGGCCCAGTCCCTACATGGGACATCCCAGAAGGCCACAGGGTCCAGTGAGAACTGGTGTGGGAAGGAGATGGGGAACGGGGTCTGGTGGCCACTGTCCCAGTGATGCCCCTGGTGGCACCTGTGGCTGAGGCTCCCCAGCAGCAAAGGGCCCCCAGCCCGTGTTCTGCTCCCTTTGGGAAGACCATAAATAAAGAAGCCCATCTACTTTTGTAAGATAATGGTGTTTTGAGCAGTTTTTAACCCAAGGGTGGCCCAGCCACCTCCATCCCTCTCCCGTTTCACCAGGGGGAGGCCAAGGACCATGGATCCACTCTGCTGGCCTTGCAGGGACACCAGCCCCATGGGACAGCCACCATGGGTGACACAACCCCCTTGTGCCACCAGGTCCCAGCTCTGCTGCTGGAGGGTGGCCCCAGAAGCACCATCAGTACAGGGGTGGACGCACGCTCTAAGGGCCAGGCTGGGGCCACCACCTCAGCTGTGCATGGTGCTGCCTGTGGGTCCTGGACACAGAGCTCGGGGCCCCTGCCTGAGCTCCATGGTGTCTCCCATGCCATGCTGAGCTCTCCTGCTGGGAGCAGGTGCCAAATCCCAGCTCAACCACTGGCTGTCTCCCCAGATAAGGGGAAGGAAAAGCCAGTTCTGAGGCCAGAGGTGGCTGCAGAGATGATGTCCCCATGCACGTCCCTGTGCCGAGGCCGGGGGCTGTGATGTGGGGACATCTGAGCTCTGTCCTGGCTGTGACCAAACCGCTGTCCCTGTGTCCCTGCGTGCCCAGGGCTGCCTGTGCCCAGAGGGGCCAGCAGCGAGCCCCGGGGTAGGGAGCAGCAGCTCTGCAGTGTGGATGGGACATCCTCCTGATGGAGCCCTTGTCCCAGCTCCCAGTTCCCTCCCGGAGTGCCCTGTGCCGCTGCGGTGACACCTCCTGCAGAGCTGCTGGCTACCGGGCCGGGATGTGGTGGCCCACGTGGCTTTGGGATCCTGGGGGTCCTCACAGGCTCTATTGGCCACATCCTGCCCCGGGCTCCCAGGAGAGGGCACACTCCACCGGGAGATGGTTGGAGCATTGCTGGTGCAGAAGGAGAAGGTGCTGTGGTGTGAAGGTGAGCGGACACCTCCAGCCCCATGGCCCCAAACCCCCCACCCCACGTGCTGAAGCAGCCTCTGAGCCCTGCTTGCTCTGGCGCTGTCCCCAGGTTCCTGCTGGCCAGGCTGGCGCTGGTGGCATCTGCCACGGTTGGGGCTCTGCTGGCGCAGGCCTTGGGCAATGTCCCTTCCATGCCGAGCTGCAGAGCGTGGGGGGAGCCCTCATCCCCAGGGAGATGAACAAAGGGGGTGAGATGGGTGCAGACCACCAGAGCCTGGTGCAGCGCTGGGGGTGAGCTGGTGCCCCCCTTCCTCCTCCCCACTTAAAAGTGGTTCTCTCTTCTCTAAAGCCTCTCCGCGTGGGGCCATGTGGATGCCACCGCAGGCTGGAGCCTCCGTGACCTTGTCTGGAAGCCACATCACCCTGGTGGCACCTCGTGGTACTGGGAGATGTGGCCACCGTGCATGGTGGCATTGCCCCAGGTCATGGCGCTGGAGAGGGTGGCTTCTGCCTGGAGGGATTTGGGTGCCTGGAGCCACCACTGAAGACCTTGGACATGGTGGCAGCCCCCATGGGACTGGCAGTGGCTGTGGGAGGATGGAGGGGCTCCAGCTAGGACGTGCGGGTGCTGGTGGGGTGATCAGGGACCCCCCCATCCTCAGGTGGAGATCCCCCAGGGGCTGGGACACAGCCAGACCCAAGTGTGTGTCCCCAAGGAGGGGACATGGCCATGGGGTCTCCAAACACCACCCACAACAGCGTCAGCCTTGAAATGGTTTATTAGGACCAGCCCCGGGGCCATCACCGGGTGTGGGATCAGGGGAGGGGGGTTCACAGTTGTGGGTCTCAGCACCCCAAGATCAGGTTCAGTGTCCCCGGGGGGGGGCTCAGTGCGGGGCCGGGGGCTCTCCTGGTGCCCCATAGAGCTTGCGGAGGCTGGAGTCCATCAGGAAGTCCACGGTCCTGTGGCAGGAGAAGGGAAGTGGGGCAGCAGGGGGTGTCCCTGGTTAACTGGCTCTGATGGGGTGGCTGGGGTGGTCCCTAATCCCAGGAGCATTCCAGGTGTCACCAAAACCAGGCTTAGGGCCGTGCTCCTAGTCATCCCTGTGGGGCTGGACACCCCTTTGGGGCGAGGACCCCCCCTCGATCACCCCATGCTTCCCCCACTCAGTTCCAAGGCCACACTGGGACCAGTTCCCCTGGGATGAGGAGCGCTCCATCCCATGGGTGAACCCCTTACCTGTCGATGGGGGTGATGATGACGGGGATGGTGGCCAGCCCCAGGGCGGTGGTGGCCCAGCGGCGCAGGGGCAGCGGCCAGCGGGTGAGGGTGCCCAGCAGGGCCAGCGAGGCGGCGCAGAGCCGGTTGATGGTGAAGCCGGGGATGGCCACTGAGGCCAGGCTCTGCCAGATGAACGTGTCCACCACGGCCACCCCGACCCGTGTGGCCTGCGCTGGGTCCTGCACGTGTGCCTGGGGGGAAACGAGGGGGGGTCAGGGTGTGGGGATGGAGCAATGGGGGGTGCTGGTGGGGGGGTGACACTCACGGTGGCAGCTCTGCGGCCCTTGTCGATGGCATCGGCGGTCACGTACGCGGTGGCCACGCCGTAGCTGGCCCACACCACCGGCACCGGCACCAGCGGGCGGAAGGATTCACCCACCTCGTTGGCATAACCTGGGGGGCAGCAGGGGGTCAGTGGGGACCAGGAATCCCCCGGGGTGTTCTGTGCCCACTGGGAGCAGTGAGGACCCACACGGAGGGGTCAGAGCAGATGGGTCACCCTGCACCCCGCGGCTGTCGGTGACCAGCACCGGTGCCGGTGCGTGTGCCCAGTTCCCAGGGGCAGTGCGGATGACGGCACGTGCTGCTGGTGCACAGTGCCAGGACCAGTGATGGTGACTGCTGTGCAGTGGCAGTGCCCAGTGCCCGGTGTGCGGTGCTGGTACCCAGTATTGGTGCCGGTGTGCGATGCTGTTACCCAGTGCGGTGTGACACCGGTACCCAGCGTCAGTGCCCGGTGTGCGATGCTGTTATCCAGTGTGGTGTGACACCGGTACCCAGCGTCAGTGCCCGGGATGTGATGCTGTTATCCAGTGTGGTGTGACACCGGTACCCAGCGTCAGTGCCCGGTGTGCGATGCTGTTACCCAGTGTGGTGTGACACCGGTACCCAGCGTCAGTGCCCGGTGTGCGATGCTGTTATCCAGTGTGGTGTGACACCGGTACCCAGCGTCAGTGCCCGGTGTGCGATGCTGTTACCCAGTGTGGTGTGACACCGGTACCCAGCGTCAGTGCCCGGTGTGCGATGCTGTTATCCAGTGTGGTGTGACACCGGTACCCAGCGTCAGTGCAGTGCCCAGTGTGGTGTGACACCGGTGCGTGTTATCCAGTGTGGTGTGACACCGGTACCCAGCGTCAGTGCCCGGTGTGCGATGCTGTTACCCAGTGTGGTGTGACACCGGTACCCAGCGTCAGTGCCCGGGATGCGATGCTGTTACCCAGTGTGGTGTGACACCGGTACCCAGCGTCAGTGCCCGGTGTGCGATGCTGTTATCCAGTGTCAGCATCCAAGGGCAAGTGTCAGCACTGGCTGCACAGTGCTGGTGTCCGACACAACGCAGCGCGTGGCGCTGGTGTCTGGTACCCGGTGCCTGCTGCGTGTGCCCAAGGACAAGTGTCCGTGCCCGGCGCCGGTACCCGGTGCGGTGTGCAGAAACCAGCGCCGGGTCTCAGTGCCCGGCACCTGCTAACACAGCGCTGGTGCCTGATGCAACCGTGCTGCCTGACACAGCTCCCGGTGTCAGTGCCTGAGGACAAGCACGGTGCCGGTACCCGGTGCATGCGCAGTGCCCGGTGTCGGTGCCCGCCCCAATGTGGTGCCCCCGTGCCAAGTGCCCGGTGTCACGTGCCCGGTGTCACGTGCCCGCCGCGGTGCTCACCCAAGTACCGGACCCACGTGTCCCGGTAAAGGTCGGGCTCCGCCGCCCCCATGGCGCGCGCTCTCCCGCTCCCGCCGCTGCACGAGCCCGCCCCGCCCCTCCGGGGATACGTCACCAGGCCCCGCCCCCCGGCCCCGCCCCCCCGGGGGCACGCGAGGGGCAGGGCATCGCGGGGCTGCGGAGGGGTTAATAGTCACGTGACGTCCCGCGGCGGTCACATGGGTGTGATATGAGGGTGGTGGCAACGTGGAGTAGTTATGGGGCGCGGGGCGGGGGCCGCAGGATCTGGTTATGGGGCTGGGGGGAGGGCAGCAGGGTCCGGTTATGGGGCTGGGGGGGGGGGGCCAGCAGGGTCCGGTTATGGGGCTGGAGGGGGGGGGGCAGCAGAGTCCGGTTATAGGGCTTGGGGGGGGGGGGGGGCAGCAGGGTTTTGTTATGGGGCTGGGGGGCAGCAGGGTTTTGTTACGGGGCTGACGGAGGCAGCAGGGTTTTGTTATGGGGCTGGGGGAGGCAGCAGGGTTTTGTTGTGGGGCTGGGGGGGGGGGGCAGCAGGGTCCGGTTATGGGGCTGGGGGGGGGGGGGGGGGGGGGGGGGGGGGGGGGGGGTCAGCAGTGTCCGGTTATAGGGCTGGGGGCGGGGGGGCAGCAGGGTCCGGTTATGGGGCTGGGGGGGGCAGCAGGGTTTTGTTATGGGGCTGGGGGGAGGGGCAGCAGGGTCTGGTTATGGGGCTGGGGGGGGGGCAGCAGGGTCTGGTTATGGGGCTGGGGGAAGCAGCAGGGTTTTGTTGTGGGGCTGGGTGACAATAACCAGAGGTGACCCAGCTCCATCCGTCCCTTTACTCCCCCCACCCCACGCAGCAGTGGGGGCCCAGGACCCCCCTAAGGCACAGTTGGGGGCTCCCGCCCCTCCAGCCCCTCCTCGGTCCGTGCGCTCTGGGGCCTGAGCCCCATCTCCATCCTGGCGCGGCTGCGGCCGTCCTGGGGGCTCCGGCAGCCGGGGCGGGGTGTGCAGCGCTAGGGGCTGTGGTTGAGGCTCTCCGCGCTGGGCCGGTCCCCGAGGCGCTGGATCTGCTGCGCGGCGGCGGCGTCCGGCAGCAGCACCTCCACGCTGTAGCTCAGCCGCTTGGCATGGAGGTAGCTGTAGGTGTTGTCGAAGCGCAGCACGTCTGCGGCGGGGCGGGAACCGGGGGGTCAGCGCCGGGGGGAGCAGCCCGGGGTGTCCCCAGGGGCTGGGGGGGGGGGGGATGCGCTCACAGATGCCGGGGGTGGAGCAGGTCAGGGACCCGTCCTCGGGCACCAGGTGGGAGTTGTAGCGCTGGTTGGGGTACACCTCGGTCATGGCGCCCGCGCGCTGCCGCTCCCCGGCCTTGGTCTTCAGGTACACCCCGAACCCCACGTCAGCGCCCTCTGTCCGGAACTGCCACCTGTGCCGTGGGGTGGGGACACCCCCAGTGCACTGTGTCACCCCCAGTGCCTTGTATCCCCTCTATTGCACTGTGTCACCCCCAGTGCCTTGTATCCCCTCTATTGCACTGTGTCATCCCAGTGCATTGTGTCATCCCAGTGCCTTGTATCCCCTCCATTGCACTGTGTCATCCCAGTGCCTTGTATCCCCTCCATTGCACTGTGTCATCCCAGTGCCTTGTGTCTCCTCCATTGCACTGTGTCATCCCAGTGCCTTGTATCCCCTCTATTGCACTGTGTCATCCCAGTGCCTTGTGTCTCCTCCATTGCACTGTCACCCCCAGTGCCTTGTGTCTCCTCCATTGCACTGTGTCACCCCCAGTGCCTTGTATCCCCTCTATTGCACTGTGTCATCCCCAGTGCCTTGTATCCCCTCTATTGCACTGTGTCACCCCCAGTGCCTTGTATCCCCCCTATTGCACTGTGTCACCCCCAGTGCCTTGTATCCCCTCCATTGCACTGTGTCATCCCAGTGCCTTGTGTCTCCTCCATTGCACTGTGTCACCCCCAGTGCCTTGTATCCCCCCTATTGCACTGTGTCACCCCCAGTGCCTTGTGTCTCCTCCATTGCACTGTCACCCCCAGTGCCTTGTATCCCCCCTATTGCACTGTGTCACCCCCAGTGCCTTGTATCCCCTCCATTGCACTGTGTCACCCCCAGTGCCCTGTATCCCCCCTATTGCACTGTGTCACCCCCAGTGCCTTGTATCCCCTCTATTGCACTGTGTCATCCCCAGTGCCTTGTATCCCCTCTATTGCACTGTGTCACCCCCAGTGCCTTGTGTCTCCTCCATTGCACTGTGTCACCCCCAGTGCCTTGTATCCCCTCTATTGCACTGTGTCACCCCCAGTGCCTTGTATCCCCCCTATTGCACTGTGTCACCCCAGTGCCTTGTATCCCCTCTATTGCACTGTGTCACCCCCAGTGCCTTGTATCCCCTCCATTGCACTGTGTCACCCCAGTGCCTTGTATCTCCTCCATTGCACTGTGTCACCCCCAGTGCCTTGTATCCCCTCTATTGCACTGTGTCCCCCCATCCCTCTGTGTCCCCTCCATCACATTGTATCCCTCCATTGCCTTGTGTCCCTTCCATTGTGCTGTCACCTCCATTGCTTTGTGTCCCTGTCGTGTTGTGTCCCCTCCATTGCATTGTGTCACCCCTATCGCTGTGTCCTCCCATTCCTGTGTCCCCTCCATCACATTATGTCCCTTCATTGCCCTGTGTCCCCTCCATTACGCTGTCATCTCCATTGCCTTGTGTCCCCTCCATCTCATTGTGTTGCCCCCATCACTCTGTGTCCTCCCATGCCTCTGTGTCCCCTCCATCACATTATGTCCCTTCATTGCCTTGTGTCCCCTCCATTGCTTTGTGTCACCCCCATTCCATCCATCACATTGCATCTCCCTGATTGCCTTGTGTCCCCCCTCCATCACACTGTGTCCCCCCCATCGCACTGTGTCCCCTCCATCGCACTGTGTCCCCCCCATCGCATTGTGTCCCCTCCATCGCACTGTGTCCCCCCCATCGCATTGTGTGCCCCCTATTACGCTGTGTTCCCCCCCCATTGCACTGTGTCCCCCCCATCACGTTCATCCCCTCACTGTGTTGTGTCCCCCCATCCCCGTGGGGTGCAGCCCCCTCCTCACCTGAGGACGCAGCCTGGGAAGAGGATCTCGTACTCGACCTGGTGGGACGAGCCGCGGTTCACCACCACGCTGTGCTCGTACTGCTGCGCCAGCTGGTCCCGCACGTAGTACTGCTGCGGCACGTCCCCCCCGTAGTTGATCTGCACAGGGCGTGGAGATGGATGTGGGTATGGGGGGGACCCTGCACCCCCCTCAGGAACCCACGGGTGCGCTGGGGCTTCTCCAACCTTGCTCGAGCACTTGGGGTCCCCATCGGGGTCCGTGAGGGTGCCCCCGTACTCCACCGGGATCTGCTCGGGGTCAATGTGCTTCTGCAGGACCTCCTTCCAGTTGGCTGCAGGGAGGAGGACTCGGTGCTTGGGGGGCACAGGAGCGCCGTGGGGAGCCCCAACGCAGCCACGGTCCCCCCCCCCCCGGGTGAATGGGAGGCAGGGGAGGACGTGGGGACCCGTTCTGAGGGCTCCGGACTCACATCCCAGCACCACGACCTTCCTGCGGGTGTCCTCGCTCAGGAAGTGCTTGACCAGGTTGTAGGCGACGGGGAAGATCTTGGGGGCTGGGGGTGGATGGGGGTGTTATGGGGGGTCAGCACCCCCCGGTGGGAGGAGGACCCCCGTGGCCGGACTCACCCTTCACAATGAACAGGCGCTTGAGGGACTCGGGGTAATTCTCCTCGAACATGGACAGGAGCTGCGGGATGGGGAGAGCTCCATCGCCCCCATCCACGCACCCCCCACCACGGGCAGGGACCCCCACCCCAAAACGCTCATGGGGTACAGGGCACAACAGGGACCTGCTCCTGCACCACGGTCCCGGTGTCGCTGTCGCAGCCTCACCTCCCCGTAGGTGTCCACCGCTGGCTTCCAGAGGTGCTTCAAGCCCAGGCCCTCGCAGTCGTACACCATCAGCACCGTCTCGACCTTCCTGCCCAGCTGGGATGGGGTGGGGGGGGGGTCAGGCCGTGCCCAGCCCCAACGATGGGGCTGGAACCCCCTGGGCAGAGCCTCCTGCGGATGTTGGTGTGGGGAGAAGGGGCACTGGGTGGTGGGCATGGAGTGGGCATGGGTTTGTGGGGCTGGAGAGGACATTGAATGGTGGGGATGGGTGAGAGATGGACTTACAGAGCTGGCAGGGACATGGTCTGCGGCAGGAGGGACAGGACGTGGACTTGTGGGGCTGGCAGGAACAGACTGGTGGGGATGGACGGGGCATGGAGGGGTGGGGAGGAGGCTGGGTGGTGGGGCTGGACCAGACGTGGGTTTGTGGGGCTGGCCCCACCTTCCTGCTCTGCTCCTCGCACTCGCGCCGCAGCAGCTCGCAGTCACGGAACTTGTTCTTGAGCAGGTCCTGCTTGGAGGCAGAGAGCAGCAGCCCCCGCGCGTCCAGCGGCCCGATGATGTCGTACCAGATGGGGCTGCCCTCCCGGTCGTAGCCGCACATCCCACCCGACATGTACCTGCGGATCACCTGCGCAGCGCCGCCGTCAGGGCCGCCCCGTGGGGATGGGACCCCCGGGGCACCCCCCGGGGCCGGGGACACCCACCTCGGGGGCCTCCCACGACACGATGTTGTCGGCGTCCATGTGCTTGCGGAACTCAAGGTGCTGCGGGGTGGGGGGCAGAGATGAGAGGATCTGGGGACCCCCAGCCCATGGGATGGGGTGCACCCTGCGGGCAGGTCTGAGAACGGAGCCATCCCAGTGACAAATGGGAGGCTGGTGGTGGCATGGGGGGGTCTCTCTTACCTTGCGGAGCATCGCCTCAGCCTTGGGCACGTCGAAGGAGCGTGCTGCAGGACAGCAAAGAGCTCAGCTCCAACGGGTGCTGCAGCCCGGTTCCATCACCCCCAACACGTGTCCCCAGCTCCATCACCCCCAACATGTGTCCCTGGCTCCATCACCCCCAATGCATGTCCCTGGCTCCATCAGCCCCAATCCATGTCCCCAGCTCTATCACCCAAAACGCATGTCCCCAGCTCCATCACCCCCAACACATGTTCCCGGCTCTATCACACCCAATACGTGTTCCCAGCTCCATCACTCCCAATACGTGTTCCGGCTCCATCACCCCATATGTCCCTGGCTTCATCACCCCTCAACACATGTTCCTGGCTCCATCACCCCAATGTGTGTCCCTGGCTC
Organism: Pezoporus wallicus; assembly: GCF_028554395.1. Classification (NCBI taxonomy): domain Eukaryota; kingdom Metazoa; phylum Chordata; class Aves; order Psittaciformes; family Psittacidae; genus Pezoporus; species Pezoporus wallicus. Next base: position 400,722 of record NW_026635187.1, on the reverse strand, counting down.
TGTCACCCCCAACACGTGTCTCTGGCTCCATCACCCCCAATGTGTGTTCCCGGCTCCATCACCCCCAATGCATGTCCCTTCCTCCATCAGCCCCAATGCATGTCCCTGCCTCCATCACCCTCAGTGCGTGTCCCCCACCCTGGGGTCACCTCGGAGCCATTTGAGGAGGAAATAGTCATCCTGTGCGGGCAGCGAGGGCAGCACATCCTGCAGGTTCTCCCGGAACTGCCAGCGGAAGAGGGGCTGTTGGAGGGGCCATGATCCCACCCGGAAACCCCAGAGCTGCTGCTTTGTGCCCCAGAAGGGCAGGGGCACCCACACCTTGTGCCTGCCACTGTGCATGCTGGGCCCAAGCACTCAGTGTCCCCGAGCTGGTCCCCTTGTGCGGGGCTGCAGGGACCATGGAATCCCAGCCTGGTTTGTGTTGGAAGGGACCTTAAAGCTCCTCCTGCCCCAACTCCCACGGGCAGGGACACCTTCCACTAGAGCAGCTTGCTCCAAGCCCCTGTGTCCAACCTGGCCTTGAACACTGCCAGGGATGGGGCAGCCACAGCTTCTCTGGGCACCCTGTGCCAGCGCCTCAGCACCCTCACAGGGAAGAGCTTCTGCCTCAGAGCTCAGCTCAGTCTCCCCTCTGGCAGGTTAAAGCCATTCCCCTTGGCCTGTCCCTGCAGGCCCTTGTCCCAAGCCCCTCTCCAGGTTTCCTGGCCCTCTCCACCAGACCGTTCCCCACCACCGCTGCCATCCTTTGGGATGGCGCCGCTCCAGTGACACCCTGCAGGTCCCAGCCGGGTGCAGGTCCCTGTGGCACATGGTCCCCGTACCAGGCCAGGACCTGCCCTTAATGAGGCCGATGGGATTATCTGCCGCTGAATTTAGGTGTAATTAAGCCCGGGATTAGCTCCTTCACCCTGAGAACAACAAGGTGCTCATGGACGGGTTCCGCAGCTCCGCTTTCCCCCACCCGCCAGCACCGGGACGGTTTCGGCTCCGTTCCCCATCCCGGCCCCTGCTCCCGGCGGGGTCATCCTGGGCTCGGGTGGGCCAAGAGCAGCGACAGGATAAAGTCCCGGCGCGGTGGGAGCAGTGACCCCGCGGGAAGCCACCCGGGCGCGGCGCCGGTGATCGCGGTGCCAGCCCCGAGGCCAGCGCGGTGGCTGACGGCCACCGGTCACCCGGAGCCCCGCGGCGGGGCAGGACATGCCCCGGGCAGCGGCGGGGCCAGCGGGAGCGATGGGGATGGATGGGGAGGGATGGGGCGGGGGGGGGCTCGGGGCCGCGGTCCGCTCTGGGATGGCGCAGCCGGGACGGGACCGGGCAGCACCGCGGGGGATGCCGGGCTCACCGGGGCCGCTCCCCGCTCACCTGCGCCAGCGCCTCCGCCTGCCGCGGGCTCAGGTCCCCGACGCGGCCGCTCATGGTGCCCGGCCCCGGGGGGGCTCGCGCAGCCTCTACCGGGCCCCGGCGCCGGCGGCCGCTTGCGGAGGCTCCGGAGCGCCGCCCCCAGCCCGCCCCGCCCCGGCCCGGCCCAGCCCGGCCCCGCGGCCTTGGACCCTGCCCGGGCAGCGGCGGGGCACGGGGGTACGGGAGGGGATAGGGGGGTGTGGGGGGGGGATGGAGGGATGGGGGCTGCGGGGGATACGGGGGTACGGGGATATGGGGGGCACGGGTGGGGGATGGAGGGGTGTGGGGATACGGGGTTATGGGGCTTAGGAGGGGATAGGGGTATGGAGAGGATGGGGGGCACAGGGGGATGGGGCTAAGGGGGCCGTGTGTCACGCATGGCCCCATGGATGTACCATGAAGCCATGCATGTCCCTCGGAGCTGTGTCTACCCCATGGACCCATGCATGTCCCACAGAGCCATCTGTGTCCCTTGGACCCATGCATGTCCCACAGAGCCATCTGTGTCCCTTGGACCCGTGCATGTCCCACAGAGCCATCTGTGTCCCTTGGACCCGTGCATGTCCCACAGAGCCATCTGTGTCCCTTGGACCCGTGCATGTCCCACAGAGCCATCTGTCCCTTGGACCCATGCATGTCCCACAGAGCCATCTGTGTCCCTTGGACCCATGCATGTCCCACAGAGCCATCTGTGTCCCTTGGACCCATGCATGTCCCACAGAGCCATCTGTGTCCCTTGGACCCATGCATGTCCCACAGAGCCATCTGTGTCCCTTGGACCCATGCATGTCCCATGGCACCGTCTGCGTCCCTCTGAGTTGTGACTGCCCCATGGAGCCATCCATATCCCATGAACCCATGGATACTCCACAGCTCCATTCCCACCCCACGCGTGTCCCACCACACAGGTCCCATGTGTGTGTCCCTTCCATGGGGCCATGCTCACAGCTGTGGTGCCCCATGTTCCCATTTTGGGTATCCCACTTTGGGAGCCACCTTTCCCGGCCCAGCTCCAGAGCTGGACATGTTTCCGGGCTGTTGTTTACAGCAGAGCCAAGCAATGGGAATGTTTTGCCGTGCTGTTAAACCGGCTCCTGTGCTGAGATTAAGCCTCCATCATTGCAACACGGTTGGGAGCACCGGGAATACCAGGTCACACCCAGACCCGTCCTGCTGGGAATGCCACCACACCATGGCCGCTGCGCCCGGCTGGCCCGTGGGTAATCCCCTGGGAATCCAGTTCCGGCACATGTGCCGGGCACACATGGCTGCAGAGGGGCCACCGCGGCGGCACTGCTGGCACTGCTGGCACAGGGACCATGGACGGGTGTCAGGGGGGGTTTGGGGTACTCGGGTGTTGGGGTGAGCCCAGGCCAGGACTTGGGGCGCTCCACATGTGTGTGGGGCTGTGCGTGTCCCTGTGCACGCGTGTCCTCGTGTGGCCCCACGTGTCCTCATGGGCCCCACAGGGAAGCGGGGCTGTGGGGCCATGGGGGCCACATCCCCCAGCGTGGCACCATCCCTCCCCCTGTCCCTCTCCTGGTGCCCATCCCAGTCCCTGTCCCTCTCCCCGTGCCTGTCCCGGTCCCAGTTAGGGATGGGGCAGTTCCCAGTCCTGGTGCCTGCTCCTATCTGTATTCCTGTCCATGTTTTTTTCCCTCTCCCGCTCCCCATCCCCGGTTCCTGCCCCTATCCCGTTCCTTTATCCTGGTCCCTTTTATCCGAGTACTCTTATCCCGGTACCAAATCGGCCCCTTTTATCCTTGCCACCCCGCTCCTTTTTATCCCCGTCCCCATCCCTGGTCCCTTACCCCGGCCCCGGCCTCAGCCCCACTCCCGGTTTCGCTCTCGGGCGCCCCCCGGCGGCGCTCGGCGCCCGCGGTCCTCCGCGGCGGCAGGGGGCGCTGCGGGGCGGTGCGCGGCAGGGCGATGGCGGCGGTGCGGGCCGCGCTGCTGGCGCCGCTGCTGGCGCTGTGCCGGGCCGGGCCGGGGCCTGCGCCCGCCGCCCGGGTGGAGGTGGCGGTGACCGGGCCGGGGCCGGGGCAGGGCCCGGGGGATGGCGGCGGCAGCGCGGCCGCGGGGCCCGGAGGCTCCTACACACTGCGCGGTGCCGTGCTGGGAGCGGGGGGGCCGCGGGACGAGGAGGAGCAGGAGGAGATCCGCGGGCGGCTGCTGCTGGTGAGCACCGGGACACGGGCACCGGGGCACCGGGGAGACCGGGAACAGGGGGATAGGGAGCTGGGCGGCAGGGAATGGGGCACCGGGAACCGGGAGGATCTGGGCACGGGAGGGCTGTGTGTGCAGTGGGCACTGGGGGCTGTGTGTGCAGTGGGCACTGGGGGGGCTGTGTGTGCAGTGGGCACTGGGGGGCTGTGTGTGCAGTGGGCACTGGGGGGCTGTGTGTGCAGTGGGACCTGGGGGACTGTGTGTGCAGTGGGCACGGGGGCTGTGTGTGCAGTGGGCACTGGGGGCCTGTTTGTGCATTGGGCACTGGGGGGCTGTGTGTGCAGTGGGCACTGGGGGAGCTGTGTGTGCAGTGGGAACTGGGGGCTATGTGTGCTGTAGGAATTGGGGGCTGTGTGTGCAGGGAGCACTGGGGGCTGTGTGTGCAGTGGGCATTGGGGGCTGTGTGTGCAGTGGGCACTGGGGGCTGTGTATGCAGTGGGCACTGGGGGCTGTGTGTGCATTGGGCACTGGGGGGCTGTGTGTGCAGTGGGCACTGGGGGCTGTGTGTGCAGTGGGCACTGGGGGGCTGTGTGTGCAGTGGGAACTGGGGGCTATGTGTGCTGTAGGAATTGGGGGCTGTGTGTGCAGGGAGCACTGGGGGGCTGTGTGTGCAGTGGGCCCTGGGGGCTGTGTGTGCAGTGGGCACTGGGGGGCTGTGTGTGCAGTGGGCACTGGGGGGCTGTGTGTGCAGTGGGCATTGGGGGCTGTGTGTGCAGTGGGCACTGGGGGCGGTGTTTGCAGTGGGCACTGGGGGGCTGTGTGTGCAGTGGGAACTGGGGGCTATGTGTGCTGTAGGAATTGGGGGCTGTGTGTGCAGGGAGCACTGGGGGGGCTGTGTGTGCAGTGGGCACTGGGGGCTGTGTGTGCAGTGGGCACTGGGGGGGGCTGTGTATGCAGTGGGCACTGGGGGCTGTGTGTGCATTGGGCACTGGGGGGCTGTGTGTGCAGTGGGCCCTGGGGGCTGTGTGTGCAGTGGGCACTGAGGGCTGTTTGTGCAGGGAGCACTGGGGGGCTGTGTGTGCAGTGGGCACTGGGGGGGCTGTGTGTGCAGTGGGCACTGGGGGCTGTGTGTGCAGTGGGCCCTGGGGGCTGTGTGTGCAGTGGGCACTGGGGGCTGTGTATGCAGTGGGCACTGGGGGCTGTGTGTGCATTGGGCACTGGGGGGCTGTGTGTGCAGGGGGCCCTGGGGGCTGTGTGTGCAGTGGGCACTGAGGGCTGTTTGTGCAGGGAGCACTGGGGGGCTGTGTGTGCAGTGGGCACTGGGGGGGCTGTGTGGGCAGTGGGCATTGGGGGGGCTGTGTGTGCAGTGGGCACTGGGGGCTGTGTGTGCAGTGGCCATTGGGGGGGCTGTGTGTGCAGTGGGCACTGGGGGCTGTGTTTGCAGGGAGCACTGGGGGGGGGGGCCGGGGACAGGTCCTGTTGCCCCTGTGCCACCGCAGCCGCTGCCCCGGCAGTGCCGTACGGGTGCCAGGGGCTGGTGCTGTGCTCCCTGCTGCAGGTGGGGGACGCGGAGCCCGAGCTGGGCGCTGCCGGCAGCTGGATCGGGGTGGTGCCGGTGGGCGAGGAGCCGGCGGAGCTGCCCCGCGGCGCCCGCGAGGAGTCCTTCACCACCGCCGTCGTCAGCAAGGTGCGAGCGCACGGGGCACCGCCGGTGTCTGCTCCGCATCGCATGGGGGGTCCCGGCCGTCGGGGGGTCCCTGGTAGCGCTCCCGGGTCGCCTCTCGTGGGTCCCGTGTGATGCTTCCCCAGGGCAGGGAGGCGCTGGGTGCTGCCTGCAGCGGGATGAGAGGCAGGGGGAGGCCGCTGCCCGTCCTGCCTGTGCTGCCCTCTGAGCCCCTGTCCTGTCCCCACAGATGAAGCGAGCCCTGGTTCTGGGGGCCTCGGCCCTGCTCATCCTGGCACTGAACCAGAATGCCATCCGGGAGGTAGGGACGTCCTGCCCGCAGCTCCCCGCGCCGGCCTCACGCCCTGCTCACGGCTCTTGCTTCCCTCTGTGCTTGCAGCTGGACGTGTCCCAGCTTCTTGCTAAGCCCGTGATCGTGATCCAGTCCTCGGACAACGTCACCAGGCTGCTGGGAGCGCTGCTGCGGTATGGCTGGGGTCGTGGGGCTGTGCCCTGCTCCCTGCCTGGCCAGGCCGACCGGGGGTCCTCATGCACAGCACATGGGCTGGGGGCGAGCTGGAGCAGCGCAGAGCCCACATGGCGGGTTACCAGCAGCCCTGGTGCTGTCAGTGCTCGTCCCCACCACTGCAGTGATGGGACCCCTCGGTCCTTCCTACACGTGGTCAGTGGGGATCGCTGCTGTGGTGTCATGGGGGGAAACTGAGGCAGGGCACTGGGGGGAAGAGGTTGTGCGGGGTTGCTCAGGGCTGGGCAGGGGCAGTCCCCTGGGTCCCTGGGAATGGGGGGGAGATGCTCCCAGTGCTGGGGTGCTGCAGTCGGATCCTGCTGTGCCCATGGGATTGACTCTTCCTGCCTTTTGCTCACAGGGGGCTCCGGGCAACAGCCAAGATCACGTACCAGGCGGTGCTGCTGGAGAATCTGGTATGTTGGTCTGCCTTCCTCCTCCTCCTCCTCCTCCTCCCCTCTGCTGGTGGGAGGGCAGGGACTTCCCCCACCGATGTGCTCCTCCTCCCCTCCATGCACCCAGCACCGGCAATGCCATCTCCTGCCTTGCAGGGAGTCACCCTCACGCTGTGGTCAACCTGCGGCCTCTCCCGAGGGGGCCTCTACGGGGAATGGCAGGGGGTCATCTGCACCGGGGAGAACAGCTCACAGGTCCAGGTACAGCTCCGGCACCGGGGAGGGTTCCTCCTGTAACCGGTTACTGCTGTGGGGCAGTGGCAGTGGTGGGGTTGGGAGTGGAGGGAACCTGCTCGTGTGCTGGGCTGCACCCCCAGAGCGTGAGCAGCAGCTCAGGGAAGGGATCCTGCCCCTCTGCTGTGCTCTGGGGAGACCCCCCTGTAGCCCTGATCCAGCTCTGGGGCAGCAGCACAAGAGGGACGTGGAGCTGTTGGAGCGAGTGCAGAGGAGGCCACGGAGCTGCTGTGAGGGCTGGAGCAGCTCTGCTCTGGAGCCAGGCTGAGAGAGCTGGGCTGGGTCAGCCTGGAGAAGAGAAGGCTCCTGAAGGGGAGACCTGAGAGCAGCTCCAGTGCCTGAAGGGGCTGCAGGAAAGCTGGAGAGGGGCTTGGGACAAGGGATGTAGGGACAGGCCAAGGGGAATGGCTTGAACCTGCCAGAGGGGAGACTGAGCTGAGTTCTGAGGCAGAAGCTCTTCCCTGTGAGGGTGCTGAGGCGCTGGCACAGGGTGCCCAGAGAAGCTGTGGCTGCCCCATCCCTGGCAGTGTTCAAGGCCAGGTTGGACACAGGGGCTTGGAGCAAGCTGCTCTAGTGGAAGGTGTCCCTGCCCGTGGCAGGAGTTGGGGCTGGGTGAGCTTTAAAGTCCCTTCAAACCAAACCATTCCATGATTCCATGTTTCGCTCCCTGGTGCTGTCCCTGCAGAAGTACCTGCAGCAGCTCTGGAACACCATCCTGCTCATCGCCCTGCTCCTCTGCACTGGTGTGATCGTGCAGGCCCAGCGGCAGTCACGGCAGGACCTGTCGGAGCAGGATGCTGAGGTTGGGGATGTCTCCGCACTCTGCTCCTCCCCGGGGTGATGCGTGCCTGGCTCTGACCCTCTGCTGTCCCCGCAGCTGGACCTCAAGCAGCTCATCCACCGGCGGCTCTCAGCGCTGAAAACACGGCGCTACCACCCCGGCAAAGCGCTGCGGAGCCGCACCTGCGAGATCGATAGCTGTGCCGTGTGCTTGGACCAGTTCCACAAGAGCCAGGTGGGCACTGGGAGCCTGGAGCCCGCTCTGGGGCTGCCTGTGCTCCTGCCATCCCTGGTGCTGGGGCTGCCCCTGCTTGCCGGGGCCCAGCTGCGCTCACGTCCGTGTCCCTCCCCGCAGTGGCTGCGGGTGCTGCCGTGCTGCCACGAGTTCCACCGGGACTGCGTGGACCCCTGGCTCCTGCTGCAGCAGACCTGCCCCCTCTGCAAGCGCAACATCCTGGGTGAGAGCCCACCGCCACCACGGGGGTGAGGGCTGGGGGGGAACCAGAGTCCCCCAAGCTCCCCATGCCATCCCCTCCATCCTCCTGCCTTGCAGGGAACTGCTGCCCGGAGAGCTAGCTGGCCTGGTGGCAGGGCTCCAGGGATGGACCCATGGGTGCTCCGGGGAAGGGCAGGGGGTGCTTGGGCAGCAGCCCTCGCTGCTGGTATGGGCTCAGCACCCATCACACCCCGAAGGAGGATCCTGGGGGGCTCTCCTGAATGAGCATGAGTAGAGGGGTGGGGGGGGGTTCCAGTGTGGGGAGGGCGGGGAGTGGGTGTTGGGAAGGGAATAGGGGCACCCATGGGTGCAGCAGGGTGGGGGGGTGCAGAGGCTGGGCTGTGCTCTCCCTGCTCGTAGTCACTTTTATAGGTCTTTTTGTTTTCTATTCACGGGTGCCTGCGGTGGGGTGGCCCCTGCATGGTGGGGTGCTGGGTGCCAGCTCTGCGGGGTGCCAGCTCTGCTGGGGGCCTCACCACTGAGGGCAGGGCCAATGCTTTATTTATACTAACTTATTATGAGGGAGGGCACGAAGTGGCTGCAGGGACCCCATGTGGGGCCTGTGTCACCGGACCCGGCTGTGCCGCAGGGGCTGGCACTCACTGGTCTCTATTAAACAGGAAGTGAAGACAGGCTGCTGTGTCTTGTGTTGAACTACCAGGTTCCTGATGCCCTCCCAGGGCTGCTCAGGGGTCCCCGGCCCCTCTGGGTGCTGGTGGGTGCCGGCAGCATAGGGAGAGCTGCTTCCATGGGTTGAGGGGCTCAGTCTCCTCTCACCCCCAGCCTTCCTCTTCCAGGCAGCTTGGCCAGTCCCAGTGGAGGCACAAGTGGGTTTCCCAAGGGAAGGGGCCCCAGGATGAGGCAGTGCACCTTGGGCAGGGCAGGGGATGGGTGCTGACCTCTTCACTTCTGTGTGAGTCTCAGGAGCATTTATTCATTGGCAGTGGCCACGGGTGTGGGGAGAGGAAAGGGGACGGGCTCTGCCTCGGGGCTCAGAGGGGCTCAGCACCAGGCCCTCAGCCACAAGCAAGGGACTGCATCTGGCTTTGCTTGTGGGCTGTGCCCAGAGTGGCTTTGCCCGCTGGCTGCTGGGTGCTCGCTGCCTGGTATCGCCTGTGCATCCCCGTGTCGCCGTATGTCCCTTTGTCCCTGTGCGTCCCTGTGTCCCTGCGCTGTCCCGGCTGCTCGGTGGCCTGTGGGTGGTGGGAGCGGTTAGAGGGGAGGAAGAGGAGGGAAGGTCCCCGGCTCCTTCCTCTGGGGTCCTACTCACCCCTTGTCCTGCCTGACAGTGTCCCTGCTGCACTGGCTGAGCTGGGACCACAGCTGGCTCTGTGGGATGAGCTGCGGAAGGGAAGAGAAGGGGTGAAAATACCCCACCATGTTCAGCTCCAGTGGGGCTGATGGAGAGGAGGGACATGGAGCTGCTGATGGGAGATTGAGATGAGCTCTTAGGCAGAAGCTCTTCCCTGTGAGGGTGCTGAGGCGCTGGCACAGGGTGCCCAGAGAAGCTGTGGCTGCCCCATCCCTGGCAGTGTTCAAGGCCAGGTTGGACACAGGGGCTTGGAGCAAGCTGCTCTAGTGGAAGGGGTCCCTGCCCGTGGCAGGGGTTGGAGCTGAAGGAGCTTTAAGGTCCCTTCCATCACAAACCACGCTTGGATTCTGGGATTGGTCTTTTGCTACCCAGAGCTTTTCCTGCATGGGCAGTCCCCAGAGGATGGGGACAGCGCCATGGCCTATGGGGTGGTGCTGGGCTTTACACCCTCTCCTCATGGCACCAACTCACCCTGGCTGGTGCATCCTCACCTTCAGCACTCCCTCCTGGGCAGCCACGTTCACCTTGCCCAGCGCAGTGCTGAGCCGCGCGTTCTCCTGCTCCAGCACCCCGATCCGGATGCTGTTGGCCTGGAGCTGCCTCTTCATGTCCTCGGTCAAGCTCCCGGTGCCTGCAACCGAAACAGAGCATTCTTGTGCTGTGAGACCGAGCTCAGGCTGCAGCTCTCCTCCCCCCTGAGCACCCGCACGGCTGAACCCATGCAGGCAAACAAAGCCCTGTCCATGCCCTGGCCCAGCTTCATCTCCCAGCCTGGAGGTGGGATCAGCAGTTCCTGTGCTGGAAAGCGTGTCAAGATGGGCTTAGCACAGCGCAGGGCTGAGCCCTGCTTGGCTGTGAATGGCACAGAGGGTGTTGTACAGATAATCCTGATCCCTGTGAGCCTGGGCACAGGCTGAGGGCAGGAGCCTGCTCCCTTACTCTCCAACTGTGCCTCAGTGGGGACATGGAGCTCAGGGAAGAAGACCAGGAGCCGCTCCCGCTCCTGCAGCTCCCGCGCCTGCTCCTGCAGCCTGGACACGTTCTCCTGCAGCTCCGAGACAGCCCGTTCCAGGCCCAGCTTCTCCTGCTGCAGCGTGTCCAGCAGCTCCTGGGTGGTACAAAAGGGGTGCTGAGGTTTGCAGAGAGCTCTCCTGAACCGCGGGATGGTGCAGCATGGGGGAGTCCTGTGGGAGCACTTGGATCCCCAGGGAAAGCATCCTCCTTTCCTTAGGTGGTAAGGATGCCCCATGATGGTGGGAAGTGGGCAGGGATTTAGCTGCAAGGTCCCTGTGTGAGCTGGAAGCAGCAGCACCAGCCATGAAGAACAGTGCACATCCAGGAACAGGCATGCTGGAGACATGGGAGCAGCCCGAGGAGCCACTTCCCTCTGCTCCCTGGCCACGGAGAAGCCCAGTGGAGACTTCCCTGCACGAGGCTGAGGGATCTCTGGGAGGAGACGGCCCTCACGTCATCCCCTGTCCCACATTCATCCTGCTGGGAAAGCTGTGCCCATGCATGCGGGAAGGGGCAGGGGATGGCTCTGGACACCCTCCCGAGGCACAGGGGTCCCTAGGGCAGCCCCCGGGGGTGCTGGGTGCCATCCCTGACCTGCTGCTGTCTGTGCTGCTCCCGGCTCTCCTGGAGCTGCTCCTGCAGCCGGGCCTTGTCCTCCTCGGCCTCCCCCAGGCTGAGCTGCAGCTCCTCCCTCTCCTGGTCCAGGCTGTCGAGCTGCTGCAGCAGCGTCCTCTGCTTGGCCTGCAGGGACTGCAGGGGCAAGAGCCTGCTCCGGGGCTGCTGCTGCACCCACACGGTGCTGGGCAACAGCACCCAGGGGCTCAGCCCACTGCCAGGGCAAGGGGGAGCTGGACTGGTACCTCCTGGTGCCTCTCCATGCTCTCCACTTTGGCCCTCTCCTTCTGCAGCTGCGTGGTGGTGGTGCCCAGCTCCTGGCCCAGGCTCTCGTGCTGGCTGCTGAGCAGCTGCAACTTCTCCTCCAGCGCCAGCACCTGGCTCCTGGCCACCATTGTGGTCCTCATCTCCTCCAGCAAGGTGGCCTTGGCCGTCTCTGGGGACACACAGCACCTTCACTGGCCAAAGATGGGTCAGTGCCCCATCCCTGGCAGTGTTCAAGGCCAGGTTGGACACAGGGGCTTGGAGCAAGCTGCTCTAGTGGGAGGGGTCCCTGCCTGTGGCAGGGGTTGGGGCTGGATCGGAACTTTAAGGTCCCTTCAACCCAAACCAGGCTGGGATTCTATGCCCTTTGGTGCAGTCTGGGTGGGATAAGCTCCAGGACAAGGTGTCCTCAGGGGCCCAGAGCCTCCACAGGCCCTGGCAGGGGGTGGGATACATGAGCTGTGTGCCCCTGGGGTCCTTACCCAGCTCCTGCACAGCTGCCTGCTTCCCAGCCAGCTCCTCCTTCAGGGTGGAGACTTGTTCCTCCAGCAGAGCCACTCCTAAAGCAGCACAAGGCTTCAGCAATGGAACAGCTCCTCAAACCCCTCAGACCAAGCAGGGGACACTGGGAACGCCACTGTACCTCTCTGTAGGTCGTCCTTGGCCTGCTCCAGCCTGCCTACAGCCTCTAAATGCTCTTTGTTCTTTGCTTCCAGGCTCTGCTGAGCCTCCTTCTGCTGCTGCACATGGGTGTCCTTCTCTACCTGCAGCAGCCAGGCCATGTCCTCAACCTGCCTCTGCAGCTTCTCCTTCTGCTTCTCTGACTCCTGCAGCTCAGCCTGCAGCGGCTGGACCTGCTGCAGCAGCATCTGGAGATGTTTGCTGATCCGGGACAGGTCCTTGCTCTGCTCCGAGGCCCAGTACCTCACATCTGTGGCAGAGAGGGTCCTGCTCCCTGCCGTGTCCCCCACCGCCTCCTGGAACCTGCTGAGGGCCGAGGGGATGTTCTGGCTCTGGCAGATGCTGGTGATGGCTTTGCCCACCTCGTGGAGGCAGCCCTGGATGCTGGTGCAGGTGGCACAGAGTCCCAGGGATGCCCCAGGTGGCTGCATGGGGACGCTGTTGGCAGGCCTGGGCAGGGAACTGCCCGAGGCACCACTGGCTAGTGGGAGCACAGTGGACGGCAGGCACAGGGAAGTGGATGGGGCAATATCTTGAGAAGATCTTGGCTCCAGAACACTGGACAAGCAGTGTTTCAGGGGCTCGTTCTCAGGGGTCCCAGCCTGGGGACTGGAGGGCAGTGCAGGGCTCTCCTTCCTGGAAGCCTTCTTCTGGGGGAGAGAGCACAGAACAAAGCCAGGGCTCAGATCAAACCATGTTGGCTGCAGGTGATCCATAAGAGCCCAGATACAGAGGAGTGAAGTGTAGGGAGAGGGCATCAGTGCAGCCAAGGGGCACTGAGCCCAGAGCTTGCAGGAGGACAGCACCAAGCACTTCTGTTCACTGCCTGCAGTGCTCCATCACAACCAAAGCACGTGGATAAGGGGCAAAATGGATTTACTTCCCCCTCCCAGATGCAGGATGAGGGTGAAATTGGGGATTTACATTTTCCCAGCTGCCAGGCAGCTTCCCAGCCTTGGCAGAGCTGTGGTGTCACAGCAGGGAGCTCAGCAATGAAACCTGCTCCCCTTCTTAAGACTGGCCCTTCTGTCACACCTCTGACCATGCCAGAGGAATGACTGTGAGGCTTTTCCATGAGCAGAATCCCAGTTCGGTGGTTAGAGGAGGGAGGGGACGGTGTGGGACAGATGTGGTTTGACACATGGGTCAGTGCTCACAGGCATCCCAGAGGAGGACTTCAGAGCAGTCCCAGTCATGGAGGGGGGTGCAAGAGCCATTTCTGTGACCCTGTGCTCAGCTCGGGGGGTGTCAGGGCCCACACATGTCCCACCTCAGCCAGAAGCTGCTGGTAGAAGGCTCCCAGTTTGAGCATGCAGCACCAGTACCTCCTCACGGTCAGCCCCGCAGACATGCCAGGGGCCAGGGCCCGCGCCGGCGGCACCGCTCGGTCGCTCAGCAGCTCCTCTGCATAACCTGTGAAGGTCTGGAGCAGCAGCAGCAGCCTAGGGCAGCAACAGAGCACAGCTGAGAGCAACGGGGAACAGTGAAAGGGGCCTGGAAGGGTGCAGGAGGTTGCACTGCTCCCATGGCCTGGACAAAGGGAGCTTGGCAAAAGGACGGTGAACATCACAGAATCCCAGCCTGGTTTGTGTCAGATGGGACCTTAAAGCTCCTCCAGCTCCAACCCCTGCCATGGGCAGGGACACCTTCCACTGGAGCAGCTTGCTCCAAGCCCCTGTGTCCAACCTGGCCTTGAACACTGCCAGGGATGGGGCAGCCACAGCTTCTCTGGGCACCCTGTGCCAGCGCCTCAGCACCCTCACAGGGAAAAGCTTCTGCCTCAGAGCTCAGCTCAGTCTCCCCTCTGGCAGGTTAAAGCCATTCCCCTTGGCCTGTCCCTACATCCCTTGTCCCAAGCCCCTCTCCAGTTTTCCTGCAGCCCCTTTAGGCACTGGAGCTGCTCTCCGGTCTCCCCTTCAGGAGCCTTCTCTTCTCCAGGCTGACCCAGCCCAGCTCTCTCAGCCTGGCTCCAGAGCAGAGCTGCTCCAGCCCTCGCAGCATCTCCATGGCCTCCTCTGCACTCGCTCCAACAGCTCCACGTCCCTCTTGTGCTGCTGCCCCAGAGCTGGATCAGGGCTGCAGGGGGGGTCTCCCCAGAGCACAGCAGAGGGGCAGGATCCCCTCCCTGCTCTGCTGCTCATGCTCTGGGGCTGCAGCAGTTCTCTTGTTACCCACCTCAGCCTGACTCACCCAGCCCTGAGCAGTACTTGGGGGGGATAAAACCCCTCCTGCAGCTGTCAGCCTGCAGTTCAGCTCTCCCCAGCTATGATATCCATATGATACACATGCATATGAAATCCATCCCCCATGCTGCCGATATCCAACCCAAGAGCTCTGCAGGAAGGGCTCCCCCGGTAAAACGCAGCCATATTTACTTCACCCTCATTGCAAACGGTGCTTTTGCCTCCCTGGCCTGGAGATCCAGCTGTACCCGAGGGGTTTCCAAGGTTTCAGGGGGCAATTTAAGGAGCCCGCCCCTATCCACCCAGTGCCCTGCACAGAGCAGTGCCAGTGCTCCCTCTGCTCCTCTGCAGGCAGCATTTGAGCTCTGTGCAGGGCTAGGAGTTGGGGTTTATCTGCAGAGCTGTGGAGCGTGAGGCCATGCGCTGCCAGCACACTGCTCATCACGGAGCAGAGCCGCAGAGGCCTCGCAGCTCCAGCAGCACCACGTGGCCGTGCTGGCTGACCTCGGGGTCGCCGGGGCTGTATCGGTACCGCTCCAGCAGCGCCGCCACGTCCAGCTCACACGACACCTGATCCGGGAACTTCCAGGAGGGGACTCGCACGGCGCCGGCCCGGGAGGACACGTCGGCAATGGCGGCCTGCAGGTCCCGCAGGTCGGCCCGCAGGCTCTCCATGCAGCCCGGGTGGCCCAGGAGGTGCGCCATGCTGGGCGGCAAGGGCGGCGGGGGCAGCCTGCGGGGGGCAGGAGCGGCACGGCGGGCGCCTGTGGGTGGTCGCGGGGTAGGCCCGAGCCCCCCCTGCGGACCCAGGCGGTGGTTGCGGGTCTGTGGTGAGCTGTGGGCGGGGGAAGAGCGTCCGAAGGGCTCGCACCCCTCCCGCCCCCCTGTGCTTCCCGGCCTGGCCCCGCTCTCGGCGCCGTTCACTTCAGCAAGAGGCTTTTCCCGGCTGTCCCGGAGTGGGAGCTGGGCTCCCATGGGTAGGGGCTGCTGCGCTGGCCGGGTTTGACACCACAGCGTCAGCGCCGGGACCCGAGCCGATGGCAGATCCTAACGCACACGAGGAAAACCGTGGTTCCCGCAGATAAAACCCAGCGGGTTCCCTGCGCCCGCGGGCAGCTCAGCGTGGTGCTGAAGTGAAAACAGCTCCCAGCGTGGTGCTGCCTTATCCTGCTCCTCCAGGTGGTGTTCAGAGCAAGTGGGGATGTGAATTGCAGCTCCTTATGGCACGTTTCACCTGGCACTCTCGGTTAAGGTTGTATTTGACTCGTTCTGCCTTGGAGCTAGGGGGATTGTGCAGAGCCAGTGGCTTGACTGGAATGTGAACACTTCCCTGTTAAGGGTATAAACGTTTCCCGTAGACCTGCTCTCTTGTAACAGCTTTTCCTGTGGAAGTCACTTGGTGAGGAAGGGGGAGGAACGTCAGTGTCCTGCAAAGAGCTGCTGCTCTGCAGGAGGACAGAGCCGTCTGCAGGGAGGGTTCTGGGATCGTCATTTGGGTCCTCATGGAATTACCCTGAGAACAATGCCCTGCAGAGCTGTTCCCTATGAACCAGCTTTTGATGCAGCTGCCGTGGGATGAAAAGCTGTGTTCGGTTTAATGAGGGCTGATCATTCAGGTTCTAGTTTCTTGTGGTCCCCCAGGCCCCTGGGAGCATTCCAAGCTTCTCAGCCTGTACAGCAGTGCTCAATTATTCCCACATGGAGTGCTCCAGGTGTTCCTCTTTGCTTGGCATTCCTAAAGCTACGTGGGGTCAAGGCTGGGATAGGAAGAGCACCGGGAGCGCTTGTTTTGGTTGCATGGATGGGCCTGACCTTCCTCCCAAGCCCCCTGTGGTGCCCTGGGTAAGCAGCCACGTTGTCACCCACCCTGAGCAGCCAAAGGGAGCCTGTGGGATAGGATTTTTAAACCAGAGCCTTGTGTTGGGAAGAACTCTGGGATCCGGGAGCTAAGGAGAGCAGTGGCCTCGAGAGCTGTTTGCTTGGAATACTTCATTCTGACCTGGTGTTCCCTGAGCAGGGGGATGCAGAACAGGAAAGAACTTCCTAACGTCACATCTCAGTCTCTCTTCTGGCAGTTAAGCTGTGTTAGGATTGTTACTCCCAGTGAAGTTGGGAAGCAATGGAGATCAACCACTTGGCAATAGGGATTCCAGCGCTCCAGGCTCTTTTCAGCCCCTGGTGCTGGTACACACACGTTGCTCACTAGTATTTGAAGTTCCTTCTCTTGTTTTCAGCTTTGATTGCACAGGTTTTTTGATTTGAGGTTGTCTGAATTTAGCATCCTCACTGGCTGCAAGCACCACGAAGATGTTTTCCTGTGGCCCTGCTCTTCCCTTTGGCTCGTTGCTGGAGTTGGGAGGCACCAGTGTGTTACCAACATTATCCATACTAAATCCAAGGCTCAGCTCTGTGCCAGCTCCTATGCAGAGCACCAGATAAATGTGTGTTTACTGGTTTTCCTTACAGCCAGAAGAGGAGCCGAAAGAGGAAGCAGCCCCAGCCAAGCCTGTGGTTGGAATTATTTACCCTCCTCCAGAAGTCAGGAATATTGTGGACAAGACTGCCAGCTTCGTAGCCAGGTAATGAACACTGCTGTTGGCTCACAATTCCAGGGATTTTCCTGCTTTTCCTCTTTGGTGTTAATGGCTGTGCAGCTCTGGAAGCTGAAGGAGGTCCCAGTCCTGTAGCGAGGCTCCTCGCTTGTGTGGTGAGCCCCAGGTTAAATCCCACCGCTGTTTGTGCTCAGCTCCGTGAGCCCCATCTCACCCTCCCCTGAGAGCCACGGGGAGAGAGGCTCCTCCAGGGAATGTCTGATCCTCCCCTAGGACAGGATCTCCTGTGATGTGTGGATACCAGCAGAGTGGTGGGTGGGAGTGGATCTGAAATGTAGGGAGGAGTCTAAAAGCTGACTAAAATTTGACTCGTGGGCTTCTTCCATTTGCTGACTGGCATCATTCCTAGAATCCCAGCCTGGTTTGGGTTGGAAGGGACCTTAAAGCTCCTCCAGCTCCAACCCCTGCCACGGGCAGGGACCCTTTCCACTAGAGCAGCTTGCTCCAAGCCCCTGTGTCCAACCTGGCCTTGAACACTGCCAGGGATGGGGCAGCCACAGCTTCTCTGGGCACCCTGTGCCAGCGCCTCAGCACCCTCACAGGGAAGAGCTTCTGCCTAAGAGCTCATCTCAGTCTCCCCTCTGGCAGGTTCAAGCCATTCCCCTTGGCCTGTCCCTACATCCCTTGTCCCAAGCCCCTCTCCAGCTTTCCTGCAGCCCCTTCAGGCACTGGAGCTGCTCTCAGGTCTCCCCTTCAGGAGCCTTCTCTTCTCCAGGCTGCCCCAGCCCAGCTCTCTCAGCCTGGCTCCAGAGCAGAGCTGCCCCAGCCCTCGCAGCAGCTCTGTTATCTGATTTCAGTCTTATCAACGCATGAGGTCTTAGGCGGTTCGATCCTGGTCCTGCTGCAGCACGTGGGTACCACAGGAGGTGCCACCCCTCAGCTGGCTCATTCTTAACCTCCATGGCATCCAGCAGCCGCCCACTGTGCTGTCACCTCACTGGAAAGGGCCACTCGTCTCTCTGGGTTTAAGGGAGTTACTGGCTGCTGCTCTGGACAAAAGCACTTATTGTGTAACTGATCTCTGAGTGCTGCCAGGGAGCCATGGCTTTCTGTGAGGGTGTGGAAGGGGCTGTTTATCCTTTAATAGTGTAGAGACCTCCTCTTCTGGAAGGGGTGGAGTGTCCAAACAAGACTCAGAGGTAACCAGAGGATGTGAAGAGAAACATGCTCTGCCTCAAGTGCCCCCAGATACATGGATGAGAGGAATGGATGGTACCTCAGCTTAGGGCTCTGTGAGTGCAACCCTGCCATGCTCACCCTCTGCACAAGCTGCTCCTTACCTACTTTTTTCCTTATATGAACTTTCTGGAAGTGAAACTGGTCCCAAAAGCTCGTGAGTAGAGCAAATCGGTCAGGAAGTAATTTATAAACTGCATCCCATAAACTGTCAGTGCAGTAAATGGCCTTTTGTTTGTCCGTGGCCGGATGGGCTTGTGGAACACTGCCGAGGTTTGAACTGTCTGAAGAAACATTCACTGTGAAGTGTTCAGACTAAATCAGGACAAGTGCCTTTAACTTGTGTGTGCAGAGCTGTTGGGTGTGAGTTACTGAGAGGGGCTGATGGATCAACACATCTTACCGCAAAAGAAAGAGACCTTTACCCGGGAGTTGATGCCTGTTCACCTGAACACTTCCTCTGTTTCCTCCCCAGAAATGGGCCAGAGTTTGAAGCTCGGATTCGCCAGAATGAGATAAACAACCCCAAGTTCAATTTCCTGAACCCCAACGATCCCTACCATGCCTACTACCGGCACAAAGTCAGTGAGTTCAAAGAGGGCAAAGCCCAGGAGCCCTCGGCTGCTATTCCCAAGGTGATGCAGCAGCAGCAGACTGCCCAGCAGCAGCTGCCACAGAAGGTAAGTGTCCCTTTCACTCGGGCACAGAGCTTGGTTTCTCCCTGGTGACCCACAGCGTGATGTGAAGCAGGGTCTGGAGCACGAGGAGCTGGTTACACATCTGCAAGAAAGCCAGCAGTGATCCCTTGGCGTTCAGTGTCTGGGACTTGGTTTGCTGCAGATGGGCATCCCTCAGTTGCTTTGAACTCAAAGTTGGGTGGGGAAGAACCAATTTATTGTTCTACTTTGTCCTTTTTAATGACAAATATGTGTTGACTGACATGGTGCCTACACCAGTGATCACTCAGATTGGGTGGATTTAGAACTCCTGCTATAAGCAAGTCTTTAGAGTCTTGGAGTTCAGTTTGGGCTTGTCTTGTAGAAACATTTCCTTTTTTCCTGCCAGAGGGATCAACTTCCCCTTAAAATGTGGGATGCAGAGTGTTGCTAGTCTTGCCTAGCTGTGCCTTTTCCATACTGGCTGGAACAAGGGCACTGGCTGAAGTCTTCCACATGCACTGCACACCCAGCAGTCTTGCTGTGTGGCATTGCCCATCCTGCAGGATTACAACAACATCCTGACAGCTTCCAGCTTTGTTAGCTGGTGGAGCAATGCTTGTTTTCACAGTAGGCCCAAACCCAGATGTCCAGATGGCACCCTCTGGTACCAGCTTTCCTCCTCCTTGCAGCTGCCAGCATCTCTGGTGTTGTTTTCCCGCAGCAGCTGAAAGGTGAAGGGGTTCTCCAAGTGTTTGGTGATGGTTTCCTGAGGGCAGTGCCTGAGCTATGTCCTTGTGCTCTGCAGGTGCAGGCCCAGGTGATCCAGGAGACAGTGGTTCCCAAAGAGCCTCCTCCAGAGTTCGAGTTCATTGCGGATCCTCCCTCCATCTCCGCCTTCGACCTGGATGTGGTGAAGCTGACTGCGCAGTTTGTGGCGCGCAATGGGCGGCAGTTCCTCACGCAGCTGATGCAGAAGGAGCAGAGGAACTACCAGTTTGATTTCCTTCGCCCCCAGCACAGCCTCTTCAACTACTTCACGAAGCTGGTGGAGCAGTACACCAAGGTACCCTGGCAGCTCACCCACCAGGTTCAGCGCTCAGCAGCAGTGCTGAGTTCTGGAGGCTACTGAAGTGCTGCAAAGCAGCCACACTGGAAACATCTGTAGGTTCATGAGGGTGCTGAGGCGCTGGCACAGGGTGCCCAGAGAAGCTGTGGCTGCCCCATCCCTGGCAGTGTTCAAGGCCAGGTTGGACACAGGGGCTTGGAGCAAGCTGTTCCAGTGTAAGGTGTCCCTGTCCATGGCTGGGGTTGGAACTGAATGAGCTTTAAGGTCCCTTCCAACCCAAACCAGGCTGGGATTCTATGGGTCTGTCCTTTAAATCCCACTGTAAGTAGAGTGGATATCTTGTATTGTTGGCAGTGTGTGGTGCTGAACACGGTGGGCTGTTACTTAAATGTACCAGCCACTACTGAAATATAAGAGCTGAAATACCAGCCACTACTGAAATACAAGGTTTGTAAGTATAGAGCATAGTTGGAAAGCCAGGAGGGAGTATTTTCAAGTGCAGGCAGGAGGGATAGGTAATAAGAGGGTTGCAGTAGAATATGTGGAATGTAGCACCAGGGATCTGCTGGTGTGAGGAAAGAGAATAATAGCTTTTAAGGAGGCTCTGGCAAAAAGAATTGTCACCCATTGTCCTGTGTCATGTGTTTCAGATCCTGATCCCACCCAAAGGTTTGCTCCTCAAACTCAAGAAGGAGGCTGAAAATCCCAAGGAAGTCCTTGATCAGGTAATGCCTGGGAAACGTACAGAAGCGTTTCAGTGATGTTTTGAGTGTTTCACCTTCGTGTGTTTCTGGTTTATTGACAGCAAACGCAAATACACAGGCAATAAAACTTGTGTTTCCTCTGCAGCCGCTTGAACACAGGGTACTGCAGTTGTGTTTACTGGCTACCATTGGTGCCAGGGGTGGCAGCAGAGGCTTAGGAACTGCATGAAACTTTTTAGAGAATATTTCACTCTCAGGCAACTTCACTGTGACCTCTCAGTCACTTGGAGTCCTTCCAGGTTGTTCTTTATTACTTTGACTTCTGTCTTCATCACGCTGAGGCTTTTCCTTCGAAAAGGTGGAATTACAGGGTTGTAACTGTTCTTTGTTGTGCCAGGCCTCTGGACTACTGCCTGTGTAACTGCCCTGAAAGGGTTGGTAGTGCGAGCCTTTAGGTGCTGTAGGGGTGAGTGTGTTGTGACTCTTGTCTGACATTCGGTGTGTGCTTTGCTTGTGCAGGTGTATTACAGAGTGGAGTGGGCAAAGTTCCAGGAGAGAGAGAGAAAGAAGGAAGAGGAGGAGAAAGAAAAGGAGCGTGTGGCTTATGCCCAGATTGACTGGCATGACTTTGTGGTGGTGGAAACAGTTGACTTTCAACCCAGTGAGCAAGGTACTGAAGCCCTGTAACCTCTGTGAAGCTCTGCTCTCTTTGAGCGGGCGCTGTGTCCCGAAGTGCTGGTTTTATCAGACTTCGGGGTTTACAGACGTTGGGCAAGCCTTCTAGTGACACCAGGGCTGGGGTTGTCTCTGAAGTCATTAATGTTCCCCTTGAGCTAGGTCCAGGACTGCATTAGTGTCCATTTTGCCACTTCCACCAGGACAGCAGAACTTGTTTCACTTTCTGGCAGCATTTTCACCTGTCAGGGAATCCCAGCCTGGTTTGAAGGGACCTTAAAGGACCTTCAGTTCCAACCCCTGCCACGGGCAGGGACACCTTCCACTAGAGCAGCTTGCTCCAAGCCCCTGTGTCCAACCTGGCCTTGAACACTGCCAGGGATGGGGCAGCCACAGCTTCTCTGGGCACCCTGTGGCAGCGCCTCAGCACCTTCACAGGGAAGAGCTTCTGCCTAAGAGCTCATCTCAGTCTCCCCTCTGGCAGGTTAAAGCCATTCCCCTTGGCCTGTCCCTACAGGCCCTTGTCCAAAGCCCCTCTCCAGCTTTCCTGCAGCCCCTTTAGGCACTGGAGCTGCTCTAACGTCTCCCCAGAGCCTTCTCTTCCTAAGTACTTCTTAAATTCTACCTATAAGTACCTTCATCTTCATGTGTCATGCTGATGTTGGTCTGGATAGGCTCCATCCTTTTGCTTTTATGTACCTTGGCTCCAAGGAGATATTTGATGCCACTGCTGCATAAAGAAACTGCTTTTCATTCAGGAGGTTCATACTTGTCTGTGCATGGAGCAGTGAAGTGGGATAGGGAAACAGGAGCTCTGTTTTCTGCATTGTAGGGAATTTCCCTCCTCCCACCACTCCAGAAGAGCTGGGAGCTCGGATCCTGATCCAGGAGCGTTATGAGAAGTTTGGGGAAAGTGAGGAGGTGGAGATGGAGGTGGAGTCAGATGAGGAAGATGAAAAGCAAGAGAAAACAGATGAGCCGCCAGCCCAGCTGGATCAAGACACACAAGTGCAGGATATGGATGAGGTAAGCACCCAACAGACCCATTACTTGCATCCCATGAAGTTTGTGTGCTTCTTGGTGCCTTTTCACTGTAAGAAGTTCCTCAGTTCCTAGAGGAAATGAGATTTCTTTCTGATGGAACTTCAGACCAACCCGTTTCTGTTGGAATGTGCTATTTTTGATGTTTCCATGAACAATATAATTTCTCCAAGAGAGAAATGCAGTGTTGCTGTCACCTCATGGTGTGGTTTTTATCTTCCTGTGAGCAGGCCTTTGGGCCACGCTCTGCAGAGTCTGGAATGCTGAAAGATGACTCACTTTAGACTCTTCCTCCACCCACTGTTTAAGCTGTTTTGTGGTCACAAGGAACAAGAGCAGGGCTAACCATAAGCCCCTGCTTACTGTGGTCTTTAATGTGGAAGCTGAGGGTTCTTGCTTCCTCTTCTGGGTCTGCTGAACTGGGATTTATCCAGAGGAACCACTGTGGGTGTCAGAGGCAGAGAAGCTCTGTCTCTTTGCAGCTGCAGCATCAGCTCTTCCAGCGCTGCACAAGATGTTTATGCCTTTCCCAAATGTTGTCTGTGGGTATTTGACTGCTGGAACTTAGTTGTCATTTTTGGGTTTGGTTTAAATAAGGGCTCAGATGATGAAGATGAAGGTCAGAAGGTTCCTCCTCCTCCAGAAACCCCGATGCCGCCGCCTCTTCCTCCCACACCAGACCAGGTCATCGTGAGGAAGGATTACGATCCCAAAGGTAGGTCAGGCTGGTGGGGATCACTGACCACAAAAGCATTTGTTTCCAGGCTGCTTCAACGCTGTGCTCTTCTTTTCCAGCCTCCAAGCCGTTACCACCCGCCCCAGCTCCAGACGAGTATCTTGTTTCCCCCATCACTGGAGAGAAGATTCCTGCCAGTAAAATGCAGGAGCACATGAGGATTGGCCTCCTGGATCCTCGGTGGCTTGAGCAGCGCGACCGCTCCATCCGGGAAAAGCAGAGTGATGATGAGGTCTATGCCCCAGGTCAGCTTCAGGGCGAACTGTGGTTTGCAAACCCCAGCTCCTGGATGAGTTCTGTGCACTCCTAGCAGACCCTAGCTCTCCCCTAGCTCTCTCTGATATCAAAGACCCATCTTAAATGTGGCTTTCTGCTTTCCTCAGCGTGCTGATTCTGGGGCTACATTTGTCTTCAGTACATGAAAGCCTTTCTGTGAAGTTAAAGGCAAAGAGCATAGGCGGCTGCTGAGCAGCAGTTGCAGTCTCCTAAAGAGACTGCCATTAGGTACCATAAAGATCATGGGCAGAAGCTTGATCACATTTGATTCTGTCACTTGAGATAAGAACTTCTCTTGCTGCTTGCAGGTTTGGACATTGAAAGCAGCCTGAAGCAGCTGGCAGAGCGCCGTACCGATATCTTTGGTGTAGAAGAGACTGCCATTGGTAAAAAGATTGGTGAAGAGGAAATCCAGAAACCAGAGGAAAAGGTAGAGTGGTCATTAGTGTTGGTTTGTTTTTAGCAGGTTCCTGGAGTATTCTGTATGCTCAGAGACACACAAGTCTTTCAACATGTGTTCTTGCTGTCAGACTGCTCTCTTGATGTGTTTGCAGCTCACGTTGCAGTCTGGACAGGCTGAGGTTAGGCTTATTCTGATGTATTTTATCCTCTCAGGTGACCTGGGATGGCCACTCAGGCAGCATGGCCCGCACACAACAGGCTGCTCAGGCCAATATCACCCTCCAAGAGCAGATTGAAGCGATCCATAAGGCCAAGGGACTGGTGCCAGAAGATGACAGCAAGGAGAAGATCGGGCCCAGCAAACCCAATGAGATACCCCAGCCACCCCCTCCTTCATCAGCATCAAATCCCCCTGCTAGTGCTCAGCCCATCACATCTGTGCCTCGTCCCCCCACAGTGAGTATTTGGGCTTCCAAAGGCCGCAGTTAGAAGGGAGTCCTGATGAAGGTTAAGGGTTATAACAGCAGGTTATAAACAGGCCTAGGGACAGTTTAAGATTCATTTGGAAACATCAGAATGTTCAACTTGCTGTTAAAAATGGGAAACAAGACTCGGGTGAAGTGGTTTGTCCTTGGAGGCATCAGAAAGATATGAGCAGCTGGGCAGGGGTAGAGCCTGGGTGGTGAAGTCTCGGAGGCAGAGAGCGTGGCTGACACAGGGAGGGTGGGGGCCTGTCTTGAGTGTAAATAGGCAGGTTGCAGAACCAAAGGAGCTGCAGGTAAGAGCTGCTCCGGGTGACTCCCTGCCCCAGGGGCTCTGCTCCCTGACTGAAAGTGGCACCCAGGGTGCTGAGGGAAGGAGGAACCATCTCCTTTGTTAATGAGGCACCTGAGCCTTTCACAGGCAGCTTGGGCCTGAGGTTCCCAGCAAGCATTAGGCCTGCAGAAATCCACGTTATTTTAGCCAGGATTGGGAACAGCCCCCAGCATTCCTGCGTGTTCTGTGTGCACTTCTGGTGTCCTCAACATAAGAAGGATGTGGAGCTGTTGGAGAAAGTCCGGAGGAGGCCACGAGGATGAGCAGGGGCTGAAGCACCTCCTGTATGGAGCCAGGCTGAGAGCACTGGGGCTGTTCAGCCTGGAGAGGAGAAGCTGTGTGGAGACCTCAGAGCAGCTTCCAGTGTCTGAAGGGGGCTGCAAGGATGCTGGAGAGGGACTCTTCATTAGGGACTGCAGTGACAGGACAAGGGGTGATGGGTTCAGACTGAAACAGGAAGTTCAGGTTAGCTATAAGGCAGAAGCTCCTCCCTGTGAGGGTGCTGAGGCGCTGGCACAGGGTGCCCAGAGAAGCTGTGGCTGCCCCATCCCTGGCAGTGTTCAAGGCCAGGTTGGACATGGGCTTGGAGCAAGCTGCTCTAGTGGAAGGTGTCCCTGCCTGTGGCAGGGGCTGGAACTGGATGATCTTAAGGTCCTTTCCAGCCTATCCCATTCTGTGTTGCTGCTAATGAAGTGACCCTGTCTCCCTGCAGATGCCCCCTCCCGTGCGTGCTGCTGTGGTTTCTGCAGTCCCTGTCATGCCTCGGCCCCCAATGACATCTGTGGTCCGTTTGCCTCCGGGATCTGTCATCGCCACCCCGATGCCACCCATCATCCACACCCCACGCATCAACGTGGTGCCCATGCCCCCCTCTGCTCCCCCCATCATGAGCCCCCGCCCGCCCCCCATGATCGTGCCAACAGGTAAGCTCAGTGTGTGCTGCTTCAGCAGCAGCTCAGTCCTGGCCAGCACAGGCTTGAGCTCCGTTCTGTGCCTTTGGTGCCTGGGATGAGAGGTGTAGGTGGCACTGCAGGCCCCAACCCCCATCAGTGAGAGTTTGGGGGTGTTTGGTGTGACCTACTTCACAGCAACTGCTGCAGGGCTCAAAGCTCCTCCTGCCACTTGACAGTGAATTGGGGGTCACTGGTTGGTGGCTGTGTCCCCACGAGCCTGCCCAGGGGAAGGGGAAGCACCCCAAAGGCCCTGGGCTGAAGAGGATGTGCCAGCACCTTGCTGGGTGCTGCAGCTCCTTGCAGAAGCTGCTGCAGCTGGGAGGAAGAGCTGTTACTTGGCCCCTTTCCTCATGGCATTAGGTGTTCCAGAGTTGCAAAGCACAATGGAAAAGGCAATTCTTCCCTTTCCCCTTCTTTTTCCGCTTTAAAGCGAGGTGCTGGCACTGCTGTCTGCCCAGCTCGGAGCCTTTGCTCTTCTGCAGGATCTGCAGGAAGCTCTTTGGCTGCTTATTGTCTCTTCCTGGCCTGTTTCCCTCTATGAAAGTTCTGATGTTTGAAGTTTGCATGTTGCTGTTGGTTGTGTGACCTTCCTCCATGCACCCTCCTGGTTATTTTCAGCCCTTGCTGGTTGCTCAGAGAGCTTCTGTTTGAGGGGTGCCTGCTGTGTCTCAGTGCTGACTGCATGTTGTGTCGTGTCCCTCTGCCCCCTTCCAGCCTTTGTTCCTGCTCCTCCCGTGGCTCCGGTTCCCTCCCCGGCACCGATGCCTCCTGTGCACCCTCCTCCACCCATGGAGGATGAGCCGGTCTCGAAGAAGCTGAAGAGTGAGGACAGCCTCATCCCAGAGGAGGAGTTCCTGCGCAGGAACAAGGTACGGGTGTGTATGACTGCTCACAGAGAAGCACCAGAGAGTGCTGACACCCTGGGCTCTGCAGCCCCACAGGGATGTGAAGCCAGTTCACTGTACGGAGAGGAGCTGGTGTGCACGAGGGAGTGACCTCCTGAGGGGCTGGCATTCCCAAACTGCTGTGTGCCTGGGTGGGAAGAGTGATGCAGCACTCCAGCAGTGTGTGGGGATGGTGCCCTTCTGCACTTGAGGGCAGGGAGAGGTGGGTTTATGGTAATGCAAAGAAGAGCTAAAGGTGCTTATAAGGCTTTAAGAACTGCTGAGCTGGAGGTGGAAGGAGATTCAATATCTCGGTGTCAGCATGACTGTGGTGATGTGAGTATTCCGTAACAACACAGACTGGGTGTTACACTGAACCTTCTCCTGAGGGCTGCCATCAGCATGCGCTGTCCTGAGTCCTTCAGGAGGGCTGTGAGTGCCTGTGGTGCCTGAGGAGAGGGAGGCATGAGAGAAATCCAGCTGAATGCTTTGTTTTGGAAGCAGTGAAGGCTTTTTCCCATCATTGAGGCTTATGTTTACTGGGAGCTGAAGATAGTGCCTGGTCTTGGGAGCAAACACTGTGCCTGGTGCTCGGTTATCGCGGTACAGAGCCTCCTCACCTTGAGACATTATCTGTGTTTCCTCCAGGGCCCGGTCACGGTCAAAGTCCAGGTTCCCAACATGCAGGACAAGACTGAATGGAAGCTGAACGGCCAAGTGCTGGTGTTCACCCTGCCCCTCTCGGACCAGGCATGTAGCGCATGGACCTGGCTGCCCCCTTCCTCCCCGTGCTCTGAGCCTCTTGCCTTGGGGAGCAGCGTCTGACCTGATGGTGGGAGCTGTAAACCTTGGGATGCTCCCCAGGCTGTATCCTCCCGTGAGGGGGTGTGTGTGGGGAGCAGTGGGTACACCCATACAACAGGGAAAACCCCCTGAACAAGCTCTTTGCTTCTCCCCAGGTGTCTGTTATAAAGGTGAAGATCCACGAGGCCACGGGGATGCCGGCTGGGAAGCAGAAGCTGCAGTATGAGGTGGGTTGAAGCCCTTGGAATGCTGCTTGTTAATGGCAGTGCTTTCTCACACACAAACCGACTTTTATCAGAGGAAGTTGGTAATGCAGCTCCTGGGGTGCTGCAGGGAGCAGAGGGAATGATGTTCCTGGCTGTGCAGCACCTTCGAATACAGAACTGCACAGCAGGACTAGCTTTGAATAGGTGGCATCAGTGGACTGTTGAGTTGTTGCTGCAGCAGATGAATCCTCTGGGCTTGGTGCCTTTCTCTGAAGTCAGCCTCTTCTTTTACTGGGGCAAGTTGGCAGTTCAGTGTGTCAGTCTCCTCTTGCAGGCCTGTTGTATGTGCTTGGGAAGGTGGATGAGAGTAACTTGGAAGCCCTGAGAAGGCCTCCTCTGGCCTCACTCCAGCAGCTCCACGTCCCTCTTGTGTTGTTGCCCCAGAGGTGGACATAGGACTGCAGGGGGGGTCTTGTTTCCAGTCATGCACAGGCACAACCTGCTGCCTGAGCACTGAACTTTGTACGCTTGGGTGTTCATCTGTGGGCAGATGTGTTAACCCTTGGTGAGAAAGGAAGCTTGGAAGCATTCAAGGCTAGGTTGGACACAAGGGCTTGGAGCAAGCTGCTCTAGTGGAAGGTGTCCCTGCCAGTGGCAGGGGTTGGAGCTGGAGGAACTTTAAGTTCCCTTCAACCCAAACCAGGCTGGGATTCTGTGCATCTACATAACTTCACTTGTGATGGTGACTCTCTGTGTGTGTGTGTGTGAAGGTATCTGGTGTGTATTGTCAGTTCCTGTATCCCCACCTCCTCCAGTGCCGCTCTTCCAAGACACTGGGATCTGTCCTGGTTTTTCCAAAGCCTGCATTGTTCTGTCACCCCCTGTGCTGTCACCATGGCTGGGAGGGCTTTGGCTCTGGGCTTTTGTGGGAAGGCAGCAGTAAGAGTTCTTCTTTGACTGTTTTTTTTTCTCCTCTCCTCAGGGCATCTTCATCAAGGACTCAAACTCTCTGGCCTATTACAACATGACCAGTGGCTCCCTCATCCACCTGGCCCTCAAAGAGAGAGGAGGCAGAAAGAAATAGGAGCCTTGGAGCCTAGAGGCATAAAGTGGCTGCGTTGCCACTTGTATAATCCCAACCCTTTGAGTCTTCCAGTCTTTTAGGGGCTATTCCCACTGCTCTAATTTGATGAGACAGATGCTGAACCCTGTGTTTGGGGGAGAGGGGAAGTTAAAAGAGCTCTGAAATGTGTAAATGGACTGACCTGGTCTATAAGGTTTTCATGATTTGCTTGAATTCCTTCTTGAAGCAACATTGAGATGGTGCCCAGCTCAGTACATCCATCTTTGAGGGATTTACACTGACCGTCATCTGTCTGAGTGCTGCTTGCTGCTTCACTTCACCTTTTCCTGACAGCTTCTTCCTTCTCAACACAGTTGCCAAGCCCCTTGTTCTTTCCCTGTCTTGGATCCCTCTGCAAGAGCCTCTCAGCTTAACCCTGACTTGGAAACTTGCCCTCCCTGAGCAGGAGTGTTTGGGTCTGTGTGTGTTAAACAGCTTCGTGCTGCTTCTGTAGAGCCTCCAGTTTGTTTTAATAAACACCTCTTGGTGCAGGCGTCTGTGCTGCTGTGGTGCCTCGGGGTTTGGTGGCGTGAATGGAGCTGTGCCTGGCTTCACAGCACTTGCAGGGGCTACATGGATGTACATTGGGGTTTGTCACTTACTGTAGGAAATCCTTGTGTTTTCCAGGAAAGGCTGCAAGACAGGGGTTTGGTTAAAATTCCCCCGGTGATCCGGAGTTACTCCTCAATGTAAAGCACAAATGGGATGTGGAGCTGTTTGAGTGAGTCCAGAGGAGGCCACGGAGCTGCTGTGAGGGCTGGAGCAGCTCTGCTCTGGAGCCAGGCTGAGAGAGCTGGGCTGGGGCAGCCTGGAGAAGAGAAGGCTCCTGAAAGGGAGACCTGAGAGCAGCTCCAGTGCCTGAAGGGGCTGCAGGAAAGCTGGAGAGGGGCCTGGGACAAGGGATGTAGGGGCAGGCCAAGGGGAATGGCTTTAACCTGCCAGAGGGGAGACTGAGCTGAGCTCTTAGGCAGAAGCTCTTCCCTGTGAGGGTGCTGAGGCGCTGGCACTCTCTGTGATGCTGTGATTTATGCTTTAGGTGTAAACATAATGCACGCAAATGCTGCTGTCTGTGTGTGTGGGCAGAAGGACTGCTCTGAATTTAGAGTTTGATTGGAAAAGGGGGTTTGTGCTTCGTGTTGTGCAGCTGCCACCTTGGGCTTGTGGCGATCCTGTTCTGTGCTTCTGTCAGAGCTGTGCTGCAGGCTGATCCACAGACTCAGCACACAAGTTAATGGACAGGTACTGCAGGAGCGGCTGTTGTCGGTGGTGTGGGTGCCTCTCTTCTCCTCTTGGGATAATCCAAAACCACGGATTTATTATTATTCTTAGTGGTGGTCAGGCACTACCACAACATCCTCATTGCCTTACTGCCTGCTAAGGGGAGAGAGATGCAGCATGAGGAGGGATGCACCAGCCTCCTCTGCCCTGGTGTGCTCCTCTGGCCTGGGAGCAAGTCCTTCTGCTCTGGGGAACGTGCCTTGTGGTGGCCTTGGTCCCCTGGCTGTGGTGAGCCCGTGTCAGCATCCTGCCGTTGGGAATGTACTCCTGCCCCACAGCAAAGGTGTGCAATGGCCTTGCTTTGCTTTAAAACACGAGAGGGTCGATGCAAACCGGTGCTAATGTAAAACCAAACTGCAGGAAAGCTCTCAAATGGAGAAGTGGTGTTGGACATCCGGTGTGGGGCTGGGCTTGCAGTCACCCAGCTTTGCTCCTCCAGCTGTGCCTGGTGGGGCTAAGTGCTTTGATGCTCCCTGATCCCACATGTATGTGATCCCGCGTGTGTCTTTGCCACTGCCCTTGTGCTCAGGTGCCATTTTCATCCTAGCAGGGCTGAGCTCCTGGCCCGCTGCTCCTGCAGGAACACTTTCTGCTAGGAATAGTTCAGGTGGAGCCTGGCCAGCCTTTTCCATCAGCGTAAATGGTGGAACGGGACCCTAGTGTGTCTGCCTGGGCCAAACCCATCAGTCTCAGCGCTGTCCACGCATGGGGAGGACACACGTGAAGGGTCTGTAGGTGGGATGCAGCTTGGTGCCTGCTCCCTATGGACCAGCCCTGCGAAAGCTTCACGCAGGGCCTCTCCCAGCCCGTTGCCGTCTCCCGTGTGTCCGTTGCTGCTGTGTTTTACCGGCCGGGGCTGGCGCTGACTATGCTGCCGCTTAGGAAGCCTCAGGGTGAGGCGGCGGCGGGAGCCCCGGGGCTGGGGCAGGATGGGGTGCGATGTGCGCTGCGTGCGCCTGCTCCAACCGGCCCCGTGTGTGCCCGCTGACAGCCCCGGTGCGGCTCCGCTCCCGCTCCCTGCGGTGCTGGCAGCAGGAATGTGCTCGGGGCTGGTTCGGCAGCGTGTTTGTGCGGTGCCTGGCGCGCTTCGCAGCGACGCCCTGGGCAGCGCAAGGCCTGCGGTGGCTGGATGTGACCCGGGTGGTCCGCCCGCTCTGCGGCCCGGGCCTCAGTTTCCCCTCGCACACGGAGCAAAGCGTTTGCCCCTCGGGTGTTACGGGGCCAGACCCTGGGGACAGAAGGCACCGGGGGTTCGCTGCTGGTGCTGGACAAGGTGCATCGCGCTGGGGGATGACCCCTGGCCCTGCTCATGGCTCAGCACCATAGCAGCGGGGTGGCTTCTGCTGCTGCACCCCATCCCGGCAGCACTTCACGTGTCCCTGGGGACGTCCTGGTCCCTGCAGCTTCACCTGCTGGAGCTCCTGGTGTTGGAGGCAAGGGGTTGCTCTGGGCTGCTCTGAGCGTGGTGGCTGCAGTCACTGGGGCCTGAGCCTTCCTCCTGTGCCCCATGGATGCGCTGAGGTCCAATCCTGCCCTTCTCCAGGGCTCTTATCCGCTCTCCATCTGTCCAGGAGTGGATAAGCAGGAGTTCAGAGTCTCCCTCTGCCTTGGCAGAGCTGGGGTCTCTCTGACCGGAAGGGTCTTGGGGAAGCATAGGGAGGGCAAGTGGGAGGTCCCAGCACCCGCGGAGGGTCTGGGGGCACCGGGAAGGGCCAAGCTGTGGGGCTGTCACACGCAGAGGAGCATTCTTCTTGCACAGGGCATCTCGTGTGGGTGCCCCCACCCCGTCCTCCCCGCCTGGGCCATATGAAGTGCCTCTGGTGCCCATCTGTGCCCGCTGCCAGCAGCTGGTAATAGCTTCCACTCGGGGCTGGCCCAGCTCCAGCAGGCCCAGGGCCAGCACTCCCACGCTTCCCACGCCTCAAGAGCCCCGGCGCGGGGCCAGCGCCCTCCATCCCCTGTGCTGGCTCCCTTTGGATCCTGGCTCCAGAGGGTGGGATCCAGCAGAGGAGCTGGGCAGGGGGCTGCCAGCTGGATGCGGCCCTGGGCTTCCCGCATTCCGGGAGGGGACAGGGCCTGGGTGTCCTGTGCTCCATGGAGGATGCTCAGCGCCGGTTTGTGGTCCTTGGGTCCTCAGGAAGGATTTGATGTGGTTGTGGGCAGCGCTGAGCCTGCTGGGGTTGGCTCTGATGTCTTGAGGAGCTTCTGTTGTCCCTGGGGTGTCCCTGCCCAGGGCCTGGCTGAGCTCTCTGTCACCCATCTCCTTGATGGTGGAAGGCAGAGGATGCCCGGGGGGGGTTGAAGGCGTCGCAGCAGCATCCCTCCTGCCTCGGGAGGGTTAACTCCCGTTCCTGGCTCGGCTGAGCCGTGCTGGAAAACTCTCCCCTCCCTCCTGGGGGACCCTCAGCTCTGCCGGGCTCGGTGCCGGGCCTGGAGCAGCGCCAGGCTTGGAGCTCGAGCATGACATGATGCTTATGGCCACAGCTTTCCCTGCCTGCAGCCAGCGCTCAGCTCCACAAATGGCTCTGGATGTGCTTCCCAGTTCCTCACCTTCCTCATGTGCCCTCCTGGGCACAGCTCCCCAGGGATGCTCGAGCACGCAGTGGGTGCAGTGCAGGGTGATCCGGAGGGGTCTGGAGCTGGTTCTGTGCTGGCACTGTGGTGTCATGGGTGCTGAGTGCTTCCAGCTCAAGTGTGTCCTGGCTGGGCTCTGTGCGGGGTGAGGACACAGGATGCAAGGTGCTGGAGAGTACCTGGGGGGCCCTGCACTGATGGCCTCTTCCCCCCTCCCACAGGCTGGAGGAGGTGCCCTTAGAGGTGCTGCGGCAGCGGGAGTCCAAGTGGCTGGATATGCTCAACAACTGGGACAAGTGGATGGCCAAAAAACACAAGAAGGTGAGTGGGTGACAGCCACGTCCCCTGGGGCTGCCCCAGCACAGGAGGAGGGACAGCCATGCCCCCCGAGGCAGCCAGCACCCTGTGTCCTGTGTCCCGTTCCTGGAGGGGAATGCTGGCTCGTGGAAACTTCTGTTTTGAGCATCTCATAGACACAAAGACTCCGGGTAGGAAATGTTTGAGGCTGGTGTGTGTGATGCTGGTCTGCAGGCTGGGGTCCCAGGGAGACCCGTGGTGCCGTGTGCTGGCTGGCTGCTTCCTGACCTGAGCCTGTGAACCAGGGGTAGGATGGGATCGGATGGGATGGGATGCAGAAGTCCTATGTGCCCCTGGAAGCAGTGAGGCTGTTGGCACCAGCCAGTGCTGCCGGAGAGCAGCCAAAGGGCCTCCTCTTCATCCTCCTCATCCTCCTCCTCACCCCGCTGGCAGAGCCTCCTGGCACGGCTCCGTGCTGTGCTCCCGAAGCGCTGTCTCTGCTCGGAGCCTCTTGTTCAGCTCAGGAATCCCTCCTGTTTCTTGGCTGCTCACAAAGGGTTCGGGAGAGCTTTTCGGGACACGGCAGCAGGCCCTTTGTTCTGTGGGTGCTTTCTGCTGCTCTGCAGCCGTGCCCAGGCTGGGCTCAGGGCTCTGGCAGCAAGCAGGGCTGGCAGAGGAGCTCCCTCTGCTTGGGCTGAGCTCCCGGGGGTCTCCATGGGGCTGATGTGCTGTACTGAGTGTCTTGAAGCAAAAACCGATGCCTAGAGACTCTTGAATCACAGAACCCCAGCCTGGTTTGTGTTGGAAGGGACCTTAAAGCTCCTCCAGCTCCAGCCCCTGCCACGGGCAGGGACCCCTTCCACTAGAGCAGCTTGCTCCAAGCCCCTGTGTCCAACCTGGCCTTGAACACTGCCAGGGATGGGGCAGCCACAGCTTCTCTGGGCACCCTGTGCCAGCACCTCAGCACCCTCACAGGGAAGCACAGCAGGTTAAAGTCACCCTTAAGCTCCAAGCCCCATCCAGCCTGGCCTTGGACACTGCTGGGGGTGGATCTGGATCTCCAGAGAGCTGCTCTGTGCCTGGAGCTCTGGGGCTGCTCAGGGAAGGGAGCCAGGCCTGGCCTCTGCTGCTCTGGCAGGAGCCAGGCTGCTTTGGTACGGGGCCATGCCGCGTGGCTGCTCCCTGTGCCTCTGAACGCCCCAGGGCTGGCTGACAGCCCGGGGATCCCTTGGGCCAGCCCTGCCGGGCTCACCCACACCTGCACTGCTCCAGCATCCCAAATCGCTCCCTCCCTCACCCACCTGGCCTGGATCCCGATGGAACCACGGCCTCACGTCCTTCCTGGCACTGAGAGCTGGTCCTTGCCCTTTGTGCCAGCCCAGAGGAGGACGGACCCATGAGCAGCACTCAGACTGCTCTTTACTTTTGGCCTCCCTCAGCCTGGTCATGCTCTGGATCCCTGGAAGAGCACAGTGGGATCCAGGGGCCGGGTTCCCCCAGCACCGAGGCCATGGGGATGAGATGCTTGGGGTTCCCAAGGAGATGAGGTGCCTGGCTCCGGCGCCTGTGGAGCTGCAGGGGCTGCCCTGAGCCCAGCAGGGCAGCTTCCTTCCTGGCAGCTGGGCCAGCAGGAAGGGGAGCTGGTTCCGGGAGGGAGCTGGCAGCAGGGCAGAGCTGCAGTGGGCATCGCCCGAGGGCTTCCTGCAGGCACAAAGGCCCTGCAGGACTGGGGCTGCCCCGCTAAACACAGCACCGTGGGGAGGGAGCAGCAAAAGCCCCCTGGGGACAGGGAGCTGCACCCGGCTGCCTGGAAACAACCTGCTCCAGAGCTACAGCAGCAAAGGGAAAGGAGCTCTGGGCAGGCTGGAGATGCCAGGGAGGAGGTGGGGGCTCTGGCATCCCATTTCTCTGGCAATTGGGATGAGCTCCCCGTGTGGGAATGGGAGGTGTGGGGCCGTGCTGGGGATCTGCAGGGTGTTATGCGGGGTGACTGCTGGAAGCACTGCTCTGATGGGCCCAGCAATGCTGCGTGTGCTGGCCAGGGTCCATGGGGAGATGGTGCTGCTGATGTCCCAGCACTGGGGGTGTCTGGTTTTGGTCCCTCCTGGCAGGAGCAGGGTTAAGCCCTGCTGTGGGGTAGGTGCTGGTGCTGCCGCGCTGGACTTTGGTCCTGCTGGTGCCCAGTGCCAAGGAAACCAGGGGCTGGCTCTGGGAATGGAGCTGGCCATGCATAGAGCTGGGGCCCAGCCGGCCCGGAATGAGGGGGGAAAGGCCAAGAGCTCGACTGCGTGTATCTCCCTGCTGTCCCTGGGTCGGAGGAGGGCTGCACTGGAGCCTGGAGAGTGCTCCTGTGTGGTTCCAGTGCTTCCCGTTGGCTGTGCCAGGGAGAGAGCACCCGCTCCCCATTTGGCTCCAGTGCTTGCTTTTCCAGCTCCCAGCAGGGTCACAGGATGAAAGGAACCATACAAGGGTATGGGTTGGAAGGGACCTTAAAGCCCATCCAGTCCCAACCCCTGCCACGGGCAGGGACCCCTTCCACTAGAGCAGCTTGCTCCAAGCCCCTGTGTCCAACCTGGCCTTGAACACTGCCAGGGATGGGGCAGCCACAGCTTCTCTGGGCACCCTGTGCCAGCGCCTCAGCACCCTCACAGGGAAGAGTGGATCCTGCTTTGAGGCAGAGCCGGGCTTGTCTGGAGCTGTTTGCGGGGCACGAACCCTCAGCTGGCTCCTGGCAGTGCCTGCAGCTCCCTCATGGCCGTGGCAGGGGTTGGAACCGGATGAGCCTCAAGGTCCCTTCAACCCAAACCAGGCTGTGCCTCTGTGCCCGGGCAGCCGGTGGTGCTCAGCCCCGTTCCAGTCTTGCCCCGGGGGCCTCTTTGCCCGTGGCTGCTCCATGATATTCCGGGTGATAGCTGTGTGTGTCCTGCAGATCCGGCTGCGGTGCCAGAAGGGGATCCCCCCGTCGCTGCGGGGCCGGGCCTGGCAGTACCTGTCCGGGAGCAAGGTCAAGCTGGAGCAGAATATGGGCAAGTTTGATGTGAGTGCTGCTACAGGGGGTGCTGGTGCGTGGGGTGCTGCTGTGGGGAAGTGCTGGGTCGACTCCTTCTCCCCCAAGGGCTGAGCATCCCTTGGAGTCCCAGATGCTGCTTGTTTCTGCTGGGGGGGGCTCAAGGGTGCACTGACCCACAGCCTGGTGGGGCTCGTGTTTGGGGCAGAGCCAGGCCCAGCCTGGAGGCCGTTCCCCCAGCCCCATGGACTTGGCACCGTGCTGGTGTCACGTACTGCTCACCCCGGCTCTGTGCTCCCCAGGAACTGGATCTCCTCACGGGGGACCCCAAGTGGCTGGATGTGATCGAGCGGGATCTCCACCGCCAGTTTCCCTTCCATGAGATGTTTGTCTCGCGTGGAGGCCACGGGTGAGTGGAGCTGCTGCATGTCCGGGCTGGAGCCCTGGCTTGGACCAGCACTGTGGGGTGGGAGACGTGTGTCCCCCCTCCACAGCTCCCAGGGCATCCAGGCACAGGCTGAAAGCAGGATGGCTTCTCAGGAGCTCAGTGCATGGGGCGCAGCCCTCAGCACCAGCTCTGACCTCAGGGGGAGGGAGGAGGTGGCCACTGTTGTCTCCATGTCACCGGGGACCTGTCCTTCCCCGTGTGTTGGGGAGTGTCTGTGCCACTGTGCTTGCAGCTGTGTCCTTGCCTGGCCATGGTTCAGCTTGAGCCAGCACCCATGGGAGATGGCAGTCTCGCTGCCTTACCTCTGGATCCGGGTAGGATGTGGCCTCTGTGCGCAGAGCTGTGGTTATTGTGTCCCTGGTGGTGTGTGGAAGCGGGATCCCAGGCTGGTGGTGGGTCCCCGTGGGATGCCCAGTGTGGATTCATCCATGGGCTCTGCAGGGGCACTGCCGTGCCCTGTGTCCAGCTCCCTGTCCCCGTGTCCCCGCAGGCAGCAGGACCTGTTCCGGGTGCTGAAGGCGTACACCCTGTACCGCCCCGAGGAGGGCTACTGCCAGGCCCAGGCCCCCATCGCCGCCGTCCTGCTCATGCACATGCCAGCCGAGGTACGAGCTGGGGCCGGGGGGGGTGCTGAGGGGTGCCCCTTGCCTCCCTTGGTCACAGGGAGCCGTAGGGCTGCTCCCTGGGCACTCACTGCTGTCCTTGGCTCGCAGCAAGCGTTCTGGTGCCTGGTGCAGATCTGTGAGAAGTATCTCCCCGGCTACTACAGCGAGAAGCTGGTGAGTGAAGGGCCCGTGGTGCCTCTGGGGACGGCGGGGACCTCTGATGGCTCCCTCAGCTCCTCGCCCTGGAGGGAGAAGGGAGCGCGGGGGAGTCCTGGGAGCTCCCACAGTGTCCGCGTTGTGCCGTGGTCCCTGGGAGCATTCCGCAGTCAGGGATGGGATGCTCCCGCTCCCAGCATCCGTGGGGCACAGCTCTGCTGCAGGAGCCAGGTCTGGGGGTGGCTGCTCCTGCGGTGGGGCTGGGTGCTGGTCCCAGGGCTGTGCTGGGGTTAAGGCCTCTGGATGCTGTCCCTGCAGGAGGCCATTCAGCTGGATGGGCAGATCCTCTTCTCGCTGCTGCACAAGGTCTCCCCCGTGGCCTACAAGCACCTGAGCAAGCAGAAGATCGACCCCATCCTCTACATGACCGAGTGGTTCATGTGCGCCTTCTCCCGCACGCTGCCCTGGAGCTCCGTCCTGCGCGTCTGGGACATGTTCTTCTGTGAAGGTAGGAGCTCCTCACCCACCGTCCTCCTCCTCGTCCCGGGGTGAGCACACGGACAGCACCTGGGGCTGCAGCAGGAGCTCTGCAGTGCCTGCTTGCCTGTACCTGGCACGTGGGACCTGTTGTAGGGCAGGTTTGGGGCAGCCACGTGCCTGGGGTGGAGGCTGGGCTGTTGGCTTGGGGTCTGGGGACACGTGTGTCCTAAATCCACCCTCTTGTATG
Source organism: Pezoporus wallicus (assembly GCF_028554395.1). Lineage (NCBI taxonomy): Eukaryota > Metazoa > Chordata > Aves > Psittaciformes > Psittacidae > Pezoporus > Pezoporus wallicus. Next base: position 363,704 of record NW_026635187.1, on the reverse strand, counting down.
TCCTGACTGCTGGCAGGGCTGGGACCTCAGGTGTCCCACAGCACCTGAGGGACGCGGTGGCAGCGTCATCACCCTGCTTGCTGGGTGCTCCTTGCCTCACCTCTCCCATTGCAGGGGTGAAGATCATCTTCCGCGTGGGCCTGGTGCTGCTCAAACACACGCTGGGCTCCTCGGACAAGCTCAAGTCCTGCCAAGGCCAGTACGAGACCATGGAGAGGCTGAGGGCTCTCAGTCCCAAGATCATGCAGGAGACCTTCCTGGTGCAGGAGGTGAGGTGCTGGGGGAGCTCTGGGATCCCAGTGCTGCCCAGTTACTGCACTGGGGTGGTGTAGCATGGGGGGCAGCCCCCAGAGAGCTTGGATTTGGGGTTGCCTCCGCCCTGGGGGGTGCCCCCAGCCGGCTCAGTGCCGACCCGAGCCGTGTCCCGCAGGTCATCGAGCTGCCGGTGACGGAGCGTCAGATCGAGCGGGAGCACCTCATCCAGCTGAAGAAGTGGCGGGAGATGCACGGGGAGCTGCAGTGCAAGAGCCCCCCGCGCCTGCACGGCGCCAAGGCCATCAGCGAGGCCGAGCCCCCCCCTCGCAAGGCGCTGGAGCCCGTCCCCTCCATCATCGTGTCCCCCGGGCCCGCGCCCGTGCCCAAGGCCCGCAAGAGCAAGGAGAAGAGCAAGGAGAAGAGCCCGGCCGGCCCCGCCAACGGCCCCGGGGCCGAGGGCCATGGGGCGCCCAGCTCGGCCCCGGAGCTGCTGCACCCCCAGGTCTCCCCCCACCACCAGTCCAAGGAGAGCCTGAGCTCCCGGGAGAGCGAGGACACGTACTTGTAGGGCCAGCACGGCACGCATGGACCCGGCTGGAGGCCGCTGCTGGGGGCTGCGTGGGGACCCGTGTCCCCCGGCACCAGAGGGATGGGGACACGCCAGGGTCGCCGTATGCAGGGGCTGTGGTGACCCACGGGGCCACCTCGGTGCTGGCACCATGCGCGGTGGGAGCCCTGGCAGGGGTGGCTGAGCCACCCAAGCTCCCTCCCCACAGCTGGGGGATCCCGGGTGCCCCTTGGTCCCTTTGCCCTGTCCCAGAGCCCCGTGACCCACTGCCCCCAGGGTCCCTCCATTGCCTCCATCCCTCTGCCAGCCCCAGGACCAGTTCCTGAGCACTCATTCCTGGCGCAGGGGCACTGGGGGGGTGTGGGGAGCCGGGGGCACCCCTCACCCTGCTCCTCTTTATCTAGTGAGGATATATCGAGCTGTAGCCCTACCTGTAGTACCCAATGTACCTACTCACTTGAGCCTATTTATTACTCCTCCGTGGCAGTAACCGTCGCAGGACAGGGACCGAGGTTGGGAGCTGCAGGAGCAGGGGGGTTGATGCCAGACCACGGGGCTAAAGCCCCTCCCCATGTCCTCAGCCTCGAGGGCAGCGTTCCGTATCCCGGGGCTCCCCCCCAGCACTTCTCCCCCCCCCCCCCCCCCCGATGCCCTCCCTGGCTTGGGGTCCCCTCTCTCCTGCCTGAGGGTTGGGGGGTGGCTTTGTAAAATAAAGCGGGGAAACACGGTTTTGTACAAAGGTAAATAAAGCAGATTGTGTAAAGGCGCCTGCGGCCCCGTGTGCTCCCGTCTGCGGGGTGGGGGGGTCCCCCCATGTCCCCTGGGGCGTCCTGCCGGGGGGGGGGGAAGGTGCTGGGTGGTGCCATGGGGCAGGGCCCGCTGCTCTCACCCCGATGGCACCGTCCTGGTTAACCCCGTGTCTGGAAGGGGGGGGGGGGGGGGGGTGTCGGCGTTTGGGGTCGCGATGAGCCCGGGCCCGGCGTGACCGGGCCCGGGGCGTGTCGATGGGCGGAACGATGGGCACGGCCGGCAGTGTCCCCGCCCCATGGACGGGACGGGCTTGGGCCGTGGCGGCGGCGGGTCCCGGTGCTGCGGGGCCATGGACCTGCACATCCTGGAGCACCGGGTGCGGGTGCTGAGCCTGGCCCGCCGCGGGCTCTGGCTCTACACGCACCCGCTGCTCAAGCTGCTCTTCCTGCCCCAGCGCTGCAGGTAGCGACCTTCCTCCCCCCCCCACCCCGCTCCTCCTCCTCCGGTGCCCGGCCCCGGGGTTGGCAGCGCCGGTTTCTTCTTCAGGTGCAAGTTCTTCAGCCTGACGGAGACCCCCGAGGACTACACCATCATGCTGGACGAGGAGGGCTTCCAAGGTACCGCGCGGTGTCCCCGCCGGGCACCGCTGACACGAGTTGTGCACGTTCTCAGCCCACCCGAGCGCAGCAACGCTCCGGTCCTGAGCCACAGGGAGCGAGTCCCGGCTGGTAAAGCGGCTCCCTGGGAGCGTGCCCATCCCCGGGGCTCTTGGCCACGGAGCTCCCATCCCCTTGGCGCCTGCGCTGGGGATGTCCCAGCCTGCCCGGCCACTGCCCGGGCAGAGCTGCGGTGCTCGGGGGCCGATTCTGCACCCACTGGGGCTTGGGGGAGGGAGGAAGCCCTCCCGGGGGTGCTGCCGGGCAGCTGGGGCCGGGTTTCGGGGTGTCCTACAGGGGGGTTGGAGCCACCCGGGCCCCGCCGCCCTCTCGGGATGTGTCATTTGGTGACGTCCCCATGCGGGTGACCCAGCCCGTGTTCACCCTCACCACCGGGGGTACCGGCCCGACGGGATGCACCGCGCCGGAGGGTCCGGGTCCCGCCCGGCCTTTCCACACCCAAACCTTCCTGCCCGGACCGGGGCCGGGGCCGGGGCCGGCCGCAGCTCATCCCCTCGGCTGCGCCGCAGGGGCAGGGGCAGCGCTGAGCCGGATCCAGCTCCCACCTCCTTGCCCACGGAAGGGGCCGCGGGGCCGGGCTCTTGCCCCCCCCCGAGCCCGTCCCCCCGAATTGTTCCATTGCGGGGCTTGTCCACAACCGTTCCCCATCCCGAGGGGAGGGCGGGAAGTGCCGAACAATGGCTCCCGAGCCGGTGGCCCTGCGGCTCCGTGTGTGTGTCCCGAGCCTGGGGGTGCCAGTGCCCCCCCGCTGCGGGGGCCCCCACAGGAGAGCTGCGCCCCGCTATCCCCGTGGAGGACAGGGTGGCACCGGGGGGGGTGACGCGAGGAGCGGGGTGTACCCCCCCCCCCCGGCCCAGGGTGGTGTTGGAAAGCGATTTAGCGGCCGGCGCTGGGACAGGTCCCCACGGCCCCGCGTGTCCCCCCCGCGGCCCCAGCGCGGAGCCCTGGGCCGGAGCCGAGGTTGTTCTGGCGCTTCCTGCGCAGGAACAGGCGCTGGGAACACCCGCCGAGGGCCTGGATCCGGCCCCGCTCCCGCCCTGCCCCAGCCACGGAGCGGGAACAGGGTGCGGAGCCCGGCCCATGATGGGGACCCCCCCCGGGTGACCTCCCCATCCCCACCGGTGCCATGAGTTTGTCTTCTCAGGGGGGCTGGGGCACCGGTGGGCTCACATGTGTCCCATGGGGGACGGGAGGGGTTTGGAGACCCCTTGGGTGGCCACCCCCCCACGTCCTGGGAGTGCTGGGGGGTGCGGAAATGGTGCTCAGGGATGGGTCCTGGAGCACCCGAGCGGTGCCAGGTCCCCTCCTGGGCAGGGGGTGGGAGCAGTGGTGGTGATGGGGGGACACAACCGGATGTCCCTTCCCTCATCCCCTCTGGTGCCCTGTGTCCTGCTACGGTGCTGGGGACTGCTGGGGGGCAGGGGATGAGCCAGTAATGCTGGTTTTGGGGTGCAGTGCACCCTAACACCCCCTTGCACCCACCCTGGGGTGCTGCTGTGGGGAGGAGAGATGGGACCTGGCACTGGGGTGCTGTAGGCTTGGTCTGCTCATCCCTGCACGTGATGCTGGTTCTTCTCATGGATGGGGCTGGTCTGTGCCCCCCAACCAGCACCTCCAGCCCTACACCTGGGCCTGATCCTGCCCTGCCACCCCCGGCCAGCTTGTCGGCCCCTGAAGAGCAGTGTGAGGTGTCCTGGGCAGGGCGTGCAGGAGGGGATGTGCTGTGGCCACAGCCCCCGGTGTCCCCGTCCTCCCACAGAGCTGCCGCCCTCCGAGTTCATGCAGGTGGCGGACTCGACGTGGCTGGTGCTCAGCGTGGTGTCCAACGGGCGCGAGCCCCCCGGCTGCCAGGCCACCGGCGTCACCAAGATCGCGCGCTCGGTCATCGCGCCGCTGGCCGAGCACCACGTCTCCGTGCTGATGCTCTCCACCTACCAGACCGACTTCATCCTGGTGAGCGCTGGGCTGGCCCATGGGGGTGCTGCTTGAGGACCCAGCTGGTGCTGGTGGTGATGCTGGGCCTGATCCTGTCCCCCTGGTCAGGTCCGGGAGCGCGACCTGCCGGTGGTGATCCACACACTGGCCGGGGAGTTTGACATCTATAAGGAGGAGAGCGGTGAATGCGTCCCCGTCACCTGCGAGGATGTGAGCAATGGGTTCCTCAAGCCCAAGCTGGGTGAGTGACACTGGGTCCATGTCCACCAGGGCCACCCGGTCCCCTCAGAGGTGCTCCAGCTCCCAGCAGTGGTACCCACATCAGGGAATCCCAGGCTGGTTTGGGTTGGAAGGGACCTTGCAGCTCCTCCAGCTCCAACCCCTGCCACGGGCAGGGACACCTTCCACTGGAGCAGCTTGCTCCAAGCCCCTGTGTCCAACCTGGCCTTGAACACTGCCAGGGATGGGGCAGCCACAGCTTCTCTGGGCACCCTGTGCCAGCGCCTCAGCACCCTCACAGGGAAGAGCTTCTGCCTCAGAGCTCAGCTCAGTCTCCCCTCTGGCAGGTTAAAGCCATTCCCCTTGGCCTGTCCCTACATCCCTTGTCCCAAGCCCCTCTCCAGCTTTCCTGCAGCCCCTTTATGCCCTGGAGCCTGCACGCCGAGGGATGCGGGGCTGTGGCTGCGGTGGCCACGCGGTGGCACTGCGCTCCTGTCCCCATCCTGACAGGTGCCTCTTCCCCCCCCCCCCAGCTGCCAGCCCCACACTGCACCCGGTGCAGAGCCCCCAGACCCGCTTCTGCATCCTGACCGTGGCTCCCGACACGCTGCCCGCCATCGCCACCATGCTCATCGACGTCCTCTTCTACTCCCACAGGTGGGTCCTGGCAATGGGACATGGTGGGTGCTCCTTGCCCAGTGCCACCCATCCCTCCCTCCATCCATCCACTCACCCTTGCGCCTCCTGAGCTGCAGTGACAAGTTTCCCTTTCCCCTTGCTCCCAGGGGCTTCTCGAGCTCTGGGTGTGTTTTGCAACCTGGTTTTGCCCTCCTGACCCACATGTGGCTGCTGTGTGTCCCACTGCCACCATGGGAGGTGGGAACCCCAGGGCAACACAAGGACAAGCCCTCCACTGCAGCAGAGCAGGAGAGATGGGTTATGAAACTGGTGGCGATGGTGCCGTAGCACGGGGATGCTCCTGGCCGTGTCCCCTGGGATGAGGCCCTTCCTAGGGCACCCTCCTGCTTCAGACCCACTGCAGCGTTGTGGGAATGCCCTAAGTCCTGGTGTCACCCCTGTCCCCAGCCCGGCCCTTGTGCGAGCTGCACACCCTGGGGTATCACCGCCCCCCCCCAGCTCCCCAGTCCCAGCTCACCAACACGTTGCCCTGTGCCACCACCGAGCCCTTTCCACCTCATTTTGGGGATCACGACCCTTTTCCTGCCCTGCAGCCCCCCGCGGGAGGCTGGCGCCGCCAGCCCGGACCTCGACTCCATCACCTTCTTCGCCTTCTCCCTCATCGATGGCTACATCTCCATCGTGATGGACGCCGAAACCCAGAAGCGGTGGGTGCTGTCCCTGGGGGTGTCCATCCCTCTGCCCCCCCCGGGGGCTGAGTGAACCCCAGGAAAGGGGGGGTTCAAACCGCACCGCCCTCTCTCAGGTTCCCCAGTGACCTGCTGCTGACCAGCTCGACGGGGGAGCTGTGGCGGATGGTGCGGATCGGGGGGCAGCCCCTCGGCTTTGGTGAGACACGTCCCCATCCTCCCCTGGCCTGCCCTTGGGGTGACGCTCCCCTTGTGCATCCCCGTGGCACCGAGGCCACCGCTCTATGGGGACCCCTTTCCTGCCCAGACGAGTGCGGCATCGTGGCGCAGATCGCGGAGCCGCTGGCTGCTGCCGACATCTCTGCGTACTACATCAGCACCTTCAACTTCGATCACGCCTTGGTGAGCCCCTGACCCCCCTCCCCAGGGACCCACCGCCCTGGGGGTGTCCCCATGGGGCTGACAACCCCGTTCCCCCCCCCGGCAGGTCCCTGAGGACGGCATCGCCGAGGTCATCCAGCTGCTGCAGCAGCGCCAGGACAGCAGTAGATAGTGGCTGGTTGTACCCATGCCGGGGTTGGGGGGGTGCCCCTGCCCCTCCTCACCCCACGTATTCCTTAGTTTTAATGTTAAGGCTCCCCATGGTGTGGGGCAGATGCGGGTGCAGCACCGCTCCCTGCCTGCTGGGGATGTGGGGACCCGGTGGCCTCATGGCAATGGGACAGTGGTCCTGCTGTGCCATCCCATGCCTCCATCCCTGCTAGGGGGCTCAGGAGGAGAACAGATGTCCCCAGGGACCTGCTGGAGGAGGGGACATGGAGGGGACATGCCGCAGAGCAGTGATGGGGGTGACAGCCCAGGATGTGTCCCCATGACCCGTGTGTGCCCCTACGGGTGGTCCCCTCGGGTGGGAAGTGGCCGTGATGCTCTGGAGCACCCCTGGACCAGCCCCATCTTGGTGAAAAGCCTCCCTGGAGCTGGGCTTCCCCCTGGCATCCCAAAGCTCCCCATAGTGGGGCCCGGTGTCCCCTCCCCGGTGGCTGTCGCCTGTCGTGGTGACCCCAGCTCTGCCAAGCTGCATTTCCACGGAGTTTATTGAGGAGTCAATAAAAGCTGTTATTTTCATTGCCACGTACCTGGGGGGGGGCACTGGGTGGGATGGGAACGGAGGTGACGGGGGGGGCACCCCCATGCGCCCGGTGATGGGGTCAGCTCCAATGCCCTCTGCTTTGGGTGCTGGAAACCTCTTTGAGAGCAGCTCAGTGGGGCTGGGGATGACCCCAGCTCTGCTCCGGTCCCAGCCCCACTGCCCCAGGCAGCAGCAGGGTCCCTGCAGTGTCCTCCCCACGTCAGCTCCCGCCGGGTTCCTGCGGTGGCTTCAGGCTCCTCTTTCCTGTCTCGTCCCCTGTCATGGGACGCCGGTGACGTGCCCAACGATGAGGAAACTGCCCCGGCCCATGCGGTCACCGGCGCTGTTCCTGTCCCTGCTGCGGCTGCACAGGCCCCGCCACCCGCCTGCCCCGGGGGTCACAGCCATGGGGAGCGAAGGGTGGGTGTGAACTGCGCTGCTCTGCCTGCAGGGTCCTGCTCACCCGGGCACAGCACTGGGGTCCTGCCACGGCAGCGCGCATGCTGGAGGGTCCACAGGGACAGGGAGGGAGGGAGGGATGCATGGGTGGATGGATGGGTGCATGGATGGATGGATGGGTGGGTGGATGGATGGATGGATGGATGGGTGGGTGCATGGATGGATGGGTGCATGGATGGGTGCGTGAATGGATGGATGGATGGATGGGTGCATGGATGGGTGCATGGATAGATGGATGGATGGATGGATGGATGGATGGATGTGTAGAAGGAAGGACGGATGCATGGACAAATGGATAGATAGATGGATGGACACACACAGATAGATTGGTGGATAGGTGGATGGATGGATGAGTGGATGTACGGATGCATGGGCAGTTGATTCATTGTATGGCTGACAGTAGACAGATAGACAGGTTGATGGAGAGGTGGGCAGGTGGTGGACATGCAGATGGGTGTGTGGATGGATAGGTGGACATACAGACAGATGGCAAGGGGCTGTCTAGACAGATGGACAAACTCCTACAGACAGATGTGCAGAGAGAAGGATGCTCTCCTGGTCCCGGCCCCCCAGCCCCAGCCCAGCATCACCTCTGCTGTGGGACACATGGAGGAGGAGGAGGCAGGTCCTGCCCTGGGGACTCCTCAGCTTGCGGGTGCCTGGGGGGGGGAAATTCAGGGAAAAGAGAGCGCTTCTTCCCCCCGGGGTGAGTCACGGGCGCGCTTCCGCCCGGAGCAGACGTTATCACTGGGCAGTCCCCCCCGTGCCACCACCGAGCCCTCCCAGGGTGGAAGTCTGGCGAGGGGAAGCTCCCTCTCCTCACACCGGCAACTTGGTGGCACCAAAACGGAGCCCAGTGTGTCCCAAAGAGCTGATCCCATGCACCCATTTCATGGAGCGGGCAAAGCCGGCTCCATCCGCTGGGAAAGGGGAGCTGGGGCAGGGGTAAGGGGGCTGTTTGCAGTGGGTGCTGCTGTGGTGCTGGAGCTGGTGCTGAGCAAGCTGGGCTCTCCCATGGTGGTTGCATAAGGCTGACGCAGCAGTGAGGGCAGCGCTGCCCGCACCACGCTTCCGCTGCCTTTGGGCAACACCCGCCGCATGTGGTTCCTCCCCAAGGGCACCCATGGGTGCTGCTGGGCAGAGGGGCTGAGCCACACTCCACCAGCACCCAAAGCCATCACCTACAGGGATGGGTCGTTAGGAGCAGATGGGTGGAGGGATGGAGCATCCTCTGGAGCATCACTGAGTGCCGTGGCCATGCTGGGATGCTCAACTTTCCCCTCCCATTTGGGTCCCCAGGAGGCTTTTGGACAGGGATTGGCTTGTCCCTGCAGCAGGACCAGGGACTATGGGCTAGGGGATGGATGCATGCGCCTGGCACATGCTGTTTGTGCCTCCAGGCCTGATGCCAGGGTGATAGGCTCAAAGGGCTGAGCTCTCCTCACGGCACAGTGCAGTCCCTGGGCATCCCAGGATGCTACAAACTTCCCAGGCTTCCACCTCCCTCCTTATCCAGACAGGATTTAGCTCCCATGACTGAACCCACTATGGGAAGACCCCTGTGATGGGACATGCGTGTCCCCACGTGGTGGCACCCCCGTCCCTGGGTGCCAGCCCCGCCGCTGCCGTGCTCTTTTGCATTTGGGTTTTGGGGCAGCTGAGGCTGCTTTCGGTTCACCCACCCCACTGGGTGCCGCGCAGTGAAACCAGCGTGACTCAAAGCATCCCTTCTCCAGGAAGCCGGGTCCTGGGGTTCCGGGATGAGCAGCGGGACCCACACGGACTCCCTCGAGGAACTGAATCGAAGAACGAGCCCGTTGGCCGGGCAGCATCATTTCCTCCTGCCGCTCATTGGCCCCGGGGCACGGCCTCGCTCCCCGCTGCCTCCCCGCTGGGGCCGGGTGCCCCGGTCGGAGGTGGGGGCAATGGGTGCTCTTTAAAAGGCGAAGTTCCCCATCGGCGGCAGTGAAGGAAGTGAACTCGCGCCGAAACACCCTGCCCCGGCCATGCGGAGCGACGGGCGGCCCTGGTGCGTGCTGGCAGGTACGTGGCTGCTGCCGGGCCTCGCCTGCCCGTGGGGCTCACGGGGGGGGGGCTCAGGGCAGTGATCGGGGGCTGCTGGTGTCACCCAGGCTGTGCCCTGCCTGTGTCACCTCCCCAGGGTGCGGGCAGGGGATGGGTGCATCCCAACCCCCCGGGGGAGCACGGGGATGGGCATCCCGTGGGGGTCCCTTTGTGCCCGGGGAAGGGGGTGGGCAGGAGGGGACATGGTTTGGGGTCAGTGTGGGGACTGATGGCTGAGTCAGTTGGTTGCTGGCACAGACCCTGCAGCCCCTCAAGTGCAGCAGCGCTGGGTGCTGGGTGCTGGTCCAGCGCATCTGAGGCCACTGCCGGCACACAGCCATGGGTGACAGTGGGGTCAGGAAAGCACCCAGCTGGAGCCAAGGGGTCAGATCCAGGGGTGTCACCGCTGTCTCCACCTTCATGGTGGCCCATGGTGACAGGCAGCTGCTGGGGTAACCGCTGTGGCTGCTCAGTGGCATCTTTACCACTCTTGTCCTCATCTTCCTGCTCCCTGCTGGGTCCTCAACAAGCTTTCAGCACAGGGGCTCGTCCCTGCAGCAGGACTGGGGACTGTGGCACAGGGGATGGTTGCATGTGCCTGGCACAAGCTGTTCTTGCTTCCAGACCTGATGCTGAGGTGATGGGCGCACAGGGCTGAGCTCTCCCTGTGGCACAGGGACCAGTGAGCCTGTGCCTTTCCGGCACGGACAAGGGGCTCCCTCCCTGCACCCAGCGATGCCCCAGTGTCCCCTCCTGACTCTTCTTTTCCTCCCCAGTTGTCACCAAAGGGCTCTTCATCCTCTGGGCGGTGCCGGGCCAGGGGGGGCGGTCCCTGCAGCCCCCCACCCTGCAGCAGATCCAGGCGCTGGTAAGGCACATGGCCGAGGATGCGCAGGACCTCTTCACCTTCTATGTGAGTCCCCGTCCCCAGGGTGCGGGGTCGCTCCTGTCCCCTCCACGGGGGGGCACACAGCGCTGGGGGGGTTGTCCCCGTGCTGCTCCCATCTCACCCCCCTGACCTTTCCCTCCCACCCCGAGCAGGAGGAGGACCAGCGCCTGGCATTCCACCACCTCTGCCGCACCAACCACCCTCCCGAGTGGCTGCGGGGCCCGGTGCTGGGGCCCGGGGGGCTGCGGGGGCTGCGGGGGACCATGGCCCGCATGGCCCGGGCGCTGCAGGACATCACCCGGCAGCAGCGCGACCTCAACCCGCCCGGTGCCGAAATCCTGCGCCGCTTGGCCGGCACCCACCTGAAGGTGCGGGGGCTCCTCAACAACCTGGACGGGCTCTTCCCGGCCCCCCGGCCCGGCCCCCGGCCCGCGCCCGGCCCCACGGCGCCCACCAGGGTGTTCCGGCAGAAGCTGGAGGGCTGCCGGCTCCTCTGGAGCTACGCGCGCTTCATGGCCAAGCTCAGCGCCCAGCTGGAGGCTCGGATCCGAGCCCGAGCGCGCCGGGATAAGCGGAGATCACACCGGGGCTCGCAGCTGCCTGCACGCTCCTAGCGTGGCCACTGGAGGTGTCCATGTGTCATCATCTCCATCATCTCCATTTTACCCATCCCTTTCCCTGCGATGGACACTCTCCGGCTGGCCGGGATGCACCATGGGGACCCCCTAAGCTCGCAGGGGTGAGGACACCGGCGTGCCCGGAGGAGCTCCCATCACCTCAGCTTGCCATGAGGACCAAGCTGTCCCCGTGCCACCGCTCGCCCGGCTGCAGGACAGCCCCGCTCTTCTCCCAGCAGCTCCCCCATCTCCTGCCCCACGTTCCGGTGCCGTGGGGAGCTGCACGCTCCGGTGTCCCCAGTGCCACCGCGGCGAGATGGAGCTGGCCCTTGCCACTGAGCTCTGCAGGAGTTTCCAGTGATTCAGTGGGTCTGGTGACCCAGCCTGACTAAGAGCCAGCACCCGCCTGCGCTGGGGCTGCCGGCCCCTGAGAGCATCTTGGAGTGGGATCCTATGAGCCCCACATCCCTGGGAGCTTGGTGTCCCTGTGTGTTCCACGTGTCTGCAAGCTCCATGTCCCTGTGCGCTCCGTGTCTCTGCAAGCTCCGTGCCCTTGGCGTCCCATCAAGCTGTGTGTCCCCACAAGCTCAGTGCCACTGTGCTCACCCCTGGGCTCATCCCTATGCTCTCAATGTCCCCCTGTGTTTGCTTGTCCCCGTGTTGCGCCTCTGTGCTCACTCTTGCACACACGGTGTCCCCGTGCTCTGGGTGTCCCCGTGCTCTGGGTGTCCCCATGCTCATGATGTCCCTGTGCTCTCAGCATCCCCATGTCCTGGGAGAGCCCAGGCTCATCCCTCTCTGCTCAGTGTCCCTGTACCCTCAAGTGTCCCCAGGCCCCTCGGGCTGTGCCAGGCAGGGGCTGGGCTCCAGCCACCACACTGTGACACTGGGTGGTGGCACCCCCCCACCCCCCCATTAATTTATACTGTATTATTTGTGTGGTTTTGTATTTATTGACTCCTGGTGTTAATTTAATGTGTCCCCACAGTGGGAAGAGATATTTAAGGACATGCTTTTAATATATAAATATCTATTTTTGTGATAAATCTTATTTTGTATCAACTGAACGTGATGAGGGTTTATTTATGGGTTTCACTATATTTTGGTACTGTGAGAAGGGCAGAGCCCGGGTCTGTGTAATGGCACAGGAAATAAAGCACTGACATCGGCCCATGGGCCCTGTGTCCCTCTGTCCTGATGTCCCTGTGTCCTGGTGTCCTTGTGTCCTGGTATCCTGGTGTCCCGATATCCCTGTGTCTAGGTGTCTGTGGGCAGAGAGGGGCTGTATTCCGGTGTCCTTGCCCAGCCACATGGTGCAGCATGATCTGGGACCTGGCCTGGCACATGGTGTGGCATGACATGGGATGCAGCACACTATGGGATGTGGCACTTGGTGGGATGCAATATGCGATGACATGGGGCACACAATGGGATGCAGCGCACAGTGGTATGTGGCACATGATGGGATGTGGTACCTGGTGGGATGCAGCATGCAATGACATGTGGCACATGATGGGATGTGGTACCTGGTGGGATGTAGCATGCAATGACATGTGGCACATGATGGGATGTGGTACCTGGTGGGATGCAGCATGCAATGACATGTGGCACATGATGGGATGTGGTACCTGGTGGGATGCAGCATGCAATGACATGTGGCACATGATGGGATGTGGTACCTGGTGGGATGCAGCATGCGATAACATGCGGCGCATGATAGGATGCAGCACATGGCACGGCACAGTGTGGCACATGGCGCTGTGTGGCACATGGCATGTGACGTGGCAATGCACCACATCTCATGGCATGGACTGGCAACACCATTGAAGTGCCATGCGGCAGTGGGGCACAACCCATGTGCCACATGTCACCCAGCCCTGTGTGCAAGTGACCTGGAGCAGCTGAACCAAAGCTCCCTTTGCTGTGGCCACCGCAGGGACCCGGCCACCCGATGCCACCGCTGAGTCAAAAACCCTGAGACCTGGTCATGTGGCCCTGGAGTCACTTGTTCCCCCCTGTGCCGTGTGCCGTGTGCCGGTGCCGTGTGCCGGTGCCCGCGGCTGCCCAGCACCGGCACCGCCTCGCTCAGTCACAGGGAGCATCGGCACCGGGACGGCTGGCACTGCGCTGGCACCGCTGCCGTTGGGGACACAAGGAGGGGGCCACGATGTCACCATGAAGCAGCCCGGGCCGGTTTGCCACGCTGCAGGTGACGGTGCCACCACCCGCCGCTGCACCCCGGCAGCGTGCATGGGCTGCGGAGGGGAGGGCGCAGGTACGTGACCCCCGGGACTGGCCCTCGGGGGGTGAGGGGACACCCAGAGAGGGGCTGGCTGTCACCAGGGCTGCTGCCAGCCCACAGGTCCCCATGGGGACACGCAGGGGGACCCCAGCGCCCATCCCATGGGAAAAGCCACCCCATGGTGGGGACATCCCTTGGGCATAGTCCCCAAGGGTCCTGCCACAGGGACCTGCCACTGGGATGGATGCGTGCCTGGGGGTGACACCAGTGGGGCTCAGAGGGGAGGCACCAGACTCATTCCCTGGCATCCCAACCCCCCCCCCCCCCGTGCAGCCCCAACCCTGGCCCCCAGGGTAGAAATCTGGGGTTCCCCCCATAACCCTAAATGGGGACAGCACGGGATGGGGACCCAGAGGGGACCCAGGAGGGGAGTCTGGGATGGGATGGGGTTGGGGACAGGGCCAGGGGGAGGAGGGCAATTATGGGATGGGGCAGTTCTGGGATGGCTATTGAGGGGACACATAATTACGGGATGAGGATGGAGGGGGCAACTCAGGGATGGGGAGACGAAAGGTCTGGGATGGGGATGGGGTAAGTTCTAGGGTGGGAATAAGGGGACATTTCTGTCTGGGGATGGGGCGAGGGGGGTAATTATGGGATGGGGAGTGTCTAGTTCTGGTCTGGGGCAGCAGGGGGCAGCATGGGGACAGGGATGGGGAGGGGGGGGACAGAGGTGGCCTTGGGACGCTCTGGGCTGGTGCCCATGCTCCTGGGCAGGCTGGGCATGGTGGGGACAGCAGCACAGCAGCGTTCGGTCACTGCCCCCTGCCCGCCCTGCCTCCAGCTCCGCTCCTGAGGTCCCCAAGCCGGGGACACCCCGGGGCCCCCCAGGTTCCCTCTGCTCCCTCCGATGGGGAGGGCTCCCCCCACTTCCCAACCAGCCCCTTCTCCTTGGGACCTATCAGGATCCCCTTCATGCCAGCACCTCATCCCTCGCCCGCATCCCACCTTTCCATGGCACATCCCTGCGAGATCTGCGTAGGGACATTTCTGCCACCAAAGTGATTGGGAAAGGGGACTTTTCCTGGGCATCTCCCCTGTCCAGCCTGGCCTGACCAGGGATTCAGGTTTTCCTATCGGAGCATCCTCCCCTCTAAAGGGAGAACCCTCCTTTTTACCCTGCCATGAAAACCTATTACAAACGAACCCCCAAATCCTTGCCCAGCTCTGGGACATAGCAGCCCTGGGCTGAGGAAATTGTGGGAATGGGCAGCAAATGTCAATCCCTGCACACAGCCGCTCCGAGAACATTCCCTGTTCATTAAGAAACACCCATTCCCGAGCTAATGAAGTGCCATCGGGCATCAGCTCTCTGCCAATAACTGAGGTGCTGCTCGCTGCACCCCAATGAAACCAGGCATGGGCTGCGGGGGCATCCCAGTAAGAACAGACTGGACTGAAATGGGCTGTGGGGCACCAATGCCACCGGTAAACCTGGTTCATCCATGGGGAAACTGAGGCAGGCAGCAGCTACGTGCCCAGCACCCTCGGCCAGCACAGGGGGGTCCTGGTGTCCCCTCGGGGTGCCACACGGGGGACGCCGGGGTCGTGGTGGCTCTTGCATCACCATTCCTCGACTGTCACCGGCGGGTTCACGCTGCCAGGGCACAAACTTGCTAAACCTGATCCAAAGTTTCAGCTGGGCCGTGCCCCTCTGAGGCAGAAAACACACAGAAAATCCATAGAGCAACATCCCCTTTAACCCCTTTTACACCCAACCCGGGGCGCAAACAGCACCCTCGTCCCACAGGACCCCACCTGCTCGGGTGCTCATTTCCATACTGGGTTTAGCACCTTCCCAACCAGCCCAGCGCAGGCAGTGGGGATGGAAGGGTTAACGGGGGGGGGGGGGGGGGGGGGGGCCTGCCCAGCCTCTCCCCCTGGGTGGGTTTGTCCTTTTTCCTCCAGAAAACCCACCCTTTACTCCTGACATTGGTGCCCAAAGGGACAAACCGATGGCGGGATGGGGGACACTGATGCCACCGCATCCACCCCACTGTGAGCGGGGCTCCCGCACCCCTCGGGGGACCCCGACATCACCTTTTACCCCTCCAACCCCCCCCCAAGTCATCTTTATCCCCCCTTCATTATAGCGACTGATGCTGCAGCCGCCGGGGAAGCCCCATCCCGGGGAGGGGGCCCCGGGGGTGAAAGTGCTGGTGGCTCCGTGACTCACGGCCCCGTGTGCTCACATCGCGCCTCGACAGCGGCACCGCGACACCCCCGAACCCCACGTGCGGCCGCTGGCCTCCCTGCGGGACGGGGGCAATCCCCATTCCCCCCCCCCCCCCCCCCCCGTTTCCCTTCCCACCCACATCCCCGCAGCACCTCCCCGGCCCCGTGCGTGAAAAGGATTGAAAAATAAAAGGCAGCAGCCCCCAAAGCCGCAATCCCGGTGACATCAACTTTATCAGAAGTTTATTTCTAAGAATCATTCAGGATTTCCAAAGCCCTCGACTTCCTGATTTTCAGTTTCAATAGAAGTAACGATAGTGGTGCTGCTCCCCCCCGCGTCCCCCCCTCCTCCCCTTTCTTACAACACAGGCTGGCTGCCGGACCGGTATATAAACCCCGAGAAGTCCCCCAGTATGAACATGAATTTCTGAAAACTCCCTCTGCCAACACCAATCCCTATTAAGTCGCTCCCGGGACGCGGCTCACAATGAAGTTCGTGCCGGCAGGTAAAAAGAAAACTCAGCTCTGGTGGGGGGGGATTGTTCCCCCTTTCCCACCCTTCCTTCCCTCTCCCCCCGCTCCTCTTTCCCCGGTGATGCTCGGGCACAGGCGGGTCCCGGGTCGCCGCCGCTGCCAGAGCCGGAGCCAGGGCTCCCGCCACGCCGCGTTCCCCCGGGATGAGCATCTCTGGGAATTGGCAGCCGGGAGCGAAGCGCGGCGCTGGCGCGGTGCAGCCAACATCTGGACACTTATATAACTGGAACCGCGGCCAAGAAACGGGGAAAGAAACCCAAAACGGGGGGGGAATAATTTTCTTTTGGGGCTTTTTTGGGCTTTTTTATACTTTTCCACCCCCCTCCTGCTTTTCCTCCTTCTGCGGCTCCCGGTGCTCTGGACCGCCGCTGCCCCGCAGCGCTGGAGCCATGGGGAGGATGCTAAGTGCAGCAGGGAGCGGATGCTGCCCCAGCAGCGGTGTTGGGGGGTCCTATAGGGCAGCACCCACCCGGCCCCCCCCCCCCCCCATCAGTCCATCCCCTGGCACATGTGTAATGGGCAGAGGGCAGCGGCCAGGGCAAGGGGAGGATGCAATGAGAGGGGCTTGGGGGGGGGGGGGGGGGGGGGGGGGGGTCAGGGCATCTGAATCCCATGGGAAAACCCAGGGAGGGAGGGTCCCCCCCGCCCTGCGCAGGAGGGGGGCGGTGGTGGGCCGGGAATCTCATCACGCCCAGGTAAGTCCTTTCCCACCTGGGCAGGGTAAATAGAACAAGGTTTGAATTACCCGGCGTGGCCGAGGCGCTGGCAAGTGCGGGCAGCTTCGGCTGGGGACGCATCCAGGGCAGCCGGTGCTGGCATCCTGGGGTACCCTGCGCTGGGAATGCCGTGCTCCGGAGGCGCTTGGGCCTCCCTGAGCAGGGATTCTGCTTCGAGGGTTGTGGGGTTGGGGCACCCCGCTCTCACCAGGGTCACCCAGAAGCTCAAGGGTCTCCTTGCTCCGCATCCAGGGATCTCCTGGCTCGTGTCTCTGGCAGCTGCAGCGTCATTCCCGGGGGCTCCTGTTGCCCGTTCCGCAGACAGGGAAACTGAGGCAGGCGCTGGGGCTGGAGCGGGCAGGGAGGGTTTGCCGGAGGCAGGTTTCCTTGCGGGCGCCCCCGGTGAGTCAGCCGGGGCCGGGGTGGGGCCTTGTTCCCGCAGCGCCGGGACAGGGATAACGGAGAGGGAAAGCGCTTTGCATATTTGATCAAACCTAACAGGTCGTCACCGGGCCCCTTGCGAAATGTGGGAATGCCGTGGGGCGCCCCGCCGGGAAGGGAGGCGGGAGAGCGCCTGCCGGGGGGCAGGTGAGGGGCATGGCAGCGGGATGGGAGCCTCTGCACGGCCGGGATGGGAACGTGGGGTCTGCCTTGGACCCCCGGCCCCAGCAGGATGCGGCCCCACTCTGGCTGCACGCCCGGAGCTGGGGACATGCTCAGGGGATGCTCTGCGGTGCCCAGGGACCTCCACCGGCTCGGGCCCCGCCGTGACCTCTCTCTTGCCTCTCCCCCCACAGGCGTCGTGCCCTTCGTGGCCCTGCTCCTGCTGCAGCGGCGGCCGGTGGCCGGGCGGGCGCTGCTGGTGAGCGGCCCCGGCTGCCCGGGCCACGGCTTGTGCCGCTCCAACGTGCAGGAGCAGACCCGCAGGCAGGTTGCGCTGCTCAACGCCACCGCTCAGGACCTCTTCAGCCTCTATGTAAGTGCTGCTCGGGGAGGTTGTGGTCCCCAAACCACCCCTGGGGCTGTTTGTGCATGGATGGGAAGGGCTGGGGACGGTGGCAGGATGTGCCCGGGGGGGGGGGGGGGGGGCGGGCAGGGGACACGGGGATGACGGTGTCCTCTCCTCCCAGCTGAAGTGCCAGGGAGAGCCGTTCAGCAGCGAGACCGACAAGCTCTGCAACCCCGGCAGCGTGTTCTTCCCCGCCTTCCGCGTCAACCGGACGAGCGAGAGGAAGGAGGTGATGGTGGCCATGTACAAGCTCTTCGCCTTCCTCAACGCCTCGCTCGGCAACATCACTCGGGACCAGGAGGAGCTCAACCCCACGGCCAAGGAGCTCCTGGACCGGCTCCACAACACCACCAAGACCACGCGGGGCCTCATCTCCAACCTCACCTGCCTGCTCTGCAAGAACTACAATGTCTTCCAGGTGGACGTCAGCTATGGGGAGAGCTCCAAGGGCAAGAGCACCTTCAAGAAGAAGCAGCAGGGCTGCCAGGTGCTCAGGAAGTACGTGCAGGTCATCGCCCAGGCCGCCCGCATCCTCCTACCTCACCTCAGCCCCCCGTGAGCACCTGCCCCGGCTCCTCTGCCCCGCACCGGCCGCCTCTCAACTCCTATTTATTACCCTGGACCCTGTGCTGGCCCCACCGACCTCTGGCCTTTATCTGCCCCTTGCTGGGGTGAACGTTGCAGCCTGGTGTGTCCCGGGCGGAGCAGAGCTGGGGCCGGCATCCAGCGGGATGAGGCAGCGCATCCCAGAGGTGATGCTGCAGCGCGGGCTGGTCCTGGGATGCATCTCGGCTGTTCCCGTGCTCCATGTGGGGAGCTGTGAGGGGCTGGCGGCAGGGCCAGACTCTGTCCCTCACAGCCGGTGTCCTCCATCCTGGAGAGGGACCCGATGGACATCCCGAGCATCGCCCCAAATCCTCCACTGCCCTGGGAAAAAGGGCTGGGATGAAGGACGCCGGGATGCTGCGGCTGCTGGGGACACCGAGTGCGGGGACCTGCACACCTTGAGGCTGGGCTCTGCCACAAAGGAGCCAAACTGAGGGTACGGGGTGGCCGTGGCAGCTGGGGCTGGGGCTGGGTCCCACCGGCTGGGACAAGGCCACCGCTGGGGACAGAGCCGGCAGCTGCGCTCTGAATGTACCAAGGGCTGTGCACAGCAGAACATGGCCCCGGCGCAGGGACGCGGGGACATGGGGACACGGGGACATGGGGACGGGCCCCAGGCCGGTGGCAGGAGGCGCTGGCTCGCTCCTGGCACCAGAGCGGGCTGTGAGGGTTATTTATTGCCTCGGTGGTAAAGCCCAGCGTGCACCGAGGGCTCCGACCTGGCTTCTAATAATGTTATTAATAATAATAATTAATAATAATTAATAATAAGATTTGTGGTAATATATATAGAGAGAATTCTATTTAAATATTTATTTTTTTATACTTTTTTCCCTCTCTCCCTTTTTTTAAATAAACCAACAGAAACTGACTCCGTTCGGCTTCTCTTTTGCTGGGTTCCCTTCAACTCACCCCCAAACTCCTCTGCTGCTCCTCTGGAACACCCTCAGGGCCAACATAACCCCTCAAGCATCGCAGTGGGTGGGGGGGTCACCATCCCCTGTCCCCCTGCTCCTTCTTCCTCTCCCATCTCCTATGGGAGGCCTGACTGTGAAGGCGTTTTCTAGGGAAGGCGGGGTGGGGGGCTAATGCTTAAACTGACATTTCCCAGCTGCTCAAAAGCACCAGGAGGGTGCAGGAAGCATCGTGGTGCAGGGACCATGATGGTGTGGGGATTATCACAGTGCGGGGAGCATTGTGGTGTGGGGAGCATGTTGGTGCAGGGACCATCATGGAGTGGGGACCATCACGGAGTCGGGACCATCACAGCATGGGAAGCATCATGAAATGGGGAACATCATGCAGTGGTGAGCACCATGGTGTGGGAAGCATCGTGATGCAGGGATCATCATGGCATGGGGAGCATCACGGTTTGGGGAGCATCACAGCATGGGGACCATCGCAGCGCAGGCACCACGGCGGTGCAGGGAGCTGCGCTCTGGCAGTGCCTGGGGGTACTGGGAACCGCTGGAGCTAGCTGGGAAGAGGCAGAGGGAGGAGAGCAAGTGTGTGCGGGTTGGGGGGGGTCAGATAAAGTCCCAGCCGCTTCCCAGGCAGCCCTGGGAGAGGCTCAGCAAAGCTTCTCCATAGCCAAGACCACCAAAGGCTCCAGCAGTGCCCCGGTGCTCGGCGCGGCTCGGCGGGGCTGTATCGGTTAACAAGAGCCTGATTATACAGGAGACGTTGGAGCAGGATGATGAAATTTTCCTCCTCCTCCGGAGCCCTCGGGCCTGGGGCCAAACCTCCCAGGCATGAGACAGCAAGCGGATGAGCTAAGATCCTGTGTGATCATCTCTGTGTCTCGGAGGAGCCCAGACCAACAAAAATCATCACAAAGATGCAAAAGTCCCCCCCCCCGAACCCCTCTTGCTCTCCCCCAAGGGGTCAGGCTGCCCACAGCATCCCCCAGCTCCTATGGGAGGTGTTATGGCATCTGTTTGTCTCCAAACTGGCCCCACCATGGGCAGCCGTGTGCCACACCAGACCGATGGGTGACAGCAGAAGGAGCAGTGTCCAGCTCCATCCTGACCCTGCTCATGGTGGGATGTGAGCCCCAAACCAGCACCAGCTTCCCTGTTCCATAGAGGAGGCGCATGGGGAACACCCCCAGTGGGTACCAGGCAGGTTGTGGGGGTTTCTTCCATCACCTCATCCTGCCACCAGGGAAGGGACCCTGGGTGTCCCCAGTGCCACTGCCCTGGAGGGTGCCCGGATTGCAGCCAGTCTGTGGGACCCATTTCCTGCCTGCACCGCGACATAAGGTGTCCTCAAAGCAATACAGCCACCCCTGAGCCACAGGGATGGGGCCAGGCAGAGCAGCGGGAGGGGTGAGCACCAGCTACTTGGCATGGGCATCATGCAGCAGGGCCAGGTCCTGCAGCACTTGCCAGCACCACTCCAAGGTCACCACATCTCGTGTCTGGGGATGCTAGGGTGTCCCCATGGCCATCACTGCCATGGCTGCCGTACGGCAAACATCCTGCGTGCTGCATGTGAACACACGCACCTCAGCCCGGCGGGTGCCCGGGGCAGCCACCGCTGATGCGGCTGCGGGGACTCAAGGGGTGTCAGCGGCCGGGGCTGGGGTCGCGCCCTGCGGGGCTGGGCCGGGCGAGCAGCGAGGAGCGGAGCACATCTGCATTTCTCACGCTTGCGTTCAGCGGCCCTGCTCCTCCAGATGGCAAAAATAAATAAATAGAATAAATCAGCCCCTCCTGACACAAATCGGGAACCCGCGCCCGGGCTCCGCGCTTCATGAGTCCCTCTGGAAGGCAGTCAAACACAGGCGAGGACAATGGGTTCACTTCTCCCCTGTGCCGGGTCATTCCCAGTTAAGACTCATTAGCAGCGGGCGGGGATTAACTCTTCCTTCCCTGGGAACGCGGCTCCTGCCGCAGCGAGGACGAGACCCGCGCCCTCCCCACAGCCCCCGCCCTGGGGTGCGAGGTTGGGGCTGGAGGCAGCCCCTGCTCGTGCCGTCTCCATCCTGCGAGCCAGGACGGCGGCCCCGCTCCCAGCGGCCATCCCAGCCTCGGCAAGAGGGAAAGGGCTCTCCATGACCTCAGCCAGCGCCGATCCCACCCAGCCGGCCCCGGCGGAACCGGGCCAGCCCCCGCGCCGGGCTGCGAGCGCCGGGGTGGGGTGGGGGGGGAACCGGCAGGACCCCGTGAGCGCTTCCCCTCCGGCCCCGGGGCTGGAGGAGCCGCTTTGGCCGCGGCAGAGCCGCGGAGGCTCCGGGAGCCGCTCGCTGCGGTGGGAGCGCCGCTGACACCGGGGCGCTCTGACCAGAGCCCGGCTGCGGGTCAGCGCTGCCTCAGGGAGCGCGGTACGTGAGGAGCCGCGGTGAAGTCAGTGCCGCTGCCTGGGTGTGACGGGCTGACCTCAGCCCTTGGCCCCGCGGCGCGGATCATGTGCTGCCTGACGCCGCACAACCCGGCCGGACGGGTCCGTGCCGCTGCCCCCGGACACCGGCCAGACCGGACTTGCCATCCGCGGGCTGCAGGTGCGGGGCTTGAGCTTCACATCCTCCCCCCCCGCCCCGTGGGTACCCTGCGGTGCAGCAGCAGCAGCAGCATCCCAGCTGGGGCCGGGCCGGGATGGGACATCCCATGGAAGAACCCGTTCGGAGCATCCCACCTTCCCCCGTGTCCACCCGGGCTGGGGTCGGCCCCGTTGGTGCCCACATCAGAGCCCCTTCGCCATTCGAGACTTAGCCCCGAGGCTTCATATTTGGGATCGGCGGGTCCCGATCAGGCCCCTGACCCCAAGCCGGGTCCCAGCAGGTCCCTGGGGAGGGGAACATCGTGTCCACAGCGCAGGCGGCAGCTCTTCCCCACCGTCCCAGGCTGGCCACCAGCCCGAGCACGGAAAGGCGAGCGGAGCCCATCTGAAACGCATTCATCCCCGGGCACGGCTGCTGCAATAGCAGATGCTCCTGCGTGGCCCTGACCACATCAGAGCGCGGCGGGCTGGGAGCCGCACGTTCACATGGGAAGAAACAGCCCTTGCCCCAAAGCGGGGACCAGCCGTGACGAATAAACAAGACAATGGCTGCAGGCGAGACGAGCGCAGCCCCTGCCGCAGGACCCGGCTCCCGGAGCCGCCGCCGTGCCCGGCAGGGGACTTGGCACGGGCCGGCCAGCGCCGGGGGGAGCCCAGGGGCCGCATCCGGACCCCCCGGCGGAGCAGTGGCTGTGTGACACGGCTGGAGCGCGGCGCTGCCCCCACCACGGATGACACATCCCGGCGGCCCCCAGGGACCCTCGGCGGCAGCTTTGCTCAGCAAGTGTTTAGTCTCACAGTGAGCGAGCCTGGAGCGGGGTCAGAGGCAGCCGGAGAGGCCTCTCCTTGCTGCACCTCAGCTGCAGAGGGCTTCGGGGACCCTTCTCCATCAGCCTCCATCAAGGGTGGGATTCGCTGCCTTGGCTTTTGACAGGAGTGAAGGGCAGGTGTCTGCTGGTGGGGGCTACCCCAGCACAGCTTTCATTCAGTCACAGAATCCCAGCCTGGTTGGGGTTGGAAGGGACCTTAAAGCTCCTCCAGCTCCAACCCCTGCCACGGGCAGGGACCCCTTCCACTAGAGCAGCTTGCTCCAAGCCCCTGTGTCCAACCTGGCCTTGAACACTGCCAGGGATGGGGCAGCCACAGCTTCTCTGGGCACCCTGTGCCAGCGCCTCAGCACCCTCCCAGGGAAGAGCTTCTGCCTAAGAGCTCATCTCAGTCTCCCCTCTATTGCCCTCAGACAGCCCTGGGTGCTCTCTTCACTGATGGAGGACCCTTGCTAAATGGGAGAAACCAGTGACATCCCATGAAGATGGTGGGGAAGGATCAGCTCCAGGTCCAAGCAGGAGCTTGGTGCCCAGGGTCCCCAGAGCCAGGGTGACATGGCACACCGAGGGGCACGTACCACTGGAGCCCCACATGCTATGCCTGCTGACACAGCTCATGGTCCCTGGCCCTGGAAAGCAAAGGGGGTTGTGCCATGCTTGGCTGCAGCTCAGCGTGCCCTGGTGGGAAGATGAGCCTTGGCCATCATCCTTCCCACTGGGACAGGGAAGAATGTGGAAAACCATCAAAAGCGGCGGAGATTCCTGGAGAACCAGAGCAAATGGAGAGCAGAGATCTCTGTTGCTGTTAAAGGGAGATGGCAGAAGGGAACAGCCATGACCCCGGCTGGATCTACCGGCCTCTGAGGTGTTCAGCTCCTCTTGGGTCTCCCCAGGCTCTCCAAGCCCAGCAAGAGGCAGCACCTCCAGCCCAACAGCACCTAAAACTTGGGGATGCCCAACCCTGTAGCACTTCCAGCACCCAGCCTCAGCAGGACCCCACCACTGGGACCCCCTGCCCACGGCAGCAGCAGGGCAGTGACCAAGCCCCGATGGGCACCTTGGTGTCCCCACTGAACATGGCTGCACCTCACCGCGGTGCTAAGCTCACGGCAAGGGTGCGCCCAGAGAAGCTGTGGCTGCCCCATCCCTGGCAGTGTTCAAGGCCAGGTTGGACACAGGGGCTTGGAGCAAGCTGCTCTAGTGGAAGGGGTCCCTGCCCGTGGCAGGGGTTGGAGCTGGAGGAGCTTTAAGGTCCCTTGAACCCAAACCAGGCCGGGATTCTGGGATTCAATGGTGCCAAGCATCCCCCCAGCTCTCGCTGCCTCTGGGTACGTTTCAGGGCCTGAGGAGCTGACCCATGACTCTGTTGCAGCAAAATGAAGCTGGGGGACAGCGCTGCCCAGCTCGGGGCACGCTCCCCTCTCCCCGGCCGCTGGCTCCCTGGGGCTGTCTGCTCACAGGACACGGGGTGCGTGCAGCCCCGATGGGCGAGCGCGGGCACGCCTGCGGCTGCAAACCGCGGCTGAGCGAGGAGGCCCGAGGCTGCAGAGATCGGAGGTTCCTGCGGGTCTTGCGGAGACCTGAGCTGCCGAGGAGCCAGCCCCAAGCGAGCCCCCACGGCAGCACGGAGGCTGCAGCCTGAGCCCAGCCTTTACCAGCCACCGGAGAATCTCCTCCTCCGCAGCCGGGTGCCGCGAGGCACGAACCTGCCAGGAACGCTGCTCCTGACTCATCCTCTGCTCCTAGAAGGGCTCCTGCTCTCCTTCTTCCCAGCCCGGCATTTCCCACATGGGCTCTGCACCTGACTGAGGGGCAGGGAGGGCAGCGCCGGGTGGGCGAAGTGAGATGTCTGCCGGGTTTCGGGATGGGGCTTTCCATACGGAAGCTGTGGTTGCCCCACCTTGGTGCTGCCAAACACCCCACCTGGGTGCTGCTGTACGTCAGCCTCAGGTGAGGCAGCGGTGGCTCTCCCTGGTACCCAACACCACAGCTCCACTGGTTCCCAGCACTCCGGTTCCACTGGTTCCCATCACCTGGCACCACCAGTCCCCATCACCTTGGCACTGCCGGTCCCCATCATTCCTGGTGTACCACCAGTCCCCATCACCCTGGCACTGCCGGTCCCCATCATTCCTGGTGTACCACCAGTCCCCATCACCCTGGCACTGCCAGTCCCCATCATTCCTGGTGTACAACCAGTCCCCATCACCCTGGCACTGCCGGTCCCCATCATTCCTGGTGTACCACCAGTCCCCATCACCCTGGCACTGCCAGTCCCCATCATTCCTGGTGTACCACCAGTCCCCATCACCTTGGCTCTGCCGATCCCCATCATTCCTGGTGTACAACCAGTCCACATCACCCTGGCACTGCCAGTCCCCATCATTCCTGGTGTACAACCAGTCCCCATCACCCTGGCACTGCCGGTCCCCATCATTCCTGGTGTACCACCAGTCCCCATCACCTTGGCTCTGCCGATCCCCATCATTCCTGGTGTACAACCAGTCCCCATCACCCTGGCACTGCCAGTCCCCATCATTCCTGGTGTACCACCAGTCCCCATCACCTTGGCTCTGCCGATCCCCATCATTCCTGGTGTACCACCAGTCCCCATCACCCTGGCACTGCCAGTCCCCATCATTCCTGGTGTACCACCAGTCCCCATCACCTTGGCTCTGCCGATCCCCATCATTCCTGGTGTACAACCAGTCCACATCACCCTGGCACTGCCAGTCCCCATCATTCCTGGTGTACAACCAGTCCCCATCACCCTGGCACTGCCGGTCCCCATCATTCCTGGTGTACCACCAGTCCCCATCACCTTGGCTCTGCCGATCCCCATCATTCCTGGTGTACAACCAGTCCCCATCACCCTGGCACTGCCAGTCCCCATCATTCCTGGTGTACCACCAGTCCCCATCACCTTGGCTCTGCCGATCCCCATCATTCCTGGTGTACCACCAGTCCCCATCACCCTGGCACTGCCAGTCCCCATCATTCCTGGTGTACAACCAGTCCCCATCACCCTGGCACTGCCAGTCCCCATCATTCCTGGTGTACCACCAGTCCCCATCACCCTGGCACTGCCAGTCCCCATCATTCCTGGTGTACCACCAGTCCCCATCACCCTGGCACTGCTGGTCCCCATCACTCTGGTACCACTGGTTCCCAACACCCAAGCACTGCCAGTCCCCAGCACCCCAGCACGTTATCCCCATCACCCTGGTTCCACTGGTCCCCAGCACAGTTGGTCCCCATGACCCCAGCACCAGGTCCCCAGTGCACCAGAAGCCACAACACCTCAAGGACCAGGTTTTCCCATCCCCTGGGGACAAAGCAAAAGGCTCTCCCCTTTCCTGCAAAAACACAACTCCTACTAAAGCTTCCTTCACCCCTTCCAGCACGCGGGGCAGAGGGGACCCGCTGGCTCCTGATCCCGGCACATCCCACATGCTCGTCCCACAGCCAAGCCCGGGAGGAAACAAGCCCCAGCTGTGCCTCTGCTCAGCTACTGCGACCGGGCTCTTCCCCAGGAGGTCTCAGACCAGCGCAGGGAGGGACTTGCCCCATCGCCCCGGAGCCAGGGCAGAACAAGCTGCACTTCACAGCCTGGAGGTGCAAAGGCCAACAGCAGGCTCCCGGCTCCCGACCCCGATCCATGGGGATCGCTGTCCCCCTCCCCGTGACCCGCTCGCCCCAAAGCGGCCGCGGGGCCGGTTTCGCACACGGGGTGTGTTTACGTGTCCCCGTGTCAGCCCACATCTGTGTTTACGTGTGTGTTTCCGTGCGTGTGCGTGTGGCTCCGTGTGTGTGGCGGGGTTTCGGGTGCGTACGGGCGTCTCTTCGCATCGGGCTCTCAGCTAACCTCTTGGAACACGACAACAAGGCTGGAAGCCTGGCAGCTGTTCCCAGAGCCCCGCTCCAGCGCCGCTTCCAGACAGCCGGTAACCGCAGGGCTGATGACCGAGCACACACGCTTCTCTTCGGGCCTTCTCCTCTGCGCAGTCACACGCTCCGAGACAAAGGAAATTAAAGGCTCTATCGATAGCAATAACCATGTCCCGGGAGCAGCGGCTCCGCAGGGGGCTGGGAAGTGCCGGCAGCGCTGGGACACGGGGCTCGCGGTGCTGCCGGGGCCGTGGCACCGGGGCTCAGCCGGAGGTTGGGTGGGCATTGGCAGCCCCGCTGAGCCCGGGGGAGGCCTGGGAGGGCTCCAGCACCGCCGCGGCGCTGGCCACGGCCACGTTGGATTTCTCATGGAAACTTGTGCAGGATCCTGCCAGGTCCCAGGGATTTTTCCCTTGCCTTTGCCCAGATTCTCTCCAAGCAGCGCCTCTGATTCCCTCCAGCTGCCTGCACGCGAGCGCCGCAGCGAGCGCCCGCAGCCGGGATGGGAGCTGCTGCTGTCACCGGTGCTCCCACGGGCTCTGTTAGTGGGGAAGCCGGGGGGACAGCGAGGTGTCAGCACAGGGTTAGGGGCTGAGATGGGGGGGGGGGGGACACCAAAGTGATGGGAGAGCGCTGGGAAGCGGGGCTGGTGCGGGCAGGCTGCAGAGCGGGGATGAGCGCGATCTGACAGCAGCTGGCAGGGCACAGGAACCCCTCTTCCTGCAGCTGCAGCTCATGGGATAACTCGAATACTGCCAGCACGGGACACAGCCTGCCAGAAAGGATGGAAAAGCCCAGCGCTGGCTTAGCCTGGACAAGGTGAGGTGGGAGCTGCAGGGGCCGTGGTGAGCAGGGCAGAGCCACCAGCGGAGGGCGGAACAAGAAACTGGGATTTGAACACAGCAAGAGACATCCTGGGGAGATTTCCCTATGACCAGGCTGGGGATGCGCTGGGATTGCTGCCCGTGGAACAGCCCCAGGAAGCAGCAGGATGGGGATGCAGAGCAGCTCGCTCTCACCAAGGAGCTGCTCACCACTGCATCTCCAAGCATCGGCCCCCGATTCCATGGACTTTCTCCCAGCCTCAACCTCCCGGCTGGGATGCGCAACTGGTTTGGTTGAGAGCGGATGGAGGCGAGAGGAGACATCCAGGGTGAGGGGCTGGATTCAGGCAGCTGAATGGTCTAAATCCCTTCTGGAGCCAGGAGGTTGTTTTGGCTTCCTTACAGCAGTGTCCAGCCCACTGTGGGAAAGCGATGAGCAGCGATCACCACTCTGCCTCGCTACAGGCGGTGTCACAAGGCTCAGAGAGGGGCTGCGGAACCAAGGCATTTTTGGCTGAAACCCATCTTTTCATAAGCACAGGGGAGGAGGGACCCAGCTGGGCAGAAAGCAGGCAGGGCAGTTCCCAGCTCCTTCAAACCCTAACCTGAGCCTGTACCTCTCAGCCCAGCCTCTCCTGCCCCATCCGCACCCGGCTGCCTGCACGGACTCATCCCACCTTTACCTCCCAAACCCCAACCCTTCCACTCACCCCTTTTAGGGGGAATTCTGCAAAGTGCAGCCCAAAAGGCAGCGAGGCCCCAGCAGCACCCAGGGCCTTTTGCGGCTGGACACGGTGGTGGGGCAGTGCTGGAGGGCAAAGAGCTTCCCTTCCCGGGAACTGGAGGGGAAGGAAGCGCGGCCAGGACGCGCCGGCCGCCGCTTCCGCTGCTCCGAGCCGCAGCGCCGCTTCCTCGGGCACCACGGGCAGCCGGTGGGGAGGGACGGCCGGCACGGATGCTCCATCCCCCCATGGTGAGCGGCCATCCGTGTGGATGCCAGATGCAAGCTCAGCCCCGTGGGATCAGCCCGCAGGCCTCAATGCAATGCGCTGGGAGACATCCAGAGCTGCTCACGAGCTGGAGCTGGCACCGTGACTGCTGGGCCCTGAGCCTGGTCTGCAGCTCAGGGCTCGATGTTAGCATGGAGCACGGCAACATCGAGCAAGTGGCAACCAGGAGGAGCAGGGCAGGAGGGAGGCACCATGGGAAACCCTCCTGGTCCCTGGGGCTCGGGCTTCTCTTGGCCTTGGCAGGCTGAGAGAGCTGGGCTGGGTCAGCCTGGAGAAGAGAAGGCTCCTGAAGGGGAGACCTGAGAGAAGCTCCAGTGCCTGAAGGGGCTGCAGGAAACCTGGAGAGGGGCTTGGGACAAGGGATGTAGGGACAGGCCAAGGGGAATGGCTTTAACCTGCCAGAGGGGAGACTGAGATGAGCTCTTAGGCAGAAGCTCTTCCCTGTGAGGGTGCTGAGGCGCTGGCACAGGGTGCCCAGAGAAGCTGTGGCTGCCCCATCCCTGGCAGTGTTCAAGGCCAGGTTGGACACAGGGGCTTGGAGCAAGCTGCTCTAGTGGAAGGGGTCCCTGCCCGTGGCAGGGGATTGAGCTTTAAGGTCCCTTCCAACCCAAACCAGGCTGGGATTCTATGAAAACAGTGGAGGAGGCTGTTTGGTGCTGCCCACCCGTGACACAGGGACACAGCTGAGTGTGTGGTCCATGAGGATGGCTGCCTCCCAGCAGCACCAGGAAGAGGATGGCAGGAGCAAGGGAGCTGCTCCTCTTTGCCTCTACATGGGAGAGCACCAGGAACAGAGAGCTCAGGTGAGGGGAAATCCAAGGTCCTCCTCCCTCTTTGAGACGAGATTTGTGCATTCATGTCCCTGGGTAAAACATCGCCTGTGGAAGCCCACCTTGCTCTGACATCCCAGGGCAGGCCCTGCCGCAGGGCTGGACCTGCTCTGCCCCATCCAAGGGCAGGCTGCAGCCCCTCGGTCCCACGCAGGCGCTGATTTCCATATTCCCCTTCTTCTTTCCCAGGTGAGTCTCCGAGAAGGAACTTCCCACCAAGAACAGACTTGCCTGGCCCCAGCGAGGGGGAATCTGCTCCCTGGCTTTGCTTAACAACTTGCTCTTACTCAGAAGGCACCAAGGCTGCTCCGTAGCCTCCTGCCTAGCAGAGGGCAGCTGTTGTGGCTGGCCTCCCTCTTCCTCCCGGCCCACGCAGGTGGGTTCAGTTCCTTGCAAAGAGCTGCCTGTTCATGTGTTTCCTTAGCAAAGGTATGTTCCTTGGCTGCAGGAACAGCGGAACAAGAGCTCAGTGAAGAAGGTTCTTCCCTCCTTCCTTGGCCTAAGTAGGTCAGCAAAGCCCTCATTGCATCCTGGCAGCAGGAGGCCTGGGGCACCTTTATTACCTCCTTCACCTGCCACTCCGAAAATGCCATAGATAAGGCTCAAAACCCCATGTCCCAAGTGCAGCACCAGCTCTGGAATCACCTCCCAGCAGCATCTTCCAACGAATTGTCCATGAATCAGCTTTTTTGCAGCAGAAACCCCAGTTTCTGAGGAGTGGGAATAGTCGCCAAAACCTCCTTGAGGACTTCCCAAAGTTCAGCCCCTTGCCTGATTCCCATTCCATCTTTGCTGTCACCTGCCAAACCACCTTCTTGCCCACCTCTCCCCAGTGTCACCTCCACCCGATGAGCCCGCCCAAGGCAGGCTGTGCTGGTGTAGGGACAGGCAGACCCCAGACACCTCCTGGAATGCCATACACACTGCAGGATTTATGGGGATCAACACTGATCTTTGGGATCAGCCACAGAAAGTGACTCTTTGTTCCTCCAAAGGCTGCCGAAATACTGAAGTCAGCAAAAGTCTCGTCCTTCCTGCCCCAGTAAGGGATGCCTAAACCTTAATTTGGGTCAAAGGAAGACAGAATGGCCAGATCAGACCTAAAGCACAAGCAGTCAGTCTCTGCCTCTGGCAGTAACTCACACCACATGCTGCAGAGGAAGGTGCAAAGCCTCCTTGGTGCACAGATGGAAAAGAATCCCCCCATGCATGACTTCTCATCACCCCACACAAGGCCCCAGGAGCAAGTCCACTGGCTTTGCTGGTCACTAGCAGCTCGATGTGGATGGGTATTCACACCAGCTCGTTCAAGGAGCAGTGATGGGGAAACATCCCTCTACAGGTAATGGAGAAAGAGAGATGAAAGACTTCCTTTGAAGTGATTCAGAAGAAGAGTTCACCTCTGCTCTGACTCATGCCAGGGAAGAGCTGATCTCTCTTCATTGACCAAATACGGAGTTTAGGGCTGTTGGCCTTCAGTTAGACCCTTCTAACACCTTGAATTAGGGTGAAAAAAACATCAGAAAGGATTTCAGCTTCAGCAGAACACCCCTCCATAGGGACCTCTCTTAGATCACACAACCATAGAATGGTTTGGGTTGAAGGGACCTTAAAGCTCCTCCAGCTCCAACCCCTGTCACGGGCAGGGACCCCTTCCCCTAGAGCAGCTTGCTCCAAGCCCCTGTGTCCAACCTGGCCTTGAACACTGCCAGGGATGGAGTACGCCATGCCAGCGCCTCAGCACCCCCATACGCCTCCCTCAAACACCCCAGAACACACAACTAAGGTGCAGAGCACAAAGTAAGATGGCAGCAAAGAGCTGCGTTTAGTAAACACTTCATTTCCCAAAGCCCCGCTTCACAAGGCTCTCTGGTGATAGTCCAGATTAACCAAGGAAATTCTCAACAGAAGTCTATGCAATATCAGAAACTCCAGTTTAGCACCTGATGACAGACCCTGGCGGACTGACACCTCCACATCACCCCCTGCAGACTTGTGTGATCTCGGGGGAGTCACTTCCAGCCTGAATTTAAGCTTCTCCCTCTTTACAGCAGGGAGAAAGATGTTCAACCTCCTTTGCAAAGAGCCCTGTGAGCCACGGATGAAATAAGCACCTGTGGGTGAACGGAATTACTATCGGAGGGCGGAGGAAATACCGATTGCAAGACACTGAAAACTCCAGGCCTGCCCAGGGGCAGTGTTTCCTGCCACGGTGATGCGCATGGGGCTGCCCGTGGCACAGGCAGAGCCGAGGTGACGTAAGGAGCAGGAGCTCTGGGTGCGATGTGAGCTCACAGCAAGCCTGGACACCAGCCTGGACATCGCCGCGGTCCAGCCCCGCATCCCTCAGCTGCAGGAACCCGAGCAGTGAGCAGCACATGGAGCGACTTCAAAGCGGGCTGAGCTCAGCACCCCCGCCCTGCGCCGGCCACCGCGGCCTCGCAGGTTGGAGGTTCACACACTGAGCTCCAGCAGCAATTATCACAGCGCTTGAGTCATCGGGAGCCGCGCTGACCGCTCCTCAGTACTTCCTTTGTCCGACGTGGAAGGATGCCCAGGCAGGACTATCTGACTTTCACATCTAACGCTCTTTCCTAAGAGAGCTTCTTACACAGCAAAGCTCTGTTGCTGGGCTATAGGGAATTTTTGTCCCAGGCTTCTTGACGTGATCCTTTTCAGACAGAAACCCCTGACTCATGAAGCCGTGACGTTGACTATACTGCTGTGTAAGGCCTGACACAATTAGATACTTGGCACCCGCTTCCTCCGCATCCAGCCAAGGAGAATATATGCATTTTTGAAAAGTGAATATTTCTATTTTCTCTTTTAAAGCAAAGGGCAGAGGAGGGAAGCCTCGGCAATGCCTTAGTAATGAGGGTCACCCAAACACAGTCAATGTCTCCCACTGGATAGTTAAATGAGAGAAATGAAAAACTAATGGTTTTCCCTTTCCCTTTGCAACCAGTGGCCAAATATGCTGATTCTCTTCCGGAATGAGCAGCTGCCAAGTTCAGAGAAGAAAATCTCTTGTAGCCAAGTAGCTCAGCTCTTACATTCTCTCAAACAGCCTGGGAAAAGGAAAGCTGGCCAGCCAAGCGGCTCAGTAACTCCTGAAAACAAGGAGGTGATGGCCCTCCGAAGCAGCGCCGACACGGCAAGTTCACTCGCAAACTGATGCCTCTTTAAGGCTGCAAATGGACACAACCATGTCCAATCCTTGCTCATGCTTGGACCTCCTTTGTAGAAACATCACGGCTTGACTGTGAGTCCAATTTCCAAGTCAGCAAAACCCTTGGAGCACACACTACGCAAGCAGCAAGCACTGGATGTCCCTGTCCGGCCTTATCCAAAACGTATGGAAATACTGAATGTGCTTGGGTTTTTTTTGCCCCAAAGTCTCAGGTTGAGCTCTCTGTGCAGTACTTTGAAGTAAAAAAAGCCTTGGGCCGGTTGCCTGACAGCATGTACTTTCTATTTTCAGTGTAATTCCACTGCATCGAGAGGGAAAGCAGGTAACTGCCAAGCCACCAGAAGCCAAAGGAAATATTTGGTTGTGTGCAGGCAACTACGCTTTGTCTCGATGTCATGCTTACCAGTACCTCCCATGTCTGAAGTCTACACTGGTTCATAGAATCACAGAATCATTGAATGACTAGCGTTAGAGAGGACCTTAAGATCATCCAGTTCCAGCCCCCTGCCATGAGCAGGGATGCCTCACGCTACACCATGTCACCCAAGGCTCTGTTCAACTTGGCCTTGAAACCCCAGAACCTTTTTACCATGGATTAACACCAAGATTGTTTCGGGGGAGTTTTGCCATTACAGCCTCCTGCTCCTCTTGAAGTGGGTCTACATGGAGGTTGGTGTCAAAACAAGAAGTCCATGGCCCCTGCCCCACAGCCCTGAGCTTGTTCTCACCATTCCCCTTGCACCATCGTCAGCACGTTGGCCATGGGGTAAGGCAGAGCAGGGAAAGGTTCTGGCTGAAAACTGACCCAACAAAGAGACCTGATCTAAGGTTTTAGGAGAATAGACAGGTAATGCCATGCATGCTGTCCCTTCCCAACAACCTGCTTAGGGACACAGCCAGGAATGACCAAAGCCCTGCTGAAATCTGATTTTATGGCACAGGAGGAATGATCAATGGCAAGTAATGGCCTCCACTGAACAAGACCCAGTCTTCAATAAATGCGGGGGAAGATGCTGGGACTGGGGAGCTGTAGCAGGGGACACCTGGAGATGTGTGAGCAGAGATCAGTGAAGGTCTCAGATGCTGGGGTGGAACAGCAGAGAGAAAAAGATAGATAACCACGTTTTTGTATGTAAACAGAGGTCCTTCACTCTGGAAATGCTGGCTCGTAACGGAACTGCATCTTGGTTTATTAATGCTGTGGAACTACGTGGACAACAGAAACATCCAGAATCGTAGAATGGTTTGGATTGCAAAGGACCTTTAAAGCTCCTCCAGCTCCAACCCCTGCCACGGGCAGGGACCCCTTCCACTAGAGCAGCTTGCTCCAAGCCCCTGTGTCCAACCTGGCCTTGAACACTGCCAGGGATGGGGCAGCCACAGCTTCTCTGAGCACCCTGTGCCAGCGCCTCAGCACCCTCACAGGGAAGAGCTTCTGCCTAAGAGCTCAGCTCAGTCTCCCCTCTGGCAGGTTAAAGCCATTCCCCTTGGCCTGTCCCCACATCTGACAAGATCACAGCTCTGTGATGGGCCAGTGCTCATCAGATGTGGTTCCTATGTCCAAAGGCCAGTGCTCTCTAAACGGGGGGAGGCTGAGGGAGAGGGAGGGATTCCTTCAATAACCCCCTGAATGCCCCCAATGGGGCACGCATCCCAGTGCCATCCCAGGGCCGTGTCTCTCCCACAGGGACACACAGTTTCAATTTGCTGGTTAGAGTGAACTTTAAAGCAAAAGGACTCGGGGACAAAAAGCAACTGTCCCCCTGGTCCTCCTGAGAAGCCCCTGACCTCAGATGCATCTCCAGCACCTGCTTGGGCTGACATTCACGGTTCTGAGGCTGGCAAAGGCTTGGGTAGATTCTAGCCAACTCAAAATGCCACTTTGTTTTCTAGAGACACCATTTTCCTGTGTTTTAGACAGGCTTACCCTCTGTTACTGAAAAAAGGTCTGTGTGTGATTCAAGGTCAATTTACTGCACAAAGGACTTGGTTTCCTGTTATCAAGCTTAGACTTTCATCAGAATAAACATCCCCTCGCTGCACGTCCTGTAAAGAAATACAAGTAATACGAACAGAATAGATCATGATGTGCATGTAAAAGAAACTGGTACCTTCTCTTTGCCTACCACATCCCCCTTCTCCCACTGGTAAAGTGTTTTCTCAAAGTCCTCCAGGGCAGGTCTTGGGTGTTTTCTCATAAATCACAGCAACACGTCTTGAACTTTCCTGATCTCTGCCGAAGTCCATGTCTTCTCCACAGCAGAGGCCCCCCTTTCAAAAGGTGCTAAATGCAGAGCTAAATCATTAGCTAACCAGACCAGAAAAGGTCAAGAGGCATGCAAAGGGAAGGCACAGGGAATCATGAGCCCTTCCAAAACAAACGCAAAGTGCACAGGGAACAGCTGTATCATTTCTGTTACAACCCAACCACACCATCGCTGTGTTGAATCCACTGATCACAGCTTGACTATCGTAATTCTTCCTCTTTAACATGTAAACAGAAGACAGTCTGGGAGAGCTGGGCTTGTTCAGCTGGAGAAGAGACGGCTCCAGGGAGACCTTAGAGCAGCTCCAGTGCCTGAAGGGGCTACGGAAAACCTGGAGAGGGGCTTTGGACAAGGGCCTGTCGGGACAGGCCAAGGGGAATGGCTTTAACCTGCCAGAGGGGAGACTGAGCTGAGCTCTGAGGCAGAAGCTCTTCCCTGTGAGGGTGCTGAGGCGCTGGCACAGGGTGCCCAGAGAAGCTGTGGCTGCCCCATCCCTGGCAGTGTTCAAGGCCAGGTTGGACACAGGGGCTTGGAGCAAGCTGCTCTAGTGGAAGGGGTCCCTGCCCGTGGCAGGGGTTGGGACTGGATGAGCTTTAAGGTCCCTTCCAACCCAACTCAGGCTGGGATTCTGTGAAACTCCAGAGCAAGGTATTTGGAAGAATCAATTCTGCATTAGAACAGTAGGTCATTGATGCTCCGGGAAATGCCACACAGGCACGTCTGGCACAGATGCCCAGGGCAGTGTTTCCTATGGAAAACTCCTGTGAGGCTCTGGAATCTCAGCCTCCGCTTAAAGGAAAGATATACGTGCCAACCTGCCTTAAATTAGCCTTGGAAACTGGCTATGGAAAATGTGCCAGCTCAGATGCAAACCCCTCTTACTTACCTCGTGATGACAACAAAAGCCTGATGAAATTTTACTCATCCATTAACCAAAAAGCCTTTGCCCAGCGCCACACGTGGGTGGGATTCCAGCAGGGTGACATGATGCTTTTGGCAGGAGGATCTTGGCCCCCAAGGATGGCAGCCCTGCGGCATGAGAAACGCAGGCACTCCAACCACAACCACATACTTCACCTGCTGACTCAAGAGGAAGAATGCAGAACCTACAAGAATGAAAATCCCAGCCAAAATCCTCAGATGTTAATCTCACGGAATGGCTCGTCAGGTAAAGATCAATGATTAGTGACTGGTGACAGTACTGCCTGCTTTCTAATCACATTTATAGCAAGGGATAGCAATGGTATTTCACGGGCATCGCTTCAGAAATCCACTGGAGGAAAAGAATCATAAAATCACAGAACCAACCAGGTTGGAAAAGCCCTTTCAGCTCATCCAGTCCAACCGTTCCCAGCTCTGCCAAGGCCACCACTAACCCATGGCACCGAGGGCCTCATCCACACAGTGTGTGAACACTTACTTACACAGTTTTTGGATGCTTTAAATATGATTGCTCAGCTCATGTGGGCAGTGTTAGAGTGTGACTTGTGTATTGCCACCATGGCAAGAGGCCCCTCCACGCTTCCTTGAAGGCCATGGCAAAACTCAAACTCTCTCTTTTGAAGTGTGAAATGACTTTCATTTCTCCTGCTCCTGCAGGTGTTTCATTTCTTCTCCTCACTCTCCTCCCAGCACCAAAAGCAGCCGCAATCAGATGATTTCCTACACTGCACATGGCAATGGAAATCCCAAAAGAATCCTGTCTGCAGGTGAAAACCCACCACTGACACCTCTCTGTAAGATCACTGCACGGCATCAGGGGCTGGGGTTATTTTCTTGTTGAGGATGGGGTATTTAAGGATGTGGTTGAGACAAAGCATTTTCCGTTTGACTTCAGTTTGACTTTCAGTTTGAAACAGAGCTGCTGCTCTTCTTGTTAAACCCCATCCCAGAATCAGGGAACGATTTTCAGAAGCCTTGCCAACCTGTTTCGGCTCGGCAGGTTGAGGATACCCACACTGCAGCTATCAAAGAACTATCATCACGATAAAGGAAGAAGGGCTCCCCTTCTCCACCGGTTCTCTGGAGATCACCCTTTCCCCTGAGTGAATGTTCTCAATATTCTGTGTTTTAAAGCTGTTTGTAATCTTAATTGCTGCTGGTATCTCTGGGAGATCAAAGGGAGATGGCTCTGATTCTTTGTATTACTCACTGCTCCATTAGCACAAAGCTCCCATATTCACTTATTTGGGTTTAGGAGGTAACTGTCTCCTTTCACTGCACGCACATCATTACTGTAAGCATTCGGGGCCTTGCCAACTGATGCACAGGGGGAGGAGGAGGAGAATCTTTGAAGAAGGCTGTTCAAACATAATTCAGTCTCTAATTGGCAAGGGACCGTTACTAACGAATTGCTCCTGTTTTATGTCAGTAATGAATCAGGTCGATGATGTGTAACATACATTAAGGCAGTTAATGAGTGTTAACTAGAAATGCGACTGAAAGACAAGAAAAAGGGTTTTTTACCTTTCGCTGGCCAAGCAGAATTGCTAATAAATGAAAGGATATGTGTAAGTGGTTTATGTGATTCCAATCTGCAGTGGAAAGACTTTTCTTAGAATCTGATGGTAACCACAAGTTTGTGGGAAAGAGAAATCAGACGCTTACTGTGGCAGTTCAGCACAAGGTACTTCACTTCTAACCAAGCCTGAAATGAAAATGACTACAAGTCATTACCGTAAAATAGCTGATTAGAAGCCAATGTGAAGTGAGACAGTGAGCCTCTGGCCATAGCTACAGCACCAAGACATCGTGCACTCACCTCTGCTGTGGATTTACTCCGTGGTGTCTGTGTGCACACACTTACTATGTGGTGACCCAAGTTAGCTCATTCACTTTCACTGCGGGACCAGACACTTTGCACCTCCCAGCGTGCACCAAGCAAGCTGCACGCCCCAAAGCCTGCATCTAGGAGAAGGAGCAGCCATAATCCCAGTTTGACTCCTAGACACTATGCAACAACACAACAAGGCCTTGGGTACAAGCAGGAGCCTGTGTGTGAAGGAACAGGGGAGACACACAAGCTAGCAGTGCCAGGGCAGAGCCTTCAGGTCATGGCAGGCCCCGAGCTGCATCTTCCTGTGGATATGCAGGCACAAGAGCAAGTATCATTACAAAATCTGGGCAGAAGGAAGAGTTCTGGTTTGCTTTGGCATGTGAACAAACTGGCTTATTAGGCCACAGGTGCAGAAATGAGAACATGGGACTGAAAGTGAGGATAAAATGGAGAACTCTCATGTTCTACAGTTTTGTGAAATAGGCATCAATGAAACCTGCCAGCCACTGCTGCTCATTGCAGGGTGACTGGACTAGATGACTTCTGAAGGTCCCTTCCAACTAAATCTCTTCTAGGATTTGAATGATAATCCCCACCTCCTGGTAGCTTTTATCTAGACAAGCAAGGAAAGATCACTGTTTCAGCAGTGGGGAAGGTCTCTGATGTCTGGAGCCACCTTTAAGTGCTGCCACAGCAGAAGACATCACCACATAAATGGCAATAGCGAACCAGTGTGTCAAGCGATAGCACTGGTGGCCGAGGTCCTTCAATTAGATGCCCTGGACACTAAAGGTCAGGTACTTGTGGATGAGCCTAACTGCTTTCTAGGGAGCAATCTGACATACACCACAGAAGAAACACTTCACATCCAAAGCCACTGCTGCTCTTTAAGTCCTGAAGTACCTTTGTGTATGGCTGAAACGTCAGGGATGCTGCTATACCCCAGGTGTGTTGCTCTGCTGTACTCCATGGCTTTTATTTCCCCATCACTGTAACACTTGAACACTTCAGGTGATCAATATCACATTGAGAAGAAGGCTCACTACACTCCCTTCTTCACCACTTCATATTGCAATATCTCCTTTGCAATGTGTACAAAGTAATGCACAGGCTTCCCCTGAACAGTTGATATAAAATGTCCAGTTTAGAGCATTTCAATCCACCCACTCCAATAACAACCACTAGGTCTGGACAGAGTGCCTGCCAAGCAACCTACAACTGTAACTTTTGATGCTGCCCTTCTCCTTACCTGTATTTGCAACCATGAGGTACCTTTATTAGGTTTGAAACGTGGTGTATTGCAACCCAATTTCTATCACCCAACGGTCAAAGCCCCTTGGTGCCTGGCGGGTTGCTGGTTTAGAAACAAGCTGATAATAGAGTCATAGCAACATACTTGCAGAGTCATAAAATGAAACACTGAGCATCAGCAGAAGCTAGGTATAGATTACTTTATCTCTGTATTCAATAGAGATAAAAATCTCTCTTTGAGAACAAAATCTATGCCCCGGAAACAGTAGATAGGATGAAGTTAAGCACAACCTAGTGAACCATGAGACCTGTTGCTTGCTGACATTGATACCTCAGAGTTCATCTTGAAACAGAGCCACTAGCTATTGGTGCCATACTGGCAAAGGACAGTGCAACCACAGAGGAGGAAGTTTAGTCAGTGAGGGGGGAGTGGGGGAGACAGAAACAAGCACACAGACACCGTTCGCATGGAATCATAAATCCTGAACTTTAGAACATCAAACAAGTGCTGTTGGTTGACACTGCCATGACAATTACAGTGCTTGTTGGATTGCTCTTTGCAATCCAAGCTGTCACCAGACAAATAAACATGCAGAAATACAGGGGTATGGGGAAGAGTTAAACATTGGAAGAAAGTGTCTTTACAAGTCAGATGACAACGCAAGCTCACACCTTTCAAAGTATTGTGTGTCAGAACGAACATGATTTCCTGCCTTCCAGAAGCAGCTTCTCTGGTTCACTGACCTTCCTTTTCTTCTTGGGTCCTGTTACCTCTTCCTGGCTAAAGGCAAGGTTCAGGCAGTTTATCTGTAAGAACCATCAGAAACAGTGATCATTCTCACGGTACAGGCTCCTGCTAGACGAGTCAAGAAACACAACTTCCAAAACTACAATGTGTTTTCCTGGATCCTCTTGGATTTGCTCAGTATGATCCTGTTCTCCTGAAAAGCAATTAGGCAAGGAATCAAAACTGGGATGATGGATGGAATTGGAACTGTA
This sequence comes from Pezoporus wallicus, assembly GCF_028554395.1. Taxonomy (NCBI): domain Eukaryota; kingdom Metazoa; phylum Chordata; class Aves; order Psittaciformes; family Psittacidae; genus Pezoporus; species Pezoporus wallicus. The sequence goes on along the minus strand of NW_026635187.1, from coordinate 324,109 downwards.
AGATTTGTGAAAGCAACAGGTTCAGCTTCAGGGAAAGAGGACGGGTTTGGTGGTGCAAGGAACAGTTCCCATCTCCCCAGCACCGAGAGAAAATACCAGGAGCATGGACACCTTTGAGAAACAGAACAGCTCACAGGGCACAGCCTGTTTCACCAACCTCAGATCATCACAGAAGTATGCAAAAGAAGGGGGGACACTTATGCCAAATTGGTGGTCACTGGAAACAGCCTTTCAGGAGGAGACACACAGCTCCTCCATTTGTACACCAGGGAACTTCAACGTGAGTTGGTCGATCTCAGACCTCAAAGACTACCTGTGAGTGGGCAAGAACATAACTCAGTGAAGCAAACTGTTTTCCAAGAGGCTTAACTTCCCTCTAGAAAGACAGAAACCTCCCTCAAGAATATTCAGGGGACTACAAACCAGAGGGTTAAACCCCACAGCTTAAGTAGATGTTAGAATATAAACAGGTCAGTGGTACAGGCAATCCAGACAGACCACAGAGAGATGGACAGCCAGAACAACAGCTGAAGTGTTGGCTCTGCCAAGTGACAAACTCACTTATTCTCAACATCACATCACATATCTGCACTTTTACAGTAACAATCTGGAGCTGCAGAGAGAAACGTGTGTTGTTGCCCACCCAGAAGGGACAAAGCACACAGTCTCGCAGTGGAACCTCTCCTGCTCTCACTGGAACTGAGCTGGAGGGACACACACACTGCAGCTCAGTCTCCGAAAGGAAGTTCATCTGGGGGAAAGCAAGGTGAATGGAAAGGGAAAAGAGGCTAACCGAGTTCCTGCTCCAGAACAGGAGCACTTTACTCCAGCTTCACCCTAAAACATGAGGAATCACGTAAGCGAAGCAGGATAAACAGAAGGAGTTAATAAAAAGCTATTCCAGAACACATCCTGGAGACAAGCACAAGGTCTCCAGATTGTGGTCATTACAGAATTCCCCACTCACGTCACCAAGGCTTTCTTTCTATCTGACCTTGGTCTGAGGCTCTGGTAATCTCCACATAGCAATGGTCTTTCTAATGTGTGAAATAACTCTGATTAGGGATTAACAGCAAACCAGTTTGAATCAACCTCACTTCGCCTCTCGATCATGTTGCAAATTGTTTTTCCTTCCCTCTTTCCTCCTCTTCGTTATGAGCAACACAACATTGCTTAATGCAGAAAAGTACCATTTCCTTTCCATAAAAACAGAGAAAACAAGAATCTGCCAAAGTGGGACGGGCAGGTTCTCTTCATCCGGCACGCTCAGGCTGACACAGGGGCCAGCGCTGCCCGGGGTGTATTCGCCTGAGGGCAGAGTGATGAGTGGATGTGGGTTCAAGCTCCTGACCTGACACCCAGCTGCTCAAACTGGCATGTTAGGCAGTTATTTACTTTCCTTTCCCTGGCATCATGCTAACCTGTCTGCTTCCTTTTTGAAGTAAGCGGCCCGGGGGCAGAAACACCTCATCCAAGAACTCTCCAGTGCTCACACAGCTGCAGGGTTTGTTCCCTGCCCCGCTGGATGCACTCTGAAGCAAAGCAATGAGCCCCAGTCACCTCAATCAGGCAGCAGCTCTCCTATTTCACCCTAAACTGTATAAAACCCATGAGCTAGAGTTGGTGCTTTTATTTCCTCTATTGAGGAACGGCTCTTCTGCAGCAGAGACTCAGTAAAGCTTTTACCTCTTTGCTATTCTTCCTGAATTTTCTGCATGGATGGGATACTTCTGAGGTGGGAGAAAGATCCAGAAGGAGCAGCTGCTCATGCAGAGCCACTGCAACTCTCCAACCATCTTCCTCCCCTTTACCACAGGCAGCGTGACCACCTCACAGGAACCTGAGAGGAGAAGGGTACAAACATCTATGCAAGCCATCAAGTGCTCTAGACAAGCACTATTCATCTGTTGGATGAATCAGATGTCAACCGTGTGAGGTATTTCACCGAAGCCAACATGTCCTGTCCTGCCCCTGCCCAGCCACAAGTTCCTGTAGGAACTTGAAGCAAGGAACAGACCCCAAGTCCAGCATCCAGGTCCCATCCTTAACCAAACACTGAAGCTTCTCCCCCAGAGATGTTGCTCTAAATGGGATTAAGTCAGATCCTACGTGTGTTTATTTGACTATAACCAGAAAGTAAACCTCTTAAACGGTGTGGACAAAAGCAGGAAATCCCTCCCACTGACTAAACATACAATCAAAGCCTCCAGAAGTTGATTAATTCTAATTTTTCCCATGTACTGGGATGATTGACTTGGAGCTTGCACTGTACCTGTGTTGTCTTAAACAACCACTGCAGGTCCTCAGCTCTGCTGATGAGCCAGGTGCTGTAAAAGCACACAGGAGAGAGTCCAGGCTCTCAAACACTTGCCATGAAAAGGGACCATGCTGACAACAGGACAGGGGGAACAGGTCCAGGTCAAGCAGCAAAACCAGACACAGATCCATGGCCTCCTGACTCCAAGTCCAAGGCCTTGTTCTCCCCAGGACCCGGCTTCAGTGCGCTTGAGCCCAGAAACCCCCCCCCGTGTGCTGGGCTGATCCCCAGAGCGTGAGCAGCAGCTCAGGGAGGGGATCCTGCCCCTCTGCTGTGCTCTGGGGAGACCCCCCTGCAGCCCTGATCCAGCTCTAGGGCAGCAGCACAAGAGGGATGTGGAGCTGTTGGAGTGAGTGGAGAGGAGGCCATGGGGATGCTGCGAGGGCTGGAGCAGCTCTGCTCTGGAGCCAGGCTGAGAGAGCTGGGCTGGGTCAGCCTGGAGAAGAGAAGGCTCCTGAAGGGGAGACCTGAGAGCAGCTCCAGTGCCTGAAGGGGCTGCAGGAAAGCTGGAGAGGGGCTTGGGACAAGGGATGTAGGGACAGGCCAAGGGGAATGGCTTTAACCTGCCAGAGGGGAGACTGAGATGAGCTCTTAGGCAGAAGCTCTTCCCTGTGAGGGTGCTGAGGCGCTGGCACAGGGTGCCCAGAGAAGCTGTGGCTGCCCCATCCCTGGCAGTGTTCAAGGCCAGGTTGGACACAGGGGCTTGGAGCAAGCTGCTCTAGTGGAAGGTGTCCCTGCCCGTGGCAGGGGTTGGAGCTGGAGGAGCTTTAAGGTCCCTTCCCATGAAACCATTCTATGACTGGCCCCAGGTCAGAGCATGAACACACACTGAGTTGGACTCTCCTGGTTTACCACACCGCACTACGTGTAAAATAGTAGTATTTAGGCACAGAGCTCTGCTGTGCAACCCAGCTAACTTGTGAATCATACCAGCGCTGCTGATTTCTGGCATCAAACTCACAGGACAGCTGCACATTGTCTGGGGAAGATATCAGGCTAAAAATAGATTAGACTTAGATTAAAGCCTTCCCAAGGCAGACTGGTGGACGAAACAGAATGAGCAGACCACAGCTCCACTGCTATTCTTAGATAGACAAAACCAGGCCCTCCTTTTGCTTGCTGAAGTTTTCAATCCCCAGTGTCCCCACGTATTCTGGCCAAAAATTCCCAGCATAAATCCAAGCAAATTTACAGCTTTTCTGACATGTGTTTTGCTTTCCAAGGCATCCTATGTAGAAAAGCTAAAATTGCACAAGAGCATTTGCCTGTGTCCCTCTTTGTCCCTGGCCTGCCCCATGCTGAGCTTTGGCACTTGGCAAACTTTATGCCCTCAGAAGAGTTCCCTTTGTCAGGGACAGGGAGTGTTTGGTTTGTACCTTGTAACTATCCTGATGCTTTCAGAAGCACATTATTGTCACAAGAAGACTAGTTCCATCAAGAGAGCTCAGAGAATAAGGACTGAAAGACATGGATTAACTGCTGAAGTAAGGCTAAATGATCCCCAGGTGTCAGGGTGATAAACAGTGTCTGCAGGAATGTCCATCATCATCAAAGAACTTGAACAGGAGAAAGCCTGATGCACGCTGTGATTTCAGCTGCAGCTAAGTCTGACTCGAGAGCACAGAGAATCCTTGCCTCTTTCAAAAAGCAAAGCCAGTGACTTTAGATTGACCCCCGAGACCTGAGACATTCCTGGTGCCATTTCTCTCTGGTTAAAGGCAACAGCTCCCACCTACCCACCCACTGCTGGCTGCTCCATGCTGTCCAAGCACAGCAAAACTGGAGCTTCACCCCGTACCTCATGGTGTCCAGTGAAAGGATGAGAGGAAATGGACACAGACTGGAATACAGTGAGCCAAAGGAGGCCACACAGATGCTGCAAGCTGTGGCTGCTCCATCCCTGGCAGTGCTCAAGGCCAGGCTGGACAGGGCTTAGAGCAAGCTGCTCTAGTGGAAGGTAGGCAGGCAGTTGGAACTGGATGAGCTTTAAGGTCCTTTCCAACCTGATCCATTCCATGATTCTATGAAATCCCATTTAAATGTAAGGACATGTTATTTTTTACAATGAGGCCAATCACACACTGAGAGGAGCTGTCCAGGGAGGCTGTGGAGTCTCCATCCTTGGCAATACTCAGCACCTGACTGGACAAGCTCCTGAGAAACCTGCTCCAGGTGCTGCCCCTGCTCTAGCAGGTAGGTTGGACATGATGATCCCCAATCATCCCATCTCACCCCTGCGGTGCTGTGAAGGCGGCACAGTGGTTAAACACCCAGCACAGGGCTTGTATCAGTTTCCACTACAGCAATTGCACTGACATCAGTGGAATTAATCCTGATTTTCATCTGTACGTGTGGAGGAGAATCATGCTGCTTCGCATGAAAGCCAACTTACGCAGGTGGAAGAATGAAAGACACTCACTGTGGTGCTTTTGTGGCAACCTGCCACATTTTTGTCCCCAGGAAGCCGTGCCAACACATCACTGCCTACCACTGGTCCTCTTCCTTTTCCATAGCTCACTGTTACAATCTTTGACATTCAAGGGAAGCCTCACAGGCCTGCTCTGCTCCTTACGGATCTCGTAGCATTTAAAGGACCAGAGTAAAAGAGAAATTCTTCAAAACTAACTGTTGAAAACCAGCATTTCTCAATCTCTCCTCACAATCTCTTCCAGGGCCCTCAATCCCACTGCAAACTGCACATGCCAACTGCCAGATCCCAATCCAGCATGCCGCCCAAAACAGAAGCATTCCCCAGTAGGGTTACAGCATTGTAACTGAGGAGGCGAAAAGCAGCAGACACTCCTCCTGCTTCCTAGGCTGCGACCCAGCTTAGTCCCTCCTGAGATGTTGGATGTGTCCAGCATTCATCAATGCAGATCCCTCCCGAGGCTCTGGTTGCTTGCATGGCCTTAGGAACGCATGTGAAGGCAGCCACGGCTTCCCACGGGTGTCCCTGGGGCAGCTGGTGGGAATGTGAGGCACAAGGGTTACCTCTCCCCGGATGCAGAGGGTGACAGGCCTCACCTCTGCGGGAGGAGATCACCAGGAAAGTGTTTCCTGCACTCTAGACAGGGATAACTCATGCAAGGGATGAATGGCCCCAAGATACAGCTAAGGATCTGACGTGAATTGAGAGAAGCCAGGAATTTCCTGACCTCCCTGTCTCACTCCTCCCAGAATGGCCTGAGCTCACAGGAAGGAGAGAGGGAAGCTCATCTCTGAATCTTGCTCTCTTCATTGTTTTGGGTCTGTGTAGCCTCAGCTGGGTTGGAGGAGAAAATGTTCTGGGAACTTCTCATCAGATAGAGCTCTCTTGATAGGCAGTTACAGATAAACCTTGCTGCTATTTTTTTTTAGTTTTCTGCAAAAGTTCAAGATAATGACATTGCCACAGAAAAATGCTTTCCTACTGCTCTGCACATGGCAGGCTTCACCCTTCAACTGCTTGCTGTCATGGCAAGTTTAACAGTGGTGTGCCTGGGAAAGATCAGACAACAAAGGTCTTGCTCTCCAAGCTGTAATTCTGCAACTGAACCCCTTGTGCTGACCTTCACCTTCAGACGGAAGATGTGCACAACACAGAAGCTCACCAAAGGCACAAGAATCTCCATCAGGGACACTGATCACTGGCAAACACAACAGATATTACTTGCAGAGTGTCATCCGTGAAGGACTCTGGTCACACTGGCTTCCCTTGCTGCCACAGGCCCTGGGAGAAAGGACGTGGCCAGGTAGCCAAGTCATCTGCATGAAGAGCAGCAGCTGGAGGCCAGACAGGCTCTCCTCTGAGATCTAAACCAATGCTGACTTACAGCAGTTAGGTCTGAATGTCTCCCTAGACATCCGACTTCCAGACAGCTCCAGTTAAGAGCTAATCCTCATGGCAGGAGCAGGCCTACAGCACACAGTGAGTTGCACTGCAGAGATCCCTGAGCTATCACTGCTCCAAAGTGGTATGTCCACACACAATGCCAAGTGTCAACACACTTCCTCATGTCCCACAGCAGTTTAGTAGCATAAGCACAGCCAGTCCAGCAGCACAAGCAGTCTCTGGTGCTAGCTAACGAAGCCAGAAACTTGGGAGGCTGATTTGTACTGTGCTGATATGGCCACACCATTTCCAGCTCTGGTGCAGGCTCAGTCAGGGGCGATTCAGGGCTCCCTGCAGTGAGACTGTGCTCTAAGGACCACCCCAGAACTTCAGCCCACAGCTTCCTGATGGGAGATAAAGTCTGCAGAGGCGTCCACATGGTCAGATTTTACTCATCTTCTGGTTCTGTTTCATTCCAAATTCATTCCACAGCAACATGTTTGCAACATGAAGACAAAGCTGACCAAAATCTATTTGGAGGACAAGAATGTTAAAGGATGTTTAGACCCATCCTTTAACACAAGAACATAACGGGATTGTAGAATCACAAAATCACAGCCTGGTTTGTGTTGGAAGGGACCTTACAGCTCATTCAGTTCCAACCCCTGTCATGGGCAAGGACACCTTCCACTAGAGCAGCTTGCTCCAAGCCCCATCTCTCCATGCCCAGCTCTCTCAGCCTGTCTCCAGAGCAGAGCTGCTCCAGCCCTCTGAACAACTCACAGTTACTCCAAGTTCAGTGCAGGACCCCAATCACATCAGCAGACTTCTATAAGCTGAAACAATGGGCAGCAATTCCCTATTTTCCCCATTCACAGCTCCTGGGTGCCAGTGGCAAGGGTAATGCATGGGCCCAATCCTTGGCTGATGCAATCCAAACTCTCCTGAAGCCAGCAGAGGTGGGCTTATTTACATGCTAGTGTCTAACTCTGGATGATTAATTACAGAGCTGCTGTGCTGGGAAAGGGCAATCTCCCATTTGATCCTAAGCACCATCAATCATGAGACTGCAGATAACAAGCCAGCTGAATGCATGTAAATTTGTCTCCAAGCTGGAAAGCCCTCTGTGGAGACTCTCCATGGCCACTGCTAAAGCCCAGACTGGGCAGGAATAGCTGCTTCTCCTCCAGCAGATCCGCATCCTTTGCCTCTCCCATGTTGATTAGATAAAAATAAGCCTTTAATACTTTCATTCCTGGTTTTCCTGAAGAGCTATAGGTCAGGAAGATAATGACCAAACTCAGTTCCAACAGCACTGCTTTTAGTTTGAATAACCAAGGAATTAGAAGAAAAAAGCAGTTCACTTTGGAAGCAGTAATGGGCTCACTCACATTGACTTGGCAGTGCTGGGGTAAAGGTTGGACTTGGTGATCTTAAAGGTCTTTTCCAACCCAGCTGAATCTCTGATTTCCAAAAGTAGCTCCTGACTGTGGGCACCATTTCTGAACTCAGCACGTTCAGAATACCAAATCCTTGTACAGACATCACATGCTGGGACACTCCAAATTGGTTTAGTTAGCTCTGAAGATGATGGCCTGAACAGTTAATGGTACAGACAGAACATCTAAACCCATGTCCCTGGGGTGCTGCTCCATGGACAGCTGAGCAGCTACCACTACATTGCCACCAGAAGGGCAGGACTCCTTCCCAGGCCCTCATTGCCTGTTCCTCTCCATCCAGCCTTTGTCTCTGCCCCACAGTAGTGCTGGGACATGAGCAACCATTTGGTAAGCTAGTCCAAAGGGATCTTATGGTGGAAACCTAACACTCCAAGTCACACACTAGCACCACAAGCGTAAGGGCTCATGTTTGTCCCACCAAAGGGAGCTCTCCATGGCCTGGGCTACCTTGTTTCCCAATGCCCCTAACCCACCAAGCTAATTAAACTCTGAAATCCTGGAGAAAGCAAGTCACTCTGGAGACCTTAAAGCTCTTTAAAGCAGAGAGTTGCTCTGACCACTCTGTGACAGCTGGAGAACACTACTGCTTGACTGCACTGCAGTCTGGAGAGCACCCAGGTGTTTACATTCATACCCTGCTTCTACCCATCTTACCTACACTTGACCCTGTTAGATAATACCTAACCCAGACTTCCCATCCACTCAAGCTTGTCCTCATTTTTAAAGACAAACTTCACTCACCAGTTTGGCTTCCTGATTCAAGTGGAATACACAATGGTCATTTGTTTTAACCACTTCCCTCAGAAAAGAAGGGAAAGTCCCTCTCATGTGGAAAATAGTGTCAAATTTTTCTTCGCACTGGCTTTACGCTGATGATTTTAACCAGTGACTTGACTTGGTTTTTCCTTAGATGGGCTGAAATATTAGCCAACTTCTAAAAATTAGGATCAAGGAACACATTAAAAGCCCTTTGCCATGCAGAATGTACCAGGCAGAGGGCCTGGATTTATTTTTTCTACAAGTCTTTGGAAGCATACAGTGGATAAAGTGACTCTTCCAGTTTTCAGCAACTAATGCTGTTTCCACCACCTCCACAAACTCTCACTATTGCTACTGTAGCCTAATGAAATTCACATGCTGCAAGCACAGAGGTGTCTGGTGCTCTGCTTCCAATCGTGACAGACCCAGAAGAATGTCAGAGCATGAATCAGGGGGACAATCATGAGCTCTAAAGAAAAAAGGCTCCTGTTTTCACACAGCCGACAGAATAAACAACGATCAGAAGGAAACTGGAGGATGTGACACCAAACAAAAATGCGGTCAGAGCTTGAAAAATACCAGCTTAGGCATAGAAGTTCATTTCTATGATGTAGAGTCAAGGCAAATACTTCACAGATGCCTTTTGAATGACACAGGAGGTTGTAGTCTCCAGCTCTGTCTGGGTTAGACACCCCGGGATTCTTTTCAACAGAGGCGGGGAAAAATTTAGTAGCGATTTCCTACTCTCATTAACTTACCCTGTAAAGATTCAGCCTCTGCACATTCAAGCTCACATGATGCTCAACTCATTTGAATGGGAGGTGGATCAAGTGGCAAGTGTGGTGCTGTTCACATATTTGCCCTGTCACTGAAAAGCCTCTGCACAAGCCCAGGAACTGGAGCTCTGATTCTGACTCAGGCTTTGGCCAGGGCAGCCTTCAGGATGGGATTGATTTCACACCACTGGACTTATCTAGGATTACATGTCTGGCCTGCCCCTCTTCTTTGGGTTGCCCCAACAACTGCTGAGAAAGAGATCAGCACCTCGAGGGGATAATTCTTCCTATCCTAGAGAGGTAGCCAAAAAGGGAGAGGATCCAGCAAGCACCTGTGACTCACATGGAAAGATAGTCTGGAGGCAGAGAAGGAGAGGTGAAGATCATGTTAGGCAGCAGACAAACACACCTTTCAAACCTAAAATGGGGTGGTGATTTCAGAGCTTAATCCAAACACACACACAGGTGAGGAGGGGGGGACACACACTGATACCATCAGTCTGTGTGTGTAATTCATAGGTGCCAACTCCAGAGACCAGGACAAAATCCTTGCACTGGATGCAAGAAATAAGCTGACCACAGAAAGTTTCATCCTAAATGCTTCCAGTTCATGCTTCTGTCCTGTGCCCTCATACTTTGTCACCTCTATGTGTTTTCATACTGTACAATAAAGCCACCAATGTCAGTTGAAGCTTGTGCCGTCCTCGATGACAGAATGCTCATGACAATGGACTCCACCCTGCCTGGCATATCTCAGAACCACTAAAACCTCCTCACCTGCTGAGATGGTCTTGAGCAAGACATCCTGCCCGTCTCCTTGACTCCAGTCTTCTTCTTCCCACCTACAATCCAAGCATCACACTAAAATTAGCTCCAAAGCTAAAACCTTACGTTCAACTGAAAAAAAGAAAGCACAGAAGCCTGAGTAACCCACAGCAGCAAAATCCCATGGCTGAAATTAATTGTGCAACCTTTGCCATCAGGCACTGCCAACACTGGCAGTTTATTCCTGGAAACAGGGATTTCAGAACTGTGTCACCTGAATGCGCAACACATCAACCTGCAGCAGCTCCTACCAATACGTTAGCTCCATTTTAACCTGGTTTCTAAGATAACAGTGTCTGCGTGTGCTTTATCCATGTGTGTGTATGGGAAAGGGAGACGTCCCCTGAGTAATAACTATTGACCTTATTACACTGTTTGAATAAAACTTGATGGGGAATAGCAGAGCACCTCAGTTTTATGAAAACAGACAGCTGTTAGAGGAGAAAGATCCTGTAAATATCCCCAGAGTGGAAAAGCTGACAGTATGAGTTTAGTCCTTATTAGTCATCAGAGAAGCTGCAGGAGGAAGACCTGAAAAGGTGACTCCATAGCAGACAAGCTGCTTTATTTCACTGCTTGGGGATCTCAGGAATGCTATTTACCATTTTGTCACTAGATGGTATTGTTCCACAGGCTATATCTGAGAGCCTCAAAGGTCAGATTCAGCATGGTATATCAGGAGCTGGGTTCGTTGGAGTGAGAGAAAAGGCTTTTTTTGTCATGTATTTCCATACATGTTTTCACATATGGAAGCCATCTGCAAAATCAAACTGTAACAGCTAAAGAACAAGAGCTTTGGGGAAAGTAACTCAGCATTGATGAGCTGTGCATCTCCTCCACAGCTGAAAAAACCCTGCTGAGATAAAGAGATGGGTAAAAAATTGACTGTTTCTGTTAACAAACCGAGCATATAAAACAAGCCCTATTTTGTAGTTCAATATGACCCGACACACGTTCAAACAACCTGACAAACTCTGTTCATCCATTCCAAAGTAAGTGAGAAAGCCTCAGTGTTATGCCAGGACACAGTCACAAGTGCAGGCTCTTCAGTTTTGGAACTGGTGTTTACCTGTATCTTGAAGGTAAGAAGATGCTTCCATTTTCTGTCTGACATTTTTGTCCTCTTCATGCTCACTTGAATCTGCTCTGGCAGGGAGAGGGTGACTCTGTAAAGCAAACGATGGTTTGTCTTAATAGCATAATCTAAAAAAATCCACCCAGCTGGTAAATCCATAAACCCAGCACTAACGGGGATGAGATCTTCACAGCTCCTCCATGTCCTTCCTTTTCCCAAGCCTACAAGTCTTTCAAGAGAGAAATTTCCTTAGATAAGACAGAATTCCTACCTAAATGGCTTCCTACCTTCAGGAGTTAGTTATGTTGAGCTTAATTCCCTGATACTCACAACCTAATGTCAAGTCAAGGTTCCCTCTTCCATCATTCTGGAGAGCAGCCCCATTAGAGGGCCATTCCTTCCAGCCAACCTTAGTGTCTAAGGGCATCACCTGCTAAAGATGCTTCCTCCTCCACTAAGTGCAGAGGGGACCTAGAGAAATCAGACACAGCACACAACTTTCGTCTGAAGGATGTCTGGAGGAACCCCACCTAACTACACAGTGGAACGTGGCTTCATCCTGAGAAACACCAAGTGGAAGTGCACAACTGTTTGCAATGCTTTCCATTTTGGCCATGTCTGTGTCTGAGTGCTCTCCCTGGAGGATGTACCAGCCTCTGGGAGCCAGTGGAACTCTGGAACAAAATGAGAATCACAGATTCATGGAATCAACTGGGTTGGAAAAGCCCTTTAAGCTCATCCAGTCCAACTGTTCCCAGCACTGCCAAGGCCACCACTGCCCCATGGCACTGAGGCCTCGTCTCCACGGGGTGTGAACACTTGCAGGGACGGTGACTGCAGCCCTGCCCTGGGCAGCCTGTTCCAATGCCTGAGCACCCTCTGGGGCAGGAATTGTTCCTCAGCTCCATCTAAACCTGCCCTGGGGCAGCTTGAGGCCGTTTCCTCTTGTCCCATCCCTTGTTCCTTGGGAGCAGAGCCCAGCCCCTCCTGGCTCCATCCTCCTGTCAGGCACTTGTAGGGAGCCATCAGGTCCCCCCTGAGCCTTCTCTTCTCCACACTGAACCCCCCAGGTCCCTCAGCCGTTCCCCATCACACTTGTGCTCCAGGCCCTGCACCAGCTCCGCTGCCCTGCTCTGGACCCACAAAATTCACTTGATGTCTGCAGACTCTAAGCTGCAGCATTCAATTCACTGCAGTGCTGCTGCCCAAGACAAGCAGAAACCCTCATGAAACTCAGATTCTGAGAAAATGTGTTTTTTAAGGAGAGTTTTGCTAGATAAACTCTGGTCCTCGTGCCAGAACTGAACAGAGCCATTTCTATACCTTTGTGGTCCCCTCTTCTTCCTCTTCATCACAGTCTAACCCTTGATGGGAGATCTCAGTAGGGCCATTCCTCTCGATCAGGCTGCTCTCAACCTTCCTCATTCTCTTCTTTTCAGTTGTCACTCTCACTTTGATGAGGTGGAAGCCAGTGGAGACTGACCCTACTCTCAGGTTGACAGGATCACCATCGAAAAACAGGTCACCACGGCTGCCCTCCGCCTTAAAGCCAGGGGGCTGGTAATCGTCAGGAGTTACTACACAGGGAGAAAGAACCCACTGATGTCAGAGAAACCAAGTTCTATCTCTCCTTAACCTGATTTATACAGAACAAGTCTATGCCAGCCTCGAGTAACTACATCAGCCACTGAAAATGTCCTGGGGTTCTTTTTTCAGGAAGAAGGGAGAGAATGCAAAGGAAAAAATGAGCTCAGCAAATGTGACCAGGGAGCTCAAAGGTTGACTTTTGGATGCTGAGATACCATTCACATGCTCAGCTTTCTGGAGTAGAATCTGACATGGCCTTGAAACACCAAAACCCACCAGTGAAGGAGCCAAGTGTCTCCTTTTGGCACTACATGGCTGTACTTCTTCCATGGATGCTCAAACCTGTCTTAAAAGGCATCTGCCATCCCCACGTGTCAGAAGGATTTACTGTGGTTTATACCATTTCTCACTGCTTTCAGCGAACACCTTTGACCATTTCACCTTTCTATGCTTTATTTACATTACAGGGGCTCATGATTATTATAGGAACTGCTGGACAGGGAATCTCCCCCCCCAGCACACATTGTTCTCCACCTACCATCATTGTAGTAGAGGAGTTTCATGGTGAGGGTAACATCACTGGGAAGTGGGCCAAGGTTTTGCATTAGCAGGTAGAGTTTCCGGATCAGGAGCCTGCTGGCCTGTTTAACATCCTCACTGCACGCCCCATCCACAAAGTTCACTTGGTTGCTACAATCAGAAGAAGAATAACAGATTTGTTTTCCCCAGCCATGCATATTCACGACCTAATTACAAATACAGAGCACCCACTGACTTGTCTGAAACCACCAGCCCAAAGCTACAATGCCAGATCAACAGGGAAGTGAAACAGGCCAGGGATGGGGTGACAGCTCTCAACTAGGAGGCATGGCATTTACATTTGAACAGACTTTGTAGCTGGGGCAATGGACCCCATTATACAAGTGTCATGACTCACTTGTTTGAGCATGATTAAATTGGATCAAAGGACCATAAAACAAGTGCCTTTCACCTCAGCAATTTCAGGAATGAGAGGAATGAGGTGAGAATCCCATATAAAGCCGATTCATCACAGAGGCTATTCTGCAGCTTGAAGAGAAGTGAATTGCATGTTCTCACTTCAATTCCATGGAAGAAAAACTAGCTCAGAAGCACATTCTTCCAAAGTGACTAAGGGGCATTCCTCTCACCTCCTTCACCCACCCAAATGTCAGCTGGGCAGCCCAAGCAGGCAGTCTAGACTGAGATAACGCCTCACAGGAGTGGGATGAATAGGCCTCTGGAGGAGTTTGTTTCTCCTGACTACAGAGGTAGAGGAGATGAGCAACTTAGATCAGCAGCTGACTTCACACAGTTGAAGATGGACTGGATGAATCACTACGTGACTAAGGAACCTGAACTTCCTTGACTTTCAATGAGAAGGGGCCACAAAAACCCCATAGCTTCTTCATTACATCACTGGAAGCCCACTGGCAGGTGGATGACACTATACACAGGCTGGATGGTCCTTAACACAATCATCCCAAAGTGCTTTAATAGCAATAAGTAACCTAAGAGAGCAGAGAGGACCCCAGGGCTGAATTTGACTGATTAAACATTGGAACAACAGCTTCTTTAAGACTCATTTTTCCTTCCAGTTGAAGTTTCTTGGCTTGTTGTGAAAACAGAGGCTGTTGCTTGACTACCAGGGTACGGTTTGGTAGGCTTCAGACTGCTGGTGGCAGAACCCTGTGCTGAGCACGTAGTGCCATTAGATTAATCCTGCATGATCAGGAAGGTACATCAACTGGGAGGACCAAGGCTGGCAATGCCCAAGGTGGAGTAAAGAGAAGGCAGGGCCTTCCCTCCCACCTCACCTTACAAGTCTTGGGATTAGCAGGAAGGGGAAGGAAATGGGAAGTGGAAGAAGTATAAACAAAAAGAGATGAAACTTCCATAGGAATTAACAGATCAAGTACTGGTTCAATACAGGAATAATACTGTGAATTTGATGCAGGAAATGTGTTGAAAGGTCCAGAGGAACTGCTCTGAAGGACTGGGGTCCATGGCAAAGAATTCCTCCAAAATCCAGCCAAAATCAGGCAGATACTATTTAGGAGAAAGTTTCCCATTACCCCTCAGATCCGATGATGCAGATCCACAAAACACCTCTCAAGGAATGATTAACTTGGAGTTTGCACATGCCAATAAACACTCCAGGTGTGCCAAAGCAGTGTTATCAGCCAAGGGAGCTGATAGCAAAGATGACACAGTCCTGATCAATGCCAGAAGGTCACTTTATTAATGACTGCAGGTACACGTGTGACCCTGTGACAGCAGTGTCAGTCACTGAGGAAACAACAGAGCCCAGGAATCCCATGCCACAGGCTCGGAAGCCTCAGAGCAGTAATGAGATGTCAACAGAGCAGACAGAAACACAACAGCAGGATTACTCAGCCTCTCCTTGGCCACACCAGGGGATGCTGAGGTCTGTCAGGAGATAGTTATTTCTTTGATCTGAGAAAGGGTGATTAAAAAAATCAAAGTACTCAAGAGCCGTCTATTCCATCCAGCTCTGGGGCCCCAACACAAGAAGGATGTGGAGCTGTTGGAGCGAATGCAGGGGAGGCCATGGAGATGCTGCAAGGGCTGGAGCACCTCTGCTCTGGAGCCAGGCTGAGCGAGCTGGGCTGGGTCAGCCTGGAGAAGAGAAGGCTCCTGAAGGGGAGACCTGAGAGCAGCTCCAGTGCCTAAAGGGGCTGCAGGAAAGCTGGAGAGGGGCTTGGGACAAGGGATGTAGGGACAGGCCAAGGGGAATGGCTTTAACCTGCCAGAGGGGAGACTGAGCTGAGCTCTGAGGCAGAAGCTCTTCCCTGTGAGGGTGCTGAGGCGCTGGCACAGGGTGCCCAGAGAAGCTGTGGCTGCCCCATCCCTGGCAGTGTTCAAGGCCAGGTTGGACACAGGGGCTTGGAGCAAGCTGCTCTAGTGGAAGGGGTCCCTGCCCGTGGCAGGGGTTGGAGCTGGAGGAGCTTTAAGCTCCCTTCCAACCCAAACCAGGATGGGATTCTATGATTATCTTTCAAATCCCAAAGGTCTCGTCATTCCCTCAGTGTAGGGAGGACAACTGACAGCAGCTTCAAAGCAGAAGCAGAGGGTACAGTCCACAGGACACTCCAGACTCAGACACAGTTCAGATTTTCCCAACAGATTTTCAATGTGCCACATACTATGGATTATTTGGATGTGTTTAGAGAAAGAGCAGCAAATGGCACACAACTGGAGCGTTATGGAGGAGCTTCCCGAGGAGCACACAAGGCAGCAGAGCTCTCTTGCTGCACAGGCAGCTTCCAAGGCTCAAAGCTCCATCTTTCAATAGCAATTGCAGAAGCAAACTCAAAAAGGGTTAATTCTTTTTCTTTGCTTTGGTTACAGCCAACGGCCTCTGACAGTATTTATTTGCAGCTACACAGATTACGGCCTACTAAGCACAGCTTTAAAATACCTAACAGACAGAGAGAGCCCAAAAGATGCAAAACCCTGCTGCTTCCTGCTGCACAGTTTGCAGCATCGAGTGAAAGTTCTCTCAGGTCACCCACGCAAGACTGCTCAAGCAGGAGACACATAGGCAAATGCCCAAGGAAAAGCAGTCCTAGGTGCAGGGTCATAGTGAAAGGGAGCAAGCCTGGAGAAGCTTCATTTGAACGCACCAGGCTGCCTGGTGGAAGTGGCAGAACACTTGTTGAGGCAGCAGCAAGCTCAACAACTGAGCTGGTTTCTGCATCACTTCCCCGATGAGGCACCAGTTCTATCAGTTGTCCTTAATTCAGTTCTGGGGCGCTACGCTGCAGTGTTTCTGCTCATCAGCTCAGCAGTTCATACCCTGTAGGGTGAACCCCCTCTGATGGTATTTACAGCTGCTCAGCCACTCAGACATGCTCTCATCATAAAGTTCAGTTTCTTCCTTGTGCTTCAAGAGCACAGTTTTATTGCTGAGAAATAAACCCAAAGCATTACCTGATGATGTCCATCTGGGGCACTTCCTTTTTGTACTTGAATTTGAACTGGTACAGTTCAGTCACTGTCTACAGATATAGCAAAAGAGGGGAAAAGAAAATATAGGTCATCTCTTACTGTAGCAAGTATAAAGATGTGGCCTAACCTTAGCAGTGAACTGTGACAGCTTCAGGCCAGAGCACACCATTAACTAAGTGATGTGATGACAGCACTAACTCTATTATTCCCTGCAGAGGCTTTGGCAGATTTTCTTAGCAGCCACTTCTTACCTAGTACTGAATAAGTCACCCCAAACTGACAAACTTCCTGCCTCCTCTTTCCACTTCCTCTGTGGCCTGACTCCCCAGCTGAAATCTCTAACCAGCCCCCGGGGCAGCCAACCATCACCACATCCCTCCATCCCCCCCTTAGTAAAGGAGGATCGTGAGCTCCATGGGTGATGCAGTGTCACAAGGAAGCCTGGCCCAGGGAAACAAGGGCCTGAAGGATTCTTCCAACTGGGAAATACAAACAATATTGAATGGGCAAAAGTTGCTGAATTTCCCTGGTCTTTCTGAGGGAGATAGAAAAAACCCTTGATGATTTTCCAGTTAAAAGGAAATGGTTCGTTCTGATTTTAGAGAATAATGAGGAAGAACAGACAGCTTCACCACAAGAGAAATGGTCTATTGTAGTCCAATTCCATGCCTATAATCCACTTTTTCCACAGGCAGTGAGGTCGATTTGTAGGAGCTCAGCTGAGCCCTTAACTCTGAGCCTTCCTTACAAATCCAGCCTTGGGACAGAATAAACTCTTGCTCCCTCCCCACATGCTGAGGTGGGATACAGCAGAACTGTCCTCAGGGGAGCAAAGATTCTGCTGCTCCTCTCTGCAGTGCTGTGGAGATCACACTGCCCAGTTCCTGCACCAGGCAGATGTGGATAAAATGGAACCACTACAGGGAACGCTGAAACGACAAGGACAGGCACCACCAACAGATGCAGCCCAGGTCTGAAGTGATGCAGAACTTCTCTCCTAAACCCCTCTCCATGAAAACCAGCTGTCTTTTCAGCACTGCTCTTAAAAGGATGGTTCAGAAAAGAACTATTTGGAACTTCCCATTTCTTCTCCTCTTTGGGAAAGAAAACCAAACCTGGGAACATGCCCATTAGCTGCCTGTTAACATCCCTGCCTGAGGCCCAGATGGCCCACAGCCTCGTGCCCAGTAGGAGTGTTTGATCACGGTCCAGCTCACTGAGCTGTTGCTCTGCAGTGAAGGCAGAAGAAGAGAAACGGGGTCACCAGGCAGCTATGGCAGGGTAGAACTGAGGCCTACAAGGCCACTCTGAATACAAATCTACTCACCCATGCCTTCAGTTGCCTCAAAGATTAATTAAGACTCTTTCTTACCTCCGGTTCCTTGGGATTGGTGTAAATCTGTGGAAGAAAGCACAGTGAGGCCATTCTCCCCTCGGATAACTTGACCCAGTGCAAAGTGCCTAAACAATGATATTTTTCATTTTACAGCAGAGATTGCACTATCTTCAGCGTGGGATCAGGGAAAGGAATGGCTGAGCAACAGCCTCCCTCTATCAGCAGCCAACACTTACCACTTCAAAGACAGGTAGAAGACAGTCATCTATGCAATTGTGGAGGAATGAGGTGAATTCCCATTCCAACCCTCACAGGCAACTCTTGATGCCCGAGATGGAACTACTCAGATTATGCATGGAAAAGGTGCATAGCACAGCTCCTGGGGCTTTACCAAGGGCAAAAGACTCACTACAAAACCACCAACAGTGTGTGTGTGGTTTCTTGGGGATCAGATTAATAAGGAGGACTCTTCTGCAGGGGGGAATGGAGAGGACACAGCAGCTCCCAAGGCTGGAGGCAAGAGTTTAAAGGAAGAGGTGATATGAAGCACATGGAAGTGCTTCTAGGAGTTTAAGGACGCCTGTAAGGCCTCAGTCAGGAGTATGACATACTGAGAAAGATGTTCCCATGCAGCCTGGGAATTCATATTTACTGTATTCCAGACAGGTCAATGCTCTGTTACAAACCACATACATGCTGACTGCCCCTTAAAAAAGGCACAAGTGGGTTGACACAACCTTGACTCCGTATCTCTTACAAGCAGAGGGGAGAAGAAAACCAGTTTACTTACTGCGAGGACAGCAATGTGCAACTAAGGAGGGAAAAACAGAACAAAGAATCAAAACCTAAACTTAGTGGGCAAGGAAAAGAAAGGTAAAATCTAAGTGTCTGCAGACAGAGAGGGAAGAGATACATTCAACAAAGTGGGAGTTAGAAGACAGATTCTCCACAGCACAGCATCAGCAACACCTAGTGGCCAGTCTGCTTTGGCTTTACTTGCCATTTCCCGAGGAAACAACTGCAGGCTCCAGACTTCCCCCTGGGACTCCTTTGAAACATGTCTCCAAAGGCCACACCGATTTGAAACTCTCTTACAAGAGCGTCTGTCCTACTGAAGAGTAATATTTGCTCTCTGCTATGAAACTTCCCAAAGGTATTTGGTGAATCCTACAGCAAGGAAATGCAGTACTCTTGAAAACAATCTTACAACATGCATTAAGCAGCTCCATTTTTCTCCTTAATCCTTGTCAAATAACAATTAATTTGTGTCTCAGAAATAGCAGAGGACTAAATATCCCCAGGAGCTGTCAGGAAGTAATAAACTGAGTTCACAACATGTTGAATTATCTTATGCATGTTGACACTTGTACTGATGTGCAAGAGCCCATCTGATCATCAGTGCCAAAACCAACACCACTTCAGCTCATCGAGATGAGAGGTGGTTTGATGAGCGGTGCTGACAGAGATGACAACAGTTGGTGCTTTTTCCTGTGCAGAGCATTTTTTATGTGAGAATCAGCAAGGAATATGATGATTTAGTGGCTGGTTTTGCCCTGGAACCAGTTACATACTTGACTTGATGAATTACTTTCCAAAAACAGTAATGAATTCTGAACCCAACAGAAAAGCCAGGAGGGTTAGAGAAGATGAGAAGAAGGGAAGACTTGGGGAAAGGAAATGAAGGAAGGCAGAAGCACACAATAACCTCTCTCAAGAAAACAGGCATGGAGATCTCAGTTCTGACAGGCAGTGTCTCTACCCATGCATTACAGAATGCAAATATAGAACACAGAACTAAGGGAAATCCATTTCAGGCTACAAATGAGTTCACACACCACAGACAAGCCTAGGGAGCAGCAGCACTCAGTACTTGGACTCAAGGAATAAAATCCCAAACCTTACATGTACACACTCAGGGCAGGGCCTCCACCCCCGTCCCACAGCTGTAAAGGAATGTTGTGTCCATGCAAGATCATTACAAAACTATAAAGCGTGAATGGAAAGAAAGCTTAGAGCAAAATTCATGAAGAAATAGGAAAATCCCATTTAAAAATGGGAAGAAAACTTACATATTGCCTCTCCAAAGCATCAAAACAGCCTTGGATCCTGCCAGGGAAGAAACATATTAACATTAACCAGCAAAATAGATAACTCCTGATCTGTAAACACACACTCATTAAACACAGTTTGAAGTGCTTTTTGTTTTCTGGAATTAGGACAAGACAGTAACATTTTGGGCCTGTAAAGTCCTTTTCAGGTCAATCATGCTAAAGGCACTGTCCTCCCTCCTGCATCTGTGCATTGTCATACTTCAGGACAGTATCCTGTCAGCGTGGAGGCCACTTACATCCCAGCAAAGACAAGGGTTGGAAGGGTAAGGCTGGTGCTAGTGGCCCTATGCTCAGTGCTCTATTCCAGCTCCCAGCCTGACCTCTGATGGCTCTTTTCCCATCAGCCTTGTACAGAGCTTGGCTGGAACCCCCATCTGAACACAGCCTGACACGTCTGTTCTTGTAAAGCCCTGCTATCTGATGCATAGCTTACAGCTATGGATTCTCTCAAAGTAGTAAATATCGTTTGAGCTGGCAATGGTGAGATATTTACTCTCTGAGTCAAAGGATGTGCAGCTAGGTGTCTCCTTAGCACGTCAAAGTCAGACTCTGCTTGTTGGGAACATGCCAACTCTGAAATAGAATCACAGACTGCTTTGGGTTGGAAGGGACATTAAAGCTCATCCAGTTCCACCCCCCTGCCACAGGCACGGACACGAGCTATAGGGCACTTAGACACACAATATCCAGGGAGATATAATACTGTACAAATTAAAACCCAAGCTACAAGAATCCCTGTGTAAGCGAAGCTAGAAAAGACTAAACCAAACAGACTCAACCTCATGATTTTTGTCACCCTCTCTCAGTGCTTACACTGCCCACGTGTGCTCTGGGGCCTGACCACACTGACTACAGCCAACACCTCAACAGACCTTGAACTCACATGGTCTCGGGCAGCTAATTCTGGCTTAAGCACACAGGCTGCACACTGGGAGTTGCAGCACTGGCAGAGTCAGTAGTGCTGCTGGGCTCAGGGCTTTCAAATTCAGGAAGAAGAAGACCACGAGGGCTTGAGGTCTTGCTATTCAGCACAACCTTGTCTTGGTTTCGCTGTTACTCACTCACCACTTGACTATCTGCAGTGATCCCAGACAGCTTTTATCTTCTCGCAGAATTTTTAGACAGAGGTCTGCAAAACCAGATTTAGCACATAGTTACAGTCCTTATCACAGCTCTGGGGCAAACAACACTGAACCAAAGGCAGTCATCCTCCCTTTTTTGGATAAAACGCTTTATCTAGAGGTCCTTCCGGAGCACAGACGTTGGTTTGCCACTAAGTCCCAGGTGGGCAGGCACATGCTTATTGCTGCATTTTCAAGTGTGAAAACTTTCCTCAGATGCTCTGGGCTCTCCCACAGCTACAGCTTCATTTCAGAGCCCCAGCAGCTTCTAAATCTTCTCCCTCCTCTTCTCCACTCCCACCTATTCTGCCATTCCCTACCAACACCTTCACGTCTGCATTTGGCCTTCACCAACATCCGTACGAGGTGGAGGACTGTGCTCAGAATAAACTGCTTCTTGTTAAGCCTTTCCACACAGCTCCTTCCACCTCTGTTTTCAAGCATTTGGAATGGCCAGAAGAAAGACATCCTACCACTGAAGAGGTGAATTAACATCTTTGGGTTCAGCCAAGGAGCCCTCAGAGGCAGGAGCAGGCCAAGTGTTCACATCCTTGATCAAAAAGGCACTTGAAAGACCTGACATCCCATGACAAAGACTAGTAGCTTTCCAGGGTTAAGTGATCAAGAGCCAATCTGGGATTTCCTGTGCCCTCAACCAAGTCCACCAAGTCCAGGTGACCATGTTTCAGGCCATCTAACTCCGTAAGGGAATTGACTGGAATGCAGTGAGAGATTTCACACCCTACTACCACATCTCGAATGAGCACGAGGATGTTGATGAATCAAAGCATCACTAATTCCTGTGATCCTATGACAAGACTTTGGTTCTTAAGGTTCTTTTTGTTTTCTTAAAGCTCTGATTCCCAAAGCACGTGTGATTATGCGAGACAGTTTTAGCAGGAGAAGAATAAACCCCATCACAATAAAACAAACAAGTGTACTTCCAGTCTCTCAAGGAAAGCTGCGAATAGGAACCTGAAAGGCTCAATAATCCAAAGGGAAATAAACCACACCAATCAGAGTTAATTTTTAAAAACTGACTGCTTTTAAAGTGACTCCTGACTCTGAGACCTGATTCATGGGGCTGGCAATGCTGAGGGGTTATTACAAACCAAATAAAACACTAACAGAAGAACCAGCACCTGCCAACAGCCCTTGGTTGTCTTCTACACTGCCTATCTGATGCAGAAGCACTGTCTGCACCCAGACCTGAGGAGGCCGGGTTGCTGACTTCCTAATAAACTGAACTCCTACACCTCTGAGCAGCTGGAAGCTTACATGTAGAGCAGATTACAGCTAAAACACAGCAACCAGAAATAAGAATTCAGCACCAAATGAATGTGTTACCATCCAAGTATCGAGTTCCGTACGAGCTCTCCGGGAAGAGCCCTCTCATGTAGGTTATACAGGACACAGAGATGGCCAGGAGCCTCTTCACCAGCACCACCGACTGCTGCTCAGTAGCAATTTTGTTGGGGAACAATACTGATTCCTGAAAAGGAGAAGGGCAAAGCCCAAACCAGAACCATTTTAGTGTAACGCAGGGATTATCTTTAGAAACAAACTTTTGGCAGGAGGAAAACCAGGGTGACTTGGAAACGTAATGTTCACATTTCTCTGGTCTTCAAACTACCCAGGGAAGGCTCCTGTCTAAGACGGGTGGGATGAGGAATTTTAAAGATAATTATCTACAGATCTGACATGATTTATTCAGGTGCAGACTGCACTGGTGGGTCATTCCCTCCCCTTTTATCACAGCTGACCCTTCCCACCCCCTCACTGCACCAATCCTGGCACTGAAGAGACAACCGCCCCTAGAGACACCAGTGTGCAGTTTTCTGGCAGCCCAGCTCCCCCGAGTTCATTCTGGAGCCAAACAAGTGCTCGTGATGGTGTGGCACGCACTGCCATGCCCAAGTTCACTGCCTGCCACAGCTCCTCCTGAGACCTGGCAGCAAGCAGAGCCTGTCAGCACTGGAGGCAGACCCAGTTTTCAGAGCGATTTTAGCTCAGAGCTATAAACAGAACATGTCTGGGACTGGAGCTGGTGTAAATACCAAACACTGTGTGACTTCAGCATGAACAATCTCAGTGGAAAGTATACTCAATTTAGTTCCTCTGGGAGTTTGTTACTGTTCTTCCTGCTGATAAAGCTCTGTGCACACCTCAGGAGCCCACATTTCTTTAGGCAAATACATGTCAAAGTCCCATGCTGGATCTTTTGGGACGCACTAAACTGGAAATAATCCAACCAAGAACAGGGCAGGCAACAGGAAGGGTTCACCACCTCACCGGGCACAGACACGCCAGGTCCAAAACAGAGAGCTGAGGTTGTCAGGACCATCACATTTCAAGGTTTTTACCTTAGAGGACTTCTTTTGCCTAGTCTGTAACAGCTGATGAGTAGCCATTCTGTATTTCAAAGACCTGCCTTCCACTTGTACTTAAAACCTGAAAGAAAGAGAAAATAGGAGATACCTGGAAAATACAGTCATTGCTATTTCACATCTTCCTCAAAATAAATGAGATTCTTGAGCTTATTCAGGTCTCAAAGCTAATTGTCAGCCAGGACAGGTAAAGCAAAACCAACCAAGGATACAGCACAGCACTGTCTGAGAGGCTGCAGAGCAAGAAAACTCCCTATTTACAGCTAAAGGATCAATAGTAGTTGAAATTCAGGCCCACGACTGTCAGCTGGTGCACTTCAAAACGCATTCCTCATCTTCCAAACCACAAATGTTAATTCCTACAACCATTAAGTAGTGTGAAGGGTGAACGTGAAAGAACTGGAAGCCTGCCAAGAGAAGCCAACATTTTAGCAAGGGTAAGCAGGAAACGCACGAACATCAATCCGGGCTGGAATAAAGGAAGGATGCTTCTGGGACACCTTGAAGGGGAAAAGAGAAACACAAAGAGAAGAAAGCTCACATTGTTTCCATGAGAGTGGGCCCTGGTAAGACAAGCCTGGATTAAAGAGGATTCCACAAGGATGGAAAGCAGGTTGACTAAGGCAGTAACATGGCCATTAGACGCTGAGCACCCCGGTGAGGTGCTTGACGTTGCACCAGCTGATAGATTGATTAAAAACTTCCATGGACGCTGCTAAACCTGTGCTAACGGGGGCGGGGGGGAACAGCTTGTGGGGAGATCCCAACACACAGCTGCTAATGGGGACATGTAGTGAAAGGGGATGCCACAAGCAGGGGTGTCGCCTGGTCCACATTTCTCCTAACAATGAAAAGAACAGCACAAACAGGGCGGGTTGATTGAAAGCCTGACCCACGGCAGCCCCGAGCTCGTCTTGCTCTGCAGTTGTACCTCCTCAGCTTTTTTCCATGCCAGGCTCATCTCCATTTGTTGGCAGTCATTAAGACATGTTGATTGGAACATGTTGACGGCTTTCATGCTAAATTTAGCCCTTCATTTAGTGAGGAGGAGAGAGCTGCAGCTATCGAAGTACATCCCAACAAACACACACCTGCAAAGTGCCGCATATGTTAAAGATCGGAGGGAAGGAGTCTTTGTTTTCTACTCGTGATTGGCTGAGCACTGTGAACGGGACTGGAATATATCAACAGCAGACAAAGGCACTATTCCAACGTGAGGTTAGTCCCTAAATAAAGGTTATTTAAGTGAGGCAGATAAGAAAACGTGTTCCCAACAAGCTACCACGCTCAGGATTGATTTATTGTGCCAAGGGAACATCACCTGCACTGAGCTTATCTGCTCCAGCCGGGCTCTCTCGGCACAGGGAATCCTCCAAGGCTCCAGCGGCACCGTCTCACCTTGACCAAACCTTGCTTGCTCCTGGGCTGTGGGAGGAAAGAGGTGCCCTGGTTCCCCACAGCCAGCGCTCATCGGTGAGGGTCAGGAAATACGAGTGAAGGGGGAGAAACTGAACCTCTTCCCTGCACCCCAAAAACCCCATTCCCTGGGAACCCCTCAGCCCTGCACCCGCACAGGGGCTGCCCCTGGTCACCATGAACCATGGAGTGCTTTGGGCTGAAGGGACCTTAAAGCTCCTCCAGCTCCAACCCCTTCCCCTAGAGCAGCTTGCTCCAAGCCCCTGTGTCCAACCTGGCCTTGAACACTGCCAGGGATGGGGCAGCCACAGCTTCTCTGGGCACCCTGTGCCAGCGCCTCAGCACCCTCACACCTGAGGTGCGAGGAGGCTGCAGGAGGCCCCGAAACAGCCGCCACGGCCCCAAAGGCCCCTTTAAAACCCTCCTGGTCTCTTTGTTCAGTGCAGGCCCAAGCCCCACCCGCGGCCTGCACCGGGAGCAGGGCCGGAGCCGACCCCAGTCCCTCACCCACCGCCCCCTGACTCCCGCGGCCTCCCCGCGCTCAGCCCGGGCGGTCCCGAGTCCCTGAGCCCGGCCCCGCGGCTCCCCCTCCCCGGCCCCGTCCCCTCCCCTCCCCTCTCCTCGGAACCGCGCGGCGCTGAGGGCGGAACCGGGGGCGGGAGGCGAGGCCAGGCCCGGCCCTGCCCGTGCGGCGCGGGTCGAGGGGGGGCTGCGAGTGCTGAGGTTGGGGTTGGGGCTGGAGGAGCTTTACGGCCCCTTGAGCCCAGCCCCGGCTGGGGTTCGGCGTCACCCCGTTAGGAGCAGGTTTTAAAGCACTCAAAGGCAGAAGTCACGTTCGTGGGAGGTTCTGGTACTGCTGCAGGGCGAGAGAGGCCCCTGAGGGCATCCCAAGCCGAAGTAACGGCAGCAGGGACTTCATCAGGAGCTGCTTTGGCTGCCCCAGAGCTTTTTAAGCACCGGTCCAGTGTCATAATAACCAAGAGCTTCTGCCTCAGAGCTCAGCTCAGTCTCCCCTCGGGCAGGTTAAAGCCATTCCCCTTGGCCTGTCCCTGCAGACCCTCGCCCAAAGCCCCTCTCCATGTTTGCTGTGGTCCCACTCACGCAGGCTCTGGGATGCCGCGTTCTCACCAGCACCCTGTGTGCAGAATAACCTGGCTCACCCATCCTGCCCCGTGTCCAGGTATTCCGTTATCCTCCGCGTGAGGAAATGGGGATTGTTCCTCTCATCTCTACCCCGCTGCCATCCCAAGCAATGCGGGGGGATGCTGGCGGGAGCACCCCCTGCCCAGTTCCCCCCTGGAATGCCGGTGATGGTTTGCCCAGCTGGCAGGGGAGGACACGGCGTTTCCCAGCCCGTTTCTGATGTCTTTCCAAGGACCTTTTCCCCAGCTCCATTGGGAACAGCTGCAGGAAAGCTCCTCCCCGAGGGAGGGGAGAAGTCACCATCGCTGCTCAGGAGCAAAGCAGCAGTGGTGCTGCTGGCCATGGCCGGGGCACACGCGGGGCTTTGCAGGGTCGTGTTCACCTCCCACCTACCCTGGTGGGGATCCGGGGCTCCGTGGCCGCCGGGTCGCATCCTGCCTCGTGCCTGGGAGCGGTGCCAAGCACCGAGTGGCGGAGGAGTCAGCAGGAGCGCGGGGCAGGGGCAGCCCGTCGGTGTGCGGGAGGAACGCGGGGCGGGAGGCCTGGACGTGCCCCTCGCAAGGAGAGGAATGGAGACCCCGCTCCGTGAGCAGCCCGAGACTGGGAACCAGTGTCTGGAAGACGCTTCGCTGCGGAGCTACCTGCAGGCACACCTCCCTGCCGAGGGCTGGAGCGCGCCGTTGCGGGTCCGCCTGTGCGCAGCCCGGGTCGCCGGCTGAGGCTGTGAACTGGACGTGTCTCTTGGCCCGGTTGTGCCTTGCAGCATGGAGCTGGGGGGAATTCATCAGCCTACTCTAAAGCTTGTTCTCTTTGACTCAGTAAAGGGGTGAAAAGTGCTGCCAGGACGTGAACAGAAGGGGCTGAGGGGGGTCCTGGCTGCTGCAATATGAGTGTTGCTTTGGGAGCGTCATTTGTTGCCTGATGGTCCAGAGAAAGACATTTCAGAGCAAGGGAAAAGGCTGCCCTGCTCCCAAACTTTGCTGTGCTCTTCCTCTCCTCTCCCACAGCGAAGAGGGGCTTTTAAGGACGTTTCTTCCCAAAGGAGCAGGGCTCTTCTCAGCTGAGTGTTCAAGAGGCTGCAGAGGCCGTTGGGGTTTGCTTGTTCTCAGCACAGGTCATCGGCTTTTCAGGGCTGATTTTCCTTCACGGAAGGCTCTTTACTTACTGCAGGGGTGAGGAGAGGTGGGTGAGACCCCGCGCTGTGGGTCTGTGCTCCGTGGGGTCCAGGCCTACAGGAACCCCTGGGAGAAGGCAGCTCATGTCAGTGGCTGTGCTCTGCTGTCTCAGAGCAGAGTGTGACCTCCCTCCATGATTTACACCAGCAGAAGCAGTACAATGACCTGTAAGGCAGAACCTGCCTTTCAGCGATGTTCTCCCTGCCACTGCTTGCTCTCCTGGTCTGTGTGGCCCTGCAGAGAGTGGTGGCAGTGCTGGGAGCTTGCTTTTGTCGCAGCCATCTCAAAAGACAGGCGTGAGGCCTCCCTAAGCACTGCTGTGGCCTTCTTGCTGGAAGAGAAGACCAGAAAGGAGGATGCCTTTGGGCAACCGTGAAGATCTTGCTCCATCTCTGCACCTTTGGAAGAAGCACGATTCACATCTCCCAAAGAATAAAAGGGTCTCAGCTGTCTTTCACCGGGAGCAAGAGCTGCTCTTAGCTCCTTCCCCAAAGAGACAAAAGCAGCTGCAAAATCCACCTGGGAACCAGCAGCACTTCCCTTCGTTCCTGTGCTCGGTCCCAGCGGGGCAGTGTTGCCTCACTGCTGAAAGCGTTGCCTCACTGCTCTGCTTCGTGCAGCAGCCCCAGGGCGAGCTCTCCATGTCAACCCCTTCCTCTCCAGGAGAGCAGGGCCGGATGAAGCTCAGTGTCCCACTGAAGCAGGCACCACGCTGGGGGTGGGTTCCTTTGTGTTCAGTGGTGAACACGGGATGAACGGAGCAATCTGAGGGTGGTTTCTGGAGAACAAAGCACCTGCTTTTTGTGGGCATCGTTTTGAGCTCTTGCTCTTTGATCCCCCTGAAAATACAGCCTTTAACAGAAAGGTTTGTACTGTCAATACGCAGTAACGTGCTCATTTCCCATACGCTCATCCCAGGGACATCCAGGATTTACAGACGTCCTCTCCGTACCCTGGTGTAGGTGTTTTGGAGTGCACAGGCTGCTGTGGGTCACATTCAGCAATCACCAGCATAGGAGCTCTGACGTTGTTCTTTCAGCTCAACCACATTCACTTGGGCAGCACTTGGTTTGTGAGGGTCAGGGGGTGAGCTCCCAGCTGGGCAGTTGGGGGGGTTAGAAACCATGGATGAGGTGAAGGAGCTGTTGCAGTTTGGGCTCTCTGTGGTGTGCTGACCAAGAGACCTGCTTGGTAGAGTCATTCTTCTGCCCACAGAGAAACAGTTCAAAGGTTCGTGTGCTTCAGGGATCAGCAAAATTCATGACCCTTGCCTTGGGAGCTTGTGCCTCTAGAAGAGCCTTCGGATTGCTGTCAAGGTGCCAGGCACTGGAGGCATACGCTGGTCCCAGCTGAGCTCCACTGGCAGCAAACAGGGGTGCAGTGTGAGCTGTGCCAGTTGACAGGGCTCTCATGCATGGATTTGGCTTCTTTTGTGATTTTTAACACTATTTCGCCATTCACCTGAAGGAAAACTCGTCTGAGGATGGAGACTTCCAGAGCAGTAACTGGACAGTGTGTGGTGATCCTCGGTGCACGCACTGAACAGCACGGCCGTGAGCAAATCAATCCTACGGGATGGAGCTTAATGAAAAGTCAATACAGGGGGAAGCAGGAGAGGAAGAAACAGTGTTTGTATTTCATCACCAGCAAATTAATGTGTTCTATAACTGCATCACTTTGGGTACAGCAACTACAGCACTCACCTCCATAATTGTTCTATGAGGAGGAACCGAGCATCTCCTGATGAACAGCAAAACATTCCTCTGATGAAAGCAAGTGTAGATCAGTGCCCCTCTGAGCCCCACTGCAGCTTTGGGGGTATTTGTGCTGATGGGGGTCCAGCAGTGCTAGAAGTTGGGCCCACCTGGCCTAATTTTAATCCTCTGCAAGTGAGGTTAGTGAAGCCTCGGCAGCATTCCTTGGCTTTGGCCACAGCCAGTGAAGAGCACTTGCAGAAGGCAATTGCTGTCACCTTGAAATAGGTGTCCAGGAGGGTGGGAATGAGCCCCTGCTCTGCGGGTGCTGGTTTCCCTCTGTTAACTACAGACAGACACACCGCTCTGTCCAAGCCAGCCAAGCCTGGCTGAGACAGGGCACGTGAATCCTCATCCAGGGCCATTCAGGAGGGCGGATGCAGGATGGAAATTTGAAGCTAGGCACCCTTGGCGCCAGGCTGGAGCTCAAATGATTGCTCCATCCCTCCCTTTCTAATCTGATCGGCAGGTAACTCCTGAGCCCAGTGGAAGCTTTCCTGCACAGATGAGGCTTTCTGCTTTTGGCAGCTCTCCCCCTGGCATTCTCCTCCAGCAGTAAATCAGAGAGTGGCTGAGGTTGGAAGGACCTCTGGAGATCGTCTCGTCCAACCCCCCTGCCCATGTGCATCTGTGTCACTCTCAGCCCCAATACAAAAGCTCTTCTGTCTCCTGCAGAATTCAGAGATGCTGCCAAAAGTAACTTGGAAAAATGATTTTGGGGGAAGAGAAAAGTGACAACTGAGCAGGACTGTGCCAGCAGCAGCTGAGGAGCAGGCTGTCCTGCAGCGTTGCAGGAGTCATGGAAGGGTTCAGTGGCAAGAGACCGCTAGTCCCAGAGGACAGTGCTCTGCCACTCCAGCTGGGATGAGGCTCCTTGCCTTCCAGGAGCCTGCTGAAGGGCTCTTCTTGCTGTTCACAGGTACTGCAGGAGGTGGAGGGGGACCCGGAGAGATTCGGGAACCGCTGAAGCCGCCGGTGCTCCGGCAGTATGATGCCTGGGGACGGTGTGTGGATCACACCGCCACCTGCTCAGCCTGGAGGAGGATGAAGCAGATTGCAGCAGAAGAGGGGCTGGTTGCTGAGGCCTGTGAGAGAAGATATTCCAACGAGGTAAGTGGGGAGAATGGGAACGACTTGATGGTATTCTCAGCGAGGTATAATCAGTTGTATAACAGGTACCAGATGATGCATGGACAAAAGCACACCTACTGCTGCACTGAACAGCAGTGTCTGTCTGCTGCAGTGTTCCACATCAGTGATGAGAAGCTGTCACTAATGGCCTACAGTTGCTCATAATATTCTTTGATGTCACTTGTCATCCTGGGGCCTGGCAATCTGCACTGCCCCAACTTTACATGCATTAGTTGTATCACAGCTAAAGAGCTAGGATTTGACTTGAAGTTTTGCTGTGTTCCAGCCTCTGAAGACAGACCCACATTTCTTACTTTTAAAAGCTGCACTTTACATGCCCTGCCTTCCATAAGGTGCCTCCCAGCCAGCCTTGCACTGGCCATCCCTCTGGGACTGAGAAACTGCTGCTCTTCTGGAGGAAGCAGGTTTTGCCCTCTTGGAAACGTGCAGTCTGACTCTCACCTGCTTTGGCTGTATTTTGTTCCTCTCTTCCCATCAAGATGTTTTATCCTCCTGCTGGGGCACTGCTGCCTAACCCGTCTGTTTCCCCTCACTCTCTTTCCTATAGCCGCCTGCATCAGGCTGCCAAACTCTACTTGTTCTCAAGCTCCTCTGGAGGATTCAACTGTCCACTGGCCATGACGGATGGGGCAGCCAAAGTCATTGAGGTATGAGCTCAGCTGGGCGCTGAGGGCACAGCCCATGTCCTGGCAGTGCTGGTTAGACTGAAGCACTGGCCAAGGATGGAGCAGGGCTCATCTGCCATCTGGCTCTGGGCACAGCCCTCCCTTGCTCTGTGACTCAGCTCCATCTCCCACTGCCTTTCTCCTTTAGTTACAGAGTCTTTGTGCCCAGCTTTTCTGTTTACCTACAGCACTGGGTACGATAAAGCCTTTGCTGCACATGTGGCACTGCAGGTAGCTGGGAAGGTGTCCCATGTGCTTATTGTGACTTAGTTTGTTTTCCTGTTCCTGGTGTGGAGCTGCAGTTCACTGTCTGGTCCAGATCCACACCTGATGTAAATAAACCAACCTAGCAAGACTTGTCACTGTCTGAAGATTTGCCCCTGCATCTTGGCAGCACCCTCTGCGCTGTGTCCATGCAGAGAAGAGCTAGCCCTGGTCATTTCCATTCAATAAAGGTCAAAAGCATAATGCAGTGACCTCTTTCCTTCAGCTCTTTGGGTGCTGCTGACACCCAGTGTCTATGAACACATGCTGATACTGTTCTCAAAGCTCTCTGTCCAGATGTCTAGCACTGCAGAAACCCCAGGGATGGAACACAAGTGAGCACCTTCTGTGTGCACAGTGCTCCAGCAGCCATGCAGGAGCTGGGCAGGTTCAGGCTCTCAGCAGTAGGTGCAGATGTGCTGCAGTGCAGGACACTTGGTGTCCTGCTCGCCTGCTTGCAGACGATCCACTTGGAGCCTAGGACGTGAGTGGTTGTGAAAGCAACTGCCTAATTTCATCTACTGTGTTATCGTCATCCTAAGTTCCTCTTCCTTCCCCCAGAACAGTCTCTGGGTATTCCTGGATCTCTGAGAAAGGCTTTTGGCCATCTGACATCCCGCGACCCGAGCAGTTCTGGACCTCTGGCCAGTGGATGACGGAGCGCAGGGGAGGCTCTGATGTTGGTATGTGTTCTGAGGTGGGAAGCAGCTGCAGCAGCAGCCAGATGTGTGAGCAAGGACTGAGAAAATGGGGAACTTATAAAGCCAGGTGGCTGGTTTGGGAAACCTGAGCAAAAGTCATCCAAATCCTCTGCATAGCTCTGCTTTTTAACCAGGAAAAGGCCCAATCTGCGTGCAGCACAGGCAGGTACAGAGCTGTGTTCCTTGCACAGATAACACACTCCTATCTAGCCCTATAATCTAAACCTTGAACCAGCCAGACCCATCCCAGCTGAGACTGAGAAAGCATTCTTGGCCTTCAGCTTTGAATGTTACCAATACTGTGATGGGCCAGGAAGCCACAGGGGCATCAGCTGCATCCCCTGAAGCTGCAGTTGGTTCCCTGGTGAAGAAGTGAAAGGGTCAGCTGTGGAGTGAAAGGTGTGCATCATGGCAGGACTCCTGATTCCATAGCACCCTTTGTTGTACTGGGCTGTGGTAACTCCTAAAGACACGGAGGCATTGGATTATACACCCAGGTGTGTTCTGCTTATAGAGCACTGCCATCACCAGCCCTTAGCCTGGAGCAATTGCTGGAGAGCCTTGCAGTGAAGCAGATTTCCTTTCTAGTACTTACCTCTGGCTGCATTTCTTACCCAGGGTCGGTGAAAGAGATTAGCAGCTAATCCATACTCCACCTTGATCACAAGAGGTGACTTACAAGAGCTGCTGCTTAAACTGAAAATCAGCATTGGTTGATACAGGAGCTCCCATAAAGCCAGGGTCTTCCCCTTCCTTTCAGCTAACGGCACAGAGACAGTGGCCAGGAAGCAGCCAGATGGAACGTATCGTCTCTACGGTTTCAAATGGTTCATATCTGCAGCTGATTCTGATGTGACACTTACCCTGGCCAGGGAAGTGGATACTGAAGGCCAGGTAAAGCAGTCCTGTTTGATGGTGGAGCCAGCTGAAGGAGCAGGGCCATTCTTCTTCCTTCTTTCATTGTAATGAAACCTTTTTGCATGCTTTTCCCATGGCTCCAGGGTTCCGGTGGCCTGTCCCTGTTCTTCCTCAAGGCTCAAGATGAGGAGGGGAAGCTCAACAACATCCAAGTGCAGAGGCTGAAGGACAAGTCAGGCACGTGGCAGATGGCAACAGCAGAGCTGTGGCTGGATGGAGCTAAAGCAGAGCTAGTAAGTAAGGTTCCACCTTCCTCTTGGGGCTGGGCTGGCTTGACAATGCAGAGCAGAGGACCCGGGGTGGGGTGGGGTTTGACAGTGATACCAGCTGGAAAAGTTCCTCTCCTCCACCTCTGTGGCTGGCTGCTCACCTCACAGAACACTTCACCAATGGGGCTGTGTGGGGCAGAGCTGAAAAGAGCTCAAGAAAAGATGGGAGGGAAGGAAAAAGGAAACAAGTCATTTCAGGCTGGTCCTTTCCCTGCTCCTGTTGCACTGAGCCAGGCGAGGGACCGTTCTGAGGGACCAGAACTGATCATGCTGATGTGGTCTCCTGCCACAGAAAAAATATGGACTCAGTCAGAGATCAGTATGATCAGACCAAAGCCATTTATTATAGAGTATCAGTCCTTTTTATACTGTTTCTCTGCCTCAGCTTACAATAGCTTGCTCTATTATAATCAGATACGTTTCCTTGTAATACACCGCAACTATGGTTACAATAGCTCGCTGTATAATATTTGGATACATCATCAATAGCTCGCTGTAGTATAATTAGATACATGTTCAATAGCTTGTTGTATGATGATTGAATACTTATACAATAGCTCAGTATACTGCGCTGTGATGCATATTCCTGCAGCACACGGCAACCAGTAACAATAAGCGTATGGGAACTTAACCTTGGAAATTTGCTAACAGTCCACTGTTTGGTATCTTAGCACAGTCCAGTTTCTTCTTATCTTGCTTGCACTGCTACTTTTGCTACTGCTACTTTTGCTTCTTTACCCACGTCCTCCTTCACCCTCGCTTCACGTCGAGCTCCATGCAGGCACTTGCTGACTTGGGAACGTGGCCATTCTTTGCTAAAAATCCATCCACAGTCTCCAAAGCCACCTCTCTGGTCACGCTAAAATGAGATAGTGATGTTTGAAAGCAAGGAGATCTGTGTGATGCCTGAGGACAGACAGAGAGAGCGGACAGCCTGTATGTCTGGGACACAACTGTCACTGTGATAGGTGTCCAGTCCCGAGGCTGTGCCTGCACAGCTTCCACCAGCCTTTGCTCCTTGATGCTTCCAGATCTCTGCAGAGGGCTGAGGAGTGGCCTCCATCTCCAACATGCTGAACATAACTCGGATCCACAACGTCATCGGTGCAGTAGCTTCCACGAGAAGGTGAAGGCAGCGTGGATCTCCCAAAACTGAAGGAGCAGCTTATCAGGACAAGGGGACTTTGCAATGCTCAGCATCGCAGCTGATTGACCTTGCAAGGCACAGGTCTGGAAGCCAGCAGTGCTGGAGGAGGTTGGCCTGTGGGTGGCTGACCGAGGCTGGCGTGGTGCAGCTGAGCAGGGTTCTTCTAGTGGGGGTGGCTGGGTGGGAGAGCTCACAAGTGGGAGGTTGCTGGTCTGACTGCTTCCCCTGGCTGTGTGTTCCCCAGGATGCTCAGTCTGAGCAGGGAGTGTGCCCGCAGGAGGGTTGCCCTTGGGAAGCTCCTCAAGGACCATCCCCTACACATACAGAGGCTAGCACGGATGGAGGTGAGGCCCTGGGGAGCTGAGCTGAACCTGTGGTGAGGAAAGAGGGCAGAGATCCTCAGCTGTAGTGAGCACAGGCAGCTGCCTCCACATGCTGCAGTCAGGCTGCTCCTGCTACAGTGAGGGGAATCGCCATGTTCTAGTGGGATTTGATGTGATGATGGACCTAGCTTCTCTGCTGGACTTCATGTTACCCTAACCTAATCCTGAGAGGAGTGCCAAGGTTCATGCATGCACCTACTGTGATATGCCATGACCTCTGAAGTTGGTCGTTAGCATTGGAGTCTAAGGATGACACCACAGTCTCCTCCAAGAGTGACACAGACTCATCCAGGTTCCCTGGTAGCTCATGCACCAGGAGATGGGCTGTTCCCAGCAGGCTCAAAGAATTCCTGAGCAGTGACCACGCACTTCAGCTTCCGAGAAGTTTGTCTTCACTGTGTCCCCGCACAGGGCTCAGCACCACAAGGCACCGAGCCTGAGCGCAGCCTCTCGGTGTGGATGTCACCTAAGGCAGTAGCAGACAGGGGAAGGGAGCGCAGCGGGAGCTGGCACTGGCTCTGGGAGGAATTTCACATGTGGGCCTTACCTCAGTGCAGAACGTCCTGCAGCTTTGCATGGTGCTGAGCTGTAGCTGCTCACTGAATCAGGGGACACCACTTCCCACCCCTGCTAAAGCTTCGGCAAGAAGGCACACAGGCACGCAGTCCTCCTCCTCTCACCCCTCCAGGCACTACTGCTCCCCAGTGCTGTAACACAACCCCTGGGCTGCAGTAGGTTGATGCAGATGTGTCCAGCAGCATTTAAAACTCCTCTTGCAAGGTGGGGAAGAGGGAAGTGGTCAGCACCTGACATAACTTACAGCTCCAGCAGGTCTTAGCCTGTGGCCAGAGCTGCACCTCTGAAAGAAAGACCAGATCCCATATAGTTCCATGGCTACAGAGCTTCATATCCCAGTGCTTCCCGAATCACAACCAGCCAGGGAAGTTGCTTAGCAAACAACCTGTCAGAGACTTGCAGATCTCGGTGCTCAGAGGTTGGCCATCAGATGTGTGGTCTTATGTCCCTTTCCCTTGGGAATGATGTGGATTTGTGCCCTGGATGCCTGATGGGAGCTCTGACAAGGCTCCAAGTGGGCCTGAGAAATGGCACATTCCCTTTCCTCATACTAGAGTGCAGTATCCAAGAGCAGCAGCCCCAGGCTGCCTTTAATATCTCATGCTTTGTGCCTTGCCTGGTCAGTGCTCTTTGCCTCTGGAGCTGTGGGTCTGCACGGGTGGCACTTTGCCCATGTCCAAGTATTGCACATCCCTTTGAGACGGTCTCACAGCACCTCAATGGGCCAGGCTGGAGTGAGCCCGAGTCAAAGATCCTTCCCAGTGAAGCTCGCACTTCTCTGCCTGCAGGTGCAGACACGAGGGGCATTCCTGCTCCTTATGGACATCGTTCGTCTGCTTGGACTCGCAGAAACCAACATGGCAAGTGAGCAAGACCAGCTCCTCCTGAGAGTGCTGGTACCAGCTGCCAAACTGTACACTGGGAAGCAGGTATGGAGTGACCAGTTTGATGAGGAGAGGGGCTTTGGACAAGGGATGTAGGGACAGGCCAAGGGGAATGGCTTTAACCTGCCAGAGGGGAGACTGAGCTGAGCTCTGAGGCAGAAGCTCTTCCCTGTGAGGGTGCTGAGGCACTGGCACAGGGTGCCCAGAGAAGCTGTGGCTGCCCCATCCCTGGCAGTGTTCAAGGCCAGGTTGGACACAGGGGCTTGGAGCAAGCTGCTCTAGTGGAAGGGGTCCCTGCCCGTGGCAGGGGTTGGAGCTGGAGGAGCTTTAAGGTCCCTTCAAACCAGGCTGGGATTCTGTGATTAACCTGGAGCAGGGCTTGTGAGCAAGCGCAGAGGTAGAAAGGGGAGTGGTGGACACAAGAGGATGGGCAGTGATGGCAGGAGATACCAGCAACGGCCACGAGCTGCAGGCCTGCAGCAGTTACTGCTCTGCACTGAGGTTAGACAAGCAGCAGGCTTGTTCCTTTGCTCTGAAGGCCACAGATCAGCCATCTGATCAGAGCAGCCACAGAACACTGTCAGGAGTGCACAGGCCACAGGGGAATGGTGCTAAGGCTGCTGTAAGACCAAGAGGGGGCAGTGAGCCATGGGGAGTATCTGCCCTCTAACTAGGAATAAATAGATGAGAACAGCTTAGCATCAGCCTTTAACTTCAGGGGTCTGCCCCTGTTCTAATTGCCCTCAGCTTAAACACAAATAGGCAAGTAGAAAACAAAGACTCCTGGACTGGAGACATACAGGTACCAAGGAAACCACAGGTTTAGCCTTAGCTGGAGAGGGCTGTACTGAGACAGGATCTCTCTGGATGTCTCCCGAGGTCTGTCTGCTCCTGCCCATCCTCTCAGTGTTACTCAGCCTTCACTCCCGAGCTCCTCCTCCTGCATCTGCTTCAGCCCATCAGCGGGATCCAGTCAGTGCCATCCCAGCAGAACTGCTGTGTGCCGTGAGAGGTTTCTGGTTGCTCTTTCCCCATCTGCAGCACGGATCATGTCAGCTCTCTGCATTTTGCAGGCTTCTGCTGTGGTTATTGAGGCAGTGGAGAGTTTTGGAGGACGAGGTTACACGGAGGATGCAGGCTTGCCACATAGGCCGTGATGCTCTGGTAAGAAGGCAACAGGAGAAGCTCCCGTGTGCCTCCTACTCCCCTGCCCAGGACTGTGTGGCTGCCCCTGAAGACGTGCTCAAGGGAGAACCCGTTCCTCCAGGTGGGGCAGCAATTCCCTGCTGCCTTCCTGCTGAGCCCAGCCATCCGCAGGGAGGGGATGTGGCTTCTTCCTGCTGCTGGGGTTGTCTCCCAGCTCCCACCACCACTGCCCCTTTCCGCTTGTGCTGAGGCATCCCTGGAGACTCCCTTGGCACCCCTTAGCTCTGTCCCATGTCTTTGGCTCCTCACATTCCCCTTTCTTTGCTGCAGTGGCTCCAAGTGGCTCCTTCACGCCCTTCCACCCGCAGGTGCTGTCCACATGGGAGGGAACAACGAGCATCCTGTCCCTCGATGTGCTGCGATCCCTCAGCAAGAGCCAAGGGCAGGCGCTGGCCGCGTTCCTCTCCTCAGTGCAGGTGAGCTCAGCCTCATGTGCCTGCGGTGGCGGAGCCCTCTTTGGGGTTCCTGCTCCTGCTGAGGCTGGCAGGGGACGTGCCCAGGGTGAAAGCTTTAGATGGGTGTTGAGGAGGCGTCCTCCCATCCTGCTCTGGGCATAGCACTGACGAAGCGGAGCTCAGGCAGTGCTTGTTTGGGATCCATGTGCTGCAGAAAGCACAGGGCCTTCCACTCAGCAGTGAAGAGGTTTTGCGTTGCGAGGGCTCCTCGTGACCGGTACCCCTGTAAATGTGCTTTTACTGTGGAGGAGTCACCCTCCTGACCCCAAAATCATTCTGTGGTTTTGCTTCTTCACTGGAAAACCACCCCAACACTGCTTGGGCCCTGCTAGTGAAGCTTCAGCAGGGCTACCCACTGTGTCACTTTGATTCCCACTGAAAGGATGGAGGAAGCCAATGCAATTCCACTACTGCCTCTTTAGATCTGCTGTTCTCTGGCTTTACCTACTGGCTGCTCTGCCAGAGGTGCAGCGCTGGCAGTTGTTCAGGTTTCCAAAGCACAGGAGCAAGGGGCTGTTGGTAAAGAGCATCTGGGTCTGACACTGAAATGGAGGAGGAAGGGAGCCAGTGGTGGGCTCTAAAGTAGTTTGGAAAGGCACCAGCCTGCACAGTCTTACCCGTACACTACTCTGAACCAATCCCCCTACTCAGTCCTCGGAGCACCTCCCTGGGGTAGCTGAGGGGGTCCCTCCAGCTTAATGGAAGCATTAAAGAACACAGCAGTGGGATCCAGAGCAGGCACCTGCACAGCAGTAACCCCGAGGACTGCAATGTCTTCATTAGCAAGCTCCTCATTGCTCTCCCACAAGCCACGCTGTGGATGGTACTGGAGGTAACAAGTGAGCACTGACTTGAGAGGTCTCCACATCCCAGTAAGTGCCACTGCATCTGCTGCTGCTCTTGGCTGCCTCCACTTCCACGGGGGGTGCCTGGGACAGGCTGAGCTGGGAGCAGTGCTGCTGCACTGGGTCTGGATAGCACAGACTGGCGCATTCACCCTGCACAGGTCACAGCTTCTCCCTCCCACCACGGGCAGCCGGGCCCTGAAGGGCAGAGCAGGGGGGATTCCTGCAGGGTGCATCCGTGCTGCATCGGGCAGGAAGGTGCTGAGCTCCTACAGCAGCATCAGGGCTTCACTCACAGGAGATGAACAACCTCTCACTGAGCTCCAGGTGTTCAGGCTCTCGGGGTCTGTGCGAGTCTGGCTCATCGGAAGCACCTTTCCCACTCCTCTCTAGTGAGGACATCATTTGGCCCTGCATAAAGGGATTTTTACTGTCCCAATCCATTTCCTTTTTATTGATGCCCATGAAATGAGTACACTTTATTTTACAGTTGCCCATCAAGGTTCTCAGTGTGCAGGATCTGTGCCCATGACGGGCTCTGGAGGAAGCAGCATTCGTACTTAGTACGAACCAGCACTTGGTTCCTTGAGGGTCATTACCTTGGGGTAACGTCCCCCTGACCCTGCTGTCACCTACTTGTGCTTCTATCCCGTGCCAGTTGCCATTAATCACGGTGCAATATCTATCCAGTGCTGTCATCTGGGAGCAGGACCCCATGTCCCAGTTACCCTCAAGAACAGGGGGGTGCAGAGAACTTCCCCATCCCCACACCAGAGGACGGATTTTAGGGGTTGTGATGCACTTGGAAGTTTGTTACAAACAGGTCATTGGTCTGAAGAGCCTCTGGAGAACACACGGTGAGAAGAGTGAGGGTGAGAGGGCAGCCCTGGGAGCCAGCTCAGCCCTGGTGGGAGCTCCAGGTGGATACAGCCCAGGGGAGACTCATAGAGCCCAGCCTGGTTTGGGCTGGAAGGGACCTACAGCAACAGCGGCTGCCCCATCCCTGGCAGTGTCCAAGGCCAGGTTGGACACAGGGGCTTGGAGCAAGCTGCTCCAGTGGAAGGGGTCCCTGCCCGTGGCAGGGGTTGGAGCTGGAGGAGCTTTAAGGCCCCTTCAACCCAAACCAGGCTGGGGTTCTGTGATCAGCCCGGAATGGGACTCTTTGGCACATGAGCAAGCACAGAGCTGGACAGGGCAGTGATGAGCAGTCACATTAACGGCTACAGCCCAGCAGGGTTCATCCAGGCAGCCGTGTCCAAAGAGCAGCCGGTTCAGACTCCCAGCAGGGTATCACCTGTGCTTTCACGTGATACTGGGGCACTGGAGGAGCAGCAGCTGACCTTGACCAGGAGAGCTTTGAGCTCGATGCCTGACGTCCATCAGAAGAGAGCCCCTCTGGGCCTGGGGCCTGTCCCACTGACACCACTTACAGGGAAAAGCTCCTTCCAATCTGACTGTTCCTGCCTGGACACAGCTCTGGCGCCTGTGTGGAAGTGAGAACGTAAAACCAGGAGAACCAGAACCTGGTGCAGGTCCACAGCGAGAACTGGGGTGGGGTCTGGTCCCCACACACAGCTGGGATCCAGCGCAGGAGCAGCATCACGGGGGCTCTGGCACACAGGAGT
Source organism: Pezoporus wallicus (assembly GCF_028554395.1). Classification (NCBI taxonomy): domain Eukaryota; kingdom Metazoa; phylum Chordata; class Aves; order Psittaciformes; family Psittacidae; genus Pezoporus; species Pezoporus wallicus. Next base: position 283,976 of record NW_026635187.1, on the reverse strand, counting down.
TCTCCATGCTCACAGCCCGGCTGTGAGCTTCCCTTTGGCAACGCGATCCCAGCGGCCCCTTCCCGTGCAGGAGGTGAACACGCTGTGCTGCTTCCTCCCATTGTTCTCCCGACAGAGAAAACTGGATCTGGCTTTGAGCACCGGGGGCCTGGAGCCCGCTGTGGGGCAGACACGGGCTGCACTGGGGAGACGGGAGCAGTTCCTGCGAGCAGCTGGTCCCAAGGAGGCACTGCCCATGGAGCTGGCAGCAAGAGACTTCTCCTACACCCTGGTGAGGATGTACACAGGTGGGGGAAAGGGAAGTGATGGATTTCAGAGCGGGAAGGGGCTGGGGAGCCGGCCTGGCATGGCCGGGATTCACATCTGTGGGGTAAAGGGTGGTGTGGAAGGAAGCTGGGTGCCCCCCTTCTTGCGAACGGAGGCAGCTCAGCCTGGCCAGTGCTGCTGGTGTAACCCCCTGCTGCTCCCGAGGGAGCCGGGAATACCGGTGTCTCCTCTGCTTCCACAGGAGCACGCAGCTCGGCCTGATGCTTCCTCCACAGACATCCCCGCTGCTCGAAGGTGAGTGAAACCCTCCTCAGCTCTGGCCTAGGGATTCCTGGGCCATGCAGCTTTGCTCTGCCCCTGTGAGCGGTCTGACCCCTCACCCAGCTTTGTATGGTCACAAATGGGGCAAGCAGCGTTCTGGGCTGGTTCCTGTTAACACACCACGGGCACCGGGGAGAGGGATGCAAGCGGGGCAGCCCTCGTGGTGAGAGCAGCGCTGGCTGCGCCCCGGGGCTGGGACAATCCTCGTGTGCCCTCTGTGCAGGTGGTGCAGGCAGGAGCTGTCCTGTGCCCTCTGTGCAGGCAGGAGCTGGTCCTGTGCCCTCTGTGGAGGCAGGAGCTGGTCCTGTGCCCTCTGTGCAGGCAGGAGCTGTGTCCTGTGCCCTCTGTGCAGGTGGTGCAGGCAGGAGCTGGTCCTGTGCCCTCTGTGCAGGCGGTGCAGGCAGGAGCTGGTCCTGTGCCCTCTGTGCAGGTGGTGCAGGCAGGAGCTGGTCCTGTGCCCTCTGTGCAGGCAGGAGCTGGTCCTGTGCCCTCTGTGCAGGCGGTGCAGGCAGGAGCTGTGTCCTGTGCCCTCTGTGCAGGCAGGAGCTGGTCCTGTGCCCTCTGTGCAGGCAGGAGCTGGTCCTGTGTCCTCTGTGCAGGCAGGAGCTGTCCTGTGCCCTCTGTGCAGGCAGGAGCTGGTCCTGTGCCCTCTGTGCAGGCAGGAGCTGTGTCCTGTGCCCTCTGTGCAGGCAGGAGCTGGTCCTGTGCCCTCTGTGCAGGCGGTGCAGGCAGGAGCTGGTCCTGTGCCCTCTGTGCAGGCAGGAGCTGTGTCCTGTGCCCTCTGTGCAGGCAGGAGCTGGTCCTGTGCCCTCTGTGCAGGCGGTGCAGGCAGGAGCTGGTCCTGTGCCCTCTGTGCAGGCAGGAGCTGTGTCCTGTGCCCTCTGTGCAGGCAGGAGCTGGTCCTGTGCTCTCTGTGCAGGCAGGAGCTGTGTCCTGTGCCCTCTGTGCAGGCAGGAGCTGGTCCTGTGCCCTCTGTGCAGGCGGTGCAGGCAGGAGCTGGTCCTGTGCCCTCTGTGCAGGCGGTGCAGGCAGGAGCTGGTCCTGTGCCCTCTGTGCAGGCGGTGCAGGCAGGAGCTGTGTCCCATGGCCGTGGAGCTGGACAATGGCAGCTACGAGGTGGAGGCCGTGCTGGTGGACGCGGCGCTGGTGGACGGGGGCAGCCCTGCCTGCAGCAGCCGGCTCTGACCTCCCGGAGGTCCGGCTCCGGAGCCCAAACCCCGGGGCACGGTGGGGATGTGGCACCAGCGGCCAGGCCAGGCCCAACCTGCTCCAGTGCGACACCGCTGCTTCGTGCCATCATCTGCTGCCACCGCCACAGCCTCGGGGTCAGTGAGGCACGGCCATGGGCTTACCGTGACTTGAAGCAGCCGCCCTGCAGGTACCGAGCGGTGTTCTTTGTAGTGACAGAAGCCAAGCTGAAAGTTACCTGAAGCTGATTAAACACAGAAACCCACCCATTGCCCCTGTTCACCTCCTTGCTGCCCATTGCCGCGCACCACCGCCCACCCTGGCACTTGCTGGGGTGGGTTTGATGCGGGGGCCGCATCCCTTCACACAAGCAGCCTCTCAGCAGCGGGTCCTGAGGGAACGTTGGGTTAAACCAGAGCATTTGTAACCCAAACGTCCTGTTTTCGGGGTCAGGGCTGCCCCGGAGCAGGGCGGACACTGGGCACTGCACAGCCTGGGGCCTCCTCTGGATCATTCCTTTTACGTTCTGCTTTGTCTCACACGAGCCTTGCTTTTACTCTGAACCAGCCTGGAGCAGGAGCTTTACCTTCATGTGCATGGTTTGGGTGCCTCACCCCGTGCTCAGCTGAGGAGGGCCAGAGGAACGCCCTCACCTTCCTGCACGTCCCACACAGATACAGTCAATGGTCAGTGCCCACATGGGCACTGCTGTGCGGAGCTGAGCTGGGGAGGAGGTGGCTTCAGTCACATCCCTCCAGTGCCATCAGAACTGGTACAAACGGGCAGGTTGGACACAGGGGCTTGGAGCAAGCTGCTCCAGTGGAAGGGGTCCCTGCCCGGGGCTGGAGGAGCTTTAAGGTCCCTTCAACCCAAACCAGGCTGGGATTCTGACATGAATTCTGCCTTATGTTTTACACTGAAACCCTGTAATCCCACACCAAAGCAAACGCATCCATCGTGACTGTGTCACCCTCAGCCCATCCTTCTTCCTGCCTGGTGTTACCCTGATGACCAAAAGATCTTCCTTCAGGAGGTGCTAAGAACAGAAGACAGACACGAATGAGCCAAGGGTCTGTTCTCATCCCGATGGGGTCACCTCACCCCTTCCCGATGGAGCTCTCATGGATTTCTGAACACCAGGATTAAGTTTTCCTAGCATACGAGCTATGATTTGCCTAAACTTCAGCCCCACGGATGGGGATCCCAGCGGAAGCTCCGGTGCAGCCCCGAGGGGCTGTAAAGCTGTCACCAGGCAGGGAAATGACAGCTTTATGAAGATGTGAATACTCACTCTGAGGCTGCAGCAGAATAAACGCTGGTACCAACAAGCACCAGGGCCTAACGCTTCGTGCTGCTGCTGAACAGCTCCTGCTCCCCGGGTTTGGAAGATTCAATGTGCTTGAAGTCATTAACCAAGGCTCCAGCTGTCATCTGGATACACCTGAACCCCCGGTAAAGCACAAGCAGATGCTGCCACTGCAGAGAGCTCACTGAGCAGTGGGACTAGGGGAAACTGCCTTAAACAGGTGGGTGTTAAACAGCAGGATAAAACTTGGGCAGCATTTGAAGAGGTGAAAGTCTGAGGAATGGGGTGATCTGAAATCCCCAAATGCAACGACCTGAGCTGGTGCCGGTGCTGTGAGTGCCAAGGGAAGGATGTGGTTGTTACTGCTCTGCCTGGAGTAACTGCTCCCCACTGTGCCCATGGGGTGCAGGGGCAGCAGCACGGACGGGTGCTGGGGTGCAAGGTGATGCTTCTCCCTCTGCACCCGGCGCTGGTGGAGCCCCTCTGTAACAGAGCACCCGAGCAGGACTGCTCAGTATCCCCGGGCTCCTCCTCGGCCCTGCTCTGGGCCCAGGCACCTCTCACCTTCCTCATGCTCCAGACCAGCCCCAGGCACTGCTTTTACTCTTTAAGCACAGCAGGGATCTCCATGGAGCACAGGAGCCTGCGATGGAAGTGCCTGAGGGCAGCCCTAAGGGCTGTGTCCAGGCGGAGCGGATCCTGCTCCCCAGCACACATGGAAGCTCCGGCCTCCCCTTGGCACTGCTGAGCGGCTCCTTCAGGTACAGCCCAGCGCCTCCCAGCTCAGCCTGGACCCGGCTGCCCCAAAGGCTCACACTGGGTGACGAGGGCCCTGTCAGGGGATGGTTACAGACCGAGCACGGAACATCCGCACCCCCTGCCAAGGGAGCTCGGGATCAGCTTCCCTGCACAGGGCTTTTGTCCTTTGCAGCCTCCCAAGGGCTCAACCCCCCTCCAAATGCAGCTCCATTCCCCTCCACTTCCCCCCCCCCAACAGCCCCTCTGGGGCAGAGGAGCGGTTCCTGACACCCCCTTCCCTTCCCCACCCAAGAGCTGTTGGTTTCCACCCTACACCACGGGTGCTCACCCCTGCAATGAAGCTGGTTCTGCTAATGGCTGCGGGTGCACAAACACTGCCCCATCGCTGGCAGTGCTCAAGGCCAGGTTGGACACAGGGGCTTGGAGCAAGCTGCTCTAGTGGAAAGGGTCCCTGCCCGTGGCAGGGGTTGGAGCTGGAGGAGCTGCAAGGTCCCTTCCAACCCAAACCAGGCTGGGATTCTGCGTGTGAGACTCCGTCCATCCACCTCCATGCAAGGACATGCAGGGACACCGCACACTGAGCCGACAGCAGCGCTCTCCTCCGAGGCTCTGCTGCTGTTTGAGGGCTGTGCCAGAGCGGAAGGAGGTTCACCTGAAGAGCTGATCCCCAGGCCATGAGCTCCCCCAGCAGAGCTCACCACCAGCAGCGCCCTGTCCGGCGCTGGGAGTACCGGTGGGGACACAACAGATCCAGCCACTGCACCAGAGAGACTGAGGGTAACTCGGGTGTGAAAGGAGCGACAGGAAAATCAAACCCTGCGGTTCCTCGGCATGTTCTTAACAGTGCGAAACATCAGACCTGCTTTTTGTCCCTGCAGGGGGAAAGGGGAGCTCAGCTGCGCCCACAGCTCTGCCCAGCACCTACAGGTTTAACGGGTTAAATAAACCCCATGGGATTATAAAGGGATTGTGGCTCATGCGTGCTCGGAGCAGGCCCGGCCCAAAGCAACTCACAGCTGCCAGAGACCTGGGAGCAAATCCTCTCGGTGAGACAAGAGGGAAGCGGTGGGGGGAGCCGGGGCGCTGGAGCACGTGTGGCCAAGCAGGAGCATCCCCTCTCCTGTGGGGACTGCAGGACGAGGAGCAGTTTTCCACCGTCTGGGAAGAGATCAGAAGTTATTAAACCTGAGCCTGGTTTGGTCCCCACCAGCTGCAGCTCCACCGTTCAGCACAGAGAAAGGCAAAAGGGGCTGCGAGGCTCTGACCAGCTCCCGTGTGGCAAGGGGAAGGGAGACCTGGAGCTCCCTGCTCCGAAGGTCACCGAGAGCAGGTTTGCTCCCTGCTGATCCCGACTGCTCCCGCATTCCGGCCCATGGCTTCAGATCAGCGCTCTGGAACGAGACGGTTGCCAAGGGGAAAAGGAAAGAGCAGGTGCTGAGGAAGACAAGGCCCTCGCGCAGCTCCCACCTTGGGCTGTGCTGCTGGCACCCGGGCTTGGGGCTTTTCCCATCCCTGGGAACCTGCACCAAGACACCCAACGGGAAAGGGAGCACCGGGAGAGCTGCAGCCTCCTTGAGCAAAGGCCTTGGTGGTTCTGCGAACCTCACACCAGCTCCTGGCAAGGGCAGGGAAGAACGGTAAGAAAGGAGGAAGGGGTCAGCGACGGCTGCCATGCAAAAGGCTAAACTTTATTCACTTTTATTTATATATTTAACAAGTCTAAAGTATTTACTTCTGGCTTTGACAAAAATGAAAAATAGAGGAGCACTTTCCTGGCGGGAGGAGCGGGGGCTCTGTACAGCTCCGGGGCCTCCTTTACATACAAAGAAAAATAATAGTCATAAAAAAAGTGCTTCATCCATCAAAAAAGGACTAAAGAGCTGCAAGCATTTATTCACACTGTACATCGCAGACCCGCACCCGTATCGGAACCTCTTGGCACCTGGCATTAGAACTGCACAACCTGCTTTCACCCCAAAGCCACCCCACGGCTCCCAGAGGCAGACCTCAAAGCATCCCCCCCCCGCTGCACTCGGAGCCACTGCCCGGCCCTGGGCTGGCTCAGGAACAAACACCTCCAGCTCCACGCGCCTGCAGAACCCGTCTTTACCCGTGCTCTGCCCTCCTGATGGGCTGAGCCACATTTCAGACCCATGCTAGGGGAGAGCCCAAGGTGCTTCCTCACCGGAGCCCCTTCCCACGTGGATGCAGGCTGCCCTGCTCGTCCTGTGCATCTCCAGCTTGCACGGCAGCAGCGCAACGACGCTCACCGAAGGGGCAAGCTCTGGAACACCCCGACATTCCCCATCAGACCTAACGGATACTCTGAGATGGTTTTCTCTGTGCGATATTTGCTGTGGATTATGGGATTCCGACATTCCAAGCGCTCCCTTCCCAAGGCTTCTGAGCTTTTGTATCTAGCACTCCCAAATACTCCAGCAGGATTCTTGAGAGTACCACGAGAAGCTGGAACTGTGTCCAGGCAGCACACTGCGAAGCAGGATCCACGCTTCTTCCTTGCCAGATTGCACTACGCAGGCTCTATCCAAAGGGAACAGGAGGAGCTCCCCACACTCATTTAGAAAGGGATAGTCAGGAGATTCACACTTCACTGAGGTGACTTGAAAAGTGACTTGGCCTGGGGCAGAAGGGAGGAGGGGAATCCATGCTGTATTTCCAGGCTTTGTAAACCCTCAGGTGGGTTTTTCCCTATCCGGAGTCTATTGGATACAGATTGCAAAGGAGGAGACGAGCACCAGGGCGCCGCCTCACCGCTGCTCTGCTCCTCTGGGGACAGCCTCGGACCCGGCTCCGGACCAGAGCACGGTGGTGCCGGTGTGAGCCAGGACCAGAGCCCTGCCCCGGAGCAGCTCCACACCCAGTAACCCCCCCACAGCCGGGGCAGGGGGGGACTCGGAGGTCTCCTACTCCCCGCTTGGGTTTCAGTAATGGATTGCATTGGCAGAGCTTCAGAGGCACCAGAGGAAAGCCCATCACAGCCACGCCAACCCCTTCTCCCAACAAGCACGTGCTTCCCTTTGCCAGCGCGATCCGGGCGCTCCCGCTCCGAGCCGCGGCAACAAAGCACCCCGGTGCGTGTGCAAGCAGAGCTCTGCAACTGATTGGGGGTAACTAAGCCCACTCTAAGAACAGAGAGGGAGAGTGCTCTCTTGGGAAAGAGATTCCCATTTCTTCTAGCAGCAACAGGTTCCCAAACAGCAGTTCCTTGTTTGGAAGTAACAGGAGTGATTGAAAGCGCTAGCACTGACGCTACAGGAATTCACGCTCCGCACACTGGCTGGATTCATTCCCCTCTTCTCCTTCCCCCCACCCCACCCCAAATTGTCTGTCTGCAACAGTTCTGCAGTGGGACAGTTAAATACAAAGGGGAAAGCTGGTTGTGAGCCAGCTCCCATCCCACTGCCACAACCTTCCAGCAAACAAACATATATATATTATTATATATACACACACACACACGCACGCGCGTAGACACATACACACAAATAGGACAGAAAGGAAAAGGGGGGGAGCTGGAAAAGGAGAATCCCACAATCCAGCGGCACGTCCTCGAGGTCTGTCCTGCTGAGCACTGTCCCAGGCCCCAACCTCCCACGTGCACACGTGGCTCCCTCATCCTCCCAGCCGCAGCCCACTGGGAATCCTCCTGCCTGGCTGTCGGGGGGGGGAATGGGCACGGCTGCTCCGCGCTGCTTCAAGGCTGGAACTTTAGTTTGAGGTGGCAGTGATGGGTTTATCCAGTTCGAGGTCAAGGCTGGAGCTGCTGGGGTGCAAGCTGCTGTAGCAGGATTTGCAGACTCTGCTGGGCTCGAAGAGCTGCTGACTGGGCACGGGCACCTTCTGGTTACAGCAGCTGGAGCAGAACACGTTTCCACAGTTCCTTGCATCAGGAAGGGAGGAGAAATGGAAAAGAGAAGATTAGAGGCAGCTGGAGAACGGTCCCCGAGCTGTAACTGCTGCTGTTCCCTTCTGCTGGGTTGTGATGTGGTCAGCCCAGAGGCTGCAGCAGCTCCTTCCCAGGCACGGGCTGGGGTGAGAAGCCACCCCACGAGCAGCTGCACCCTGTGCTCCTCACTGCTGCAGCTGGAGTGGAGCTCTAGGGAAGGACACCAGGAGGGAGCACAAAGCTCATGGAGCATCTCTAGAGCCACAGCTCCCCTGGGCACCACTGAGATCAAACTCAGCTGACAAACGGGAGACTGAGCTGAGCTCTGAGGCAGAAGCTCTTCCCTGTGAGGGTGCTGAGGCGCTGGCACAGGGTGCCCAGAGAAGCTGTGGCTGCCCCATCCCTGGCAGTGTTCAAGGCCAGGTTGGACACAGGGGCTTGGAGCAAGCTGCTCCAGTGGAAGGTGTCCCTGCCCGTGGCAGGGGTTGGAGCTGGAGGAGCTTTAAGGTCCCTTCCAACCCCAAAAAGGCTGGGATTCTGTGCTTCTATGAAACTGGAGGGAACCCACTCCTCCCTGAAACCAGGGTGAGTTCTCTCCTATGGCCTGCAGAGGAGCTTGGGCACGATGATGCTCATCACCGCACTGCACCTCGGGGGCACATGGCTAAAGCAAAGCAACCAAGGGGCTCCCCCCCATAAGGATATGTGGAGTGGGGTGCCCTGGGCCTGCTCACATCCCTGACCCAGCCTTGTGTTAGAGACAGAATGTCCTGGGAGGAGGTGGGAGCCTTGGCTCCTTTCCTCTTCTAAAAGCTGGTGAGTACCAGCACAGAGATGTTTCCTTCTGTTTCTCTCAAGCACACTGCTGGGAGTTGAAGCATGGGCCACGAAATGAAACCAGCCCCACAATTTGGGCTGATGCAATCCTCCAATGCCCCAGCAGCTCGGTCCCTATTGCAGCATTCCCAGCACTCCCCACACAAGGTAAAGTGAGTCCCGAGGATCATGCAGAGGCAGAGCTGGGCAGGCAGGTTTGTCATGCTCAGCAGCACAGCAGGGTGCTCATACACATTCCTGTCAGGTGTGAGCCGGAGCATGCAGCTCGCAGGAGGCAGGGGTGGAACTGAAACCTCGGGTTAGTCCCCTGCTCTTCTTGCAGCCCCCCTCAAACCCGCTGCTGCTCACACTAACCTGAGGGTCCTGTCCTCCACAAGGACTTCAGAAGAGCACCGAGAGACCTGAATTGTCAGGTTCACCTCCGTGCCTGACACCCCATCCGTTCACTCTTTGCCACCAGGGTTTTGTGCTAGGAAAGATTGCTGCTGCCACGAGACTGACAGAGAATTCTGCCTACACCCAGCAGCTTGGACTAACGCTTCACTGCCAAAGAGACAAGATTTCCAGATGCTGGTCACTGATGGGGAAAGAGGCGGCAGAGAAACCCCATTTGTCACTTCAGTGGGCTCATTTTCTGGGCTCCACGCAGTGGCTCCTGGTCTCAGAGCTGTAACCCTGACAACAGCCCCGGCCTTCCTGCAGTGGTGCTGAAGTCTTCTCCCAGACCCTGTTAGAAACCTCTATCAGAAACCCCAGCACAGTGAGAACAGGCTCACAGTGAGTGAGGTGTTACACGGCGAAGCCATTCCACAGCCCCCATCTCTGCTGCTCAAAGGGGATCCAGCAGAAGCTCCCTGCTGATGGATGAGGTCAAAAAGGAACCCAAGGGATTAAGACAAGTACGTGTTTGTTGCAGGTCACCAGCTTCCTAACATATGCTCAGGGGTTTTTGTTGGTTTACCCTTCTGTGACAGGTAAGGGTAGCTGTTCTCCCTCGAGCTTCAGAACACTCCGAACAACTCCTGCTTTCTGTGCTGGTGGTCCCTCTGCTTTGCTCAAGAGATTACAAAGAGATGTTAAAAGCCCATGCTGGAAAAGCCACCCTGGTCATCTGAGGAAGGTGGCTGGAATCGTGCTGCCCACACCTCCTCTTCCTACTGAGCCACAGACTGGCACAGGGTGCCCAGAGAAGCTGTGGCTGCCCCATCCCTGGCAGTGTTCAAGGCCAGGTTGGACACAGGGGCTTGGAGCAAGCTGCTCTAGTGGAAGGGGTCCCTGCCCGTGGCAGGGGTTGGAGCTGGAGGAGCTTTAAGGTCCCTTCCAACCCAAACCAGGCTGGGATTCTGTGATTATCCAATCTTGGTGATACTAACCCTCTACCAGCTCTGCATTCCCTGTTACCACCACAGTATTTTCAGCCCTTCTAAAAGAAGTAGCAGATTTTTTGCCAACATGCTGCAGTGTTATTAATATTGTTGAATAACTCATGGACCTCTCCCAAAAATAAGGCAGAAAAGGGAAAGAATCAAAACTGTGTAATGGCTACACTTGAAAGACAGGCTCTTCTCAGTTAGAAGTGAAGCATTCCTTGTTACTGAAACACACAATTTACTGGCAATGTTAGTGTGAGATCCACACCCCCATTTAAGCTACCAAAAGCCAAGTCCTAGGTGCCTTCTGTGAAGAGAGAGGCCTGGTTATGTGGATCTAAACAGCCACCAGATTGTGCTGCTCCCCCCCCCAACTTGTTTCTAGTGATTTCTAGGCAAGTGAAAACCAAAGAGTGGGAAAGCCTGAGTTAGTTCAGAGATGTTACCAAGAAAAGGCAGACAGAGAACAGACAGAGGCTGTTGTAAATGCTCACCAGATCTGATCAACACCTTCAATGTCCCTGCAAGGAGGGGAGAAAGAGCTCAGAGGGGAACGAGGGAAAGCAGCAAACAGGGGCAGTGAAGGAAGTGGGATGTTTTCATCCTGCTCAAGGCCTGCACTGTGTGGGTTTCAACTCATTTTCAGCCTCGGGTCAGCTGTGGAGCAGACTGCCACTGAGCACTGGGGGTGTGAGCACGGGTACTATGGGAACACTTGGTGTTCTTCCTGGTTGCCATTCCTTACTGGTCTCTGCTGTAAATGACCAGAGCTCACGTGGACAGCCTGGTCACCATATGAAAGCTGAAGAAACCAAGTCAAAGGGCAATTTGCAATCAAACTGGAAAGCCTGAGTCAGTTTTAACTGGTGTTGGGGTGTCCTGTGTCCACACTCCAGGAGCTCTCCAGAGCCCAGGCCTAGGAAATGGAAATGGGGACGCCCAGTGTGATGGGCTAGGGACACAGCGCTGATGGGCACACTTTGCACCCCACAGTGCTAGAAGGCCACAGGAAAACACCACCTGAACTCTCATACACCCCTCTGGATGTGTACAACTGCAGGCTTGGCAATTCTATTTCTCATCTGAAGCCTCAAGACACGGAAATTTGCTCAAACACTGTGGACACACAAAAAATAATCAAAGCCCTTCAACAACTTTTCATTCTCCCCTGGCTTTGTCTTTACAAGACTAAATGGAGCAATACATAAAACAGACACAACTGAAGAAAGATGTTTATAATTCTCTGCACTTCAAAAAGCAATGAAGCATCAAAATGGGATAACTGCCATTCATTTACATGATGGGTCTTGTGTTAGCTTTCTCCTGCCCAGAAATCAGGAGGAGGAACTGTATGAAATAGAAACCTGAGATTCCCTGTCTTTAGCTGGAGTATGACCTCATCGAGCAACCTCTGCCACTGTCTTCCCCTGAGCCCCTGCTGCACTAGCGGTTGTAGCCTCTGCTGACAATACGTGTGGCAAAGAATAATCCAGAAAGCTTAGTTCACAAAGGTGTCCTTTCCAGATTCTCTGCATGAGCCATTTAATGTAAAGGGGAGAATGGTTAGAGAAGGAAAGCAGCAGGTTTGCAACCAGCAACGGGAAGATGCTGCTATTCACCCGTTTGCAGTACCGCATTCCTGAATGCCAAGATGACACACCACTATTTTTTACCATTTACACTTCTTAAAAGGCTAAACAGGCACCTGCCTCCAGGTCCAGCCTGAGGACAAAAGGCAGGGTCTGTTTAGGCTGGGGTGGAGCAGATACCTGGCTTTTTCAATATATATTCCTCACAGAACTGGAATAGAGAGGAGAGACTGTTTAGTTCCTCCAGTGCACTCGGCTCTTCAGGAGCGTGCACAGCCCTCCTCTAAACCCCCCAGTGTGACATCCACCCCTGACAACGGAGCTACGGGGTTTAAAAGGAGAGGGAAAGCCAAGCCGTGGCCTCCCTCCCATGCTCTGTGGAGGCACAGGTTACCTGCAGTGGTGCTTCCTGCTGGCGAGCCAGAAGGTGCTGTCACAGCCGTAGCAGTGCGCAGCGAGGTGGTCTGGGAGCCATCGCGTCACCTGCAAGGAACCCAAGCCAAACGTATCAAGGAGAGGGCAATTAGAAACAAACCCATCTCATCTGCGCTCCCAAATTCAAAGCAAAGCACCACGGGGAGGTGCTTGTTCTATTTTGAGAGCACAAATCCAGTGTTTGCAACAACTGGAGACAGGCGACAGGAACCCTGAGAAGAGAACGCTAGATTCCCCTCAAACAGAAATGATGCCATGAAGTCCAATTCCCTGGGGTTTTCCTGGGCTTTAGATGTATCCAGCCAAGAATATTCACCAAGCATGTGTCCACCTAAGGCTCTTTGAGCTAACCATCCCTTCCACAGCCTCTCAGGGGTCCACGCAGAAGGCAGAGGGCTCATAGGCACAGGTACCAGTGGCTGAAGCACGAGACGCCAGTGAAGCGCAAGGAAGAGAGCTCACAAGAAGTGGCACATGACCAAAGGCTGAAGGAGAGTTTTGAGTTATGGATATCCCCATCCTATGGGAAGAATGAGCGATTTACAGGGATTTAGTCTGTACCTCTGTGTCCTGTTTATCCACCTGCTCCCAGCTGGCTTCAGAGAAAATCTCTGTGCTGCAGCGAGACAAGCAGTTCTGATCCAGATTGCTTTCCGAGTCGGGTATAGAAGTCTGTTGGCAAACAAACACAGCTGAACAGAACCATCCCCTATCCCTAATTCCATACAAATAAAACTGGACATAGGGAGGAGTGGAAAGGCTACCTCCTGCTGAGAAAGAGCAGGCTACGGTTGCACTGCAAGGGTGAGTGCCATAACTGGACCCCTACCTACAGTGAATTGCAAAAAAACCCAAACCACCAAGCAAAAAGTCCCCCAGGACCTCAGTTTTGGACCCTCTGATGACAGGGTGATGTGAGGCAGAACGAATCTGGGATCTTTTCTTCTGCTGGGTTAGCCACACTTTGGGTGATGAACCAAAACAGCTGCTATCTGTGGCTCCAATGTTTCCTTTCCAAGGCTGTTTCACTTTCAAAGCTAACACCAGCAATACATAGATCCCTTTGTCAGCAAAACTCCTGCAAAATACAAGCCAATCCCACAGGGGAAACTCTGAATTTGAGCCATATATATTCCATATACAGTTTTAGGGGGAATAATACTTCCTTAATACAGTTCATCCAGGTAGAGTTGTTTGGAACTGACCTAAAACTCAGCCAGCCCTTAATATACATTAAAAATAGCAAGAAATCTTGAGTGAATGCCTTTTAGTGCATGAGGAATGCGACTCTCTGGAGCTCCAGAAGGAAACCTTTTACCCCCAAGCTGGGAAGAGCTCAGATTCTCAAAACTGGTGTATTTTCTCGAGCACAGCACGCTCCCCGCTCCAGCCCCATGCTGCACTTTGTGACAGCCCTTCAAAATGGGGAGAGTTATCATTAAAGCACCAAATTCCTCCAAGGAATCCAAGCTTTCGCCAGTGACAGAAGCCACAGGCAGCTGCGATGACACCGAGCTGAAATGGATGCCCAGAAGTGAACAGCCAAGAGGCACCGAGTATTCTCACAACAGATGTACCTGGGTCTATAAAGCCTCTCTGCCCCTTCCAGACAACAGGAAACTAAACAGAAGCTGCAAACCTCCTGTAAGTTTATTTTCTCTTCAATTTTGCAGGCATATAAACCACATTATAATGTGCATGTAGGAAGAAGGAAACTTTTGATGATGTTACGTCAACCTCAGGAATTCCAGGCCAATGCATCCAAACCCCAAACCTTTTGACTTTTATTAGTCAAAAGAGGAGAAATGAGGTAAAAAACAGGTAGGGAAGAAGCAACTTAAAAATCTACCCAAGCCACTTGGAGATGCAGAGAACACTTGTCAGCTCTTGAGATCCTGACCTTGGAATAATGACTCATTTCACCTCTGATTTTAAGGTTTCTTTTGCAACCACATCTGCAGAGGTGATTTCATCGCTATGGAAATCCGTGATTAGTCCTGGATTTGAATCATGCCTCAAACTTCAATCTCTGTTTTATGACTAAACTCTTCCCAGTAAGAACACAATGAGTTTAAAAGCTCCCTTAAAATCATTACAGAAGCCCTGACATAAGGCTGTTGCAAAAGCTCTCAATTTATTGCAGTCAATGAGCCTTGAACTTCACTGTTCTGAGCCAACAGTGCAGCCTACTGCTGCATCTTTCTTACCCTGAGTGTGCAAAGCACTCAGAGCTCAGTCTACACCACTCTCCTATAAATCCCACATCCACATTCATAGAAAAATGTCTTTGCCCACATATTTAAACCACAGTTTTCATATGTTTGTGGGGTTTTTAAGGCAAATGAAGATGTCCAGGTATGTGTGAGTGAAACACCCATCCTGAAATAAGCCTTTGGGGCATTTAGGGTCAAACTAAAATACAGCGAAACTACTAGTCATCCTTAACTGCCATTTGCCATGTACCCAGTCAGTTGTCTGCCCTCCTCAAAATGACCTGAAGTGTTTTATAAAGCTTGCACGGCCAAAATATCACCACCTGCCCAGCAACCCAAGAGCTGACAAGCTGGTGAGGTCCAGAACATGCCTGACTAGCCCACTGTTGCCAGCAGTGGCCCAACTACCATTTCACTTACCACTTCGTCTCCATAATCACCATTGAGACGTAAGGAGCTATTCAGGAACTGGCTCTCCAACCGGCTTTTCAGCTCTTGCACTTGCTTCTTCAAGGTCTCCACTTCTTGCTGGTGGCCAGTTTCTATCTGGCGCAGGCGCTGCTGGATGACATCAGTGTAGACAGGCATCCCATCGTCGTCCAGGTGACTTCTGGCAGGTTGGTCTGGGCTGCTGGCTGCCTGCTGCTTACCAAGGTGACCAAACACCCATTTCTGGTGCAGGTTCCTCAAGTGGAACTGTGCAGAACTGCAGCTGGCTGCGGAGACCTGCCTGCTCAGGGAGGCTTTGATCCGCCCGTCCTCTCCATTCACACAGTGTCCGTTCGTGGCGTGGTATTTCGGGGGCATCCCAAACCCCGTGGGTTTCTCTGTCATCTTGTTCTCAGTCTCCAGCTCCCCGTTACACACAATCTCATCTTTACGTTCGGCTAAAGGCAAGGCACAAGGGGAAGGCATCGGGATGTGAGTGTTGCTGCTACCAGAAGTCCTATGTACTTTTGTTCCCAGTTTCTGAAGCTCTAGCGTGTTCTCCCCCTCTGGCCTGTTTTCAAGAGTTCGAGACAGTTCCTCAGCACTGCTGTTGCCCAGGGGAGGTATGTGGCAAGGACCCTTCAGAACGAGCTCCTGCTTTGCTTCGTTCTCTGTTAAGGTTTCTGTAGAACTTTCAATGTTGGATGTCCTTGCCTCGTGTGGGATTGTGAGAGGTAACGGAAGGCTGGCCTGCTCCGCACTGTACAGGCTCTCTGCTTCTCCTTCAAGTTTGCTAATACCTTCCTCCTCCGTATTCTTTTGAGTGTCTCTACTTACAAAGCCCTCCAAAGTTACAGCCTGTAGTCCTTTCACCTGAGGTACCTTCTGGATAGCGTTACTGAGATCAGGATGCTCATCCTGTTGTCCTTTAAGCTCAGAAGCACCTTGTGAAGCTGGATGTGGATTGAGAGTTGGATTGTTCATTACAATACCTTTATCCATCTCAGCCTTTCCACAGAGGTCACCAACATACCCATGTACGTTTTCAGTTCTCTTCTCCTTATCCGGGGCAATTTCATCCCCTTTACCTACTGTCTCCAGGCTCCCCCTCGAGTGCTCCTCCAGACCAACGTCATCTTTAGTGGCCTCTTGCAAGATGTTCTCCATCTGTCCCTCTGCCACACCAGCTGCCACAGAGAGCTCTGCTCCCACTGGAGCCCTGCCCTGTTTACTGAGGCTGTCCCCATCGAAAGGGTCATCCCCAGGGTTACTGAGGCTGCTCAGCTCCAGGGACCGGCGGTGCTCCTGCCACTTCTCATTGAGGCTGGGGTCGCTACTGCGTCGATTGCTTGGAGGCACGCTGCTGTCACAGGCCGTGGTCAGATTGTCAAAGGATCTTGTCTTTGGTAACCTGGGAAAGCACAGATAATCACAACCCAAAGTCAGTGTTTTCAATGCTTAGCTACTGCAGTTTAATACCACCCACCCCACCCACCGCCAATTAGGACAGTAACAATCTGCTAACTAATGGCCTTCTGTGAAGTATGCAGTAGGAGCACATTTTGACCATCTGTAGTGCAGAGCTGCTTCAGTACTTTGTTTGCCATCAGGAAAAGATGTTCCATCAGACTTCAAACATTCCCAGAATAATCTCCTTCCCACAATGCACAGTTACAGTCTGGTCCCATCTCCTAAGCAACATTCGCTCAGAATCGTTGTTCAAAACCCCAGAAGAATAGTTATGCAACAGAAAAAGAACTCAAATTGAAGACCATCAAATGAAAAGCTTATATCCCACAAGGATATAAGGAATTCTACATGGCTATGCAATACCCAGAGCTTAATTCTATTTGCTAATCTTCTCTGTGGTATGCTATCACCTCTGAAACATAACGGCTTTCATAACTCAAGCAACGACAGACTGCTTGTGGGTAGGTCCCACAAATAAGCCTGTGAAAAACAGTTCCCTCCCACCACAAGTATTCTCCTTTTTATATCCCACAATATTCTCTGTTGATCTTACTTTACAGGATGGGATTTCTGGGCTCTAGGCTCACCTGCCCAGAGGCTGATCTTCAGGGCTAGAGCCTGGAACAGGGTACGGGGCACAGGTGTCCTCAGTGGGTGTAGAGGGGGAAGAGCACGGCAGGTAAACAGCACTCCAGAGCATTAAGTTCCGCACATGGCACACTGGATACAGCACCTGAGAGGGGGGAACACACAAGGATCAGAAATGGCAAACTGCTCCCTGCTCCCAGAACACAGGGGAGGGTTCAAGTCTGACAAAGGCGGCAGGTGCCCGTTTGGGTTTGCAGCTGGGAGGCTTTGCCAGGTCTCCAGGTAATTCTGAAGGCCAACGAGCAGCTCTGGCATTTGCAACCAGCTCCACCTGGATATGTGATTATCTCTTCTTTCAGAGACAGAGGCTGAGGCAGAACAATGCTGGCTTTCAGCTTCTCCTGAATGAGTTACTGCAGTGTGCTCTGTGTGAATCTACACCTTAATGATGCCTCTGCACAATTCCAACTGCTGGAGAATTCAGTGGCCCCATTGTTAGTGCAGAGACTGCCTTGTACTTTGTGTTATACCCTGTCCCACGAGAGCTGAACTAAGAACCTCCCTCTACAGGCTCCAGTTCAAAGTAACCCTGTCATCAGCAGAGGCACTGGTATGGTAAAAAGTAAGTACATGCAGAAATACTCCTGACTTGCTTGCTCTTAAAAGGGATTCTGTGCCTGTGGAATATGCTTTCTCCTTCAGTGTACAACCACCTCGGGTCACTCTATCAATTCCACTCTTTCCCCAGGCAACTTCCCTGCAGAAAGGCAGGCAATGGCAGAGAAAGCGAGGGCTGTGGGGTGGCTTGGTTTGGTGGTTGCTGCTTGTGAACAGCTATGGGTTTACAGACATGGCTACATGAGAGAGACTGAAAAGACTTTTAAAGACTGAAGTAAAACCATGAAAAGATGAATACAAGATAAAAGCCCCCCACATACTGCAGGTTATCACAACTGGCTCAGTACAGCACAGGGCCTACTGAGAACAGCCAAGGCACTGAGACTACACCTGTACTGCAGGACACAGCACGTGAGGGCAGCCAGGGACAGTACTGCCTGTCCCCACAGCCTCTGCTGGTGTTTTCAGGGAAAACTTGGATGCATCCACAGCTTTAAAAGTCCTCACAAGCTGTATTTATCTGCAGTGTTTCATGCTTTCAGCTACTTGAAGGAACAACCCAAAAGCCACATCCATCATATGCAAAACTACTGCACAGGCCATACAGTTAGGTTTATGATACCTGATACTTTTATAAGCAAAATGGGTTTAGATGTTTATAAAAACCTTTGCTGTCCTCATCATGATGATGTTTGATGACTGCCACATGCCCACCACAGTGCATCCCTCCATACCTTACATGACCTTCCATCACATACACTAAAGAAAACTGTGAGGCATTGCTATGGAAGGACCACACTGAAAACATCCAAGTGTTAAGAGAAACAAAGATACACTGAATAATCAGAGTTACTCTTCCTGTTTAGATTCAAGATGAATACAGACACAGTGTCTTAAAAAATAACTTTATGACACTCCTCCGGCAGAGCTCAGTCCTCTGCTTGTCAAACAGTGAAATGTTTTCTGTTACAGAAAATGAGGCAAAATGTTTAGTGACAAAAAATGTATTCCCAGCATAGAGAAATTTCTGAGGTTGCATTTGACACTCCTTAAACACCAGCAATGGAAGACTTGAAACATCACAGTGGGCAGAGTGTTCGAAGGAGAACACTGATGAGGAGAGCTGAGCACACCTATACACGGTATTCATGATAAGAGTTGAGCCATTAGTATGTCCCATTGCTATAAGCTTGGGTGGTTTTTTAAAGTACCTACAGGGGTCAACACCAAACCTGGAGAGGGGCTTTGGCCAAGGGCCTGGAGGGCCAGGCCAAGGGGAATGGCTTTAACCTGCCAGAGGGGAGACTGAGATGAGCTCTTAGGCAGAAGCTCTTCCCTGTGAGGGTGCTGAGGCGCTGGCACAGGGTGCCCAGAGAAGCTGTGGCTGCCCCATCCCTGGCAGTGTTCAAGGCCAGGTTGGACACAGGGGCTTGGAGCAAGCTGCTCTAGTGGAAGGTGTCCCTGCCCGTGGCAGGGGTTGCAGCTGGAGGAGCTTTAAGGTCCCTTCCAACCCAAACCAGTCTCTGATTCTATGATACCCACTTCTTAAAGCACTGTACTTGGAAGCCCCTAAAGGGATGCTCCCTGCAAGGTGGGGAATGAAGGATACATACAGAGTCTGACTGGGAGGAGTAGAGCAGGTTTTTGAAGGCTTTGTTTGCTGCCCGCAGCAAAGACCAGACAGAACAGGTCCGTTCCTGAGTGTGTTTCTCTCCTCTCTCTTTCGCATTGTTGCACAGGAATGTACCAAAGAGGCAAGAGTAGGTGTGCTGCACCAACTTCACCTGCACAGACCAACACAGACATTGTCACAGGGCAGAAGATACCAGCTTCATGAAAGAACTGAGTCAGGCTTAAGAATCAACAAATCCTTCCTTTGCAGGGAATCCACCCTGTTCAGAAGGGCAGACACACACACACACACCTGCATTTTTGCATAAACTCCTTATAAATTAATGGCAAAAGAGTTCAAGCAGAGCAGAATCTTTTCAAATCATGACCAAAAAAAAAAATGCAAGAAGAAATATAGAACAGAAAGACAGTATTTATTCATAATCAAGCCTATTCTGTGCTGATTCACTCCCCTAGCGCTGCAGGATAGGCAGAGGAGAGAACCGTGATCCCTCTGTTACAACACATTGCTGCAGCACAGAAATTCTGATCGTTATTCACCGTGTCTAACAAAATAACTCAGCATGGACTTAACTTCAAGCATATAAATGACTTGCATGGGATTATTCAGATGTTTAAATGAAGACAAGTACTTCAGTGCTGTATTCAATTAGGGGTTTACTCTGAAAAGGCCAGAGTAGTTGGGGTACTGCAGATTAGCAGTGTGCCGTGGAGCCAGTTACCACCCTTGTATCTCATTTCCCCAGCTGAGCTCAGCCAGGACTGTACATGTACCCACTTACATGGCTGAGCTGGCAAGTGGTAATGCAAGTCAGCCACAAGCACAGGAACGTGCTTTAAACCTCTTAGTGGATCAGACACTTCCTAGAGACTTCTACTCTTAGAGTTTTAGCCCTACAGTCTGTGACTGTCACTTTCCCAGGGATCTGACTTCCAGCCTTCAGAACTCATTTTGAGCATCCCACGCAAATCCCTATTAGGAGGGGTGTCCACTTGAAAAGCAAACAAACACAGCTCACATCCCACACATTTTCAGCAAAGAAACAGAAAAAAAACGAATGGAAAGGTAAGGGGCAGGTCAGTTTTAGAGAAGGAACCTTCAAGTCAAAACAAGACCTAAGTAGGGGGAAGTTTATATTGCCAGTAACCATGACTTTTTGTTTATGCTGCATGGAGGCATTATACTGGAGTTATTTCAGCACCTCTTAGGTGAGGCTATTAAATTCATATCATCTATTTCTTTCTTTCAAGTGTAAAAGAAGTCCTTAAGGGTCCTGCTTCTGTTTTAAGAGCGAACAGACCTCAGGTCCCGTGAAGTATACAAGTACTTTTGTCTATTGTATCTGGGCAGTTTTCCCACTACCTTTATCAGGCTGCAGCGTATCACAGCTAGAAGGGAACATCAGAAACCCCTTGGGGCTCTGCAGTATGTCAGCAGTGGGTACTGGTTTAGCAGCAGTCTATAAAACAGCAATCTCTCAAGCCACAACTCACAAGGAATGCTTCGTTAAACTCGAAAGAGCAAGGGAACTGCCTCTGGAGCTGATGGACGCAGTCCAGCCACTGTAAAAACACTGGGCAGCGCTCATTCAGGTCATCCGAGTTCTCACCATGGCCACAGCGATCTGCAAACTTGTGGCCAAAATCCAGCCACTCCGTCTCCACTAGCACCTGGAAACCCTGCAGAAATGAAAGGACAGATGTAAAGGTCCTCATTCGCTTTGGTTCCATTTGCTAAGATGGTTTGAGACCTGTGGGAATCCCTTTATTCCTCCTGATTCCCTTCAGCACTGGCCTCATTACTTATCTTTACTGCTTCTTCACCTAATGCCTCTGGGTTCTGAAATGCTGCACGATGAAATTAGGACAGAGATGAATTCCCAGGTCTATATGAACAGGAGAGGGGATAAGACAGGTTAAGTCCTCAGTGACTGCCAGGGAAGACCCTGAATGAGACCTCTCTTGGCCAGGCAGGGGCGAGGAGGAGCTTCATCTTGCTCAAAACCACCTGGATCATGGAAACCAGCATGTGGACAGGAGAGGGAATCATAAAGCTCTCCCCTGAAAACAAGGGCAGATCTTGTCTGTCATTAAAGAAACCCATTCCTCCATCCACACAGGACACAGATGCTTGGAGATGATGCTCACCTGTGTGCACACCCCACAGAGCACAGCCACAAGGCTGGTTAAAGCCTTGCAGGACTTCTCATGGAAACGGAAAGGGCAAAGAACATTTCAGAACAGTGCCTGGCAGAGCACCTGAACGTGACAGCTCATCTTAGTGGATATAAAACCCATCACACGTTAGGAAGGGTTTGATTTGTAGTGGGAAGAAAAATTGTAGAGCATACTTAAGTCAACAGCTGTAATCAGGGCAAAAATAACAGCTGAAAACCTTAAGATTTGACATTACTGAGGCCTCATTTTCCTAAACATTTCTGATCCTTGTATGGACAGCTATAGTTAATGGTTTCCTCTGATGCAGTGGTGACAAGAAGGAAGGCAAGGGATGGGTACAGAACTCCACACTCTGGGCAGGGATGACGGCACTCTTAGGAGGGACCAGGAGGAGGCTCTGCCAAGGACAGAGCAGCATGTTTTGACCTGATGGATGCCAACTTCTAGAACCCCTGTGAAAAAGCATCTAAGAAGTTTCCATGGTTTCATCCAAAAGGCATTGCCACAGTTTAAACTTCTGGTCCTCGTGTGTCCAAGGCTTTAAGCAGCAGTTTATAGCCCAGTGTTCAGACACATGCTTCTGTTCTAGACAACAAAGGCATCTTGCACGTGGGCTGGCAGATGGAATCCAGCCATCACATATCACACAGTGCTGGAAAGTGATGGGGCGGAGGAGGAAATCAGCCTGGAAAACCAGGAGAAATGTAACTAAGTGACAGAGGGCAATGAAAATGTGAAACTGGAAAAACATGCAGCTGGGCAATCTAGAAAAGAGAAAAGCTTTGTATCAATACTTGGCTGAGAAACTGCAGTGGTGGAGCGGGAACTGCAATGTGCAGCACTCTGCACTATTCCTAGGTTAAATACAGGAAAGCACAGACCATGACTGTGCAGTTACATCAAAGGGGGAAAATATAATCTGCTCGAGTTACAGACTGTATTTACACCTACACGTAACTGTATCTGCAGCCTACTGTTAGGAAACTCCTGCTAGCTTTAGTGCCTTTTGTAGTGGGAAAACCTGACATCAGTTACAGACAGAGCTCCTCAGAGAAGGACCTAAACCCAGTAAGTACCTCACACCCTACCAGGTGGTTACAAACCTCTGTGGTCCTGTAGTACGGATCTAGCAGCAGTTTGGCCAGAGCCACTATCTGGGGCGTTCGGTCCCAGCCGTCTGAGCAGTGCACCAGGACCGGTCGCTGGTCTCGGTCCACGGCATGAACTACAAGCAGCGCAGACTTCAGAAGCACAGATAAGTGCTGCAGCCATTTGGTGCTTTCCAGAGCTGATAACCAACTAGAGGAAAACAAGGGAAGACAGTTTTTGTTCCTTTACAATGCCTTGTAAAAGAGGAGGTGGGGGTATTTGAATTTATCTTGCTTGAATGGAAGGGTGGAACCAGAGGTGCCTTCACAATCTCTGTACCTCAGCTATTCCCAAGCTCTACAGTGTATGCTGTAGGTATCTGAAGAATCTCTACCCTAAGAAGAGCTACATATCCAGTTCAGTTAGGGTGGCCCTCCTGGATCTATGATGATGCCATGAAAGACTCTTAGCAGCAAACTCAAGCCAGGGGAGCGGTAGGGGAAGCAGGACTGGTACAACTTAGTGCTGCAGTCCTGTGTCCAGCTCTGGGACCCCCAACACCAGAGGGATGTAGAGCTGCTGGAGCGAGTGCAGAAGACACCATGGAGATGATCCAAGGGGTGGAACAGCTCTGCTGTGAAGAAGTTCTTCCCTGTGAGGGTGCTGAGGCACTGGCACAGGGTGCCCAGAGAAGCTGTGGCTGCCCCATCCCTGGCAGTGCTCAAGGCCAGGTTGGACACAGGTTGGAGCAAGCTGCTCTAGTGGAAGGGGTCCCTGCCACCATTACATGATTCTATGAACTAATGTGTCCTAATGGAGACCCATCTCAGAAGCTCCTGAGATGATGGGCTGTTAGAGGCCAGTCATCCCACAGCACTGGAGGGCTGTGAAATGTATCTCTTGAAATGACACTTAAAGTGCATGAAGAACATGCATCACCACTAGAATTTTCTGAAGGAAAGCCAAGCAGTAGAGATTAAAGAACCAGGAATATCAGGTAACCTCAATGCTAGCACTTAGAAACCCAACTGAAAGTCACAGCATTCTAGTACCAATACTCAAGGCTACATTATAATCTCAGATTTCAATTCCTAGGTTCACTTCAATGATAACAAACCAATTACTTCCTTTAGCTCAAATTCCATGGAAATGAAAAAATACAGCTCACTGTTATTAACAGGGAAGGCACCGAGGGAAAAACCTGAATTTCACTTTACAAACCAGCAGCACAAGAATGCAGTGGCAGAAACATGTAAACAAAGGCAAAACCACCAAGCATCCACTTACTTTCCTGGATCTGGCATTTGTGTGCAGAGCAAACGCAGCGACTGAAAGCTCTTCCGGATGGAATGGATGTTTGCCATCCCCATGAACACTACTTCACAGTTTGGGTAATATTCTGTAGGGAAATATCAAGAGAGGGAAGAAACTAACAACTACACAGCGTTTAAATTCATCAAACCAAACCACTGGTGCTGTGGACAGATGAAATAACCTGTTCTGTGAGGAGAGACCAGGACTTGGAGCTGAGGAGGTATTCCAGACATTATGCCATGGCAGAGCAAAACAGGAAGGAGTTAGCAAAGTGTCTGTGTATTTACTTTCAGTGTTTCACTTCACATTACAAAAGGCAGAGTACAAACCTATGGGAATAGTGATAGAAGCTTCAGATTATAGAGTGGTTTAAAAAGACTGAGAAGCACCCGAAGAGACTGTAAAGCATCAATAGTGTTTAACTCCTAATTTATGGATTTGAAATATAGGATATTGAGTGCTTGCACAAGAAAATACAGTGGTCTCTTAAAAGAGCATGCTTTATATCATTTGATTTCCCAGCTCTTTATCAGCCCAACAAATCCTGGCCTCAACCAGAACATCCTGTTAGCGATGGCCTGTGTAACTCCAGTCAGAAGAGACTGACACCATCAGATAATTCAAGCATCGTTTTGTCTTTTTACTGGATGATATTATATATTAAATAAAGCATAACATAAATTACATGTTTTAATAGAGAGAATGAAGCAAAATAGGCAATGCCTGGAGAAAACTATCAGCAAAAAGGAAGCACTTAATGCAGGTCTGATGTATTGAAGGAGACAAGCTGTTGGGGAATCGTCTATAAATTCCAGTAGAGAGGAAGAAAATTAAAACTTCCTGGAGACTTTGTTTTTCTGATTTGAAATTTTATTCTCTGATGAGGAATTACTTGTTCAGCCTGGAGAAGAGAAGGCTCCTGAAGGGGAGACCTTAGAGCAGCTCCAGTGCCTAAAGGGGGCTCCAGGAAACCTGGAGAGGGGCTTTGGACAAGGGCCAAACCTGCTTTAGTGGAAGGTGTCCCTGCTCATGGAAGGGGGCTGTAACTGGATGAGCTTTAAGGTCCCTTCCAACCCAAATCAGACTGGGATTCCGTGATTTAGTAGTTTTGAGGTGTTAAATGAAAAATGCATCTTTTCTTGTACGGTCAAACCAGCTGCTGTTATCTATAGTTTTTCTGCCTGGTATTTTTCCCTAGATTCTCCAGCCATGGAATTCTAACAGGCTGCATTCATATCCAACAGTGACCATAAAATAGTACCTTCTTTAGAATACCAACAATTTACACATGCCAAAGAACTCAGAAAGGGGTAACTGCAAATGCTTTCCAAACAAGATGAATCAGGAATTCAGCTGCTTTGGGTTAAGATATAAATGCTGAAAAATGGTTCAGCTTCAGTAAACTTGCTGCAAAGTTGTATTCTGCTCAACCATTCTAGAATATTATTATTCTCTATAATCAGTGCCTTTATATAAGTTTGCTCAGGGATTTTTTTAGACATCAGCACACTGGACACCTTTGTCTCACTCTAGTTTATGTACTTGACTCAGCAGGGGAAAGCTCATCAGCATATTCCACACAGTTCAGCATTTACTGAACACTGTTACCAGCTGGGTTTATGTTCTGAGAAAGAGACTTCATTTACAGCTAAGCCTGTCCTTTTGAAGGGCTGTGGGAAAGCTGCAAGGATCCAGAACCTTCCTATGGATGAATATTATCTGCATCCACGCAGTCTGTTAAATGTGCAGTACTGAAATGTAACAGTGTAGTTCTATTCGAGCAAATCCTTGTGATTAACTTAAAGCTGAGAAGAAACACAGCTTACCTGGGCACTCACAGCCACCACCTTTGGCTCTGTTTGCCACAGCTGCTGCGTACGATCGTGCATCCAAGATCAAAAGCTTCTGAGGCTGTATCGCCAAGCTCTCTGCTCCTGAAGCGTTAGAGATGGAGGAGTCTGGGGAAGAGGATATGCAACTCATGAGTAACTAAAAGGATACTCCTGACATTGCTTACAACAGTATTCCCTCAAGCCCCACAGTGCATATGCACTGCACACACAGAAACTGGAGAACTCCTGATTAAACCTGAGTATCTGTTACAGTACATGAAAGACAATAAGCTTTTATAGAAAACTCTGCCCCTTACAGAAAAGAGGCAGTGACAAACTCACCAAATTCCACATCAGAGAGGTCCCCTCCATTGGAGAAATCTCTGGAACAATTTCCATTCATTAACTTGTTAATGTTGGACCTTGAGTCTGAGGCACAGGCTTTGGCTACAGACTGGACAAGGTGTTCATCATCTGCATTCCTCCAGCCCCACCAACTGACCTCTGGCTGTCCACAGCGGGAAATAACTGCCCCATTGCTCTGGTGCCTGAAAAGGGAAAGAAGAAAAAGAACTTGTGTAATTTAAATCAGGATGAAAACCACAGAGGGCACAAAAATCAAATGTACTCCAGCAGCTGAACTCCTGTTGGGGACCCCTCTATTGTTCAGCAGTAAGCCTCAACCTGTGATCTAGTGGTGATGTATTCCATGAGCTTCCCTGCAAAACGCTGACTGTGACCACGCAGTCACTAGAAGGTAAAAGTCAAAGCTGGGGTAGTGTTTTCTTGCTCAATACTGTTAGCCACTGAAAGCTGGAGAACATTCTAGAAGAGCAGAAGAGGCACTGAAGAGGCAGCCAACACTGGAACTCACACCAAGTTTGAGGCTGGAAGACAGGAGAAAACCCAGAGATTCACTTTTTGATGGGATCTCTTAAAAATCAAACTACCACTAATTAAATCTGAAGAATGTAGCCATTCTGGTAGGAAATACTGGCAGAACTTGGCATGCCTGGTCTGATGATGTCTAGTGGTAACCCAAACTCTTGCTTTTGGGTATCGATGGTGTCCACACCAAGGCATCACCAGTGAGTCACCAGAAGCATTCCTTGCTGAACCCTGCTGAACTGCATCATGAAGCCAGTGGATCTTGGATACTGTTTCAGTAGCTAGAAGGAAAACAGCCTTTCACATCTCAGGATGCTGAACACCTTCAGCTTTACTCATTATGAAGCTTGGTATTAGGAGTGGCTCTGCAATTCCCTTTTCATCTGCATCTAACTCCTCTACTTGCTGCTCTCCTCCATCCCTCTTCCTGATCCTTCTTGGGTAGTGTTTCATTTGCTGCTGCTCAAATACCTATCTAGTGGATCTAGTTCCAAAACCCGGCCACAGGCAAGGACACCTTCCACCAGCTGCTTTAGGCACTGGAGCTGCTCTCAGGTCTCCCCTTCAGGAGCCCTCTCTTCTCCAGGCTGACCGAGCCCAGCTCTCTCAGCCTGGCTCCAGCCCTTGGAACGTTTTTTTCCTATGCCAATTCTAGTTCCTGTATGTGATGATGCAGCGAAGAATTTTAGAGTCTTCCTGGAAACAAACTGGCCAGCTCAGCTTCTTGTGAAGCAAGACTTGTTCAGTTCCTTCTAACAAGGCAGCAGCACAGAATGGGGAGCGGTACCTGAATCAGACGGGATCAGCAGATCCAGACAGCCCTGAGCAGTCAGAGCCCACCCAAGCCTATAAAACTATAAATCCTGACTTTTCTCCTTCTCACCACTCTAACAGATGTTTATGGAGGTGGCAGGGTTGTCGCGAGAGCTGCCAAGGCCCATCAGGAGCTGAGCAGCACCATCCCTGCAGTACCACTATGGGGTACAGCAGCAGGCAGCAGCACCTGCCTCCGCTGTGCATTCACAGCGACACTTACCTTGGGTTAAGCCTCCTTGTTGCAAAACCCAACAGTCACAAACCAGGCTGTGATATGGGATTTGCAGGATTTTTCATAGCTCTTTTGTAATGGTTCCATACAAAATTCCTTCCCTGAGCACAAGCAACCGACACACTGCAGGAGCTGAACTGAAGGAAAGGCAGCTGACACCAGGGGCCAGCATGAGAAGCGAAATGGGGATGTGCTGAAATGAACAACCTTCCATTTACAGCTCTCCTGATATCAAATTAGTTCAGCAAAAAGGACCTGCCAGCCACTGAAAGGCCACCGAGCTCCCTGCTATGCTCCTGCACAAGTGACATAAGAGAATAAACCACCATTACACGTGTACAAAATCTATTTGGAACGCTCAGAGAAACTCATTTATTTTTCCCTATGTTCTCCCAGATTTCATTACTACCTGCTGCGGAATCATTCTCACACATTCATCAAGAGTTACATTTTCATCTCAAGGTTCTTGCCTCCCATTTATACCACAAATAATAAGAAATCACTAGGCCAAAAGCTGAGTTCAGTGCTGGCTGTGAAGGCCTCGCACTCCTCAGCCTGCGCAACGGTACAAGGGATGAACAGAACCAGCAAACAGTTCTATTACAGCTGGAGGTCTGAGGAGTCATATCATGCCTGGCTACAGCAAGGGAAAACAGCAAATGGTTTAAGTGTGATTCCGAGGTCCCCAGAGATAGAGCTGGGGGTAAGATGGTGTCACTCAGATCTCAGTAAGCAAGGAATGACTGGAGAGAATTAAAGCAAACCCTCCAATGTAAGTTCCCTGACCCTCTAGAGACAAAGCAGAACGCAGCCTTCCAGCAGGAGGCCAGGCTGAATGTGGTTCTGGGCAACCTGGTGTAGCTGAAGATGTCCCTGCTCATTGCAGGGGGGCTGCACCAGATGAGCTTTGAGGATCCATTCGAACACAAACTGTTCTATGGTACAGAAACTAAAGCATAAATCACCATTATACAGCTACAAAGCCCTTTATAGAGCCTTATGTAACTGTGTGATGAATGGCAAACCTCTGCACATGCTTCATCTTCCTTGTGTTCAAGAAACCTTTTGAGGACAACAATAAATCCACCAGGTCCTTGTATCTCCTTGCATCCAGGAAGACTAATCACAGAATCCCAGACTAGTTTGGGCTGGAAGGGACCTTAAAGCAACTCCAGTTCCAGCCCCTGCCATGGGCATGGACCTGTTCTACTAGAGCAGCTTGTTCCAAGCCCCTGTGTCCAACCTGGCCTTGAACACTGCCAGGGATGGGAAATCCCTGAGAAAAAAAAATCCCCAAAGGCTTCTCCCTAACATTGATTTTATGGGGCCAACCCAGAAGAGCTGCAAAGCCCCGTTACCAGCCAGATTTATCCATATAGCTCTGTGCCCAGATTTTAAACAACTGTAAAGACAGAGAAACTACAGAAGCTGCTGGGAGGATTTTCTAGAAATCAGAGCATGAAACAGCAGCAACACTCCTGACAGCCCAACCTCGTCCAAGTACTCTGGATGCTTCCTCCAGCCACTCAGCTCCTCAAGTGCTTTGAGAGAGCAGACAATGAGGGTTTGTTCCATGTGTCTGCCTCTGGTCTCGCTCTGTCCCAGTGCCCAGTGCTGAGTGTCTGAGGAAAGTCAGTGGGTGAATTGTAAGACAACCATTATGACTGTTTTCCCCCTGAAGCAAAGCAAAAAGAACAGATTTGACAGAGAGAGCTGGGCTGGGTCAGCCTGGAGAAGAGAAGGCTCCTGAAGGGAAGACCTGAGAGCAGCTCCAGTGCCTAAAGGGGCTGCAGGAAACCTGGAGAGGGGCTTGGGACAAGGGATGTAGGGACAGGCCAAGGGGAATGGCTTTAACCTGCCAGAGGGGAGACTGAGATGAGCTCTTAGGCAGAAGCTCTTCCCTGTGAGGGTGCTGAGGCGCTGGCACAGGGTGCCCAGAGAAGCTGTGGCTGCCCCATCCCTGGCAGTGTTCAAGGCCAGGCTGGACACAGGGGCTTGGAGCAAGCTGCTCTAGTGGAAGGTGTCCCTGCCCATGGCAGGGGTTGGAGCTGGATGAGCTTTAAGGTCCCTTCCAACCCAAACCAGGCTGGGATTCTGTGACAGCCTTTCCCCCCCCTCACAGAGCTGAGCAGAGGATGGAGCACCCACAGGCAGAAGGGCCCCAGGGCTGGCCCCTTCATTATTTGGAAGGAGAAAAGAGGGGATTTAAAGCTAATGGGCTGTAGCCATGAGCTAATTTGTTCTCCCTTCATAGAACCAGAATTCTTAAGCTAGGTAAATAATGATTTGCGACCTACTCTGAACTCTCCTACCTTGGCTCCTCCGACCCAAGCTGTACAAATGTGTCAGCTTTACCATTCTCTAAATTTAGCTTCAAACTCAGAGAGCAGCTTTTCCTTCCTGTCTCTGCAGAAGCAATGGATGGACAGGCAGATAACGGAATGATCAGCATTCATTATCTTTCTAATCCCTTTGTCCTCTGATTTCTTAAAGAGATTTTTAACATTTATGGGAGGATAACTACACCAGGAAGGTGCTCAAGGCATTAAATGACAGCTTCCAGAATACCTGAACAAAACCTCAACCCAGAGATGATGAAATGTATTTCTCATTAAAGCAGCTGCTAAAACCCAGGATCTCAGACAAGCAATTTTGTTATGAAGAACTGCTGGACTCAGTCTAAGGAGAAGACTGATTAAAACTACCTAAAATATGTAGATACAGCTAACACCTACGTTCTGTTGTAATTTGAGTTTTACATCTCCCTTAAATGACTTTGGTATTTGTCCTTGTTTCTAGTACAGTGTGAGTATTGGCCATTGAGAACTGGAGCCAAAGCGAAGGAGCCAGAGATGCTGTTTGACATTTCTGCAGTTGGGTTGAGGTCTTCATCTTACAGCTTTGCATTCTCACATTAACACATTCAAATTCATCTTAGCTGAGGAGTTTGCTCTAGGAGTGACCTGCAGGAGATGCAAATGCTGAGTGCTCCTACAGCGTGTTTGGGATTAAATGATACAAATCTTACAGGGTGAGAGGAAATGGCCTTAAGTTGTGCCAGGAGAGGTTTAGATTACATATTAGGAAAGATTTCTTCACCCAAAGGCTGTCAAGCACTGAAAAAGGCTTGTTCCAGTAGTGGAGTTTCCATCCCTGCAGGTATTTAAAAGCTGTGCAGATGAGACCCTCAGGGCCATGGGTTAGTGGTGGCCTTGGCAGTGCTGGGGAACGGTTGGGCTTGGTGATCTTAAAGGTCTTTTTCAACTTAACTGGTTCTGTGATTCCCACTCAGCATGAACACACAGGAAGTCTGCCTCACCTCATTTATGGTTTGACAAAAGCCAGTATCTGCTGCTGCCTCACACTTTCCTGGGTTTTGAATGGGTATAAACTAACACATATATAGGTAGCAAAGGTGGAGACAAAGAACCCGAGCTCACAGGCCTAACAGGTCCCACTCTGCTGTCAGTTAAATGCAGGTCTGAATGTTTTCTCGTGTGAAGGGTCCCCTGTCACCTTGTTTGAGATATAAACCCTCCAAGTTGTTTGTGTTTTGTGGCAAGGTCCTGCTCTCTACACACCTAGGATCCTTCTGGAGCGGAACAGCAGGACCTCAGCACAGATGGAGGCCCAGGGGGATTCAGCTTGGGGACCACTCCACCAGGCAGCACAGAGGGGGCTGTGCCAGGTCTTGTTGCCTCTTCCCAGTCTGGTTCTCCAACTTTACCCTAGCAGGTCCTGGATATTGTCTCTGAGATGTTCTCCTGCAGCACCCCTCCACATAGTGTTATACATGCACAAATACAACAAGATGAAAGCCAGACCTCTCTTTACTTTGAATAAATGGGAAAAATTTGATTTTCAAGTCTGCCAGGCTCATTGAAGGACACCTGGGACATAGAACACCTTTCCTTCCAAGCTAAAATTCCCACTTGCAGCTTCTTTCAGCTTTTATTTGCTGTAACATCCCATTTGTAGCCTGGTGAAAGCTGTTCCACCTGCAAGAGCCTCACCTGTACACAACAGCAGGGATACGCTTCCAGGACCGAAAGCTTGCCACGCTCTCTAGCTCCTTATCCGTGATCCAGGCAGGAACAATGATTTCTTGGGGGTAACTACCACAGAGCCTGCAAGAGAAGTGGTGAAAAGGGGTTAAAGTGACACAGAGCAGTTACACGCTTCCCAGACAACACATAATAACCAGTATGGGCGACCTGACAGCCCTTCATCTCAGCAACCTGCCAGTTTGTGAATTCCTGTTTCATGGTATGCCAACTAACTCCTCCTTCACCTGTAACAAAAGGCACTGTGAGCACTGAGCTGCATCAAGGCATTTCAGGGTTTGAAGATTACAGTTTCCAGTACCTGAAGGGGGCCTACAAGGATGCTGGCAAGGGACTCTTCATCAGAGACTGCAGTGATAGGACAAGGGGTAAGGGAGATTTAGGTTAGGTATAAGGCAGAAGCTCTTCCCTGTGAGGGTGCTGAGGCGCTGGCACAGGGTGCCCAGAGAAGCTGTGGCTGCCCCATCCCTGGCAGTGTTCAAGGCCAGGCTGGACACAGGGGCTTGGAGCAAGCTGCTCTAGTGGAAGGTGTCCCTGCCCACGGCAGGGGTTGGAACTGGAGGAGCTTTAAGGTCCCTTCCAACCCAAATCAAGCTGGAATTCTATGATTTTTCTCAGGGAATTCACACGTAGGCAATTTCTGCCTCCAGCTGAAACAAACTGAAGCATAGAAGAGAAATTCCAGGTCTCTGCATGCCAAAGAATTAGCTCATGGATTTTCGGGTCACAAAACACAGAGGCAGAGCCACGCTGGCTACTGGATTCAAGACAAAAGTGGGAACTGCACACTGGCTCCTCAGCCCCCACTGAAGGCAGAAACCAGAGTGCAGGGCTCATGTTTGACTGGTAATGGAAATTTCTTCTACTAGATGCACATCCTCCTCTACAACTGAACTAGTAAAGCCAAGACTGGCAGTGAGAACCCTGCAAGCACTCAGCAGTGACTGCTCCGTATTGCTGAATCATAAATGAGTTCATCCCCAGTCCATTCCTTTAGGGAAATGCATTTCCTGCACAAGGGCAGATGAACACATGTGTAAGACTGTTTTTCAGAAAAAAAAAAATGATTATCCTGAAAAAATGCCCTTTGCTTAAGTGCTGGCCACAAGAAGGAAAAGAGAAGTTTGTGTCATTCTGCTTCCATAGGACACAGAGAGGATTTTTTTCCTTGTCCTCAGGGTTAAATGCTTAAGGGATTTTTTCTTTCCTAGATTTTCAGAGCAAGACAGACACTGTTCTTGCAGTGACACCAGCTACCAGCTGCAAGTCATACGTTATCCTGCAGAGACAGAGCAAGGAAACCTGTTTCAGCACGGTGTTATGGCTGGGTTTGCTCCGAATTGCATTAGTGATCAGCCAGAACACTCTGTCCTAGTGACCATGCATGGCGAACACCAGCCTCTGCTCCAGCAGCAAGAGGAGAGGACATCAGCCTGGCCTCTGAGGACCACAGAAGGTATTTTCTCTTGTTTTCAAGATCTACAAGCTCAGCTCTTCCAAACCAGCTTCTTTTGGGTTTTTAATACACATCTTTTCCATAGGTTAGCGAATAAGAGACAACAAAATGTGGGGTTTAAAAGTTCAAACTCCACTCTGCTCACTTCAGGCTTCCCCTCCTTCCATGGGAACACTTATTCTCTAAGAAGGCCTCCAGCAAGCACATGAAAATCCAGTATTTCTCAGCCTACAAAAAACTAGAGCAACTAACAAAATATTAAATCTTTAAAAGCACACTTTTTTCTCTAAAACAACAGAAAATCCTCATTCTGATTGTCCCTTATTAGGAGCTGCAGAACTTGGAAGGAGTTCCAGTAATGTGCTATAACAAAACTGGTGGTTTGAGATGCTGTTTGGCTGTGAACCAGCAGCCCACACAACTCACTTGTACTTCTCATTGATGTTGGAAATCCTCCAGGCATTGTTCATATCAAATCCCATCCGCTCCACTTCGTTTTTAAACCTTGAAGTTACATGTTCTCCTGGGTATCAAAAGCAGAGAGAGAAAATCAATGCAAAATAAGAAGTAAGGGTTCTACCTTTCAAAACAGTGACAGAAAAGCACCACTGGAGTCATGAACAGCACAAAAGAGAAAGGAATAGTCCAAAACTGCCATCTGTGTTTCACAACCCTATTTGGGAAACCCATGGTGGGAGAACCACTGCTTGTGCTCATGGCTCTCCCTGGTCAACTGTCCTGAAATAGCAGTCTAAGGATCAGCTTCTGGAAGTTCATGTAAGAAACAACAGAGCTGCAGCCCAGAGCCAAGCACATCAGCAAAAGGTTGGAAGTAGACCTTAAGGTCCTTTCCAACCCTAACTATTCCATGATTCTATAATCCATCAGCAGTCATAGTGGGAAAATGCCTTCAGTAGTTTTTCGAAGTTCTGAAGAGTTTTATATGAATGAGAAGAATGGGAAGCTCTGGTCTGACTGATCCATGATGGGGGAATATGTAGAACGTGGTCTGGAACATTTCCATTTAGCATGCAATTCCAGCCTCAGGTTTCCTGTATGGCTGCACGCTAGCCCTGGAATTGAACCTACATCAGTTCTCTATCTCCAAACTGGAGATTATTCTTCCAGCAGTCATGTGGAGATATGAGGATAAATTGCATAAATCATTGTTTATCACAAGTATCAGTCACAAAATCCCCACAAATTCATGGCTTAATATATTAAAGGAACTGGAATGAGCCCTATATATTTCCTGGACACTTTTAAAAGTATCCAGATACAACTGAAAAGTACACAATGGCAATAAAGAGCAATTCTTTAGACAGGCAGAGAGAATCAGAAGGTATCAATCAGCATGGAGAAGAGGATAATGCTCAGAGGTTCAGAGTAAGAAATGTGATAAATCCACCGAGCACATGAGCAGCATAAAGTAACCCTGCAAGTCTGTCCATCGCTTGTCTCATTCAATTGCTGTATCATGAACTCAGAGGCAGAGCATCACCCCACAGGGGGGAAAATCAGTTGAGAAATTAATCCTTTAAGTATTACATCTTTCCATTCTCTATTTCAGAAAACCCTTAAAGCCTTTCAATACCCGAGAGACATGTAGATATGTATTTATCTCCAAGATGTACCGCTCTGAAACAGTTTTTATGTGATGTTACAGGACAATTAGAGTAAATGTAGAGAAATTGGTGAATTAAGAATAAAGACTGTGGCCTACCCTTACCTGGGGACTTAATTACCTGTGAAAGAAAAGCTGTAATATTAATCATTCCTACAGCTCAGATTATACACTGAAAATGGTACCTTGCAAACCCCAACATGCTTTACCCTATGGACAACGTGTACAATGAGATTACTTTCCTTATGCTTTCTGAAGGTAAAATGTGAGGACGACCCTGTGTGCAAGTGGAGAACATCCATGGCAGTACAATCTATGGACCTGACTGACCTTCACCACTTATTTCCTTTATATCATGGCACTGGTACCATAAAGAAAGCAATGGCTCTGCCTCCTGAGTCATGCATGTTCTGCAGAATGGGGACCACAGGTCAGCTCTACCTTCCTAGTGCAAGGTCATTTAGACTGGAGCTCACCGACAACTCGCTGCTCCTCATGTGAGGTCTGCATGAACCTATCACCTTCTAGCCACCTACTTAAACAGGTCCACAGCTCGAGTCCCTGACAACAGCTGGATGGCTCCATGACTGACTAAAGCAAATCCACCCCAATTATTTCCTTGTGATATTCAGGTACTGCTTTGTATGCTGATCTTAGAGTAGCTATGGTGGGAGCTAATTTCTCCTTTGTTCAGACAGAACCAAACTCAGGCTGTGCAGCAGACATGCAAGACACTGCAGGACACCCTAGGTGCACTACACCTATATAATATACATACAGTATAGCCACCAGCTAGTGAAGAAATGCAAGAACTTATGTACAAAGGTGAAGGTGTCCAGGTTCAGCTGACAACAGCACTGACTGAACCTGTCTGTAACTGGTTTGGAGGTTCTAGATTTCAGAACAGGCAGTTCTACTTAATGCATCTGTGATGATCCCAAAGTGTTATCCATACCTGGCCGGCACAAGTCCCCGTGCTGCTCCTTCTCACTGGCATACACCTCCATGCACCACGCGTGGTAGGCAAAGGAGAAGAGGTCCTCTATCTTGGAAGGAGGGCGGATGGCATTGTTCAGTCGCTTGAGCCAATCTTGACACTGCTCAAAAGTAGAGAACTGACACCTGCCCCAGAGACAAAGAGTTACCTGTGAACCTGCAGTGAAATCATGGAATCACCAGGCAATGAGAGACCAAACATGACCCGTCAGCGTGGGCTTGAGCACAGAAACCCCTGTGTGCTGGGCTGCACCCCAGAGTGTGAGCAGCAGCTCACGGAGGGGATCCTGCCCCTCTGCTGTGCTCTGGGGAGTCCCCACTTGCAGCACTGTGTGCAGCTCTGGTGTCCACAGCATAAGAAGGACATGGAGCTGTTAGAGCAAGGCCAGAGGAGGCCATGAGGAGCGGGGCTGCAGCTCCTCTTGTACGGAGCCAGGCTGAGAGCATTGGGGCTGCTCAGCCTGGAGAAGAGAAGCCGTGTGGAGACCTCAGAGCAGCTTCCACAGTCTGAAGGGGGCTACAAGGATGCTGGAGAGGGACTCTTCATCAGGGACTGCAGTGATAGGATAAGGGGTGATGAGTTCAGACTGAAACAGGGGAGATTTAGGTTAGATATAAGGAAGTTCTTCCCTGTGCTGAGGCGCTGGCACAGGGTGCCCAGAGAAGCTGTGGCTGCCCCATGCCTGGCAGTGTTCAAGGCCAGGTTGGACACAGGGGCTTGGAGGAAGCTGCTCTAGTGGAAGGTGTCCCTGCCCGTGGTAGGGGTTGGAGCTGGATGATGTTAAGGTCTTTCCCAACTCAAACCCTTCTATGATACTATGAAAGCAAAAACCCAGAGCAAGTACCTTACTGGTAACTCAGTCCTACTTCTCCGTCCATTCTAATAGATACTAAAAGTTAAACCTTTGGATATTAGTGAAGAAATACACACTTAGGAAGTCAAAACAGTCAACACCCTCCTAGTCACGAAGGGGGAGATGTTTATCCATATGATTACTATCAAACCAAGGACACTATCACCAGGTTCTGTCTGCAGTGTCCACACCACCAAAGACAGAGATGTGTTACAGTGGCACACTGACTGCTCAGGTGGGAACCCATGCAACTATCACATATGTTCTAATCCGTGCATCACCACCTATAAACAAGAACATGGGTTTCATCAGACATAGGAGAAATACCCATGTGATTGTTATACTTGATTTAAGAATGAGGACAATCTCTGATACCTGAAATCGTACATTATTCCCCTATCTCATAGGTGAAGATTCTCTTCCTAGCCTTGGTGGGAAGCACAATGTCTTTGAAACTGAGCTTTGCCTGATGTTACAGACCACCAACAACCCCTGCACAGCAAAAACCAATCTTCAAAGCAGTGTATTACAATTCATTAGCTTGTCTTTTCAAACAGGACTCCTGCACCCTTTAGAATAAGAGGTGGGAATAACACCAGTGATCTATTTTGCTCTGACAGATTTCTTTAACATTTTGTAGTTATGAAACATTCCAAGCATTTACATTCAGCTTGGTCTGCGTTCTGCTGCATTCATGGCTAACAACAGCATCTGTATTCTCCAAGGGCAGGATTTAAGACCCCACAAGTCAGTGGAAGGCAAAAGCCATGACCAGCTCATGAAATGTGCCTTAATACCTGCAAGGAACCTGGAGGTGTTCATTTCCCATCCTGACTGGAAAGCCAGCCAGACTACTAGCTTAGAGTGGCAATTCTGCATTAACTATCCAGTCAGACAAGATACTCAGCCTAGAGACACCATTTTCTTTCTGAATCCTTTTGAAGTTAGTGTTGCAAACAGCAAGTACTATCTTCACTTGAGCTCTAGTGTTCAAAGCACAACCTATTGTATTAGGAAGAACATGAGCATGGTCTGAATCTGGTGTCTCAACCTCATACTCCATTGTGTTCCTGCAGCCAGTGTCACTGAGTACTGATGCTCAGAGATGCAATTTTGCAGGGAAATTGATGAGGAAAGGCATAAATACAAATAATCTGTATTCACTCTACAATCGAGGAGAAACATTAAACTACTGTGAGAGGAAGGACATCTTCCAATGTCAAGAGCTACAAGTTGAGAGGAAGTTAAATATTTAATTGAAATTAAAATAAATATTACTTCTAACCGAAAATCAGTCCTCAGGAAAATAGGAAGCAGCTGCTCTGTTAAACATTCCAAGTGCTCAGCTCTGACTGGGGCTCAGCTCATTATACAAAAGGTGCTGCCAGCAAACATTTCATCAAAAAGAAATGTTCCTTTCTTCTTAATTAAAGTTCATAGATCCAAATTAATTCCTGCAGCAGGGAAGTAGGAAATAGCTGTAGCTCAGAGGCTCCTGGCTTGGACTCTGAGGTCTGCTGAAGGGCAGGCACAGAGAAACCCTCCCTTCCACCTGATGCTGCCCACTGGGTTAGAGCAGGCTGCAGACCTCGCTTCACCTCATCCCCTCACTTGCTTTTCCACCAGGCTGCTATGTCTTAAGGACAGCAGCTGTGTCCTCACAGCCTTTAGGAACACCAGTGGCTGATGCCACCCAGACTGAAGGTTTCACCTCAAAGAGCACAAAGCCCACACCTTAACCCTGCAAGCCCCACATCTCCACTACCCACTTCAAGTGTGTGTTTCAGTGGTTTTATCCAGTATCTTGCACCCAACTGAAGCAATATGTCATACCTGATTGTAAGGCAGGGAAAATGCAGTGCAAATGAAATTCACTTCAGAATAAAATCAAGATGAGCCACTTGGGCTCAGATATTGCTGCCGTGTCTCACGGCAAGCAGAGAGGCAGAAAGCCTTGCTCCCATCTTCCTCACACAAATGCCCACCCATCACATGCAAAATCAGACCAAAGAACATCTTCTGAGGGCAAGCAAGAGCAAAAATAAGAAAATAACCCTTCCTGAAAGCAGCAGAGCTCTCTGCAGCACACGGAAAGCAGAGGTATCCCCGTCCAACACACAGCCTCTTCCTACCTTATAACCTTGCAGTCTTTGCAAGTCAGATGAAGTTGAAATATATCACGGCACTCAACACTTTCTATAAGCTGCAATGGAACCTGCAATTAAAAAGATGATACCATTTTAGTTCAAACACACTAACACTGTAATTCCTTTGCATATCTCACAAGGATTTATTACAGGATTATATGGGCCCTGAAAAAGAGAGAGAAAACCAAAGAAAATGAAGGGGAACTACTTCAGCAGCTCGGTACCACGTAGCAGCAGCTTCAGTTCCACTGCTGTATGATCCAAACCCCGTAAGGGATCACGTCAAAACAACTGAGAGGGCTGCAGCACTGGTGACAAATGCGAAATCACAGAGACCCACAAGCTCTTCTCATGAAAGCCTTCTTCTCTCTTGTAGGTCTGAATTTGGGATCTTGGGAATATCATTTTAGCTGTTGGCTTTACAAAGGTAGGAAGGGACAGGACAAGTTGTGGCAGTGTTGTCTATTAAGGGACTGGAAGAGAACCATCTATTCTTTCCTCCCAAGTGCACAGCCTCAAGGACACTCAGTGAATTATTTAGACCCACTGCTGCCTCCCATGGCCAGTGAGGCACCTCTGCCCAACCACCCACGTTCAGACTCTAGCACACTTGCTTTTCAGTCAAATGCTGCTTTGCCTGTTAATACTCTCCCCCCAAACTCTCTTTTATAGCAGTTTTTCCCATGTCCATCTTCATTTAAGCAGTCCTTCCCCCACTCCCTCCTCCCAGCTCTGTAATGACAGACCAAGGATTCTTCTACTCCTGCATTATTTTTAATTTCCTTCTTTCAAAGTCACTCTTTGCTCTGTGCCCTTTCGATCTGCTCTCTGCACAACAGCCATTCTTTCTCCCTGTGACAGCCTACCAGCAGCTCAGCATCCATTGCCTCAGCATCTGCCTGTTTCTCTTCAGGAGAACATTCATATCCATCTTCGTCATTTTCCTTTCATAAATATCTGTCCTCTGATCCTCTTGCATTTTCAATCTCCTTCCTGGTCATTATTCTTCCCCCAGTAAAACTCTGTGAAATTACCTGCCTCCACTCCCCATTCTTCCCACTGACAACTTCCATTTGCCTTGTTAGCTTCCTGGGGCTGATGCACGTGGGCAGCCGGACAGCAGCACAGTGAGCCTGCTCTTGACAGAGCCATCAATTCTATCTGCAGGCACTTCCCCATCTAATCATGGCTATCAGGATAAAGCAGTGCAGAGCAATCATTTTAGCTTTGACAAGAACACACACGCGTGGTTACGCCAGGACAAGCATACACATTACAGACAGGCCCAGAGCACTGCGTTCCTGCAGCATCCAGGGACCCCTTCCACTGGAGCAGCTTGCTCCAAGCCCCTGTGTCCAACCTCCCCTTGAACACTGCCAGGGATGGGGCAGCCACAGCTTCTCTGGGCACCCTGTGCCAGCGCCTCAGCACCCTCACAGGAAAGAGCTTCTGCCTCAGAGCTCAGCTCAGTCTCCCCTCTGGCAGGTTAAAGCCATTCCCCTTGGCCTGTCCCTACATCCCTTGTCCCAAGCCCCTCTCCAGCTTTCCTGCAGCCCCTTCAGGCACTGGAGCTGCTCTAAGGTCTCCCCTTCAGGAGCCTTCTCTTCTCCAGGCTGACCCAGTCCAGCTCTCTCAGCCTGTTGTCTTCTTGTTTTCCCAGTTCAGAGCCTGAAAACTGTCAGGGTTGTGTTATAGAAGGGTTACTTGGAACAGCACGAGGCCAAGGCTATGTCCGGTGTGTCCTGAAGCAGGGTATAGTAAAACATCTAGAAGAACTGAGGGTGCAAGGTCAACTCAGAAGGTCCTCAAGGAGTCTCCCCTAGGTGGAGTGAGCCGAATCCCCCCAGGTGTGATCTTGTTCATATTCCTACAAGGAGTGCCTGGAGCAAAATTTGCCTTTAACTACAACTAACTACACTCAGGATTTGTCTTGAAGGCAATCATTCAGGTTCCCCCTCTGCTTTCACAACCAACACACATGCAATGTGACACCTGGAGCATCAGGACCTGAGAACGTAACAAGGACTAAGCTATTGTTCAGCACAGATGAACCACGACTGTGCCACCTGAGGAAGGAAGATGCCAAACCAACCACTTGCATTGAAGGCCAAGCAAGGGATAGCTCATACTAAAGCTCTGCAGACTGAAAGTCGCCCTTATCTCACCAGCACGACTTTCTTTCACTGTGTCCAAACCCTGCTATTTGAAAGAGGCGGCCCCAGCTCCATGGTATCATGGACTACACTAACATCTGAGCTCTCCCATGCATGCGGTTAGCTTCCAGGGAGAAACCCTCAGCAGCTGCAAGCTTGAGATGTACTGAAGGGAAGGCA
Organism: Pezoporus wallicus; assembly: GCF_028554395.1. Taxonomy (NCBI): domain Eukaryota; kingdom Metazoa; phylum Chordata; class Aves; order Psittaciformes; family Psittacidae; genus Pezoporus; species Pezoporus wallicus. The sequence goes on along the minus strand of NW_026635187.1, from coordinate 243,224 downwards.
ATGCACAGAGCTCAGCCTGGGAACCAACCTGCCCACGTGCACAGGGAGACCACTGTTGAGTCTGCACTTTTATCCCATGGATAAATGTAAGTCAACACTTCTGAATGTCATAATCCCTCCCATTTACGCATGGTCTACTGGATCTTTTAGGCTTGCATTTAAAACACCATGTTCCTGTTAATACTGTGATCTAGGAAGTTATCCATGGGAAAGATTCACACATACAGCTGTTTTCTGCAGTGTTGCAATGTGAGAATTACCAGCTTTTAAATGTATTCAAGCAGAGGTGCAGCAAGTGATGTAGCCGCGTTGTGCTACACACTGAGGCTTCACAAGCACCATTCTCATGGCCAGTCTGGTGAGCTGGAAACAGAAAACAGTGAGGTAAGAAACCAAAGGCCAGGAATCCATATTTAACTGGATTCCATTTCCCCCACACACTTGCCTTTACTAAGGGGTGAGTAGCTGATGGGCACACTGTTTTCTCTGGAGCACCATTCCTACCAGGAGAATGTTCCACCTACTTCAAGAGGAGATGCCAGAACAGCTCCACATTCAGACACAGGGAACTAGTTTGTTTTACAAGTACTCCAGCACAGATGTGTGTTAAGAATCCTCCTCCTTACAAAAGTGCCTCTCTCCCCTGAGGTGACAAGGACATTGGTGGGGCTGGACTGAGTCAGGACACTGATTCTTCTGAAAATCATTCAGAAAACCTTCAACACCAAACATTAATGAACATTTATACATGTTTAAAAAGTCTCAGAGGTGTTCTCTGAACAGCTCTAGTGTTCAAGGCCAGGTTGGACACAGGGGCTCGGAGCAAGCTGCTCTAGTGGAAGGTGTCCCTGCCTGTGGCAGGGGGTGGAGCTGGAGGAGCTGCAAGGCCCTTTCCAACCCAAACCATTCTACGATTCTATGACATAAAACTAGCAGGGAAGAGTCAAGATGAATTCAATCAAAACTTACTTAGTGAAGATTTCACTTAGAAAATCACCATTAGACCAATAATTTTGATCAACAATAACCAAAGTGATTATTACTCCAAAATTTAACAATTTAAACATTGTTCCTAATTATTGCAAGTATGCTTTAGCCTTAAAGATATTCTAAATCCTGTCTGCCTTGGAGTCCAGTGGAGTTCATATTATGGCATTAATGATGGTCATATGGGTTATGGAAGAATAAGCTGTATTCTGCTCGACCTCACACACTGTGTGATTGATGGTTAATGGTGACACATGGAGCAGAACTAACAACCTCAGAGCAGAGAGCACAGTGAGAGGGCAGATGTGGTTCTGGGTAACCTGATGTAGCTGAACATGTCCCTGCTCATTGCAGGGGGTTGGAATTGGATGAGCTTTGAAGTCCCTTCAACCCAAACCATTCTAAGATTCTATGAAAGTCCGGGAAACAAGATCAACCTGGGAATATTGACAAGCTTTTATGGACTTTTTCCTGAACACAAAGAATATTATTCAAGAAACATGTTTGTATCACAAAGCAGCAAAGGAATCCTACAAAGCACGTGCCTCATATCACACCTTCTCCCTGCTGCCAGCAGAACACAGAGATGCATCTGGCTGACTGCACTTGAGGCATCCCAGCACCCAGCTTTGCCCTGGCTGCCATCCTGCTGCGTGCTGGCACCTAAACCTCAACTTTAAAGTCTTAAGTTATACTCCAGGATGGAGTATGGAATGAGGAGAGTGAAAGCACAGTTACGCTACCCCCTGCACATGCACCTACTTGTATTAGCTCCTTTGCATGGTCAGCAGGGAAAATAGTACTCCCTTAAGTTTCCAATTCAATTCTTGGCATCACAGACTTTTTGCCATCAGCTTATTCAAAAGTAATACCTTTACCTGCTGAAAACCCCCCATCATTGTGGATTTTAGCACTTTAATGCTGCACAGATGTCCACCAGCCCAGCAGACACCCCTATTCAGCTTGCTACACTGACAGTCCATGAACTCAAATGGCACTTGAAGAAGCGATTGATGGTAACTGACACAGGCACGTTTCAAAGTCTGCAGATAACACAGCTCTATGATTAGAGAGAGACATAAACCAGCAAGGACTGAGTTTCAGTTAATAAACAACAGTTTTATAGGTTAATCATTTGGTTCTGGCACAAAACAATAAAGAACAACTTAAATTTAAGATTGCCATGGCATCAAAAATTAACTCAGGTGCACAGGAGATCCTGATGTTCCAGCCCACTGTGTCACACGTGTCTCAGCCATGGAGGTGTTGTTGGACACAGGTCAAGTCTCATTTTGCTTCCCTTGCTTTTCTAGCTCTGGATGAACACACAGCTTTGGTGTTTTACACTTCACTCACCACTCTGTGGTTCAGGGTTTATGGCTGACACGTGGCAGTTGTGAGCAACTAACCAGGGTCAGGACTTGTCCTGAAATAAGGAGACGGGTAAAAACCTATCATCAGGAGGAAAAGAATAACATGCTTTGGGTCTTTGGATTTTACTTTACTGGGTTTATTACAAACAGCCAACAAAGTATTTGTGTGCCATGTGGGATGCCCTATCAAATTCTGTGTCATTCACAAAGACCATTTCAACTAGTAAGATGCTCTAGGTAAGTATAACCCACTGCAAAGGACTACACAATGCCCATTTAACTCATGTCTATGATGATGAGTAGCCGGATATGTAACAATATTTAAGAGGGGATACTGCAGAGTAAGAAATGTGCAGGCCTGTGAAGGTGAGGTTGAATTCACAGGTGTCTCACATCAATGACTGTATTCATACTGTCCAACTTCAGACATGCAACTGCAGTAGTTACCTACTTCCACCTTTTGAAGCTCCAAGCAAGGAAGGAATTTAGCTTAGGTGCTCCAAACAGCGCTTTGGAAGACCTTTTGTTTCTCTACTAATTATATACAGAGCTTAGGGAGAGCAAAAGGCTGATGCAGCCAGCTGTAAAGGGAACATAAAGCTGAGCGACATGAAGTTTCCTTACAAAGCCTGATTTTCAGAGATGCTGAGTCATCTTTTGCTGCCTAAATACGTATTTGAGCATCATAAAGAGATTTTTCAAAGAGCATCATAAAGAGATTTTCAAAGCAGGATCACCAGGCTTTTATCCCAAAGTCTCTTATCTGGGTTGAGTTCAGAATACCACAAACAACACTTACATTCACAACAGACTCCTTGAATTTGATGTGAAGCCTGTAATTGGAAAGTGCAATGATGGCATCCTCTGCTCGTCCTACGTACTCCGTACTCTCACCATGCAGTTCAATGAACGGGACCTTCAGAAGGGGAAGGAAAAAGTCTTTTAGAAAGCATTAACCAAAACCATTTCCCTCCTGGAAGCACACAACATCATGAAATCAAAAGGAACACTGCTGAGAATTGAGCCTGGCTGTTACTGCTAAGAAGGGAAGTCTTGGGTCAGGTTGGTACAAGGTTAACTGCAGCCTTTTCAGAAATGGTACCTCATTTTCTCTTCATTTTCCTGAGCAGGAAGGGCTTGGTCAGGGAAAACCAGGAATCTTTATGACAAACCTGAGCAAACTCTCCTCACATTTAGGCAAGCAGTCAGACCAACCCCTTGACTTATGCTCTTCCTCCTTACTTAACGGAGAGTGACATCTCCTTCACGTTTCTAAATTCACCCTAAAGTAGGCAAAACATGCAAGATGAACAATCTTCTGTGCTACTGGTCATCAATATTCCCTAAGCAAGCTCAGGTAACCAGCTCAGAGCGGATAAATCGTAGCTTTCGCTTTGGATCTCTCACTGCAAATACGGAAATGCATGATGTGCTGCTGTTAGAGAGGCTGAAAACCTGCAGTTGTATCACACTGCACATAAAACTGCAACTGTTTGATTAGAAATGTGACTTAAGCCCAGTTTAGCTAAGCTGGGTGAAGAGTATCCATGCTCAACTTGGAAATAACCTGGGGATACACCAACTTAGCTTAAATCAAGTAAAAAGTTTCTATTGAAGGAAACAAACTACTTCAGTTGATTGGAGTGTCTACATGGATAAAGCATGTAACTAAAAATGATTTCAAAAGAAACTTTGGAAAACTAAGAAACCAATAAGTACCCATTTTGTGCAACATAAAACTTCTGGCTTCTCAGTGGCAAGAAGCAATGGGAGTATCTAACTACATTAGTGTGGGCTTTTTAAAGAACCATGTTCTAAACTATGGACTAAAACCTAGCATTGAAACTCCTACACAAGTACTGGCTCTGTATTTCAGACATTCTAAGGATTCTCTAGTACCAGAACACCCAAGTTCTGCTCTACCAACAGCACATGAGCATTTAAACAGAAAATGGGTTTCTCCTCTTACTGTGCTCATTGTGCATGAAAATTCTACTGGAGAAGCCAGAGAACACACAGCTCAACGGGAGACACTGGGATCCCCACTAGCAAGGAACAGTGTGGAGATTACCTGAAGGTTCTCATCCTCTCGGATCAGCTGCTTCCTGGGAAAAATCTGATTAGCCTGGATGCATTCAAGGCTGTGCTGAGTCTCTTCATCCTGAGGAACAAAGCGTTACAGTGAACTGCAGCACTGCCACTTGCTGCCTGCCTTCTTCACCACACAGCAAGCTATCGGCTCCAGCGGGAGGAAGTGCAGAGAAGTCAGGTATCAGTCACTTACTAAAGTTACTCCACGTTCAAAGACAAGCATTGAAACAACTAAATATGATACTATAACATGTTTCCTTCCTGCAGCCTGATTAGAAAGTCATAAATAATAGAAAACCTTATGACTGTATGAGGAAAAAAGGCATCAGCCCAGTCTAGCCCAGCACTACCTTAAAATTCAACCCCCCCATGTGTAAACTTTAATTCTCTGGTGTTTTGAACTTTAGCCTATTCTGCTCTGTAAGAGGCCCCACAAAGCCCTTTTCCTTACCATGACAGGCCCTGGAGCAGAGGAGCAATCCTCGTCTTTACTCACGATGCTTTGAGGCTCTTTCTTCACTTAAAATCTAGAAAATCAGAAAAGTGTAAGGATGAAGTTAAATTCACTTCCTTTTGGCAAATAAATACAAATTAACTTTTAAAGCCTGAGGATTTAGCTGTCAGAAAGCTGTGATCAAACATAAGAAGACAAAATCCATTTAAAGTGACTCTCCTGGGAGACAGAATGGTTCAAAATGTGTCTGCTCCTTCTGAAGGATCACCTGAGAAGGTGGTGCTGGAGGGCACCTGCCTGCACGCAGCCCTCACGCTACTGCTGCTGTAATTCAAACATGTTCAGCAGCTCAGAGCACCCTCCATTATCTCCCAAGTCCTTTGCACATGGCAATGTGCAGGTTACACACACAGGTTATCAAACCAAAGGGATCGGGGGCATCAGATGCTCTGGTATCTAAACAGAGGTTGTTGGATCCTCCTCAAGTAACCTTGTTCCAACTACAGCATACGAATTAGAATTCATATACAGATAAAATCCCTCATTGTAGAGTTATGACTCATTTTTACATCAATAGGTGTGTCAAAACATCCATTTTCTTGCACCAACCTTCCCAAGACCACACACTGGAAGAAGCTCTTCCCTGTGAGGGTGCTGAGGCGCTGGCACAGGGTGCCCAGAGAAGCTGTGGCTGCCCCATCCCTGGCAGTGTTCAAGGCCAGGTTGGACACAGGGGCTTGGAGCAAGCTGCTCTAGTGGAAGGGGTCCCTGCCCGTGGCAGGGGTTGGACTGGAGGAGCTTTAAGGTCCCTCCCAACCCAGGCCAGGCTGGGATTCTATGGCCTGCTCATTCCGCTATCTAACGATCCCAAATCCTTTACCATCTGCAGATTTTCTGGCAGTACTGATTATACCTAACCTGAACTTCCCCTGTTTCAGTTTGAAACCATCACCCCTTGTCCTATCACTAAAGTCCCTGATGAAGAGTCCCTCTCCAGCGTGCCTGTAGCCCCCTTCAGACATTGGAAGCTGCTCTGAGGTCTCCACACAGCTTCTCTTGTCCAGGCTGAACAGCCCCAGTGTTCTCAGCCTGGCTCCATAGGTCCTCAGAGCAGGGGAGAAACAGTGGATAAAAATTTGGAAGTTGGTTCAAAATCACACAGCTTGCAGAAGGATGTGTGTGTGTGTGTGTGTGTAAAAGGAGGAAATTATGAGAGAATTGAGCTGGAACTGCCACTAATTCACTAAAAATTTATGCAAAAAAGATCAAAAAATGCCAATTTTAAACAAACAAAAGCTACAAAACTTGACAGAAGTTGGAATCTATCAAGTATGGAAACTGATAAGGAGAAATCAAACACCAGCACAGAAGTTTCCATGCCTGCAGGAACAACAGGGAGTAGGAACATTCTTTTAAGTTGCCAGAAACAACGGGGATCTAGAATACAATTTACCACCAGTGAGATGGAGACAGCATTACTGCTGGTATTGGTTTAAAAAAGGCAGAATCCTTGAACACTTTTGTTCCAAAAGAAGCAGAGGAAAGATGGTTCATATGTAACCCATGCTGTAACCATGGTTCATATGGAAGCCATGCTATAACTGACGAGAACATTTAAAGGAGCACAACGATTAAAGCTAAAGAGGTCATAAATTCTTCAGGTTTCATCTTTAATGCACCAGAAGCCATCAAATTCCAGTCCCTGTATTCAGAACAAGAGCCTGGGCCTGATTCCAGCACGACTTGGTATTTTACACAGGTTGTGTTTGGGTCCACTTATCTTCAAGCCCATGTCTGCTCTTGACTTGGAGATACCAGGAAAGGAGAGGTTCAGCAGTTCCCTCCAACACATCTGCCTTCAGCTTCCAATCTCTGGATCTCCCTGTATGTTTTTCAGCTCACATGGTGTCCCCATTCTTCTTGATGCCCAAGATTTGAAGACTGAGCCTTTTGCTCAACCCAATTTAAGCTGATGGCTGGCTGAGCAACAGGCTGATTTGTCCAACCAGCCTCTGCCTTGCAGCTCAGCTGTCAAGAAAGGTACAGACTGTAGTAACTCTGCAGTGTATCCTGATGCAATGAGGACTATGAGTCAAGACAAGGTGGGTTTAAAACTTGAGGTTTGCATAAATCTCCTTCTCCATCCTTACAGTAATGGTAAGGTCCACATCCAGCTGCCAGGTGTACAGCTGGCCAGGAGAAGAGCAAGGGCACATCTGTGTGCACACTTCTGAGGACATCTCAGTCTCCACTTCAGCTGGCTGCTGGAGCCAGACGTTACCTTCTGTGACCACCCACCTCTCCACCAGCCCCAATTCTGCTCTGCCAGAATAGCACCACTGTTAAAAGCCGTTAAGATCAAACACTTCTAGAGCAATTCATCATGATAACTTCTGTAGGACTTCAGCAAAGCTTTAAACATTAATAGGAAAGCCTGAACAGAAAAATTCCTTGCTATTCCAGAAAACACCTTCAAAGACAATTACCAGAGAAACAACAACCTAATTAAAAAGATGAGCTTTATTACACAGCTAAAGCCTGCTCAGTATCACTGATGAAAAGTTTTCATATGTTAGGCACTGTGTTGTAACCAAACTGTTCCTTTCTACTTCAAATTGATTAGATACATTTATCTTTAAAGTTTACTACATCTACATAGTAATAAAGCCAGGATTACCTTAGGAAATTAGGGCTTTTAAAAATTTCTTGCAGCTGTGCTCCTAAAATCCATCATAAACCATCAGCAGAGACTATGCAAGTGACTGCAGGAGAACTTCGTGCTTAACTGCTGCATTCAGCTGCAAACAGCTTCTACTAGAATAGTGTGTGCTGGTTCATATGTGTATGGGAATTTGCCTTCTTAAGGTGAATTTTAGGAAAGCTGTGTGAAAAAACATGCCCAGTTCAGTTTTAATCGGGATTTTTCTCCCCTGTGAGGGTGCTGAGGCGCTGGCACAGGGTGCCCAGAGAAGCTGTGGCTGCCCCATCCCTGGCAGTGTTCAAGGCCAGGTTGGACACAGGGGCTTGGAGCAAGCTGCTCTAGTGGAAGGGGTCCCTGCCTGTGGCAAGGGTTGGAACTGGAGGAGCTTTAAGGTCCCTTCCAACACAAACCAGGCTGGGATTATCAGATGGATGATTTATCTTGGCCATATCATGGTTTACAAGAACTTATAAGACTGGTTCTAATGCAAATATCTTGCACACTCACACTGCAACCAGATATTAGTGAAAGGCTTCATCAACTTCTGTGCCACAACACAAAAGTACTTCTAAAAATTGCTGGGAGAAGGAGCAAGAAACATTGAATTGTTAGAACAAAGTTGGCTGATCCGATGGACAGCAGATACTGAGAGCAAGAATTGATTTCCCATCACGTCAACAAGCTGACCCCACTCCATCATCTCACCACTGCTGGAGGGAGCACGAGGGAAAGGAAAGACCCCGCTGGGGACAGGACCAGGGCCCCTACACTCTTCTCAGAGGCAGCCCCTGAGATTAACTCTGAAAGACCACTTCCAATTTCACTTCTTCTATCCCAAAGCTTTGGAACTCGCTTCCACCTGCACGCAGAACAGAATCAGAATTCCCATTGTGTTTAACTGTAGCTGGCAAATCATCAGCTCTTCCCCGATAGAAAAGACCATTTCCCAGAAATGCAATGGAAATGGTCCAGCACACCTTAGATATCTGACCAGGAAAACACCTTCATAAAATGCATCCTCAAATTCAGGCTCCTACTGATCAATAATCACCTATAAGGAGCAGATATCTTCTACAGAGTGCACCGAAACTCATTTTTATTGTTAGAACAGCATTTTTTGCCAAGACTGAGGCCAGAAAAGATGATGTTATCAAGTTACCGTGCTGTCCTTTCAACTGCAGTTTCATCTATATTAAATTACACCAAAAAAAGGGCTAGTCTTGTTAATTCGCCATCTTTATGTTCTGCCTGAAAGGATGAGTGATTACTTAAGGTTGTAACCTCAGTCTGTGTTCATCTAGGATGGGAACATCTTAATTACCTTTCATTTCAGATGTGCCTCTGCTCTAAATGTTGTATGTAATTAAGGCTGGCAATAACCATCTGTTTGTAGTGATTCTAAACAAAAAAGATGATGTAAATAAAGGATCATTTAAATTCACCTATGTTTAAATTAAGTTCGACTTACAGCAAGGAGAAAGAAAAATGAGAGGGAAAAAAAGGAAGAAGGAAATAGCCAAGTGGTTCACTGTTCCCTGCCCACCTCCTGAATTCCATTTATTTCAGTATCAAAATCACACTGGGTTGACCCTCAGGCTCAGAACAGCTATTCACACCCTGTGGCACCACTGCCCTCGGCATTTTAAACAGGAACCCCAAAGTTTTGACTTAGAAGATTAGAATCCCAGCCTGGCTTTGGTTGGAAGGGACCTTAAAGCTCCTCCAGCTCCAACCCCTGCACAGGCAGGGACCCCTTCCACTGGAGCAGCTTGCTCCCAGCCCCTGTGTCCAACCTGGCCTTGAACACTGCCAGGGATGGGGCAGCCACAGCTTCTCTGGGCACCCTGGGCCAGCGCCTCAGCACCCTCACAGGGAAGAGCTTCTGCCTAAGAGCTCAGCTCAGTCTCCCCTCTGGCAGGTTCAAGCCATTCCCCTTGGCCTGTCCCTACATCCCTTGTCCCAAGCCCCTCTCCAGCTTTCCTGCAGCCCCTTCAGGCACTGGAGCTGCTCTCAGGTCTCCCCTTCAGGAGCCTTCTCTTCTCCAGGCTGACCCAGCCCAGCTCTCTCAGCCTGGCTCCAGAGCAGAGCTGCTCCAGCCCTCGCAGCAGCTCCATGGCCTCCTCTGCACTCGCTCCAACAGCTCCATGTCCCTTCTGGGTTGCTGCCCCAGAGCTGGTGCAGGACTGCAGAGGCGGGGGTGGGGTGTCTCATAATTAAGAGAGGAATCATTGATAACCACTGAACCCACCTTCAACAGGCAGCTCATCTCACCAAAGTAATACCATTTAGCTTACCAAAGAACAAGAGGGAATAAACCAGTCCTCTGTCCCAGAAAGTTTCAAGCTATGTTCTTCTGATACTTCACATTGGCAACTGCAAATAAAAAGATGGCATTTTAAAACATGAACCTGAAAAAACACACATGTTGAACAGCCAGCAACTTATACAAGAACTTCAACTGCTACGGGAGCTTGCCTTCATTAAACAGTACTATGTAAGGGGCAGCTGCTGAGCACTTGATATGCCCAAAGAGGGAATTCAGTGACTGGATCTGTCAGGCAAGTGTGTGCTGGTTGAGGCCTCCTTTCTGCTAAGGGGCAGGTCAGAAATCATGGCCACGAAGCCATTTAAGCTTGTTTTAAACTTCTTTGGTGCACAGACATGAAAAATAACCCAGCCCGTAGCAATACAAAGCGAGAGGAGAGCTCTCTCACATAAGACCCAGCTGCTTTTGCATTCGTCCTCAAAAGTGGGCTTTAATTTTACACTACAATCAGCTTTCCCACTGAAATCAGCTGCCCCAAAGCAGAGACACAGACCTCCATGAGTGCTCACTGCCCAACTAGTGCTGGGCAAACTGCAGCCAACCCAAGGCAACCAGCAATGCCCACATGGTACCACTCCTCCGGAGCCCCATCTTTTACTTCCCAAGTGCCATACATCAGTGCCTCAACAAGAAGTGTCAGCACTGTGTAGCAAAGACAGATTTGTCCGAAAGTGATCTGGGAAAAAAGCTCTGATTTGCTTCATTCCCACAGAATCACTTCAGTAGGTGGCCAGAGCCTCCTATAGCACTGGAATGATGGCTGGGACACAACGTTCCACACTAAAACACCCAAACCCTAAAATTACGTGTCCCAGACTAACACGGCCATTCCTTGAGCATGCAAGCAGCCAAGCTGATGGAATTCCACTCCCTTGTATCCCGTGTGCCAGAGGATTTGCTCTTCACAATACCTTGGAGCTCTCCCAAGAGCATGCTGCATGGGTATGTGCCTGGAAAGCCGAACTGTATAAACACAGGATCCTCCTGCTACAAAGGGTTTGCTCCTACTCTGACTGGCCACAGCTACTGGGAGTTTCACATTCAGCTCCATTAATAGAACGTAAATCTCTGGTTTGGAGCTGTCTTGTCCTTTAGGGCTTATGACAGGGGAAAAAAGACAATCTGTACGAAAGGATGTATAATTTTAAGACCAAGCAGAAGAAGTTTTAAAGGTACATTTAAGTAGCAAAATGAGGCTTTAACTCTTAAAATCTTTTTACTTTAAAAGGAAAACATGCAGCAAGCCAAAGTTCTGACATTTCACACAGCGGACACAAGTTAGGGGCATCTCATCTCTATCTCCCTTCAGCTGGTATTTAGACAACCTGTGGTATGACAAACTACGCTGTGGATGATCACAACTGTCACCAGCCTCTGCTCCTCATGGATTGCAATGCTGAAGTAGTTTCTAAGAGCAACATTCAGTTACCTGCAGGAAAGATCGATGTTGTTTAACTTGGTTTAGAATCTCTCTCAGCCAACAACTCAAATGCCAGTCCCAGTAGTTATATAGATTGGTAATTCATTGTCACAGAACCATGGAATGGTTTGGGTTGGAAGGGACCTTAAAGCTCCTCCAGCTCCAACCCCTGCCACGGGCAGGGACACCTTCCATAGAGCAGCTTGCTCCAAGCCCCTGTGTCCAACCTGGCCTTGAACACTGCCAGGGATGGGGCAGTCACAGCCTCTTAATCACAGCACACAAGGCACAGAGCACACAGTTTTACTTTGAGGAACCAGCCTGAGCATGCAACAAGTTCAACTTCACAGCCACGTGGTTGTACAAAGTCCCCTTTGACAGGAAACCAAAAAAAGAAGCCATGAAGAGCACTACACAACTCCAGTGACTCTTCAGAGCCAGTTTGCTGGCCAGGTCCTTGCTCTGAAACAGGAGAGATACAGACGGAGGGTAGCAGAAGGCGGACTTAGTTTGTGTGTTTTAAGTCCAAGATAGAAACAAACCTTCACAAGACCTGCAATAAAGTTGTTATTGAATTTAATGAGGTTTGGAAGAAGCCCCTGAATCCCAGGAGTTTTCTGGAACGGTTTAAAAACAGGACAAACACATTTCAATACAAGTGCTAATAGTCCCGCTTTGTCCCTGCCAGCACTGGAAGCGCTCCAGGCTGGGCTCCTCGGCATTCCCCCGCAAGGCTGCAGGCACAGATAAGCACCTTGGACCTTATCACTTCCCAAGTAACTCTTGTGCCAAAGCAAAAGGAAAAGCTGACTGTAAGAAGAAACACAGCCCTGAACTCTACTGGATCTCAAACCAGTTACCGACAGGAGGAGCAACCCCAGCACCGGTGTGGAAATAGCTGTTAACACAATTAAACACAGAGATCACTGCCCCTGAGGATGGGCTGCAGCCTTCCCCTCCGCGTGCTCCCACCACTTCCTCTGCATCAGCTCTGCCGTTTGATCCACAATGAGCAGATTCACAGAATCCAGCCTGGTTTGGGTTGGAAGGGACCTTAAAGCTCCTCCAGCTCCAACCCCTGCCACGGGCAGGGACACCTTCCACTGGAGCAGCTTGCTCCAAGCCCCTGTGTCCAACCTGGCCTTGAACACTGCCAGGGATGGGGCAGCCACAGCTTCTCTGGGCACCCTGTGCCAGCGCCTCAGCACCCTCACAGGGAAGAGCTTCTGCCTAAGAGCTCAGCTCAGTCTCCCCCTCTGGCAGGTTAAAGCCATTCCCCTTGGCCTGTCCCTACAGGCCCTTGTCCCAGGCCCCTCTCCAGGTTTCCTGCAGCCCCTTTAGGCACTGGAGCTGCTCTCAGGTCTCCCCTTCAGGAGCCTTCTCCTCTCCAGGCTGACCCAGCCCAGCTCTCTCAGCCTGGCTCCAGAGCAGAGCTGCTCCAGCCCTCGCAGCAGCTCCATGGCCTCCTCTGCACTCGCTCCAACAGCTCCACGTCCCTCTTGTGCTGCTCCCCAGAGCTGGATGCACCACTGGGAAAGTGAAGGGTAGAAGATGGAAAAAGGAACGGGACCATTTCAGTAAATCCTACAAAAAGTCAACTGTGCCTAGTAAAGGAACTGGCTTTGCACCGTCTTTCTTCCTGCACTGTCCCATTCCCACAGCTGGTTTGCCATTTCTTTATTCAGGCACAGCTACTGAAGGGCAGATCAACACTGCCCAGTTTTCACTGTGAAGCCCCTCTGCCACAGGGCTCCAGGACTCAAGGTGATGAGAACAGGAACAGTCAAAACGAAGCTTTTCCTTCGAACCATCTCCTTAGAATCCTTCCCTGTTGACTCTTTTGGGCACTTGGGCATTAGGTGCACGCTTCAGTTAGCGCACAGCTCTTGCATCCACTGGTTGTTGGGAGATGCTCTGGAGGAGCAGTGCGATAGTGTTATCACACTGTGTGAAACACCAATCATAACGTGATTCTAAGGTGGAAACTTCCAAGGTGTAGAGCTTTCATCCCTGGAATATTCCAAACCTGGGCAGCCCCTGAGCACCCCAACATCACAGCTGGCCCTACCCCAAGCACAGCACTGGAGTACATGGCCTCCAACCTAAACTACACAAATCTGTGACAAGGGTTTTCTTGACATTTCTTTAAATAAAACATTGGCCAATAGCTTGGAAAAACACCCTCGAGTTTTAACAAACACGTTTGTTGAATTCACAGACTGGAAAGTTGTCCCTCCAGTTTGTTAGCTGAAGGGCTGTATCCAGCAAGAACAGAGGAGGAATGACTGGCTAAGCATAAAGTGAAAAGGCAGAAGAAAACAGCAGCTTTGGAACAAAACAAATCTGAACTTCCCCTAGCTGCAGACAAACTGTCCTCATAGAGATGTAGGGAAACCAAACCACAAGTGACTGTTGTAAAGGTGTATTTTTTTCCTCTCTTTGCTGAAGTAGGGCATATGTGCATGGGTTAGGCCATACCATGTCACAACCTTAACACAACACATGTGGCTGATGGTTAAAAGCTCTCTACTCCTGACTCACAGTATTACTGTATCACTCTACATTCCTGACTTCACAGTATTACTGTATCACTCTACATTCCTGACTTCACAGTATGACTGCTCCGACAGAACCATCTCTGCAGTGACTGGACCTCCTCTCACACCTTTACCATCACACATGTACCAGCCATACCCCACCTTTGTGTCTGGCTGCTTTCTGCCCAGCTTTAACTCACATATTGGATATCAATTGTTCTCCTCTTTCCTTCTATGTTCTTAGTGGATTCTACTTGCTTCCCCCCCAAACTATTTCTACCCTACTCAGTGTGCTAAGGAATAGGAACAGAAGACCACTATCAGCTCCCTTCCACTTGGGCAATGTGGTTAGCTTGTGGCTGAGCTAAAAACCACTGAGAGGGTGGGAGCACTGGAGCTGGCACCATGGACACCGGTGCTCCCAGTGCTGGGCAAACTGAGCTCACTGTTTAACAGAGAGCTTTAAAACCTGTGCACAAAGAAGGAATGCTGATCTTCAGGGAGAAATCTTCTGGTTTCTACTGCCACATGCCTCCTCTATCACACACTTACCTAAATTGTAAAGTGACATGATTCCCAGTTTGGAAAGCTGCTGAATATGAAGGTCTGTCCACATCAACACTCAACTGCAACACAGAGTAAGTGGAGACGAGCAGCCACACTGAGCATCTCACCTGTCCTCAGCACCATCCCTGGCAGTGTTCAAGGCCAGGTTGGACACAGGGGCTTGGAGCAAGCTGCTCTAGTGGAAGGTGTCCCTGCCCATGGCAGCAGGTTGGGACTGGATGAGCTTCAAGGTCCCTTCCAAGCCAAATCAGGCTTGGATGCTGTGCTTAACACAGATAGGAAGCATCAAACTAAGAGCATTTTGAAAACTGCCGATTCCATTTTCCATTCTACCTGTGCTGCTGCACAGTAAAGAATAAACTCTAAGAGTCCAAAGCATCACAAAGGTTTTGCACCATGTCACTGCACTGACTCATAGGTTAATGGTGGGTAATTGAGTCTCCTGTGGATCCCTTCACAGGTAGGCATATTAGCTTCCTTCGCCATCCCACTAAGAAGCATTAGGCTGTTTTTAAAGCAGTTTGAGCTGATGATCTTTGCATACCAGTTAAAAAGATCACTTCTTGCACTCTTCCAAAACTAAATGCAGAAGCAGCAGGTCAAAAAGTTACAAGGAAAACCATCTCAAACAGTAACAAAGGTTGAAAGGGCAGAGGAGCACGGGAGGAGAGGCAGTAGAAGCCCTCCTGAGACTTCAGCTACCTGATAACTCAATGGAAGTTATTGGATCTGGCATTAAGAGGTCCATTTTTGATGTACATACACAAACCAGGATACAATTTGCCCACTGGAGATCTTCTGATGAACCACTGGAAGTTTAAAGCTCAAATGAACAACCCATTCTGTCATTTTCCTTTTATTTCAGTTACTCCACATTCCCCAGCTTGACATACATGACAGACAAGTAACATCTACCAGGAAGGACCAACGAGTGACATGGCTCTGTCTGAAGTGTGGAGAGATCTGCAAGGAAGGGATCCAAATCTGCCAGTCATGCATGAGAGCTGACAGGACCCTGAACACTGACCTGGGCCTGAGCTGGTGGACACTCAACAGACTTGTATAGGTTCTAAGCTAAAGAAGTGACCAAGTGTCACCTTTGTGTGTGGAAGCAGATGTTCACTCCAAATGTAACCAAAGAGCCTCCATGAGAAGTAGGGCAATGTCAGACTGAAGCTCTGAAATGGAAAAAGCAAGAGAGCAAGCCTGAGATCAGACAGCCAAGCTTTCCACTTGCAGAACAGAGCAAGGAGGGAGTAATTTGCTCCTCATACTTCCCATTCTTGCTCTGAGGTCCTCACAGCCCATTTGCCATGAGTCACGCTTCCCTCCCATAGTTATTCCTTTCTAGAAGGCAACAAACAAACAGGGGTAAGAGGCTGCTAATCAGAGTCTCAAAGGTTTTACTCATCCTTCCCAAACACCTATTCATGCCCTTGCCCTCCTCCATAACACTGTGCTTGAACTCAATCCTTTCTGTTACCCGGCTGAGCACTGCGAAGGGGCAGCTGCTCTTGTGGGAGAGCAGCATTACACAGCACCCATGAGGACAGGCTCCTTACACCCTGCATTGCACTAACAGTCAATGCAACACTAAAGAGATCTACAAGTAATTCAAAGAGAGCTTGGAAACCAGGAAGCAGCAAGTCTGATGTGAAGACTCCTTTGGAGTTACAAACTATGCTCCTATCAGTGTTTTCCCCACTAAACTCCATGAGAAAACCTACACAAAGTTATAGCTATCAGCTCCTAAGTGGGTAAGTTGACCACATTTTCACCATGCTTCATCTGGCACAAAGCTTTTAAAACCTCTTTAGCAAAACACCACTCGGTTCCTTTGTCACAAGACAGCTTTACTGAAATACCAAGTACCTGCTATGAATAAGCATTTATTTCTCAAAGCATTAAGTAGGTTAAATTAATACAGGGAACTGACCCCCCCACAGAAGCTGACTAATAGCACTGATCAACTACAGAGCTAGGATCTGCTGGGACACAGTCAGGGCCGTTATCTGTTACCAGGGCTTTCTTTTATTGCACACCTTGCACAGTGCTGTTATGGAGTACAGTTTTCATAGAATCAGGGAATGGTTTGGGTTGGAAGGGAGCTTAAAGCTCCTCCAGCTCCAACCCCTGCCATGGGCAGGGACCCCTTCCACTGGAGCAGCTTGCTCCAAGCCCCTGTGTCCAACCTGGCCCTGAACACTGTATCTATTTATTTCTCAAAGCACAAAAAAGATGAAATGGGAATGGCAGAATTTAGTTCAAACACCAACTGCCCTCAAGAAGCCCTGACCTGCACTGAAGCTATTAAAGAGACAACCATGTCCTGTACCAGGAGGACCTGAATCCATCCCTAGGTGTAACACAATAGTGATGCTTCCACCAGCATCTGTCAACCCTGGGGTGAAGCTTCAGCTGCAAGAGGCCACTTGTTAATGAACTGACCACCTAAATCTCCCATTTCAGGAGTTCATCAAGGCTCAGGAGAGCTTTTCTAGGATCCTAAACAGCCACTTTCTAGAGAGCACACAAGTAATTGTTTGTGCATCATCCACGAGACTGCCCAGCCATGAACCTCAACAGCCTCAGTGCTCAACCAGCTGCTAAATACATGTAAATACTGGAAATAACATCAGGCAAAGGCCAAATTACAAGGAGATAACCCCATGTGTGCTTGTGCATGATAAGGAGAGCAGCAAGAGCTGGGTAAGGAACCACGAGCAGCTTCAGTGAGTGCAAGGAATTTTCTGCCACTCCTATTGAGACAGCGAGTTCCAGTTTGAAGCCAGACACGGGATTTACTGGAACAGGTTACTGCCCTCCAGCCAACCCCTTCCAGACTGGAACACACAGGTTATTGCATCAACCCATTGCCAGTTTGAACTTCCCCAAGTTCCAGCAGCATGCTCCGCTCCTTAACAAGTTCTCCACTCGGGGGAGAGGAGACTGGTGCTAGCACTGCCCTTCAGCAAGGCACAGCAGTGCTGAGGCTCCCTATGTGTATTAAGAGACACCCAGAACTCAGATGCCTTCCCCAATTAAGGAGGCTTCCTATATTTAGATCCCAAGGGACACACGAACAGGTCTGGCTCATTTACCAGCACTGCCTCCAGGAGACCTGCTACTTGAGCTGATTCAGTTCTCTAGGAGGAAGAGCAGAAGAGCAAATACCTTTTCTCCCATAGTTAGTATTTGGAAGACACTGAAATGATTTAAGACAATTGTTTATTTCCATTTATGAGTTGCACTTAAATCCTGGAGATGGGAGTCTACAACTAAAACAAAAGGCAAGGAAAGGGAAAATGTCTTAAAAAGGGTCCTATAAACCCACTGGAAAAGGGACACTGAGCCCATGGAACTGCAGCTCGGAGCTGGGAACAGCAGAGACTGCATCACGCTGGAGAGCTGAACCAGCTGCAGGGCTCCAAACAGGGTCTGTCTGTGTGATGTGGGAGGCAGGAGGTGCATGAAGTAGCTGCACATCTGTTAGGCTCACCTAAAGAATCCTGAAGCTAGTCTGAATGTGCCTCCATTTCCAGAAGTAGTCTTGAAGATCAGCAATTGACAAATATCCAGTAGTAAGCAGAGAGGTCTTCAACAGAGGAGCTGATTTTGTCACACTAATGGCACAGCAGTGGTGGTTTAGAACCAGTTGGCTCTATTCTGCAATAGGACAAGGGGTGATAGGTTCAGACTTAAACAGGGGAAGTTCAGGTTGGAGACAAGCAGAAGCTGCTCCGTGTGAGGGTGCTGAGGCGCTGGCACAGGGTGCCCAGAGAAGCTGTGGCTGCCCCATCCCTGGCAGTGTTCAAGGCCAGGTTGGACACAGGGGCTCGGAGCAAGCTGCTCTAGTGGAAGGGGTCCCTACCCGTGGCAGGGGTTGGAGCTGGAGGAGCTGCAAGGTCCTTTCCAACTCAAACCATTCCATGATTCCCCGATTCTCTGATTTACCTTTTTAACCTTATTTACTGTTGAGCCCAGCAGCTCTGCAGCTACTCACCCAAGGCAGTGCTCTATGCAACAGTCTGGTTCAAATCTTGACTCAAAGGCGACACCAACTACAACTCCTCAAGCCACATTTCCAGACTACTGAGAGAGGTCAAGTTCAACCATGACAACTTCCCACAAACCTTCTCTCTCCATAAGAGCTTCCACAATACTGGAAGCACACTAGCTTGTCAGCTTGCACTGAAGTTGCGCAGACGTTCAGAGCCAGGGAAGAATTTACTTGTATTAACAGAATATGCTTATTTGAAAAAAGTAAACAGCACAAAGCCAAGGTTAAATATATTCAGGCATTTCAGAGAGGCACCAAAGAAGGGTTTGTGGTTCTTTTTGCTATACATACGTATAGCAAAACACTGAGTTTCAGTCAGAATCGAACTCAAGTTCTGCAGCAGACAGCTACTGAAACAACGTTTGATATAACCCAGTTAATGTTCATCAGCCACACACTCAGCCCTCCCACACTTAAAGTTAAAATCCCACTGGCCTAAATGTTCAACCTTCCTTAGGAGGATACCAGCAGGTACTTGCCCTGTGTGGAAAAAGGAATCAATCCTACATGGTTAACTACATCCCCCTCAAAACCACCGTTTCAATGGCAAGATGACCCAACAGGAATGAGTTTCTCTAGGGAACATGAAGGTTTAAGGCTGTAGTTCCTACCTGCTCACATAAATCAACCCCCACCAAATCCTGTACTCCTGGTTAGGTTTTACCAAGAAGTGGTATTGCTCCAGATCTGCTTAAAGATATAAAACCAGTGGGAGTTACACATCTCTAACAGTCCAATTCTTACCTACGACTTGCAGATACCAAGCTTCAATGAAATGCACAGCAGTAGCATTTCACAGTACAAAATAAGTAAGATCAACTAAATTAGTCTATTCTTGGTCTTTATCCTTCCATTTGAAGTACCCTCTGCAACCAACTTCATCGCAAACCCAAGTCTGTACTCAGTGAACTCAGATGTGTGCTGAAACCCATCAGGAGAAAATACCAAGGATGCATTTGCTTGGATTCAAAAGTAAATCAGGAAAGTTTTAGCTAAAAAAAGAAGTAGCTACAATATAAATAAGGAGCAATGAGAGGTTTGGTACTTGAGGTTTGGGTCCTGGTTTACTGCTTTGCTCCTGATGAAATTAAATGGCACAAAACCCCCTGACCTCAAGTGACAACATCTCATTGCAGGATGAAGCTGCTGACAACGTACAAACACAGCTGAACCTCAGCTTGCTCAGGCACCCAAGGATCTTACGAGGTGTCAGCCTTGGTCAGAGCCCAAGCCAAGAAAGGGCAGGAATCTCTTTCCATTCCATAACTACCGAAACTGCCTGCTAAGCTGCCACTGGGTGCAGGACTGAGCTTCACAGGCAGCTTTCCTGCTGAAGCAGAATCCACTTCACCACCAGAGACTTTTGTGCTGTTACAGTCACAGCAACACGACCCAACATTCCATTGCCAAAAAGCAGAACACACCTTTGCCCCTTTAAGTCCAAACAGGAACATATAAAGAACACAAACTGAGAACAATTTGGGTTGAATGGGACACATGAACATCCCCCCTTAGGCCAAGCCCCTATTACATCAAGTTGCTCACACTTGTCCAGCAAGGCTTGAGTAGCGTCAAGCATATTCCTTCTAGACAACCTGTTCCAAGATTAAGGTGGGAATCTTAAACTAAGGTCAGAAAAATACTCAAAGGACTCCTTCCCACTGAGCGAAACCAGGGAAAGCCACAAGGACAGGAACAATGTTGGGAATACTTCATTCCCCCTCACTGTTATTTCAAGAGGTTATGTATTGGTGGAACAAGTCTGTGTGTGAAGACAGCTCTAGGAGCAAACGCTCAGAGCTGAGCTGAAAAAGCATTTGTAATTCAGCTGAGAGCCCGCTCAGGAACAGCCTCAGTATCCAGGCCTGGCATTCCTGAAAGAGCTCACAGACAGCTTTGCACATCTAGGTTTAAATGCCAAGCTCCTCTCCCGAGGAAAGATTACATCTTTATGTAAGGAAACCTTACTTGACAAGCTTAAACTACTCTGTCAACTAAGTACAGGGATCCAAGGTATGTCTGCTCCATTAAAAGTACCCCATTTGTGCCATTAGCTTGGCAACGTAACAGCTCTGCTCCAGGGACAGAACCGTTCCTAAAGCCTCCCCTGATGGCGGAAGCTTCAGGAATAACCAGCGACATCCACGACACAGCACTAGCAGCCAAACTTCTGCATTCAGAGCTTGACGTGAACTGAAGATGTTCCTTTTCCCAGTTAGCATCACCATGGGTGCTGGAGAACTCTGCCAAGAAGAGGCAAGAAACAATGGCCTGCGTTGGTATTTTACTACTGCACCCAGGACAGCTCAGGAAGCCAGAGCAGGGGCGTGTAAATGCTGCTGTAAGGGAAGATACTTCCCAGGCCAGGCATGCTTTGGTGATGGGTTTTTGGATGAGGATCTTACTTGTAGTTGCACAATAAAGTAAACAAGGGAGGCAAAGCTGACAGCCTGGGAGCTAAGGATTAATGACACAGCAGATATTTGCTCTACTCATACATGCATGGAAATAAACTTGTAATTGCATCTTAACATGTCTCTGTATATGAAAGGACTGAGTGAAGGATTACACATGAGGAAGTGCAAACACTGTGAAGCTTTAGTTCAGCTTCTCTTGGGATATGCATGACCCCTTATTTCCTTCTCCATCCTCTCCCTCCCATAAACCCCACCTTCACTCAGGGAACTAGGTGGACAACTCTCCCTGACCCCAAAACTCTGCATCCTCTTCATGTTAATCACACCATCTAGTCAGTGTACAATTCTGAACCAAGTCAGTCTTCTCTACACTGCTCATTTCAGGCACCTCCTTAGAAAAACCTCAGTGCTTACCACAGCTTTCACACTGTCCCATATGGCTAAGTGGTAGTAATGTGTTTTTAAAAGGCTGGAAAATGAAGCATAGTAACAGTTCAAGCATCAGAAGCATCTTCTAGTTTTGGTACCCAGAACAGATGTCTAAAGTGTAGTTCTTCAAATACTCCCCATTTCTATAGCATTAGGGAAGTACAACTCCACCAGCTTGGGGCTGAGCTGCAGAGATGAGTGCTCAGGCCTAAAGATGCACCCTCAACACCAAAACTGTAACGCTATACACACCTGCATGAGTTTCCAGTACCATCCTAGCCAGCTCCCCAATCCACAGCAGGGCAGCGACACCTCTAGCTCCCCAGGACGGCAGCCTCCTGCCTCACCACATCACCACCTAGAAATTCCTCCCAGATAAAGTCAGTGCTTCTCCAAACACCAGGGAACTTCAGACCTTACTGGGCCACCTGCAAGTTCTGGATTTCTTCAGGGGTCCAAAGTTATTACAGCCTCTGCTTAGAATGATCCCAGTTATTACCTGTGGGGATGAACTACTGATGCCAGTGCACGCACAGCAACAGCCAAAAGCAACCAGACAGCTTGTCAGGCAGTGGAAAATCATCATTCCTCCCACAAGCACCTTCACCTTTATTTGTATTAGCTACTGGCTCAGTTGCACAGCACCAATAAACCTCTCTTGTAAGGCAGATGAATTCCCTGGAAAGGCTTCCAAAGGGAAGAGTGCTCACATCTGGTGAGGCAGCTTGGTCAAGAACATCAGCCACACTTATTGGGAAGCCCAGGTCAACACAAGGACTCAGTACACCTCATCCCCAAAGCCTCCTTTAACATAGTCAGGCCTACAGTAAATGGTTGGGCAAACTAGAGAGCCAGAGAGGGGCTTTGAACAAGAGCTTCTAGAGAAAGGTGTCCCTGTCCAAGAGGGGGTTGGAACTGCATGAGCTTTATAGTCCCTTCCAACCCAACCCATTTGGGGATTCTGTTCTCTATGAGAAAGCCAGGGGCAGAGCTTTCCAGTTTCATCATTTTGCACATAATGCCAGTGAAATTCCCTTCTCAAATTAGGTGATCTTTGCCCCTTTGACGTTTTCTTGCAGAGCAGCATATTGCAGTGTAAGCTGAAAGCACTGCAGACATGAGGGGGATGAATGCATGACACCAACATTTAAGGGCTATTCAAATTTTACACATGTTCAAGCTACACTGATGGTAAAACTGGAAACTCAGCAAGGTTCCACAAGCTCTTGTACCAGAATCTGTACACCAACCAGGAACAGCTGAACTTCACCAAGATGCTTTTCCCCTCCATGTGCTCTTATTATTGTGGGTGGTCCAATTCATCCGCTGGGGTCCCACACCGCCCTGAAGCACTGCAACACCGGGCTGCACATCACCTTTCCATACAGCCACCCAGCCAGATGCAGCCTCCCCACTAGGGGACACCTTTGTCTGTCTTCAGGCATCAGTTATTTCTCCAACAGCTTTAGAAGCAGGCAACAGAAAAAGCCATGAAGTTAGTTTTAAATGCAGTGTGTGTAATACCCCACATGCTACCTGCCTCAGTGAGGCATCACGGCCATGCTTCCACTTGGCCTGCCACAGCTTTAACTCCTGTTTATCTTACAGAAGGATGGCAGAAACGTATGCAAGTTCACCTCTGCCATACTCGTTATCCTCCCAGGAGCCACTGAATGAAATGGGAGTTAATGAATAACACAGGAGGAATTATTTCATTAGCCCCATGGTGAAAGAGAGCCATCTAATTCTTGGCTATGATGTCAGACTTGAAAACCGGCCAGCAACACTTGCTCAGGCTTCCACTGCTCAATCAAGGGCTGCACCAGTGGTGTTCACAGCAAAGGGCTTGGGCAAGACTGCCAGAGCATGGAGCAGAGCGGGTCTGACAGCAGCACTGGGAAGGATAAAAGCAGCACGAGTGAGGGACTGAAGCCTGGCATTTGCTTCCACAGAGGGAGGGCAGGAGAGGGAGGTTTGTAGCAGGGTATGTTTAATGTATGGGCCTTGTACAGATATGGAAATTAATGCAGCAATTTTCCCCTTGCCTTACCCTCCACTTTAGAGTCCCAACCCCACGACAACTACCTCCAGTCTCTGGTACAACCTGTCTGTCAAATTCCATCAGCAACCCTAGGCACTTGAAGAGAAGTCTGAAGCAAGGTATATATCCTCCACCAGTCATCACCAGTCCCGTCTTCTGGCATTCAAGGCTACCTCCCTTCAACTTGTCAACTAATGCCTCTCACAATAGAACCTGCTGCTTATGACTTCACGTAGATGTTCATTCCCCTGCGAAAAACACACCCATCTCCTGGTGGTATGGGCAGGAAGAAGGACAACCGCAACAAAGACTTCCTCAGCCTACCAAAGTCCTCCTTCGGGTCATCCGCGCATCTTCCTGCAATAAAACCCAGCTTCAGATAGCCTGAAGGGTTGGTATGGTTACAAGACTGTCTAGTTCTAGATCTGCCAAGGAGACCAGGCAGTTTAAGATCGTGTTTAGAGAGATGATATTTAACTGATTCCATAGCCACGGAAGTCCATCCTCACTGAGAGCAGGACAGCTGTGCTAGGCAGTGCTCTGCAGACAGTTTGACTCTTAGGATAGTCCAGAAAGTGCCCCTGCACTTTCTTTCTATTAGCCAGGAGCAAGCTCAGAGACAAGAAAGCAGCAGACATTTGAACAGCCACACAATACTGAGTTGGCATAACACATCAAAAGCAAAAGCTAACTGTACCATACCCCAAGCCATGCTGGGAGAAACACTACCTCCAAGGTTAATATGTGCTGTTCTGTCATTCTCATATGTAAGATGCATTCATATTCAAGTCCTGGCGTCACAATTCCTCAAGAATGCAATGCTGAAGTATATTTAGAATGGTTCTGTTAATACGATAGCCAGCTTCCACAATGCCAATAAAGTACCCTAAGGCCACTACTTAAACCACTAGGGACCTGTTAGAGTGAGTCCAGAGGAGGCCATGGAGATGCTGCGGGGGCTGGAGCAGCTCTGCTCTGGAGCCAGGCTGAGAGAGCTGGGCTGGGTCAGCCTGGAGAAGAGAAGGCTCCTGAAGGGGAGACCTGAGAGCAGCTCCAGTGCCTGAAGGGGCTGCAGGAAAGCTGGAGAGGGGCTTGGGACAAGGGATGTAGGGACAGGCCAAGGGGAATGGCTTTAACCTGCCAGAGGGGAGACTGAGCTGAGCTCTTAGGCAGAAGCTCTTCCCTGTGAGGGTGCTGAGGCGCTGGCACAGGGTGCCCAGAGAAGCTGTGGCTGCCCCATCCCTGGCAGTGTTCAAGGCCAGGTTGGACACAGGGGCTTGGAGCAAGCTGCTCCAGTGGAAGGTGTCCCTGCCCGTGGCAGGAGTTGGAACTGGATGAGCTTTAAGGTCCCTTCCAACCCAAACAATTCTATAATTCTATGATTTCATTGTTCTATACGCATTTACCTTGAGTTCTTCAATAATTGCTCCAAATAACCATATTTCAGATGCAATACTAATCCCACGGCACTATCTGTAAAACTGATAGAAAATTCAGTAAGACAAACTATCAAAAGTTGGCTTCTATTACACAAGAACCTTCTGAAATTGTGTGGAACAGCATCAACATCTAATGTTGCCTGTAAACAATACCTCCCTGCACATGAAGAGCATCTGCACACAGGCACTGCCTTTGGGCCACCACCTCCACACTGGCAGCCACTGCCAGGCAGTGCCCATTAGCCATTGGGTGCTCAGCAGAGCATACAGCTGTGCTTCCTCCTATAGAGCTGCAAACCAGTGCCTAAAGGCAAGTACAACAGTACACGGTGAGACAAGAAACAAGGTTTTGAGTTGGTGTGCGACCTGGGATAGAACTGGTTCCCTCACTGGTGAGGCTGGAGCCTCCACAACTCTGCTCTGTGCAGGGATACTGCTCTAGATTTAACCACGTGCTTACACTCTGAGTCAGAGCTGGCCCTACACAAGGCAAAGTTCTGCAGAGCTCTTTAGTGGGGTCTTTGGAGGCTGTGTCTGTACCTTCCCTACAGCAGCGTTTGTTAAATGAGTCTTCATGCCAAGAACACCGCCAAAGCCACCTACAGCCAAGAGATTCACCTTAACTGGAAGCATCCTTAGTGCTACAGCCAGGCCAGCTGTACACAAACACTGCTCTAGAGGCCTGAAGTAAGATTCTTCTCACCTAAAGCCAGATTTTGGGTCTGACCTGGTCTCTTTTCCAAAAGGCCCCCATTCTATCCCTTAGTGTGCAGTTCTTACCTATGTTGAACACCCACTTCAGGAGACAGGCAATGCTCGATTCAGCTGAATGGTTTGGCAGGAGGACAGGGCAGCAACATCCAAGTGTCCTTAACTCTGCAGTTTCCAGCTTAAATACACTTAGAGAGCATCACTAGAAGGATGTAAACAGTGTCATTCAGGCTGTGGCAGCATCAGCCATTAAAGACATAGCTCCACACCACATTCTTTGGTGTTCAGATGTGAAAAACAAGCAGCTCACAAGACATTCCCTATAGGAAAGCACATTCCTCCACAGCTGGAAAACCACTGCAATTCTTCCTGCATCCCCCAAGCTTTTTGCTAGCATTAAGTAGCTGCCCAAGTGAGAGTCAGTTATAAAGTCCTTCTGTCACCACCACTATTTTTCCAGAGCTTAAAAATTAAATCAAGTATCCCACTACTGGAATTTCATTACCAGGAAGCTGCAATAACGCTTATTGCATTATGGTTCTTGGTTCGTTCTCCCAGCAGAACCACTCAATCACTTCAATGCTTTGAGTTAATTATTGCTAAACTGAGGTAAATGCAAACAGAAACCCCAAAAGCATGAAATAACAGCAGGAAACCAAGCTCAGCTTAAACTGCATACTTTGTGATCACCTGCAATGCCAGGGAAATTCTCGCACAGCTCCAATCTGCATGAGAAAATTCAGCCCCTGATGAACAGAGCTTCAGAGTGCCCACGTGAAGACTACCCAGCGAGGTAAAGACTCAGGCTTTATCTACACACTTGAGATTAGCAATGACAAAGGTTTATCATAATGTATAAAAAAACCAGAACATGGACACAGTATTTCCAGGGGTTCTGTCAGACTTTGATCCCCTCCGCAATAAAGCATAAATAAGCAGGAACGATTGTCTGGAGAGTCCACCAGAACCCCAAAGACCATGGCTCTCTAGAGCTTCTTCTGCACTGATCTAAGAACACCTTCAGTCCTGCTCTTCTCTCATTCAACAGAAGGAAGGCAGACTCAGCCTCAAGGAGCTGATGGAAGGCAGCAGTCAGATTCAGCCCTGGCACACTTGGTTTCACAGAAGAGATACCAGTTGCCAGAGAAGTTTCACTGACTTACACTGACAGGATGGAAATTGGAAGTGTTCAAACAAGCACCTCATTCAAAATTGTTGGTGTGAGAAGTTTAACCTACATGTGAACGCCTTTGAACCTGGCCAGTGGAAGTGACTTCTGGAAAGCAATGAGCCTCACTTAGCAAGAGCAGCACGCTGGGAAAAGAAGTGAATAGGCAACAGAAAGAATGCTTCAAGTGTCAGTCTTCCGGAGAGCAACCAGGACAAAGTGCTTTTTGTATCTACCTTTGAGCTCTTGGCAAATCAAAACCAGATTAAATGTGCTATCAGCCTGGCTTCTACCTCAGCCTGCTACAGGATCTCATGAAGAGACCTGCCAATACCCTGCAGTAACTCAGAGCCCAGCAGACAGGCAACATGCGTGTTCCATTGCCCTCCAAGGAGGGCTGAAGCAATCCTGTCTCTTCAGCATCACAGCAAGTGACAGAGAATCATTTTGTCTGCAGTCAAGATGAAAACTCAGAAATAAGAGCGAGAGGTACAGGAGTTAACCAACATGAGTAACAACATGTTCAGTCTTGCTAGAGCCAGGAGGAGTATCTGCCTGAGCACAGATATCAATGAAAGCTTTATTACCTCCAGGAACAGGCTCTGAAATACATAATTTGTGGTTTGTACTTTTTTCGTTTCACCTTCCCAAGCTCACCAGCAGGATTTTCTGCTGTTAACCAGTTACTGAGTAACTTTCCAGCACGAAGTTTCAGTGCATTAGTTCTCACTACTGAATTCAATAGACAGCTGCCTTAACAACCACCAATCCAATAACCATAATCCATAACCCACAAGGACTAAGCACATTTTACCTGTGGAAAACCCATGAGCATTTATCAAGTTAACACATCAAATCTTAACCACACATACTAAACAAAACCAGCAATTCAACTGGTTCAGTTAACAATTAATAAAAGACTTCTGAGCAAAAGGAACGTGTCTGCATCCCCTTCCCACGTAACTCCTGAGTACAGCTTGAGTAGCACCACAGGCACAACCAGTGCCAGGCAGCAGCAGAGGCAAAGCCTAGGAGAACTGTGTGTTCTGCTGCGGATGCTTTCAAACTCAGTCTGGCTGAGAGACAGAACAGTTTCAGGAGCTGCATTGTCGAGGGACAATTGGAAACCAGAAAAGGCCATGCTTTCAGCATTCAGGCCTTCCTGCACCAGACGTTCAGCCCAAGACCCCAGTGCTGTAAGGCAGACAGTATTTCTTAGCTCCAGTCAGCGTGAACCACAGATCATGGAATCAGAGGATGGTCTGGGTTAGAAAGGACCCTCACAGCATCTCCGTGGCCTCCTCTGGACTCACTCCAACAGCTCCGTATCCCTCTTGTGATGTTGCCCCAGAGCTGGATCAGGACTGCAGGGGGAGGACTCCCCAGAGCACAGCAGAGGAGGAGAATCCCCTCCCTTGACTGTACCTACCCCAGACTGCAGCACACCAGCAGCATTCTACCTACTGAAGGCTGTTGTAAGACAGCAGCTTTAGCATCAGGACCATTTCACCTACAGAAACAAAATGAAGTGCTTGCAGAAGCTCTTGTTAAATGCTTTACCTGCAGCAACCCTGTCTAGAAGCACTGTATTGAAAACTCCCTTTCAGGGTATCAGTCTAGTCATGCTGAATACAGCACTCGGACTGCAAGCTCAACTCAGAATATGCAGTGTGCTGACACAACACTGAAGCAAAGGTTAAGTCGCAGATTTCTGCCTCAAACCTGTCTGCCAGAAACACTGTCACTTGTGGCAGTTCAAATACTGGGAAAGAAAGAACCACAGTGGAGTTCCAATGCACTTAACTCATCTTAAGTCCCATTAAACCTGCTCAGTCTCAGCAAATTCTGTGAAAACTTTACATCAAGCTCCCCTGAGATATTAAGACAGGACAGAATTCATTCCCACTGGTTTATACAAAATCTGCCACTTCTACCTTTGAAAACTCAGTGAGGCGTGAAACTACAGCAAACCTAACTAGACTGATTCCTTACTTCAGGACTGCAGCCTTCAGACCCTTCCATTGAAGCTACTTCACCACCCAGCACTACAAGATATTCCATATACCCAGTATATGTTATAGCATTCACCCAGCCTATTCTGTTTAGATGAGGCATTAATAAAGACTTTTCCTCGTTCCTCCCCCAAAAAGAAGCTGTAAAACTGACATCAGATATACATACATCACATCCCTTCCAAGGCAAGGCTGAGGTCAGACACTCTTCTCAGATGCATTTGGATGAATCACCAAGATTTCACAGGTAGAACAACTCCTAAATCCTAAACTGGAAGCTTAGCACCCAACATTAACAAAACTGCAGAATGAAGAAGGTGTAAGCACACAGGCAAGGCTGCTTGCTACAGGTCACATTCACTTCTTTCTGTTCAAGGAAAAGCTTACCCACCCAGTAAGTTTAGGGTGACACACACCTTGGTATTTAAATAACTGAGATCTAGAGATGTAGGACATAGGTGACTCAGTTGGAGCCAACTCTTTAAACAAATGCAGGTTTTAACAGGAGAAATCCCTGTTCTATTCTTACAGAGTTTAAAGGTTACAAAAAGCTCTATGCTGGAGGAACACAGCAGCACCAGGCAAAGATGCTCTGAATTCCACAGAGGGGCTGAGCTGTCACTCACACAGCACGAGCTGTGGAACCCCAGCTTCATGGGAAGAGTTGCAGCTTCCTCTTCCACATTCTCACCTGCAATAAACTACCAGATGTTTAAACTCTGAGTTCCAGATCAAGTGTTATTAAAGTAACCCAAGTACCCAGGTCATGATTTGAGGGGTTACAAGGAAGCTGCTCTTCCGAAGTCAGCTAACAACAACACATCCTTCAGACAGGTCTCAAGCATCGTATCTGTTTCAACATGTATGAGCTCTGCTAAGTCAAGTCTTTCAACACCCCTTAGCACGATCCCTTGGGGAGAACACAATGGCGAAACCTGACTAATTGCTATGAAATATGGTGCCAACTCAGTTTTCTTTTGCAAATGTGATGGAGGCACCAGGTTGTTTTACCACAAGTGATCTTCATCCTCTGAACTGGCCCCTCAGGGTGTTCCTTCAGCTTCCACATTTTAGTTTGCTGCAAATACCTCCATAGATCCATCACAACCAGGTTGGACAGGGCTTGGAGCAAGCTGCTCTAGTGGAAGGTGTCCCTGCCTGTGGCAGGGGCTGGAGCTGGAGACACTTTAAGGTCCCTTCCAACCCAAACCAGGCTGGGATTTGATGACCTTAAGAACACCAACCCCTCACAGGGACCCCATTCTTTCTCCTAAGTTTCCCAGAGTCAACCAAGAGGATTGAAATTCTCCAAAACAGGTGCTCCAAGCCCAGTTTAACATTTACTGTTCATCAATTCATGGAAGTTCAAAACCTGACCTTTCACAAGCAATAAACAACCCAACTGGCTACATCAGCAACTGCACCACAATGGGCTCCACAGCACCAGCTCCACATTCCCACGGGTCTTCCCACCACCCACACCACCTGAGGAGCCCCGAGTGCTCTGTGCACCTGCAGAGGCAGCCGCCGCACTCCAAACCCTGCCTGCAAATTCAAACCAGCCCTAGGAATTCTTCAGTTGTCTTGGCAAGAGTCGGTATAAAAACTGCGCAGTTTAAGCACATAAATTAGGGTTTGGACTTGTTTTTGGCATTTGGCCTTTCTTTAAACTGCAGCTTAACTAGACCGGTCCCAGCCACCTGCCTGCTTCTAATATGGTAATTCACACACAAAAACTTAAGTCCCTCCATGTCCTTTTCATGATACAAGTCACTTCAGACGAAATCCTTTTGACAAAGCATGTTTTATCACTCCTCACCTTTGGTAAGTGAAGTCGCCTTAGCCCTATGACAAATGTTACTGAACCTGCAGCACGGTTTTAGAAGAATTCTTTATTAGTGCATCCCTTGGTCTGCTGGCATTGACACATGGGAGCAAGTGTTTATGATGAAACTAAACCCTGAGTTTTGTTGTAAGAATCAGAAAACACAATAGCAGTCGGTTTATATACTTAGAAATTGACAGGAGTTGAGGCAGATTAACCATATTGCTATTCTGGGACTCGAAGCACATTCAAGTACACAAGGCCTAGCCCTCCTAGGTGTCTGATCTGAATGCTGATCAATCTGGGTGCAGGAGCAAAGAGCATGCTAGGAGCAGTAAAGGCACTGCTTCAGCAAGGGGTGGCCAGAGAATCACCACCTCTGGGTGAGCACTGGCCAGGTCTCAGGCAGCTGGACATAGCGCTGGGGCAGCTCAGAATACTGGACCATAAATTGAAATCATGGGTAGAAAAGTAAGCTACAGGGCACAGCACACACACAGCTTACTCTCCAGTGAGCTGCCACGCTGTTTCCTCCCCAACCAGAGCAGTTCAAGCTGTCTTATGCAAGAGGAAAAGTCCTCATACCTCAGTGCTGAATGAGGAGATGGCGGTCAAGGAATGATGCAACAACGCTATTAAAACTAATAGGCCTGTGGGTGTGACCCTCAAAAGGACAGGAGCACCTCAACTTGTACCTTCTACAAACAGCTCAGGAGAAAGCTAGGCTTCAAACAAATGGAAGCAAGAAATAGCTCCTACTGTCCTCGTTATGCCAATCTTACACTGGGTAAACCAAGCTAAATCCTTCTGTCCACAGTTCCCGGGGCTCCACATGAGCACCGCACCCCCCAGTGCGGGCAGGGCCAGCAATGAACCACCACCACCCTCGCAGGTGAGCAGCGCATCAAGCAGGTTGCAAGACTGCTTCTGACTCCACGTTGATTACAACAGCAGGATTGGCATTGCTTTTCTCAGGGAATTAGCAAAATATTCCCACCTTTAGACCCTTCTACTGGTAGGTTATCACCAGCCTTTCAGAGCTCACAGGAAGAAGTGTCTATGCTGTGTATTGCAGAGGCACGAGTGCTGTAGCAATTGAAAGCTAGAGAGCTCCTAAGCCAGCTTACCAGTCAACATTTGAGAAGCAAAAGATAATTTGCCTGGACTAATGAGCTAAGTATAGAACCACCATGACTAGAGCTCCCCAATTATTCCTGCATTTCTTCTGTTGGGAGTGAAACAGCCTGGGAAGAAGCAGAGGCTTCAACAGTGGGTACAGTCAGTTACTGAAGCTATGCCAAGCAAAGCAAGAGTGTTCCTGGGTTTAATGGACCAAATTCTACAAAGCAGCATCAAGAATCAAGATCAGCATCTTCCAGATCAGCAGAGTGTGTTCACCACCCTCAGTTCATCATCATACTTCAGCATTTTAGGGAATGCCACTGTTTTAGAACCCCCAACATACTCAGCTTGCCTAGTCCTCTCACAGATCAGTGCTGAGCCTGTCATTCAGAAGCTAAAATGCCAGTTTGACATGTGAAAGCCAGTTTGGTTCCAGCTACTAAAGCCTGCAGAACTGAAGGGGGGGAAAGCAACATGACAGTGACCAGGCATGTAGGTACTATACAAGAAATTTCTGTTTTCTGGAATTCTCTTTTAATCAATATTTACTATTCTTTATTATTCTTTAACCAAGTTTTATGAGTATTACTTTTAAGGCCGGTGTCCCATATAGTCATAGATTCTGAAGGAAGGACCTGGGATGAGCTGTACTACCACCAAGGAAGTTTCCACATCAATACCCTAATACGTGGTTTGAACACATGGAGGTGTTCTGGACATACAGGCACACTCTCAGTATAGTGAAGTTGCAGACATTTTTATCATGACCCAGGTAGGAGCTCCAGAGCAGAGATCTGGTCTCCTTACTCAGCAGTTTAACTCTGCTTCCCCCTGGTTTTGCCAGAACAAAACCCAGCAACAAAATACTAAACACTTCAACTGGATTCTCCAGAACTGAAAATTTCCATGTGCCTTCTATCTGCAGTCTGAGTTTACTCATCTGTTATGTACAGGGATGCTCTGCAGCAGTGAAATACACTAACCAAACACCTCAAACCATGTGATACTCATGCTTGAGTCTGGAGGGATTAAGAGATTCAAGTCCAGAGCAAAAGAAAACAAGCAAGCTATTGTGTTCTGCATTAGGAAACAACTATGCCTTGACGATAATCCATCAGCCAAACCTACAAGGAAAGCCCAGCAGACCTCAAAATATTCACCTTGTTCCATCTTCCTCCTTTTTCCTCAGAGTTCAGATTTTCCCAAAGAGAAAAAAGGTGCATTCTTTTGGAAGTTACTCAAAGAAAGGTTCACTGAGCATAGACAAAGATGATGATTTAATTATAATGGGTATCCAACCAGAATATAATGCCCCGTTCACAGCAAATTCCTGCTACCAGAGCGGGAGAAAATGAAGAATCTGAAGTCTCAAATGCACCCATGACCAGTGTGTCCACCCATCACCATGTAATTAAAGAACAGGAATGCTTAATTGTAAAGATGAACACTTGTTTGATAAGGATTAGTCATTCACTTGATGAAAAGCTTATTCACTGTTAGAAACGCACAGTGCTCAGATGGAAAGTAGTAAAAGTTCTGCAGGCAGAGGCCAGAGACTTGCAAGTTTACATTATACACACTTCACCTGCATTCAGCCTCCATCTATTAAAGGAAAACAATCAAACTAACCTGGAAATGCAACCTGCTTACAGTCTAGTCAGGTTTCTTGGATCAACATGCCCACAGTACAGTAACAGATTTGTTCTTAAATAAGGAAAACACAAATAGAACAATAAAACCAAAGCTATCAGCTCACATCACTGAGAGGCGTTTCTACTCTAGCCCATAGCAAACTGACTGCAGAATGGATAGAGCAATGCCCTCACATCCATTCTCAAGTAAAGCTGCTCTGCAGCATGGCAGGTAAGTTTTCCTCTCGCAGCCTCTCCTTCGGGCTCATCTGTTCTTTGTCAGGACACAGACAAGTATCTGAAAAGCCTGAACTTATAGCAAACCTACAGAACAGCAAAGGTCAGCTTTGAGAACAGCAGTTGAGAGTCAGAGAAGGCACTGAAGGCTGGAGGCAAGTAAAACTGCACAGAGCTCAGCTGCAACAGATCCAGGAGGTCTGAAAAGGTCTCAAACCCTCTCAAGGATGCAACAAACACTATAATTACCAACAGAACTTCACAGCATCTCATTTATCTCCGGTTTAAATTTCAATGATAGCAATTACAAGCTTACAGATAGCAATGCAGTAAGTAAAGCTTTCCCAGGTACACATTTAGGTCAATTAAGGCTACAAGAGATCAAATCAGCCACCACAGCAACCACCTTGCTCCCTTTCCTGATCTACCTGCAGAGAAAACACGGAGTCAGGCTGCTGGTCACCTTCTAACTACCAGGTAGGAAATTCCAGGGAAACCCTTTCCACCAACTCCAGACTCAGTCACAACCACTTCCCTGAGCAACTTCAGCTGGAAACTCATTTTGAAAGCATGCAGAGTGATAGGACAGAGCTTAATACTACATCAGCTAGGAGACTGGACCATTCTAACCTCTGCTGCACAACAGAATTGAGGCTTCACGCTGAAGAGAGAGTTATGCTACCCATGTAACACCCACTGCAGGATGTTAAAGTATGAAGGCTCCACGGTCACGAGCAGTTCCAGTGCTGCAGTAGATACAAGTGAATTGTTTGTATCCCTCTGGGTGCTAATTTTGTTACCAGTTCTTTAATTCAGCCTTCAGTTTCAGCCAACTCTTCAGTACTTCCAACTACCACGTCCAGTAAGCAAACTGAAAGCAAAGTTCTAGCATTCTGCCCTTGACCTATGAAATGCTAAACTCTGCATGAGCGGAAGACCCAAAGATCTGATTTTCCACCTATTTTCTGAAATCCTGCCACCAGCTGTACAGAAACCCCCTCAAAAAAATCCGAACCCCACCTGCAGAACAGCCAAAGCACTGAGAACCCGAGGAGTCACACTCGCAGGCCTTGCAAGGCTTCTGACCCCCATCACCCCCCAAGGGGCTACTCCCAGGGGTGAGCTGAGGAGACAGCAAATACCTGTGGGCAGCTCCTGCCTCTGCTCCACTCTCCAGGAGCAGTCAGCAAGCCAACTTCTTGTCTGCAGACTGGCTCTCAGCCTATGCCTTCCAGCACAGAGAGGCATTCCTGTCCTCTCCTCACACAGGTGCCTGGAAGCAGCTCCTCCAGGCACTTCCAGGAGTGAGAAAGCAGCGCTAGAGAAAACAGCCTCATTCTGTCAAAATCCTGCCCATTCCCCAGCGATCCAGGAGTCAAAACCCTTCTTTAAAGGCACAGGGAAAGTGAAACTATTTTTATTTCTTCCTGAAGCCTTGGCCTTCCAGGTAATGCTACAGAATTAATGCTTTGATTATAGCCCTAGTTTCCAGGCCCAGAGCTGCAGAAGCAAATGAGGCCCACAAAAGGGCAACAGAAAACTGTCCTAACAGTGTTTTTATAAATAATGTCTATACCAGCACATAAACCTCTGGTATTGGAAAGAAAAACTACAAATAATCATAGCAATGCAGCAGTCTTCCTCCCTCCACAAACTCAATTTGAAGTGCGTTACTTCTCTTCATACTCACTGTATGCTCTAGGAACTGAACCTTGTAAAGCACCAGAACAATCAAAATACCTAAAAAGAGACTACTGGCCTCGTGTCCACAAGAGCCCTCCCATACAGCCAGGCACCCAAGCCAGGGATCTCTAGTTCAAGCTATTGTGTTTCAGAAATCTCAGTTAAAGCATGATGCAGAGCTTTTCGCTTGGTTTCCCTGATGGGAAATCTTTCCACACTTTTAAAACAGGGTAAGAAAGACCACAGACAAGAGCCTTTGGTGCAAGTCACGGGAACAGTGCACTTACAGCATGAGAGAAGCACACACCAGTATAAGTTACTTGGACAATGTTGTTTCCTTGAAAAGTAGGAAGCTGAGATCACACTGAAACAAATCTTTCCCAATACTCTTCCCAGTAAGGACCTGA
The DNA here is from genome assembly GCF_028554395.1 of Pezoporus wallicus. NCBI lineage: Eukaryota > Metazoa > Chordata > Aves > Psittaciformes > Psittacidae > Pezoporus > Pezoporus wallicus. The sequence goes on along the minus strand of NW_026635187.1, from coordinate 207,586 downwards.
GAGGGTAGATCCTGCACATCTCCTACAGATAATCACAGTAAAGAATAACTTTAGGTCTGAAATTATTAATCCAAGACAAAGCAGCTCAAGATACCCTGCAGAACTGCCCCAGCTGAAGAAAGCAAGCACCTAAATCCTGCTTCCATCTCACAGGGTCTAACAGGAATGCTGAGCAGCCCAGGGACCTAATCCTGCAGGCAGAAAAGCACATTTGGATTGATTCTTCCTGTAACCAAGTGAAAATGCAATCACAGCTTCGTGTTTTAAAGCTTTGCCAGAAGATAAAAAAAAGGCAGTGCTATGAGAGCTCTGACATTCAGGTGCTTGCCCATGAAGCAAAATCACTTTCTAAGCTCTCCTCACACTGAAAGCTTCCACTTTTTCTCCCCAGCAGCATGCACTCTCCCCAGCCACCACAATAGAGGAGCCTGTGGAGAAGCCCCATCCAACCTTTGGATGGGAAGTGTCACTGCAGAAAATACAGCAGCAACTGGACTAAAAGCACATGGAGGGAAGAACAGAACATACAGCTCAAGATCAACATACACAACAGAGAGGAAGCAGACAGTTCAATATCAGTATCAAAGCTCAAGTGTCAGAACACAAGTCTCTCCTGCATGGCTCTTCACTGTCTCCAGGTCGTGCTCTGGAAGGTCAGAGGCCCGTGGCAGCCTGCCTTGCCATCCACACTCACAAGGTTCGGACATTTGAAATGCCCTCTTACAGCTCTCACTGCAGAGAGCACACCACAACGGGGTGCTGGCCTGTCCTCCCAAAAGCCCAGCTCCTCCTAAGGAGCCAGGGACTAACACCAAGCTCCTGATTTCATTCCAGCTTCAAGCTAATTCCACAGGTGACAGTAATTTTCCAAGCAAAACTCCGGCTTCCCAGCTAGCACTACACCTAATACTTCACCAGATAACTAGCTAAAACCCTTGAGCTGACCACTACCATATTATTCATATACTGGAGATCAAGAGTTTGATCAAGTCAGTGAAAGCATCAGCTAGATGTGCATCTCAGACGAAAGCCATCCAGCACACCCAGCTTCATTTTCATCATGTCACTCAATCACAATGAACACCCAAAATGACAGTGAGATGTGCTGAGCAAGACAAAAGGCAGCTTGCTTTGCTTTTCACCTATAGTACTCATCTAAGGCTTGGCTTCTTTGATGTTCTGTCCTCTTTCAGCTATACTGAACTGCAAAGTTGCACTTTCAAGCGTTTGCAATTCACTGTTTTTAATTTGATATCGCTAAAAGAGGGATTTAATACTACTTCAGATTGATCAGCATGTGTTACTGAGGACACATTTCATTCCTGGCATGACTGACAGCTTGTACAGCAGCCTGCCCCCAAGCTATCCTATCAATGCTGCTTCAGAGCCTTTCACTTCATTCCCAGTCAAGAAGAAAAACAACAGACTACTCGCTCTAAAATTAAGCTCCACTAGAATCTTGTTCAGAGTATTAACTTGTTCAGAAGTGCTAATACTTGAATACAGCAGCTTATAGAAGTTTAGTTGCAATGTCACCTAAAAAGGGCCATCCAGCTTCAAGTCTTTTGAAATCCAAGGCAGAATAAGAACCACTCAGGCAGGTTTTTTCACAGGTTGGGTTTTTTTTCCTCCCCTTGTCAGAGTTTGGAAGGGTTCTACCACCTACATGATCACTCTTACAGAGGCATTAGCTGCCTCACCTATACATATATACACTCAGATCAGAAAAACTTCAAACTGGATCATGCCAAGGTTATTTTGGTGCCACTACTTTCAGCATTAACACCCTCAGGAGGAACAATGCCTCCAAAGCACCCAGTTGCCCTCCATCAGATCTACTGAGCATCCTTCCAGCTCTTGCTCAGCTTGCCACCACACTCACATGAGGAACCAACTGCTGCTTGCTAAACTTTACATTAAGCTTTAGGTCAGAGGTGGTTTAGAAGATGAGTCAAAGCTAGGAATCAGCAACTGTATTTTAAAGTTAAGCCTTTAAAAACAGTGCTTTCAAGGGACATCAGTGACCCCAGAAATAGCTTATCCATTTCAACTAATGTTCCAGAGAGCCTCCTGCTCTGCTCTTCTTCCCCATCTCACTTTGCATGCTGTGGTGCTGCAGTTCCACGCTTCACTTCTAGGCCATATTGCTACTTACTGGAGGAGAACAGAGCACCTCCAGCTTGGAGCCACACAACCCAGACACTTCCTAACAAACTGAGGATGAAAGACACCACTGGTTTCAGCAGGATACTGCCCTCTTCTTCCCTGCTAACCAAAGCTGTTCTTCCCTTCGCCTCAGAGCGGCAGGGACTTATTTGAGGCCTTCCTCATGGGATAGAGCATTACCTCCCAGAATCACTACAGCCAGTTGGTGTTCACCACATTTACACACTAGCAGAACCTACTCATCAGACGAGGGGAAGAACAGGTCTGGGCTACTCATGCTCTAGTTTGCAATTAAATTTCTGTGGTATCAGTATGTTCTGTCTGTCATCCTCACCTGCTCAACCCAAAGCAAGGGGACAAAGTCTTGGCTGTTTCTGTTATCAGCCACATTCCAGATCAGTTGACACCAGAGAATACTGTAGTCTGTGCCTGCTGCCCAGCCCACAAGGAGCAGGCACAGGAAGCTGACACACGTGCAAGTCAATGCACCAGTCCAAATGCAGCAACCCTGCACCATTCAGGATTAGTGTATCCAAGGCAGAAGTTGTAAAGCACAAGGAGCAGAGGTCTTCAGTTCTTTACTAGGTACCACGAAGCCTCAGTAAAACATCAGTATTTCTAATTCCTAGATTAGGACAAACTTCTCTTCTAGGTCTTTCATGCAAATCATTCAGTCCCCCCAAAAATCTGAAGCACCACAAAGGTAAAGAAATAGTTATCTTTTAGCAATGCAGTTAATTCACAAGAATTACAGCAAGGACTGAATGCTAGACATATTCCTAAAGCCCTCCCAACAGCACTGGAAAGTTATGACACCAATATCTAGAAGAAGGGTGGAACTACACATCACGAGTTAAAACCCATACGGGATCTAACAGGCAGATCTTTTACATCACCAGCTAGTCAAGAGAGAGACACATGAAGAACAGTTGCACACACTGTGGCTTGGAAAATGTATATTTAAAAGCTTATCTTGAAAAAAATATAACATCTATTAGTTTGAGTCAGCCAATGAAAGCAACTATGTATGAAACAAGTGCATATTTAAGTATCTGGACTTTCCATTCTGTTTATGATATCTGATAAGCACTAACACACTATTTGGAGTCACATGCTCTGGAAGACAACACCGATATCAAGCAGAAGAGTCCCCTCTCATTATATCCAGCTCCACATCCCAGGAGGAAGCTACCAGAGCAGAAATGACCATCTCATCCTTTTGACCTGTGCAGGTGAAAAGAACTCCAACTTTATGCTGGATGCTTCCCCTGTTCCTCCTATTCCTCCAGAGAGGATTCCTTCTTCCTTGCTACCTGCTCCTTGCAGACCTGTTACTCCAGCAGCCTCACAGCACCTTTCTCCTTAAGTTACTCCTTTTCCACGCTAATTGCCAGCAAAGCACTGCATAGCCACGTTCCTCCTACTCTCAGAAGGCTGACAACAACTCTCCACCATTGCGGGTTGCACGTAGGTGGAATGAGAGCTGAGATACAATACTGTATCGCCTGTCTTCAGAAGCATGGCCATGCTGCACTTGTACCTCCTCCAGCTGGGGATGGCCACTTTTATGGGGAAAAAGAGAAATAAAAAAGAGCTTCTCAAGCTGAACTATTCCACCTACTCGGTACCACTTGTGGTTTGCATCACTTAAGCAGGCTAACGTCGGTATTTTAATAACTGCCAGTGCAGACAGGTTATGTCATGGATACTAACAGCACCCTAGATGGAGACCTACAATACTGTCAGCAAGAGAACCAGGCTTGAGCCTCGATCTACCACTTCTGTAATGTGAAGTAGGACAGGAGCACCTTTTAGTGCAATCAAAAGCCACCACTGCTCAACACGATTCCCACACAGTTGCCCCTCCCCAGACTGCAGAAGCAGGCAATGGGAACACTTGTCACTGAAGCACTTCAGAGCCCCACGCCCCGCCTTTGCTTATCTGCAGAAAGTTTCAACACTTACACTTCACACTATTTCCTGTGCCATGACAGAAAGAACTTTTACTGTCTTCCAAAGCCACTGTGATCAGTAACAGCTGAAGCAATGCCACTATCAGATGGCAGCCTCCTCCCCTGGCATTATCTACAAGCACCGCTTCAGGTAAACTCCTTCACCTCCAATAAAAAGTTAATTTTCTTACACTACGGCACATGTTTTATATAACAGCACACAAAAGGCACCTCAGCTTTTTAGCTAAAAGCTTAGAGCATGACAGGTATTACAAGAAACCTGCCATAGCTCTTTCAGTCCCACTACCATCCCTTTCCAATGGGCTCACCTAGGCATTTACACATGCCTTTATATTCACCATAAAGCCAAGCTGCACCTTCCTGCTCAGCACCACCTGACATGATTCACTACACAACTGCACATGGTTACACGGGCTCATCACACGACAAAACAAACAGGCAAAGCACACAGGAGACTGCTCGTCAGGGGTGAAGCCTGCAGGAGTTACAAGCTCCTACTCAGCCTTCCCCCCAGTGAGGGAAGGGTGTGTGAAAAGGAAAGAAAACAGCTTCCTGTGCAGGGAGATGTGAAGGAATAGGAGGTCTCATCTGGTGATAAAGCAACAATCCCTAAAATGATGAACAGAAAAGGGAACAGCTTCAATGCTACACGCTGAACACCACGTTGGGGGGAATGGAGCACGGAGGGGGCAAAACACTACTCACCAGAGAAGGGCAACATCTGCTCAGATCCCACCAAAAGAACGGGACTGTTAAGAGGAACATGGGGAAGAGGCACAATTAAAGGCCAAAACTACGCAATTAAAAAGCCTTAACAAACCCCGCTTATAAAGGGAACGGGAATTTTGGCCCCGCGCACAAGGGCAGTTGAACACAGCCGATACCCCGACCAAAGCAGCAGGAGAAGCCAAGCACGGGGACCACGGCTGCCAACGCCATGAGGCGATCCCCCAGCTGAGCCGCACGCCGCGGGCCGGGCAGCCAGGCCCGCAGGCCGGAGCCCACCTCCCTCGGCCGCGCAGCCCGAGCTCCGCGGCGGACGAACGCGCTGCCACCGCCGCCGCCCGGGACGGCAGCGCTGCCTGCCCGCGGAGGAGGAGGAGGCCGCCGCCGTCACCCCCGGCCGCGGAGCCTGACGAGCGCCTCAGCCCGAGCCCGCACACGCAGCACAGCACAGCGGAGCGCAGCAGCCCAGGCCCCGCCGGCGCCCCTCACCCCGAGGGGGCGTGCCGGGCCGCGGCCCCGCCGCTGACAGCCCGGCCGCCCTCCTCCAGGCCCGGGCCCGGCAGGCCGGCCCACCCGCGGCCCGACAAGACAGCGCAGCACGGCCGGACACCCCCGGCAGCTCCTTACCGCGGGGCAGGGCATGGCGCGGAGCCCCCACAGCCCCGTCCCGGGGCGCGGCCTCCTGCCTGGGCCGGGGTCGCTGCGCTCCTGGGCCGCCTGCGCCGCCGCTCACAGCCACAACAACATGGCGGCCGCACGGGACGCGGGGACAGGCGCGCGCCCTCCTCCTCCTCCTCCTCCTCCGAGGGGCGGGGCCGGGCGCGCCCCGTTCCCGCCTCCCGCGGCGCAGCCACCGCCCTGGGGGAGCCGGCGCTGCCCCCCCCCCCCCCCCCCCCGTCCCCTCAGCGCTGAGGGGAGCCCATGGCGGCAGCGCCGCTCGCAGCCCGGTCCCCCGTACCCCCCCTCTCCGGAGCCCCGCAGCAGGTAAAGCGGGCTCCCCCCTTCCTCTTTACAGCCCTGCGGGGTGGTTCTCCCCCGTCCGCGCTGGTCCCGGTACGGACGGTGCCGGAGGAGGTTTGCGGGCGCCTCGGCCGAGCTGTGAGGCAGGCAACGGAGGCGGGCTGGAAGTGGGTGCTGAGGGGAGTACTGCCCCCGGGGTGCTCCTCGGCTCTCAGCCCGCACAGAAACACCCTGTCCGTCGGTAAAAGCCACTTTGTGCACGAGGTCTTGTGGCCCGCTTCGCCTTTGTGACATTCAGCTCAGCTCTAAGAACATGGGTGGCCCCGTGCCATCGGCAGACACTGCGCAGCCCGCAGCTCCTGGAGCATGAGGTAATGGGGAGCAGGGAGCCAACAGGAGGCACACGAGCCAAAACCCACATGGACACGGAGAGCCAGGTGATAAAGAGAAGGGATATGACCCTTAAGGAACAGACAGGCACAGGAAAGCTGAAGAGCAAATGGCAGCGGGGTACGGTTGGCAGGAAGCATCGCAGCTCCCAAACCGAAGCTGGTGCAAAGGAGTTCCTTTCCAGCAGCAAGGTTTGCAGGTGGGTTTTGTTGCGACTGTGATGGGTCATGAGTGCTTTGTACACATCTCCGTTTCACAGTGCTGTATGTAGGTCAGGTCGTGCTTTTGAGAGGTATTTCCACCTGCTCCTCGTGTTCGTCTCGATCTGAAACGAAATGTTTGCTTGCAAGGAACTATAAAATGCACTCCTAAATTATCCACAGGACTCCTCCTCTGAGTCCAAGGCTAGTCATTGTAACAGATGGACTTCAGTCTGTCATTAAGTCGTGTTTAAGCTAGAAGTAGCATTAACGTTCAGAGAGAACAATACAAAACACAGGATCCCGTGTCTTTAAACTCAGATATAAGCTGGGCAGTGAGTTGTTTTCTAGTTTCTATCCTTGGTCAGGGACAGTAAACACTTGAAAGGAAGTTAACCAGTCCCTATAATGGGATTTTTTCCAACAACAAGCCATCATGGGAATGCAAATGTGATCTGAATGTCAATATGTACCTTCAGAGGAACTTTGGACGAAATACAGGTAACTGAAGGGGAAAACAGGATTCCTGGCCCGTTTACAACCAAAAGCAGGCGGTATAGCTGTACCTGACAAGGATGTGTGTTGACAGCGTTAGGAAGAGTATGAATTTTGAAAGGTCGCTGCTAAATGGTTGCCTTTTGCAGTGGGTCTGGACGGAGATCAAATGTGACCTACTTCAGGGAGCTGACTCCTGGACACCCGGAACCTGCTGGTTGCTCCTTCTGCTCTTTAAAGAGGGGGAACTAGCTGGAGTGCCATCACTGTGACTGGAAAAGCCAGGCACTTCCAGCTCTCATTTCAGGGACGCCCCTTGTCTTCTTGGCGCTGGTTTTACAATACAGTTAAACACACCACATGGAGGCTTTCCATGTCTTGGGTTCTGAGTCTCTCCATTTCTTCTGTTACAGTCTTTTTTAGATATGGCCCTGTGTTAAATGACTTTTCCCTCTATTTTCCATGTTGGTCAGGGCAGAGCATGATAGCTGGTGAGAATTATTTTATGGAAATGGGAATTACTGTATCCAAGGGGAGAACCTGACATGCAGCTCAGGGAACAAGGTGTTCCCAGGCCCACAGACCTGGAACGTATCCTCACTCATCCAGGACAAAGTTTTTAATTTGTGAGTTGGGAATGAATTACTGAGGAGCAACTGAAGCACTCACTGGTTTTAAGCAGCAGGAGGAGAAGCAAGCCAGTCATTTAGGGACCTGTTAGTCAGACCTCCAGAACATTAAAAGCTTCGAAAAAAAAAACATAAAGGAAAAAGTAGTTTGGGACAGACAAGTAAATGGAAAATAAGGTAAATATGTAACACAGCTTTACTAAAGATAGACTGAATTTAGGTAAGATTTTACCTTTGATAATTGTTTTCTAGACAATGGATAGATAATAGGTTTAATCTAACTGGATTTAGTAAGATACTAAAACCAATGCCACATGGCAAATGTATGGTTCTTCTGGGGAGCTGTTGGGTAGGTGAGAAGCTGGCTGCAGGCAGATGGCCACGGTTTGGGTGGAAAGGCAGACGGTGAGGGTGGAGCTGAGCTCCTTAAGAAATGACTTGGAGTCAGCAGGTTCAAGACTGGATCCAGTAAATTAATGGAGAGCACCTCAAAGAGTCACCACCTGCGGACTGCAAAGGGAAGAGAGCAGAAGGTGCCCGGGCTATGAGGCCCTCCATGAGCTGCAGCTCTCGGTGCTGGCCACAGTGACCAGCAGGCCACGCTCTCCTGATCCTGCACAGGATTGTTCAGGCAGGCCTTGGAACAAAAGGGAGGAGTGAGCTGGTGGTGTTTGCTGATGACACAAAGTTGGGAGGCAGTGGCAGTGCAGGGAGAATATCCATGTTGCTGGAAGAGTTGGATAATATTGAGAGCTGGCACATTTGGAAATGGGATGAAATTTAATAGTGAAAGTCCAAGGTCATACACTTGGGAATTACTAGGAAGAATCTCTGCAGCAAGCTGGGAGCTCATCAGTTGGAAAGGACAAAAGAAGAGAAAAGTCTGGGTGTATTTGTTGATCTCAAGATGCCTGCGAACTGCCAACATGAAGCAGCCCTGATGAAAAGCACTTATCAACTGACATATTTCCAGGAGGGGAAAACTTTAATACCATTCTACAGAGCTCTGCTGTAACCTTCTCTGGAATTCTGTATGCAGCTCTGCTCACTTTTAATCAAGGGAGACCAACTTCAAATATGACTGCAGAATAATTACAGGGTAATCCTGATTTTTTAATATGTAAGGATCTTGAAATGATTTGTTTAACAAAAAAAAAAACAACAAAACCAAAAACCTGAATGCTGAGGAAGGATACAGTTATTCTCTATGAAACTTCAGGGAGTAAACACAGCAGTAAACACATCTCCCTTAAGAGCAAGGGTGATGTTAATGTAAGAGAAAACAAGTATCCGATGGCCATGAAGAGTCAGTCTGGACTGAAACATGAGAACACCCAAGCTTCCAGCAGCACAAGTCCTGAGGCTCTGGGTCATCCTTCCCAGAGCTGCCTTACCCCGTTGTGGTTCCACCAACAGCTGAGAACTGACCCTAAAGACCCCACAAGTCCTGCCCAAACCTCTCCTGCTGTTTGGGACACAGCTGTCAGGCTACTAGTTGGCTTCTTACAGAAAGAGAAGGGGTTACTGATGTGGCGGGATATTCTTTGGGCTGCAGTCATCTGAGTTATTGGCTGTATTCGGTAAGGTTACATGTAAAATCTGCTGGTGGTCGTGGTGGAGGCTGACAGTTTTGGATCATCCCACCCTGGTCCCTCAGGTCCCTGTAGTCCAGAGGCCAGCCCTTGTGCCCACCCTGTAGGTGGGCTGCAATCCCTGAGCAATCTGCATCTGGCACCGCTGGAAACAGCAAAACCCAAACACCTCTCAGGTACCTTCCTGCCCCTGTTACCAACCAGTAACATTTATATGTTTCACTCTCATGAGCCAAACAGCCAACCTCAGCCTTTGTGGGCTGTTTCTGTTCTGATGAACCTGATAGTAAGCTCAGATATGTGTTTACACACCATCCTGTTTCTCAAGAATGGTCACCTCATGAAATGCAGGGCAGTTTCCTTCCTCAGAACTCCAAACTGGTTGTCTTGGCCAGTTTTCTACCCAAAAGTAGCTGTCTCCATCCTTTCTCTTCCATTTTGTTTGATTTTTCATCTTTTACCACCTCACTTTAATGCTTTACTCATTTTACTCTCTTTTTTTCCCACTAAGGCCTGAGCAGAACACTGCACTCAGCCCCATCCCTCACCACTGTATCTGTATTCATCCGATATGTGATTCCATTCTTTCCACTTCCAACAACTGTGCAGCCTGTGGGTGACACTTTGCTGAAGGGAGGCACAACAAAGCTGTCTTGGCTACACCTGTACATCAAGATGATTCTATGATTCTAAATACAAGGATTTGGGCATGTAAGGAATCAGGCATCATAAAATCACAGACTGTTCTAAGGTCTTCCTGGTTCTCTTCTCCAGGCTGACCCAGCCCAGCTCTCTCAGCCTGACTCCAGAGCAGAGCTGCTCCAGCCCTCGCAGCAGCTCCGTGGCCTCCTCTGGACTCACTTCAGCAGCTTCACCTCCCTCTTGTGCTGTTGCCCCAGAGCTGGATCAGGGCTGCAGGGGGGGTCTCCACAGAGCACAGCAGAGGGGCAGGATCCCCTCCCTGACCCAGAGCCAATGCTCTGGGGTCAGACCCAGCTCACACTCTGGGGGTGCAGCCCAGCACATGGGGGGGGTTCCAGGCTCAAGCACTCACTGAAGCTGGGTCATGGGGAGCTTCTCATTGACCAGCAGCCCAAGTCCTTCTCCTCAGGGCTGCTCCATCCAGTCTCACCCAGCCTGTAGCTGTGCTTGGGACTGCCCTAATAAACCCAGGGGCAGGACCTTGCCCTTGGCCTTGTTACCTCTGCTATCTGAAGTGATAATTTCTTACTGTAGAAATCCTGCGGTCCCCCACGCAGGGCCGTGCCTGTGTGGTGCACAGAGGAGGGAGTTCCCACCCACAGGAACTTGCACCATTAAAGCTCACAGAAGTTGAGAAACTCCTTCGCTCTACTGGCCAGGAGGACATGTACCACAGGCACCAGAGGAGGGAACGGGCACTCCTGCCCCTGGGCAGCACAATGCCATGGCAGAGGGTGAACAAAGACGTATCTTGGGCCATCCCCAGTGCCCTTCATTAGTGACCAAATAAAACCCAACCTACAATGAGACTTTATGCTAGGAGGGGAGAATACACTTATGCTAAGAATATGCTTCATTGGAGAATGATGGGATGCGGAAAAAATAGTTAATAAATTACTGTAGGATCCATCAGGTCAGTAGTTTAATGATCATACCTCAGCCTCTACAACTATCGAGAACATGCTAGGGAAGGCTCAGATCTTCCTTCAGTGCCTCTTAAGCTCAGATACCTATCATTAAGATAAAATGTAAAAAAGGAAGAAGTAGAGCTGTGTTGAGAAACAGCAAATCTTTGGCTGTACCGAATCAGCATCATCACTGGGCAGCATTTCAGCCGCTTAGGAAATCTAACAGCCCATTTCCAGGACCTTGCAGCTCAGTGCTACAGTTGTGTCTTTTTTTAGATTACATTGACATTTTTTTCTGCTCTTGTCACAACTCTTTCATTTTCTTTCTATTTTTGTCATGTGTTTACAAGTGCTGGTCCTTCAGGGTTTCCTGCTCCCTCAGCCCTGTGCGGGCTGATGGCTTCAAACCCTGTCCCAGCCTTCTGAAGGGGACATGGGGCCAGGTGGTGAGTGGTGCCTGGTCTGTGTGCAGGCCCAGTAACCACTGAGAGCGTGTTGTGAGGAAGGGAATGGCTGGCTTTGTTCCATGCCTGCACACAAGTGAAGCACATCCAACCCCCAGGCTGTCATTTAGGACTTTAGATGGAACTTGAGGAAATGCAGGAACTGTGGAAGCACTGGTGCTGCTCAGGAAGCACAATGCCATACCACAGCATTCTGTTCACTGGAGACTAACAAGGACAGCGCGTTCCCAGGGTCATTCCAGTGTTTCAGTCCTCCTCTTGGTGCTTTTTGTGCTGCTTGAAATGAAAAAGGCTGCTTTTGTGTCTTATCACCAGCTCGGTCGTGCAGACTGAGTCGAGGAGATGACTGGAATGTGCCTTTCAGAACACTGACAGTGCTGCCAGAACCAGGGCATTCTTCCCTGGCTTTGACTTATGACATCTGATAATCTGCTCTGAGCAGCTTCCTCCCATCCATGAATCATCCTGAAGAAGGATCCTTTCAATAAAAGCTCTTTTTCCAAAAGCTTTTGTCTATAGAGACCTTCTCCAGTTTGGATCCAATTTGAAGCCTGCTTGCCTGGTAAAATTGGATGGCTCTAGATCAAACCTTCATAGAATCACAGAATCCCAGCCTGGCTTTAGATGGATGGGGACCTTAAAGCTCATCCAGTCCCAACCCTTGCCATGGGCAGGGACACCTTCCACTAGAGCAGCTTGCTCCAAGCCCCTGTGTCCAACCTGGCCTTGAACACTGCCAGGGATGGGGCAGCCACAGCTTCTCTGGGCACCCTGTGCCAGCGCCTCAGCACCCTCACAGGGAAGAGCTTCTGCCTCAGAGCTCAGCTCAGTCTCCCCTCTGGCAGGTTAAAGCCATTCCCCTTGGCCTGTCCCTACATCCCTTGTCCCAAGCCCCTCTCCAGGTTTCCTGCAGCCCCTTCAGGCACGGGAGCTGCTCTCAGGTCTCCCCTTCAGGAGCCTTCTCTTCTCCAGGCTGACCCAGCCCAGCTCTCTCAGCCTGGCTCCAGAGCAGAGCTGCTCCAGCCCTCGCAGCATCCCCATGGCCTCCTCTGCACTCGCTCCAACAGCTCCACGTCCCTCTTGGGCTGCTGCCCCAGAGCTGGATCAGGACTGCAGGGGGGGGTCTCCCCAGAGCCCAGCAGAGGGGCAGGATCCTCTCCTCACCCTCTCACCCTCTGTTCTGGTCTCAGCAGCTCTGCTGTGTCACGCTCTACCCTGTCCCTACCCGAGGCACCAGCAATCACCCCGCGCTGACCGGGAAGCCGTGATTTGCGTTGGGCGTTCAGACCCGGCTTTTCCTGGTGTCAGGGCGGGCCGGTGTGTCCGGACGGTGACTGGTTTAACCGGTGGGTGTTTCCCAAGGGAAAGCAGCCGGCCGCAGGCGGGGGCTCCCCTTCCCCTCATTACCGGGCCGTGCGGAGGCCAAAGCCGCCGCTCCGGGACCCCGGGCTCCGCCCACCCCGGCCACTTCCTCTCGGAGCCGGAAGTGCCGTTCTTCGGCGGGACGTGGCTGCCGGTAACCAGGGGCTCGGGGGCCGCGGGATGTGGTGGGGCCGGCGGTCACCGAACGCGTGTCCGGAGCAGCGGGGCTCGCGGTGGGGCGGGCAGGGCCTGGGGAACCGCGGGGCCGGTGGCGGCAGCTGTTGGGGGCCGCGCTGGGCCGGTGGCTGGAGGGGTTCTCGGGGCTGCGGGCGGGGGGCCGGGCTGGGACGTGAGCGGGGATGTCTGCTGCTCCTGCCCGGGGTCCCTGGGGGGAGAGCGCGGGGAAGACGAGCGCTGGAGTCCCCGGAGAGGGCCAGGGCTTGGCCGCGCTCCCCAGCAGCGTGTCCCACCGCAGAGCCGCTGCTGGGACCTGGCGTGTCAAACCCTTCCTCTGCGGTGCCCGGCAGCGTGCAGCTCCCGCCGGCTCCCCGGTCTGTGCCAGGTGGGACGGCAGGGCAGGGAGTGCTCCTCATCCTGGGAAAATAAGTTCCCCGGCAAAAGTCTGGTTCCCTGTGAGGGTGCTGAGGCTCTGGCACAGGGTGCCCAGAGAAGCTGTGGCTGCCCCATCCCTGGCAGTGTTCAAGGCCAGGTTGGACACAGGGGCTTGGAGCAAGCTGCTCCAGTGGAAGGTGCCCCTGCCCATGCAGGGGTTGGAACTGGAGGAGCTTTAAGGTCCCTTCCAACCCAAACCAGGCTGGGATTCTGTGTCAGGGCTCTTTGGCTCATGCAGTGTGCCTGACATCATTAATCACGTCCTTGTAGTTGAGACCAAAGCTAGTGGGTCAGGAAAAGCACATGATAGTGATCGGGAGTGATCCCCTGTGCTGAGGATATTCCATGCTTGGGGTTATTCTCTTCTCCAGCTGAATATGCTTTTGGCCAGGGTCCACTCTCTTCCAAGATGTTTTGACTTGGAATCAAGACTCCCATGGTTTGAAATGAGACATTTTTCCCCTTGTTGCAAACACACAGGCCTGTGCAGTTTTCAGCCTGACTCCAGAAGTTTTAAGGGCCAAATTAAATGTGTTATGAGAGGAAAACCAGCAATTCTGCTGCAAAGTTGTTGGGGTGGATTTTTTTCATAGGGAAATTGTTTATCACAAGAATTGAAACCATTCTTGTTAATACCTGAACTTCTCTAACAATGCACGTAAGGGGTGTGCTTTTGAATCGCCCTCACATTTGACTTGCAGTTAATTTTAGGAGGGGAATCGAGCCTAAAAGTGCTGTTAGAACTGCAGTCGTGGTTTGGTGAGTAGGTGGGAGGTGGCAGGGGAGGGCAGGCTGTGCTTTGCAGGCTCACCCTGGGCACTCTGTCTGGAGGAGTGCTGAGTGCTTCTGCCACGTAAGCACCACAGCTATTCCTTTAATAGTATGTTGGCAGACTGTGTTTTGGTTGCCTCTCCAGTTTGGACTGTCAGGAGATAGACTGGAAGCATTAAAGAGACAGCAAAAGCCAAGAGTTGAGCCCAGCTCTTCAGGAGCTGGATTTAAATAGGAAGCTTTCATACTAAACAGTACTCCCATCTGATTTTTATTGTCCTGGATGATACCTGGGGCCTCTCACTGAGGACCAGGGCTGCAAGTAGAGCAGCACGTTACAGGTTTCTTCTGAGGTGTGTGCAGGTGGCTTCTGGGTGTTCCCTCGAGGTTTGGCATTTGGGTGGTGGATAAATTGCTTTACATAAATCCATCTCCAGGCCCTGTGTGGTACAGGAAGGCTCTGTGTGTGTAGCTTCTTTTGTTGTGCTTTCAGTTGACTGACCTTGTAAAATACACCCTGTGCTGCCTTTGGTCTTCTGTTTGCTGAAGATAGGAACAAGTCATCACAATGCCGGCGCTGCCTCTGGATGAGCTCCAGCTGACAGAAAAGGATCCCAAAACAGGGAAGATGAGAACTTTACCAGCACTGGTGAGCTGTCTTTTTCCTGAAAGCCAAAACAAAATCTTTAATAAATAAGCATCTCATGTTGAAGCTTGGGTGAAACTACCCTTTGTCTGGGATATGATGAAAGTTGGTTAGCTCACCTGTCACAAGAAGCTTTTTTGTGGTTTAATGCATTCACAGTTGAGATTTCATTTACCCACTCTTGGGGAAAAAAAAAAAAAGCCCAACTCAAACTCATTGTGTTCAACATCAACAGCAAACTGTGTCCTCCAGAGCTACTTATTTCAAGGAGCAGCAATGTAAATTTGGCTGCCATAGAGGGAATGCTTTGGGAGCTTTTGCAAGCTCTGTGTGAACTTAGCTCTGACCTAGAGCACTGGGATAATTCCATGCACTCCCTGCATCCTGTGACACTTCTGCTTGGTGAAATCAGGATATTTAATCCATGGTAACCCTTTTCTCCCAGAAATAAGAGAGAGAAAGCAGAGGGCCTTGTGGGCACATTGCAGAAGTGGGCTGCTGGCTTGAGGAGGTTCACACGTACCTGGGTGTACATGTGGGTTAAGGCAGAGCTTCAAGCTGCTGCCTGCTCTTCAGTGTGATTCTCATTCTAGGCTGGAGTATTTGGGCAAAGCCTGTTCAGTAACCCTTGGGGGAGGTCAGTGAAATGTTTCTTCTCTCTGTTTGGTGGCTGTGTCAGTTTGACTTCATGGAATGTTGTGCAAGAACCAGTTAGGAGGGAAAAGAGAGCGCAGCCGCGCTTCAGAGGCACAGCACCACGCGGCTGCTGTTTGTTCTGAAGGTGTGGGAGGGCTGCTTTGCAAGGCTTTGTTTAACAGAGTGCAAGGAGCAGCATCCACCACATTATGAAGGAAGGCCTGAAAACATTGCTGATAAATAAGGACACAAACCTGCTGGTAACCCATCTCAAAAGCTTACAAAATGGGAAGTTACCAGGGAACTGAATGGCAATTTGTATTCAAGTGCAATTTTGTGTTGGTTTCCTAATTCAGTGAGCAGTGCACATGGTAACTGGGCATTCCCGTCTCTTGGTCTGTAGTTTTAATACAGTGTTTTGGCTTTCTGCAGCACCCAGAAATAAAAGCAGATCGGTCTTTTGTGCTATACAGACCGCCACCCCTCACCAGAGACCCTGCTTTAGTGGAAGAGTTCTTGGAGAGAGCCAAATTCATTGCAGATGACCTGAACTGGCTTCTGGCTTTGCCTCATGACAAATTTTGGTGCCAGGTAAGAATTGTTTTGTGGACACTGGAGAAGGTGTTTCTAGAAGCCATGAACTTTAAACCAGTTTCATAAAGACTTGTATATGCTCCTTTTGCACTTAATGACATGACCTCCCCCTGAGTCCCCAGCAGGCACCAGCACCGCACCAGCACCTCCCATCCTTGGAAGTGTTCACACACTGTGTAGACAAAGGCCTCAGTGCCATGGATTAGTGGTGGCATTGGCAGTGCTGGGGAACGGTTGGACTTGATGAGCTTAAAGGGCTTTTCCATCCTAACTGATTCGAAGATTCTGTGTTATTTGTCAAGCATTTTAATTACTGCACCTTAGAGTGCAAAGAAAGTCCCAGTAGATTTTCCCCTGTGGATTTGAAGAGTTTGCTTGTATTTGCTGCATGTGAGGCTCCTTTTAGCACTCTAGAATGTTTTAAATCACTTTCAACTTTAGGTGGGCTTCCCCTGAGCACAGCCTGTGGATGTGTGACGTTCTCTTCTTTGTTTCCTTGTTTCTGGCGGTGCAAGGTGATTTTTGATGAGACACTTCACAAGTGTCTGGATTCCTACTTGCGCTTTGCCCCTCGCAAGTTTGATGGGGAGCTGGATTGTCACCCCGAGGTGAGCGACATGCAGAGGGGCCTTCACCGGAGTGTCTTCCTAACCTTCCTCAGGATGTCCACTCACAAGGAGTCCAAGGTGAGGATTTCATTCCCTTCCAGTTTCCCTGGGCTGGGCAGCTTAGGAAAAACACCATCAGAGGACTTAATGGTGTTCCTTGTGTGTCCAGCTGCGTTCCTCTCCCTGGCTGTTTTTATCAGCCTGTTTACTCTGTAGAGATGATAACCACGCAGAACTGAAGCATCTGAACTATGGGACGGTTTCTGAGGAAGGAGATCCAGGCAGGCAGCTCAGTAATAGCAGGTTAGCCACAGGTGGGGCTGTGATACATCCCTGGAAGAGGGAGCAAGCTGGCCACTCTGCAGCTCTGTGGCACAGGGGCTCAGTGCCACTTCCTCTGTGCTGTGCTGTGTCACATAACCTGTCCTGATCGTTGGCCTTCCTTGAACTTTCCCCAGGTTTTGGGGACACAGTGAAACTTCTCTAAATTACTGTTTTCTTGGCATGGTAATTGAAAGCCACGCTCAGCCCTAATCATGTGAGTGCAACTCCCATCGGGAGCTGTGGAATTTTCACAAGGCCTGTGGGCAGGATGGGTGAGTGAGCGAGGCGCCTTGTGTTTAAGCAATTACTCCTTGATATCCTCGGCTCATGGTGTGTTATTTAGTGCTGTATTGATTCTCTTGATTGTCACGATGGTGACGTTCAGGATGTTTTGAGGAAAGCTCTTGGAGTGGGAGGTGGAGGAGCGGGGCAGGAGCAGGTAGAAGGAATGCTGGAGCCTGCAGCTGGCACCACTTCAGCAGCAGCACTGACACCTCTGTGGTGCCTTTCATTCCAGGAGCTGATTAGATCTTACCCCTCCAGCGAGGCAGTGAGCATCTGACACCATGTTATACTTGAGTAATTGGAAGAGAATAAATAGTCTGTTGTCCTGCAGGCGGGCAGCAGGAGCCCTGGAAGTTGGCCCCAGCCAGCAGTAAGCCCTGTCCCTCAGCTGAAGCAGGGAATGTGTGTGCTGCCTTTCACTGAGGTTGGACATGTTCACCACCATAGGCACATTCTCATCTGGAAGGCCAAAGTCATGGTTTAGCTTGCTTGTTTCTCAGTGTCAGAGGCACTTGTCATGTGGAATTTTAGCCGAAATTCCTGCAGTGCTGAGAGTCGGGGGGGCTGTGTTGAGTGTTCCAGCAGTCAGGATATAGAGCTGCAGTTCCTGGGTTTGCTTCCTACTTGTCAGTGATGCAGTTGTCTTTGGTGCCTTGACTCTTCCAGGGTACCACTAACCTCAGGCTGGGATCTCAAGGGTGTTTTTCAGTGTTGGTGCCAGTGAAGCTGTTCCTGTGCCAGGTTACTCATTCCTACACCTGGGCTGAGCCATTCTTTTGTCAGTTCAGCTCTTTGGCCCTATCATGAGCCAGGTCTGGGAGCTGAATGAACTGTAGGAGCTTTTTCTTTTAACACTTAGGTTGGTGGGTTCGCTTCATGTGGGTGGGCAGTGTCATGGCAGTGACAAGCAGTGGGGATGCGGGGACAGAGGGTGCTGCAGAAGCTGGTGTAAGCAGAGTCTCTGCCTTCTATGGAACAAAATCCCAAATACACCTTTGATAGATGTTTTCACAGGTGCCAGTATAATGCTGGAGCTCTTGCAGAGCAAGATATGAATTATCCTTTAAATTACTGGGTTTGTTTTTTTATTCTGCAGGATCATTTCATCACCCCTTCTGTCTTTGGAGAAATTATTTACAATAACTTCCTGTTCGACATCCCGAAGATCTTGGATCTCTGTGTGCTTTTTGGGAAGGGAAATGGTGTCCTGCTCCAGAAGATGATCGGTTAGTTAAAGCCAAGGAACAACATGTTGCATTTTGGCATTCTGCTTACTTGTAGGGTGGCAAGTAGGGGTTTATGCCAGTGTAACTGCTCTGGAAAGGAACTGTTCAGTGGCAACAAGAATCTGTAATTTCTGCATCAGATTACTTTAGTTGTGACCTTCATTGATGTCATTGAAAGCGCTGTGTCCTGCTGCTTAGCTGTCCTGAGCTGGGCTGAGGCCATGAGGGCTCTGTAAAATCCTCACAGGGATGGGAAGGGGGAAACAACTCAACGAGTGAGCAGGGAGGGAGGAGGCTCTGACAATGGGCACAGTCTGGCATGAGTGTTCACAGAGTTGGGAGCCATGGGGAATGTGCAACGTGAGGTAATCTCTGGTCTGTGAAGCAGGAGATCTTGGAAGTCTCAGTGCAGGCCTTGATTTGTGGAGTACCTTCAAACCACAGAGCCCTCAGAGCATTGCTCAAGCTGTGCTTATCACTAGATTTCCCTGATTCTGTACAGCCACTCTGGCCAGCTCATATGAAGTAACAACTCGGCCTTACGCTCTGTATCATGAGCGTGGGGCACATTGGTTTAGCTGCTGCACTTACCCCGTGCTCCCTTCACAAGGGAACCACTTGTGATCTTTAACGTCCACCTGAGCAGATGGAAGAGAACCTGACTATGGATGAAGTGAGCTCTTCTACCTGAATTCTAACCCACATTGTCTGCCATTCGTGCAATGAAACTTTGTTCTTCCTTTAGTAGCTATTTTTGTCTCATTTCCACATTGACTAACATGAGCTCATGTGATGCAGCCAAAATGCCAGAACAGAAAAGCTTAGATAAACCTTTGTGGTTTTTAACCCCTTTATCCTCTTTCAGTAACTTCCACTCTGAATTCACCTGCCAAGCCTCAGAGGTGGCCAAGAGGCATGACAAGATAGGTATTTCCCTTTCAGAGGTGAAGCTTGGATTGTCTGGCTCTTAAAATAGTCCAAAGAAGACCCAAGTGTGTGAAACCTCATTTGAATTCTGCATATGCTCTGCATATACTCAGCACAGTAATGCTGCATGGAGGTGACCGGTGATTTGCTCACCTGATTATGTTGTGACAGTAATAGCACAGCAGTTCTGGTGTGTAATTCAGAACTCAATCAACTTCAGGTTCTTGTTGGGGTATAAATTGTTCTGAAACCTGTCTCGTAACTCTCACCCGTGCTCTGCCCTTGCATAAGGACATTAGCTCTGTTAATTTTCATGGTCTGAACAGTAACTCACAGGAAAACAGGCAGCCTCTGGGCTTACTTGCTGAGGATTTATGCTGTGCCGTTAATCAGTGGAGTATTTTGTAGAGATAATGAAGCCCTAGTAATACAACAACAGGTATTGCTAAAGCCTCATTACCCTGAAGAAATATTCTGCAGAACACTTCCCAGTGCATGCTGAGCTCTTCTCAGTAATTGAAAGTCAACTCCAGTTGTCAAATACAGGAAGCAGGAATGTTCAGGGGTAGTATTTGTGGTGTTCATTGATCCAGCTTTTGGAGAAATCATCTTGCAGCTCCTTTGCTCTGCTCTGATGAGCATATCCTTGTTAACCAGTCCTGCCGCTGCACTAGTGAGTTGACAGCAGCCCTATCAGTCAGACTGAGCAGGAGTGGAGGAAGGAGCCTTGCCTGGGTCCTAGATGGGTATTAGCTGGATTGGGAGTGGGGGTATCAGTACAGTATATCTGAGGTATCAGTACAGTACTGTACTGGGCTATCACCAGTACATCTGCTGATGCACATTTGCTTGTTGCCATGAATGTTTGAACTAATGGGAAACGGTCTCTTTTCTCCCATTTCTCTTCTCAGGAAATATATTCACTCAACAACCAAGTTACTTCAGTGACCTAGACGAAACTCTGCCCACTGTCCTCCAGGTACTGCTCTGCTGCTCAGCCCAGAGCTGGGCTTTCCTCTGGGAGTGTGGCACAGCTTAGAGGGTGCAATGGAGCAAACGTGGTCATAGGCAGGCAGAATGCATTTGCTAGTGCTTACTTTCTCGAGTTGATGCTAATGTGCCTCAGGCAGGTTTGGAACCTTCATCTAAAACAGTTTCTTGATGATGATTTCCTATGGCCTTCCTTCAGCTGCTGCTGTCTCTGCAGGTAATCTGAAGGAATGTTCATTAGGCAGCTCAAAAAGTATTCCTTGTATCCTCCACCCATCCCAAGTGGGGGAAGCACTGAAACTTAAACCAGCAAAATCGAGACCATAGACATGTCTACTTGACATAGTGGAATGGGTTAGTATTAGCACTGCAGCTGCTCAGGAGTAAATGGAATTCTCTTGGAAGGGATGCGTTGCTGCCATACAAAAGCCGTTTTGTACCTCTCCATGTCTAAGCTTTCATTTTTATGAGCAGCCTTTATATTCCCCAGACTCAGCAAGTGGGATTCATATTTAACCTGAGGGGGAAATCAAGGCACTTTGACATTTTTATAGCCTGAAAATGTCATATTTATGTACTCAAAATAAACAAACCCAAGATACCATTTACCCCAAGACACCAATAATGTCACTTCTTGAAAGCCCACATCCTTTTTTCCCAAGTGCTAAGAAACTGTTAGAGGTAAATCCCAGAGGTGATACCTTGTTTGAAAAATATCCTAGGATGCAAGACCAGACCTTCAAATGCATCAGTGGGAGGGCAGGAGAGACTCCAGGAGCTTTCTGTGATGTACCATGTTGGAGTTTCTCTGCAGAGCACTGGTTTCTTGGCTCTGTGTGTTGGTGACCACTGCAGGGCCGTGCCTGTGCATCTCAAGTGTGTGGATGTAACAGCTAGAGATCACTGATCCAGAAAACTACTGATGTGCTGACACTGTCACTGAAAGGGGTTGATACCTGTGCAGGTTCAGGAGCTTACATGCCCTCTAGAATAGCAATGAGCACCTTCAGCTGCCCATTCATATGCCTCAGGGAGGAGAGCTGCCAAATCTCTCAAGGTACAGGTGTAGAGAGTTGCTTTTAATTTGGTCCTACCCCACAGGATGTTGGCAATCCAGGACCTAATTCTGTCAGCTTCTCCCAGGCTCTTTGGTTATAAACAAGAGCCACAAACTCTGTCCTGCCAACCTGCTCACAGGAAGGCTGTGGGACTAGCTTGCAAGCAGGAGCTCATATGGTGTTAACTTCACAGTTGTCCCACTGCAAATAGGGATTCTGGGTGGCTTCCCAGTGTTGTTGCTGCCTGTTTTTTCTCACCCAGCTAAGATCTGGCTTAGAATCATAGAATAGTTTGGGTTGGACAGGACCTTAAGATCATCCAGTTCCAACCCCCCTGCCATGGGCAGGGACACCTCACACTAAACCATGGCACCCAAGGCTCTGTCCAACCTGGCCTTGAACACTGCCAGGGATGGAGCATTCACAACTTCCCTGGGCAACCCATTCCAGTGCCTCACCACCCTCACAGTAAAGAATTTCTTTCTTATATCCAATCTAAACTTCCCCTGTTTCAGTTTTAACCCATTACCCCTTGTCCTACCACTACAGTCCCTAATGAAGAGTTCCTCCCCAGCATCCTTATAGGCCCCCTTCAGATACTGGAAGGCTGCTATGAAGTCAGATTAGCTGCAGTCCCTGTCTTGGCATCACAGCCATATGCAGCTGCACTTAGCTACTTGCAAGCTGCATGGAGTCTCAGAAGTGCAGCGTGGCCCTTCCTGCTGTAGCCTGTGAGAGTCTGTTGCAACTTCTGCCTTACACAGCTCCATGTTGAATGGAAACAGTCCCAGCTTGCACACGTGATCATAGCAGTGATTGTTAACAAGGTAAAGCATCTCCTGCTGCTTTCCCTGCCTGTTTTAACGCTGCTCCCTTCTCTTGATGTAGGTGTTCAACAATATTTTGCAGCAGTGTGGTTTGCAGTGTGAAGGAGCCTCTGCTGAGCCCCAGAAATTGGAAGAAAAAGTAAATGTGACTCCAGGAAACATGCCTCTCCAGGTAGAACTGCTGCTTCTTGCCCTTTGCTGTTTGCTGCCCTGCAGACTGAGCAGTCTGGGGAGCACTGCGACCACAGAGGGTCATTCTGTTCCCAGACACGGGTGGCTCATGCAGCACATGGTTCCCTGTCATTAGTTCACTGTTTGTCATATGACTTGATGATAAAAGTCTTTCCACCCTGAGCTGGTTGCTTTCTTCTTGTGCATTTCAACTATGTCCCTTATATCGTGGGTTCTTTCTAAACCTGCCATCTCTTTCCCTTAACCAGCTTGTAGGTAACTTAACTTACTGGTAGCTGACAGAAGGCTCCACCAGAGCCCTGGCAGTGGTCAGAGTTGGTTTGGCTGTAATTCAGAAATGTTTGTTTAACAAAAGTACTTTAGTTCATTAAATAGGGGGGGGTTAGTGCTGGGTGCTGCACAAAGACAGGCCCCATGTCAGTGAGCATGCTCTGTGAAATCTTACTTACACAGCTTGTGTGTGGGAGTTGTTGCAGCTGCCCTGGAAATGCATCTTGCACTGAAATGGACCACTGAAATCATCCCTTTAATTCCTGTGTTACTGCTATGCAGTGCTTCCAGCTAGATGGGGAGCAATACTCTATGTGGAGGAGGATACATGGAGGCCAGAGCCACTGTCCAAAACAGGATATATTGAAGGTTCATGTAATTTCACAGTGTCTTGAATGTGAGCGAGCTGTGGGGATTGCATCATAAATCGTTAAAGGACAGAAGTTCTAGCATGGACATTGTCTCTGCCTCTAGACCCATTAATGTGTCATGTGTTTATAATTCATAGCAGACTCTTTGTGCAGTCAGAAGCAAGGCTTGGTCTGAACGCGGTGTGTCCCTGGTGGTTGTGTTGTGTTCCTGGGAAAACTTGCCTGGCTCTTCTCTCAGTAATTGCTCTTTCACTCTCAGGAGCTGAAGGACATTGTGCTGTACTTATGCGACACCTGCACGACACTCTGGGCGTTCCTTGATATCTTCCCATTGGCCTGCCAGACCTTCCAGAAACATGAGTTTTGTTACAGGTACATCTTGGCCCGCAGACAGAGCTGGGCTTGGTGAAGTAAAAGTACTGAATATTCTGTTGTGTCCTCGCCCAGTCCCTTTACCACTGACACTGCCATTTAATCATAAGTCAGCCTGGTTTGTGTTGAAGGGACCTTAAAGCTCCTCCAGCTCCAACCCCTGCCACGGGCAGGGACCCCTTCCACTGGAGCAGCTTGCTCCAAGCCCCTGTGTCCAACCTGGCCTTGAACACTGCCAGGGATGGGGCAGCCACAGCTTCTCTGGGCACCCTGTGCCAGCGCCTCAGCACCCTCACAGGGAAGAGCTTCTGCCTCAGAGCTCAGCTCAGTCTCCCCTCTGGCAGGTTAAAGCCATTCCCCTTGGCCTGTCCCTGCAGGCCCTTGGCAAAAAGCATATTTGCTCCTGTTTCAGGGCACAAATAACAAAATGGTGTAATGCCAGTGAGTGCTAATGAAATGAGCAGTTTGACTTGTCTTTTAGCAAATGGCTTCTGAAGCCTCAGGTGACAGTTACTGTTTTGTTGCCCCTTCCTACAGATTAGCTTCGTTTTATGAACTGACAGTGAGGTTCACACTGACAGGAATACAGAGTGATAAATAATGATTACAGGGATGTCTGGAGCTTCTCTGCTATCTGTGCACCTTCCTCATTATCCTTGAGTGATCCTAGAGCCAGGCAACCATGATGGCTTTAAAACCTACTAAACGGTACTTGGTGGGGTGGAGAGGGCAAGGAGAAAAGAGTTGTAGACAAAAGGGGCTTCCTGCTGTAGGGCCTGAAGCAAGGGAAGTGGAAAGTATTTCAGAGCGATAGTCCATCGAGGTCTGAAAAGAAATGCTTTTATTTGATGCTCTGCATGAGGCTTACGCTAGAGAATATTACTGAGGTTTGGCAGAAGCTGAGTGCCTGGGAGAGAATGACAGCTGGGTTGGCAGCTAATTCCCAGCCCAGCTCTGGATCACAGTGCAGATGAGTCAGGATGGTCTCGATGACCAAACAGCAGAGTGTGTCCCCACAGAGGCTGCAAGTCCTTGAGTGGCACTTACCCAGCTTGCTGCAGTTGTTTAATCCCCCAGACCATCTTGTAGAGTCTTGCCTTTGGTTAGGAGCCACTGTGAAGTGTTAATTTATTGTCCTTATTTCCCAGTTTTGTTTGCTTGGGAACAAGCACATGTTTGTATTTTGCTTTTGTTTCCAATTGTGTTGCAGGCCTCTGAGGCAGCACAGCTGCTGGTGGTTTATGGACCATAGGTTGAGTAATGCTGCTCTGGGGGGTGTGGGTGCCTGTCCTCCCTGGGTGTTGTGGTCCAGTTGGTTATTGAAGGCCCAGCAGATTGATGGAGTGCTGGTGGCTGTTTGAATTGGTGAGCAGCACAGCTTCCACGCTTGGTTACTCACAGGAGGAAAGCCTTTTGCTTTCAATCCTACTGCTGATGTTAGAGATGTGCTAAAATAGTCTTGATCTCTGTGCAGTGGGACGACAGCAACATTCTCATTACTTCTCAATATGGACTAATGTCTGGGGCTCTGGAGCGTGGAAAGGGAAACTGATCTATGTGTCATCCTCCTGGAACCTCTCTGTGGCTGAATCCATCTGCTGGCACTTGCTCATTTCTCTCCCTGACTAAAAGTATCAATGAGAGCTTCTGCTACATTTGCCTCAAGGATACTCATTTAGCATGTTTGGTTCTTAATAGGAGACACAGACATAATGTTCCTAATGGAGCCTCGGCCCATCAGTTCAGCGTGGCTCTCCTGCACAGTGCTGCAAATTGTGATTTGTAACAGCCAGCTACTGAGGGAGCAGCACTGGCTGTTAGTCTGCATCTCTTGGGGCTCTGTCCCTAAAGGAAGGAGTCTGTGTGAGCTGCCTGGCATGGAAAATGTGAAACTGGACCAAGCTATCTTTCTTTGTTTCCTCCCTGTGGCATCCTATTGCAACGTGCTGTTAGGCTTTCTGCATATTGAATACCTTCACCAAAGTGCCCACCTAGAGCAGAGCTGAATAGGAAGACCAGTAAGAGTTTATTGGAAATCATACCCAGTTTTGTATCTGGTTTTAGCGTAGAGCAAGATGGGGCCATGAGGATATTGGAAGGGAAGGGCGTGCTTCAGGATGGGCTAAGCATATCGGCTCCCTGCAGTCTGCGGATCTTGTTTGGGGTGTTTCTCAGTTGGGCAGGTTGTTCTTCTCTTCAGTAGTGTGGTGATGTTCAAATGCAGTTCTGTGCCTGCATCTTCAAAGATACCTTGATGACCTCAGGGTGCTGCTCTGTCTAGTGCATAGAATCCCAGCCTGGTTTGGGTTGGAAGGGACCTTAAAGCTCCTCCAGCTCCAGCTCCAACCCCTTCCACTAGAGCAGCTTGAACACTGCCAGGGATGGGGCAGCCACAGCTTCTCTGGGCACCCTGTGCCAGCGCCTCAGCACCCTCACAGGGAAGAGCTTCTGCCTCAGAGCTCATCTCAGTCTCCCCTGTGGCAGGTTAAAGCCATTCCCCTTGGCCTGTCCCTGCAGGCCCTTGGCAAAAAGCATATTTGCTCCTGTTTCAGGGTACAAATAACAAAATGGTGTAATGCCAGTGAGTGCTAATGAAATGAGCAGTTTGACTTGTCTTTTAGCAAATGACTTCTGAAGCCTCAGGTGACAGTTACTGTTTTGTTGCCCCTTCCTACAGATTAGCTTCGTTTTATGAACTGGCAGTTCCTGAGCTGGAAGCTGCAATCAAGAAGAGGCACTATGAGGACAACAGGTGAAAGTGGGTGCAGGGGCTTTGCCTCTTCTGTTCAACAGGACTCTCCAAGGGCTTAGTTAAGAATTCACTTCATGCTGCTTTACTCACCTCCACGGAGTCTTTCTGTCTTTTTTATGCTGCTTCAAAGAACTCCAGGGAGATGACTTTTCTAATTCCAAATTTCCCTGGGCAGTGGGGTGACTAATGAGTTCTTGCACTGCTGTCTGAGAAGAATTTGATGGGAGATGCATTCCAGTTATAAAAAAGCATGAAAACAGGAATATCTCTATGTGTAGATTGGTCTCTTTTTAAGGCACAGGCTGCGCTGGTGCAGTTGAGATGTCTCTGTCTAGCTGGTGATTGAGACCAGCTTTTAGTGTATGGATTTTCATTCATAACTAGGAAATGGCTCTGTTATGTGGTCCTTGCAGCAAATAAATGATTGCAGCAAATAAAGGAGCAAAGGTGTGTTAAAGATTCACATTTCTTGTGCTGATGCTAATAGTGTCTTTTTACTCTCCCTGAAGTGTCTTTGCTGATTTGTGGAGGAGAATTTCACATTCCAGAAAGAAGATGATAGAAGCTTTTCATATCCTAATAAACCAAGCCTGTCTGCAGCCCATCTTAGAAAGCAGGTATTGGCACTGGGACCTGTGGTACCAGCCAGTTATTTGATTGCCATTGAGGGGAGATTTGCTGGAGAAAATGAATGGATGTTGCTATTTTTATTGGGGTTGTAGCCATATACTTTGGCTAAGATCAGAAGTCTGTCATCCTGCACAGCAGGAATGTTCCAGAGGAAGCTGTATGATCCAGAACTGGTGTGTGTTGACCCCACTAGAGTGGGATGATGCTGTGGTCCAACAAGCTTTCTAACCTCAGCTTGTGGCTAAATTGCAAATTCTAAGGGTGTGTGTAGGCACCTTGACTGAGACACCACATTAAAAGTGATGCAGTGTTGCAGATCACTGAAAACACTCAAATCTAGATACTGGTGCCTTTACCTGGTTCTTCCCCCCTCCTCTTGTGAAAGTTGTTAGCTGATAACTCTGTGAGTAATCTCAAAATGAAGGCAAGTGTAACTGTCTCTGTGTTATAGTAGAGAAGTGAAATAGCCCAAAATCATGCTGCATATTGGGGATGGAGCCAAGAGCCTGGATCTGGATTGCAAGGCCAGTGCTCCCCTGGGCTGCTGTCTTTGCCTCTACGTGTTACAGGGTTTGAAGGTTGCTGCAGCTCATGTTCTGCTTGAATATTTGCCCTCATTTGGTATGGGTAGAGTTGTCCAAGAAGATGAGGAGGGTCTGTTGGTGGAATTCCTTATGGGAGACCTGGATTTGTTTCCTTCACTTTCTAAGGAACTGCTTTTTTCCCAGCGCTGATGTACTGCAGAGAGTGTTCAGTTTGGCTGTGGGCTTGCTGCAGCAGCAGCAGCAGTAGGAGGTTTGGGTGTTATAACACACAGGCTGCAGTAGGAATTGGCTTGGCCTGTGTTCTTACCCAGGTGAGCACATACTTTCTGGGAGGTTCACTGCTATAATCCCAAGACATATAATAAGAGCACAATTACAAAAGCACTACACACCCTGTTGTGCTTGATGCAAGTCTGGGGCATCAAAGCATGACTTGTAAAGTCTGTCTGAAGTCTTGTATTTCTAACTGTGATACAGCTGTGGACACAGCTGGCTGAAGTGTCTGCTGAAGCCAAAGAATAGTCATAGAACAGTTTGGGTTGGAAGGGACCTTCAAAGCTCATCTAGTTCCCACCCCCTGCAATGAGCAGGGACATCTTCAACTAGATCAGGCTACTCAGAACCACATCCAGCCTGGCCTTGCATGTCTTCCAGGGATGAAACTTGTTTCCATTTGACCCTTTGCTCCTCTGAAAGCCCCAAAGTGGTCTGAAATTTATTTTCAGCTGGGATTTTCCCCTGATGTATGAGCGTGACTGAGGGGGAATGTGGAGGTTGTGCAACGCTTACCACCAGTTGTTCACTCTGTGCCATTGTTTTCTGCAGCTGTGAGAACATTCAGCCTTTTATTGAGGAATTCCTCCAGATCTTCACTTCAGTGCTGCAGGAAAGGAGGTGAGTCTGGCTGCAGAGAGACCCAAAGGGAGGGTCAGCTTGCCTTCCTCTTCCATTCTTTACAGTAGAATTGCCCGAGACATTATTATGAGGTATTATGATACATTTGGGAGTTAGAAATCATTGTGACTAGTTGGGAGAGCTGCTGTGAGAGGATTTCACACTGCAGTGCAGCCTTTACTGTAAGGTGAGGAGGGTGTTGCGTGACGCTGGAGAATGTTATTCTTTGCTCTCTTTAATCCAGGCTTTCAAAGGGGAGGATAGTAATTAAGCCATTAGCTACCTGGACAGCTTAGACTATTATTACTGATCTCTGCTTTTCAGCTGAGGTGACCAGAACAGAAAAGTGTTTAGTGCTGATGCTGCAGGTGCAAAGTGAGTAAGTGGCAGAACTGGGAATTCGATTTTGGCCTCCCAACGGTGCTGTTCTGATCATGTTCAAACGTAAACTCTCTTTTCTCTGTAATGTGGCACTGGGTCTTAGCATCCTGAGGAGTGTTGCAGGGGTCTGATGGCTGGGGTGGGGTTGGTGAAGTCCTGCTGCAGAGTAATGGGAGCATAATGAGACCTGGCAGTGGATGCTGGAATCCAGTACTGGGTGAGGGGTTAGAAGTGTTCCTGCCTGAGCAGTGAGGAGGCCGAAGCAGCATGGCAGGGCCAGCAGTGTGTGACAGGTCTGCTGGTGACTGACTGTGACTGATTAAGCTTGCTTCTGGGGTTTCAGATTTCTCCGTGATTATGATAAGCTGTTTCCTGTTGAGGATGATGTCAGCCTGCTTCAGCAAGCATCCTCCACGCTGTATCCTTCACCATCACCTTGGGGCTTTGCAGACCTGGCTGCTCTTGGATTCCTTCGTGCCTGTGGCATTTCCAATATTGCTGCCTCTGGTTAAGCTGCAGGACTGGAAATGGGTGATAGAAAGTTTTCCCCTAAAAAAGAAAGGGGAGAGTCATGTGTCTATGGAGCCAGGCTGAGAGAGCTGGGCTGGTTCAGTCTGGAGAAGAGAAGGCTCCTGAAGGGGAGACCTTAGAGCAGCTCCAGTGCCTAAAGGGGCTGCAGGAAACCTGGAGAGGGGCTTGGGACAAGGGATGTAGGGACAGGCCAAGGGGAATGGCTTTAACAGAGGGGAGACTGAGCTGAGCTCTGAGGCAGAAGCTCTTCCCTGTGAGGGTGCTGAGGCGCTGGCACAGGGTGCCCAGAGAAGCTGTGGCTGCCCCATCCCTGGCAGTGTTCAAGGCCAGGTTGGACACAGGGGCTTGGAGCAAGCTGCTCTAGTGGAAGGGGTCCCTGCCCGTGGCAGGGGTTGGAGCTGGAGGAGCTTTAAGGTCCCTTCCAACCCAAATCAGGCTGGGATTCCATGAAGGTTGATAGAGGCACAGGTTTGGGGTTGCTGAAAATCTCATTGTTTCTTCAGGGTGAGGTCTGAATATGCACATCTAGAAATGTCCTTAATGGTGTCCTCTTAGAGATGAGACCAGGACAGCCTATATCCTCCAAGCAGTGGAAAGTGCATGGGAAGGGGTAGACAGGAAAAGAGAAGTCATTAAAGATCCAACACCAGCAGCAGCATCTAATGGAGCATCAGCAATACTGGATAGAACTGTTGAAGACATGGAAGGGCTCAGGGCTGGATATGTGTCAGAGGATGAGGTGAGTAGACCTGTGTGGACTGGGTCCTGTTCTTTCTGTCCTTGCCTCATTCATCTGTGAAGAGAGGATTGGTTTGCTCAGGTTTGGGGCTTACGGGAGATTGTCTCATTTCTTACCTTTGCTAGATTTCAGTGCAGCCCCATGTGCCTTGTGAAATGAGAAGCCATAAAGCCACACCTTGAGCCTGGCTTTATCTTGGAGCACATTGCCTCTAACATCTGTTGGCTTGGGCTTTCTGTTGCTGTGGTGTATTCAAATACTGTGCCTCATCACTGTAGTTCATGTGTGTATTCATTAATGCACAGTTCATAGGTTATTTGAGGAAGGGATTCCCCAGAGTGTCCTCTCTGATCTGGGGACAGAGAAAACCAGTTGGGTGCTCAAGGCTATGTCGTAGACCTTGTGCAGTATAAACAGCTTTTGATGATTTCTCTTCTTTTGAATTCTTTGTGATTAAATTCAGATAACCCAGGCTGCTGCTTTCCCTTTTCATAACATGCCTTCCTGCCTCCCCTCAGCTGCTGGCTGTCCCCAGTAATGCCCCCACTTCTGTTTGGTATCTGCAGTGTGCCGGTGCAGCGGCTGCGCCCATCGCCAGGGTCTCAGGAGTGGAGCTGGACTCACTGATCTCTCAAGTGAAAGACTTGCTGCCAGACCTTGGTGAGGGCTTCATCCTGGCCTGCCTGGAAGAGTACAGTTACAATGCAGAGCAAGTCATCAACAACATCCTAGAAGAGAAGCTGGAGCCATACTTGGATAAGCTGGACCGAACAATGCAAAGGCAAGGGACAGCTTCTGGCATGGGTTTGATGTCATTTGGGGTTTTTTGTTTGTGGGTTATCATTTAACAGAGGGCTGGAGCAGCTCTGCTCTGGAGCCAGGCTGAGAGAGCTGGGCTGGGTCAGCCTGGAGAAGAGAAGGCTCCTGAAGGGGAGACCTGAGAGCAGCTCCAGTGCCTGAAGGGGCTGCAGGAAAGCTGGAGAGGGGCTTGGGACAAGGGATGTAGGGACAGGCCAAGGGGAATGGCTTGAACCTGCCAGAGGGGAGACTGAGCTGAGCTCTTAGGCAGAAGCTCTTCCCTGTGAGGGTGCTGAGGCGCTGGCCCAGGGTGCCCAGAGAAGCTGTGGCTGCCCCATCCCTGGCAGTGCTCAAAGCCAGGTTGGACACAGGGACTTGGAGCAAGCTGCTCTAGTGGAAGGTGTCCCTGCCCATGGCAGGGGTTGGAGCTGGAGGAGCTTTAAGGTCCCTTCCAACCCAAACCAGGCTGGGATTCTGTGATTCCATGAACATCATGCTTACTGAGGGTTAGACACTTGTAGAGCTCTAAGAAATTGAATGTGCATTTTGGGGGGATAGGTAGCTGCAGTGAGAGCTTCTCACTGCTATAGCTTTCTGCCCTCATTTGTGTCCCTGCTCAGCATTTCAACAGAGCAGATGCTGGGTTGTGTTTTGTGATGGGGGATAAAAACACTTGTACATTAAATGGTCACTTCAGAACCATTAAAATTGCATCATGGGGACACTGGCTTGGGCTGGGCAACAGAATGTGTTGTCTTCAAAAGCTATTAAAGTTATTTTGCTACAGAGGCCAGGGTAATAGTCGTTAACTCCCAGAGGTCCTGCAGGAAAGGGCATCTTCAGAGGAACTGATTAATCCCAAATTCCACCTGCAGGATTGAATATAGTATTTGACAGGCTCCTGTTTTGTGAGGGAATTTAAAGCAGGGAGAGACTGGAGGTGCAGTTCAGATCCATTTTCATCCACCCTCTGACAGGCTTTCCCTGGCTTGTACCTGGGACGCAGGACTCATAGCTGGCAGTGGGATTGAGCTGTTGGAGTTTGCCTGCAGCTGCCAGCACGTGTTTGTGCTGCACCAGCAGTTTCTGCCTGAGCCTCAGGATGTGAATGTGCTGTTTGTTCACATTTCGTGGGGGAATGGGCAGACTGTCTCATTGTGCCATTCAAAAGGAAAGCATCTCTATCAGGAAAACCATATAAAATATCTTAGTCTTGCAACAATCTTGGTGCTCTCACAGTCACATCTGCTGACTTGGGCGCAAATGGTGGCTGGCTTTTTGGAAGGGTTGGGGTTTTTCTGCCAAGCCAGCAGTTACAGAAGATAGGGCTGGATTTAGTTTTTTTTTTCCTGCCTTTTGCATCTTGAAACAAAGCTGTCAGTTCAATAGCAAATGTGGAACTGGGATCAGGGCTGGGTTTAGGAGTGAGCAGAGCAGCGTCTGCAGCCAACAGCTGAGCTCACAGCCCCAACACAATGAATGTAAAAATAATACTCCTTTGACTTACAAGTTGAACAAATGTAAGCCTGGAACGCTGAGAGAACGGTAGGAAGATAAATATCCTGAAATCAGCAGCAGCAAATTACTGGAATCTTTTCCAGTGTGTAATTCATCACACTTAGTGCCTGGCTTTGCTGAGTCGCTGTTCTGAGATCAGGCAGCCTGGTGACATTCTGTGCTACTCATGGTTTTATTCATTCTTAAATGAACAAAAGAGTTTTCCTGTTGCTTTCTGTAAGTTGCTTTATTTTGCCCCAAAAGATAAGCTTCAGAAATGGTGCCTTTTATCTCACACCAATGCCCCATAGTGGTTGCACATGTACTACAGCGTGGCTGTGAAAGGAAGGAGTTGTAACCTGTGACCTAGCACCACATAGTGGACCTTGGCATGTAGTGGGTGACTTGGAGGCTGACAAGGATAACCCAAGGCCTCGGGAAGGAGAGGACTTGGTCTTCCCCAGCTCACCTTTGGTTTTATTCTCTCTTTCTCTTTTCTCTTCTACCAGGCAGCTGAAGCCAGACCCGACTCCTCTGGTCACTTCTCGCTATAATGTTTTCCAGAATGATGAGTTTGATGTTTTCAGTAGGGATTCAGTGGATGTTTCTCGGATCCAGAAGGGCAAGAGGTGAGTATCGTGCACCCTTTATTAACCCTGTCTGTTGGGAGGGATGGTACCTGCAACCCTGCAATTCTATTTCTCATACAAACCTCCTGCAGGTCTGTGTGGTGGGGGTAAGGCTGAGCAAAAAGGTTTCCCACCTCTTTCTTTGGGAAAGTGAACTGAATTGTTATTAGTGGGTTGGTTTCAGTTAGTGGGTTTCCTAATGGGCTTTCCTCTGTGTGCTGCTAGAGAGGGCTCTGCCAAGCTCCTTTGTAATGTTGGGCTCTTGCTTCTTGGTCTGGAAGTTAAACCTGCACTGAAGAGCAAACCTTGCAGAGCAGCCACCTCTGCGAGCCAGGGGGGACTCGGAACTGAGAGTGAAGAGTGATCTGATTTCAATACCCATCTCCTTCACAGTCTGACCGTGCTCAGGGGTGCAAACTACTTTTGTTCCACTGCTGTAAGCTTCCTGCAGCAGGGCATTTTTTTTGCTTTCTGCCCAGTTTGGCACGTTGTGCTGTGCCATACTCTTACAGATTTAGGTTAGAACATTGCCCTGCTGGCTCCCGTTGATGTCACCTCTAGAACATCCCTGACTTGTTTCAGGTTCTTCTGGAACA
This sequence comes from Pezoporus wallicus, assembly GCF_028554395.1. Classification (NCBI taxonomy): domain Eukaryota; kingdom Metazoa; phylum Chordata; class Aves; order Psittaciformes; family Psittacidae; genus Pezoporus; species Pezoporus wallicus. The sequence goes on along the minus strand of NW_026635187.1, from coordinate 174,318 downwards.
CTTCAACTTGCCGAGCGTGATGGTTACTTTGGTGTGGATTTATACAGAATGTAAATAGAAGTCTGTAAATTGAGCCCTGTGATCCTGGGAGCTCCCACTTAAGGTTTTGTTTGCAAAGCTGCCCCAGACTCTCAGGAGAAAACTGCTTCTGTCCCCAGGTCCAGTCCAGCAGCCTCTCAGCAGCAGTGCTGTAGTGTTTCTACTTGATTTCTCTCTGGCCAAGGCAATGACTTTGGAGGTGCCCATAGCTAAGTACTCATAGGCACAACCTTTCTCCTCATGGTGTTGCCTTGCTCAGAGTGCAGGCAGTGACTGTCAGCAGGAGGCTTGTGTGTTTCGTTACCTCCCATCTCCCCAGAGCCTTGCACATGTGGATAGTGCTGCAGCAGCTGGACAAGGCCAGAGGGCACTGTCCCAGGTTCAGCCAGTGTATGGGATAACCCTGCTGGGAGCTCCCTCTGCAGATCGCTTGAAGAACTTGGAAAGTTGCAAGGTCAGCTCTGGGGCCACAGCACAAGAGGGACGTGGAGCTGTTGGAGTGAGTGCAGAGGAGGCCATGGAGCTGCTGCGGGGGCTGGAGCAGCTCTGCTCTGGAGCCAGGCTGAGAGAGCTGGGCTGGGTCAGCCTGGAGAAGAGAAGGCTCCTGAAGGGGAGACCTGAGAGCAGCTCCAGTGCCTGAAGGGGCTGCAGGAAAGCTGGAGAGGGGCTTGAGACAAGGGATGTAGGGACAGGCCAAGGGGAATGGCTTTAACCTGCCCGAGGGGAGACTGAGATGAGCTCTTAGGCAGAAGCTCTTCCCTGGGAGGGTGCTGAGGCGCTGGCCCAGGGTGCCCAGAGAAGCTGTGGCTGCCCCATCCCTGGCAGTGTTCAAGGGCAGGTTGGACACAGGGGCTTGGAGCAAGCTGCTCTAGTGGAAGGTGTCCCTGCCCGTGACAGGGGTTGGAGCTGGAGGAGCTTTAAGATCCCTCCCATCCCAGACCAGGCTGGGATTCCATGATCCCTGATCTGGGTGGTGGCACCCTGCTCCTGTGGCATTGCTGTCTGGCTGCTGCCAGGGAGGCTCTATCTTCTCTCAAGCAGTGACATCACTCCTTGGGAAGTTGTCACTCTTTGCTGTGCTGTTCCATGAGTGCTCAGCATTATCCTCTGACTGCCGATATTCCTGGTGTCTCTTGGCCTCCCTCAGGCTGCGTCTTCCTGATGAAACAGTTGTTCTTAGACAGCTTGTGCTTATGTGTAGAGTGGTGTTGCTGCCTAAGCGTGATATCTCCAGAGCCTGTGTGGATAAGCATAAGCAGCTTTGGGCAGGGAGTGTTAATGTGAAAGCGAGAGCCACGCCAGGATGAAGAGAGAAACAAGCACGAGGAAGCGAACATACGAGCATACATGTCATTCTTTGCTGATCCTGAAAAGTGATCCCACTTGTCTGTGCCTGTCCAGCCATAATTGCTGGCTGAATCTGTCACCTGAAGTCCTGCACACCATGGGACTAGAGGAGTTATCCCACTGCTTTTCCTGGAACTGGTGCCTGAAACATTTCCTTGCAGCTCTTCTGCAGTCATCAGACCAGCTCAGCAGGAGACAATTACCAAACACTTAGTTCAGGCTCATGTTGAATACCAACGGATGTTATCCCAGCTGGGTATGTGTGAACTAACCACATGCTTTGTAGGGCATTTTTGCAGCTAAATGCAGGCAGGTACCAGAGTGAGTCATGGAAGAGAGGGAACCACATCTATCCATAAGGTTACTGCTTGATGTTCTTAATGAAGATCAGCCTGCTTAGATGACTTCCCCTGGGCTTGCTCTGTGTCACATAAGTTTGTCTGTTCTGGAGTCACTGCAGTCTGTTAGGGACAGGCTCTTTCTTTGTTAATATCCAGATGCCAAAGCACCACTGATGCGTGTTCCTCCTGGACTCTGAGGGCTGCAAGTTGTCATGTGAATACTTGACAGTGGAATCCCTCATTGCTTTGCTGTAAGCATGTGCTTGGCCAGCCTGAAAAATGGCACTTCAAAGGCTTTATGCTTATGCAGTGTGAGACACAGCATCTTTGTAATACCTCTATCAGAATTCTGTTTCTTGGTCCTCCCTTTAAAATGGCTATCACTGACTCACCTCCTACATTCACAAAGTACATGCTTTGAGACAGGTTGAATCAGTCACAAGTCTACTCTGGGTTGTTCTTTTCCAGCGTTAGTTGGCTGAGTCCTTGCTGCAGTGCTCATTTTTGGCTCTCCCCATCTATCTCCATAGTTTGCAATCTCTCTCATTTGCAAGCTGAGGTTCCTGGCTGTAGGAACTCGGGTGTCTGCAGCAGTGACTCTAACACAGGTCTCTGCTTGCGGCTGTGCTGCTGCTGCAGTGAGACGATGCTGCAGCAGGGTGTTAGAGGGCACTCTGGGCCTGGCAGAGCTGGTTTGTAGGCTGGAGCCTTCACCCCCACAGCCTCTCATTCAAGATGCATGGGATTTCTTGTGGTGTTTGAATCTTGGCCTGAAAATTGCAGCTTGAGTATAATTGCATTTGGCCTCCCTAAAAGCTTCCTTTCAGTCTGAAATGACAGTGTTGGTGTCCAGTTCCTGTTCTTATCTGGGCAATCTTGCTGGGCTTCTGTTTAAGAATGACTTTGTTCCAAGCCAGGGGAGGCTGGTTTTAGTAACCAGACAAACAGCCCTATTGTAGATCAGAGGGGAAATAGGCTTAAGTAGCACTTACGGAGTTTGAAGTGAGACTTCTGTTCCTCCAGCTTCCACTTACTAACGCGGTGGGGGGGTGAATTAACTTCTCAGGAAGGTTTTTACACACGTTTCTGTTCCTGTGGAGTGCAGGAGGGAGAAGGACACCACCAGAAGTTTGCTGAATGACAAGCGCCTGGTTGCTGAGCAGAAGGAGCGCTACAGCCAGTACAGGCTGGTGGTGGAGGAGCTGCCTGTGCAGCAGGGAGAGGCTCAGCTCTACGGGGAGGACTACGAGGACGAGTACGACGACACTTATGATGGAAACCAAGTGGGGGCAAATGATGCTGACTCAGATGATGAGCTCATCAGTAGGAGGTAGGTGCTGTGGCTTCAGTGGATGGGAGGATGATGGGAATGGCCACCTATGGCTCACACAAGCCTGTTCAGCACTGGCTTTCAGCTTCATTTCTCAATGAGGATGTGTGTGCTTCAAGCCAGCACTTTCTCTGGTGCTGCCACTTTCTCTGTAACATGGCAGGAGGGAGATCTGGGTCTCTCCTCTCCTGTCAGTAGGAGTGTTGCTGTGGCGTGCACCCAGGACATTCTCAGGCTCCCGCTTTGTGTGTCTGCAGGACACAGGCATTCCCTCAGCTAATCAACACATCTAAGAGGGGAATTCGCTGTTGTGTTGAACTTGCACTCAGCAGCACTTCTGCTCGTAGGCAACGCTCCTGCAGCGGGGGAAATGGGCTCTCTGGAATACTGAGGAGTGCAGCTGGTGGTTAGAGGGGAATTGCAGCATTCAGAAAGCTGAGCAATGCGGATGCTGCTCCTTCCAACCCTCTCTGACACCTCTGAGTGCTGACACCTGGAATCCAGTCCTTGCAGGACCGCACAGCACCCTGCACAAGGACAGGCAGCTGGGACAGCTGTAGGGAGCAAAGGGTTACTTTGGGCTGGGGATTGGAGAATATTTGTTCTAGAAATAAGAGCCAGAGACAGAAATCCTGTGTTTCAGAAATGCTAAACCAGCTTCTAAAAGCGGCCTTTAAAATTCTGGCATACTACGAAGATGTCTCCGTTTCTAACCTCAACCCAGAATGCATCTTTGGGCTTCCTTTGTCCCTTTCACTATAGTTTTCTCCCTCTCCTAAAGCATGGTGAGGCTTCAGCTTAAATCCTTTAGTGGTTTGCCTGTAACAGTGTGGTACTTGGGTCTTTTCCCCCTGTTTCAGGTGCTCACTGCTCCTAGGGAAAAGCAGGAGGAACAATTAGTGGATGTTCCTGTGGAAAACTAGATCTGTAGGTTTGAAGTAACAAAGACATTTCTGGTTTTACATTTATTTCTGTGACAGTGGGATGGTGGATCTGAATTCCAATAGAATTTAACCACACACACACATATATATATGTGTATATATATATATATATCAAAGAAGAGCTATAGGTATGTGGTGAATTCTGCCTCCACCCCCTCAGGCCCTTTGCTGCTCTGCATGTTCAGGGTGATTCACAAAGCTTGATGGATTTCTCCAACTGTTTCTCCCTGTATAAAACTGGGGTAGGGCCCAGCCATAAAACTAGAGCTCTGTGGATGACCACTGACCAGTCCTAGAGGTTCCAGAGCACAGCATTTCCTGAGCATTAATGTTTCTGTCTGAGTTTAAGCTTGAGGTTTGAGGGTTTATCTTTGTACAACAGATGCTCCCCGACTGGTGAGCTAAAGCCTAGCAAAGTTTACTTCTGCTTAGTACTGCCCTGGGGCTGGGGCTGGATCCCCACCTCCCAGAGGAAGCACTTGTTTCCTTGGAGAAATTCCTTGTGAGGTTTCAGGTTTTTCCTGACCTGCTCCTTTGCAACCATAATGATGCTCAGTAACAACTTCATAGTGAACATTCCCAGTGAAGAACATGGATTCAGCAGTTGTCCGTAGTAAAGGTGTCATTTTCTATCTGGCTCTTCAGAAAAAGCAGCAAGGCCATGGAACCTGTGGATTGTCATTTTTGGAAGCTGGGATGCAAACCCAGAAGGATGCTGCTGCTCACTTGGTGGCTGCACTGTCTCCATTGCTGACTATTTGTGTCTTAATTCTCAGGCCGTTCACAATTCCTCAGGTCTTGAGAACTAAAGGGCAGGAGGAAGGACAGGAGGAAGAGGAAGAGGATGAAGAGGAGGAGGAGGAGGAAGCTGAAAAGGAAAGAACAAAGGTGATACTTAGTTTGTGGTTGGAGTTGGGTTAAGACTTACTGTATGTCTTACCTGCCTCACCTCTATGGAGAGGTTTCATCTCCTTTATTCCAAAGACAGGTGATGCCAGCAGCACGCTTTGAAGGTGTCATGGTCTGCTGTCATGGATATATTGTAAATGGGGATGTTGATGGTGTTGCTGGCTGAGGAGGAAAGTCTCAGTCAGGTTTAGAGTCACTGACACCAATTCTGACGGCTCAGCCAGAAGAGATAATGGACAGTGCACTGACTGTGTTCCATGGTCTGGCAGAATCCTGTCCTGCTCTAGGCTTTGGCAGGATCTGCTGAGTTTACTGACCTCCTCCCTCCCTTCCATGGTAGGACCATTTTGTGCAGGACCCAGCAGTACTGCGGGAGCGAGCTGAAGCGAGGCGCCTGGCTTTCCTTGCGAGGAAGGGGTGAGTAAGCACCAGCCTCCATGGGGTGAAACAGTGGCTCTGCAGGTAGTAGGAGTTGTTGGAGGGTATCCTGCTCCTTAACATCCCTGTATGTCAGGGTCACTGCTGTGGTGGTGGTGAACTTCCTCACCCAGCTTCTACTTCACTGGTGGTTGTTCTGTCCCATCAAATGGGTAGGAATGTCCCTTTATCATACACAGCAGAACCCTGTGCAAGATAGGCTCTGGGAGAGCACAGCTTCCCAGAGCTTGAACGGCTCCCACAGGGATTCTGGGACAGTTTAATAGCTGATTTTGGATGTCAGACTTGATGTGTTGAAGGCCATGGTCCTTGTGTGGCTACTGCTGGTCTTGGCTGTTACAGAAGCCCTGCAGAGCTGGGCTGAGCCGAGGTTCAAGGCCGGATGCCCGAACTCCTCCTCACACCCACCTGCTTCCTGGGATCGGTGGATTTTTGCCCCGCCAGGGTGCAGTGTGCTGCTTGTGATGTCCTTTTCTGTGTACTTCAGGTACAAGCACGACAGCTCTGCTGTGGTTGGGAACGTGAAGGGCCACGGGCAGAACCGGGAGACGGTGCAGGAACGGAGGAAGAAGGAAGCGAACAAAAGCACAAGAGCGAACCACAACCGCCGCGCCATGGCTGACAGGAAGCGCAGTAAAGGCATGATCCCCTCCTGAGAGACTCTTCTGCCTGCTGGTGTTGCATCACCCCCAGCCCTCTGCCTGGGAGGAGGCCATTGAGCTCCATTCCCTCAGCGCTGCCTTAGCTCAGGGCTGTCATCATCACCTGGCACTTTGGCTCATGTGGAGCTGCAGGTCCTGTGGGTGCTCACAGGAAGGAGCTGCCTCTGGGCCGGCCCTGACTGCTCTCTGGGTCAGAGTGTGTATGCCCCTGGGCTGCACCAGCCCTGCCTTTCCTTTTGTACTATTTATAATTCTGAGAACTTTATTTTCCTACGGGCTCCATGCACCCTCCCCAACACCCAGGTGGGTTTCCAGGCCCCTCCAAGAGCCAGGCTTCCCAGGAACAGCCCTCACAGCTTTCTGCTCTGCTGAAATGCCTTATCCTGAGGTACAACTGGAAGGCTGGTAGGAAAACACTGGGGCTCTTCCCGTTGTTGGCAGACACAGGAGTTCAGGTGAATAAGACCTGATAAATCTCTGTCCCTCCAGCGAGGTGTGTGAAAACAGAATGTGCAAATAAATGATTTGGATCTTTTAGTTGGTGCTTTAGGCTCTTACAAACCCTATTGATCTTTAACTGGGAGGTACCTCAACAAGCCTTTAATGTGCTGTGCCTGCAGGCACTGAAATTCACTTGCTGTTTGATGTTGGTTTAGTATAATGAGATCTGGCTACAGCCACTGAGACGAAAGAGACCTGAAAATCGGGATCAGGGCACCGTAAGCAAGATGCAGTAATACGGAATTGGAGTTGAAGGCAACAGGGTCAGAGTCCCCAGGGAGCTGCTCCTCAATAACCGCTTTATCACACTCTGTGGAGCAGAACTGCCCCGAGCATCCTGTTTGCTGTTGGAAGGCTGGGAGTTAATAGTAACCAGCGGTTTGAGGTTGCCGAAAGGACTTCTCCGGAGGGCTCTTTCATGAGGGAGCTGTTCCCTCGGCAGGGAGACACAGAGTTCACTTTGTAACCTGTTTGTAAGGTGTTCAAATGGCGCGGCAGGGCTGCTACACGCCAAGCCTGGAGTAGCTGCCAGCGCTGGTGATGGAAGTGTTCCGGCTGCTGTTGGCACGGAGCGTTGGCACGTTTGGGGAGCGCTGTCCCCATGCTGGAGGGGAGCTCCCCGTTACTCTGCTCCCCACCACCACTCCCTGTGGTTTGTGCCTGTGGCTGAAGCCACCAGCAGTGGGTGATGTTCCAGGGTGCACCCACTGGGAACACCGCAGCAGGAGCACGCTGGCAATGAGCTCCGTAGCACGTAGGTGCCTGCCGGGTTTTACGCAGAGGGCGGGACTCCGGCGCTGTGTGATCGGTGCTGCTGCCAGAGCCGGGCTCTCCTCCAAGTGTACAAGTGCTGCCGCTGCCATGCAAGTAAGATGAAGTCCTGAGAGCTCCAGACAAGATTGTTCTTTGCAACCCTAGTAATGATAAGGCAGAGGAGAAAGGGAATTACATTTACCAGCTTCCCCAGCTCCTTTGGCAGGGGAAATCGGCTGCTAGGATAACTAACTCTGCTCTTCCATAGCTGCTGTTCTCTGCACCAGTAGCTTCATTTACTCTCTGCCAGCCTGCTACAACATTTGTCTCCCCCCTTCTAATACAGATTTATCTTTAACTGGTGCATCTAAGCACCTGCAAATCTCTCACCTGCTCAGCACAGCGTGAAGCCCTCAGCAGGGCTGGTGGTAAAGCAGGGAGTCAGCCACAGAGTGAAATCATTCCAGGAAATCTTAAACCATCCTCTAAAGCATCTCTTTAAAGTGCAGCTGGGGCCCTGAAAGCTGCAGTTGGTTTTTGCTCACAAACCACAAGCACGGTGTTTTTTCAAGTCCTCTGTGTTTAGACTTAAGTGATTTACTCCTGACACCGATTTGCAAACCCACTGAAGCTGCTTGCATTAGCACTGGCTCTAATCTGCTCTGCCTCAGCCACTGCTAAAATGCCTCCTGATTAGTGGAAATACAGTGAGGAGGGAAGAGACCTGGCTTTTCCAGGCTGCCACAGGGAGAAGAGCAGGAGTCACTCAACCAGGTCAACCACTCAGCTACCTGAGAGCCTGGAGGAAATAACTGAATCCTTACTCCAATGAGTACCCCAATAGCCCTTCCCTGAGAAGGGAGAGGTGTTTGGAATGGCCACTGGGAACAGGGGTGGGCTCCTCAGTGGAGCTGCTGCTCCCAGGCAGGGAGTGCAGATCCAAGGACTCTCCTCCCCTCCCAGCAGGACAGGATGGAGGCAGGCTTGTGCCCTGCCACACCACCCTGGTGAGATACTTCCGTCCCTTGAGCACCCCAGACAGCCAGGATGCAGAGAGATGGCTTGGAAGGAGATTTACATCCCATTGCTGTGGGCTTTGGAGAAGCAGAAAGTTACCTGCTGTGCCCATTCTCAGCCCAGTAGTGGGTTGGAGACTGGAAGGGCTGAGGGCAAGGCAGCCTCTGGGAAAGGAGACAGGCCAGGCACCAGCCCAGCCTCAGAGATGTGAGTGACAGAGGAGCACATCAATGATTCCCACTTCTCCCTGAACAAGACTAGAAGAAAGCAGACAGCTCCTTACGCCTCTCTGAAGGCTCTCATCAGACAGAAGCAATGGCAGTGGCAGTCAGACAGCAGCTGTACAAGTGCTTTCAGGTCTTTCAGACCATTTTTGGGAAGCTGTGGTTTCTTACAGTGTCTTAGAACTAAGCTGCATGTGTATTTAAGCACTTTCCTAGATGGAGATGTGGTTCTGGGCACCCTGATCTAGTTGAAGATGTCCCTGCTCATTGCAGGGGTTGGACTGGATGAGCAGTGAATGTTCCTTCTAACCCAAACTGTCCTATGATCCTGTAAGAAGTTACAGTCAGGCCCAAGGATAAGGCAGAAGCAGGAGATGTGGACCAAGAATGTTTTATTTTAACACAGTAACTTTGAGGACAGCAGCAGAACTCCTTGAGTCCATCTTGCTTTACATCATATCAGGAGGTGGCTGATACAATCTGGCTCGGAGTTGTTCAGACAGGAACCCATTTCCATTTTGAGACAACCAGTTTCAGAAGGCCAAATCCTTCTCTGCAGTGTCTTCAGTCACCCTGGGCTGGCTCCTGCTGCTGAGCATGTCAGTCTTCACTTTGCTCATACTTGTGCTTGATGTGTTTCCACAGTTTCTGCATGCAAAACAAACCCAAAACCCCAATCTTAGCCCGCTTTTCAGTGCTCCTGTGGTAACGCTGCACTTGAAAACACAAGTTATCATGACACCTATGACCATGACAAGCAGCAGCAAAAGGGGAAAGAAGCCTTTGTATGAAAACACACCCACAAGTGCCAGCAGGGTATGGGACAAAGGGGGATCCCCTCAACCTGCACTTCCCTCCCATGGTGTACACCCCACTATATGGAGGGAGCTCCAGGGGCACGAAGCTGCTTCCTGCTGTGGAAGGGATACAGTGGGACACTCCATCCTCCCACTGTGCTGTGTGTCCCTCCCACCTTCCTCGCCTTCTTTTGGGCCTTCACAAGTACAGCACCCATGGGTGGTGCTGTGCCTCAGCTCCCCACAGGCCTGGGTCTGCAGGGTGGGGCAGACACAAGCTGGGCTCAGAGCTTTCAGATGAGATGCAGGGGGAAGCCACACACATCCCGCTTGCTCTGCGAGCTGGAGATCATTGGGGAATTCCAGTCACACTGCCTTAGCTTCCCATTCGGACTAGAAAGGGCTTTTCTGCTCCCAGAGAGACAGGATGCACAGAAAGATACTGTTCCAGGCTCTGAAATGTGCTGCAGCCATCAGAACAGAGGGAAGCACTGCACAGGGTGAGGAGTGTGCTGGGCTCTGCTATTTGTCACAGACAGTGCTTTAGATTTAAAATCCAAGTTATCATCCTCGCTAATTGCACAGAATCCCAGCCTGGTCTAGGCTGGAAGGGACCTTAAAGCTCATCCAGTCCCAACCCCTGCCACAGGCAGGGACCCCTTCCACTAGAGCAGCTTGCTCCAAGCCCCTGTGTCCAACCTGGCCTTGAACACTGCCAGGGATGGGGCAGCCACAGCTTCTCTGGGCACCCTGGGCCAGCGCCTCAGCACCCTCACAGGGAAGAGCTTCTGCCTCAGAGCTCAGCTCAGTCTCCCCTCTGGCAGGTTAAAGCCATTCCCCTTGGCCTGTCCCAACCTGCCCCTAGCACACAGAAAATGAATGCTATAATTAAACAAAAGTTGTAGAGCACAGAGCTGATGTTCAGATGTGATTTTATGTCAGCTTTTAACTGCTGCTAAAAAGGAGGGGGCAAGGCCCCTGCTCTTGCTCTCTGCTGTGTCTGCAGCTCACCCAAGCCCTGGTGTACCCCCAGGGCAGTGAAGATGCTGCTGAGGAGCAGGGAAGGCACAGGCCAGCTCTACTCAACTACTAAGGTGCCCTTGCTGCTCCGAGGACAGCAGCAGGGCACAGGACCCTGTGCTGCAGGTGGGGACGTGCAACACGCCAAGCTCGGGGGGGGGGTGGGGGGTATCCCTGTTGCAAGATGGAAGTGACAGCATTCCCTGTGCGGGAACCTTCCACGTCCTGTGCAGGTGAGCCGGGATCCGGGCAGCGCTCACCCCCTCACAGCGAGACGTGAGGGCGACCGGACAGCACCGCAGCCCTCACCGGGCTCCGCTACCGGCAGCCCCCGCAACCCAACGCCTCTGCTCCCTTCACCCCAGCGGCCCCGGAGCGGGCCCTGCGGCAAGGCCTCAGCCTGACCTTCAAGCCCCGGCCTACCCCGGGGCGGCCCCGCCGCCCTCCTCCCGCCCTTACCCCCTCGTTGAGGCGCTCGAAGAGGGCGTCCGCGCCCTGGTCGAAGACGCGCTCGAAGAGAACGGCGCCGAGGACGATGGTGAGGGCGAAGGTGGAGGTGCGGCGGAACAGCGCGCTGTACGCCTGCCGCAGCAGCGCCATCTTCACCGCGCTCTGCGCAGGCGCGCGCTGCTGCCGCGGGGCATTGTGGGGACTGTAGGCGCCGGGCCTGCTGGGCGCCGCCGCGCCGCGGTGCATTGTGGGAGTTGTAGGCGCGGCGGGAGCGGGGCCTGGTGGAGAGGAGCGGTCCGTGAGGTAAAACCTGCCCCGAGAGCGCGTTCCGGGGGGCTCCGGGTCTGGGTTCGGCTGCGGTGAAGTCGGGAGCGCCGGATGGGCTCTGCTCCGGCGGCGGGACGGGCCTGGTGTCGGCTGGGGAGGAGAGCGGGGGAAGTGGTGGTGGTTTCTCGCTGTTCGGGCCGTTGCGGAGGGCGGTGAGGGCCAAGGGGAATGGCTTTAACCTGCCAGAGGGGAGACTGAGATGAGCTCTGAGGCAGAAGCTCTTCCCTGTGAGGGTGCTGAGGCACTGGCACAGGGTGCCCAGAGAAGCTGTGGCTGCCCCATCCCTGGCAGTGTTCAAGGCCAGGTTGGACACAGGGGCTTGGAGCAAGCTGCTCTAGTGGAAGGGGTCCCTGCCCATGGCAGGGGTTGGAGCTGGAGGAGCTTTAAGTTCCCTTCAACCCAAACCGTTCCGTGGTTCTATGACCTCAGCCAAGGACCTTTCTAAACTCATTAACAGCGTACAGAAAGGTCCATGGGAAGCACAGTCTGCCAGCGCGGTAGCTCAGGGTGGGATCCAGCCATTTTCCTTGTCCTGTTCTGTAGGGCCTTGTCAAAGGCACCTCTCCAGCTTTTGGGGGTCTGTGGGGCTTCCTCAGGGGTGGAGCTCTGCCAGGACATCGTTGATTTCTAACCCAGTTCCCAAAGGGAATGGAGCCTGTCAGTGCACCTGAGTGTGGCTTCTGCCATAGCTGCCATGGGGCACACTTGCTGAGTTCCATCAGAAGGGGGTCTGAGATACTACAGGTTACATGACCAGGGAAGTGGGTAGAGGAGAGGGATCCCATTAATATCTTCGGAAAGGAAATGTTCTTGACTCTTGCTAGACACCAGGGAATCCCTTCCAACCCAGCCCATTTGGGGATTCTGTGGCTGCTCCAGGGCAGAGCATGACATGGAATCATAGAGCAGTTTGAGTTGGAAAGGACCTTAAGATCATCCAGTTCCAACCCTCCTGCCATGGGCAGGGACAGCTCACACTAAACCATGGCACCCAAGGCTCTGTCCAACCTGGCCTTGAACACCGCCAAGGATGGAGCATTCACAACTTCCATGGGCAACCCATTCCAGTGGCTCAGCACCCTCAAAGGAAAGAATTTCCTCTTTATATCCTGTTTAATGACCCCACTGAAGTGGAAACGTTCCTGTTTGCCACCCTCTCGTCGTGTTTTTGGTACTGTTTAACCTCAGTGAGGGCAGAGGGCTCCAGGGCAGCTCCAGCGCTGGGAGGAAAGAGGCACATTTGAGGTTACAACAGCAGGACAGCTGGGATCAGGGGAATCTTAAACCTGAAGTCATCTCTCTGCAGGAGTGTTGTTAAAGGAGCGTCTCCATGAGGTCTGAGAACAGATCCTCAGGTGATGCTTGCTCTGTCGTTTCAGTCCTCTTGGCTGCTCAGAAGGAGCTCCTGATCTGGCTGGGCACTCATTTCTCTTAAGTTATTAACGTTTGGCTCCCTGCACACAGCTCCTGCAGAGATCTGGGCTAGGGCAAAGCCTTGGCTTGTGCTGGAAGCCCACATGAAGCCTGGAAGGGGCCCAGTGTATTCCTGTGCCCTGTGTATGGTGCTGTCCCCCTTTGGAAACCTCAGTTATTATTAAGCTCCATGTTTACCCCAGGTGGAAGAGAGGTCAGGGTCTGTCCCTCTGTCATTGGGAGGTGCTGGCAGCCTCTATGTTCCCATGGAGATATGAGCACATTAAAACTGGCAGCCAAGTGTCATAAGCTTGACACTTGGATTTAATTAACTTCACATCTGCCTGGGTATCCAGAGTGGCTGAAATGGCCCCAAGCCTGGGCTATGAGGCAGCAGGAAATTGAGGTCAAGGCCCAGCAGCAATCCTCAGGGTTCAGCAAAGAGAAAAGCCATTACAGGAGACAGACCCATGCCTGCGTGTGCCCATTTCGGGGTCACCTTCTTCCCTCTGTCACAACTTGGGAAATCAGGGAAAGCACCCCCCAGCGAGTCCTGAATACGATCTGCAGCCAATGAGAAGTGCTGCGGCAGCAATTGCAGAAGGGAAGGTGTAGGATGGTGCATGAGGTCTTGCCTGAAGTCCTACCAAGCACCTCAGCCAGACGGGTGAACTGCCTGCCATACCTCCCAACGTGGCTGCAGGAGGCTTACAGGAGAGGCGATTGTGGTTAATGCTTTTAAGCATCACAATGCAAGGCAAAGCAAGCCCTGATTTTTGTGTGTGTTTGGACTTCTGCAGGAAGACTTCAGCTGTCTGAAACCTGCCTGTGTGTCCAGAGGTCTGTCTGTCTGCCTGAATTCAGTTGCAAATGAGGGGCTGGCAGTGGTCACTTATGGCCACGCTGAAGCAGCTCTTTCTAAAGCAGCTCCATTGACTTGATTTCATAATGTCTAACATGGATTTAATTAGCAAACGTCTCTTTGCAGCTGAATAATGCTGTTTGTTTACTGGGGGAGCCATGTGGGAACTGGAAGTAGGTTACAGCCTTGTGCAGGGGCTGCTTTTATTCCTCCCTATGAGTTCGGCACAGGGCACTGTGGATTGTTGCTACTGCAGAGGCTTGTAAGAACCCAGCCAAGACAGTCCAGCATCTGAATCCTTAACAAGATGGAAATGTGTTCTTTGGGAGGGGTGATCTCTAGGAGAATGAGATGCTCCTCTAATTGCTTTATTTTTATTCCATTCATCCCCTGCAATGGGAATTGCTGGGAGGATTTGGAAGCCGGCACCTGTGGGGTGTGGGATCTGGCTGCCTGGAATCTGTAGGAGCTTTTGGTGGCGAAGGAGGGGGAAGGAGCTCCTGCAATTATTGCTGGTGGGGTGATGAAAGGAAAAGTCGGAAACAGGATTTCAAAGGCTGCTGCTGCTGGGCTTCTGCAGGCAGAATTCCCAGTGAGAGCTCTGGAAACTTGTGTGGGACCACTGCAGAATCTCATTTGTTTTCCTCGTTCAGAACAGCTGAACTGCAGAGATGGAGTGCAGGAGCCAGCAGCTGAAGCAGGAAGCTTTTCTGTTCCCAGGAACTTTGGGACGCTACGGAATAAGATGCAGAAGGGGGTTTTCATACTTAAAAGCCACAGCAGAGCAGAGCATGAGTGTTCTCTCTGGATCCCAGCAGCTCCACCACAGCACAGCAAAGCTGCTAGTGAAGGCTGGGGGAAATCACAGCTTCATGTTCATTAAGCAGTACTTGGGTTTGGTTTCTTGGGCTGGAGTAGGACAGTTTCACTCCTCAAGCCCTGCAGAGCCGAGTTACAACATCCAAGCAGGAGTCAGGTCTGACTGCAGGTGAAGCAGTCTGCAGTTATATCAGGCAGAGGTAACTGGCTCATCACCTCCTGATGGGGTATTTCACCTGGAGACCAAGGAAAGGACCTTAAACCAAAACCATTTCGCGTTCAGCTGCAGTTTCTGAGTATTTGTCCTTCAGTATGAAGGTTTGCAAGCTGATTCAAAAAAACTGGATCTTTCCATCAAATGCAGATAGAGGAGACTCTGGTTTAACCTGTGGGATGAAGCCCAAGAGTTTTCCAGGGACTTGGGAGCACAGGAAGGCAGGGGGTTTGTGCTGCTGCTTGTAGGATGCCAGGATGGGTGCTTGGCAGGGGGCTTGGCAGAGCTGCATTAGCTCAGCATGCTCGGATCAGGGGGATTGCTGTGGCTCTGCAGAAAGTCACAGCCTGGTTTGGAAGGACCTTAAAGCTCCTCCAGCTCCAACCCCTGCCACGGGCAGGGACCCCTTCCACTAGAGCAGCTTGCTCCAAGCCCCTGTGTCCAACCTGGCCTTGAACACTGCCAGGGATGGGGCAGCCACAGCTTTTCTGGGCACCCTGGGCCAGCGCCTCAGCACCCTCACAGGGAAGAGCTTCTGCCTCAGAGCTCATCTCAGTCTCCCCTCTGGCAGGTTCAAGCCATTCCCCTTGGCCTGTCCCTACATCCCTTGTCCCAAGCCCCTCTCCAGCTTTCCTGCAGCCCCTTCAGGCACTGGAGCTGCTCTCAGGTCTCCCCTTCAGGAGCCTTCTCTTCTCCAGGCTGACCCAGCCCAGCTCTCTCAGCCTGGCTCCAGAGCAGAGCTGCTCCAGCCCTCGCAGCAGCTCCATGGCCTCCTCTGCACTCACTCCAACAGCTCCACGTCCCTCTTGTGCTGCTGCCCCAGAGCTGGATCAGGGCTGCAGGGGGGTTCTCCCCAGAGGGCAGCAGAGGGCCAGGATCCCCTCCCTGAGCTGCTGCTCACGCTCTGTGGGTGCAGCCCAGCACCCAGGGGGATTTTGGCCTCAAGCACACACCGTGGGTCGTGGACAGCAGGTTCTGAGGGAGGCTGTGATTGATTCTGAGCCTGTTTTATTTATAAAATCTTTAATTCTTGCTCTGGTCTCTCTGCCATTTTTTAAATGCGTTTGGCTGTCAAGGTGTCAGAAAGTGGAGAATCACTTCTGGAGTTTATCTCCCAGTCCATCCATCTTTGGCATTTATCAGGTTCCTGTGTGTCACTCTGCAGAGAACTGGCAGCTCCCACAGGGTGCCTGTCACAGCTCCAGTAAGGACAGCTGATGGGGACAGGACTGCACTTAATCCCAAACCCCACCTGCTCCAGGCCCAGCACAGATGTGAGCACAGGAGATCTGTCCTGTTAATCCTCTGTGCTCCACAGCAGCATCTCCAGACTACACATACGTATGGGATCAGCTTTTCCCAGGCCAGGAGAAGCACTGGGCATCTCCAGGTTGCTGGTGGTGGCCATGGGTTGGGGGTTCTTTCCTCCTGGCTGCAAGGCTGTTGTGATCTCAGCTATTGTGAGTGCTGTACCTGGATGCAGACACATCTGTAGGCTGGGGAGTATGCGGAGAGCAGCACTAGGTGTACAGAAGTAAATCAGTAGTGAGTGAAATGTTAGGTCCTTCCGTGTTGGTAGTGCAGCCTCCCACCTGTGTACAGGTCAGATCAGCTGATTTTCGTCTCTGGGGGGTTGCTGAGTTTCTTCCTTTTGGAGAGATGGACACAGGGGAATGTCCCTCCTCTTGCATGGCAGCTTGTGGAGGTTGTCTGTGCTCTGGGGTTCAAGTCTGGGCCCCAAGTGGAGGCCGTGGTGTGGACCTCTTGCTCCTGTTTGCACTGTGGATGGTTTCTGCTGCAGCTTCCCTGGTGCAGGTGGAGCTGGGAGCTGCTGGCTCTCAGCGTCTCTGTTCTGTGGGTCTGAACTCCAGCATGCTCAGGGCAGGAGAATTCCTTCAGCAGACCTGGTTTTGCTTGGAGTATTGCAGAGAAGAGGTGTAGATCTGAGCCTCTTCTCCCATGTACATGCAGCAGATGCTGCCTTGCCAGTCTCTGATGGACAAGAATATATACTGCTGGGTCTCGCCTCTTCCTCTGTCTGCCAACCCCACATGATTTGAGTTGTTCCCCTCTGGAAGCAGGCGCTGTAAATCCTGGATCCTCCATCCCCAGGGCTGGGTGCCGAGGAGCTGTCTGATGCTTCCCAGCCACGCTGATGCTGCTCTGCCAGAAGAGAGATGGGGAAAAGATACTTCTGTGACTACTGTGACAGGTCCTTCCAGGACAACCTTCACAACAGGAAGAAGCATCTCAATGGAGTGCAGCATCTCAGGGCTAAGAGAGCCTGGTATGACTTATTCCGAGGTGGGTACCAACTGCCACTCTCTTTCTGGGACTGGGGAGGTGATAGATGGGGGGACAGATGAAATAAATCTGCACTGAAGATTTATATTCAGGTTGTCTGTTCCAGTGAATCACAGAATCACATGTTGGCTTGGGTTGAAGGGATCTTAAAGCTCATCCAGTCCCAACCCCTGCCACAGGCAGGGACCCCTTCCACTAGAGCAGCTTGCTCCAAGCCCCTGTGTCCAACCTGCCCTTGAACACTGCCAGGGATGGGGCAGCCACAGCTTCTCTGGGCACCCTGTGCCAGCGCCTCAGCACCCTCACAGGGAAGAGCTTTTGCCTAAGAGCTCATCTCAGTCTCCCCTCTGGCAGGTTCAAGCCATTCCCCTTGGCCTGTCCCTACAGGCCCTTGTCCCAAGCCCCTCTCCAGCTTTCCTGCAGCTCCTTTAGGCACTGGAGCTGCTCTAAGGTCTCTCCTTAAGGAGCTGAACCAGCCCAGCTCTGGTTTGTGGACTTGATACTGCTGTTGCCAAGCAGTCTCAGAGGCAAAGCCTCATGTGTCTGGATGTGGGAAGGGGAAATTGTAGAGATCAGCTTGAGATGAGCTGGAAGAGACAGGGAGGGTGTTTCTGAGAACAGACGCTGCAGATAAAGCTCTTGGCATCATGAGCAAACCTGTGACAGGAGACCCAAGAGAGCAAGTGAGCTACAGTTCCTGGAGGTGAGTCAGGTGCCTTCTGCAAGCCACAGTCAGTCTCTGATGTGTGAGGAGTAAGGAATATGGGTGTTTATATGGAGAAAGCAGGTGGAGATGAGGGTTCTGAGGGTGGCTGTGGGAGAGGCTGAGTGTGCGACTGCTTGGCTGGAGACCTCAGAAGGGTGAAAGGACTGAGCAGCACTGGTATGTTCAAACCTATCTCAGCCAAGGGGGCGGGCAGAGGAGGAGGACTGAGTGCACTGAGGTTTGGCACAGGAGGAACTGAAGATCTGGGGCTGGAGGCTGTATCAGGACATGCTGGAGGAACATCCAGTGTTCTCTGCCTGTTTAACTGTCCTCACCCAGCTTTATGCTTGGACCTGACTCACCACATAGTTACCTTAGTGCCAGCCTGAGGAATATGGTGGATATGTGTGCCCAGTGTCAGAGAGAGCAGGACTGTGTCTTTGGCAAAGGCTGACTGTGAAACCATTGCCTGGATGTTCTTCTGCTCCCTCCTGGTTCCTCAGCATCAGGAGTTGCAGGCTCTTTGGCTCCTGGCTAGCTAGGTGAGGAATGCCCTGAGCTCTGGGTGGCTCTGCTGTCTGCTTAACCCCATGTGGAAGTTGGAAGGGTTCTCTGGAATGGCCAAGTGTGGAGGACCAACAGCCCCAGCCCAGTTCTGGCTGGGTCAGTGGTGATGAGGCACATTACCTAGTACTTGTCTTCTCACCAGACTGCAGCCCTTGGGTTTCCTCTGATTGATAAAATACCTCATCCCATCCCTGATTAGGGGATTCCTCTCCTCTCATCTCCAGACTCTGTGGCCTGGCATCAGCCAGTGCAAGTTCTTCCATGGAGTCTGTGGGAGCTGCTGTGTCTTCTAGGCTCATTTTCCCCAGGGATGTCTCCAGCAGGTGAAGGACCATGGTGTCCACTGGAGCCTCAGCACAGGGTCCTCCAAGGGCTCTTCTTGAGAGCTTGGTGAATCTCTTTCTGTGCTGCAGAGTTCTTCCTTTTCTGTCATGCTGCTTTTCCCTACAGAGCATGAAGCAGAGAGCAAAGAAGGTGGTGTTTGAAAAGCTGAAGCCAGGGGTGCAAACAGGGACTGCTAAGTGTTAGTTTGTCTGGTTTAAGTTCCTGGTTGTCATACAAAACAGCTTCTCATTGAGCTGTCTTGGACCATGACAGGATGGGGTATTCTGGGCAAGAGATCTTTACCCTGGTTTGTTCTTTGTCTCCCCTAGATGCTGCTGCTATCCTGCAAGAGGAGCAAACCAAGAAGCCTTGTCGGAAGTTTCTGCAAACAGGTGAGTTCTTGGGAGGTAGAAATAACCTTGTGAGCTCCAGCAGCTCCTTCCTGAGCCAGCCCATGGCTGTTCTGGGGAGCCCTGGTGGGGGGGGGGTGTGTGTGTCTTGAAGGGAGGGAAGGGGGGCTGTGTGCCTGGCATGTGGGTGTAACAAGGAGGGAAGACCCTGTGTGTCTTTCCTTCCAGGACAGTGTGACTTTGGGTCCAGCTGCAGGTTTTCCCACATGACAGAGCAGGACCTGGAGAAGCTGAGTGCCCAGGTTCAAGGTAAGTCCTCAAACTCAGGGGGCTGTGAGGAGGAGGAGCTGCTGTGGGGTCTGTGGGTGGCAGAGGGGCACGTGAGGAGCCTGTGGTGGATCCCTCCTGCCTGCCTCCCAGTGCTGTGTGAGCCTGGAGCGTGGCTGGCAGTGCTGCGGGTTTCATGTGCTTTCTGCTCTTGATCTGCTGGCACAGGCACAAACCTGGGGCTGAGCAATGCTGTCACTGCTCAGCAGGCAGATGAAGCAGAGTGGGCTTTCTGAGCCCTCGGGGGTTTGTTCAGTCAGGGAATAAAACCTGCCAGCAGCAGAGGGCACTGGTACATCACTTCCCCTTCAGTTTATGGATTTCATTTCCCCCACCTCTCCACTATTACCAGGGAGCTGCTGCTTCTGCTCTTGGGAAGAGCCTGCTGTCACTTGGGTTGTCCTGAGGAGAGGACATGGGGTCTTGGGTCCAGAAATGACCTCTGCTCCTGTGGCTTTGGGTGGAAGTGAAGTTTGGGCAGAGGATGAATGGCAGCTGCTCCCCTGCTGGGAGACTCCAGAGCACTCCTGAACTTCTTCATTCTGGGAGTGCCACCTCCTTGCCCTAAAAGGGGTGGCAGCTCTCTCTTCTCTAGAGGGTTCATTGCTTTGGTGGTTAGAAATGTGAGGTGTTGGTGAGAGCTTGTAGAACAGTTGAGATCTCCACTGGAGATCATCTAGTCCCAGCCCAACCTTGCTCAAAGCAGGGACTCCCTGTGGTACTGGAGAACCCAGCACTGGACACAGCACCCAGATAGGAGCTCACCAGTGTGGAGCAGAGAGGAAGGATCACTTCCACGACCTGCTGGCAATGGTCTTCCTAATGCAGCCCAGCTTCTGAGCAGCCCTTGTGCCCACACTGTCTGCTGAAGCAAACCTATTTTGCCAATAGTCTGACAAAACCAGGCTTAAGTGCTGAAAGTGTGTGTGTGCATTGTGCAGACATAGGAGATTTCACAGAATCAACCAGGCTAGAAAAGCCCTTTAAGCTCATCCAGTCCAACCATTCCCCAGCAGTGCCAAGGCCACCACTGCCCCATGGCACTGAGGCCTCGTCTCCACGGGGTGTGAACACTTGCAGGGACGGTGACTGCAGCCCTGCCCTGGGCAGCCTGTCCCAATGCCTGAGCACCCTCTGGGGCAGGAATTGTTCCTCAGCTCCATCTAAACCTGCCCTGGGGCAGCCTGAGGCCGTTTCCTCTTGTCCCATCCCTTGTTCCTTGGGAGCAGAGCCCAGCCCCTCCTGGCTCCATCCTCCTCTCAGGCACTTGTAGGGAGCCATCAGGTCCCCCCTGAGCCTTCTCTTCTCCACACTGAACCCCCCAGGTCCCTCAGCCCTTCCCCATCACACTTGGGCTCCAGGCCCTGCACCAGCTCCGCTGCCCTGCTCTGGCCCCGCTCCAGCACCTCAAGGTCTCTCCTGGAGTGAAGGGCCCAGAGCTGAACACAGGATTTGAGGTGCAGCCTCACCAGTGCCCAGTGCAGGGGCACAATCCCTGCCCTGGCCCTGCTGCCGCACTGGTGCTGATCCAGGCCAGGATGCTGGTGGCTTCCTGGCTGCCTGGGCACAAGCTGCTCATGTTCAGCTCCATCAATCAGCATCCCCATGAGCAGTTTCCAGCTGCGCTTCCTCAAGCCTGGGGTTGTTGTGGCCCAAGTGCAGGACCAGCACTGAGCCTTGTTGAACCTCATCTCATGGATCCAGCCTGTCCAGATCCTCTGCAGAGCCTCCTGCCCTCCAGTAGGCCAACTTGGTGTCATCTTCAGGTTTACTGAGGGTGCACTCAGTGGGGCAGAGCCTCTCTCCTGCTTCTCTCCTGGCTCTGGGGAGCAGGAGGAAGGCAAACACTACAGAGCTCTTCCTGTTCTCCCCGCTGCTGAGTCAGTCTGTGAGTCCCTGAGGCGACTCTGTGAATCAGCCATTGAACAGCACTGGCACTCAATAAACCCCATCCCACCGGGCTGCATGGGAGCTTCCCAGCCAGAGCTTCCCAGCCAGAGCTTCCCAACTGGAGCTTCCCAGCCAGAGCTTCCCAACTGGAGCTTCCCAGCCAGAGCTTCCCAACTGGAGCTTCCCAGCCAGCCCTCCCCAGAGCAGCAATGCTGGGCTGTCAGGCACACTCCTTGTCCCTGCTGCTGGCCCCAAACCTTCCCCTGTGCCATGGGGTTTAAGTGCTGGGCTCCAGAGGTGGCTCAGGCCATCAGCCTGTTAGCAAGAGCCTGCAGCATTCCCAGGCATTGAGAGCTGCTCATTGCAGGGAGGTGGAAGCTCTCTGGAGCAGAGCAGAGCTGAGCTGCAGAGGGAGGCTGGCGAGTGCCCTGTGCTCAGGCAGGTTTCTGTGCCAGTGACACTTGTTAATGAACAGTGACTGTGTCAGACAGTGTAAGTGGAGAGTTGGCTCGTGAGAGCTGGTGCCTGGCTCCTGCTTGGAGCCCCTGCATTGGTATTGCCAAGTCAAACATTCCATTAAACGATTAGGCTATCAGGAGTGATGGTCAGGGGACAGCAGGGTGCCTTGGCCTTGGCTCTGCCTCTCTAACCTCAGTGCCTGGCTGTAGAGTTAAATCCTGCTCACGTCTTGTGGCATTGCTCTGTGGAAGTCCCGTGTGAGCCAAGTGCAGGCTGAGCAGCACACACACCTCAAAATCCAACCAGCTGAGCCTGCAGGGAGCTTGGGCAGGGATTTCATGGAGAGAAGGGCTCAGCAGGACTTGGTGGGGAAGAGCCCATCGTAAGGTAGACTGAACGGAAGAACCAGCTTCAAAAGCCAAGCTGTCATTCTGTGTCGTGGGGACATCTCACCACTCTTTAGGCTGCTGAACATCAGTGTCTCAGATGGTGAGGCTTAGGGCAGAGGTGAGCAGCCCAGAAACCAACCGTGACCTGGGCTGCACCCCCAGAGTGTGAGCAGCAGCTCAGGGAGGGGATCCTGCCTCTCTGCTGTGCTCTGGGGAGACCCCCTGCAGCCCTGATCCAGCTCTGGGGCAGCAGCACAAGAGGGACGTGGAGCTGTTGGAGCGAGTGCAGAGGAGGCCATGGGGATGCTGCGAGGGCTGGAGCAGCTCTGCTCTGGAGCCAGGCTGAGAGAGCTGGGCTGGGTCAGCCTGGAGAAGAGAAGGCTCCTGAAGGGGAGACCTGAGAGCAGCTCCAGTGCCTAAAGGGGCTGCAGGAAAGCTGGAGAGGGGCTCCCCTGTCTGAACACACCACATCCGGGAGGTTGTGACAGGCTTGCAGCCTGGGGTGGTTGAGGATTCGAGATGAGCTGAGAGGCTGGAAGTTCCAGAGCCGCTCACCATGTTGTGCAGAGCCTTGTGTGACCATGCTGGAGACGACCATGCTCTGCCTCTCGTGGGTTAACAGTGGCTGGTCTCTTGGTGGGTCCACAGTGGTGCTTACCTCTGCTTTCCTCAGCTCTGGTGCACGGGTGCAGAGCAGAGGAGCTGTCAGACTGCACTGAACCCATGTCCAGGGGCTGATGCTCCAGATGAAGGTGGAAGGAAACCCTGTAGTGAAGTGGTGTAGGCACTTCTGGCTTTTTAAACACTGCTAAACCATGGTGGCTCTTTCTTTGTCATGTAAATACTGACCCTGTCCCTGACCCCCTGTCAAGTGCTGGGTATTGGTAGGGCTGTGTGAGCTCCACTTGCTAATGATGCATTTCTGTTATTACAAAGGAAATGTTGTGTTATCCGTCATTCACCCTGTTGTTTGGGTAATCCTGTGGGTTAAGCAGGGAAATTTCTGGCTGCAGTTCTCTGACAGCTTCAAGTTTGGCTGCAGCCTTTCTGCACTCTGGAGAATATACTCCTCAAGAAGCAACAGTTTACACCTTTGGCAGGGAGGGAGGGATATTCCCAGCTCTTACTACATCAGAGCATCAGCCTTCTTCATCCCCTGCATCATTCAGCAGCGAGACACTTCCAGGCTGTCATTTTAAGTGCAGTCATGTCAAGAAAAGTCACTATCAAATTCCATCTTCTTGCCTCAAGTTATTGGCTCCATGCTAACCCTGTCACTTCTGCTGGGAGCACTGGCACATCCCAGCCTCTTTGGTGAGCTCCAGCTTGAGAGAGGAGAGGCACCTGCAGCTGGGTGAGTGCAGTAGCTCCTGTGATGGACAGAATAGGAGTGATCCTGCTGTGGGTGGCTGTGGTCACCAGTTTAACTTGGTGACAGGCAGCTCTGCTGCTTCTTGGCTATGGGGTGAAGTCTTACTTAAGCTGCTCATTGTTGCAGGGCCTCATCATGCTCATCTCTCTGCTGCTGTTCATGTCTCTGGAGGAGTTTGGGCTGCCACATCTCCCACCCCAGGGAGGGACCTGAGGGGTTGTATGTAGATCTCTGCTGGGGGGCCTGCTCAGTGGCAGTGGTTGTATCTCACATAGTGGTGCGTTGTTCAGGAAGAAACCTCATGCAAAAAGTTGCATGAGAAGAGAAGATAAATCTGGACTCCCACTCTGGCATCATTAGAGAGTTGCTTCTTGACTCCAGATGCTCTTTTAATTGGCTGTAATTAGACCTTGAAGCAAATAGCCCAGGAGGAAGGAGGGTGGAAGCACCTTCACACCTCTTGCTGCTGCAGTCTGCCTGGCTGCACAACCACTGACAAGGAGTGAGGGTTGGAATTCTTTTTCAGGGTTACATCTTGGAATTGGTGTTAGTATTCAGGGGGTGTTTCCAACCTCCTGGTGGTTTTCGGTGCTTCCTGGGTGGGCCATGTGTGCTTCAGAGGAAAAGGAGACCAAAGACAGATCCAGACAGTTGCCTGTACCTGCTGCCTGATTTCTCAGCCTGAGGTTTGGAGCACTTTGGAGCAGTAACTCCTGGAGCTGGGTAGATGGGGAGCCAGCTGAATGTGTTCCTAACCTGGGCCAGCCTGGAGTCATTCCACTGCAGCCAGAGTGAGCTTGTCTGGATGAGACAGTGAGTTGCAGCTGCTCCCACCAGGCCCTGGTGTGGCACTTTGGGGCAGTGGCCTTGGAGCTCCCTGCTCTAAAGAGAGGCTGTGCCAGTTTCTGGTCTGATCTGTGTTGGATGAAAAGGAAATCTTAGTGGCACATAGAGGTGGGAGAGGTTTCTCTCTCTGATTTCTCCTCCCTCCCTCATCGAAGCCTCTCACAACTGCTGCTTGTCCCCTTGCTGAGGTGGGATGTGCCCAGGTCCTCACTGCATGGAGAAACCTGGAACAGAGGGAAGTAGGGTGGCTGTGATCAGGGTTGCCAGAGAAGTCTAACTGGGAGCTGAACTTAGTGCCCAGCTCACCAGACTGAGCCTCCCCAGTGCCCTCACCACAACCCAGGCTCCTGCCTTGACCCCAAACAGCTCTGCTGGGGCTTTGGTCTTTGGGAACAACTGTAGGAGATTTGAACAGTGTCCTTATCTCCGGGTTGCAGAGCAGCACCTTGCCACCAGCCCCGTGGCAGGCTGGCTGTGTGGTGGCAGGGAGTGCACTGTCACCCCCCCCAGCAGCAGCAGATGAACAGGCTGGATGACAAATGATCCATCTCCGGCTGCTCATTGTGCAGCACATTTCTGCCATCCCTATTAATATTCAACAGGCAGATGAATAATTGGTTGCCACCACTAGGATGAAGTGATCCTTCACTCTGCCCAAGCAATATTCATTTCACACCCTGTCTGGAAACCTATAATATTTTCCTTAAACGTGTGACATATGGTGCTGTGTGTGGAGCAGGCTCCTGGTGGGCAGGGCTGTGGGTGGCTGCGCTGGGTTCACCTCAGAATGGGACCAGGGCTCCTCCAGAGTGCTTGTCCATGGAGGGTTTGGTGAGCAGCGTGGAGGGGAATGACACCAACTGCCTCTGCTCCCTTTTATTAATACCAGTGATTGGCTTTCAGAGTATCATGTCCTCTTTTCTGTGAGGTGGGAACTTTCCACTGGGCTGGAGGTCCAATAGCTCTGAGCATTCTTCAGCCCCAGCATGCTGTCAGGAGTGTGGCTGTGTCAAGGACTCGTGCTAGACCCTGCTCGCATCCCTTCCTGCCTTGTCACTGGTGAATGCCCTGTCCCTGGCAGTGTTCAAGGCCAGGTTGGACACAGGGGCTTGGAGCAAGCTGCTCTAGTGGAAGGTGTCCCTGCCCGTGGCAGGGGTTGGAGCTGGAGGAGCTGCAAGGTCCCTTCCAACCCAAACCAGGCTGGGGTTCTGGCTGAGGGGGGGACTGGGGAGCTTTGCTAACTGTGCAGCTGTGGGTTTCTGCCCAGTGGGAGGGACTGGGGAGTGCTGGGCTGCCCCACTGGCTCTGTGCTGTCCTTCCCGGAGGAGACAGTGCTGCAGGACAGGGTGCCTGCGGGCATCCATCCCTCACAAGCTCCCCAGGGCAATGGAGGATTTGAAAGCAGCTCACACTGCTCGCTCTGCTGGTAGACAGCAGAGGTTTCCTGCTGCTCTCCTTGCTCACAGGACAAAACAGGAACTTGTTCCCCTCCTTCTGCCATGCTCTGCCGTGACTGTGCACATCAGCTGAGCAGGGCTGGTGACAGGCTCCTGCCCTGGCTCTGCATGAGCCTTGAACAGAGCTGACAGCTGTGTGCCACCCCACACCACGCACCCACCGCTGTCCAGCCTGCACCCATCCTGACACGTCCCTCTCACTGCCACCCAGCCGGGCAGAGGGTCCTGCCTCTTGGAGGGACACGGCTTTGGAAAGGGCTCAGGGCCAGCGGAGCCTGCGCCAAGCAAGGCTGAGGCTGATGCACCCCGGGGGTGTCAGACTCCCCTCCGCTCAGTGCCGCCGCGCTCGCTGGCTCCGTCGTGCCTGGCTCTGGCTGGCTGGAGCTGTCACCAGTGAGGAGGCCAAGCATCAGATGGTGACAGGGGCTGCCACAGGCAAACTGCAAGCTCTCCACTGTAGGAGAGTCTGCGGGGTAATGAGCAGTGGGTTAATGGAGTGAAAGGACTGCAGCAGGAGTGTTTGACAGCCTCTGTCTCTCAACCAGGGGAGCAGAGATCGAAGGAGCTGCAGCAGGAGGGAGCAGATGTCCCGCCTGGCACCATTGAGGACTGGCTGGAAAAGAGAGCAAAGAGACTGAGCATGGCACAGAGCAACAGGTACGAGCTGGCTGCTGCTTCTGGCCCTCGCAGGGCACAGGGGGATAGGAGGAGGTGCAGGTGGTCGGAGGTCCCAGCTCAATGGGACCCCCTGAGCTCTCATTTCACACTCACCCTGCCAGCACTGCGTGCCTGCTCTCAGAACATGCTACAAACACACACACGGCTCCAGTGTTGCGTGCCCACATCAGAGATGTGTCTCCCCATGCAGCCGGGGCACAAGCCAGGCCTGGCTGCCTGTGCCTGCTGCCCTGGGGAAGCAGAGCACGTAGCAGTGTCTGGCAGGACAGTGCCACCGTGGTGCTGAGTTATTAATGCACAGAGTTCAGTGGTAGGAGCCCGTCTCATCTGTTGACAGCTTCTCCATCTTCCCCTGCCCTGTCTGCACATCCCTGCCAGGGAGAGGCTGGAATTAGCTCCTCCTCGCGGCATTCGCTGGGATTCGGGTCCTGCTGTTCCCTTGCTCACCTGACTGTGCCGCAGGCTGAATTGGATGACATTTGGGCAGGTGCCAGATCTCTCTTTTGTTCTTTATCTGTTTGCTCCTGTCCTCTCCTCTGTTTGGTCTGGGCAAGAGCTTCCTTCTGGTGCCTGTCTGGGCTTGTTGCTTTCTGTTCTCTCCATCAGCTTGGCTGCTCATGGGCAGCCAGAACCCTACACTTCGCTTGCTGCATTTTGCTTGTCCTGCCCATGAATCCCTTGATCTCAGGGTAGATCACCTCTTACAGAAGATGGTCATTCCCATAGGAATTTCCAGACCTTCATATCTACTTGGTCCCTGCTGCCTCCAAAGCTGCACAAGAGCTGAGTTTCTGAGGCTGTTGCTTTCAGAAGCGACCAGCTACTACAGGAGCTAAACACCAGCTACTCAAAGCTTCTGCTCCTCTATCCAGCTTTGCCAGCACCTGTCCCTCTCATTCCTCTTCTTCCCTGTGCTCTCCAGTCCCAGCATTGCCTTTACAAGCAACTCCTGTGTGTTGCTTTGTCTGCCAGAGAAGTTGTGTTACATTGCCAAGGAAGAGGCCTCTTCTAGGCAATCCCTGTGCTCCCGGTGCCTGGGGAGTCCATATTCCACAGCTGCTGCTGTGTTAAGCCTCAGCCTGTGAGTGTAGCTGAGTTTCTGTCTCTGCCTTGCCAGGGGCTTACTGGCAGGATAGCTGGCAGGAAGTCATGGATGGAGCTGCTGCCAAATTCAGCACAGCACCAAGGAAACGCTGTGCTGCACCAGAAGTGGCCGAGTGGCCAGGTACAGCCTTGATGCTGCAGGGCTTTCTTAAAGACAGTCATCTGGGGGGCATGGAGCTGCTGCGAGGGCTGGAGCAGCTCTGCTCTGGAGCCAGGCTGAGAGAGCTGGGCTGGGGCAGCCTGGAGAAGAGAAGGCTCCTGAAGGGGAGACCTGAGAGCAGCTCCAGTGCCTAAAGGGGCTGCAGGGAACCTGGAGAGGGGCTTGGGACATGGGGTGTAGGGGTAGGACAAAGGGAATGGCTTTAACCTGCCAGAGGGGAGACTGAGCTGAGCTGTTAGGCAGAAGCTCTTCCCTGTGAGGGTGCTGAGGCGCTGGCACAGGGTGCCTTCCTCCCATTGTTCCTGCAGCCTGGGTGGCCTCAAGGGGACAATCTTCACTTGGAAGCCTCCACCTCAGGTGTATTTTCAGTCCCACTGTGCCCTTGCTGTCTGCAGAGCTGCGGTGGAGCTGAGTGGAGTCAGGGGGATTCCCTCAGGGGTGGAGCTCTGCCAGGACATTGTTGATTTCTAACCCGGTTCCCAAAGGGAATGGAGCCTGTCAGTGCACCTGAGTGTGGCTTCTGCCATAGCTGCCATGGGGCACACTTGCTGAGTTCCATCAGAAGGGGGTCTGAGATACTACAGGTTACATGACCAGGGAAGTGAGTAGAGGAGAGGGATCCCATTAATATCTTTGGAAAGGAAACATTCTTGACCCTTGCTAGACACCAGGGAATCCACATGGGACAGCCATTCCCAATGCTGCAGCTGTAGGCAAACCTTTGGTAGCACTTGAATCTTATGAGACCCCAGGGAATTGAGTACCCAGACAGCATCCTCCCTATTGATCAGTCCTGCTGCTCACACAACAGCTCATTACTTGATAGCTCTGCTGTTCCCCTTGCGGTGTGCCTCATCCTGCTCCCCACCACACTGCTGCTGCAGGGCTCCTCCTGCCCGAGAGGGGCTTGGCTTGGGTCCTGGCACCCTGGTCTCTTCCTCAGCCTGGAAAACTCCCCGTCAAGGGGATAAGGATTACAACAAACGACTTGGCTCCGTGTTAGCTGCCTAGAAAACACTGCACTCAACTTGTGCAGCTGGCTCCTGGCCACGTCGCCCGCCCTGCAGGGAGAGGAGGGTGCTGCTTCTCCAGAGCGTTACGTAAAGGAGATTCATGAGGTTTCTCCTGGCATAACAATTAAAAAGATTCATCAGGATCAGAGGCAGAGGCCTGGGAAGCTGGAAGGCCGCTGTCAGGGCTTGTCCTGAGGAGCAGATGAGTTCCCTGCGCTCAGGAATTAATGGAAAAGCTGTGTTTGCCATGAATTTAAACCTGCCCCAGCCAAGCTCGCTCTTCAGCCGGAGACAAGGGAGTGATGCTCCTTGCTTTGCACTTCTTCAGTCAGGTGTGTTGTTTGCAGTGGCCTCATCCAGTAAACCTGAGAGAAGGACCTAAAGCATTTTGCAGGCTGTGAGCTGGAGGAGGGAGCCTCTTCCCTCTGCTGAAGGGTGCTTCTGTGCAAACACCCATCGCTTTGGCAGCTTCTCCGCTTCCGAGCGCTCCTTGTCCTTTGGGAAGCGCACAGCTGGCTTTGGGATGCAGCCTGCTCGGAAAGGAGCATCTGGTGCTGTCTGTTCTCCTCGAACCCAGCTGTGTGAGGAGAGCTGGGAGCAGGAGGGGACAGGGAGCCCCAGGGCTGGGGCTGGCAGGGGGTACAGGGAAGCTCAGCCCCAAAGCAGGGCCCTGCTGCCCAGTGAGCCCCTCTCACCTCTGCCCCTTCCTTCCACCTCCCCAGTGCTCTGCCTGAGAAACCAGCTCCCTTCCAGTACCCACCGGGCTGGCCACCGGTGCAGGAGCTGCCACCGTCCCTGCAGCCCCCCCCGCCCGGAGGGTGGCCCGTGCCCCCCAGCCTGCAGTGGGGCTGAGGCGCAGGGACCCCACAGAGGATGTGCTGGAGATGGAATCCTTCCTCCTCACCTGCCCTGGGAAAGGCTGGGATTATTTATATACACTTTTCCATCAATAAACCCCCCCCCCGTTGCAGCCTGTGTGTGGTGTGGTGTGTCATTGCTCACCTGCAGCCCCCCACGGTTGTCTCCCTGTCACTGGCACCAGGGTCTGTGCTCAGCAGAGCTGCAGCCCTGTGCCAGGGGCTCTCTGCCGTGCTCAGAGTGGACATTCCATGTTTGCCAGGGCAGGATGTGCCCCCTCAGGGCGCTGCTGTCTGCGCTGCGTCCTGCACTGCTCCAGGGCTGATCCAGGCCAGGAAGGAAGCTGTAACCAGGCTTTTTAAAGCGATGTTTAATGTTTCCTGCAGTGTTTATGACCTGGGTTTGCTGCTGTGGAGTTCAGTGTGTAAAACTGCTTCGGTTCAGGTGCTGGAGCTCCTAATGAAGAGCTTAGGGAGCTCCCAAAAGCCCTCTGCTCCCACTCCTGCGATGCTGAAGGTAAAAAGCAAGAAGGAAGAAAAGCCTCAAGGTTTCTCCTTCTCCAGGAAACTGAGTGAACTGTGAGCGTCCACAGGGAAAATACCCCCATGGGTCACTCCCCCCTGTGGGAGCTGGGAAGGGGTGAGGAGGGACCACAGCCCCCTGCTTGCGGTGGGGCTGCACTGGGAGCTGAGGACAGGCAGGGGACAGGCTGCCCTGGGGAGGGTGCTTTTAGGGTGCTTTTAGGGGCAGGTTTGGATTGGCCAAGCCCAGCCAGAGCCAGGCTGAGCCCGGCCATGTGGCTGCTGCAGTGGGAGCTTTGCAGAGTCCTCTGTGAAGATGTAAAGAGGAGGGCATGGAGGTATTGTGAGGGCTGGAGCAGCTCTGCTCTGGAGCCAGGCTGAGAGAGCTGGGCTGGGTCAGCCTGGAGAAGAGAAGGCTCCTGAAGGGGAGACCTGAGAGCAGCTCCAGTGCCTGAAGGGGCTGCAGGAAAGCTGGAGAGGGGCTTGGGACAAGGGATGTAGGGACAGGCCAAGGGGAATGGCTTTAACCTGCCCGAGGGGAGACTGAGATGAGCTCTGAGGCAGAAGCTCTTCCCTGTGAGGGTGCTGAGGCGCTGGCACAGGGTGCCCAGAGAAGCTGTGGCTGCCCCATCCCTGGCAGTGCTCAAGGCCAGGTTGGACACAGGGGCTTGGAGCAAGCTGCTCTAGTGGAAGGGGTCCCTGCCCGTGGCAGGGGTTGGAGCTGGAGGAGCTTTAAGGTCCCTTCAACCCAAACCAGGCTGGATTCTGTGATCTCTCCTCCCTGGGAAAGGGGAGGCTGAAGGAGGCCCTGGGCTGCCCTGTCTCCGGAGCCTGCTCTGGCTTCGTGCAGAGCTGTGGGGATGCTGGCAGCAGCCTCCCCAGGGAGCAGCTCTGCTCCCGCTGCCAGAGCATTCCAGGTTTGGCCGTGCCCGGAGGCGGCAGCTCCAGATTCATGAAGAGCAGAGGCAGGAGCCAGCTGCCCTTGGCCCCATCCCGCCTGGTTCCCGCTGGTACCCGGCTGCCGGGCTCGGGGCAGTGCTCCCACCAGGGGCTGTGCGCGGAGATGCTCCCTGGGATCCATCCCGTGCCACTCCAACAGGGAGGTGACCCTGGCATGGCTGGCGTGGAGCTGTGAGCACTGCTGCAGCAGGGGTCCAGCCTTCACCGGGGCTGCTGGAGCTTTCAGCCGAGCTTAAGGGTGGTTTTATCCCTGCACGTGTGACTGGGGCCGCTCTGTGCTTGCTTCCCTTTGGAGAGCAGAGCTTGGGCTCGGAGGATGCAGCGTCAGCCCCATGCCCCATCCTCACCTCCGTGACAACAGCTGGTAAATGAGCACCCGTGTGCACCTATTTGGGCGTAAAACGGGAGTCCCCAGAGGAAGGGGACCGTGCCCTGGGTGCAGGGGTTGTGGTGGGGGGAAGAAACCCCATAGGGGCTGCAGGATGCTCCGGAGCATTGGGAGCTGCTGGCTCTGCTCCCAGCCATCAGGAGCAGCTTTGGCTGCTCTCTCCTGCCTTGATGTGCGTCGCAGTGCAGGGGAGAGCCCCGGGGGGGCTCCCTGCCTGCCGGGGGTGGCAAACGGCTCCGCTGCCACCCTGAGTCACGGCGCATCCCGAAGGATGGAGGCGAAGCCGACGTTCCCCCATCTCCCAGGGACGGGAGATGGCAAAGCGTGTGCTGCTCTGCCGGCCTCAGAACGCCTCCCAGTCCTTCGCCTGTGCTTGGAGACCATCACCCCGCAGCCGGGCTCCATGCGCTGCGCTCGCAGTGTGGTTGGAGCACCCCAGGACGCGCGGCTGCTCGGGGAGGTGCTGCTTCACCCAGCACTCACAGCTCCAAAGCTGCTCCCAAATCCAGCTTGGACGTGGGAGAGGAGCCCACATCCGGCGGAGCAGGCGGGAGCACCCGGGCGAGCTGCAAGCCCCAACCTCGGGTGGAACCCACAGGGAATGCCGGTGATGCGGAGCCTCCGGATCCAGCTGCATGTGGAGCATCCCCTGCCAAGCCCCGGGCTGAGGGGGCCGGCCAAGGGGGGGAATGGCCTTTGGGGTTCCTGTAAGAGCTTCCCTGAGCTCCAGGCACCGGGGCCGAGCCTCACGTCTCTCGCAGGGGTGTTTTGTGCTCCGGGAGCCGCGTAACTCCCAGGTACTTGAGGAGCCCGTAAATCCCGGGTTTTATGGGATGTATTTTACGGCGTGGTGTCAGCAGCCGTAATGACGGTGTGTATCACCGCCGGCGCGGGATGCAGCCGGGGCGGGGAGAGCAGGCCCTTTGCAGAGAGCCGGGAGGGTACCGCAGGAGCAGGACAAGGCGCTCGGCTCCCTCCGTGCTCCCGCACGGCGCCGGGAGCAGCTGGTACCCGGCTCCCAAAGGATGCTGCAGGGATGGACGTGCTCTGCATCCCCGCAGGTCCCGGCGGCCGGGGTGGGCGGTGGGGAGCCGGCCCCAGCCCAAAGTGCCCTTTATAGAGCCAGAGCCTGGGTAATTTATCGGGAAGCTTTTAGGGAAATGAGCAGCTCCTGGGCCCCTGCCAAGGCGCAGCCTCACCGGGCGCTGCCCGCGTCCTCTGGCAGCTCTTGGGGAACAGGGCTGGGGATGGGAATGGGGACGGGATGAAGGGAGACAGGGATGGGGACGGGATGGGAAGGGGGATGGAAATGGGAACTGGGAAGGGGACAGGGCAGGGACACACGTAAGGACAGGGATGGGAGTAAGGATGGGAATGGAGACAGGGATGGAGATGGGCACAGGGATGAGGACGGGGCAGGGATGGAGCAGAGACCATCCCACACCACTTGCAGCACCAGAGCGAGAGAGCACCTTTTCCATCTTCCTCCCTTCCCATCCCAAACCCCGGCGCGGTGCCAACCCCATCCCTGCAACCCCCCATCCCTGCATTTGCTGCCTGGTTCCCCCTGCCCCACACAGGGTCCTTTTCTCCTTCCCACTTCCCACCTCCCACAGCGCCTTCCCTCATCCCAGCACAGCAATCACATTGCAAGAGACTCTCTATTCCCATTCCCAGCGATCCTTTACCTCCCTTAGCGAGGAGCAGCCCCAGTGATCCATCCCCAGCCATGGCAGAGCCGTGCGAGGGACAGCGGGGCAGGGACCTCCCCGTGCTCCTGCATCGGGAGCTGCCATCTCCAACCCTGCCAGAATTCCCTGCTCCCAGTTCCTATTGAAACTGAGCAGCTTTGGAAACCGAGCTCTGGAATCACATTGTTCCTTTGATCCATTTTTATGTGATTGCATTTCCCAGCAATTCAGTTGTCCTCTTTCCCTTTGTGCCCCCTTTGTGTTTATTCACTGCACCTATGACAAACCTGGTTAAATACATGTATATATATATATATATATACACCCAGAAACACATCTCAAGGCCTCTCCCTTTGGGAATGCCACCCCATAAACCCCCAACACTTTGCCTATGGAGATGGATAAAGCCCCATTCCAGGTGCGGGTCACCCCCTTCCCCCACGAGGCAGCCGCAGTGATTCCATTGCCGCGCTGCACTTCCCATTCCCATTCCCATTCCTCACTTGGACGCTCACTTCAATTTGTTTGATAAATTACACGGATCAAGAGCAAAGCCAACCCCGGATCAATGGAACGCAGCCCATTCCTCCCGGCATCCCAAACACGGGGTGTCCCCCCCCTTGCTGCCGGGGAGGTGCATCCCAAGGGTGGGAGATCCCATGCAGGCACGAGGAAATGTGTTTTCCCCTTGGATAGGGGTCAAACAGGGCTCCCGGGGGGATGTGCCCCAGCCCTGATGCCCCGGGGATGGGCTCCTCCAGCCTCATTCCTCACGGAGAGGGGGCAGCACCTTTGCCGGATGCTCTCCCGGCACCGCGAGCTTCCCCCTCATTGTATTCATTGGTTGAGTCTATCTGCCATTAAAAACGCATCCCCCGGGATGGGATCCATGAACGGGGCAGCTCC
Source organism: Pezoporus wallicus (assembly GCF_028554395.1). Classification (NCBI taxonomy): domain Eukaryota; kingdom Metazoa; phylum Chordata; class Aves; order Psittaciformes; family Psittacidae; genus Pezoporus; species Pezoporus wallicus. The sequence goes on along the minus strand of NW_026635187.1, from coordinate 140,641 downwards.
ATTGCCACGGGCTTTGCACCAGCATGGGACCAGAGCCCACCCAGGAGCCGTGGGGTGCTCTCCCCCCCCCCGTGCCAGGATCCCCATCTGACCCCCTGGAGCCTCCAGCCACAGGCTGGATCCTGCTCCCCCCGGATCTGCCGTTAGTCTGGGTGAAAACGCTCCCCATGGAGGCCCTTTGGAAGGGGAATGGCCTTAAACCATTCCACAAATGCCGACATGGAATATCAGGGCATGGGGATGGGGAGAGGGGAATAAATCCACTCAGAGCTCCCAATGACCCACAGCAGGACCCACATCCGGCCAGGGATGGGGGACATGGGAGCAGCCAGGAAGGAACCCCAGGTTTGGGGCTGCTGGAGGTCCCCGGAGCCCCCCCCCACATTGCCACCTCCCAGCTCAGCAGCACCCATGGGTGCCCTCCCAGCACCAGCACCCATCGCCCTGCCCCATCGCATCGCCAGGAGCCGCAGCAGCCCAGAGCGCTTCAGAAATCCCACGTTTATTTCCGATCCGAACCCAGGACGAAAGAAAGAAACCAAAACCCCCCAAAAAACAACCCCAAACAGGGGGAACAGCCCCAGATCCCAGCCAGGCCCGTGCCCAGGGGTGCTACATACAGGCTGGGGGGGGCCCTGGGGGTGCAGGGTGGGTGACCCCGGCCATTGCGGGCTCCCAGCCTCGGGGTCGCTCTGGCTCTTCCCAAGGGAATTCGGCCTAAAGTGCATCAAGCAGGAGGTCACCGGAGTCCCCCCAGTCTGGCGGGTGGGGAAACTGAGGCACGGCACCGGGCCGGGACAGGGGACGGGGTGGGAATTCCAGCCCTTGGCAGCCAAAGTCCATGCAAACGTTCCCATCCCTGGGGACCATCTGAGGCGCGTGTATTGCTTAGGGGATGGTTTTGGTTTTGATCATAAATATAGAGCTATAGACGAGAGCATCGGTGCATCCGACGGGATCCTCCGCCCGGGGAGGGGGCAGCACACGGGGCTCCATGCACGGTACATGCTTGGTTGGGGTCTGTGTGTGTGGGTTTGTGTCAGTACCAAGGTTCCATGTTCTGCAGCCATGCGATCGCATCGCCCCGGGGACCCCGTGCGGGGCTTCCCCCTCGGCCTTGCCCCCATTCCGGGGGGTGGGGGGGGTGTGTTCATGTCTGATTCCATAGGGATTTTGCTCCGGAGGCGAGGCTCCCGTTACTTCATGCCGCTGCGCAGCACCTGGTTGGCGGCGATGAGCATCACGCTGATGATGAAGGCGATGGCGAAGGCGCAGATGAGGCTCTTGCGCACGCAGGTCTGGCGGATCTGCTGGCTGGAGCAGGCTGGCAGGGGGGAGCAGGGGTTACCCCAGCACCCCCCATGGTACCGGGGCCGAGGGGAGGGGGGTGTTTGGTACCGCGGGCACTCACTCTCCACATCGACCGGGCACTCCTCGGCCGTGCCCATGTGGCTCTCCTCCTCCGTCATGATGATGTTCTCGATGTCCTTCATGGAGAGGTGCTCGCAGAAGGTCTCGTACAGGAGCCTCTTCAGCTCGTCCACCGTCAGCTTCTGCATGTCGCACTGCGGGGGGGGCAGCAGGCGGGGGGCTCACCCCACGGCAGGGCTGCGGCGGCGCCCTTGGGTGCTGCGCGTCGGATGGGTGCCCCCGTGCACGGTAACGGGGTGCTCGCAGCACCCGCAGCCCCGAGCGTGGCAGGGACAGAAAAGCCTCAGGCTGGTGGAACCTGACCCCGAAAGCTTCCACTGAGCCTGACATGGAGCCTGGGGCTGAGCTCGGCCCTCACCCTAACCCTAAACTGAGCCGAGCCCTGACCCCAGCCCTTAACCCAAGTCTGACCCTGACCCAAACCTTCACCTTTTTACCCCCAGTTCCAGCTCTGCCCCCCCCCGAGCCCCCGCGCTGCTCCCGGGGGGGGTTCCCACCTTCCAGAACACGGTGTCGAAGTCGGTGCCGTGGAACTTCTCGGGGATGCCGGACGTGGACAGCTTGGGCCCCAGCAGCGTCACGAACTCCTCGAAGTCCACCTGCCCATCACCTGCGGGCACGGGGGCGGGGGGGGCACGGGGTGAGCCCAGGGGAACCCTGCCTGGGGGTGCTCGGCTGCCCCTGTGCAGCCGGACCGGCTGGGCACCCAGTACCGCGGTACTCAGTACACCCAGTACCCAGTACAACACCAGATGGGGCCCTTCAGCAAGGTTTGGGGTCCCCCAGCATTGGCCAGGATGCCCAGCGCTGAGCTGGGGTCCCCGTGCCAGCCAGGACCCTAACGCCACGGAGAGACCCCAGTGCCGTATGTGCAGACCCGCAGTGCTGGCTGAGGACCCCCAAAACCAAGCAGAGACCCCCCAGCGCCAGCGGTGGCCGCGACCCCGGCGGGGTGGGAAGGGCCCGGGTGCTGTGTCCTGCGCTGCGGAGGATGCGGGTGTCGGGGCTGCCGGAGCAGCGCTAACGATGAGTAATGACGGGAGCAGCAGCTTGGCAGCGCTGCCGGAAAGGCTTTTAAATGAGGAGGGGGAGGCCGATAAATTAACGGGCTCTTTAAGGTCTCAATGAGCCGGGAGCGACGCGGAGAGGCCGATGGTGGCAGCGAGCGCTGGAGGAGCACGGGCAGCCCCGTGCTGAGGGCACGGCCGGGGCGCAGCATCCAACCTAAGCTGAAGGATCCAGCCCCGGCTGCAGGATCCAGCCCCAGCAGCCCGGTCCCAGCGGGTCTGTGGAGCTGGGAGCGGTGCTGCTCCCACTCCGGGATGGTTAAAGCCTAAGCGAAGCTGCAGTGGTGATGATGCCGATGGATGAATCAGGTCCTCCTGCATCCCACAGCGTCTGGTCCAGCCGCCGCCAGCCAGTGGGGTGGAAGCGGGGCAAATGGGGAGTTTCACCAAGGGGGATTGGGGGGTCCCATTCCTGTCCCCATCCCAGGGTCCTACCGTCCATGTCGAGGCGCTGGATGATGACTTCCAGCTCCACCTCGTTGGGCATGTACCCCAGGGAGCGCATGGCCGTGCCCAGCTCCTGCTTGGAGATGAAGCCGTTGCCATCCCGGTCGAACACCTTGAAGGCTTCACGGATCTCTGCGGAGGGAGCAGGGATGGGTCCGGCCGCCCCCATCACCCCGGTCCCACAGACCCCCTATGGGCAGTGCTGGTGGCCCCAAACCACCCATCCCTGCAGCTGCAGTGGGGTCCCCATTGCAGGGGGGAAACTGAGGCACAGCCGGAGGGGCTACAACACCTGCAGGGACCAGAGCCCCCCCCCCAAGCATCGCTCTGGGGTGTGATGGGTGTCAGTGGGTGATGGACGCGCTGGTACCAGGAGGGGTGTGGGAGGCAGCAAGGGTAACTGTGCACACACACACACACACACACATACACATACACATACACATACACATACACATTCATTGTGGCCCCAGAAACCACCCCAAGAAGAGTCTGATCTCCCCAGGGGGACACCAAGGGGCCCCCAAAGTCTTTGCTGCAGCACCCACCCACCCTGCCCTTGCCACCACCCAGCTCTCCACAGCCAAAATCCCAGCATCCTGCCCCAAAAACACCTTCCTGGGACATGCCTGAGCTGGGGGCACCCCAAAAGCTGCTGCAGGACCCAGCCTGGAGCATCCTTGTGCCCGGGTGCTGGGTGTGCAGCACCCACCTTCCCTGGGGCACTTTGCACCCATCCCAGGTTATGTGATGGGTACCAGAGCTTCAGCCAGGAAAACCCCAACCCGGTCTTTGGGATTCAGCCCGTGAATGGGGGATGAAGGGGAGAGAGAAAGTGAGAGGATTTGGGGCTTCTGGCTCAAAATGAACCCTGAGGTGTGTGGAAGATCCCTGTGGGGTGCCCGGGCTCTGGGGGCATTGGGCCAAAGCCTCACGGTGCCCATCGGCTCCATCCTGCCCCTGCTGCACTGGGGGCTTTGGGGCAGTTTCTGGCTTTGCGATGCCCCCCAGGACATGGAGCTTGAGCCCAGCCGGTGGGAAAGGGGGGGTTTGCATCGGGAACAGCAGGAAGCAGGGCCGGGACGTCAGCGCCTTGCTCCTTCACCAGAGAGCAAAGCTGCTGCGCCGGGCGGCGCGGACGAGCCGGTCCCTGCCGACTGCCGAGGGCTTCGTGCGGGGCTGAAACAGGGCTGAGAACTTCGGTTGGGGGAGAAAACCCGCACGGGGCTGCGCTGCCCATCCTGGGGGACGTCCCTGCCCATCGGCGGCGTCTGCAGAGGGGTTTGGGGGGACTCTGGGGCCTCTTGGCCCCGTGGCTGAGCTTCTCCAGAGCCAGCATCCCCCTGTGGGCAAGGGATGCTTCGGGTCCCCCCGTGCTCGCTGTGGTCTGGCACTGCTGTGGTCCAGGCACCCCCGAAATTCACCCTTCAGGGATGCTCATCCCACCTGGAGCTGGTTCCTGCCTCCCAGCACGGGGTGCCGGGGAAAGCCAAGGACATGACCCGGCAGTGGCCAAACAGAGTGTGTGTCCCCCCTGCAGTCTGCACCCTGCTCCTGGGGGTCACAAACGTCCCCTGGGGGCGGAGGAGGTGATGGGGAGACCACGGGTGCCTCGGGGTCACCTTGGGGCTCCCGCTGCTGCCATTGATCCCCGGAGCACATGGATGCAGCCGGGGTGCTGGGAGCATCCCGAGGCCCGGCGGTACCCGACGGTGCTGCACGAGGCTGGGTGCAGCACCCAACACCCCGTGCCTGGGCACACGTGTGTGTGAGTGCACACATACACACGCGTGCACTGCAGAGGGGCTGTGCACACACAAACAGGGATCACCCTGCAGCGATGCTGCACTTGTGTGCGCACACACACGCACACAACCCCATTGCAGTGATGTTGTACTTGCACACACACAACCCCATTGCAGTGCTGTCGTACTTGCACACACACACACACAGCCCCATTGCAGTGACGTTGTGCTTGCACACACACACACACAACCCCGTGATGTTGTACTTGCACGCACACAACCCCATTGCAGTGATGTTGTACTTGCACATGCACGCACACAACCCCATTGCAGCGATGTTGTACCTGCACACACACACACACACACAACCCCATTGCAGTGATGTTGTACTTGCACACACACGCACGCAACCCCATTGCAGCGATGTTGTACCTGCACACACATGCACGCACACAACCCCATTGCAGCGATGTTGTACCTGCACACACACACACACACACAACCCCATTGCAGTGATGTTGTACTTGCACACGCACACACACAACCCCATTGCAGTGCTGTTGTACTTGCACACACACATACACAACCCCATTGCAGTGACATTGTACTTGCACACACACGCACACAACCCCATTGCAGTGCTGTTGTACTTGCACACACACACACAACCCCATTGCAGTGATGTTGTACTTGCACACACACACACACAACCCCATTGCAGCGACGTTGTACTTGCACACACACGCACACACACAACCCCATTGCAGCGATGTTGTACTTGCACACGCACACACACAACCCCATTGCAGTGATGTTGTACTTGCACACGCACACACAACCCCATTGCAGTGACATTGCACTTGCACACACATGCACACAACCCCATTGCAGTGATGTTGTACTTGCGCGCATACACACACCCGCTCATTGCAGTGATGTTGTACTTGCACACACGCATGCACACACAACCACTTTGCAGTGCAGTACTTGCGCATGCACATGCACACACATCCCCTTGCAGCGATGCTGTACTTGTATCTGCACACACACAGGTACACACACAGGCACCATGCAGTGATGCTGTACTCGTGTGCACACATCCCAGCACCTTCCAGCGACGTACTCGTGCATGCCCATGCACGCACACAACCGCCCTGCAGTGACGCTGTACTTGTGCGGGCGCACACGCTGCAGTGGTGCTTGCCCATGTGCACAGAACCCTTGCAATGCACGCCCACCCGCACAGCCCTTGCAGTGACGTTGTACTTGTGCACACACACACGCTGCAGTGATGCTGCCCGCGCGTATACACACAGAGACAGACACACAGGCGCCCTGCAGCGGGGCTGTGACCAGGGGACACGTCAGTGCACACTCACAGCCTGCAGAGCTGTGCACGCACACACGTGTCCTTGCACACCTTTGGGCCCAGAGCCCTTCACACCCCCCCCCCCACCGCAGCCCGGGGGCTCCGTGCCTCAGTTTCCCCACGGGGGTGCCCAGGGGATGCTCCAGCCCCCCCCCCCCCCGCAGAGCCGCGGTCACCCCGTGCCTCAGGTTCCCCGGTGGGTCCGGGGCTGCTGCAGCCCCTTTCCTCCCGCACCCGCCAGAACGGGGCTCCCGGGGACCCCCCCACGTCCCCACTCCGAGCCTGGGGGTACCGGTAGCGCCTGTCCCGAGGCCCCAGCAAACTTTTGGGCTGGAAAAAGCCAATTCCGGCCGAGCCCGGCCCCGCTCATGGCAGGGGTGGGCAGAGCCCGGGGGCACCGCGACCCGGGGAGGGGGTGACACGGGTGACGGGGACAGCCCCCCCGCGCCGCCAGCCTCTGTCATATTATGACAGCGGGAGGGTGGCCCCGGCCCGCTGGGGGTCCGGCCCGCGCCGCCACCGCCGGTCCCTGCTGTGTCATATTGACACAACGGCGGCACCGGGACCCCCGCAGCCCCGTCACCCTCTGCCGCTGCCCCACGCTTCCCTTCCTCCCCTCCTCCTCCTCCCCATCCATCCATGCATCCATCAATCCATCCATGCATCCATCCGCATCCCGCTCGCCTCCAGCTCTCCCCACGGCGCCTGGGCTGGGGGACCGCGCACCCCAAAGCCCCGCACAACCGTGCGGTGTCCCCCCCCCCATCCCCGGTCTCCCCCCCGGCCCCGCTCACCCTCCAGCTCGTCCTCGGGGATCTCCACGGGGCGCTGCTCGGAGAGGATGTTGGGGACGGTGTAGATCCCCCGGTACATCAAAGCCGCCGTCACCGGGTGGAACGGCATCTTCGGGGCTACCCAAAAAGCCAAAGTTTAAACCCAAATCTCCTCGCGGGGCGGTGGGGGGGGGGACACACACGACAGAGACTGGGGGGGTCCCCCCCCAAGCCGGTACCGCGGAACGCTAAGAACAAGTTACCGGTCCCCGCTGCCCCTCGCCCGGCACCCACCGGCCAAGGGGGGCCAGGGCGAGCGGGTGCTCCCCGTCCTCCGGGGCCGGTGTCGGGACGGGGCTGCGGGCTCAGCCCCTCACCGGGGTGTGAGGGCGCGGGGGGACCCCGCTCCGGAGCAGGCTGGCGGCGGCCCGGAGCACATCGCGCCCGAAGTGGAAGCGGGAGGCGAGAGCATCCAAGCACCGGTTAAATCCCGGCGGCGGCGGCGGCGGCGGCGGGGGGGGGGACGGCTCTGGCCATGCCGCTCCGGTACCCTCCCCCCCCGCCAGCCCCGGGCCCGCTCACAGCCCCCGGGGGGCCGCTGCCGCCGGGCCACGCTCCCCGGCGGGCCCCGGCATGGCGGGGCCGCGGCCGAGAGCGGCCTCTTCCTCCTCCTCCTCCTCCTCTTCTGCCTCCCCCCAGGTGTCCCGGCAGGGCCGGGGCCGGGCTCCCGCCGCCGCTCAGCCCCCGCCGCCGCGCACCCGCTGCGCCCCCGCCGCCAGCCCCGGCCCCCGGAGCATCCTCGGCCGCGGCACCGGGGAAGCGGCGGCGGAATCCGGGGGGGAAGCGGCGGGAGCGGGCGGGTTTTGAACGGTCCCGCCCGGCAAATGGGGCTGGGGAGGGTGGAGGGGGGGGAACGGGGCGGGGGTGGCACCTCCCCCCCCCCCCCGGGGGGGCAAAGCGGGTGTCCCCGGTGGGATCCTGCCCCCGCGGTGCCTGGCTGAGTGCTCGGGGTGCTGGTGGGGCACAGGGACAGGGCCCGTGGGGTCCCTGCTGCCCCCGGCTCCCCGCACGTGGCACCGGGCACATTGCCCCCCATCACCCTGAGGTCCCCACATGCAGCACTCGGACATCGTCACCCCAAAGTCCCCGCACGTGGCACCCCAAGGTCCCCCGGCTGAGGGGGGTGACAGGGACCCAGCGGCCGGACCCCCTCCTCCTGCACCAGGGCAAAAAAGGAGCTGGAAAGAGGCACGAAGCCAGGCCTGGAGTGAAGCCCCCCCCCCATCCCCATTCCCATTGTCCCCCGCTTCCCCTCAAGCCTTGATCACATTTTTCACCCCATTTCTCTCTTTGTCTCTGATTAATCGCAGATTCCCCCTCACACACACATCCTCCCCATGGCACCCATGTCCCTGTGCTCCTCATCTGCGCTCCTGTACCCAGCCAGGGATGCTGCCAGCACCCGGGAGCTCCCCTCTCCAGGGTCTCTCTTTGGTAGCTCCAAAGGCCCTGGCCCGCTGGGACGGGTCTGTCTCGGTGTCCCCCGTGCCCGGGTGGCATCTCTCTCTCTCCAGCGGCCAAAGCCCCCGTTCCCCAATGGAAACGGCCTTTGGAGGGGCTGTAGTGGGAGGGAAGGGGCCGAGACAAGAGGACGATGTCCCCTGAGCAGTAATGGGGTAGGAAAGAGAAAAGGGGGACGCTTGCAACCTCCCCGGTGCTCATCAGGCACCAGGGATGCTCAGGAGCAGGAGGGAAACTGAGGCAGAGCCGGACGGGCTCCAAGTGTGCTCCTCGGAGTGGGACTGCACAGGAATTTCGGAATGGGGTTTTCCTGCTCCTCCATCCCCTCCAGTGCAACACACACACACACACACACACACACACAGAGCATCCCGCAGCAGCCCCGCAGCCCTTCCCGCATCCAGCTCAGAGCTGCCGGCGTTTGTGGGCGAGCGGCTCCCCCATTCCCCGAGGGAATCTCCCCCATTCCCGACGGGAGCATCGGCCGCAGCTCAACACCGGAGCTCCCCAGACCCCATGGCCCTTCGGCGCCCGTTGGGATGAACCCGCGGGGGCCCCTGGAGGCGGAGGAAAAGCGCCGCTGCCGCGCTGGGATTCCAGAACTGATCCAATCCCGGCGCTGCGGGCTCCAGGGACGCTTCCTGCGGGATGGCACCGCTCGGGGCCGGGGGCACGGGGGATGCAGGGCTCGGGGGTGCCTTGGTCCAGCTCCATCCTCCCCCGGGCTCGGGTTTGGGGCTCATCCCCCTGCGCCCCGCGGGGAGTCTCCGGTGTCTGATAGCGCGGCTGAGCTCGCCGCACGGAGCGGGAGGGCGCCGGTAACGTGAAGCGGTGCCCACCGAGGCAGAGCAGCCTCATTGGAAGTCTGCTCCTTCCCCGGCCGCTCCCCGGGGTTAACGAAGTTGCCTCCCAATTAATTCTCCCTTTGCCCACCGGAGGCCCCGGGGGAAGCTCATTTATTCCTCCCCACGCACATCCCGGCAGGAACAACGCCGCATTCCCGGGCTCTTCCCCACGAATCCCTTCAGGAGCTCGCTCCGCTGCCACCGGGACCCGTCGGGGCACCCTCCCCTGCGGAGGGGGGACGCAGCCGCCCCATCCCGGCTCCGGCTGCTTCTTGCCGGGGGATGGAGGCAAAGCAGGCGCCGGCATGGGGGGGAAGAACGGGAATTAAACAACGGCTTAATCGCACTTGGAGCCGCGATCGGGGTCTCTGTGGGACCAACGCGGAGCCCCCGCTGTGTTTAAACTGAGCCGAGCCAGGCACCCCCATCCCGCCCTGCCCCGCCGTTCTCTTCCTCATGGGATGAAGGCTGGGACCTGCCCCCGGTGCAACCGCAGCCCCTTTGCCGGTCCCCTCACTTGTTTGGAAGGGAGAAGCTCGGGATTGGTTTCCTCAGACCTGGATGCTGGCTGGAGGCAGCCGCAGCCTCAAAATCCCAGGGATTTCAGCTTAAAACCCCAGGCTCTGCCAGGGGCTTTGCAGGTTTCCAGCCTCTGGGATGTGTCCAACGCTCCTCTCCAGGATTCCTGGTATTCTCTTAGCTGTTCCTCTCACAATTCCCCCTTTATTTCAGTCAGGGCAGGTCCCTGCCACCCCTCCCTCCATCCCTTCCATGATGGCAGCACATTCCCGATGCTCTCAGGTGACACTGGAATTAGTGGATCCCACGAACGAGGAGGGAGAAGCATGATCCAGGCCCGGCATTTTGTGTCTCATTTGTCCAGGTTCATAACCCAACATCAACACCTTCAGCTCCCTCAGGAACTAAAAGGGATGAGGATGAGGATGGGAATGAAGATGGGGATGGGGATGGGGATGGATATGGGATGGAATGGGGTGGGATAGGGTTGGAGATGGCATGGGGATGGGATGGAGATAGCTGACAAGGATGCGTGTGGGGAAACCTGGCATAGATGGGATGGTGCAAACCTGGGCTGGGTGCCCTCAAATCCCTGAGGACAACCCCATGGATAACACCGGGATGTGGCACCGCTCACGCTGAGGGGACAGGAGCAGCCAGGGTGGCCCCTGTGTCACCCTGCAGCCACCGCTGGCCCCGAGCCCTCGGAGGCACCGGAGCATCCATCCCCGGAGCTGCTGCTGCTGTCACTGGGCAGCAGTGAGAGGGGCTTTAAATGAACCTGGATGGAAGGGAGGCATGGAGCGGGCAGAGGGGTTATCTCAGTGCCAGATCCTGCTGGGATGTGCCAGGACTGGGATCTGGTGTAGCTGTGGCCATCCCTGCACTGGGATGGTGCCTTCTGGGGCAAATCACACCCGTGACGGGGCAGGCTCCAGCAGCTGGAGCAGGTGGGGAGGGAACGGAAAAGGGGAAGGATTTGAGAGCTCCGTTTCATTTGGGGTCTCAAAGGGGAAAATGGCTCCTCCATGGGAGGAGGGGAGAGCTCTGCTTGGGACAAATGGGATAAATGGAAGTGAGCCTGGTCTCAGCATCCCTCGAATGGATGGGGCAGCCACAGCTTCTCTGGGCACCCTGTGCCAGCGCCTCAGCACCCTCACAGGGAAGAGCTTCTGCCTCAGAGCTCAGCTCAGTCTCCCCTCTGGCAGGTTAAAGCCATTCCCCTTGGCCTGTCCCTACATCCCTTGTCCCAAGCCCCTCTCCAGCTTTCCTGCAGCCCCTTCAGGCACTGGAGCTGCTCTCAGGTCTCCCCTTCAGGAGCCTTCTCTTCTCCAGGCTGACCCAGCCCAGCTCTCTCAGCCTGGCTCCAGAGCAGAGCTGCTCCAGCCCTCGCAGCAGCTCCGTGGCCTCCTCTGCACTCTCAGCCCTTGCTCTCAGTGCTGTGGGTGCTCAGTCCTGGTGTCCCCGGCACTGACAAAGGCGCTGAGCAGCCCAGCACCGACCCCTGAGGGCACCGCTCGCCACCGGTCCCCACTTGGACCTTGAGCCATCGACCACAGCTCCCAGTGCCTTCTCCATCCATCGCATCCCAGGCAGAGCTGCCCAGGGCTCACCAACACCCATGACCCGGCCCCGAGCACCCCCTGCTCCCCGATGTGGGTGCACTTCCCTGCCTCACCCCCCCGTGCAAGCACCCGTGTGCAGGAGCCCTTCCCTCGCACAAACTCCCCGTTCCCATGGATCTGCTGCTGGTGCAGGGATCAACCATCACCGAGCCCCTGGAGCGGGGCTGGGGGCCCGGAGCAGCCCCCCAAGGTGGGGTCGTGCCCGTTCTTGGGGTGTTTGGCACGGAGGGGGGGTCAGTGGGGTCCCAAAGGGGTTTTATCCATAGCTCAATCCTGGAGGACAACGTGGACACGCTCCACATTCCAGGCAGGCTGAAAGCAGCTCCGGGGATGGCAAACGCGGGGCTCAGCCCCCGGATCCTGGTGAGGAAAAGGACAAGCAGGGATGGGGGAGCCCCAAGGGGAGAGGAGGACCCCGGAGGGCTGGGAGCAGGGAGCATCCCCAGGGATCCTCCCCCTGCGGCAGTGAAGGGCTCCGCGAGGCTTTTCCCAAAGAAAGGAAGACCAAACACGTCCCCGCTGCCCCTCTTTAGCGCTTTGGATCTTTATTAAAACCAGGAGAAAACGGTTATTCCTTCCGAGGATGAATCCAGGGCAATGGGAAGGCGGCCGGTGCCAGGCCGCAGCCATCCGGATGGCAGCCGCGAGCCGGAATTCCATCCCCAGCAGTGTGGTTTTAAATAAGGAAGAGTTCCCTCCGGCCATCCCGGTGCAGCCGGAGGTCAGGAGGGGTTGGGGGAGCGGGGAATTGGGGTCCCGGGGCAGCACTGGGGTAAATCCCCTGGGGATTGGGATAGAGCCATGAAGGAAAGGTCAGAGCATCCCCGTTGTGCTGCTGCCGGGAGGGCAGAGCTGTGGGCAAAGGCACCCGTGTGAGGACAGGCAGGGGCAGGCAGGAGCAGGCAGCCCTGGCTCCGTCCCAGTCTGCAGAACAAAGGAGGCTCTGTGTGGTTGGCACCGGCTGCTCCCCTGCTCCAAACCCCTTGCAGGGTGGAGGAGGATGAGGAGGAGACCTTCATCCCGCTTCCTGCCACTGCCTCCGCTCCCCAGGGAAGCAGCATCCCCATGGACCGCGGCCCCGCTCCGCCTGCGCCAGCCCTGATTTACAGCACTCCACTCGGACATGCTCCGGGTTCCTAATGGAGCTCCAGGCACCGGGAGAAGGCAGCCGGAGGGATGGGATCCCCATGGGCACGATGGCAGCAGGGCATGGCCATAGTGCCAGCCCCAGCACTGGGAGAACGCCGGGGTGTGGGTGTGTGTGTGCATCCGAGCCAAAGGACTACACTGGGAAAGTAAGGGAAAGGCTGGAAAGAAAGGGCAGAAGAGGGGGATGGATGGATGGATGCTAAGGCAGAGAGCATCGCAGAGTCCGCGGGCAGCGGGCCCCCTGTCCGTCGGTGTGCCCCGGGGGTGATGCCCGGCTCCCAGCCCCGGCTGGGCACTCGATCCCAAGGGAATTGCCGGTGGCAGCGGCGGCGCGGAGCACGGGTCGCTCCCTACAGCTCCTCGAAGAAGGCCACGCGGGACTTGGTGCTCTGTAGGGTGAGCTGCAAGAGAGCAGAGGGGGTGAAGGGCAGCGGGATGAGCCCCTGGCACCGGGCTGCACACGGAGCCAACCGCTGCCTTTATCCCCCCATCCCTGCCCTTGGAAAACACCAGGGAACGTGGCACGGGCCGAGCCGGCAGCAGCCTCAAGCACAGCCCAAAGGAGAAGCACAGGGGACAACGGCACCTTCCCCCCGACTGCTGAGGGGCTGCAGACCCAGTTAACGCCATTAATGTGGCTGTGGGATACACGGGAGCCTGGAGCACTCCTGGGCATGGGATTGGGGCCAGCACAGCCCTTCCTGCCTTGTCCTGGTGGGGTCCTACAAAGCTGGAGGCCAAGGGGAATGGCTTTAACCTGCCAGAGGGGAGACTGAGATGAGCTCTTAGGCAGAAGCTCTTCCCTGTGAGGGTGCTGAGGCGCTGGCACAGGGTGCCCAGAGAAGCTGTGGCTGCCCCATCCCTGGCAGTGTTCAAGGCCAGGTTGGACACAGGGGCTTGGAGCAAGCTGCTCTAGTGGAAGGGGTTGGAGCTGGAGGAGCTCTAAGGTCCCTTCAACCCATCCAGGCTGGGGTTCGATGGAAACAGCCTCCATCAGCTGGAGCCAAAGGCAGAACCGTGCTTGCCTCCAGCCCCACAGCCTCGGGGCCAGCCAAGCCCACCCTGTCCTGCGCTCGCACCCAGCCCACCCCATCGCTGTCACTGGGGTCACCACGTGTGCCTGCTGACCACAACCCAGCTCAGCACCACGCTGGGCTCACACCTTCCCCGTGCCCCCGGGGCTCCCCTCCAGCCCCCCCTGAGGGCCCTGGCCACGGCTCTGCGGGACCCCCGGCGAGGAAAAGCATCCCCATGGCTGGGAGCGGGATGAAGCAGCCGAAGCTCCCGCGGGGAACGCCGGTTCTGCTGAAGCAGGAATCCTCGGATCACGTTACTGGGAGCTCAGCCCCGCGGTGGAGCTGCCAAGAGCTTCCCCCCCCCTCCCTCCCTCCTCTCCCTTCCCTTCCCCGCTTCCCCCTCGGTAATTCCTGCACGGCTCTAACGGCACTTGGAAAAATCCCCACTGCAGAGGCAGGGGCTGCAGGGCTCCAACGCCCTTCGCTGGCTGCATCTGCCAGGCCAGCGCTGGCTGAGACGGGACACGGGCCCCAGGCACACCCCAAGGAGGAGCATTCAGCACCAGCGTCCTGAGAGCCCACACGGAGCCATCCCCTCTGCAGGCTGGATGGGGAATCAAAGCCCCCCCACTCCTCCAGCCCGCGGTGCTGCACCATTAAAGCACAGCGAGGGGAGATGCTCCCCCCCCCAAGCAACCTCAGTGCTCCGATAGGGAAAAGAAGGGAGCCACTGCTGGGGCAGGGAGGGAAGATGCTGCCCTCAGGCTCACAAGGAAGATCTGAGCCTGCCTCTGCCTCCGGCTACCCACAGCTCCCAGTTAATCCCCTACTGCTTCCATGGCCCTGGGGTACCTCAAAGCGCTGCTGGGGAAGCACGGGGAGGCAGAGCCCTGAGGGCATCCAGCACAGGCACGTGGAGACACAGGGATGCAGCCCTGCTCCATCGCCAGGAGCCTGCACCCGTGCCTTTCAGGGGCTCCTGGGGGCGGATGTTTTCACCTCTCCAGGGAAACTGAGGCACGGGAGGAGCAGCTCAGCTCCTCAGGGATGGGTCGTGAGGAGATCGGGTCCTGCAGAGAGGGGTGAGAGCAGCTTCCCAAGAGCACCGTGTGCACCCCACTGGTGCCGCGCTGGCTCTTCTGCCCATCCAAGTCCCCAGAGAGGAGCCAGACCCCCAGCAACCCGGAGGGTGTCAGAAGAGCTCCACACAAGTGGGGCCAGGCACAGCTGGGATGTTTCTCCTTAGCAGGAGCCGGGCTGTGGCTGAGGCCTCGGTGGTGCCTTGGGCAGAGGAAGGGGACCCCAGCTTCAGGCTGCTCTGCCCTCCGCACCCAGCAGCAGCTCGGGCACTGGGGATGGAGCTGCTCTCTCCTCACCTCTGACTGCAGTCGTGAATGAACAGAGAGGAAACGAAGCCTGCTCTTGGCTGCACGCTGCCTCCAGCACCGCTGCTCTGCTGTGTCCGGAGGGAAAACTCCCCTCCCTTTTCCTTGCTTTCCCTTCCCTGGGGGAGCTCTCACCACCAACCCGAGGGACCGCAGACTCATGGCACACTTTGGGCTGGAAGGGACCTTCAAAGCTCACGTGGTCCAACCCCTGCGAGGAGCAGGGCCATCTTCAATGAGACCAGGCTGGTCAGGACCACATCCAGCCTGGCCCTGAACACTGCCAGGGATGGGGCAGCCACCACCTCTCTGGGCACCCTGTGCCAGCGCCTCAGCACCCTCATTGTAAAGGATTTCTTCCTCATCCAGCCTGCACCTCTCCTCCTTCAGTTCGAACCCATCACCCCTGGACCTATAGCAACAGGCCCTGCTAAAGTCTCTCCCCTTCTTTCCTGCAGCCTCTTTAGGCACTGGAGCTGCTCTCAGGTCTCCCCTTCAGGAGCCTTCTCTTCTCCAGGCTGACCCAGCCCAGCTCTCTCAGCCTTTCCCCACAGGAGAGGGGCTCCACCCCTCTGCCCACACCTGTGTCCCTGGGCCCTCTCCAACAGGTCCATGTCTTTCCTGTACTGATGACCTCTGAGCTGGACACAGGACTGCAGAGGGGTCTCCCCAGAGCAGAGGGGCAGGATCCCCTCCCTGTGGATACACTGCAGGAAGATGGGCAGAGCCAAGGGAAGCTCCTTGGGGTAGTGAGCCCCGTGGCAGCCGGATCTATTCCCCCCCCACAGAGCCCATCTCACTCCCCATCTCCTTTGGGCTGCGAAAGCAGGAGCTCTGCAGGGAAATCCCATTCCCTCCTGCAGGAGCAACTGGGTTTTCCCTGTTCTCTTCCACACACTGGGCCATGGAAGCAAGGAGAGCACAGCCCTTCTCCAGCCTCTCCCTGAGGTGGCACCCAGCACCTCCACTAACTCTGCACCCTCTGCCCAGCCAGGCAAGGAGAAACCCATCTCCATGCCCGTAGCACAGCGTTCCACAGGCGAGGAGAGTGATTAAGAGCGAGTTACATTCTTGTCAGTGCAGAGAGGGGGGGAAAAATTGATTTACAAGCAGTATTATGATAATCTGCTTCCTGCAGGAGGGAGGGAGGCTCCACAACGCACTGCCACAGCAGCAAAGGAAATTCAGAGACAGCGCAATTAAGCAGCCAGAGCTCCAATGAATCAAAAGCCAGGGAAGCAAAGAGTCCCCCTCGCTGCATTCCTGCGCCGGGCTTCCTCTGAGCCCTGTTTCACCCCGGCCTGCGGGGCTCATTTGATTTAAGCACATCAAACCAACACAAGCAACCCAATCAGTGCCTCCAAGCCCGGCGGGGTGCGGAGGGTAACCCAATAACTGCAGCACACAAGTGCTGCTGCCCCGGGGGCTCAGATCCCATCCCAGAGGAGCAGGGAGAGGTTTAAAATGCCTCATGTCCCTGTTCATCCTGCAGCAGCTGGAGCAGGGGGTGACCCGTGCCACCCCCACCAGTGTCCCCTCACCCCACGGGATCGGGGACATCTCCCTGCTGCTGGGAGGGAGAGCTACGATCCTGCTAACTCGCCACCCGGTGCTGCATGCCGTAAATCCTCTTTATTCCCTTCCCTGCTCCCCTGAATGTCCTTCTCCCTCCCTGCCCGCTCCTCAGGCCCCAGCAGCCAGGTGGACCTTTCACTTCCCACCTTCCATGGTGAAGCCCAACGCTTCCTGTTGCTCCCTCCCCAGCTCCCTCTCCCTCCCACGCTGCCGGTTGTTCTCTCCCCAGCCCCATTTTCCCCCCCTCCGGCCCCCAATGCTTTGATGAGCACATTTAAAAGACAGAGGATGATGCTCCATCTGAAGGAAACGCTTTTCAAAGGCTGCCACAAAAATAGCTGATAGGCCTGACGTTCCCTGGTTTCCTTTGGCTCCTTGTAAACAAGGCAAGGAGCTGCCGTGTCCCAGTTTAGCTGCCAAGGAGTTTCACTTCCCAGCTCCGAGGAGAACCAGGGCAGAGAGGAAAGGAAGCTGGCAGGGACGTGGCCTGGCACACATGGGGATGTGAGGGCCGGACCCACAGGGGATGAGCATCCACCTCCTCCCACAGCTGGGGAAATGGGTGCCGGAGGTGTCCAGAGCAGCGCTGCTCCCCGGGGATGTCCCAGTTCTCACCTGCATCCCAGGTGGGTGCCAGGCAGGGCGAGAAGCCAGCATCCTGGCTCAGGGTTTCTCTCAGCCCTCACAGCTCCCAAAGGGAATGGGAATGGGAGGGGGAATAACCGGTGCTGTTGCTCCTGGGAAGGCCATTGCTGCGTGTGTAGGCTCTGCAGCAGCAGAGTGGAGCACACAGTGACACCAAGGCAGAGCTGCATGAGACTAAGAGTACCTCAGAGAAACCCAGAATCCCAGCCTGGTTTGGGTTGGAAGGGACCTTAAAGCTCCTCCAGCTCCAACCCCTGCCATTGGCAGGGACACCTTCCACTAGAGCAGCTTGCTCCAAGCCCCTGTGTCCAACCTGGCCTTGAACACTGCCAGGGATGGGGCAGCCACAGCTTCTCTGGGCACCCTGCTCCCTCCTTTTGCCCTTCCTAGAGCAATAGGGCTTGTGCTGGTCCCTTCCTGACACAGGACGAAGCTCCAGCAGCACAATAACCTCTTCCATCTCCCTTAGCAAACCACTGGAGCAAAGCAGACCCACTTCATGCAGGGGAGGCTCCAGGTCCCAGAAGGGGACAGGAGAGGGAGGGAGGCTCCAGGAGATGACAGAGACCCCACAAGACTCGAGGAAGTCCTTGTGGGACTCGTTCCAGTGATCCCTAGCGAGATGCCATCCAGGCACAGCTGGAACAGAGGGAAGCTGCCTGCCCCACGGTGAAATCCTTCAGCCTGTCCTGATGATGAAGTAGCCTCCTGGCATTTGGTGGTGGCAAAGCAGCTTCCTATCTCCATCATGTAGAGACTCAGATGGCAGTGCCCATCACTAAATCACCAGTGCCCTTATACTGCTGTAGAGGACAACCCAGAGCACAGCTTGAAGGTGAAAGGAGTGAGGATAAGCCTGCAGATGAGTCCGCATTGCTTTGCCTCCCTTGCCCCTCCGCGCTTGGCAGCCAGGAGCTGCTCACTGCCTGAGCCTGAAGGGGATGTGGTAGAACACGACTGTTCACGGCCCAAATGATGGAGGAAGCCCAGAGGAGTCTATTGGTGATAAAGCAGATTTGAAGCAGCTTATCCAAACCTCAACAACCTGAGGGCAACACTGCGCCACCACCAGGGTGAGCCAGGACTGGGACCAGCAACAGCTCACCCATGTCCAACGACCCCAACGGGCACCCCAGTGCTGGCCCTCAGGAGCAAGCTCCAGCCTCAGGAGAACCCTGCATCTGAGGAAAAGCCAGGAGCCATGTGACAGCCTGGCAGGGAAAAGCCAAGCCTGCCTGGGGAAGGACCAGAGAGCTGCTCAAAGACAAAGCTGCTTGTCTGGGAACAGCCTGGAGATTTGCATACTTCAAAGGGCTTAAATCACAGTAAATAAGCATGACGGTGCAAGAAGAAAGCAAGTGCAACGAAAGACCTGATTGTGGTTTCAGCAGCAGCCTGCCCTGGGAGCTTCTCTGCTCTGGAGGATGCGAGGAAGAAGTGGGTTTTTCCATCTCCTACCACAGCCTAAGTGGCAAACACTCCTGAAGCCAAGTGAGCTGGATCAGCAGCACCAGCCCGTGGTGGAGAGGAGATCAGGCTCCAGCTGAGGTGCTTCTGCTGTGCCCATAGGGCTCATAAAGAGGATTAGCACCTTAACCACGTAATTACTCAGGACAAACTCTGCAGGGGTCTTCAAAGGCAGGCATGGAGCCTAAGAGGTGACATCCTGGTTGAATCATGGGGGCTCCTCCCAGCACCGAATCCCTCCCAGCTGCTGCATGGGTCTCACCACAAACTGCCAGGGCTCCACCTCACCTCCCTGGGCTTCGCCTGCCATGGGGTTCCTCAAGCCAGTTGGGATGGGGCAGTGGGAAACTACAGCCAGCCTGCCCCAGAGAGACATCCAAGGTGAGGGTCTCCCCTCATTCTAACCTCTTCCCCAAGGAAATGCTTACAGAGGGAGAGAGGTCCATCCTGGGAACATCTGCAGCTCCCCAGAGAGCGGCTGGTGGGCACAAAGTCCTAACTTGAGTGATTTACAGCCCTGGAACCACAGAGCACAGACTGCTTTAGGTTGGAAGGGACCTTAAAGCTCCTCCAGCTCCAACCCCTGCCACGGGCAGGGACCCCTTCCACTAGAGCAGCTTGCTCCAAGCCCCTGTGTCCAACCTGGCCTTGAACACTGCCAGGGATGGGGCAGCCACAGCTTCTCTGGGCACCCTGTGCCAGCGCCTCAGCACCCTCACAGGGAAGAGCTTCTGCCTAAGAGCTCAGCTCAGTCTCCCCTCTGGCAGGTTAAAGCCATTCCTCTTTGCCATTTCCTCCCTTAGCACTGCCACTCAAACCTCACCAAACCCCAGAAGTGTGCAAGAACCACAGTCAAGGAAAGAGAAATACAAAGCAGCTTCCCCAAACTCCTCATCCCAGCAGAGGGAGCTGATCTCTGCCTGTGCCTCGAGGGCAAATCCTCAGAGGAAAGCAGGCTCTGCAAAGAAAACACATTTACCAGAGCCGGAGCCAGCGCTGTGCTGAAGGAGGCAGAGGCATCACAGGCAGTCAGGGTGTCCCAGGCACGATGGTGACCAGCAGCTCCAACACGGCCCCCCTGGACCACCCCACTGCAGCCCTGCAGACACTGCCTGCCCTCAGCAGCCTGCTCCACGTGCCTGTGCTGCTCCTCAAGCAGGCAGACACGGACACCACGTGCTGCTCCACTCCAAGAGGGAGGGCTGTGTTTTCAGCCTGTTATGACAGTTTTGGCAGCAAAGAGTTGCTGGGGTTGGTTTGTTTTTAAATCCTGAATTTCTCTCTGCAGCAAAGGAGGGGGAAAGTCCTGGTTTCCTTCTTTAAAGAAATCTTCAAAGGCCACCCTGCGCCTCCCCTGGATTCCCAGTCACCAGCAGCCCAGAAAAACAGGTGTGGTGAATTATTCACAGGCTAAGGGGAATGGCTTTAACCTGCCAGAGGGGAGACTGAGCTGAGCTCTGAGGCAGAAGCTCTTCCCTGTGAGGGTGCTGAGGCGCTGGCACAGGGTGCCCAGAGAAGCTGTGGCTGCCCCATCCCTGGCAGTGTTCAAGGCCAGGTTGGACACAGGGGCTTGGAGCAAGCTGCTCTAGTGGAAGGGGTCCCTGCCCGTGGCAGGGGCTGGAGCTGGAGGAGCTTTAAGGTCCCTTGAACCCAAACCAGGCTGGGATGCTGTGATTTAAGCCTGTGCCGTGCTGCATGGGCTCCCTGTGGGGACAGGCACAGTGAGCCCAGTCTCACCAGCACCACCACACCCCTCTGTGGTGCAGGAGGGAAGTTGTAGGCTTGCAGCAAGGGGAGCTGGCCAGAGCAGGGTGCATTGCAGGCAAGCTCATGCAGGGGTTAGTGCGGCAGGCAGTGACCCCAGCACCCCACGCAGAGAGTACCTTGGAATAACCTACTTGGAAGTCTCAAATGCAGATAGGTCTTCTGCCCTGGGCTTGAGGCTAAACCAGCAAAATAAAATGAACAACAAGAAGAAAGAATCCTCTGTGAGATGAGTAATGTCAGGTCATTTGTGCAACCTGTCCAGCTTGCCCAGAGCACTGAAGTGATCGGCAGCATCCAGGAGGGGCAGAGGGTTGGTATTACTGAAGTATTGTTAAACTACTATTCCATTTCCAGCCTCACAGCCGCCTTCCCATCACAACCACCAAGACAAAAGCCCTCCTGCCCTCCTGGTGCCATGCACAAAACCAGGCTGTAATTGTATTCTGATGTGCTGCACTAATAGACTATTATTTCCAACCTTTGCTCCCCCAGTGAAGGTGCAGGAGCTGGGCAGCCTCTGATCCCTCCTGAAGGGAGGGGACAGGACAAGACTCCAGCTTCAAAGGAACGAAGAGTGACTGCACAGTCCCAATTAGAATGATGAGCCCTGACAGGCACTGAAATGATGGCCCAGCCACCTTCTTTAAGTGAGACAAATGGGACCATCAGCTCACTAGGAACTTGTCTCTGCCAGAAGTGAAAATTTACCATTTTCCACTTAAACTGAGGACTCTGAGCATGGAGACAAAACCCATTGGGAGCAGCAACATCTTCAGCTTCTACAGTGACAAGGGCCTGGGAAGATTCTCTGCTTTGGTGTGACAGGAACCCAAATAGCTCAGGGCTAGCAGAGTGAAGTGAGACCCGGTAGATCCGTGTTCCTGCCCCAGTTCAGTGATCATGAACTTCCAGCCATGAAAGCTGGCATCAACTGGTATTACCAAATCCTTTCAGCCATAACTCTCAGGTGGGAGTAGTAAAGAGGGAAGGATTTGGTTTCAAACCCTGGAGTTGTTACCCCAGCCTGCATCCCATGCCATACAGCATTCCAGATCCCTCTCCAGGTGCGATCCCTGGGCTAGCAGACCCAGAACCCTAAATGTGGCCTAAGATACTCATCCCAACAGGATTTCTAGAGGCAGGTGGTTCCAGGGTCCACAGCACTGGGAGCAGACATCTCACACCCCACTACTAGTGGCAGATTTGGCTGTTAGTATTGGAAGCTGCACTACAGGCTGCTGGAGAACAGATTAAGAGAGAGGATGAGGCTTTTGGCTTTTTCTACTGAGCACCCAGAAGCATTTTTGCCCTTATTCACCAGACAAGCTCAGTGTTTGTTTCCTTGCAATGCCTGTAGGGCACAGCTGCAACATGCAGACGGGGCTTTTCCTGTTCCTGAGGTCACTAGGGTGGTGATCCCTTCTAACAGCATCCCTTTTCAGCAAGACCTTCACAGCTCGAGGCCTCTGCATCCCTTCACACAGCACTGAAGAGACAAGGTTTGGCTATGGCAAACATCAGCCAGCACGTGGCACTCCCTGCCCCCTGGTTCAAAGCTGAGCAGCTGGGGAAGGAAGCCTAGATCAAAGAGTTTTATTATAACAACTTGTGCAAAAGCTAACCCAGACAGAAGGGTTCTGTTGTGGTTGGGTTTAAAGGGTTTCATCAGGAGAGATACAAACTGGAGCCCTCCGATACCTTTTTGATAGTGTTGTGCTTGCTGTTGCCCCGGCTGGCGTTCTCGTTGTGCAATATATCCAGAGCTGTCTCCCTCTCCTTTAGCTTCAGTGCCTCAATTTCAGTCTTCAGCTCGTTCAGCTGCTCCTGGAGGTGTTTGCTCTTCTCCATGTACTCCACCCTAGCACACACAAAGAGTCCTGGGTTAGGCCAGGCTGACACGATACAGTGATAACAGAATGACACCAGGAAAACCTTCTCTCTGTTACTCCGAATGTGTCGAACTGAAACCAGCCTCAGCAATGATGGGGCTGTTATTAAAATGGGACCCAGGCAGCTGACCCAGGAACAAAACTAAGTTACATTACTGTATGAAAGGCTAAAGGCAGGCTGGAGCTGCTGGATGGTATTTGTAAGTCTCCCCATCCCTGCATGAAGCTGCACCATGACATTACACGTCTCAGCCTACAAGGGAGTAGTTTTAGCTCTTTCCACTGCTCTACTCCACCGCACTCTCTCCCAAAGCTAGCTCCCAAACTCAAAGGCACGAATCCTACCAGTCAGGAAGGACCCTGCTGTACTGACTTCTCATGTTTTGGAAGGAGTTAGCTTGTAAATTGTGTGGGAGCAAGCACTGCCCCCCAAATACCAGGTATCTCTTAGCCACACAGCAAGGCTGGGAGAGACAGAGGTCTCCCAGAAACAGAAAGGAAGAAAAAAAGCAAACCCAGTTCTCAGGACTGGGCCCTCACAGCCTTCTGTGCTGAAGCATCAACTGGAGGAAAAATCACACCGTGCCAGCCATGAGGAAACACTGAGAGCCAGGGCAAAGCTCCAGCACACCAACAAGAACCCTCTCGGACAGCCAGGATTTGTAGTGAGCATTCTCCCTGCACCAGAGGAAGGAGAACAATCCCATAGAAGACAGCACAAGATGCTGCTGCTTTCAGGATTTGGCAGAGCCAAGCTCTTCCTGCTGAGGAGAGCAGGATGACCCAGTTAACAACCTGGGTACAGAAGCAGGAATTAGCCCCTTCTTTTCAGCTTCTATCTTTTTCCTTCTGGCTTTAGGAAGAGTTTTCACCTCTGTCTCCAGCACAGGGGGCTCTTATTCCACACACAGGAGAGGGCACTGAGCAGAGGCAACATAAACCATCCCTCTGGGATCCAGGGGTGCTTCATTCCTGCCCTGGGAAGTTTTGGTTGGAGCGCTATGGCAGAGCCCTTTCAGCTTTGATCTACAAGCCAGTCGATGCACAAAGCACATTATTACTACAGAGATTAAAATCGGATCTGCTTTGATTTCTGCTCGATCTGTTGTGTTGAAGGCTACACTCACACCCTCAGGAAAACACAAGATCAAAGCTCAATCAAATCCAAACTTGCTTGTGTGCACTTTTTATATAGGAACATGACACACATTCCAGGAAAAAGGGGTTAAAGCCCCAAAGCAGGAGCTCAGCACACACTGCAGCTACTTTCCATTCTCTGGACACACTGCACATGCAGTGGCACCAGCCTGCCACAGCTCAGCACACCAGCAGCCAGGCTGCTCTTAACCTTCTACCAAGATGAACAATTCAAGCCTAAACAAGAGCCAGGGTAATCTTATGGAGAGGAAACTCTGGTGCCCCCAACATAAGAAGCTGTTGGAGCAAATCCAGAGAAGCTGTGGCCGCCCCATTCCTGGCAGTGTTCAAGGCCAGGCTGGACACAGGGGCTTGGAGCAAGCTGCTCTAGTGGAAGGTGTCCCTGCCCATGGCAGGGGTTGGAACTGAAGGAGCTTTAAGGTCCCTTCCAACCCAAACCAATCTGGGATTCTACGAATCAAGCTCAGCATGCTTCAACCTGCCTCTAAGCAGGCAGCAGGGACATGCCTGTGACACCAGGTCAACCAGAGCTATTAATCCAAAAGGAATACCAAAGGCTTCTCTCCCCTTTTCACCTCACACTGGTGCTTGTCTGGTACTTAAAAACTACATTCAGCACCCATCCAATTCCTCCCACTACAACTGAGGCACAAATCCCAGTGCTGGACACATGCCACATACTTCTCTTTCTCTATTTCCATCGAAAGCCTCTTCATGTCAGTATCCTTGAAGTCAAAAGACAGGCTCTCACTGATGAGGTTGAAGCTTGGCAGGTCAGTAGGCAGTGCTGTTGTACTTGAGTTCATAGACTGCTAAAGAGAGAGTACAGATTAATCCCTCTTGGCACACAAATGTTCCTATAGCAAACGTTCTGTAACAGAGGTAAAATAAAGCAGCAACTAAGCACACACAACAAGGCACTACTTGCTAATGCTGTAGTAAGGGCTTGAACTGCTACTCACACAGGTAACAACACACTCTTCCTGGGGCTGGGTGTATTCCACCTTGCAGAGTGCTGAACTAGAAGGATCTCATCATTTGTATGGGGAAAGGGAAGGGGCTCATGTGGATGAGCTTTAAGGTCTCTTCCAACCCAAACCAGGGTGGGATTCCTGATGTGGCACAGCCCACGACCCTGTTTGCCTGAATCAACCTCAAACTTTCTGGAGAACAGATTATGAGGCTGCTCTTTTGCTGGTGATCTTTTAACACAGGAGATGGTGAGCACACCAAGCACTGGATCAGCTTGAAGAACCCCCTGCTCCATTTCCAATTTGCTCTTCCATTCTATTGTTCCTTTGGGACTCCGCTCTTTGTGGTAGTGAAGAGGAGAAAGACACCTCCTGCCTTCAAAATCTATTGACAGAACTTGGCAAAATCAAGGTTTTATCGCTGCTGTGCCACTTAAAGTCAGTCAGAAGCTGCCTTTTGGGAGACATCTGACAGCTATTTAACGTTAGAGATTTAAAAAGCACAAGCTGTGAACAGTGGCAATGCCAGATCCTGTATGACAGCAGAGTCCTGCACTTCACAGCTCCCCACAGCGTGAGCAAAGACCAACGTAACCCCAAGGGTTAACTCAGGCAGCAGTTCCAGCAAGGACCATGGAGATGCACCGATGTTCCAAGTATTTAGGAACCACTGCCAGATTCAGCTGGAAATGCAGAGATAACACCGGGAATTGCTCCTTGCACCAGAGCAGGGATCTGGGACTCTCTCCCTCCTGCATGATGCTGCAATACCCCCATTGACACACACACACTGCCAGGCCTCACGTTTCATCTTCCCCTAAAAAAACAACCCTTCTCTCAGTCCAAATTCCTGTCACACCTCTAACAAAGGGGCTCATTCCCAGCAGAGGAACAGCATCCTGCCTCCAGTCATCACTCTGCTCCTGCACTACACTCAATGAGGTTGCAAGCAGCAGCGCACGTCAAGGATCTGAGTCACAACTGCTGCCAGTGTGCTCAGCCCTCGTGTTGGATGGGACTAATCCAGCCTGGCACCCAAAAGGTCACCCACCTCCCTGCTAGACATTCATGCTTGCTTTAATGACAACAGTGTGCCCAAGCCAGCCTGGACGAGGGGGTGCTGGGGACGGTGCTGCAGAGGCTGCTCTGGCAGCACGCACCAAAAGCTGATAGGATGGTTCTAGGGGCCCTGCTCCAGCACACGAGCTCTTGAGCTTCAGCTGATTCTTTCTTTCCCTCATTCCTCCTCTTTGGGATACTCCAGGGATTGTTTGCAGCCAGCTCTGCTTCAACAGGAGCCGCCAGCGCCGGGCCGGTGACAGATTTACTCTGCACATAACCTGCCTCTTCCCTCACCACCAGCCTGGAATTCACAAGTAGCCAGGGCTCATCCCCTGCTCGCTCTTGGGCTGGACACAGCGAGAGGAACAACATTTCATGTCTGCTGCAGAGGCAGAGCTGGAAAGCAAACACCCAGTACAAGCAGAGACAAGGACCTCCAACTGCACTGCTCAGCCTGGCTGGAGCACAGGTTAGACTCACACCAAGGAGGCAGGAGTTCTGCCTGCCCTTTGCTGCTAGCACAGAGCACATTAATTGCAGAGCAGGGCTGAAAGGGACAGCTGAATCCCTAAATCCCAGTCTCAAAGGAAAAGGGACAGGTTGCCAAAGCACTTCCCTGATTCAAGTGCTTGCATCCCATTGACATTCAAGTCCTATCCCTGTAAGGCACCGAGGTGTTCGCAAAGCCCTTCCCATGTGAGGTTCTAGGATCTGTGCTGGGCAGGATGCTCACAACAGGGCTGGTGGCCTTCAAACCACCTTTAGCATTTCTTTTCAGCACAAGCTACTTGGGCTTTGTTTTGAAGAATAAACCCCAAAGAGCAGCAGTCGGATCTGAGCAGGAATTTCAGCTGCTGCAATCATTAAACCCAGGTACCCATCTGTCACGGTTACACCAGCCACTTCCTCCATGAAGCAACAAAACAAACGGTGTAGAAGTTAGAGAGCAGGAGCAGCGAGGAAGAGGGAGGAAAAAACAGCAAAGAGCAAACTGAAGACTTTCAAAGACGTGGCTTAATGTCTGGGGCAAACATCTCCCTGCCATGGCAGTGATCCTGGGCAGGTCTTGCAGCTGGCGCCCAGATTTTTAATCCAGGGACACAGGGTGACAAAGGGGACACAGACCTTTTCCTTCTGTGTCTCCTCACCTGGAGCAAACTGCATAACCCTGTTCCTGCATTAAAGCAATTGCCTGCCATGAATACAGGTGACAGTGGACATCCCTCTGGAGTACAGAGCAGGAGAGAAAGAGGAAGCACAGAGCAAGTCATGTCATGAGGCTTCCCCTGCAGGTAGAGCTCCTTGCACTGCCACTGCCTTTCCTTCACTGCTCAAGGATTTGGGCAAGCCCAAGACAGCCACTTACTGCTTCCAGCAGATCAGAGAAGAGATGAGTGCCTTTAGTCTTGCCCTGAGTGGTACCTGAAGGGCAGTGAAGGAGGGAAGAGCCGCTGCCAAGTGAGTAAGGAATGAATTGTTCTCCTAGCCCTGACGATCTGAGACTCAGATTCACGTCTCATTTCTCATGCATCACCTACCAGTCACATCACAGAAGCAGCCTGAGCTTCAAGGACTAAAAAGACACTGAAACAAGCTTTAAGGGACCAGCATTAGATAATGGAAAGTTAAAAGATACATACATAGCTATATATATATGTTTCTTGCCTTTTCTGCAACATACAGCTAGGTTAATGGTTGGACTCAATTACCTTAAGGGTCTTTTCCAACCTAATGATTCTACATCCATCCACTCCCTGCTTCCTCCCTTGCTCTTGCTCCTCCAGAGGGAAGTCCTGCCTAGCTCTCAGTGCCAGGGGACGACACAGCACAAGCCCTGGTACCATTGAAAAGATCAAGCTCAGTGTTATACTCTCATTACGGAAGAGAGGAGCTGGAATCCTGCACCGCTGGGCAGAGCTGCCATTCACCTGAGGGACATGAGTCTCCCAACAGCAGCTTTCAAATTGCTTCATCCCTCAGGCCACCAGCTTTGAAGTGAGAATCTTACTCTGGCTCACATAGCAGAGAGATGGGAGGGGCCACAGGGGACAGGAGAAGCAAGGCAGGCACAACAGGGGATGGAAGAGTCCAGCAAGGAGTTGTCACCTGGATATGGGCACAAACAGCACCACATCCCTCTTGTGCTGAGGGCTCCAGAACTAGGATCCCAGAATCCTAGACACTTGTAAAATAAGGAGCACTCCAAGCTAAGCTTTAGCAAGCCCTGGAGGTGTCCCAGAGCTTACAGCACCTGCCTGTTTCCCATCTCTGCAACTGTGAAAAGCTTTGAGACGCTTTTGCAGGGAACTTCAAGCAGGTTCCTTCACCTCCATCCTCTTCAATCCACTCTTCAGAAGTTCCCAGAGGATGGGAAGGAGCCTGCAGGTACAGCATTAGAGAAGTGAAGGAAAGGAACTGCCAGACAGAACAGAGCCATGGTCATTTAGGCCAGTTTCAGCAACCAGGACCAGATGCTGCAGAGGAAGGTGTGAAATCTTAATGGGCAATCATGGAATTGTCTCCCTTCAAGGAAGTGGGTTTTAATTCCAGCACACAGGGGCACAGTGGCCACTTTATGCCAAAGAATGAATGTACAGCTTCTGAACAATGTTTATCCAACCTAACAAGGATCAGGACACCTCTGTTCAGTATTTAACCCTATTTTAAAGGCTGTTTGCTCCACACGTGCTAGCAAAGTGCGGCCCTGACCTGGGTGTTAAATGGATTCTACACTTGCTGCCTTTAATTTCTCCAGCAGCTGCTTTACTCTTGCAGCATGAGGCAGGGCAGGTGGGGGAGAAAGAAAACAACAAAGAGCAAAGTAATGGATGGGGTGTCTGGATGGAGGGAGCAAGCGCTGCAAAGGGTTTCTGAACAGCAATGCAATGGGACAGCTTGTATCCCTCCACCGATGGGATGGAGACAGGAGACTCCTCCAGGTTACAGAGGAGGGCACATTTAGGGGCTGGGGATTACAATCCAGCTCGCTCTTACTGTGTATGACGACTTGCTGGTGATCTCCAACAGCTTCTGCTTCGCTCTCCGCTCAGACTCACGGGCCTCCTGAAGATCCTGCTTCAGCTGATCAGCCTCCTTCGCCCTACAGACATACAGCAAAAGGCAACTATCAGATGGAAGTTGAGAGGAACGAGAAGCTGGAGGAGCAGCATCACAGTGTAGGTGTGCAATAGGTTGAGATTTGACCCCCAACAAGACCTAAACTAAGAAATCATTGGAGCAAGGGAAATGGCAGAACCTCTGACACGTGGGATGTTTCAATAAGCACAGAACTCCGAGCCACAACGGGGCAGCTCTGCCATGGGCTGTGTGAGCACCAGTGAGCAAGGCCAAGGGCTGGAGAAGTGGACTAAGGCACCAGGACAGGGAGAACTTCAAAAGTTAAGCTCAGACCTAAAGCAGGAGAGGCAGCTCTCTGACAAGTTACCCTCCACTAACAATTATCTGCTGCATTCAAAAAGGAAGCAGCACCCAAGATTTGCCTACCACTAGAGCCCAGCTATTCTAGGACTAGTATTTACCCTCAAGGACTGCCCCCCAAAGAGAAAGCCAAAGGAGGAAGAGTGCTTTCTTTGCTGGACTGAATTCTGAGTGTAGACTTTGTAAGATAGAGACCAAGGCAAGATGAGATGGACAAGGGCAGCGTTCATCCAAGCAGAAGGGCTGATGCCAAACAAGCTCTCACATGGAAAGGAGTAATCAGCTGGAAGGAAACAAGAATGATCTTTTACTTGCTCACTACCAAATGCACCATGGGACCTGGGCTCTGGTATCAAGAGGATGGAAACACCAGGTTTAACAAGAAGCAAGGACTCCAGGAGCTAGGGGTTAGCTCAAGGCTAACCTGAAACAGAGAGCTCACCACCAGGAAGGAGAACTAAAAACAGAGGTAAACAGGAATAAAGAGGGAATAGGGAATGTAGATCTACCATCCAGAGGAAAAAACAACCACAAGTGTTATTAATGTCACATACTTTGAGGAATGCAGTGGGTGTTTGCAGAAATTACCCCAAAGTAGAGCTGCTGCTGTCAGGGCACAAGAGGCACAGGAGGCAGAACACCAAGGGCCTTGGGACCTTCTTCCCTGCTGACAGCCCCTCTCCTTGCTCCCATCACAGAATCCCTCCCAAAAGAAGGCTTTGGAGACAGGTCTCCAGCTCTAATCCAGAGGAAGATCAGGGCCACCACTGCTCTACCAGCACCATTTCCTACCGGGACACAGCCCCGCTGTGGCAAACAGCAAGACAGAGAGAGATGGATGGAGAAACCAGCCAGCCCTGGGGCCACGCACTGCTGTACACGCACAGGAGGCCAAGGGCTCACTGCACACCCTCGGATGGATAAACTCAAGGCATGAGCCACTCTTTCAGCCAAGTCAAAGGGGGTTGGAAAGCAAAGCAGAGGCAGCTGCAAGGTTGGACCCTCTGACCTCCTCTCCGACTCCTCGGCCATTTTCAGTGCCAACATCTCTGCCTCCAGCACCTTCTGCTCCATCAGCCGCTTCTCCTCCTCCGTCCGGATGGCCGTGGCTTTGATCCGCTGCATCTCCTGCTCAGCCTCAGCTGCCTTCTGAGCCAGGAGCTTGGCCTCCTCCTCCGTGATCTGCGCCTTCTCGGCCAGCAAGTCTGCCGTCTCTTCTGACCTCATCTGAGAAACAAGGCACATGGAGCCATCAAGCACACTGAACGTCCCCCCAAATGTGCTCACAGCCTCCGGAGCAGAGCCCTGAGCTGCTCGCTCCACATGGTTGCCCATAGAATCCCTCCCTCCCTTCCATGCAAGCCTGCAGCTTCTGCAGCCAAGACCTGGATGTGCCCAGGCTCTGCTCCAAATCATCCTCCTTTGTGTCCCTCCATCCACCCTCCTGATCACCATCCACCAGCAGCACTTTGAGAACAGAATCACAGAATCAACCAGGTGGGAAAAGCCCTTTAAGCTCATCCAGTCCAACCCCAGCACTGCCAAGGCCACCACTAACCCATAGCACTGAGGGCCTCATCTGCACAGCCACAGGACAGTCACAACGTGCCTCCTGAAACACTTTGGCAGTGGAAAGAGTGAGGAAAAGCTGCAGTGCCTCAGGAAACAACCTACCAGAGCCTCATTGGCCATTGTTGCCTCTTCCTTTAACTGCATCAACCGTCTCTCCAGCTCATCCCTTTTCCTTTCAGCCTCTTCCCTCATTTGCTTCTCTCGGGCCAGGCGCTGCCGTTCCATCTAGGAGAGAGGGATTGGGGAAAGCAAGGAGAAACAATACACATTAGAAAGGCTTTTCATAGCATGAGGAACGGTCACTGTGTGTGGTTAGAGCACAGGACTGCACTGCTGCCTCCTCTCTGCTTATCAACACTGGGAGCTTCACTACATGGGGGTGACCTGACATATTCAGCTCCCTTGTAAAGGGCCATTCCTGAGACAAGCCCTATCCTATCAGCCCTATCAGGCTGTTCCCTACAGCACAGCCACCCAAGCAGGTGACTGCATACCAAAGAGCTCCCCCCTCCACTGCCTCACAGGGCAGGCTCACACAAGGAAGGTCCCAAGAGCTCCAGCTACCCGCAGAGCTCCTTACAGCACACTGACCAGAGAGCAAGGCTGCGCTTAAGGGCAGGCTGAGAGCATCTTCCAAACACCAAGTACAGACACACGGCAAGGCAGGAGCTTGGAGGATGTGGAGAGCTCCTGCTTTGGATCAGGCATCTAACCCAGCGGGCCTGAAACATCACCTCCACTCATTCCTAGGGGAGGGCACAAAGCATGCAACCACCTCTGCCAGCTCCTACATCATGGAATCATAGAACAAGGCAGGCTGGAAAAGCCCTTTAAGCTCATCCAGTCCAACCATTCCCCAGCACTGCCAAGGCCACCACTGCCCCATGGCACTGGGGCCTCATCTCCACGGGGAAGGTGACTGCAGCCCTGCCCTGGGCAGCCTGTTCCAATGCCTGAGCACCCTCTGGGGCAGGAATTGTTCCTCAGCTCCATCTAAACCTGCCCTGGGGCAGCTTGAGGCCGTTTCCTCTTGTCCCATCCCTTGTTCCTTGGGAGCAGAGCCCAGCCCCTCCTGGCTCCATCCTCCTCTCAGGCACTTGTAGGGAGCCATCAGGTCCCCCTGAGCCTTCTCTTCTCCACACTGAACCCCCCAGGTCCCTCAGCCCTTCCCCATCACACTTGGGCTCCAGGCCCTGCACCAGCTCCACTGCCCTTCTCTGGCCCCGCTCCAGCACCTCAAGGTCTCTCTTACAGTGAGGGGCCCAAAACTGAACATAGGATTCAAGGTGCAGCCTCACCAGTGCCCAGTGCAGGGGCACAATCCCTGCCCTGGCCCTGCTGCCGCACTGGTGCTGATCCAGGCCAGGATGCTGGTGGCTTCCTGGCTGCCTGGGCCCAAGCTGCTCACGTTCAGCTCCATCAATCAGCACCCCCAGCTCCTTTCCCATGAGCAGTTTCCAGACGCTGCTCCTCAAGCCTGGAGCATTGCATGGGGTTGTTGTGGCCCGAGTGCAGGACCAGCACTGAGCCTTTTGAACCTCATCCCATCGCCCTCATCTCATGGATCCAGCCTGTCCAGATCCCCTGCAGAGCCTCCTGCCCTCCAGTAGGCCAACTTGGTGTCATCTTCAGGTACACGAGCTCTCTCCCCCAGCTACACCTGCAGGAAACAGCAATGCTTCCCCAGGAGGGGAACACCCAAGCTATGCTGAGACATCACACCAGAATCCACCACCTCTTCCCAGAAGATGCTGAGAGCATTGTGCAGACAGAATGTGCCCAACCACTGCCTCTCCACTAACCAACAGCCCAAAGGGAGCCATTGGGCTGATAAGCACACCACGTTTAATCCCTCCAGCAGGACAGACTGGGTGTTTTATCAGCATCCCCACTGCAGGCAGGACTCACAGCTTGGCACAGGCCACCCGCTGGCTTTAATAAGGGAAATAAGTGTGACAAAACACATCTCTGCTCCTTGGACACCAACTGTATTCTGAGAGTGAGACTCCCACTGCTCAAACAGCTCTGCTGCCTTCTCTTAAAGGTTTCCCTCATTAATTATCATTATGATCTGCATCCCACTCAGGACCTCCATTAACAAGAATTCCCAATACAAAAGGACGGTCCAGAACCAGCTCCTAACTGCGGGTGCTGGGGAGGGAGGAGAGCAGGCAGCAGCACAGTGGCTACAGCAGGGCAGCCAACCTGAGCAGGAGCCCGACCTTTCCCATAGGGCACAAGTGCTCTGGGTTGGAGAGCTCATGCGAGGTGCCCAGCTCCTGCTGGCCCTCAGCACCCTCACCTCTCCCAGCAGCCCAGCTAAGCACAGATCCCAGGTCCTGCTCATGTTATTCCAACACATAAACCTGCCCCTGAAGCCACCAGCACTTGGACACCTCAATGCTCCTTCCACAGAGAGCTTTTGCTCCACGGCACCAACTCCTTACTGACCAGAGGAAGCAAGAATCCCCATTCCCAGAGGAGCTGGCCTAGTTCTGCTCAGTGACTCATGTCCCATCCTCTCCTGCCCCATGAGCTGCAGGAAGGAGAACTGCTTCAGGAGGTGCCTGTGGGACAAGCCACGCCACATCTCCAGGTCAGCCCAGCACCTCAAGGCCAAGCTCAGCACCATGCAGCCACCTCTGCGGCCATGCTCAAACCCATTAACTTAACAGTCCCTTGAGCATCAGGCCCTCCTGGGTACAAGTGGCTGCTCCGGTTTCTCCTGCTGCAATATAGTGGTTTGATTGCAAAAGGGCCATTTATATTCCAAGCACCAGCACTCAGATTAGCTGTGCAGGTTTCAGGGAGTAGAAAAGGTCTACGAGCAGAAAACAATGATTCAGACAATCCAATTTGCTGATGTATGTTCATTGCCTCCACGCTGGTGCCTCCAAAGAGGCGTTCTCACTGCCTGGGCTGACCTGCGGCAGCTAAAGGGGACCAGCAGCAGATTAGCATGCAAGCTGCATGCCCCAGCCCCGGCGCGCATTCCATCAGCAGGCAATTAGACAAGGAGGCAAAGAACCTCAGCAAAGCACTGCTCCCCCTCACAGCCTCTGCTTTCCCTACAAGCAAATACCCCCTCACACGGCAGCTTGGCAGCCACGGAGCCCAGGGGTAAAGCAAGGCGGGGAAGATGTGCACACACCTGCAGGACACCCGGAGCAGCTCTTCCCTCCCATCATCCCAGTTTTGTGCTCCAGTATAGGGGCTGGATGCGGGCTGCCATTGGCCTGCAGAGCCAAGCTGGGCATGGCTGGCGAGCCGGGAGCAGTCTATTAACAAGATGTTCACAGGCCCTTCCCTCAAAGCTGCTCCTAGTGCTTGATGCCATTCTGGAGACTGCTCCCTCCCGAGTTCATTTGCAGCTCTGATTTCAGCTCACGGTTTGGTTACAGGAGATGTCTCTCACCTGCTTCCTGGCTTTCTCCTCCCTGGCCTGTGCTTTCATCTGCTGGACCTCCAACGAGTCTGCCTTCCTCCTCCTCATGAAGAGGTCGTGGTTTCCAATGCACAGCTGAAGAATCTATTCCAGTCGAGGGTGAAGAGCGGAGAGAAAGAGCTGTACACATGACGACCAGGAGGTGGTTTGTATTCCTGACACACAGAGCCACTACAGCTGCTTGGGTCTGGTGCTTGTAAGCACCTCCACCCACTATCCCAAACCCTACCATAGCTCCCTGGTCCTCACTGCCCCCCTTTCTTTAGGCTCAAGATCAACTTGTGCCTTCTCTCAAGTGCATGTGTCAAGCACTGAGACTAAAAAAAGAAACAAAAAAAGAGGAAGAAAAACCTTTTCCATTCCATTTTATAAAAAACCTCCTTGAACATCCCCAGATACTTTTGCTGAAGGGTTTGAGGACCACCATGGGTTCCTCTGGTACTCAAGGAGGACACAGGAGGTGGCAATACTAGAGGAGGGTTAGCAAAAGGATGGGTACACAAGAGAGTGAAAGCTCTTCTCAGCAAGAACAGCAGGTTCTAAACTGGGATTCCTTTCTAAAGCACTGATTCACAAGCCCATCTGCTGTTTCACTTCACAGGTCACAAATGGCTTCTCTGGAGTCACAGGAGCTTCAGCACTATGAACGTGGTGCAGTGGATGTGGTTATGTCAGGAAGCCCCACTTCCCTAAGGCATGGGAAGTACAGGACAGGCTCCACCAGGACAGCAAAGGACCCTCATGCAACTTAGCGACGGTGCACAACTACTACAGGACCTGGATCAAAGCTCCTCCAGATACCAAATTCACAACACTGGCTAAAGCTGGTCTCTAACACGGATGCTCAACATAGCCCCCCCCATCCTTGTACAAGGAGAGTGTCCTCAGAGGGGACCAGCCTAGCAAAAGCCAGGACTGTGCCTGGCAATGGTCCCAGAACAGGGAGATCTACATCATAGGGCAGAATGGGAAAGGTCTGCAGAAGAAAGGGGATCTGGAAAAAAAGATCACAGAATCCCAGCCTGGTTTGGGTTGGAAGGGACCTTAAAGCTCAACCCCCTACCATGGGCAGGGACCCCTTCCACTGGAGCAGCTTGCTCCAAGCCCCTGTGTCCAGCCTGGCCTTGAACACTGCCAGGGATGGGGCAGCCACAGCTTCTCTGGGCACCCTGTGCCAGCGCCTCAGCACCCTCACAGGGAAGAGCTTCTGCCTCAGAGCTCAGCTCAGTCTCCCCTCTGGCAGGTTAAAGCCATTCCCCTTGGCCTGTCCCTACATCCCTTGTCCCAAGCCCCTCTCCAGCTTTCCTGCAGCCCCTTCAGGCACTGGAGCTGCTCTAAGGTCTCCCCTTCAGGAGCCTTCTCTTCTCCAGGCTGACCCAGCCCAGCTCTCTCAGCCTGGCTCCACAGGATGAGGTGACAAGAAGGTTTTACTCACTGAGTGCTTCCACCGTGCAGGTCAACCCAAGGGCTCAGCAAGGGAAAACAGGAGAGGGGGGAAAGATGTTCTGTGAACAAGCTTGACTTGAGCTGCCCCTTCCTCTTCTCGAGCCTCTCAGTAGTAACTGCTACCAAATGACACCTAAAGCCCAGGCAGGCCAGCACACTGCCTCTGCCTGCTCCAAGGAAAGCCCCAAAAGAACACTGCCTCGTACTGCCTGCAGAAACTACTGCTGCAGCCCATAAAAATGACTCCGTCTGGAGACTTACCAGCTTATTCACACGCAGCTTTGATGAATTGAATTTAAAAACATCAATCTTTTTGTCCAATGGCTTAATGGTAAACTGAAAAGGGAAAAATAAAGAGGGAGAGAGTTATCAGAGAGCAGTGCATTTAATAAAGACACAGCTATAAATGTCTTACTGAAAGCTTTGGCTCGGAGGAGGTCAGCAGTGTCAGACAAACAAGGCTGAGAGCTGTCCCTGTGGCTTTTAGCCAAGCAAGAGAATCAGTATCAAAAGCAAGCAAGGAGACAACTGTCCCTCTGCTCAGACAAACATGAGGCCACAGAAGCAATGAGAGTGCTGTCTACCCACAGGCTGCAACACAGCAACTTGCAGAGGGCAGAGGCAGCCTAGCACCTCCGGAGGCAGGATGCTGCTCTCCTGCTGCTCCAGAGAACAGAGAAACTACAGCAGGAACTCCTGATGCTTCTGGAGGAAGGGAGGAAGAACCAGCTCAGGTGCCTGATGGTGGGTAGGAGGTTGCATAAGGAACACAGCAACAGGAGCTGCTGCCCTGCCCAGTGACACCTCCACTCACAAGGGCTGCCCAGGAGGGTTTTGGTCTCTGGCAGTCAGCCCTGTCACAAGCCCTGTCACTCTGAACTCCAGTATCGTCTCTCTCTGTATTCACACTCTAGGTACCAACCAAACAGCTCCAGCCATGGCTTGGAGAGCAGGACACAGGTGGCATGACCAGACTCCAGCAACCCAACCCCTGCATAGACAGGTAACTCTGCACTAGCTAAAAGGGCACTTGAAGAGCTGGAGTGCTCACAGCACAGCATTCCTTAGCAGCACGCTTGTATTCCATCACTCTGCCACACACTGCAAAACCACCCAGCTGAGACAGCACTCGAGCAGTCTGTGTCCATTAAAGCAGGCCTGTTTGTCAAGCCATGGCACTGCCTGACCAGGGCTGGGCAGAGCTGGCCCTGGCAGGGCTTTGTTTCATCAGTTTAAGAGCCAACCTTTAGACTTACACACAGGCAGATGTGAGTGCACGTCCCTGGACTGAGGCTCCAGCACAGCCCTACCAGGCCTGGAAAGCAACAGCCAGGAGAGGAACTGCAGCTCCAGGTAAAGAGCCAGTCTTGCTTGGGCTGGATCAAAGCCCTCTGCTGCTGATGGAGCTGTCATAGCCAGCTGTTGAGCCTGTTTACTACCATGTCAGCTCTACTCGTGGTCACTTCATTACACAGATCAGTGACCTGATGGAAGGTAACAGTCCCTTCTCCCAGGAGAAAGCTCTGTTACAGCCTTGTGTCAGGAGCTGGTTAGGGAGGCTCCTGAGGCAATCACTGAGCAGGCAGCTGCTGCTGCACTCGTCTGTCACAGGCAGGAAAGCCCTTGGAAGTCACCAAGCGTGGGGCTGTCCTGCAGAGCTGGGAAGCTCTTCATTCTTAGACAAGAACTCCAGCACGGCCTCACTGCGCACAGAACTGCACAAGACGTGCAATAAATATGAGGAACCTTCAGCTTCCACCCTGATCAATATCAGCATTAGCTTAGAAAACCATTTCTAATTAAGAAACTCATTTTCTTCCTCGCCACGAGGCAGCTCCTTCCCTTGAGCTGCTGTCTCAGACTGAAAACCGAGCCCATCAGCTCACCCTCCACTGCCAAGTCCATTGCCGTTCCCAACTGGGTTTGGTGGCCAACGACTCAGAAGACTCATATTTATGCTCTGGATTTAATAAGTATCTACCCCAACAGCAGGTTTAAACTACCCAACTTCCTAAAAAGATTCCAGCTGTCATGCCAAGCCTGGCAGCCTGAAAACCCCGGTGATGTAATGAGATGACAAGAGCTCTTCTCACCAGGAAAACACCTCGCTATTTCATAAAACAGTATATAGACACTGGAATACATAGTGGGTACACTGCAATATACAGAGTAAAGCAGAGAGCTCAGCTTCTGAGCTCTGGCCTTACCTCTTTATCGCTGTATGAGATATTGCGGATCTCGTTCCATGGGAAGGAGATTTTAGGGGTCAACCTGTTGTCTGGGTCATAAATGTGAAGACCCAAGGCATCCACTCCAAGGAGCAGCTCGGTGCCCTTTTTGTTCTGCAGGAGGAAAGAAAAAAGCAGAAACCCCTTTAATTCCACTAGGAGGGTTGACATGACCCATTGCTAGCTTCATCACTCAGCCCTGAGCAGCAACCCACCAGCACTGTGCATCTGAATAGCTTCTGGAAGCATCAGAAGGACCTGGAAAAAGGTTCCAGGAAGAGCTTGTAACGGTCTTCCCATACCTAAAGGGGTCCACAGGAAAGCTAAAGAGAGGCTTTGGACAGGAGCCTGTAGGGACAGGCCAAGGGGAATGGCTTTAACCTGCCAGAGGGGAGACTGAGCTGAGCTCTTAGGCAGAAGCTCTTCCCTGTGAGGGTGCTGAGGCGCTGGCACAGGGTGCCCAGAGAAGCTGTGGCTGCCCCATCCCTGGCAGTGTTCAAGGCCAGGTTGGACACAGGGGCTTGGAGCAAGCTGCTCCAGTGGAAGGTGTCCCTGCCCGTGGCAGGGGTCGGAACAGGATCGGAACTTTAAGGTCCCTTGCAACCCAAACCAGGCTGGGATTCCATGACACAGCTTCTGACACTGATCTTGTAAGAAGAAGAGCTCCTGTGGGAGCAGCTCTTCACCTCCAGCCATGTAGCACCGCTGCAACAACATCTCCCAGGTCTGCTGGCTCTCCAAAGCTCCAAATCCCACAGCAACACAAAAGATGAACACAAGAGCTACACCAGCAAGCAGACACGTCCCACAGCGTGCACTCACCCTAATAGCAAAGTAGTTCACTCCATACATCTCCAAGTCCTGAGCTATCTTCAAATACTCCATTTCAGCTTCATCTCTGTCAGGCAAAGAAAGGTCAGCGTTACAGTGTTCAGCAGGATCAGGGAGAGAGGCATGACTGCTCCTTCTAAGCCTAAGCACTCACAAGCTTTAAAACCTGGACTGTGTCTATCACACAGGTCAATCCTGTCTTTGCTGGCAAGATCAATAAAGTCCAACAGCAAATCCCACTCTGCAGCTTGCCAGCATCTTAATGGCTGCCAAGGCCTTGAAAGATGCAGCACTTCAAGCTTTGCTTTGTCTGTCTCCCAATCCCTTGGGCATAATTAGGAAGTCCTTGGCTGGGAGGATCCATCTGACTTCAGGCTTATCCACCTGACAAGGAGCAGTTTTCCACCTGAGGCAGCAATAACACTTCCCCACTTCTTTTCCGGGCTCCCAAATCACCCTGACCCCAGGCAGCAGGGCTGCTCACCTCCCTGCCCTCTGCACAGCATCAGGACCCTGTCACTGACCTGAGGACAGCAAAGAAAGCCCTTTGCCCTTCGTGAGTGTGCTGCAGAGGTGCGCTGGGATTAACCCTGCTGCCAGCAGAGCTCATCCATCACCTGCCCAAGCTCCCCAAACCCTGTGGTCCTGATGGGACTGACCCTGAGGCAGCACTGCAGCACACACTCACCTCGCTCTGCCCCGGTGCTCTGCATACCAGGCTGTTATCCTCTCCTCCCACATCTCCGGAGTCATCTGGTACAGGTTTATCACCTGAGACACGTGGGGAGACAGAGACCAGGTCACACTGAGCCAGCAACACCCGAGCCCCAGGCACCCCTGAGACAGCCCCACATAGACCCTCTGTGCAGAGGCCTTGGAAAGCCACCACTCCTCTCAGCCAAGCTCCTTACCCGCTTTGGGAGCAGCTCCTCTTGTGCCAGGAAGCCTCTCTTGTGCACGTTGGGATCGTAATCGCCATACTGCAAAGAAGCACAGACATTGTGCTCACCCCACCTTAACACCACAGGCAAGGAACACGCTTCACCCCACACATCCACCCCGTGGGCAGGCAGCAAACAGCACTTCCACCCCACACCTCACACCCTCCTGCAGCAGAGAGCAGAGGCTGCTCGATGGGTTTAATAACCAGATTCGCTTTGTTATTTGATTGCTGATAGGAACTGACATCCTCCTCATGCAGCAGAGGTGGAAGCACAACAAACTGCCCACCACTGGCTGATGTCCACCCTCCAGCCAGTGTCCACCATCATAGAATCACAGAATCATTTAGGTTGGAGACCTTTAAGACCATTGAATCCAACCATAAAGCTATTCCTTCCCAAAACATGCATCCTCCAGGACAGGAACAGACTAACACTGAAGTAAAGCCCTGAGCAGCACTGGATTTCCACTGATTCTACCAAGCCTGTGTCCACCATCGATCCTACATCCTCCACTTGCACCAGATGATTGCTGTAAGTCCTTTCCAACAGTTCTATTCCACTCTGGTTACCATGCCCAGGAAACACTTCCTCCAATACAGGGAAAGACTCTGTAGGAGAGGGATCCTTGCTGTCATCCTGGTATAGAGACAGGGAGTCAAGATACAGACAAAGACCTGTCCCCAAAGACTGTCTGATGCCAGTGGTTGAGGTGAGGCAGTTTTTCTGCTGCTGCACACCACCCTCCTGGAAGACAGAACACACAGGACTTGGATAGACTTCTTTAAGGTGCCAATTTTTCTGCCAGAGGGTCTGTTGCTCGACTGCGGCACGGACCCCAATTGGGATTTGTGAAGGGCAGCCAGAAATCAGGGCTATTTGTTCAGATTTGCATCTTTCTGAGCATATGAAGTGACTGAGAAACAAACATGCTACAGAGTGAACAGCCAAGCGCTCCTGCTGTGCCTGGGAGAATGGATTTACCTCCTGGACAGCCTCAAAGAGCAGGAAAGCACCAGAAACCCACACCTCGAATAAGCCAGCAAGTTCAGGAGGACGGTGGATGTGAGGCACGTCCATGGAACGCTGTGATTTCCATTCACCTGCAAGCAGGGTTCTGCAGTAACGCTCCCCAGTTACACAAGGCACGGTGATGTGTGCTCAAGTCACTGCTTTCCTGAAGAACCTCAGCTCAAGAAGTACCAAATGGTGACAATCTTTCAAACCAAGACCAAGACGCATGTGGTGGTCATGTCCTAGGTCAGGCAGCTCCATACCAGCCTCCTTTTAACACCAGAACCAGCACGTCGTACACTGAAACCAGAGCTCAGCATCAAACATCTCCACAGACACCCTTGTTTCAGAGATGAGAAGCAGGGATTAAAGAGGCAGATGTTGATCTGCAGCCAGTGCAGATGCAAAGGAAGCATGCAACAATCAACACTGACTCAGACTTCAATTAACAGAACAAAACCACCATGGATTTCAGCTGTTTTCCAAGGTCTCCACAGATGCTTGGAGGTCCTCAGAGACCAGCATGCTGCAGGTACACATCCCTTGAACCCACATCAAAAGGGAAGAGCCGTAACAACGTAGTGCTGGCAAACAAAACAACTCCAACACCCTTGGAGAGGCAGGAAATAAATCACTTGTAGGTGATGAAAAGAACAGCAAAGAGGATTAATGTGATTATATTGGGTTGTGATCTACCAGAGAGATCCAAGACTAAGTATGGATTATGTGATTTGCACGTGGTGAAAAACATTGCTGTGTCCCAAAGGAATATTTGTACTGAGGAGCCTGGATGAGAACACTGATTATCCACAAGTCAAACATCAACAAACAGCTCTAAGTATTGCAGTATATGTTGGCGGAAATGATTTGGCAAACATACTTCTAAAGACCTTTTCAGTTAAATCAGCACTTCAAAACTGTCCTGGAATTGCAGCTCCTGTTAATAGAACAACGATTAATATTCACGGATACCCAAGGAAAGTGCCTTTACCTCATTCATACCCTTGGCTTATTGTCCTGGATAAACACTGGCATGTTCAGCTTCAAGCTATTGACACCAAGTATTGCTTGTCTGGGAGGAAAATGAACTAAAAT
The DNA here is from genome assembly GCF_028554395.1 of Pezoporus wallicus. Lineage (NCBI taxonomy): Eukaryota > Metazoa > Chordata > Aves > Psittaciformes > Psittacidae > Pezoporus > Pezoporus wallicus. The sequence continues at coordinate 99,205 of NW_026635187.1, read as the reverse complement.
GCAAGCAAAGAAGAGCCCTTTACAGTGCTACAGGATGTGAAGTGCTGAGGGGGCTGCAGCAAGCAGGGATCTGCATTTAAGGGGCAAGAAACAAAAGCACCCCTGGACATCCCCATGTTCTGCTGGGTGCATGTCTCAGTAGACCCCAGGCTATTTAAAACCTGAACCATATCCACCACCTGAAAGCAGCGTGGCTGGTTTGAACCAGGGCTAGAGGGAAACACAGTAATTCCCCAAATGAGCCCCCTAACACAGAAATAAATAAGGGCTTATTGTAATGACCCCCGTGCTCCCTTTGTTATTGCAGTTAGGAGTGCAGCAACAGCCCAACCCAAGCTGGCTGTCAGTCAAGTGGCTGTTATCAGATGCACACACACCTCTATGTCAGGCTGTTATGGCCCTAATCATGCAGATCAGCACGTTGTTAGTGAAATTACTGTGCTCAGTGGCCACTCTCTTGACCAGGAAGGACACGTTTATCCTATTGAACTGGGAAGGAGATGACCTGCAACATCTTTCTCCCCAATTCTACACTGAAGATGTGCTTTCAGCTTCCTCCTTGCCTGAAAAAGGACAAGAAGGAGGGGAAACCCCGCCTGGAGCCTGGCTAGTCTGCAGGAGCAGCAAGGAAAAGTGCTGTCTGATGCTGACATGAAAGCACATTAGCAGAGAACAGAAAGGGCATCACAATCTCTGTGCAGAATCAAGGTTAAAAGAACTGCTCTGACTGCAGCCAAGTGTTGAGCACGTCAAGTGTGCTACTGAGCCCCAAGGGCAGCAGCTGAGCTGGGAGAAGGGAAAGGGGCTGGTACAACAGCCCTGAACCACATCACAGCCTCTTCCCAGCCACACGAGCAGAAGCTGTCACAGCCAAGAGTTAACAGCGCTCGATATCTACTCAATGGTTTATTCATTCCTGCAACAGGGAATGTCATCCCCTCCGTATCCTCAGCTCAGCAGGTCAACAGAGGAAAAGGCAAGTGTGTGCTCAGGCACTCTAATAAGTGATGAATGCTGGACTCAAACAGCAGCGTTTGGAAAAGCAACTTGTCCTTCCCCTGATGGGTCTCTCCAACAAAACACGGCTCCATCAATATTCTGACAACGAGGAGAAAACCTTTTCCTAGTAAATTCAAACATTCATCACCAAAGAATATCAGTGCACATCACCCAGGGCTGCAGCCTGCACACAACTGATGGGCTGTGAGGCCCATTATATGGCAATGACAGCAACAGGATGAGGAGCAATGGCCGTAAACTAAAGCAGTTTCACCTCAACATGAGCAAGAGCAACTTTCAGCTGAGGTGGTAGAGCACTGGCACAGGCTGCAGAGGGGCTGGTGGCATCTTCCTCTCTGAAGACATCCCAAACCCACCATCCCAGGACCCCAGAACCTATGTGATTCCATGTGTGACCTGCTCTGGGTGGCCCTGCCTTGGCAAGGGGTTGGACCTGGATGATCTCCAGAGGTCCCTTCCAACCCCAATGGTTCTGTGATGCAGAAAAAGGCATGGGGGAACACTGAGGACAACCCCTGGTTACAAGCAGCCTGGACCAGGCCCTCTCTTCAGGCAGCAGAGCCAAACCCCCTGTCCTGCACTGTCAGCTAAAGGGGTCTCACAGACCAGAGCCACCCTGCTCCTCTCAAACTGCTGCTCCTCAAGGACAGGGATAGGGCCCGGCCACCAGCCTGAGGTCCTGTGAGCCAAAACACCTCCCTGCATCCCAGTCCAGAGTTAGGACTGCCTGCAACAGGAGGCTACAGCAGTACCATCGCTGGGCTGCGATCAGACCCACTCCTTTCCCAAAGACATCATCTCTACACACACCAACTGGAGATCAGCTGCAGGAGTTGTTAATTCAGCAGCAGGACATGCTGTGCATACACAGGATAAATTCCTTCCCGTCCTGCTAGAACGTTTCGACTTCCCAACCTCGGGCAGCTCCCTCTGCTGTGGGCTGCTGCAAGCTGTCCAAGGCTGCCTGCTCCAGACAGGAAATCCATGTTCTCCTAAATAAATCCTCAGCAAAACACAGACTCCACAGCAGAGGAATGAGGGGAATTTGGTGACCGCTGATGTCTTCCTCTGCCTAGCAAGGCCAAACGGCCAAGATCAAACCCAAGATCAAGGGAAAAGCCAGGAAGAGCCCTTTAACACTGCAATAACATCATGTGGCAGAGATGCAGACTCAAACTAAAGTGGTTCTCATGATGACAAGTATTCTGGGGGGGCAGCAAACCCTAAGTCCCACGGCTGGTTTGCCTTTGGATACAGCAGTAAAGGAGCAACATCAACCCATCACCAGCTGTGCTGCCCCATCCCTGGCAGTGTTCAAGGCCAGGTTGGACACAGGGGCTTGGAGCAAGCTGCTCTAGTGGAAGGGGTCCCTGCCCGTGGCAGGGATTGGAGCTGGAGGAGCTTTCAGGTCCCTCCCAACCCAAAGCCAGCAGGCCCCTGGAGCATCCCCCTGTGCTTACCTTGGCTTGGACAGCGTATGAGGCCAGCAGGACAGAGGCTTCAGGAGGACAGTAGATCTTCTCATCCAAAATCTGCTTCTTCACCTGCACGCAGCAAGGGACACAGCACACGCATTCAGTGGAGCAGTGCAAAGCATGACTGGCACAGCAGATGGGTGCAGTTTGCTTTATCTCGAGCTGTCAAGCACACGGTTAACACTGTTCCTAACACCCGTCACAGCTCAGGCCAGGAAGTATCCGGTGGCTGGGAAGGGAAGGCTCAGCCTTTCAAAGGCCCCCTTTTTCAGAGAGGTTTGTGAGAAGAGCTTAATTTATCTGTGGAAAATGACAGAACCTGGAGCCCCCTGCTAAAGGCAAGAGGCGGGGAGAAGGTCTGGTGTGTAAACACGGAGCTAAAACCTCCTAAGGCAGAAGCTATGGACTGATGGGACATTATCCACAGCACTAAACCAAACAGAAGTTTGCAGTGAGCCTCTGAGCACACAAAGGTTTTGCTCTGGGATATTCAGGCCTCATTATGAGTCAGTGCTCACCTGTGCTGGAGGCTAATTCTCCCCAATCCCAGAGGCAGTGCTTTTAGAGCAGGCAAAGCCCTGCAGAGCCTCCCAGAGGAGCACACGTGCAGCTCCCAGCAGCCACAGCTTTACCTTTCCTGGCTTCTGCATATTAAATAATTCAACTTGTCATGTTTGATAGTTTTGGGGTTTGCACACTTTATTTTCCTGAATAAAGGCAGGAAAAAAACCCAACATTCCATTTCCTGAGAGACTTAAACGGATTGTCACAGAGATGCAGCAACATCAATCTGAATTTGTAACATGCTGAGTCCTCAGCTCTGGTTACGACACAAGCACAGAGGATATTCTCCTGCAGTAAGATAAAACCAGGAGAGTATGCAAGCTGATGTGTGCTTCCATTTCCCACACGTGTTACAGGAGCCCCATCAGAAAGCCAAGTAGCAAAGCCACAGTCTGCATTTGTAACACACAGCTTTAACTGCTTTTCCTCTGATTTTCCCTTTCAAAGATGCCAGCAACGTTTTTCCTCATCAAGGATAAAGCCCGTGGCAAAGCAGACGCTTTAAAACGGCGCCAGAGAGACACCAGTGCATGAAAGACACCCTGGGAATCAACAGCAACGCTCTGCATTTGGAAGGCCTTCAGCTCTTCAGAACAAAGATGAACTTTGGAAGAGCGAGGAGCAGCACGAGCTGGTGAGCTCACTGTGACAGGCAGCCAGGGCACACTGAATACAGGGGTATTTCCTGAGCATCCAAATCCAGCTGAGGCGCTGGCACAGGGTGCCCAGAGAAGCTGTGGCTGCCCCATCCCTGGCAGTGCTCAAGGCCAGGTTGGACACAGGGGCTTGGAGCAAGCTGCTCTAGTGGAAGGGGTCCCTGCCCGTGCCAGGGGTTGGAGCTGGAGGAGCTTTCAGGTCCCTCCCAACCCAAAGCCAGCAGGCTGGGATTTCATGACACAGCTTCTGACATCAATCTTGTCTGAAAGAGAGCTCCTGTGAGAGCAGCTCTTTGTTACCAGCCAAGCAGCACTGCTGCAACAGCATCACCTGAGCTGGTTTCTCACCACAAAGGTCTATAGTGTGCTCTGAATAAAGACATAAGCCTGAAGATGGGTTCACCACTTTCCAAATGCTTAACATAAGGGCAGGAGTTACAGGGGCAGGTGGGACCTGTTGGTTTCCTCTTCTCCTCTGCCTTTGCCATCAGTCTCCAACAGAGCTTCTGGGATTTCCTCCTGCTCCAGCTCTTTGAAGGCTGTTCTGCAGCAAGGTGAACCTTGCTGTACAGCCTGAGCAGGACACAGGCTGCCTGCGTTCTGCTCTGGAGGATGAAATCCCCCTGCTTCACAGAAGGATGCTCTCATATAAAGGCAATCACCACCCCTCAGCAGAGCCGATCACCACCCCCTGGGGAGAGGTGGACTCCAAGGCTGTGTGTGTCACTCCAGCTCATGCTGACAGGTCCATTTCCCCCAGCTACCACACACTACCATTACCAATCACCTGCTCATTCCTGAGAGCTGCTTTAGGAGGTCTGCAAGTCTGCTTCAGGCAGACAAACCATCTTTGGCCTGTTTTAAGAAGGTTATGATGTTGAAGACACTCCCCTTGGAGAGATGGGAACACAATGATAAGGATGAACACTCTGCTGAGCAAGCTTCTGAACCTGAGGCCTTAAAATCATGGAATCGTAGACTGGTTTGGGTTGGAAGGGACCTTAAAGCTCCTCCAGTCCCAACCCCTGCCACGGGCAGGGACACCTTCCACTGGAGCAGCTTGCTCCAAGCCCCTGTGTCCAACCTGGCCTTGAACACTGCCAGGGACGGGGCAGCCACAGCTTCTCTGGGCACCCTGTGCCAAACCTTCTTGCACTTCTGCTTACCCTGGCTCCTTCACCCTTGGGTTAGACAACAGTGTCCTGAGAGGGCTCCTACCTGCAGGAAGAACAAGTGTTGTGTGATTTCCTGGACCAGCTCCTCCTCTGCATTCTCAGGATAAAATTTGGCCAGGAAGTGAAAGGTGACGGGCTCCTCTGTTGGAACATCATGATCCAGAACCTGTGGGATACAACAGCCATTCAGTTACTCTTCCCAGCTTCTTCAGCACTGTCTCTTGGAGCCCAGACACAGCTCCCTTCTGTTGAGATCAGCATAACTTTTGTCAAACACTTTACATCTAGAGAAACCAACCTAAATAGTTCAGAAACCACAGCTAAAAAAAGAACCCCAACGTTTCTGACACTTCTAAGGATGCAAGGAAACAACAGCAGCACAAACAAAGAGCATGTGAAATGAGACAGCCAAGGCTGATCCCCTCTGCTCTGCACACGTGGGCTCTATCCAGCAGCACCGGGCGATGCCGTATCCTGCCACGCCACCACCCGACCTCCTCCTTGCTTCCCTGCGCTGCCTCCTCTTGTATTTATTGCAGTGCTGCTCCTCACGACTTTTCTCTTGCATTGGCACTGTCTGGTTTGGATTCATGTCAGTTCAAAGCCTTGCCATGACTCACAAGACACCCAGACCTCCCTCATGGCCTCAATTACGGACGCTTTTAGCATCACATCCTCTGGAACAGACTCACCACTATTGCCTCCTAACCCACCCCACAGCAATCAGGAGGCTTGTGTATGTGGGAAGCATTTTCTCCCCTATCTCTACCTCCTTTTCCCTCCTCCCTAACTCTGTGAACATCTCAGCAGCAGAAGCCAAGAGGCAGCTTCACTTTTCCCCTAATGGTTTTGTTATTCAGGGGCACAGAAGAGACTTTCAGGCTTCATGCATGTTACAGGCACCCTCAGGTCCAGCATCCCAGCAGGGATGTATCCCAAAATGCCTCAAGGGGATTCTGTGTGAATGGTCTGAGGCTTCACAGCTCCTAAGGAGGTGGGCTGGGGTATCCCTGGCAGCTCTTCCCAGTCTGACTGACACAGGGATGAGATTTCAATACACTTCACCCAGTTCACTTCAATACCAAAGAGAACACAACCTCAGGCACTCAAAGAGGAAGGTACATCCTCCCGTGTCATCCCACACAACTTCCCAAGGGAATTTGGTTCCAACCTTCTTGTCCATTTTAAGCCAAGCCACCGTATCCTTGATAGTGTACTGAAGCCCAAAGAACCAGGTTTCCCGGAGCCCGAGTGTCCTGCACACCAGATCAAACAGGTCCTTCCCTTTCCACTTCACCTGCAGGAAAGCAAACAGGAAGCAGAGTTAGAAGGATGGATTTTAGAACATCACTTCCATCATCCAAATCCACTCTTCTTTCCCCTCACAAGGTCTCTGAGCGTGGAGAAGGCATCTAGTACAGATAAGAAAGCATCCTAATGAAGTAAAGAAGCCTGGTTTGGGTTGAAGGGACCTTAAAGCTCATGCAGTGCCAACCCCTGCCACGGGCAGGGACACCTTCCACTAGAGCAGCTTGCTCCAACCTGGCCTTGACATCCCTCCATCTGATCCCACCTGCAGATCACCAGCTCAGCAGGAAACTGAGATGTGATTTCCCCCTCCCAGAAACACCCCTGCAAAGCCTCTGTTTCCTCTGGCAACCCACCAGCACTCAACAGAGGGACCTGAGGGGTCCTTTCAGTTCCTTTTGAGCCACACACTGTTTCCAGCAAGAAACAAAACCCACTTTGGCTTCAACACCTGTACCCATAGCCCCAGGAAACGCTCACGATCTCCAGTGTCAGCAGAGGTTCTCTCAGAGCATGTTTCAATAGAGTCAAACTGCATTTGCTGCTGGAAACGGAGGTGACAAGAGCAGCTCAGTGTCCTCCGAGCAGTCCTGTGCCTGCATCTCTGCTGCTGCTGAAGTTTGCAGGAGGTGTTGGGAGGCAGGAAGGTGAAGAGGGACATAAACCAGATGAATCGAATGTGCCAAAACCACTTTGGTCTTCCATCTGCACGGTGGAAACAATTGCTGGGCCGAGCCATATGGCCATCACTCTAAAGCCCCAGGGCAAAAGGATCTGGGCACATCCTCTTGTCCCTGCACCTCAATCTTGGTGCCACCTGGACAGCATCAATATTAATGCTGAGGCAGTGCAGGGCTGGCTCCTGCTGTCCCCCACTGCCACCTCATGGGTACAGCCACGCAGGACCAGCCTGTTACATGCTGCTGCTTGGATTCAATGAGGATGGCTTTATTGTTCCCCTTCCCAGGGCACACAATGCACCTGGAACAGCACAAACCCACCACCCCAGAGGCTTGCCACAGCCTCTCTGCCATTCACATCAAGCACTGGCAACACCTCGAGGTCAAAAGCAGCAGGAGCAAGTTTTGTGGTGCTGTGATTATGAGCCCCTAATTCCACACATTTTCCTGGCCTCTGCTGGCCACCAGCTCGGCACAGGAGGGCTCAGATGCAGAACATCTTTCCCTGGCTATTATGTGAAGAGGGAGGTTAATTTGGGAGCTGAGACAAAACAGAACAAGACACATTTAAAGAGCTCTTTTGTTTCTGCTGGCACATCAAACTGAGCTGCCATCAAAGGGCTGCTTCTCGACTAGAATTAAACTGCTCTGCATAAACCCTCCCCAGCTTTTTATCTTCTCCTTCTGCAAAGACATTTCAGCTTGAGGGGAGCCATCGGTGCCTGCACACACACAGCCCTGCACCAAACCTGTCCCAGGACAGGCTCCTGCGTGTATCTCCTCCCTGGACACTGCTCTGCATCCTATGGGATCCGTGTTGTGAACACATACATCCTCCATCTGGGATCCCCACCGGCCGCAGAGCTCCACACAGCTACCCAAACCTCATTCCTACTCACCCCACTGCAGCAACAGGAACAACCCAAAGCTTTCCTCCCCAAACGCAAGCAGTTTCAGAGCATTAAAGCAAGAGCTTTGTGTGTTCCCCTTCCAGTTTTAGTTTGGTGGTGGGAGCAGCCGAAGGCATTGCTCCTGCAGCTGGGTTTTACACCGCTGCTCTATCACCTCACACGTGCGTGTGGCAGGAATAACGTGTTTAACATTCCTGCCTGCACCGTGCTGAAGTCTCCCGACCATAACGTGGCACAGACATCCTCCCCGAGTGTGCTGAATTACCTTCATTAAAGATATAAATGGAACAGCAGCCACATTTGCTCCAACATACATTTCATTCCACACCTCGGTACTTAAAATAACGATCTGCATTCAAGCGGCAGGCTTTGACAGCTCAACTCCAACTGCTCCGCGGGCAGGGCAGGCAGCAGCTCGGCCCTCCTCACCCTCACTTGATGGGCTTCGTGTCATTAACTGCCACATTTCCTGCTTGTAAAAGCCAGAACCGGCACCCCGAGGCAGGAGGGGATGAAGAGAGCTGCTGGCAAGGGGCTGGGGGACAGCCAGGACGGCGGAGCAGCTCCTCATCCTGTCCTCAGCCCGTAACAGCATTCCTTGCTCTGAAGTGACACCTGAAGCACAAAGATGGTTTTGCAAGGCACTACCAGCCCCTGACAGCAAAGCGCAGAGGTTCAGAGCAGAGAACCCTCTCAGTTGTGTGCCACAGTGGCTGCCACAGAGCTCAGCCTGCCACTGAAACCATAACCACCTGAACCCGGAGCGGGAGGCATCACTTCAGCACCCTCCACCGTAGCTCTGGGCTCTCCCATGAGCACAGCCACAGCACAGGGTGTCAGATCTACCCGGTGAGATGCTGGAGGAATACGTGGAGAGCTGCTTTACAAACAGAGGGAGCACTGCAAGGCTGTTTCTCTGCAGAGCAGGAATTTATGTGCTCTACTAAGAAGGGAGCGCTCGGGATTTATCAGCAGAGCGGTTTAAGTAAACAGCACTAAACACTGAAAACTCAGCAGCCAGTGGCTCGAACGGAGCCATTCCAGCCCGGGTTATTGGCATCATCATTTTCTCCAGGGGAGACATCGCATTTGGCATCTCTTAACAGGGTTTGCATTATTTATTAAGCCGCACCAAGAGTCATTTCCAAGCAGCAGGCAACGGGACAATTTATTTCAGTGCACAACCTTTCTGTCAGGTTTCACAAGTGCTCCCGAGCCAGCGAGTCAATAAAGCAACCAGGGAACAAGCACAGGGGTTAGGGGATCCCCCCCGTGTGGGTGACGAGGAGGGAGGCCAAGCAGTGCAAGAACTGGGTGCCAGAGGGTGCAAGCATCCTGCATGGAAAGAGCTGAGCAGGGAGGGAAGCGACTCCCAAACCCAGTGGCAGAGGCTGATGCTTGGCTTCCATCCAGGTGGAAAGTGGGGGGTAAAAGGGCTTTTTTTGGCAGTTAAGATTCTGGTTCCTCACGTGAGAAGCTCTCCTCAGACAACAGGGAGGTGGCCAAACTGCATTGGGCAGAACCTGGCTCTCCCTGGGGCAGCAGAGATCTCACCTCCTTGCTGTCACAACCACACACCACTGGAGCTTCAGGCAGGGTCATGCTGGGGAAGAAGGGCACCTACAAGTGACTGGAGGACGTTAAGGCAGCATTCAGCAGCTCAGCCCAGAGAAAACCCTTCACACCAGTCCCCCCATACCCCTCCTCAGTGCAGGCACCCCGCAGGAGGCACAGCACTGGGCTGATGTGTGACCTTGATGAAAGGGTAACACCTATAGAACATTTTATTGCACCAATTTACCCTTCAGGAAGGCAGAAAATGGCTTTTCACCTCAGGGGATCATTTTGCCCAGTGTTAGCTGTGTGTTGGGAGGTGAGGAGGGAGCCAGGCCCCTGCTGTGGTGATGTGACAGCCTCAAAGACCAGGCAGAAAAGGGCACCAAGCCCCGGGCAGATGCGTTCAGGCTCCATGTGTGATGTCCTTGCTTTTCAGAAGCAATGAGAGGATGGGAGACCTTTCCACTGGAAGATGGCAGAAGGGAGAAGCAGGGTGCTGAACTCCACTAACCCCTGGGAAACAAGGCATGGAGAGGCTGTATCTACTCCTCATCCCAGCAGGAGATGACCAAACCACCCACCAATAACGGTTTACAGCTGAAATGGAGGTAACTTAGACTGCAGACCACATTTATTTCACCTGCTGGACGTGAATGATAACAGGAGTGCCACAGACAACCATTTATCTGGATTTAAAGCCCATTTGGAGCAAACAGGGAATCAAATATGCACTATTCTGGGTTTTTTCCAACACAAAGTGATGTCAAACACCTTCCCTGCCACAAGACAGGGCTGTAAAAGTTATTTTTATTTACTAATGCTACACGACATCTCCATAATGAGCTTTTAATTAAAACCTATTTCTGTTAACCACTGAGGAGGCCAAAAACGCACCCAGGCGTGAGGAGGCAGATGGTGCAGCCAAGCACACTGCGTGGTGTCTGCCCAAGGCAGAGCCAGAGCAGGGCACAGGGACAAGAAGCTGCTGTGGCAATGGCCAACCAGCACTGAGGAGTGGGAGAGGTGGAGGGGACAACAACCAGTGACGTCCCAAAGCCTCCCCTCGCTCCAAGTTGTGTCAGGACCTGAACACAGGAGAAGGACCCCCAAGAGGCTCAGAGAAGGGTTTTGCTCACACAGGGAGCTCTGGATTCCTGTGCCAAGGAAATGCCATGGTGCTGCTGCCACACGGTCTGCATTACAGCACCTTCTCCCCATCCCAGGACATGCACAGGAGCAATCCCAAGCCAAACCCGATGGACACGGGGCATTCCAGCACAAGCCTGGCCTGCTCTGATGCTCCTTGGCATGCTGATGACTCTGAAAACACACAGCTTGCCCCAGGGAAAGCCAAGCCAGACTTTAAGGAGACAGTGCCCTGAGCCCCTTGGGCAAGGGCAAGTTTAACTCTGAATGAAGCAAGGTGAAGCCATGTATGCTGCCAGTCCCATGGGCTGTTTGATTTTCATAGAATCCCAGCTTGGTTTGGGTTGAAGGGACCTTAAAGCTCCTCCAGTTCCAACCCCTGCCACGGGCAGGGACCCCTTCCACTAGAGCAGCTTGCTCCAAGCCCCTGTGTCCGACCTGGCCTTGAACACTGCCAGGGATGGGGCAGCCACAGCTTCTCTGGGCACCCTGTGCCAGCGCCTCAGCACCCTCACAGGGAAGAGCTTCTGCCTCAGAGCTCATCTCAGTCTCCCCTCTGGCAGGTTAAAGCCATTCTCCCTTTTCCTGTCCCTACATCCCTTGTCCCAAGCCCCTCTCCAGCTTTCCTGCAGCCCCTTCAGGCACTGGAGCTGCTCTCAGGTCTCCCCTTCAGGAGCCTTCTCTTCTCCATGCTGAAAAAGCCCAGCTCTCTCAGCCTGGCTCCAGAGCAGAGTGGCTCCAGGCTCATTTGCTATCAGAGTGCTGCCTCCCAGCTTCCAGTAGATTATTTGCAGGGCTGTTTCTTTCTTCAAGCACTTCTCATTTCAAAAACCACCACTTGAAAGAAATTGCCTGTGCATAGAAAATAAAAATAACTAAAAAGAGGTATTAAACAGTGTCAAAACCAGAGTCTGCGCAGCAAGAGAGGAAGATTTTCTGTCCCGAATGCCTGTCTCCTTCCCCTTCACATGAACACACCTCCCCTGGACTAAGCAGACTGAGGACTGACAGTGGGTTTTGGACCATCTTCGAAGGGAACTGGGGAACATGGGGGGTCATAACCAGCTTAGAAGGAGCTGCAGTGGGATACAGGGAGTGTTGCGGATGCAGGGGAAGCAGAGGGGAGCCACAGAGAATCCGTGTTCATACACAGCCCTGTGTGACTTGTGCAGAGCTGAGCTGTACCAAGCAAGACAGTGCTGACAAACTCATTCCCAAGCGACACTGCTGTGAGTTCTTAGGGGGCATAAACCCCTCCAAGACCCCAAGATGAGACAAGAGCTCTCACCTGCCACATCTCCTGTAGCAAGAGACCAGCAGCAACCAGACAGCACAGACCCCCAGGATCAGGGCAGGAACCAGAGCACTGACCTGACCGCTGGTACCCAACAACTTCCTGGAGGTCATTCTGTAGCTGAGGGCCTTTATTTCCTCTCAGCTTCTCAAAGCAGCTCCTACTGCCCATGGATTCCTCTTTTCCACTTAACTTACAGCAGCCCAGCAGCCCCAGAGCTCACTGCCCCTACCAGCACGACCACACTGCTGCTAAACGTGTAACCAGGGATGGATGGATCCTTATACAACCCCTTTCCAAGTATCCTGCAACACAGAGGAAGCTGAGGGCACTCTGCTCCCTGCTTCTTTTCTCTTGCCTTTTTACTGTGCTGCAGTGACTGGATAGAGCTCAAAACTCAACCCCCATTTACTGCACCAGCTCTTACTCAGAAACGTATTTGGGCACAGATTTTCCGCACCAAATCCTGGCTTGCTCCTGGTTCAGAGGATGAGCTTTAGCAGCTCAGCTACACAACAACCTGCATCTGATGAGAGACTAAAGCTTGGCCACATGCTGCTCAGATGGGGTCTTGCCTACTCACAAGTGAACAGAGAAGCTTTACAACCAACCTTATCTTCCCAGCCCTGCACTGAGTGGGGCACTGGGCTAAGAAGATCCCTTCCAGCCTCTGGACAGAGGGGAACAGCTTAAGCACTGAAGCAGTAACAGGATGCGCGTTCTGACCAGCAAATACATCACTCCAAACCTGCATCTCCTTGCTGCTGCAGCACTGAAGGTTGGCTGTAAAGCTTTTCCATCCAGTTTTCATGTAAGACCCACAGAAGCTGCTGCTGTCAAAGGACTGTGGATGTGATGCAGCCAACTGCACCTCAGTGAGTGCCCATCCCTGCAGAGGCTTCAGGCCCACTTTCACACACGGGCATGATGGAAAGGGTTAAATCAAACACATACCCTTCAGAATCCCAGCTTGGTTTGGGTTGGAAGAGACCTTAAAGCTCCTCCAGCTCCAACCCCTGCCACGGGCAAGGACACCTTCCACTAGAGCAGCTTGCTCCAAGCCCCTGTGTCCAACCTGGCCTTGAACACTGCCAGGGATGGGGCAGCCACAGCTTCTCTGGGCACCCTGTGCCAGCACCTCAGCACCCTCACAGGGAAGAGCTTCTGCCTAAGAGCTCATCTCAGTCTCCTCTCTGGCAGGTTAAGGCTTTCAGGAAAGGTGCTGTGGCTCAGAAACAGTGCCAACCACCCGACTGACTGCTGCAAGAGGAAGAAATGGGCAAAGACATGTGCAAGACCAAAGGGAAGACTGCTCTGTTCTCCTATCAGCCAGGGAACTTGGCTCTAGGAGCAAAAAACCCTGCACATCAGTACGTGTGAGACCAACCTGACCCCAGCCAACACCACCCCATGGGAGGCACAGGACGGACGGTGCCTTGGAAGAGGTGGGCTCAAGATGTTATGCTAGAGATAACACATAACCAACCTCTCATGTCGAGAGGCACCAACGAAACCACCTCACTCCGCCACACCAACCACCTCCATCTGGTTCAGGGTCACCATCAGCAAGCTGCTCCATTGGGGTGACACTGGCAGAGGAGACCACCAGGCATGACATGACCTTGGGAAGGTGAAGCAGCCAGGGACTGGTTTAACCCTGGGATTTAAGAGCTATGCAAATGCCTCTCCTTCCTCAAGAGGCTCTCAATTAATGAGGTGTGAGGCTCAAGCAGCTGCGCTGGAGGTAACAGAAAGGAAGACACTCACTTTGTGATTTCCCCAAACAAATTACAAGTGGTTAAAGTGAAAGCCCAACTGTGATTATTGAGCTCCATCGCTGCCTTAGCGAGATTAAAATTTCATTTCTATGAATTATTTTAGATTTAGCCTCAATTTAGAGCCATTATTTGCAGAGCAAACAGATGCAAAGCAGGTTTAATCTCCAAATACACAGCTGGGCATTTGCACAGGGAAGGCTGAAGAATTAATACAGGAAGAATAAGGAGCATCCCTGCAGCGATGGAGGTGTGGGTGGGGTCAGGAGAAGAGGAACAAGAGCTGGGGCTCAGTTTGCACCAAGTCACCTTCAGCCCAGCCTCAAGCACCAGGTCTCACAGCCCGTGTTCACCCCTTGTGGGCTCAGGCCTCTGCTGTCCCTGCCTCGAGGTGGGGATGTCGCCTCTGTCCTGCATGGTGGAAGTGGCAGTTCTAAGAGGTGACAGCCCAGAACACTCCAGAGCTCTGCAATGGAGTTTAAAGGGTAAAACAAAGAGCAGTTATATTAACCCCACACAGAGAAGCTTTGATTGCTCACCTGTATCTACCAGCAGCGTGATCAATACCTGTCCAGGAAGCCACTGGTTTGAGCTACACTGACAATCAGCACACACAGTGTCAGCAACCCCAGAGTGGCCCCACACCCCCTGGACCACTCACCAGCTTTTGGAGAAGGAAAAGAGGATGGAAGCAGTATGATAAATGCTCAAGCAAGGCTGTGAATGCAGAGGCAGGGCACGGAGATGAGCAGAGGCTTTGTGATGGGGCAGAGGGGGACAGGGACCTTTGAAAGCAGACAGGACAGAGCACGTGCTAGGGTGACAGAAATCAGCCTGCTCTGCCTCAGCTGCAGCCTCTGCTTCCCCAGGACCTGCACCATGGCATGTGGAGGATGTAGCAGGGAGCAGCAACTTCCAACTGCCCCATCCTGCTCTGGACACCCACCTCACAGCTTCCCCCACGGCTGCTGGGCAGCCTGGGATGAAGCTGAGGTGTCAGCTTGGATCAAGCAGCAAAACCATTCCTGCCCCCTTCCCCTGTCTGCTCTTTACCATGGGCTTTGAAGCCCAAAGCAGGGAGCAGGCTCCAGCACCAGGTACACAACAAAACCCAACCAGAGGCACAACCCTGAGACTACAGACTCACAGTGGAATCACTGAGCTCCTCAGGTGGCAGGGGACAAGCACAAAAAGCCAAGAGGTAGCAGCGATTCCCCCTGCCTGGCTTGGCAGGGAGCAGAATGCCCCCAGGAGCAAGCTGCCAATGAGATCTCCATCCCTGTCACCATGAGGTACCATTGACAGCTCACAAAACACATCTCAAGAACCCCCAGAGATCACACACAAGACTCCCGCTGCACCTCCTGCCACTAATGTTCTGATGGGTTCCCCCTCCCCAGCCTCCAGCTGGGTCAGGAATTCTCCTTCCCATCCCAAAGGACCCACCACACCATGCCTGGGCTCACCACACTGCTTGCTCCACTCCCACCTCACCCTGCAAACCTTGGGATAGGGGCTGGATCCCTTCAGGAGGAGCATGGTCCCCCTCCTCTTGGACTTTCAGGTGGGACAGCCAAGCCCATCACGGGCACAAGCTCTGCTCCTGGCTCCAGGTCTCACCATGGTGAGGACCACAGCAAGCCCTTCCCTGGGCCACTGTCCCATCCCATCTCCTCCCTCACCTGAGCCCCAGTGACTGATCCAACCTCAAGCCTTGGGTTTGGCGTGTTGCTGCAGACTCAGCAAGCCAAGAGCTTTCCTCAGAGCCCTGTGGGACAAAGATGAGGACAGAGGCCTGGCCAGGGAGCTGGGCTGCTTGAATACCACTGGAGTTAAACACACACCTCACCTGCATGCAGCCTGCACCAGCCCCATCTGCATCCCAACGACTTCCCCTGTGAAGGGCACCACCCCAGTGCCAGGAGGCCACATCCCTCAGGCACCAGCTCCAACAGGACCATACCCACAGCTCAGGAGCTCCCAAAGGGCTGGCGAAGCCCACCTGCAGCAGTGAAGCTTTTGGGGCAGGAACCTCCCCAAGGAGTCATCAAAAGAGGCATGAGTTGGGTGGTCAAATCCCACCTGAGAGCGCTGCCTTATCCCTGATCCCAGCATGAAACAAGTGGCCACATCCTTACGGAAACACGTAAGGACTGACTTTTCATCACACATTATCACTGGCACACTTGGAACAACCATGCAAGCCCAGAGCCAGGCCACTCAAACCCTCCTGGCAGCGTAATGGGCACAGCCACTGCCCAAACTAAACCCTTAATCCCTAAGGACGGCAGAAAGCTCTTCAGAGCTGACAACAGAGCAAGGAAACCCGCAGTGACAGCCAGCCCTGCTCACACACACAGGAATTCCACCACGACTGGAGTCAGGCTCCTGGAATAGGAGCTATTAAATGGAGTTAAACTGCGTGGAGGTGCCTCTGCACGGTCCCATCCTTCCAGAGGCGCTGAGAACACAGCGACAACCAAGGGAAAACCCCACACCAGGACACGACCCCCGACCCCCCCTGCCCTCGGGCTAGAGCTGGGAACTGCCGAGAAGGTGGAAAACTCCTTCCTGTGTGTTTGTGGAGCGCCTGGAGTGGATCCCCTTGGATTTAAGCCTGGCCAAGCAGGACACTGCGAGCCTCGGGCTCCTTGGGACAGCCAGTAACGCACACGGGGTGACTTCAGCTGTGACAGTGGGATAACCATGGGTTGTAACCAGGATAAACCTGAGTTATAACCGGGATAGACCCCAGTTATAACCGGGATAAACCTGAGTTATAACCGGGATAAACCTGAGTTATAACTGGGATAGACCCCAGTTATAACTGGGATAAACCTCAGTTATAACCGGGATAGACCCGTTATAACCGGGATAGACCCGTTATAACCGGGATAAACCTCAGTTATAACCGGGATAAACCTCAGTTATAACCGGGATAGACCTGAGTTATAGCCGGGACAGACCTGAGTTATAACCGGGATAAACCTCAGTTATAGCCGGGATAGACCTCAGTTATAACCGGGATAAACCTCAGTTATAACCGGGATAAACCTCAGTTATAGCCGGGATAAACCCCAGTTATAGCCAGGATAATCCCCAGTTATAACCGGGATAGACCCGAGTTATAACTGGGATAAACCCGAGTTATAACCGGGATAAACCTCAGTTATAGCCGGGATAAACCTGAGTTATAACCAGGATAGACCTCAGTTATAGCTGGGATAAACCTGAGTTATAATCAGGATAGACCTCAGTTATAGCTGGGATAAACCTGAGTTATAACCAGGACAAACCCGGGCTATAACCGGGATAACCCTCGGCTCCAACCGGGACAAACCCCACTTCCAAGCCAGACCCCCAGCCCAACACCCGGTCCCGCAGGCCCCAGGCCGCAGCCCCCACTCCCACCAGCGGCCCGAGCGCACACCCGGGCTTGGCCCCGCTGCCGGCCCACGGGAGGCGGCAGGAGGGTCGCGGCCCACCCCAGTGACCCCCCCTCCCCTCACCGGGAGCCCCGTCCCGCCCCGTCACCTCGCAGCTGAACTCCATCTCGGCGTCCATGGTGGCGATGCGCACGGTGAACGTCTTGGGCTGCTTCCTCTTGAGCGAGCTGAAGCTCATGCGGGACGCGATGGCCCCGGCCATGGCGGGGTACCTCAGCGCGGCGGCAGCGCCATGGCGGCGCCCGGCGGGAAGGGCTGAGCCCCCACCCCCCCTCGCCCCGCTCCCCCCCCGGCCCGTCCGCCCCCGCCATGGGGAGAACGGGCCCTCTGTGCCCGCGGACAATGCGGACATTGACGGGGCGCGGCCCCCCCGTGTCCCCGCAGCACCCCCATGGCAGGAGCCGACGAGGCCCCCCCCCGCCGCCCCCCACAGCCCGCGGGCCCGGACACCACGGTGGGTACGGGGGGGGGATTGGGGGAGCCAAGGGGGGCCGGAGGTGCGGGCATGGGGAGGTACCGGGGACAATGGGAGATGGGGAGGGGGGGGTCATGAGGAGCTATGGGGGGGGGCAACGGGGGGTATGGAGGTGGGGGGGCAATGGGGGCTGGATGGGGGCAGAGGAAGCCATAGGGGACAATAAGGGCTAGGGGGCTATGGAAGGTCATGGGAGGGTGTGGAAGGGCAATGGCAGCTATGGGGGATCAATGGGGCTGGATGAGGGCAGGGGAAGCCATGGGGGGCAATGGGGGCTGAGTTCAGGCAGGGGAAGTTATAGGGGGCAATAGGTGCTAGGGGGCACCCAAGGGTTCTATGGGGTGCTGGGGGACCCGTGAGGAGCTATTGGGGGATATAGGGATGGGCCAGGGGAGCTCTGGGGGGGTCACTGCGGGGTGGGGGTGCCTGGGAGGGAGCCGAGGGGTCTGGGGGGGGGGGTCCGGAGTCCCTGAACTTGCTGAAGCCCCTGCCCAGCCCTGCCGGGCCGTGCCGCGGGTCCACGCCTTCGGGAAGGGGGGACAGGCGCTGCGCAGGGACCCCCGCGCCCCCCCCGCCATGCGGGGCTGGCTGCGCAAGCAGGTGGGGGGTGAGGGGGGGGCTGTGGGGTCTGGGGGGGGGGCTGAGGGGGGAGTCTGTGGGGCTTGGGGTCTGGTGGGGATGTGGGGTTTGGGGGGCTGGGGTGGGGGTTATGGGGTGGGAGGGGTCTGGGGGGCTGAGGGGGGAGGGTTTGAGATCGGGGAGGACTGGGGTGGGGAGTACGGGGTATGAGGGGCTGGGGGGGGCTGAGGTGGGGGTATGGGAAGTGGGGGTCCGCAGTGGTGGGGATCGTGTTGGGGCTCTGGGGTGTTAGGGGTCTTTGGTCGGGTTATGGGGCGTCTGGAGTGGGGGTGCTGTGGTGTTACGGTGTTTGGGGCATCAGAAGGGGTTTGGGGGTCTCCGGGGGTGACGGGTTTGGGGCGGCCTCACCCCTATGCTCCCCCACCCTCGGCCCCAGGACAGCTCCGGGCTGCGTCTGTGGAAGCGGCGCTGGTTTGTGCTGGTCGATCTCTGCCTCTACTACTACAGGGGTGAGAGGGGCTGGGGGGCACCTGCGGCCCTGTGGAGGTTGGGGGTCCATGGGGACCATCAGAGATCCTTAGGGATTGGGGTCCCTGAGGGGGCTGAAGGAGTCGGGGGAGAGAGGTTTGGTGGGACCCATAGGAGGTCCCTGACATCCCCCCATTGATGCTGGGGGGTCTCAGGGTGCTGATGGGGCCCCCCCCATTGAGACCCCTCTGCCCCCCCTCAGACAGCAGCGAGCAGCGAGTGCGGGGCGGCCTCCCCCTGCCCGGCTACGAGATCCGCGTCCTGCCCCCTGCGCCCCGCGCCCCGCACGCCCCCCAGTTCCTCTTCACGGTCAGCATCGCTCCCTGGAGCCCCACAGCCGGGGGTGCCCTATGGGGAGGGCACACACAGAGGGTCCGGACCCCTCCGCCATGGGCACCCCCGTCCTCAGGCCGAGCACCCCGGGATGCGGACGTACTGCCTGGGGGCCGAGACAGCCGAGGAGCTGAACGCCTGGGTCTGCGCCCTGCGCCGGGGGGCATCGCCCCTGCTCCGGTGAGGGGGTACCAGGGGGCTGAGGCCATGGGGCCGCATGGGGGGGGGGGGCTGAAGGGGGATTTTGTGGGCTTTGGGGAGGGGGCAGAGAGGGTTGGGGGGGGTCACAGTGGTTTGGGTATATTTAACCCCTTAACCCCTGTGCCAGCTCCCCACAGGAGCCCTGGGGTGCGGGACCCCCGTCCCCCCCGTTGCCCTCTCGGTGCCCCCACCTGCACCCTCCTTGCTGCACTTCGGGCCCTCCGCTGCCCCCCAGCAAGGTGAGCACTGAAGGGGGGGACCCCTCTGTTTAACCTGCCCCATGGTGACCCTCAGAGCAGCCTCCTGCACCCCAGCCTGTGGCACTTGGGGGCTGGAGTCTTCACCCCCCAGCCTAACACCGAGTGCCCCCCCGCTGCTCTGACACTCTCTGCCCTGGGGTCCCATCGGTACTGGGTGCCCCCGGGAGTAGCAGCCTCGTGGGGAGGGGGGGGAAGGCCGGGGCGGCACCCCCACACCTCGGGGACTCCTGTGCCCCACCATGGGGGATTTGGGGGTCCCCGTATCCCACAGCAGAGACCCCAAACACCCCCTGCCTTAGCAGGGCACCCCAATGTACCCTCCCTGGGGGGGGGGGTTAACCCCCATAGGGACCCCATATAATCAGCCCCTCCAGCGCTGGGGGTCTCGTCCCGTCCTGCTCCCATCCCGCTCCCCAGGGCTGGGTGTGGGTGCTGGGGTAGGGCGAGGGGGCTGTGGTGTGCCGGGGGGGGGGATATGGGGAGCCCATGGGGCGGGAGGGGGGTGCTATGGGGCGGACCCGCCGGTGCCCCGCCCCCTCACGCCGGTGCCCGCACCCCAGCAGGAGGCCCCGGCCCAGGGGAGGCGCTGCGGGACCCCCAGCACCGCGCACGGCGGGACCCGGACCCGGTCCCGGAGCCTCCGCGGGGCGCCCGAACCCGCGGGAGCCGCTGTCCACGCCTCCCCGCCACGCCCCGAGCTGACCATGCCCCCAATGGGGAGGAGCCAGCGGGAGCCGCGCCCCCCTGGAGCAGCGACCAATCAGCAGCCGCCTCCTCCGGCCGGCAGCGGGCGGGACGCAGCGGAGCATGACACCATTGTCAATCAGACGCCGGCTTCTCCAACGAACTCCTCTGATTGGCTGCTGCCCTTCCGGGGCACCGCCTCCCCTCGCGGCGCTGCGGCGGCGGCGGCGGCGCTGCGGCGGCTGCGGTGGGGCCGTGGTGGCGGCGGCGGGGCCGGTCCCGGAGCGCGGTGAGTGGGGCCTGGCCGGGACCCCCGCTTCCAGCACCCCTCGAGGCCCCGTCCCCCCCGAGCCCTCCAAGGCCGGGCCTGGCGCGGGGCCCCCGCCGCTGTTAATGCCTCACCGGCCGGGGCCCCACGGGCAAAGGTCCGTCCGTGCAGCGCGGTCCCGTCCGGGCACCACCGGGGCTGAACGGGACCCCCGGGGCTGGGCTGGGGCTTTCCCCACGTCTCCCCCATCACATGGGTCTGGATGGAATGAAACCCCCCCCCCCGCTGTGGGCATCACGGGCTGTGGGTCCCGGTTCGCCCTCCAACCGCCGGTCCCGGTGCTGAGCCGCTGTCCCTTAGGGGGTACTCGCAGGACGCCGAGGGCAGCTGGTTCCGCTCCCTGTTTGTGCACAAGGTGGATCCCCGCAAGGACGCGCATTCCAACCTGCTCTCCAAGCGGGAGACCAGCAGCCTCTACAAGATCCAGTGTGAGTGCCCCCACGGCGGGCACGGGGCTGGGGCGCTCCCCCCATCACCCATGGGGGACCCCCCCTCCCCGGGTCCAGCCCCAGCCTGGCAGCCGCTCTGTGCTCTCCCCGCAGTTCACAACGTGAAGCCGGAGTGCCTGGATGCCTACAACGGGCTGACGTGAGCCCGGCACCGGGGCTGCAGCGGGAGGGCTTGGGCTGCGCCCTGCTCCTTGCCTCGGTTCCCTCCCTGTGGAGCGGGTGCATCCCCCCCCCCCGAGCCGTCCCTGCCCGCACCCCTCGTGCGGGGCTGGGGGGGGGGGGGGAGCAAACGGGGCTATCGGGGGTGTTTTGGGGTGGTGCTGCCCCCCCACCCAGCTCCTTTCTCTGTGCTCCCATAGGGAGAAGGTGCTGCCCAAGCTGCACTTGGACCCGGACTACCCCTGTGACCTGGTGGGCAACTGGAACACTTGGTACGGGGAGCAGGACCAGGCAGGTGAGGGCAGCGCCAAGGGCAAAGACCTCGGCTCACCCGGGGGTCTGGGACACGGAGGGAGAGGTTCGGGAGCCGTTGGATGGACTCGGGGGGTGCTCTCCCCATCCCATCCGCGTCCCATCCCCGTCCCATCCGCGTCCCATCCCCGTCCCATCCCCGTCCCATCCCCATTCCCATCCCCGTCCCATCCCCATTCCCATCCCCGTCCCATCCCCGTCCCATCCCCGTCCCATCCCCGTCCCATCCGCGTCCCATCCGCGTCCCATCCGCGTCCCATCCGCGTCCCATCCCCGTCCCATCCCCATTCCCATCCCCGTCCCATCCCCGTCCCATCCCCGTCCCATCCGCGTCCCATCCCCATCCCATCCCCACTCCATCCCCATCCCTCTCTCTCCTCACTCCCAGTGCACCTCTGGCGCTTCTCCGGGGGGTACCCAGCACTCTCGGACTGCATGAACAAGCTCAAGCAGAACCAGGTACCAGCGGGATGAGGGTGGGGAGGAGCAGCTCGGGCTCCCCCCATCACCTCTGCCTGACTCCCCCCACCCCGGGGCTTGTCCCCAGGAGTACCTGGAGTTCCGCAGGGAGCGGAGCCGGATGCTGCTGTCCCGCAGGAACCAGCTGCTCCTGGAGTTCAGCTTCTGGAACGAGCCCCTGCCCCGGCAGGGACCCAACATCTATGAGCTCAGGACCTACAAGCTGAAGGTGAGACCCACAGAGGGAGGGTCCTGCTTTGGGGGGGGCAGTCCCCACATCCCTCTTGGAGCGGATGAGGTCCGGCTGCCCCCTCTGCTTCCTTTTCTCCTCTATTCCTAGCCAGGGACCATGATTGAATGGGGCAACAACTGGTGAGTGGTGGCTGTGCTGGGAAGAGACCCCCCTGGATCAATGGGGGGGCTCTTTGGGAACCTCCCCCCCGTGTTGCCCCCAGGGCTCGGGCCATTAAGTACCGTCAGGAGAACCAGGAGGCTGTGGGGGGGTTCTTTTCCCAGATCGGGGAGCTCTACGTCGTGCACCACCTCTGGGGTAAGGGGTCCCTGCCACCCCGGGGGTACCCCCACTGCAGAGGCTGGCTTGGGGGGGGGCGCTGGGTACCAGCTCCATCCTCTCCATACAGCCTATAGGGACCTGCAGTCCCGGGAGGAGACGAGGAACGCAGCCTGGAGGAAGACAGGTTGGGACGAGAACGTGTATTACACGGGTGAGTGGGGACCCCCTGCATTGGGGAACCCCCCCCCCCCACATTGGGGACCCTGCCTGTATTGGGGACCCCCTTTCCTGACCAGTCTCTTCCTTCCTTTCCCAGTCCCGCTGGTCCGGACCATGGAATCCCGGATAATGATTCCCATGAAGATCTCCCCGCTGCAGTGAGGGGGGGTCTGCCCACACCCCAAGGGGCTCCCTTCCTGCCTGCACCCCGGCCTCTGCTCTCCTGCCCCCCCCCCATTATGGGGTGGTCTGGGATGGGGGGGAGCCGCCCATCCTGCAGCGGGTCCCCATGTGGGGCAGGGGCCGGCGCTGCGGGGGGGGGCAGAGGTTTGGGGGTGTCTTAATTCCTCCTGATGGGCCCGGTGGGGGCCGTGTCCCCAATTAAATACTGACCATGCCAAAGCCTGGCCCCTGGGGGGAGTGGGGCTGGGGGGGGGGAGCAAATTGGGGTGCTCCAACCCCCCCCCTGCATGGGGAGCAGAGCCCCCAGCCTGGTGTCAGCCATGGGTGTCCCCTGCACCAGAACCCCCCCCTTGCTTTGGTGCCCTGGTACTGCCCGGTCACCCCCAAACCCCTCCGTGTGACATCAGGGACCCCAAACCCCTCCGTGTGACATCAGGGAGCCCCACAAACCCCTCCATGTGACATCAGGGACCCCCCCAAACCCCTCCATGTGACATCAGGGACCCAAACCCCTCCATGTGACATCAGGGACCCCCCCAAACCCCTCCATGTGACATCAGAGCCCCAAACCCCTCCATGTGACATCAGGGACCCAAACCCCTCCATGTGACATCAGGGACCCCCCCAAACCCCTCCATGTGACATCAGGGACCCCAAACCCCTCCATGTGACATCAGGGACCCCCAAACCCCTCCATGTGACATCAGGGACCCCAAACCCCTCCATGTGACATCAGGGACCCCAAACCCCTCCATGTGACATCAGGGACCCCAAACCCCTCCGTGTGACATCAGGGACCCCAAACCCCTCCATGTGACATCAGGGACCCCCCAAACCCCTCCATGTGACATCAGGGACCCCCAAACCCCTCCGTGTGACATCAGGGACCCCCAAACCCCTCCATGTGACATCAGGGACCCCAAACCCCTCCATGTGACATCAGGGACCCCAAACCCCTCCATGTGACATCAGGGACCCCAAACCTCTCCATGTGACATCAGGACCCCAAACCCCTCCATGTGACATCAGGGACCCCAAACCTCTCCATGTGACATCAGGGACCCCCAAACCCCTCCATGTGACATCAGGGACCCCAAACCTCTCCATGTGACATCAGGGACCCCAAACCCTCCCGTGTGACATCAGGGACCCCAAACCTCTCCATGTGACATCAGGGACCCCCAAACCTCTCCATGTGACATCAGGGACCCCAAACCCCTCCATGTGACATCAGGGACCCCAAACCTCTCCGTGTGACATCAGGGACCCCAAACCCCTCCGTGTGACATCAGGGACCCCAAACCTCTCCATGTGACATCAGGGACCCCAAACCCCTCCATGTGACATCAGGGACCCCAAACCTCTCCATGTGACATCAGGGACCCCAAACCCCTCCATGTGACATCAGGGACCCCAAACCCCTCCATGTGACATCCGGGACCCCAAACCTCTCCATGTGACATCAGGGACCCCAAACCCCTCCATGTGACATCAGGGACCCCAAACCTCTCCATGTGACATCAGGGAACCCCCAAACACCTCCATGTGACATCAGGGACCCCAAACCCTTCCATGTGACATCAGGGACCCCAAACCCCTCCATGTGACATCAGGGACCCCAAACCCCTCCATGTGACATCAGGGACCCCAAACCCCTCCATGTGACATCAGAGCCCCAAACCCCTCCATGTGACATCAGGGACCCCAAACCTCTCCATGTGACATCAGGGACCCCCAAACCCCTCCATGTGACATCAGGGACCCCAAACCCCTCCGTGTGACATCAGGGACCCCAAACCCCTCCATGTGACATCAGGGACCCCCAAACCCCTCCATGTGACATCAGGGACCCCAAACCTCTCCATGTGACATCAGGGACCCCAAACCCCTCCATGTGACATCAGGGACCCCAAACCCCTCCATGTGACATCAGGGACCCCAAACCTCTCCATGTGACATCAGGGACCCCAAACCCCTCCGTGTGACATCAGGGACCCCAAACCCCTCCGTGTGACATCAGGGACCCCAAACCCCTCCGTGTGACATCAGGGACCCCAAACCCCTCCATGTGACATCAGGGACCCCCAACTCTCTGTGTGCTCCTGGTGCCATTGGGTCCCCATCCGTGTCGCCCCCCCCAAGCCCATGGATGCCCCCGCTATCACTGGGGGTCCCCAGCACCATGGGGAACCCCGCTCCTCGGGGCAGCCTCCCCCCAAGGCGGGGTTGGCCACGCCCACTGCGACCGAAGCCACGCCCACTTATGATCGCCGCTCGCGGTCCTCCGGTGAGAGCGTCCGCTAGGGGGCGCTTTTAGGCGCGCCGCGCCGCTCTAGTCTGCTCGTCTGTCGTCACTTCCGGGTGGAGCTGGGGGAAGCGGCGCGGTCCTGGTGTGTGGGGTCTGTGGGGCTCAATGGGGCGGAGGCTCCGGTGTGTGGGGTCTGTGGGGCTCGGTGGGAATGGGGGTCGCTGTGTGTGGGGTTCGCGGGGCTCAGTGGGGTGGAGGTTCCGATGTGCCCGGTCTGTGGGGCTCAGTGGGGCGGAGGCCCCGGTGTGTGGGGTCCGTGGGGCTCAGTGGGGCAGAGGCCCCGGTGTGTGGGGTCCGTGGGGCTCAGTGGGGCAGAGGCCCCGGTGTGTGCGGTCTGTGGGGCTCAATGGGGTGGAGGTTCCGGTGTGCGGGGTCTGTGGGGCTCGGTGGGGCAGGGGCTCAGTGGGGCGGAGGCTCCGGTGTGTGGGGTCCGTGGGGCTCAATGGGGCGGAGGCCCCGGTGTGTGGGGTCTGTGGGGCTCAATGGGGCGGAGGTTCCGGTGTGTGGGGTCTGTGGGGCTCAGTGGGGCAGGGGCTCAGTGGGGCGGAGGCTCCGGTGTGCGGGGTCTGTGGGGCTCAGTGGGGCAGGGGCTCAGTGGGGCGGAGGCTCCGGTGTGCGGGGTCCCGGTGGCCCCGCTCGCAGTGGCTTTGCCCCCGTGGCAGCAGCTCTGCCTCCCCTCCCGCAGCCCGGCAGCGCCATGTCCTCGGAGTCCAGCAAGAAGAGGAAGCCCAAAGTGATCCGTACAGACGGGGCCCCGCCGGAGGGCAAGAGGGGCAAAGGCGATGGGGAGCAGGTAGGGCCCCGGCCCCCCCCCCTGCTGCAGCAGGGCCCTGCTGCGCTGAGCTCATCCCAGTGCTGGCTTTATCCTCCCCTTTGGGGAGCTGAAGCCCGTCCCTTAGAGGCAGGGCAGCTCCAATGCCTCTGAAACACTGAGCTTCCAGAGCTGTCTCCGTCTCTTCCAGGACTCCTCAAGGAGTCAGACGTTCATGTGGAGACACAGGGAGAGCGAGCGCAGGGCTGAAAGGTCCCTCGGGGCTTGCCCATGGCCTTAAAACGCTCCTGTGAGCAAGGATGCTGGGGAGGGGCTCTTCATCAGGGGCTGCAGGGACACAACAAGGGGTGATGGGTTCAGGGTGAAACAGGGGAAGGTCAGGTTGGAGATAGGGCAGAAGCTCTTCCCTGTGAGGGTGCTGAGGCGCTGGCACAGGGTGCCCAGAGAAGCTGTGGCTGCCCCATCCCTGGCAGTGTTCAAGGCCAGGTTGGACACAGGGGCTTGGAGCAAGCTGCTCCAGTGGAAGGTGTTGGAGTTGGAGCTGGAGGAGCTTTAAGGTCACTTCAACCCAAACCATTCTATGATTCTACGGGGAAATTTGGGTTCAGCCAAAGGGGGGATAAGGGCTGGAGAAGTGATTTCCTTCCCCACTGGTCCTGTGGATGCGCTGGTGCAGGGCAGGTGCCGGTTTAACGCCATGAAAGACAGCCTGAGCCTCCCGGGCTTCGTGCCTGGGGTTACCTGAGTCCTGGCTGTGGGGTTCACGGCCAGAGGCAGGAATTGAGCCCTGCTTTGTGTCCCAGTCCCAGTGCAGGGGAGCTGGGAGGAGGGAGGCTCAGGGGGTGCTCTCTGCCCCTGCAGGACCTCCGCTACTACAGCGAGGAGTGCGAGGTGGACCTCCGGGACCCCATCAAGGACTATGAGCTCTACAGAGAGACCTGCCAGGAGCTGCAGCGGCTCATGGCGGAGATCCAGGAGCTGAAGAGCCGGGGCATCAAGGACAACGTAAGGAGGAGAAGCCTCGGGGCTTGGTTCCATGTGTTTTCCTCTTTGGTGTTTTCCATTAACCTGAGGGAGAGCAGCCTCCCCCCTGGAGCATACATCCCCATTGAGCTCAGTTTGGCCTTTGCCCGGGCAGAGATCACAGTCACTGAGTTACTGAGCTCCTGCAGTGTGTCCAGGGGGCTGTGGGGCAGGAATCGAGGCTGGGCTGACCACAGTGGGGCTGGCTGGGTGCTCCCTGTCCTGTGTGGGTCACCAGCCCCGCCATGGCTGGGGCAGGCTTGCACTGGCAGGGTGGCTGCTTCAGGCTCCCTCTCGTCCAGAAGCGAGCCCGGAGCCCTCCTGGTTACATCCAGCGGTGAATCTGAGCGTGGCAATGGGGTGACACAAGTCATGGCCCCCGCAAAGCCCCCCTTGGAGCGGCCCTGCAGGGAGCACGTGGGGCAGAGGGGCTCCCTGTGCCTCACCCCCCTCCCTCCTCACCCCCAGGCTGCGGAGATCGACGAGCGGCGCGTCCAGAGCTGCGTCCACTTCATGACGCTGAAGAAGCTGAACCGCCTGGCTCACATCCGCCTCAAGAAGGGCCGGGACCAGACCCACGAGGTGCAGGGGGGCTGCGGGCCGGGACCTGTCCAGGTCACACACAACGGGCGCTGTGCCACGTTCAGGAGGAGCTGAGCAGCAGCAGGGGTGCGGGGTTTGAATTAGAGAGACTCTCGTGTGCTGCAGCAGTGGTGCTGCACAGCGAAGGAGCTCTCTTTGCTTCTGTCCTCAATAGAAGGGGAAGTCGGAAAGCTCCATCTCAAGAGGCTGGTGTGCTGCAGGCCTGAGGAATGTGAATACAATTGACCCCAAAGCTCTGCACCCAGAGCTCTGAGAGCTCTGCAGTGTGTGAACACACTGTTGCATTGTGCCGCTGCAGAGGCTGAGGACACGAGGGGACTCGGTCTGTGTGCCCCAGCAGGGCTGCCCTGCTCTGTGCTTTGTGCTGGGCATCACTTTGATGTTGTGATCATTTGGTTTCCCAGCCTTTAAAAATGTCTTTTTTTCCCCAAAAAATGAGTAGTTGCACAGCTTAAAACTTGCTGTATGGTGAGAGGGGCTTGGTGACTCCTGGGGGTGTGTTAGGAAGGCAGCAGAGCTTCATCCCCTGCTCTGGCCATGTCTGTGTTGCAGGCAAAGCAGAAGGTGGATGCGTATCACCTGCAGCTCCAGAACCTGCTCTACGAGGTGATGCACCTGCAGAAGGAGATCACCAAATGCCTGGAGTTCAAGTGAGTTTGGCTGGGGGGGAGAGGGGCCCTGGGGTGTCTGAGGTGGGGTGGAGGCCTCCAGTGTTGGGCATCGCTTCCCGTCTTGCCTCAGGCTCTTGTGGGAGGAGAGTGGGTGCTCCAGATGCCACCACACAGGAGAGATGGAGTCTCTCCAGTACTGTCCAGGCTGGGTCAGCCTGGAGAAGAGAAGGCTCCTGAAGGGGAGATCTTAGAGCAGCTCCAGTGCCTGAAGGGGCTGCAGGAAACCTGGAGAGGGGCTTGGGCCAAGGGCCTGTAGGGGTAGGACAAAGGGAATGGCTTTAACCTGCCAGAGGGGAGACTGAGCTGAGCTCTGAGGCAGAAGCTCTTCCCTGTGAGGGTGCTGAGGCGCTGGCACAGGGTGCCCAGAGAAGCTGTGGCTGCCCCATCCCTGGCAGTGTTCAAGGGCAGGTTGGACACAGGGGCTTGGAGCAAGCTGCTCCAGTGGAAGGTGTCCCTGCCCGTGGCAGGGGTTGGAGCTGGAGGAGCTTTAAGGTCCCTTCCAACCCAAACCAGGCTGGGATCCTGTGTTCCCAGAGCAAAGGTGTTGTCATTGACCACTGCCCTGTGAGCCATGGTTGAGCTGGGCTGTGCTGCAGCATGTCCCACCCTTCCCTGCTCTGATCCATCTGCTCTCACAGATCAAAGCATGAGGAGATCGAGCTGGTGAGCCTGGAGGAGTTCTACCAAGAGGCCCCCCCTGAAATCAGCCGCCCTGCCATCACCCTGTCCGAGCCCCACCAGCAGACACTGGCCCGCCTGGACTGGGAGCTGGAGCAGCGCAAGAGGTGGGGCAGTGGTGTCTGGGGCTGGTGTCAGGGTTGAAGCCTCTGATGTGGGGGATGGAGGTGTTAACAAGCACTCAGCACAGTGTAGAACCTGGGGCATCCGGTGTGTAACTGAGCCCTTGGTGTGGGGATTCGCTCCATGGGGACCAGGGCTTGGTGGGGTCCTTGTATCATAGATGAGGGAGAGTCCTGGGATGCTGGGAGTGGAGCAACCTCCAAACCAGTACAAGGGAAGCCCCAGGCTCTGGGTGGTGGCTCTGAAGGGCTCCAGAGGAGCCCACGTGTTCTCTCACCAAGGCAGTGAACATCAGCAGCAGCTCCTGAGCACCAAGGGGTGAAAATGAACTTGGTGCCGTGAATTTTGATCCCATACAAAGACAGGCTGAGAACACTGGGGCTGCTCAGCCTGGAGAAGAGAAGCTGTGTGGAGACCTCAGAGCAGCTTCCAGGGTCTGAAGGGGGCTGCAAGGATGAGGAAGGGGACTCTTCATCAGGGACTGCAGTGATAGGACAAGGGGTGATGGGTTCAGACTGACACAGGGGAAGTTCAGGTTGGAGATAAGAAGTTTACTGTGAGGGTGCTGAGGCGCTGGCACAGGGTGCCCAGAGAAGCTGTGGCTGCCCCATCCCTGGCAGTGTTCAAGGCCAGGTTGGACACAGGGGCTTGGAGCAAGCTGCTCTAGTGGAAGGTGTCCCTGCCCGTGGCAGGGGTTGGAGCTGGATGAGCTTTAAGGTCCCTTCCAACCCAAACCAGGCTGGGATTCAATGCTAACTTCATGTTTCCTTGGTGTCCCTTTGGAGGCTCTTGCAGCAGGGACTGGGGATGCCACCCACTGCAGAGGTGACAGTGAAGGGCGGGTGGTTACTCACTGCCCTGGTTCCAGCACATGTGCCATGCAGGGCAAAGTGATGCCTGCAGGGAGCTAAGTGAAGCCAGGCTGGCTCTGGCGCTGCCGCTGCTCCTGCCTGTGCTCCTGCCGCTTGCCGCAGTGGGGAGCTGCCTGCACAGCGCTGCTGTGGCTGAGCTGCGGCAGCGCCGTGGCCTGGGGCAGGCAGCCCGTGCCCGAGGAAGGGATTTGGGTTGGAAGGAGCCCGGCGGGGGCACGCACTGACCCCATACAAGCAGAGCTGTGCTTGGGAGCAGCAGCGTTTCAGTCCTGCAGTGCCAGCTCTGTTGCTCCCTCTCGGAGCTGGGGTCCTCCCCACTGTGGGTGCTCTCGTCCTGTGAGGAGCATGAGCTCCCCCCTACTGCTTGTCCTGGGCAGCACGTTCCATGCTCAGCTGTCCCTGCTCCTGCCAGGCAAGGGTTTGCCAGCAGCAGCAATAAGGAGACTTAGCACTCTCCATATACACAAGGGTGGCCAGGGCTTGCAGGGCCGTGGGGAACATGAGTTTTCCTGGGCTTTCACCAGTTCATGGAGCACTTGTTGTGCACTAAACCTCAGCTCTCAGGAGTTAACTGCAAGGACTTGATGTGGAGAAGCCTCTTGAGGAGCTCGGTGGGGTCAGCAGGGCTCCAGCAGCTTGGAGAGGCTGCCTGGGAGTGGATCTGCTCAGCTGCTGGCCCTTCTCAGAGCACAGCTTGAGGCCAAGCTTCCATTTCCTCTCCCTGTTTGTTTTCCAGCTCTCATGGGTTCCTTTCTCCCCTACTTGCCCTTGGTCTTAGAGCTCTTTGTCCCCATGTCTGGGCTCTGCTGGTGCCTGCAGTGAGTGGTCAGGTCAGGAGCGCTGGGGCAGGCTCTGTAGCTGTGCTATGTGGTGATAACCAATTCCTACCCCCAGGCTGGCAGAGAAGTACAAGGAATGCCTGACCAGCAAGGAGAAGATCCTGAAGGAGATCGAGGTGAAGAAGGAATATCTGAGCAGCCTCCAGCCTCGGCTCAACAGCATCATGCAGGTACTGGAGCCCCACAGGAGTGGGAGAACACCCGAGGGCTGTGTTGAAGAGGTGGATCTGCTCTGGAGACATCCCATTCCCAGTGGCCCAGGGGTGGATGTGCCTCCTGCCAGGGCTCCTCTGGAGCATCCATGTTTATGCGGCAGTTCCTGCGGATGGAGGAGCTGTTAAATGGGCCTTTCCCTGGGGAGTCCACGCGGTTCCAGCCCCTTGTGATTGCCCTGGCAGGGAAGAACAGGAGAAGGAACTGGGTTATTTTCAGATCCAGAAGTTTTCCAACAAGGAGAGCTGCCAGCCCTCCCCTGGGGGCTGGCTGTGCCCATGGCTGTGTTTAACCCTGCACCGCGGCCGCTGTGCTGGTTTCCAGTCTCATGGCAAAGGGGAGTAAGGAGGAGGAGCTGCTCCATTCCCAGTGATGAAGGTTGACTCTTGTCCCTCCAGGCCTCCCTGCCTGTCCAGGAGTATCTCTTCATGCCCTTTGACCAGGCACACAAGCAGTACGAGACGGCCCGGCACCTCCCACCGCCTCTCTACGTCCTCTTCGTTCAAGCCAGTGCCTATGGTCAGGCCTGTGGTGAGCATCAAGGGGGGCACAGTCCTCAGGGACACCTTGAGGGGCTGTCACCAGCTGGGGGCAGAACTTCCCCCAACAGGATGGATTTCACTCCTGCTTGCAGCAAGCACTGCTTCAGGGATGCTTGTGTGCATAGGGTCATGGTGTTGGAAGGGAGCTTAAAGCTCCTCCAGTTCCAACCCCTGCCACGGGCAGGGACCCCTTCCACTAGAGCAGCTTGCTCCAAGCCCCTGTGTCCAACCTGGCCTTGAACACTGCCAGGGATGGGGCAGCCACAGCTTCTCTGGGCACCCTGTGCCAGTGCCTCAGCACCCTCACAGGGAAGAGCTTCTGCCTAAGAGCTCATCTCAGTCTCCCCTCTGGCAGGTTCAAGCCATTCCCCTTGGCCTGTCCCTACATCCCTTGTCCCAAGCCCCTCTCCAGCTTTCCTGCAGCCCCTTTAGGCACTGGAGCTGCTCTCAGGTCTCCCCTTCAGGAGCCTTCTCTTCTCCAGGCTGCCCCAGCCCAGCTCTCTCAGCCTGGCTCCAGAGCAGAGCTTCTCCAGCCCTCACAGCATCCCTGTGGCTTCCTCTGGCCTCACTCCAACAGCTCCATGTCCTTGTGCTGGGGGCCCCAACAGAAGAAGTGTTTGATCCCATCTGCTCTGCTGCCAGATTCTGCTGAGCCCAGAGCGTCAGGGTGGCCCCATGGCCAGGCACAGTGAGGCAGCAGCATTTGAAACCTTGTTTGCTCAGCTCCCTCGCTGGAAGAACTGCTTGGGAAGCTGCCTTCCCACTCTGCCCCCTTCCCAAGGTCAGCAGGAATGTCCCTGCAAGCTGGCTTGGTGCTGATGTGGCCTCCCAAGAGCTGTCATCCCATGAGGTGGGTGCTGGGTTGTGCCACCCATGAGTGCTGGTGACTGCAGAGCTGTGTCCTTCCCACAGCTCACCTGAAACCCTACATCCCCTTCAGCAGCTTTGTGTTTTGAGAGCCTTTCTGAAGCTTCCCTGAGTGGGGAGGAATTTCCCAGCAGGGCCCAGGAATCCCCTTGGGATGCTGTAGTGTGGAAGCTGCAGGGGAGCATGGAAGGACCACGCTGTGCACTTGGGTCCACACCAGATCCTTGCTAACCTGTGGCCACAGGGACAGCTCCTCGCTCCCTGCTCCCAGCCCCTCTTGGAGGGGTTCATAAAGATTTGACCTTCGTGGTTTCCAGGGCCAGTCCCTCAAACCCCAGCATTTTCCCTTCTCTCACCCCATCCTTCCCAGGAGATCCAGCCCTGCAGTGGCCCCATAGAGCCCCCTGGACAACGGCCTCTTCCCACTGACCCTTCCTTTGAGGTTTCTCTGCCAGTGGGAAGTGGGAGCTTCTGCCAACTGCCTTGCCCAGACAGAGGGGGGTTCCTATCTTGGTTTTTGTGTCTCCTCTGTAGATAAGAAGCTCGTGGTGGCCATTGAAGGGAATGTAGAGGAAGCCAAAGCCTTGTACAAGCCGCCTGAGGACTCGCAGGGTGAGTTGGGGTGGTGGTGCCTCTGTGCAGGCAGAGGGTTGTGTACAGAAGCGGCTGGGTGGTGAAATGGTGCAGTGTCAGAGCTGCTGGCCCCAGTCCCTGGCACCTCATCCCCTCCGTCCCGAGCTCCTCCCTCCAGATGGATGCTCACAGCCTGTTAGAGTGAGCCCTGGCACTGGGGATGTGGTTCTGGGTGTCTGCATCCTGCCAGGGCCCTGCTTTGCAGGGACAGAGGTGCCTGGGGGAGCTGGGCTCTTACAGAAGGGACTGGCACTGCTGCTGGTTGTGGGGGAGCTGCTGAGCCCAGGCAGCCCCTGCTGACCCCCCTCTTTCTGCCCAGACGATGAAAGCGATTCTGATGCTGAAGAGGAGCAGACCACGGTAAGGGGTAGCACTGTCACCATGGGCAAACTGGGCTGGGCCTGGTAACGGGGACGTGCGAGGGGAGCTGGGCCCTACGTGCAGTGAGCACATGTGGACGTGCACTGAGTCAAATCCAGCCATTCCTCGGGAGGAGAGAGGTGCCATGCCCAGTTCCTGTCCCACGTGCAGGAGAGCCAGGGCTCTGTGTCCCACCACGCTCACATCCCACCTGGCAGCTCTGGCTGGAGCTGCTCCACTTTGTATAAATAGCCTGGGGCTGGAGGCTGGAGTCCAGCCTGGAGGGACCCAGCTCCATTCCCTGCTGTCTGGCAGAAGCATTGAGCTGGACTCTGCACCATGGTGCTCCCTTGGGCGGCATTTAGGTCTAGGTTTGGGGTTGGAGGCTGTAGGCACTGGCTGTCCCCAGCATGAAAGCCCAAGGAGGTCTGTGCCACCAGTCCTCACCGCCCAGCAGCAGTGCCTGGTGTCTTGGGCTCTTGCTGTGAGGAAGGGTAAAGGGAAGACCCTTGGCTTCTGCTCCATGCTATGGAGAAGCTTTTGGGGCCAACAGGTCCTTGTCCTCATCTCACAGGGGTGGGGAAGCTCCTGGAGGCTGACGGAGGGGCAGGAACCATCCTGCAGCAGGGTGGGGGTTTCCTCCTCCCTCCTTCCCCAGGCTGCTCAGTGCCCGCAGTGCTGGGGACTGGGGAGGGAGGCCAGGGGGAAGGAGCAGTGGGAGAGGAGGGTGGGCCCTGAGGAGCAGGAGGGGCTCTGACAGCTCTGTTCCACCCCAGAAGCGGCGCAGGCCTACCCTGGGCGTGCAGCTGGATGACAAGCGCAAGGAGATGCTCAAGCGCCACCCCTTGTCCGTCACGGTCGACCTCAAGTGCAAGGGTAAGCAGGGCTGGTGTGAGGGATGGGTGACAGCACCCAGGGAGTCACCCAGCACCAGCATGGGACCCTGGCTGCCCCACTCCCTGCTGTCCCAGCAGAGGGGCACATAGATCCCCTCTGCAGAGCTCCAAGCTAGAGCAGACAACAGCAACGACCCTCCTCTGTTGGTGCAGATGAGAACGTGCTTCATCTGACCTTCTACTACCTGATGAACCTCAACGTCATGACCGTGAAAGCCAAGGTGGCCACTGCTGTTGAGATGACAACCGCCATCAGTGCCGGGTAAGGGGATGCTCTCCTGGCTTGGCCTTTGCTGGCTAAAGGAGACCCAAAAGAGCACAGCTCCATCTCTGCCCCCAGGGAGGCTTTTCACCTTGCACATCCTCTGCCCTGTGCTGTCCTTCCCTTTAGCTCCAGGGCCTTGCCAGGAGCCCTATCAGGCTGCTGCAGTGCAGGCAGCATCCTTATCCTCTCCCTCTGTCACAAGCCAATGGCAGAGAGCTTGGGAATGTCTTAGGGGAGTGATGCCAGACCTGTCAGGAGCTTGGGGAGAGCCTCTCCTGCTTCTATCATGCTCTTGCAGCCCAACTGCCCCCCTCCCTCCTGCAGCCTGTGCCTGGCAGCTCCCAGTCCCCGCTCACTCTGCAGGTCACCTTGTCATGAGCACCAGAGATGCAGCTGCCTCTCCCTGTGCTCCCCGGAGCCCGCTGGAGCCTGATTTGTGTGAGGAATAGCTGCAGTGGGAGCCTGCCCTGGGAGCTGCCAGCTCTCCAGGGGCAATCCCAGGCCAGGAGGAGGTGCCTGAGGAAGAGGGAGGTGGGAGAGGCTGGTCTGGGTGTACCTGGGAGCAAGTGCTGCCTCCCAGCCTGTCCCATCCAGAAAGAACCTCTTGGTGTTCTCTTATCCCTTTAGGTACCCCAGCTCCCCATGGCAGCAGTTAGAGCCTCTCTGCAGGGTGCTCCCTCCCTCGAAGCACTTGGCCAGGGCGGTTGTGACTTGAGCCAAGGCCCAGATTCCAGCCCTTTATGCTTGGTCAGGTTTGTGAGTGCAGTCAGAGCTGAAGAATCTGATTTTGTGAAGCAGAATTCCTCTGCTTAAGCTTGTTGGGTGGCAAACAGGCATCAGGCTGGGCCCTGCCTGTGCTGGTGATGCTTCCCCTTGCGCATCAGTGGGGTTCCATGGGAGTTAATGCACTGGAGTGAGCAGCCTCCTGGGAAGCAGGGAGCTGGTGCCCTGTGGTTTCACAGCCAGGGAGGAGACAGGTCTCCTGTTGGAGTGAAATTAGGGAAAAGCCATTCATGGTCCTGAAAGCCACCTCATGGAGCTCATAATCCCCTTCGCTGCGCTCGGAGCCTGTCAGGGGCCGCCCCAGCGGGACAGGGAGCACCGGCTGCTGCTGACTCCTCTCTCCCCTCTTCCCACCAGTGACCTGCTCTCCCCGGACTCCATCCTCAACTGCCTCTACCCAGGAGACCACGGGAGGAAAACGCCCAACCCGGCCAACCAGTTCCAGTTCGACAAAGTGGGGTGAGCGGGGCGCTGCCCCACACAATGGGGGCAGCTTCACCCAGCTGGCCAGGAAGCCAGTGTCCTGCCAGCTGGCACTGGGTGGGCTCACAGAACCTTGGGGTGCTCCCTCCAGCTGCCTCACAGGCAGGGAGTGCTCTGGGGGTGGCACAACCCTTCCTTGTTGTCCCCACAGCATCCTGACCTTGAGCGACTACGTGACAGAGCTGGGGCACCCCTACGTGTGGGTGCAGAAGCTGGGGGGGCTGCATTTCCCCAAGGATCAGCCTCAGGTACATCACACCTCCTTCTCCTCCCCACTGGAACATCGAGGTGGGGTTTGGGGTCACTTGTCATCTCCTGTTGCTCCCAAACCACGGGGCGGGCTCAGTTGGGATCAGTCTGCAACGGTGCCACCCCAATGCGTCTTACCTGCCACGTGTGACAGTCTGAGCCCTGTTACAGGCACCGAGCAGTGACTTGGGCTGGCCCCTGTGGCCGGGTGGGTGTCTGTGGAGGACACAGGCTGCTGTGATGGTGACAGCCCCTCCTGCCCGCAGCACACGGTCACTGCTGACAACACGCTGAGCGCCAGCCACATGGAGCTGACGGTGAAGCTGCTGCGCTCGAGGCTGCAGTCCCGCCTGGCTCTCCACAAGCAGTTTGCATCGCTGGGTGAGTGCCCTGGGGACAGGGGCTGTGGCAGCAGGGTCCTCCTGCACAGGAGGCCTGACTTATGTCACCTTGCATGGTGCCACCCTCCATTCCCAGCCGTTCCTTCTGTCCGCAGGGGCGGTGGGGACTGCCCTGTTGTGGGGGGAGAGGAAAGCTGTGCCCCCTCTCAGACCCCAGCACCCCTTTGGGACTGGCCATCCCTGCGCTGGGAATGGATTTGGGCTGTGGTGGGAGGTGGCCCACGCCTCCACTGCTTTAATCTGGGCATCTCTCAGAAGGATAACGGTGTCCTCAGGTGCTGGGTTTGGAGCATCCCCCCTGCAGGACAGTGGCAGAGCCTTGTCCCCAGCCCTGCACTGCTCAGGGGGCCTTGTCCTTGGTTCCAGAGCACGGTGTGGTGCCAGTCTCCAGCGAGTGCCAGCATCTCTTCCCAACCAAGGTTGTCTCACGCCTGGTGAAGTGGACTGCCATCCCCTATGAGGACTATGCGGTAGGTGCCGAGCATGAGGCTGGGTTCCTTTATCCCTTCCATCTCCTGCACGGTACCAACACCTCCTCATTCCTCTCGTCTCTCCTCACAGGAGCTGCCCTACACTAAGGATGTGATCGAGGCTGGCTTGGCTGAAGACACTCACCTCTACTACATGGCCCTGATCGAAAGGGGAACGGGTAAGAGCTTTCCTTCCCCTGGCGACTTCTGACTCCCGCAGTGGGTGCCCCCATGGGTGATGTTTCTTCCCTGCCCTTCCCAGCCAAGCTCCAGGCAGCCGTGGTCCTGAACCCCGGTTACTCCACGCTGCCGCCCATCTTCAGCCTCTGCCTCAACTGGAAAGGAGAGCGAACGGGCAGCAACGATGACAACATTCGGGTAACGGGGGCTGTGGGGAGAGGAGGCTTTTGGGGGTGTTCCCAGCAGTTCTGTGTCCATCGGAAGCCATTGGGGTGAGCTGATGGCCAGGGCAGGCCCCGGAGACCTGGTGGCTGCAGCACAGACCCAAACAGGCGCTGTCCCAATCGCTCCCTCTTCCAGGCCATGGAGAGTGAGGTCAATGTGAACTACAAGGAGCTGTGGGGGCCCAAACCTGGCCACCAGCTCCTCACCAACCAGCTGCAGCGGCTGTGCATGGTGCTGGATGTGTACCTGGAGACGGAGCCCCATGACACCAGCGTGGAGGGGCCCAAGGAGTTCCCCCAGGAGAAGATGTGTCTGCGCTTGGTCAGGTGAGAGCGCAGGGCCAGGAGGAACCCTGGGTATGGGTTGAGTCCTTGCAGGGCTATGGTGGCACTGCTGGCTCCTAGAGCGTGGCCTTGCCTGAGCTGGAGCCTCTCCTTTAGCTGCCTGTGGGCTCCCTGCCTGCTGTGCTCAGCCTCTCCCTCTTCTCTTGCAGGGGACCATTGCGCCTGAAGCCCTTCAAGTTCAACTACCCCCAGGGGTTCTTCAGCCATCGCTGAGGGTCCCTATCCCAGCCTGGGCAGTTTCTTCTCCAAGGTTTTGAGTTTCATTAAAGGGTTTTGTAGCCAAAGGGATTAAACAGTGAAGGAAGCAGCGTGTGGGGGCCCTGTCTGTCCTGAGGGATCCACAGGGGCTGCAGCAAGCCCCAGTCTCTGGTGCTGCTGATGCATCCCCTTGCCTGGCACAGTGCCTGCCTCCTGCCCTCCCTCCCTGCCTGCTGCTGCAGGGCCTTGGGACCATGGAACTGAGATAGCTAAAAACTGACATAGCTAAAAATAGCCCTTTTGCAGAGCCTGCACCGCAGCCCCAGCCTGTCCTTGTGCTGGCTCCTTGCTGACTCAGCACAACCCTGACGCTGCAGAGGGGCTTCAGGGCCTCCCTGCACTGTGTGAGGGGCTGGTGGGGATCTTGCACCCCTGTATGTGGACAGGGAGGTGGGGCCAGTCCCACAGCCAGGCTGGCAGAGGTGGGGCTCTCTCCCCATTCCCAAGGTCCTTGTCCCTCCCTCCTCTCCCCTTCTTCCCTGCAAGCAATTTCTCCCCCATGAAGGCCACCAGCCCCTCTCCCTGCTCCCATTCAGCCCCTGCAGCATTAACCCAGGCCCCTCCAGCCCCCTGAAGCTGTGCTTTTGAAAGACAAGGAAGATCAAACCCCACTGCAATCCTTCATGGGGAGCAGGGGCTGACCCTGGCTCCAGCCCACCCGGATACAGGCTCTGCCTGCCGGGGGCTGGGTTTGCCACAGGGATCACCCCAAGCCCCCCTCCAACCGCGTGTGCCACATCCCAGCACCCCAACCAGGCTTTCCCACCTTCCTCCACCACCCCTTCCTCCTCCTCCTCCCCCCAGAGAGGAGCCAGCAGAGCCAGGGCATCTCTGTAAGCACTGTATTTGGTTATTGCACAGGAAGCAAACAACAGTGGGCTGGGGTTCCTGGTGCCCCATAGGTGTCAGTGAGCGGTCCCATAGCACCCAGCCTCTCCCACCAAAGCCGGTTGCACTCGGGTCACTGCTCAGAGGTACAATTGACCCCACCAGCCCCCTCCCAAGCAGCTTGAGCTCTGCATTGCACTCATCCATCATTGCACATACATGAGATAAATGCACTTGGTGGAGAAGGGCGCTGGGGGCTCTTCTCCTGGGTTATATTCAAGTGTTAAACGTGGCACACTGGGCTAGGGAAGCTTCGGGCAGGGCACGAGGGGCTGTGGCTCTCACATGGACATAGTGCTAAGGTCAAGGCTGGCCCAGCCCTCGGTGAGGAGCAGAGCAGCTCCTGTGCCCAGAGGTGCTCCTCAGCGCCCGGGGCCCCGCTCACTTCTTCCCCACAGCCGGCTCTGGGGCTTTGCCCTCCTTGCTGGAGGGGACCTCAGCCTTGGCAGGGTCTTTACTGGCTTTGGGCTCATCTTTGGGTTTAGCTTTAGGCTCCTCCACCTTCTTCTTTGGCTCCTCCACCTTCTTCTTTGGCTCCTCAGCCTTCTCCTTCTTTGGCTCTTCGGCCTTCTCCTTCCTTGGCTCCTCCACCTTCTCCTTCCTTGGCTCCTCCACCTTCTCCTTCTTTGGCTCTTCGGCCTTCTCCTTCCTTGGCTCCTCCACCTTCTCCTTCTTTGGCTCCTCCACCTTTTCCTTCTTTGGCTCTTCCACCTTCTTCTTTGGCTCCTCGGCCTTCTTCTTTGGCTCCTCGGCCTTCTCCTCGGCTTTTGGCTTCGCAGCCGCTTTGCTGGGCTCGGGCTGTGGTTTTGGGGGAGCTGCCTCCTCTGCTTTCCCTTCCCGCACAGGTTTGGGGGCTGGCTTGGTGGGCTCCTTCACCTCCTGAGCTGCAGGCTCCGGTGCCTTCTCCTTGGGCTTCTCCTCCTCCTTGGCTGGGGCATCCTTTTTGGGAGCTTCCTCAGCTCCAGGCTTGGTGGAAGCCTTCGTCTCCTTGGGCTGCTCCTCCTTTGCAGGGGCTTTCAGCTCCTTTGGAGGGGCTGGGGTGGGCTCCTTGGCCGGGGCCACTTCCTTCACAGGGGACTTGGCCTCCTCCTTCACAGGGGACTTCACGGTCAAGGTCTTGGCCTCCTCCTTGGAAGGGGTTGGGGGCTTCTCTGGGGACTTCACCGCTGGGGGCTTGGCCTCCTCTTTGGAGGGGGCTGCAGGTTTCTCTGGGGACTTCACTGCTGGGGCCTTGGCCTCTTCTTTCAAGGGGGGTGAGGGCTTCTCTGGGGACTTGGCTGCTGGGGGCTTGGCCTCCTCCTTTGCTGGAGGGGCAGGTTTCTCTGGGGACTTCACTGCTGGGGTCTTGGCCTCCTCCTTCGAGGGGCTTGGGGGCTTCTCTGGGGACTTCACTGCTGGGGCCTTGGCCTCCTCCTTCGAGGGGCTTGGGGGCTTCTCTGGGGACTTCACTGCTGGGGTCTTGGCCTCCTCCTTCGAGGGGCTTGGGGGCTTCTCTGGGGACTTCACTGCTGGGCTCTTGGCCTCTTCTTTTGTGGGTGTTGGAAGCTTCTCTGGGGACTTCACTGCTGGGCTCTTGGCCTCCTCTGAGGGACTTGGGGGCTTCTCTGGGGACTTGGCAGCCACCGGGCTCTTGGGCTCCTCCTTTGAGGGGGACTCTGGTTTCTCAGGGGACTTTGCCTCCTCTTCACCGCCTGCTTCAGCTGCCTCCTCTTCCTCCTCCTCCTTTTCAGCCTCTTTCTCGGCCTCCTCCTCCTCCTCCGTCACCTCCTCGGTCACCTGGATTTCCTCCGTCTGCTCCTCCACAATCACCGTCTCCTTCTCGGATTTTTCCACCACCTTGATCTTCTCCTCGCTCTTCACCTTGATGCTGGCAGCGATGCTGGGAGCCTTGGGGACCACCTCGGGGAAGGACAGCATCCCAAAGCCAGACTCCATCCGGTATTCCTCCCCTTCCAGGAGCTTCCTGCCAGGATGAGACCAGAGTCGGGCAGTCAGTGATTGCTGCTCCCCTCATCCCATGCCCGCAAGCTGCCAGCCATGGCCTGCAGCTCCATCTCCCTCAAGGAGTGTCCGCAGGGACACCGGTGCCAGGGGCCCACCCCCTACCTATAGGCAGCAATTTCGATGTCCAGGGCCATTTTGACGTTGAGCAGATCCTGGTACTCTCGGAGCTGAGCTGCCATCTCCCACTTGGTGTTCCTCAGCTCGCTGTCAAGCTGCTGGATGGTTTCCTGCGGGCAGGGAGCGAGATTGGTGCCATGGGGAGGGCACAGTCCCCTCATGCAGGGTGTCACAGAGCACCCCTAAACAGTGTCCTGGTCTCCAGGTTCACCCAGCATCAGGGTGCCCTCACCGGGGGGCTGCAGCCCCCCTGTGGATGCAGAGGGAAAGGGATGTGTCCAGGGGCTGTCCCATTCCTGGTGGAGGCCCCAGCCCCTTCCAGGGCTGCCTAAGGCAGGGACAGAGAGTGGGAATGTTTCTAGGATTTGGGCAAGTCTGTGGCCACCAAACCACTGCCTGAGGTTGATGGGGACAGTGTTTCAGCCCATGGCCACCACCCCGCACACCCCTTTGGGCTTTGCATCCCAGCTCTGGGACACAAGACGTGACCAGAGCCATTTGTGACCAACAGCATGGACAAGTCAAAGAAAGGCAGAGGATGGCTCTAGACACAACCCTGAGGGTTTGCCACGTATCCTCACGAGCTCGGATGCCAAAGCAGCAGCTTCAAAGCTGCTCCTCCCCAGCAGCTGGAAAGTCCCTGTCCACTGGCCGGTACCCAGGCTGCTGCCCTACCTGGTAGGACAGGACATCTGCATGATGGCGCTCCTCCGAGTCCTGCCGCTGCCTCTCCAGCGACTCCTGGGTCCCTTTGAGCGCTTCCAGCTCGGTGGTCTTGGACTGGAGCTGGCGCCGGTACTCGCCGATCTCCTCCTGCGCCAGGCGGATGGCGTCCGTGTTCACCTTGGCCACCTCGGAGAGCTTGTCCAGCCTCACTGCAAGGGGACAGGAGAGGCTGCAGGCACCTCCAACCCTGCAGAACAGCACATCTATAGGGGCCCCCCATCAG
This sequence comes from Pezoporus wallicus, assembly GCF_028554395.1. Classification (NCBI taxonomy): domain Eukaryota; kingdom Metazoa; phylum Chordata; class Aves; order Psittaciformes; family Psittacidae; genus Pezoporus; species Pezoporus wallicus. The sequence continues at coordinate 57,499 of NW_026635187.1, read as the reverse complement.
TTCCTGCTGCGATCTATACATGTGCCAGTGCTCGCACCCGGCCACGGGTGGACCCATTGCTCTGCGGTGAGGCAGGGGGTGGGGGGGGTTACCGCAGTGTCCTACAGCCCCCCATCTGAAGGATACAGAGGACGCGAATTGAGGGGGACACACACAGAGCCCCTGCTGCTGCCCCAGCGCGCCCATGGGTGCGCCGCGCCGCTGTCCATGGTGCTGAATGGCCTCTGTCCACGGTGCTGAACCGCGCCCGCCCCGGTGCCCCACCCTGCAGCGCAGCAAGGACACTGCATCCCCCCCGCACTGCAGCGCACTGCAACCCCTCTGGCGTCCCTGCAGAGGAAAGGGCCGCACCGGTAGGGCACCCCTAAGGGCAGCCTAACGGGGGGTCCAGCCCCCCAAAAGCACGCTGTGGGGCTGGGGTGAGGGGGGAAACAACGCGGGCACTCACCGCGGAACCACTCCTCTGCCTGCAGGGTGCTGCGCGCCGCCGTGCCCTCCAGCTGGGCGCGCAGGTCGCGGAGCGCGGCAGTGACGCCGGGGCGCAGGGCGGCGGGGAGCTCTGCGGGGGGCTCCACGCGGGCTTCCCGCAGCAGCGCTCCCACCTCGGCCCGGTGCTGCCGCCGCAGCAGATCCGCCTCCTCCCGCAGCGCCCGGGCGCGCTCCTCCAGCGGGCCCCGCGCCCGCTCCTCCTGCGCCGAGAGCTGGGCGAGCCCGCGGGCCGCCGCCTCCAGCTCCGCTCGCTGCCGCGCCTCCTCCTCCAGCCGGCCCCGCAGCGCGGCCACGTCCTCGGCCAGGCGCGACCGCTCCAGGCGCAGCTGCCCCTGCTCCGCTCCCAGCCGCAGCACCGTGCCCCGCATGTCGCGCAGCTCCCGCGCGTACAGCTCGCCCATGGCCGAGCGCCCCGCCTGCTGCTGCCGCAGCGCCGCCGCTTCCGCCGCCAGCGCCCGGTTCTGCTGCTCCAGCGCCCGCACCCGCTCGATGTAACCCGCGAAGCGGTCGTTCAGCACCTGCAGCAGCTCCTTCTCGTTCCGCACCCGCGGTTCGCCGTTCATCGAGTCCAGGCTCTCCGTGGACGAAGCGGCCGCGCTGCCGCCGGCTCCCGGCGCGCCCCGAGCCCGCCCCAGCACCACCGAGCCCGGCCACGAGTGGAACCCGCTGGAGGCGGCGGAGCGCAGGGGGCCGCGGCCCGGCTCCTTGCGGAGCCCCCCCGGGGGGCCCAGCAGCGGCTCCAACAGCAGGCTCATGGCTGCCCCGTCTGCGCTGCGGCACCGGCACCGCTGCCGCCCCCTTTATAGCGCTCGGGGCCACCGCTCCGCCCCGGCACCGGGGATGGGAGCGGCCCCGCCCAGCGCCGCAACCCCGCGGGTGCGCGGGGACCCCCAAGGCAGAGCCCGGCCCCACCGAGGGGCGAAGGAGAGGGGGGTCCCCTACAACGGGGGGCCCTGGGGGGCTCCACGCCAGACTCCTCCCCATTGGTGCCCCCCGTGGGTCCCGGCAGCTCCGGGGGAGGGGGGGGGGTATGTGGGGAGGTTACCGCACCGCTCCCCCAAACTGACCGGGGGGTGGAACTTGGGGGGCTCAGCGAGGGCTGCCCGGCCAATCAGCACGCGTGGACAGTCAGCACATATAGACCGCTGGCCAATCAGCATCCACGGCCCGCGGGGCTAATCGGCACATAAAAGGTCGGACGAGTCAGCAGGCGGCTATACAGGTGCCTACTGCTCAGCCAATCACAAGCCAGGCCCATAGAGCTCAACCAATCAGCAGTCAGGCCCATAGAGCCGAGCCGCTCAACCTGGGACCCAGCCAATCACCAGCCAGGTACGTCGGGCAGAGCCAATCGCGGGTCTCGGCGCAGTTGCGGGGTGCCGGCGGCGCAGGAGGAGCCGCGGTCCCGGTGCCCCTCCCCCGGTGCCGGAGGGGAGGCGGTAACGGGGGTGACCCCGTCCCGTGCCCGCCCCGGGTCCCGCCGTAGCCCCGCCCACCGCAGCGCAAGCCCCGTCCACGAGCGCGCCATTTCTGCCGTAGCCACGCCCAAATCCGCCATAACCGCGCTCATCCCCGCCTTAACCACGCCCACGTCAGGCGAATCCACGCCTACTTTGTCCATATACGGTGTGCGGCTCCGCCCATTCACCCTCTAGCCCCGCCCACCACCCCGATCCATTCCGCCCAGGAAGCGCTCCTGCGGCCCGCGCTCACTTCCGCTGGGCCGGTGGCAGCGGACGGCGGCGGCAGGGGCAGGTACGGGCCGGGGTGGGGGCTCCCTTCCCTTCCCTTCCCTTCCCTTCCCTTCCCTTCCCTTCCCTTCCCTTCCCTTCCCTTCCCTTCCCTTCCCTTCCCTTCCCTTCCCTTCCCTTCCCTTCCCTTCCCTTCCCTTCCCTTCCCTTCCCCCTTCCCTTTCCCCTTCCCGCTGCGGGTGCCCGGGGCAGCTCCGGGGCCTCAACCCTCCTGCGGGTCCGTGGGGAGGGTCGGGACCGGGCGCTGCTGAAGCAGGGGACAGGCTCTGATGCGCTGCGCTCGCTGCCTCCTCTATGGAGGCTTTAACGGGGGAACCCCAGCCGGGACCAGGAGCCTGTGAAGCGGCTTCTGCCCATAGGAGGTGTTACCGGTGTCTCCTCCTTCCCAAGTGTTGCGTGGGCCGTGCACTGCCCGGGGATGCGCTCGCCCCCTCCGGCCGCAGCGGGGCTCACGTCGATGGGTGCTGGGAGGAGCAGAGGCTCAGCCTGGTTCGGTGCCCGGGGTGCTTTGGGGCTTCGGGAGGTGTTGGTCCTTGCCTGGGTCAAGCCCTGTGGAACTGTGGCCATTCCCCTTGGCCTGTCCCTACATCCCTTGTCCCAAGCCCCTCTCCAGCTTTCCTGCAGCCCCTTCAGGCACTGGAGCTGCTCTCAGGTCTCCCCTTCAGGAGCCTTCTCTTCTCCAGGCTGCCCCAGCCCAGCTCTCTCAGCCTGGCTCCAGAGCAGAGCTGCTCCAGCCCTCGCAGCATCCCCTGTGCTGTCACCGGGGCTGATGCTGCATCCGGCACCCCCAGAACCTGCTCCTTCCTGTGTTGCTTGGGGGGCACTGGAGGTGTCGGTCCCCTCTTAAGGTGATCTCTGGCCTTGTGCTGCTTCAGACCCACCCTGGCTCTGCAGAGCACGATGCTTTGTGCAGTGGGATCCTGCGTGGTGCTGTGGTCCACAGGGTGCCTCAGGGCCTTCTCTGAGGGTTTCATTCCCCAGTTACTCACCGATGGGATGTCCAGCTGTGTCCATGTTTTCCCACGTGCTCTCGGGGTCCTTCTGCCACCTGCAGGGCCGGATGCGGTGATGTTGGATTGCTCAAGCTGTTGATCAGCTCTGGCACCTTGCTGAGGCCGCAGTGGGGCTGGCAATGGGTTTGCCATGCCATGCGGGGTTGGTTGATGGGCGATGGACCCTCCTGGCTGGGCAGTAACAGGTTTCCAAGAGGATCCATCCATCCCCTGCTCGAGGCGCTCCGTGGCTCTGAGCGGTGTCTTCCATGCGGGGACACTGGGGTGTAAGCGCAGCCTAGTGGGGACCTGCGGGGTCAGAGGAGGGATGGGGCAGCCCTGGTCCCTTTGGGGCCATGGGGAGGTGGGAGCGGAGCTCGGGATGCGGCAGGAGGTTCACAGCCTGCGGCTGGCTCGGGTTAGGCTGCTCCTTAGGGAAACACTGTCCTAGGGAGTGAGGATGGGGCTGGTGCCAGCTGCGGGGAGAGGTGTGGGGCTGAGCACCGATGGACCGGGGAATCCATCGGGATACCCCATGGAGCCTCCCTGCTGCCAGCAAGGGCAGAACCGGGTTCAGCACAAGGCTCCTTAGGTGCTGGCTCATGCATCCTCCTTACCCACCTGTGGGGAGGTCGGAGCTTGCTGTCAGCCTCTGAACCCTGTCCTGGGTTGCCACAGGGGCTGCAGTGGGGTCGGTGGGGCCACGGGGAGACCTCTTGGTGTCATAACCAGGGGCCAGCGTGTCTGGGGCTCGGTGTGAGTGCTCCCGTGATGCTTGCTTGGACGGCTCCTTCCTCTGGAGGGGCAGCAGCACTCCCCCTGCATTCCTTCCCAGGCAGTGGGTGTCTTGCTGGGAGCTGAAGGGCTCCCTTCAGCAGCATCCCGGCCTTCCAGGATGGAGGAGTTCAGGGAATCCCAGCGTCCCAGCCTGAGCTGGGTTGGAAGGGACCTCAAAGCTCCTCCAGCTCCAACCCCTGCCCCGGGCAGGGACACCTTCCCCTGGAGCACTTGCTCCAAGCCCCTGTGTCCAACCTGTCTCTGCTTCCCTGACTCCAGACCCAGCTCCGGGTAAGTTTCCTGAGGAGATGGGACAGAGCTGGAGCCACCCCAGGGAGCTCAGGAGGTTTTTGTCTCCCCTGGGCCGTTGCTGCCCACCTGGCATCCTGCTTTTCCCGGTGCTGTCCTGTGGGACATCAGCGGGGCCGGGATGGGCTCTTCCCGGGAAGGAGCTGCAGGAGCAAACGCGGGCGCTGAGCCGTGCCTGCAGATGGGCTCCTGTGTTTGGCAAGGGTGCGGTGCTCTCAGCTCCGCAGCCAGACCTGTCCGTAGCGCCAGGAATGGGGATCCTTCACCCTCCGGAGCAGGAGCCCTGCCCCATCCGCCCCCCTGCCCAGCTCAAGCCCCACGAAGGGGATGTGGAGGGGATGGGGTGAGATGGGAGCTGCACCCCCTGAACCCTTCCTTTGCCCTCCTCAAAACCAGCACTGGACCCTGCTGAGCTTGTGAAAGGGGAATTCACCTTTGGTCGCATCCTGGGGCTGTCAGGGGGTGCTGAGCACCCAGCTTTGGTGCTGTTTGAACCGGGCTCGGCCTCTCCTCAGGCACTGGGTTCAGGGCTGGTCCTGCTGCTGTGGGGAGCAGGGGGGAGCCCTGGCTCCTGAGCTCAGGCTGGAGGAGGCAGGTCAGGGCTTGGAATCATCTCAGTCTCCCCTCTGGCAGGTTAAAGCCATTCCCCTTGGCCTGTCCCTACATCCCTTGTCCCAAGCCCCTCTCCAGCTTTCCTGCAGCCCCTTCAGGCACTGGAGCTGCTCTCAGGTCTCCCCTTCAGGAGCCTTCTCTTCTCCAGGCTGACCCAGCCCAGCTCTCTCAGCCTGGCTCCAGCCCTCGCAGCACCTCCCCTGCACTGCTTTGGGTGGTTGAACCCCGCTGCGGTGCCGGGGCTCGGGCGGCACCGGATGGATCCCGGCTCCGCGCTGGCTGCTGCGGTTCCCTGCAGGCTCCAGCCTCGCTCCCTGCAGCGCGGGGCTGAGCCGGAGCCAGGGCAGGGACTGCAGCGAATCCTCCTCCTCCTCCTCCTCCCTCCCTTGCAGGACAGGATCTGAGCTGCTGCTGCTGCGGTGCAGCCGGGAGGACAGCTCCGAACCCACGCCAGGTAACGGGAGCCGTGTCCCGCAGGGAGCTCGGTACCCCCATGGTGCGCTTGGCCCCTGTAACAGCATCAGCCCCGCGCTGCCAGCACCCGCAGCGAGCCCCACACCGCGGCTCCCTCCCTGCCAGCCCCACTGCCCGCGTGCTCAGCACCACATCCTTGTGTCCCTGCCCGGCTTGGCCCGGGAGCAGAGGATGCGGCTCCTGTGGCTGCATCAGGGCATTGCCGCGCTTGGCTTTGGAGATGCTCATTCACATCCGAAACCCATTTGTAAGCGCTTTCCTTCCCTGCTCTTTTTTGGCTCTGCTGCCTCAGCCCCTCCGCGCCACGAGGCCGCTGCAGGCTCTCAAGGACGAGCCTCTGGTGCCTTTGCTGGCCCGGGGATGAGTGGGAGAGCCGGAAAAGCCGGGTCCCTGCTGACCCCTCCGCCTGCCCTGCTTGAAGCAGCTCCCCTTGATGTGGCTGCAGAGCCGATGGCTCCGGCGCTGGGTTCTCCTGGGTTCCTCATCCCATCCCGGAGCTGTTCCCTGTGGAGGTGGCAGGGACTGGGGGGGTTTGGGCAGGGAGAGGTCACTGAGCCCGTGCTGCAGGGGTGAGGGTTGCCCCTTCAGTGGTGTCCTCAGTGGCTGCCTTCCTCCTGCTCGTGCTCCTTCACGTGCTCTTTATGAACCATAACGGGCTTCATCTCTTCCCATGAGATCCCATTTCCCTGCCCTGGCTTTTCCTTCCTGGAGCTTTCCGTAAGCACCCCAGCAAGGACACGATCGACCCCCAACCCCTGTTCTGCCTCTGTTCCCAGAGCCCAGCTCGCTGGAGGCCACCATGACCGACTCCAAGTACTTCACCACCACCAAGAAAGGTAGGAGAAGGAGCAGGAGCCTCCCATAGCCCTTCCCCATGGACTCAGGCAGCCAGGACCTGGTGCAGGGCCCAGCTCTGGCCCCAGACCCGAGTGGGATGCTGTGATTGACACCTCAGGGGGGCTCCTGGGGTCAGAGCATCTTGGGACCAGCCCCCTGAACCCAGACAGGCACATGGGATGTGGGGGCTGCCATAGGGACATGGGATGTGGGGGCTGCCATAGGGACATGGGATGTGGGAGCTGCCATAGGGACATGGGATGTGGGAGCTGCCATAGGGACATGGGATGTGGGAGCTGCCATAGGGACATGGGATGTGGGAGCTGCCATAGGAACATGGGATGTGGGAGCTGCCATAGGGACATGGGATGTGGGGGCTGCCATAGGGACATGGGATGTGGGGGCTGCCATAGGGACATGGGATGTGGGGGCTGCCATAGGAACATGGGATGTGGGAGCTGCCATAGGGACATGGGATGTGGGGGCTGCCATAGGAACATGGGATGTGGGGGCTGCCATAGGAACATGGGATGTGGGAGCTGCCATAGGGACATGGGATGTGGGAGCTGCCATAGGAACATGGGATGTGGGGGCTGCCATAGGGACATGGGATGTGGGGGCTGCCATAGGAACATGGGATGTGGGGGCTGCCATAGGGACATGGGATGTGGGGGCTGCCATAGGGACATGGGATGTGGGGGCTGCCATAGGCACATGGGATGTGGGAGCTGCCATAGGGACATGGGATGTGGGAGCTGCCATAGGAACATGGGATGTGGGGGCTGCCATAGGGACATGGGACATGGGATGTGGGGGCTGCCATAGGAACATGGGATGTGGGGGCTGACATAGGGACATGGGATGTGGGGGCTGCCATAGGAACATGGGATGTGGGGGCTGTCATAGGGACATGGGATGTGGGGGCTGCCCCAGGGTCATGGGATGTGGGAGCTGCCATAGGGACATGGGATGTGGGAGCTGCCATAGGAACATGGGATGTGGGGGCTGCCATAGGGACATGGGATGTGGGGGCTGCCATAGGGACATGGGATGTGGGGGCTGCCATAGGGACATGGGATGTGGGGGCTGCCCCAGGGACATGGGATGTGGGAGCTGCCATAGGGACATGGGATGTGGGGGCTGTCATAGGGACATGGGATGTGGGGGCTGCCATAGGGACATGGGATGTGGGGGCTGCCATAGGGACATGGGATGTGGGGGCTGCCATAGGGACATGGGATGTGGGGGCTGCCATAGGGACATGGGATGTGGGGGCTGTCCCAGGGACATGGGATGTGGGAGCTGCCATAGGGACATGGGATGTGGGGGCTGCCATAGGGACATGGGATGTGGGGGCTGCCCCAGGGACATGGGATGTGGGGGCTGCCCTAGGGACATGGGATGTGGGGGCTGCCCCAGGGACATGGGATGTGGGAGCTGCCATAGGGACATGGGATGTGGGGGCTGCCCCAGGGACATGGGATGTGGGGGCTGCCATAGGGACATGGGATGTGGGGGCATGGGATGGGATGTGGGGGCTGCCCCAGGGACATGGGATGTGGGAGCTGCCATAGGGACATGGGATGTGGGGGCTGCCATAGGGACATGGGATGTGGGGGCTGCCATAGGGACATGGGAGGTGGGGGCTGCCATAGGGACATGGGATGTGGGGGCTGTCCCAGGGACATGGGATGTGGGGGCTGTCCCAGGGACATGGGATGTGGGGGCTGTCCCAGGGACATGGGATGTGGGGGCTGCCATAGGGACATGGGATGTGGGGGCTGCCCCAGGGACATGGGATGTGGGGGCTGCCATAGGGACATGGGATGTGGGAGCTGCCATAGGGACATGGGATGTGGGAGCTGCCATAGGGACATGGGATGTGGGGGCTGCCATAGGGACATGGGATGTGGGGGCTGCCAAAGGGACATGGGATGTGGGGGCTGTCCCAGGGACATGGGATTTGGGGGCTGCCATAGGGACATGGGATGTGGGGGCTGCCCCAGGGACATGGGATGTGGGGGCTGCCATAGGGACATGGGATGTGGGGGCTGTCCCAGGGACATGGGATGTGGGGGCTGCCATAGGGACATGGGATGTGGGGGCTGCCATAGGGACATGGGATGTGGGGGCTGTCCCAGGGACATGGGATGTGGGGGCTGCCCCAGGGACATGGGATGTGGGGGCTGCCATAGGGACATGGGATGTGGGGGCTGCCCCAGGGACATGGGATGTGGGGGCTGCCCCAGGGACATGGGATGTGGGGGCTGCCATAGGGACATGGGATGTGGGGGCTGCCATAGGGACATGGGATGTGGGGGCTGACATAGGGACATGGGATGTGGGGGCTGCCATAGGGACATGGGATGTGGGAGCTGCCATAGGGACATGGGATGTGGGAGCTGCCATAGGGACATGGGATGTGGGGGCTGCCATAGGGACATGGGATGTGGGGGCTGCCATAGGGACATGGGATGTGGGGGCTGCCATCCTTTCCATGGAGGAACAGGTCCCACCATGCTCCTGCATTGGCCACTGTGTGTTCTGGCCTCATCCAGGCTGTGCTGCTCTCCCCATGTAGGTGAGGGCTCTGCAGCAGCCATGTGTGGGGCTGGAGCTTCCCCATGTGCTGTAATAACCACCCCACAGCCCAAACCGCCCCCCCCCCCAGTGAGCCCCATGTCCTGTGCTTGAGCTGTGAGTGCTGGTGCTCATCACTCCCACAGCATCTCCCTGCGCTGAAGCCCTCTGGGGCTGGGGGATCCCTATGGTTGCACTGACACCGCTGTGTCCAGCTCCTGGCACCCATTGAGGTGGGTGCCCCATGCCCTGAGCTCCCTTTCCCCCTTCCTCCAGGGGAGATCTTTGAGCTGAAGGCGGAACTGAACAGCGACAAGAAGGAGAAGAAGAAGGAGGCTGTGAAGAAGGTGATCGCCTCCATGACGGTGGGCAAGGATGTCAGGTACGGGCCGGTGCTGCCCTGGGGGGCTCCTGCTTGTCCCTGGTGCCTCCAAGGGCTTTTCCTGCTGGATTTCATCTGGGATGAGGGCTGCCCGCAGCTGTCCTTGGGGTGTTTGTGTAACTGGCTCTGTGGCAGGCAGAGCCTCCCTGCATGGGGTGTAATCTGCCTAAAAGGATTGCTCTGGCCGGCACTGGGATTATTCTGCTTCCTTCATCTGTTATAAGAAGCAAGCAGGAACCCCACTGTGAGCCTGTAGGGCAGACGCCTCGGGGTTCATTGTCCTTTAGCAGCCATCCCCAGTCCAAAAGGTCAAGGAGCTGGTTTCCCCCTTCTCCTGTATCCATGTGACTGAGCAGCACATTGCTCCCTGTGCCCTCATCCCTCGCAGACCCGTGAGGGATGCCCTGGGTTTGATCCTGTGAGCGATGGGTGGGTTTGTGGTGCTGGAGAAGCTTCCAAGAGACATGTGCTGGGGTGGGATCACCCCTCTCATCTCAACTGCCTGCCTGAAGGTGGTTTAACAGTCTAAGGGGGAATCTCTGTCATTAATAATCCGATTGGTTTGTGGTGAATCAGCATCTCTGGCATCCCCTCAGCTCCATGCTGGCAGAGCATCATCCTGCTGCAGGGCTGGTCCTGCGTGGGGCCCATCCCTGGCAGTGTTCAAGGCCAGGTTGGACACAGGGGCTTGGAGCAAGCTGCTCCAGTGGAAGGTGTCCCTGCCTGTGGCAGGGGTTGGAGCTGGAGGAGCTTTAAGGAGGTGCTGTGTGTTGCAGCGCGCTCTTCCCGGACGTGGTGAACTGCATGCAGACGGACAACCTGGAGCTGAAGAAGCTGGTCTACCTCTACCTGATGAACTACGCCAAGAGCCAGCCCGACATGGCCATCATGGCAGTGAACACCTTTGTGAAGGTGAGGGCTGAGCGCCGGGGGCCTGAGCCATGCGCTGCAGTGAGGGGGGTTCAGTGTGCTCCAAGCATCCCTGCTTTCATGCAAGGCCACCACAGTGGGTGCTCCGTAGCCTGCCCCAGGGGAGGGAGCGCGGGCAGGGTTCCGCAGGCTCTGCCTTCAGGATGGGAGAAGTGAGCAGCGGTACCCGGGGGTGCAGAAGGGAAGCATCCTCTTGGCAGCCTCTTGCTGTGTCAGCAGCAGCTTCGCTTGTGGGCAGCTCCCGTGTTGGAGCTGTCATCACGTGAGCCTGGGCTCTGAACCTCTGCAGCTGAGAGAGCCCTTGTGATCTTCCACTTGGAGCACGTTTGTTGGGAATGCTGGAAGGGTTTGGGTTGAAGGGACCTTAAAGCTCCTCCAGCTCCAACTCCAACACCTTCCACTGGAGCAGCTTGCTCCAAGCCCCTGTGTCCAACCTGGCCTTGAACACTGCCAGGGATGGGGCAGCCACAGCTTCTCTGGGCACCCTGTGCCAGCGCCTCAGCACCCTCACAGGGAAGAGCTTCTGCCTCAGAGCTCAGCTCAGTCTCCCCTCTGGCAGGTTAAAGCCATTCCCCTTGGCCTGTCCCTACATCCCTTGTCCCAAGCCCCTCTCCAGCTTTCCTGCAGCCCCTTCAGGCACTGGAGCTGCTCTCAGGTCTCCCCTTCAGGAGCCTTCTCTTCTCCAGGCTGACCCAGCCCAGCTCTCTCAGCCTGGCTCCAGAGCAGAGCTGCTCCAGCCCTCGCAGCAGCTCCACGGCCTCGCTCCGACAGCTCCACGTCCCTCTTGTGCTGCTCCCCGGAGCTGAGCACCAGGTCACTGCCATTCACTTGGTGTTAGGGCTTGGTGGCATTCAGGGGAACTTTGGCATTTCAGGAGCTAAAGCCCCGTGGGTGACCTGTACTCGAGAGCCGAGTGTTAAATCCTCTGGGGAGCAGAGGTCCCGCTGACACCCGTGACTGACGCAGCAGTGGCCACAGCGTCTCATGGCCCCCTCTCATCCCTGCAGGACTGTGAGGACCCAAACCCGCTGATCCGGGCGCTGGCGGTGCGGACCATGGGCTGCATCCGTGTGGATAAGATCACGGAGTACCTGTGCGAGCCCCTGCGGAAGTGCCTCAAGGACGAGGACCCCTACGTGCGCAAGACGGCCGCGGTCTGCGTGGCCAAGCTGCACGACATCAATGCCCAGCTGGTGGAGGACCAGGGCTTCCTGGACACCCTCAAAGACCTCATCTCCGACTCCAACCCCATGGTGATTGTTCCTGCCTTCTCTTCAGTCAATGCTCTCCCTTCATGCTCCATCCCCTTCGCTCTCTTTCCAGTGTTCTTGGGGGCTGTTGGTTCTCAGGGCTCCAGGCTCTGTTCCTTGTCCTGGACCCCTGTTTCCTGCATGCAGTGTTTCTCCAGTTCCCCATCCCTGGCAGTGTTCAAGGCCAGGTTGGACACAGGGCCTTGGAGCAAGCTGCTCTAGTGGGAGGTGGTGGAGTTGGAGCTGGAGGAGCTTTAAGGTCCCTTCCAACCCAGCCCGTTCTGGAATGCTGGGGTTCCTTGGCAGTGCGTTGTTATTGCAGTGGGAGGAGGCTGCCCAAGCCAGCTCTGGTGGCAGAGGGGAGCTGATTCCTGGCTCTGACACCGCCTCCCTGGTGGCTTTTGCCTCTGCTGAGGGTTTCCTGACATCTGGGAGCTTCAAAGCCAGCTTCCCCCAGGGGTTCCCTCCCCTCAGCCTTTGCTGCTCTTCACATCCTGCCCCACAGGCTTAGTGGAGACCCTGGGAGCTGCTGCAGAGAGGGAATGGGCTCCTCCCCAGCAGGCACAGGGCCAAGGCTCGCTGGTGCTGAGCACATGTGAGCCCTCATTGATGTGCTGTGGGTGGTGGGACCGTGCTGGTGGTGATTGCTCATCTCCGCAGCGTGAGCTGCCGGGGCGGAGATGCTGGTGCCCAGATGTCTCTGGATGCGAGGAGCTGATCCCAAGGAGGAAGCTCATCCGCTTGCAGCAGCTTCCCCCAGGCTGCTGGACCCGCTTTGGTGTCACCAAACCCTGGTGTCACCAAACCCTGGTGTCACCAAACCCTGGTGTCACCCAACCCGTGTCCTGTCCCCCCCGGCAGGTAGTGGCCAATGCGGTAGCGGCGCTGTCCGAGATAGCAGAGTCTCACCCGAGCAGCAACCTCCTGGACCTCAATCCCCAGTCCATCAACAAGCTGCTCACAGCCCTGAACGAGTGCACGGAGTGGGGCCAGATCTTCATCCTGGACTGCCTGGCCAACTACATGCCCAAGGATGACCGGGAGGCCCAGAGGTGAGGGGGGATTTGGGTGCTGCCCTCAAGGGGAGCACTGGAATAGGCAAGGGGGACAGGCAGGTATCGACTGAAGGGCCTGACTCTGCCCCTTCTCCTCTAAGAAGGTCCTCCTGACCCTTGGAAGCCTGCTGGGGGAAGTGGGACAGTGAGCATCTGCTGGCCTCTGTGCCTGCGGCACGGCCATCTGGACAGGGCCGTGGTCCCATAGCGAGTCCTGTCCCCGTGCTGGCACGGGGATTGTACTTGAGCTACTTCCAAACGTGCCCTTACCATGCAGCAAGGGGTGAGAGGCGCTGGGGAGCCCTGAAATGGGGGTCACTGCAATAGGAGTGAGCAGGGGCTGGGACGTGACCTTCCTTGGGGTGCTTCAGCATCTCCTGAGAGGGTCCCGAGTGCTGCAGCCTCCACCAGTGCAGTTCCTCTTCAGCACTGCAGCATGGTGGGAGCAGGAGGATGGGTTCTGGTGGGCTCCGATGGGCTCTGATGGGCTCTGATGGGCTCTGATGGGCTCTGATGGGCTCTGATGGGCTCTGATGGGCTCTGATGGGTTCCGATGGGTTCCGATGGGTTCCGATGGGCTCCGATGGGCTCTGATGGGTTCTGGTGGGCTCCGATGGGTTCCGATGGGCTCCGATGGGTTCTGATGGGCACCGATGGGCTCTGATGGGTTCCGATGGGCTCCGATGGGTTCTGATGGGCACCGATGGGCTCTGATGGGCTCTGATGGGCTCTGATGGGCTCTGATGGGCTCTGATGGGCTCCGATGGGCTCTGATGGGTTCCGATGGGCTCTGATGGGCTCTGATGAGTTCTGATGGGCTCCGATGGGCTCTGACTGATGGGCTCCGATGGGCTCTGATGGGTTCTGATGGGCTCTGATGGGCTCTGATGGGCTCTGATGGGCTCTGATGGGCTTCGATGGGCTCCGATGGGTTCCGATGGGCTCCGATGGGTTCTGATGGGTTCTGATGGGCTCCGATGGGCTCCGATGGGCTCCGATGGGCTCTGATGGGCTCTGATGGGTTCTGGTGGGCTCCGATGGGTTCCGATGGGCTCTGACGGGTTCTGATGGGCTCCGATGGGCTCCGATGGGCTCCGATGGGCTCTGACGGGCTCTGACGGGCTCTGACGGGCTCTGACGGGCTCTGACGGGCTCTGACGGGCTCTGACGGGCTCTGATGGGCTCTGATGGGCTCTGATGGGCTCTGATGGGCTCCGATGAGTTCCGATGGGCTTCGATGGGCTCTGATGGGTTCTGATGGGTTCCGATGGGCTCCGATGGGCACTGATGAGCTCCGATGGGTTCTGATGGGTTCTGATGGGCTCCGATGGGCACTGATGAGCTCTGATGGGTTCTGATGGGTTCTTCCCTTCCCTCCCCATCACCCCCCCACCTGCAGCATCTGCGAGCGGGTGACGCCGCGCCTGTCCCACGCCAACTCAGCCGTGGTGCTCTCGGCCGTGAAGGTGCTGATGAAGTTCATGGAGATGCTCTCCAAGGACCTGGATTACTACGGGACGCTGCTCAAGAAGCTGGCCCCGCCGCTGGTCACGCTGCTCTCTGCAGAGCCCGAGCTGCAGTACGTGGCCCTGCGCAACATCAACCTCATCGTGCAGAAAAGGTGGGTGCCCCCGCTCCGGGATTCCCTCTTCCCTATGGATGCTGCTTCCCAAAGCTTCAAACCCACTGACTGTGGTGGTGGTGGGGCCCTGCTGCCACGTCCCGTCGCATGGGGGGTGTTTCTTAACACCTTAAGGGCTGAGCAGAGAGGGTCAGGTGAGGCCGTGAGCAGGAGTCAAGCTGGGAGCTCCAGGAGTGTTTCTCATTGGGATTTCGTGGAATCCCAGCCTGGTTTGGGTTGGAAGGGACCTTAAAGCTCCTCCAGCTCCAACCCCTGCCACGGGCAGGGACCCCTTCCACTAGAGCAGCTTGCTCCAAGCCCCTGTGTCCAACCTGGCCTTGAACACTGCCAGGGATGGGGCAGCCACAGCTTCTCTGGGCACCCTGTGCCAGCGCCTCAGCACCCTCACAGGGAAGAGCTTCTGCCTCAGAGCTCATCTCAGTCTCCCCTCTGGCAGGTTAAAGCCATTCCCCTTGGCCTGTCCCTACATCCCTTGTCCCAAGCCCCTCTCCAGCTTTCCTGCAGCCCCTTCAGGCACTGGAGCTGCTCTCAGGTCTCCCCTTCAGGAGCCTTCTCTTCTCCAGGCTGACCCAGCCCAGCTCTCTCAGCCTGGCTCCAGAGCAGAGCTGCTCCAGCCCTCGCAGCATCCCCATGGCCTCCTCTGCACTCGCTCCAACAGCTCCACGTCCCTCTTGTGCTGCTGCCCCAGAGCTGGATCAGGGCTGCAGGGGGTCTCCCCAGAGCACAGCAGAGGGGCAGGATCCCCTCTTTGTCCTGCTGCTCATGCTCTGGGGTGCAGCCAGCACACGGGGGGGGGGGGGGGGTTTGGGCTCAGGCTGGGTCATGGGGAGCTTCTCATGGGCCAACACCCCCAAAACCTGTTTAAAACCTGTAAAACGCTGCCCCTCTGGGTCGGTCCCTCGGTGCCAGTGAGGCAGCTCAGTCACATCCCCTTGTTTCTGCAGCTCTCTTTGGATGGAGGCTGAGTCCTTTCGTCCCTGTGCTGATCCCCACGGGCTGGTGGTGTCCCAGGCCCCACACGTGTGCCCGGAGCAGCCCTGGCCAGCTGGAGAGGCAGGCTCTGCGCTCGCAGCTCCTCCCAGCCATCGCCGTGGTTGTCCCTTATAAATAGCAGCAATTTCTGGGAGAAGCAGGAAGCAATTAATGTCCCTGGGAGCGGGGAGGTGGAGGCAGGTTTGTCCCCTTGGAGCTGGACCTGGCCTGTCTCTTCCCAGCTTAGAGAGAGAGGGGATGAGGAAGGTCCAGCCTAGCCTTAGGCTTTGCATCCCTGCTCCCCCCAACGTGTCCCTTGGCAAGACAAATGTCCCCTGTTGCTTCGTGTCTTTGGGGCAAGGTTGTGCTGTCCCCTCTCTGCCAGCCAAGGGGCACTGCCCTGGCAGGATTCCCAAGGGATCTTGGATTCCTTGGCATTAAGCAAACCCCCAAACCCCTGTGCTTGTGGCCAGGGAGCCTCATCCTGCTGGCCCAGAGCTGCTCACTCTCTTGGTCCGGGTTTCTCCAGCTTGTGTCCTCCATCCTTCCCCATCCCAGCTCCAACCTGGGATCAGGAGCGATGGTTCATGCTCGTAGGAGGCTGATGGAGCAATGAACGAGTGTGGATTGGGGGCACTAGCTGGCTGCAGGTGGGGTGAACGGGTCCCCATCCATCCTCTGACCAGCGTGCAGCGGGATCGGGGCTGTGTTTCTGGAAGCCCTTTGGTGTCCTCTCCATGTGGTCCGAGTGTGGCTCCCTCCATCACTGCCTCTCGTTGCAGGCCCGAGATCCTGAAGCACGAGATGAAGGTGTTCTTTGTCAAGTACAACGACCCCATCTACGTCAAGCTGGAGAAGCTGGACATCATGATCCGCCTGGCCTCGCAGGCCAACATTGCTCAGGTCAGGGCCAAGGAGGGGTGCGGGGAGCTCCAGCCCCACGGCGAGGGGGGGGATCCCCCCGAGACACCCCGGACCCCGCTGTGCAGGATGCACTGGGGCAGCTCTGCCCCCGGCTGGGTCCCTGCCCCGCTCCCTTGGTGCTGGGGCTCAGGATCCCATCCCGGGCAGGTGCTGGCGGAGCTCAAGGAGTACGCCACGGAGGTGGACGTGGACTTCGTGAGGAAGGCGGTTCGAGCCATCGGCCGCTGCGCCATCAAGGTGGAGGTGAGGGCTGGAGCAGCTCTGCTCTGGAGCCAGGCTGAGAGAGCTGGGCTGGGGCAGCCTGGAGAAGAGAAGGCTCCTGAAGGGGAGACCTGAGAGCAGCTCCAGTGCCTGAAGGGGCTGCAGGGAACCTGGAGAGTTCAGGTACCTGATCCCTCACTGAGCACTGGGAGGTTTTGCTTCCCCTTGGGGGTGATTTGAAGAAGGGGATTGATGGAATCCCCGCTGGAGCAGTGGCTCTGGGTGCAGCAGGGTCACAGGCAGGGTCGTGCAGCTCTGAGGCAGCCTCTGCCTCACTGGGTTTACCCAGAGCATCCTCAGTCACAAAACAGCTCAGTGCTGGTGAGGGGCAGGAGATGGTCTGGAGCAGGCTCAGGCTCTGTTGTTGAAGCAATCCTAGAATCATAGAACAGTTCAGGTTGGAAAGGACCTTGAGATCATCCAGTTCCAACCCCCCTGCCATGGGCAGGGACACCTCACACTAAACCATGGCACCCAAGGCTTCATCCAGCCTGGCCTTGAACACCACCAGGGATGGAGCATTCACAACCTCCCTGGGCAACCCATTCCAGTGCCTCACCACCCTAACAGGAAAGAATTTCCTTCTTATATCCAATCTAAACTTCCCCTGTTTAAGTTTTAACCCGTTACCCCTTGTCCTTTCACTACAGTCCCTAATGAAGAGTCCCTCCCCAGCATCCCTATAGACCCCCTTCAGACACTGGCAGCTGCTCTGAGGTCTCCATGCAGCCTTCTCCTCTCCAGGCTCCTCTGCAGTGAGCCAGCCTCTCCCAGGAGGATTTATTACCACGGCACTGCTTTTCCCTCTGTCTCAATGCAGAGCCCTTGTGGCTGTGCAGCTCCGGGCCGAGGCAGGGTGCAAGGTGCTGCTGCTCACGTTGGAGCTTGCTGCTGTGCTCCTGCACCCAGCGGTGTGAAATGCATCCCATGGGATCAGGGGTAGGGGGACAGGAGGCTCTGGGAGTGTGCAGGGGATGAGAAGGAGCCAGGCGTGGGTGGAACGGGGAGACCACACTTGTGTGTGTGTCCCCTGTGCTGTTCTGGGATGGGTTTGGGAGCAGTATGGAGGGGATAAGGCAGCCGAGGGCTTGGGATGGGGCTGTAAGATCATTGCTCCTTGACTGACCCAGTGCCTCCACCAGCAATCGGCCGAGCGCTGCGTGAGCACCCTGCTCGACCTCATCCAGACCAAAGTGAACTACGTGGTGCAGGAGGCCATCGTGGTCATCAAGGACATCTTCCGCAAGTACCCCAACAAGTAGGTGACCCCGGCGCGAGCGCGCTCCGCAGAGCCCGTGGGGTGAGCTCCCCATGGCGCGGTGGGTGCTGCCCTGGAGGTGGCTTTGGGTGCGTGGGCTGGTGAGGCTGGGATCGGTGCTCAGCGCTGCCCTGGGGTTAACCTGCGCCAGGAGAACGGCGCCCAGCCCCACGGTGGGCACATGGGCAGGAGCCAGCAGAGCCTTTTGAGGTCCCTTGTGTCAGCATGAACTGTGCCCGAGTCTTAACTCATCGCTGCTGATGCTGGAGCAGGGGCAGCAGGGGGAGAGGGAGTGTTCCAGGTGAGCCAGCAGGAGCGGGCAGCTGTGTGATCAGCTAATAGAGCATTAATAATGGTGATAGATGCTAATGAGCTGAGCTGGTGATGAAGGGGATGCACGAGGAGCAGGGCTGCTGCGGGGGGGAGCAGAGGCTAAAGGAAGAGGGGCTGCATTGAGGAGCAGGCAGCGCAGGCTCGTGCTGTGCCCCTGGCCGTGCTGAGGGTGCCGGGGCTGTCGCTGTCCCCGGGAAGGTACGAGAGCGTCATCGCCACCCTGTGCGAGAACCTGGACTCCCTGGACGAGCCCGAGGCGCGCGCAGCCATGATCTGGATCGTGGGGGAGTACGCGGAGCGCATCGACAACGCGGACGAGCTGCTCGAGAGCTTCCTGGAGGGCTTCCACGACGAGAGCACCCAGGTACGGCTGGAGCCAGCGGGTGCCGAGGGTGCCCGGCCGTGGTCCGTGGAACGCCGCCGTGGTGCTGGGCCAAGCATCTTCCCTCCTTCCTGGCTGGGAAGGGACCAAGTGGCCGCCTTTGATTCCTCAGTGCCAGGGCAGGATCAGCCCTTTGGAGCTGGGAAATGGAGGCAGAGGGCTGGAGGGAGCAGAGGGCTGGAGGGAGCAGAGGGCTGGAGGGAGCAGAGGGCTGGAGCGAGCAGAGGGCTGGAGGGAGCAGAGGGATGGAGGGAGCAGAGGGATGGAGGGAGCAGAGGGATGGAGGGAGCAGAGGGATGGAGGGAGCAGAGGGATGGAGGGAGCAGAGGGATGGAGCGAGCAGAGGGGTGAAGCGAGCAGAGGGATGGAGGGAGCAGAGGGATGGAGGGAGCAGAGGGATGGAGGGAGCAGAGGGATGGAGGGAGCCGAGGGATGGAGGGAGCCGAGGGATGGAGGGAGCCGAGGGATGGAGGGAGCCGAGGGATGGAGGGAGCCGAGGGATGGAGGGAGCCGAGGGATGGAGGGAGCCGAGGGATGGAGGGAGCCGAGGGATGGAGGGAGCCGAGGGATGGAGGGAGCCGAGGGATGGAGGGAGCCGAGGGATGGAGGGAGCCGAGGGATGGAGGGAGCCGAGGGATGGAGGGAGCCGAGGGATGGAGGGAGCCGAGGGATGGAGGGAGCCGAGGGATGGAGGGAGCCGAGGGATGGAGGGAGCAGAGGGATGGAGGGAGCAGAGGGATGGAGGGAGCAGAGGGATGGAGGGAGCAGAGGGATGGAGGGAGCAGAGGGATGGAGGGAGCAGAGGGATGGAGCGAGCAGCTGGGGCAGCTGGGGCCGGTGGCTTTGGAATGGGGGTTTCCATCTGTGGAAACTTCCTACAGCCGATCCATGGGGAGCAGGGGCAAGTCTAAATGCACCCTGGGAAAGCAGCAGTCCTGGGGGCCCTGTGTCGGGCTAAAGGGAATCCCTGCTGTTATCCTTATACGAGTCAGAGGATGCTCTGCCCTTCCCCCATGTGGGACCCTGTATCCTGGTCCCAGGGTCCTGCCCAGTGACCTCTGTGTGAGGCTGTGGCTGGGATGGGCTGATGCCGAGCAGCTTGGCTGGGGCTGCAGGGCTGGCTGGGGGCCGTGCCGAGCATCCTGACCCTTGTCACCAGCACTGTCCCCGTGTGGTTGGGGTTAGGTCCCAGCAGCACCTCTGGGGCGGCCCCCGTGCTCCTGCAGAGGAGGGGTGGGATGTGTGTGTGTGTGTGTGCTCACCTGCCCGTGCTCCCGCAGGTGCAGCTGCAGCTGCTCACAGCCATCGTGAAGCTGTTCCTCAAGAAGCCCACCGAGACCCAGGAGCTGGTGCAGCAGGTTCTGAGCCTGGCCACGCAGGTGGGTGACGGCTCCGGAGCGAGGGGAGAGCTTCCCTTGGCTTTGCCGTCCCCAGCGAGGCAGCGGGAATGGTGCCGTGGACAGGAGGGGGGTAACCAGGAGAAGCTGAGGGTTGAAGTCCTGCAGCGAGGACGGCATCGCCTGCAGCACTGGAGGCAGCTTGTGCTGTTCCCCTGCTGAAGCTGGGGGAGCAAAGCAGTGCGGCCGCTCCACAGGGACATCAGCGGCTTCAGCTTTTATCCCCATGATCCCACTTATAGAATCCCAGGATCCCAGCCGGGTTTGGGTTGAAGGGACCTTAAAGCTCATCCAGTCCCAACCCCTGCCGTGGGCAGGAACACCTCACACTAGACCGTGGTGCCCAGGGCCCCCTCCAACCTGGCCTTGAAACACCACAGCAAGGCTCAGCTAGGGGCAGGATGCTCTGGGTTGCTCTGTGGTGGCTGCAGTTCCTCCTGCCCTGCTGGCCTCGGCACTAACCCTGGTGCTCCCCAAAGGACTCGGACAACCCCGACCTGCGGGACCGCGGTTACATCTACTGGCGCCTGCTGTCCACGGACCCCGTGGCTGCCAAGGAGGTGGTGCTGGCCGAGAAGCCCCTCATCTCCGAGGAGACCGACCTCATCGAGCCCACGCTGCTGGACGAGCTCATCTGCTACATCGGGACCTTGGCCTCCGTGTACCACAAACCCCCCAGCGCCTTCGTGGAGGGCAGCAGAGGGGTCGTGCACAAGAGCTTGCCCCCGCGAACGGGCTCGTGAGTATCTGCCCTCAGTGCTGGGGCTGCCATAGAGACACAGAACCAGCCTGGGTTGGGTTGAAGGGACCTTAGAGCTCCTCCAGCTCCAACTCCAACACCTTCCACTAGAGCAGCTTGCTCCAAGCCCCTGTGTCCAACCTGGCCTTGAACACTGCCAGGGATGGGGCAGCCACAGCTTCTCTGGGCACCCTGTGCCAGCGCCTCAGCACCCTCACAGGGAAGAGCTTCTGCCTCAGAGCTCAGCTCAGTCTCCCCTCTGGCAGGTTAAAGCCATTCCCCTTGGCCTGTCCCTACATCCCTTGTCCCAAGCCCCTCTCCAGCTTTCCTGCAGCCCCTTCAGGCACTGGAGCTGCTCTCAGGTCTCCCCTTCAGGAGCCTTCTCTTCTCCAGGCTGACCCAGCCCAGCTCTCTCAGCCTGGCTCCAGAGCAGAGCTGCTCCAGCCCTCGCAGCATCCCCATGGCCTCCTCTGGCCTCGCTCCAACAGCTCCACGTCCCTCTTGTGCTGCTGCCCCCGAGCTGGATCAGGGCTGCGGGGGGGGTCTCCCCAGGGGCAGGATCCCCTCCTTGTCCCGCTGCTCACGCTCTGGGGGTGCAGCCCCATGGATCCGTGTGCTTGGAGCTGAGGCTCCCCGTTCCCAAAGGAGGCTCCACTGCAGGAGCAGGTTCCAGTGCTCCCTCGCAAGGCTGAAGGAGCGATCTCAGCCTCAGGTGGAGGATGCTCCGCTGGGAGCAGCGCCGTCTCCAGACGCTGCCTCAAAGCCCACCCGGATGCTCCGGTGTCTCCGTGGGCCCCATTGCCCCCTCCTCAGCTCTTTCCTTTGCCGTTCCCCGCAGGAGCGAGAGCACCGAGAGCCCGGACGCGGCCCCCCCGGGGGTGCAGGCAGGGGAGCAGCCGGCGGTGATCCCTGCGCAGGGCGACCTCCTGGGGGACCTGCTCAACCTGGACCTGGGGCCGCCGGTCAGCGGCCCCCCCATCGCCGCCTCCGCCGTGCAGATGGGGGCTGTGGACCTGCTCGGGGGGGGCTTGGACAGCCTGGTACGTCACAGCCCCCCCCACCCTGGTGCTGTGGGATGGGGTGGGCTGCTCTGCCCGGGGCTCATCCTTCCCTCTGCACCGGTGCTGCACCCCATTGTCCTCATCCGATGGCTGCGGTGGGAGCGGTGCTCCCGGTCCAGGAGGTCTGTGTGGGTGCCCGCACTGTGCTGTGCTGTGGAGGGGGGGATTGCCCCCAGCCCCACTGCGTGGAAAGAGAGCCCGGGGGTTCCTCTGCTGCCCCTCAGCTCCAGCAGAGCCCCCAAGGGGAGGTCCCTTTGCTTCCTGCCCCTCGTGGTCCATGACCCTGTGTTGTGGGTGTGCAGGGCTTGGGGATGGGGTGAGGCACCCAGGGTGAGCTCTGTGCTGGCTCCAGGGCAGGGGTGGGCGGACGTGGTGCTGCGGCAGGACTGACCTCTCCTCCCTCCTGCCCTTCTCTCTGTCTCTCTCTGGTTTTGTCTCCTCTCTCCTGGCTTCTCTCTGCATGTGCCTGGCTCCTCTCTGCGCCTTCCCTGCTTCCGCTTGGAGATGGGGGACGAGTCGGAAGGGGTATGGATCAGCCCTTGTCGTGGCCCCACGTGTAGCCCCCACCCCGCTCCCCCCGTGCAGCCTGAGCCCTGCTCTTCACCGTCCCAATGTCACCCCACTTCCTCTGGGGGCAGCCAGGCCACTGTCTGGGACCAGTGGAGCATCCCTATGGGCTCCAGGCCATCACTGCCCCGTACTGATGCCTTTAGGGGGTGCCCCTAAGGAAGGTCCCCAATGGGATCAGTCCCCTTTGTCCCCTGTGCCCACGGAGCACTGGCTCCTGCTCATGCCCCTATGTTCTCTTGCAGCTGCGGAGCGATGTGGGAGGCAGCCCTGCTGTGAGTGTGTCCTGTCCTCACCCTCTGCATCTTCCTCCTCCTCCTCCTCCTGCCCTGCCCCACGCTGCCCCCCATAACCCATCCCTTTGTCCCCACACAGATCGGTGGCGGTGGCTTCACCCCAGTGCCCAGCACCACGATGCCCACAAACCTGGGGGCCCCCCTCGGCAGCGGCCTCGGGGACCTCTTTGACCTCACCGGAGGGGTGGGCGCCCTGCCAGGCTCCTACGTGGCACCCAAAGCGGTGAGTGGGGCGCGTGGACCCCGGCGTTCATGGGGCAGGGAGGGGAGGCCCTAAAGCAGGGGTGGGAGCAGGGACTGCCAGGTCATGGCTTGGCCAGAGCTGGGTTTGGGCTGCATTGCTCTGGGTGTGCAGGGTGAGAGCCGCTGTGTCTGCAGCTCGGAGACTCCACAGCCTGGTTTGGGTTGGAAGGGGCCTTAAAGCTCCTCCAGCTCCAACTCCAACACCTTCCACTGGAGCAGCTTGCTCCAAGCCCCTGTGTCCAACCTGGCCTTGAACACTGCCAGGGATGGGGCAGCCACAGCTTCTCTGGGCACCCTGTGCCAGCGCCTCAGCACCCTCACAGGGAAGAGCTTCTGCCTCAGAGCTCAGCTCAGTCTCCCCTCTGGCAGGTTCAAGCCATTCCCCTTGGCCTGGCCCTGCAGCCCCTCAGGGTCTCTGCTCTGCTCCCCCCAGGTGTGGCTCCCTGCCATGAAGGCCAAGGGGCTGGAGATCTCGGGCACCTTCACTCGCCAGGTGGGCTCCATCTCCATGGAGCTGGTGCTGACCAACAAGGCCCTGCAGGTCATGTCTGACTTCGCCATCCAGTTCAACCGCAATAGGTGAGGAGCCCCCGGAGCCAGGGCCCCCAGCTCCGTGGTTGCGCATGGATTAGGCTGGGATGGAGGGGTGGCGAGGGCTGGACCAGCCTCACGTGATGAACCCCGCTCTCTGACGGCTCTGGTGGTGATGAGCATCAAACCAAAGCCTCTAAGAAGTTGACTGAAGAGGCTGTTCTCCAAGCGCTGCCCCATTGCTTGTCCTCAAAGGGGCCCCCCAAGGGACGGTCCTGAGGGATGCTCCCAATGGGTGCGAGTCTGCCTGGGAGGAAGGGGTGAGGTTTTGGGGCTGCCTGGGCCTGCCCTGGCGTGGGCAGGAGCCAGCCTGGTCCTGGGCATCCCCACAGGAGGACAGGGTTCGGGTGCCCTGTGCCATCACCTGCTCCCCCCCACACCGACCCCCTGCCCTCCTCCTGTGTCCCCCACCTGCAGCTTCGGCCTGGCCCCAGCGGCTCCTCTCCAGGTCCACGCTCCCCTCACCCCCAACCAGTCGGTGGAGATCTCCCTGCCCCTGAACACGGTCGGCTCCGTCATGAAGATGGATCCGTTGAACAACCTCCAGGTAGGGGATGGAGCTGGGAATGGGGGCTGAGGAGCAGGAACCGCAGTGCTCAGCTCAGCACGAGGCGGGTCTGACACCACCTCGGGGCAGGAGAGCCTGCGCTTGGCTTGGGTGCAGCCTGGCTCCAGAGGGATGGGGTGGGATATGGTGGGATGGGATGATGGGATGGGGTGGGATATGATGGGATGGGATATGATGGAATGGGATGGGATATGATGGGATGGGGTATGATGGGACGGGATGATGGGACGGGATGGTATATGATGGGATGGGATGATGGAATGGGGTGGGATGGGCTTCTGGGATGGGATATGATGGGATGGGATGATGGGATGGGATGATGGGATGGGATATGATGGGATGGAATGTGATGGGATGGGGTGGGATGGGATATGATGGGATGGGGTGGGATGGGCTTATAGGATGGGATATGATGGGATGGGATATGATGGGATGATGGAATGGGGATGGAATGTGATGGGATGGGGTGGGATGGGCTTATGGGATGGGATATGATGGGATGGGATGATGGGATGGGATATGATGGGATGATGGAATGGGATATGATGGGATGGGATATGATGGGATGATGGGATGGGATATGATGGGACGGGATGATGGGATGGGATGATGGGATGGGGTGGGATGATGGGGTGGGGTGGGATGGGATGGGATGCTCTCCAGGCTGGAGGAGGTGTTGATGTCCCCATGTCCTTCCATCCCAGGTCGCAGTGAAAAACAACATCGATGTGTTCTACTTCAGCACCCTGTACCCGCTGCACATCCTCTTCGTGGAGGACGGGAAGATGGGTGAGTTGAGCTGGGTCTGGAGGTGCCGGCCCAGCCCCTGACCACATTCCCAGCCCTGGGAATGCTGCTGGAAGCCTGGAGCAATGCAGGGGTGCTGCCAGCCTGCATTGGCCACGCTGTGGTACCCGAGGTGCTTTGAGGCACCCTCTGACTCCTCACTGCCAGGGGCAGCTCTGGCTTTGCTTGGCTCATCCAGATGAGGACTGGGCACTGGTGGTGCCCCTCAGGGCTCGGTACTGGGGCCAGGGTTGAATGTCCTCACTGGTGACCCCGATGAGGGAACTGGGGTGTCCCTAGTGAAGCTGCAGATGGCACCAGGTTCATGTGCTGGAGGGCAGGAGGCTCTGTAGAGGGACCTGGACAGGATCCATGGGATGAGGTTCAAAAGGCTCAGTGCTGGTCCTGCACTCGGGCCACAACAACCCCATGCAATGCTCCAGGCTTGAGGAAGTGCGGCTGGAAACTGCTCATGGAAAAGGAGCTGGGGGTGCTGATTGATGGAGCTGAACGTGAGCAGCTTGGGCCCAGGCAGCCAGGAAGCCACCAGCATCCTGGCCTGGATCAGCACCAGTGCGGCAGCAGAGCCAGGGCAGGGATTGTGCCCCTGCACTGGGCACTGGTGAGGCTGCACCTTGAATCCTGTGTTCAGCTCCGGGCCCTTCACTCCAAGAGAGACCTTGAGGTGCTGGAGCGGGGCCGGAGAAGGGCACTGGAGCTGGTGCAGGGCCTGGAGCCCAAGTGTGATGGGGAAGGGCTGAGGGACCTGGGGGGTTCAGTGTGGAGAAGAGAAGGCTCAGGGGGGACCTGATGGCTCCCTACAAGTGCCTGAGAGGAGGATGGAGCCAGGAGGGGCTGGGCTCTGCTCCCAAGGAACAAGGGATGGGACAAGAGGAAACGGCCTCAAGCTGCCCCAGGGCAGGTTTAGATGGAGCTGAGGAACAATTCCTGCCCCAGAGGGTGCTCAGGCATTGGAACAGGCTGCCCAGGGCAGGGCTGCAGTCACCGTCCCTGCAAGTGTTCACACCCCATGGAGATGAGGCCTCAGTGCCATGGGGCAGTGGTGGCCTTGGCAGTGCTGGGAAGGGTTGGACTGGATGAGCTTAAAGGGTTTTTCCAGCCTGGTTGGTTCCAGGATTCCATGATCCCTGTCCCTCAGCAAACCCTCCCCAGCCAGCCCAGTTTGCTGCCTTGGGAAGCTGCTGGAGGGGATTGCAGGGTGGGATCCCTGCAGCCAGCAGGGAGGTGGCAGCATCCCTGCTCCGTGTCCCTGCTCCGTGTCCCTGCTCCGTGTCCCTGCTCCGTGTCCCTGCTCCGTGTCCCTGCTCCGTGTCCCGGGGATGCTGTGGGCTCAGCAGCGCTGTCCCATCCCTCCCTGCAGAGCGGCAGATGTTCCTGGCCACGTGGAAGGACATCCCCAACGAGAACGAGGCCCAGTTCCAGATCAAGGACTGCTCCCTCAATGCAGGTGGGTCCAAACCCTCCCCAAGGCCCTGGCCGCTGGGGAGCAGCTCATCCTGGTGATCCCAGCCCAGGCTCCAGGGAGGCCGGAGCCCCAGCCCCGTGTGCTCCAGGAGGGAGCTGCTTTGCTCGCCCTGGACTCATGGTGGAGACCTGGGAGATGCTCTGGGGTCCCTGCATGGGGACGGCTGCTGTGGGTCGGTCTCTATGGGAGAAGCCTGTCCCGGCCCCCTTGGCACCTCCTTGCTCTCCCAGCCCCTTCTCCAGGTGCCAGGCAGGATGAGCACACCCTGGTCGGGGGCATCCAAGTCCTTTCCATCCCTCTGGCAGCAGGGAGCTGAGCTTTGTGTGGTGGTTCCATGGGTGACCCGAGCTCTGGGCTGTCACCGTGGGGAGGAGCTGGGTGCTGCTCCTGGCTGTGTGGGGATGGAGGCTGCTGGATGTGCTGCATCCCACGCAGGGGGAGCTATGAGCAGAGCTGGGGTGAGCCCCATGCCCTGCCCCACAGCAGCTCTCTCCCCATGCAGATGCCATTAGCAGCAAGCTCCAAGGCAGCAACATCTTCACCATCGCCAAGAGGAACGTGGAGGGGCAGGACATGCTCTACCAGTCCCTGAAGCTCACCAATGGCATCTGGGTGCTGGCGGAGCTCCGGATCCAGCCCAGCAACCCCAGCTTCACGGTACCTCCCCTGCCCTTCCCCTTCTGCCTCCACGTCAGCCCCGGGCCGAGGCTGCTCCAATGGCTCATCCATGGTGGTGGGACCCCCCCTCCCCGGCCCCCCAGCTTCAGCTCCATCCCCTGTGCTGCTCCCAGTGGCCTGTGGGGAGGGTGGGATGGGGCCTGTGGGGCTGGCTGGGTGCTCAGCACCGCTCCTGGCTCTGTGGTGGCACCGAAAGGAGACCCCACACCTCCGTTGACGTCAACCACAACCCCGTCCCCTCCTTGGGCACCCCCAGCTCAGCCCAGGTGCTGACAGCCTCAGAGCAAAGGCCTGGCTGTGATTTGGACCCAACCCATCCCCGTGTCCTGCTGCTGGGGCCCATCCCTGTCCCTCGGGGCCGGTTTTCCTGGGGTTGGGATGAGCTGGGTCCCCTCCACTCACGTCTCTGCATCTCTGTCCCCGCTGCCCGTGCGCTCCGGCAGGATCTGGAGGTCAGGACGCTGGTTTGTACCTGCTTGGGGCTGTCCCTGCCTTGCTCCCGCTTCCCTGCCCCTGCGTTCCCCAGCCCTGCCCATCCCTTTGGCCTCAGGAGGTGACTCGGAGGGGCAGGATGCTCCCGTGCATCCCCAGGGAGGAGGAGAGCTGCACGTCCTTATCCCTGGCTCCGCACCCCTTTGCCTGCGGGCTGAGGAGGAGCGAGTTGGTTTCAGTCATTTAATCCTGAAGCAAATCACTGCAGAGGATGAGGCGCCTTTGGGGGCACCGCTCCCCCTCCTGCAGCTGCAGGCAGGGATTGAAGCCTCTCTGTGTTCCTCTGCCCGGCCCCTGCATGCGCTGCGCCTGCCCCAGCAGCCGGGGACGGGGTTTGGATGCTCAGTGCCTTTTTGGTACCATCTCTGACCCCGCTGCGATGCAGAGCTGGGGCCGTGCTGTGCCCACGGGGGATGCTGCAGGCTGTGGGGCTTGGGAATGGGGCTGGGGCTGCGGGCTGTGGGGCCGTGACCCCCATCCCTCCCTCTCTTCCCGCAGTTATCCCTGAAATGCCGCGCGCCGGAGGTGTCCCAGTACATCTACCAAGCCTATGAGACCATCCTGAAGAACTGAGGGGCTGCTGCAGCCCCTCGCCCTCCTCTCCTCCCGCTCCCACCCCAGGAAGCGGGGCAGGACCCATGTGCATGTCTCATCTCTCCTCTCCTCTCCTTCCTGCCAAGGAGCCAGCCCTTGGGACCCTCCTTCCATCCCCAGTGGGGCTGGGGTGAGCGGAGGAGGGCAGGAGCATCCCTGTGGAGGTCCCTGTGTGAGTGATGCTGCATCCTCCTTGCTGAGCCCTCTGGGGGCTGCCGCTCTGCTTCACCCTGCGCCCATCCACCGCCCATGGTGGGCTCTGGGGGAGGGTTCAGCACCCATGGGCTCGCTCTGCAGCCATGGGAGAGGGTCTCCTCCTCATGGGGGCTGCTCCAGGGATCCCAGAAGGGCTCCAGGCTCTCAAACCTGAGGCTGTGCTTCCACGTGTAGCACAAAAAGGGCTTTTTCCAGCCCCATCCAGCCCCTCTGTGGGCCTGGGAGGGCTCCAAGCATCAATCACACCCCTCCCTCTGCCCCCCCGAGCAGCCCCACGGCTCCCCACTGTCACCCATGGGTGCTGGCGAGGATGTGCTGCTCCTTCAGCCCCTGAGCTCAAGCCATGGGTCAGCCCTCCCTGGAAGCACTGGGTACAGGAGATATCTAATATATACACTAGAACTCTATGCTCTGGTCACGGTGAGTGATCCATGAAGGTGTTGTCTGCCCCCGGGGATGCTGCTGGGGTTGGGGGTCCCATGGGGTGAGCCCTGGCTGTGGAGATGGGCACCAGCACCCCCCCAGCACAGGGGCTCTGGCCCCCCATGGAGGGGGTGCAGGGCTCTGGGATCCCCATAGTGGCTGTGGGATGGTCACCACCAGCAGGTCTCAACCCCACAGTGACCCACAGCCAGCCCTGCACAACAGCAGAGTGGGGCTGAGCCCCCTGCCATGGTAAAGCGCTGCTGTGGGGACCTGGAGGGGTCCCCATGGCTGCAGGGGGTGCACCCTGACCCCGGCTCTTCTCCCCATTGCTCCCAATGGAGGACCCCAGCCCTTTGGGCCGGGGGTGTCGTCCCCTCCTCAGCAGGTCCGAGCCCAGGACACAGACTGGGTGCACCGGGATCGGCTCCATTGGTCTTTACTGGCTGGGGGGGGCACATGCGGGGCCAGGGGTGGGGGTCCCACCATAGGGACATCAGATGAGCTATATCCAGGCCTGATGGGCTGGAGAGAGGGAATGCAGGCTGGGACAGAGTCACCTCGGAGGAGGAGGGAGCAGGTGGGAAAGGGGGACGAGAGGAGATGATGATGATGAGGATGAAGGGGGACGAGAGGAGATGATGATGATGAGGATGAAGGGGGACGAGAGGAGATGATGATGATGAGGATGAAGGGGGACGAGAGGAGATGATGATGATGAGGATGAAGGCGACCGAGAGGAGTGGACAGGAGAGGCGCAGCTGGGGTTGGAGCCGCTTCCTCTCCAGCCCTGTTCCCGTGTGCCCACGCTGCAGCTCCTTGCTCCGGGCCCCGCTGCCTTTGTCCCCCACGGGACCGGGGCCCGTCGCCAACAGTCCCCAAGCGCCGCAGGTCCCGGCCGGGTATCCGGTACCGCGGCTGCGGTCCGTCGGGGCCATCGCCATCACCCCGCGGGTGCCTCACGGCCACGAGTCCTCCTCCAGCCCCTGGTGCTCCCGCGGGGCCCAGGCGGGCTCCAGGAAGGAGGAGAGGACGCTCTGCAGAGCCCCCCACGGCCGGTGCCCCCCGGCCTTGGGGCTGCCGCGGGGGGGCGCTGCCCCACAGCCCCGCGGCGTGGGGATCCTCGACGGCTTCCTATGGGGCTGCGTGTCCAGGCGGGGCCGGGCGCGGGGCCGCGGCGGGGGGGGCTCGTCCTCCGCCGCTCCCCAGTCCGTGTCGGAGCCGGGGCCGTCGCCGCTCTCATCGGAGGAGCTGCAGGGAGGGGGCCGCGGCCCCGCACGGGCGGTGCGGGGGGGAGCGGCGGCTCCGGCCTTGGCGAAGACGCTGAGGGAGGATGAGGAGGAGCTGGAGGAGCAATAGGCGGAGTCTGCGGCGGGGGGCGCGGGGGGCGGCTCCGCCCGCTCCAGCTCGGCCATGGCGCGGGTGTTGGCGAGGAGCTCCCGCTCCAGCTCCCGCAGCAGCCGCTGCTCCTGGGCGGGCTCCAACCAGCGCGGGCCCCGCTCCGGCTCCTCCCGCGGCGGGGCGCGGGTCCACGAGTGCTGCCCGGCGGGGCCGCGGCTGATGAGGAGCAGCGGCTGCGCCCCGGGGCTGCGGGAGCGCTGCGGGGCACGGGGGGGACCGGGGCTGCGGGAGCGCTGCGGCTCCGGCTCCTCGCGGGGTCTCGGGGCGCTCGAGGGGGCGCTGGGCACGGAGGAGGCCGAGGAGTCGCTGTCGCCCGAGCAGCGGCGGGCGCGGGGCCTGCGGGGACAGGGAAGGGAGCGTTGAAGCAGTACCCGTTGTACCCCAATGGTGACCCCCCCTTGTACCCCAATGGTGACCCCCCCGTTGTACCCCAATGGTGACCCCCCCCCGTTGTACCCCAATGGTGACCCCCCCCGTTGTACCCCAATGGTGACCCCCCCCAGTTGTACCCCAATGGTGACCCCCCCCCCGTTGTACCCCAATGGTGACACCCCCGTTGTACCCCAATGGTGACCCCCCCCCGTTGTACCCCAATGGTGACCCCCCCCGTTGTACCCCAATGGTGACCCCCCCCGTTGTACCCCAATGGTGACCCATTCCCATTGTCCCCCATTGCTCCCCATTACACAACCTATTGTACCTCTTTGTCCCCCATTGTTCTGTTATTGCCCCTCCATTGCTCCCCATTTCTCCCCCCACTGATCCCAACTGCACACCACCCTTGCTCTTCATTTCCCCTCATTGCCACCCTATTGCCCTTTCATTGCACCACTCCCACCATTGCCCCCACTGCACCCCTCCATTACACATCCCCTATTACCCCCCATTATCCCATTCCAGACCCCACTGCCCCCATTTCCCCCCATTCATCCCTATTACAACCCCCATTGATCTCCCAATGCACCCCCCATTGCACACCCCCATTCCCTCCATTGCCCCCTCACTGTCCTCCCATTCCACCTCCATTCACCCTATTGCCCCATTGCACCGCCCCATTGCCCTAAAGTCCCCCTCATTCCTCACTCCCATTGCCCCCCATTGTCCCACCATTAGACACACCATTGCCCCCCATTACACCCCATTACATCCTCCCATTACACCCCCCATTGCCTCCCATTACAACCCCATTACATTCTCCCACTGCATCCCATTACAACCCCATTACATTCTCCCATTGCCCCCATTACAACCCCAATACATCCTCCCATTGCTTCCCATCACACCCCCTCACTGCCTCCCATTACACTCCCCCATTGCCTCCCATTACAACCCCATTCCACCCCCCCATTGCCCCCATTACCCCCCATGTGGCTGGGCACTGCCATGGGTCTGAGGTGTGCTGTGGGGCAGCAGTGGGTGCTCCCCCCATGCCCGCAGCGCCCGGTACCTGAGTGCGGTGCGTGCGGGGCTCCTGCCAGGGCTGCCAGGGCCGGTCTGTGGGGCTGAAGCCCTCCGCGGGGACCCCCCCTCCTGCCTGGAGCCAGGCCTGGGGGTGCCTGTGAGCCCCACGGCCCTGCTGGGGGGGCGCCGGGAGGGACCGGGGCTGGGGCAGGCGGGGGGGGCTCGGGGCTGGCGGTGGGCTGCGAACAGAGGGGATGGGTCAGGGTCCATTGGCACCCATCGCATGCATGGTGACCCCATTGCGCCATCGGCACCTATTGTACCCATTGGCACCTATTACACCCATAGGCACCCACTGCACGCATTGCACCTATTACACCCATTGGCACCCACTGCACACATTGCACCTATTACACCCATTGGCACCCACTG
Source organism: Pezoporus wallicus (assembly GCF_028554395.1). Lineage (NCBI taxonomy): Eukaryota > Metazoa > Chordata > Aves > Psittaciformes > Psittacidae > Pezoporus > Pezoporus wallicus. Next base: position 25,918 of record NW_026635187.1, on the reverse strand, counting down.
CACGCATTGCACCTATTACACCCATTGGCACCCACTGCACACATTGCACCTATTACACCCATTGGCACCCACTGCACGCATTGCACCTATTACACCCATTGGCACCCACTGCACACATTGCACCTATTACACCCATTGGCACCCACTGCACGCATTGCACCTATTACACCCATTGGCACCCACTGCATGCATTGCACCCATTACACCCATTGGCACCCACTGCATGCATTGCACCCATTGACACCCACTGGCATGCATTGCACCCATTGGCACCTATTACACCCCATTGAATGCATTGCACCCATTGGCACCTATTACACCCAATTGGCAGCTATTGCATGGATTGCACCCACTGGCACCTATTACACCCAAATGGCACCCATTGCATGCATTGCACCCATTACACCCACTGGCACTCATTGCATGCGTTGCACCCATCACACCCAATTGGCAGCTATCACATGCATTGCACCCACTGGCACCTATTACACCCAATTGGCACCCATTCCATACATTGCACCCACTGGCGTCCATTACACCCAACTGGCACCCATTGCATGCATTGCACCCATTGGCACCTATTACACTCAATTGGCACCCATTGCATGCATTGCACCCATTACACCCAAATGGCAGCTATTGCATGCGTTGCACACACTGGCACCTATTACACCCAAATAGCACCCATTGCATGCACTGCACCCATTACAGCCACTGGCACTCATTGCATACATTGCACCTATTACACCCAAATAGCACCCATTGCATGCACTGCACCCATTACAGCCACTGGCACTCATTGCATACATTGCACCCATTGGCACCTATTACACCCAATTGGCACCCATTCCATACATTGCACCCATTGGCACCCATTACACCCAACTGGCACCCATTCCATACATTGCACCCATTGGCATCCATTACACCCAACTGGCACCCATTGCATGCATTGCACCCATTGGCACCTATTACACCCAACTGGCACCCGCTGCATGCATTGCACCCATTGGCACCTATTACACTCAATTGGCACCCATTGCATGCATTGCACCCATTACACCCAATTGGCAGCTATTGCATGCATTGCACCCACTGGCACCTATTACACCCAATTGGCACCCATTGCATGCAATACACCCATTAGCATCTATGACACCCAATTGGCACCCATTCGCATCCATTACATCCAACTGACACCCATTGCATGCATTGCACCCATTGGCACCTATTACACCCAACTGGCACCCATTGCATGCATTGCACCCATTGGCACCTATTACACCCAACTGGCACCCACTGCATGCATTGCACCCATTGGCACCTATTACACCCAATTGGCACCCACTGCATGCATTGCACCCATTGACACCCATTACACCCAACTGACACCCATTCCATGCATTGCACCCATTGCAATCATTGGCACCCATGGTGTCACTCACTGCATGTATTGCACCAACTGGCGCCCATCGGCACCCACTGCATCCATTGGCACCCATCGCACCCACAGCCCCATCCCAACCAGGGGTCCCCAGGACGGGGTCACCACCTCCATTGCAGATGGATCAGGGAAGGGAGGCCCAGAGCGGACAGACTGGTGAGAGCGGTGGTACTGGGATGGGGCGTCACTATTATGGGATGTCACTGTTATGGGGTGCCATTGTTAGGGGTTTCATTGTTATGGGATGTCACTGTTATGGGGTGTCACTGTTATGGGGTGTCACTGTTACGGGGTGTCATTGTTAGGGGTGTCACTGTTACAGGGTGTCACTGTTATGGGGTGTCTCTATTATGGGATGTCACTATTATGGGGTGTCACTGTTATAGGGTGTCCCTGTTATGGGGTGTCGCTATTATGGGGTGTCACTATTATAGGGTGTCACTGTTATGGGGTGTCACTATTATGGGGTGTCACTGTTACAGGGTGTCACTGTTATGGGGTGTCTCTGTTCTGGGATGTCACTATTATGGAGTGTCACTGTTATAGGGTGTCACTTTTATGGGGTGTCTCTATTCTGGGATGTCACTATTATGGGGTGTCACTGTTATGGGGTGTCACTGTTATGGGTGTCTATTATGGGATGTCACTGTTATGGGGTCTCACTGCTATGGGGTGTCTCTATTATGGGACGTTACTGTTATGGGATGTCACTGTTACGGGGTGTCAATATTACAAGGTGTCGTTGTTATGGGGCATCAATGTTATGGGGTGTCTCTATCATGGGATGTCACTATTATGGGATGCCACTGTTGTGGGGTGTCACTATTATGAACTGTCACTGTTAAGAGTTGTCACTATTATGGGGTGTCACTGTTATGGGGTATCACTTTCATGGGATGTCAGTATTGAGGGGTGTCACTGTTAAGGGATACCACTATTATGGGATGTCACTGTTATGGGGTGTCACTATTATGGGATATCACTGTTATGGGGTGTCACTATTATGGGATGTCACTGTTATGGGATGCTTGGGCACTCACCAAGTGAGGCGCAGCGGCACGGGTCATGCTTGTCCAGGTAATGCTCCAGCGTGTCCCATCCGCCCCCCACGCGCACCATCACGTGGCTCCGCAGCACCTGCAGCCCCCCGGGACACCTGTGTCAGGGGGGGCACAGACACCCCCAGTGCCCTGTGTGGGGCAGCAGTGGGGACGCAATGGGGACAACAATGGGGACACAATGGGGTCACGGTGGGTGCTGGCTCTTACCCGCACGAAGATGAGGGTGTTGGAGTCCCCCACTTTGTACTTCCCCTCTGAGACCTTGACCATGGGGAACTGGGAGGGGCAGGAGCAGCATTCCAGGATCTCCCGCACCTGCAGCGGGAGCGAGGGATCAGTGGGGCCAGACCCTGCTATGGGGCAGCCCCTATGATGGGTGCACCCAGAGGGGACAGCGGAGCTCCCTGGGTGCCACCCCTGCAGCACCCACAGCCCATGGGAGACGGACCTTGGGGGGTCCTATGAGAACAGGCACAACTCACTCCATCTGCCACCTATGGAGCCCACTTGTGCCCGGACCCTGGTGTGGGGAGCACAGAGCACCCCAAAGCTGGGAACATCCCTCCCCAGACCAGCTATTCCCTGACCCATGGGGGGTTTGAGCACCCCACTATGGGGCAGGGACCCCCAGCATCCCATGAGCACCCATAGAAAGGGATTAAATCCCACCCCCCTCAACATAACAAGACAAGGGGAGGGTTCGGGCGGTTCCCCCCCCCCCATAACAGGGGACCCCATAGCAGAGGTGCCCCCACAGCTCCCTGCCTGCTCTGTGCCTCCTGCCTGCGCTGACGTCAGGGATCAGGCCGGGATCCAGGGGGGATGCAGGGACACGGCCACATCCTGCCCTGGCCTTAGGGCCACGGAGGGCAGGGGGGGCTTGGGGGGTGCAGGGTGTGGGGTCCTGACCCTGCTGCCCCCCTAGGACACACACACGGCTCCATGGGTCCGGATGCGGCCCCACAGGCTCCTCCCCGGCTCCGGCGCTGCCCATAAAAGCCCATGGAGAGGAATTACGCAGCCCGGAAAAATGCGGCGCTGGGATGGGGGGGGGGGGGGGCCGACAAGGGGCAGGATGTGACCCCCCCCCCCATCCCCTTCCTCAGCATCCCCAATGGGGAATGGGGGTCTCATTGGAGGTGCTCTGAGTTTAGGGGTCAGGGGAGGGAATTTGCCCCCCCCCCCCGTGTCTCTGTGTTAATCCGGCTCCTGCTCCCAGCCCAGCTCTAATCCCCGCTGAGCCGGGCCGGGGGGGCACCCCCTTGTCATGGCTGTTTGTCCCCATGTCCCTCTCTCTGTCCCCATGGTGCTGGCAGGGGGGGCAGGTCCTGTGCCCCCCATTGCCATGGGGAGGAGGGGATGCAGGGACAGGGGGTGACACTGGGGTCCCGTCCGTCCCTCCCAGTCATTGTGGCCGTGGCCACCCCCCCCACATAACCCATCCTGACGTCAGGAGGCCACTGAGGACCTCCCACCGGCCACCAAGAGCCCCATTGGGTGGATAGAGAGGACCTCCTATGGGTCATAGGGACCTCCCCTGGACCATAGAGCACCCAGTGGGTGGGTAGAACCTCCCATGAGCCATAGGCACCTCCCCTGGACCATAGAGCACCCATTGGGTGGATGGAGAGGATCTCCTATGGGCCATAGGGATGGGTGGGACCTCCCCTGGACCATAGGGCACCCATTGGGTAGATGGAGAGGACCTCCCATGGGCCTCAGAGCCATAGAGCACCCCATTGGGTGGATAGAGAGGACCTCCCATGGGCCTCAGAGCCATAGAGCACCCCATTGGGTGGATAGAGAGGACCTCCCATGGGCCTCAGAGCCATAGAGCACCCCATTGGGTGGATAGAGAGGACCTCCCATGGGCCTCAGAGCCATAGAGCACCCCATTGGGTGGATAGAGAGGACATCCCAGGGGCCATAGGGACCTCCCCTGGACCATAGAGCACCCATTGGGTAGATGGAGAGGACCTCCCATGGGCCTCAGAGCCATAGAGCACCCCATTGGGTGGATAGAGAGGACATCCCATGGGCCATAGGGACCTCCCCTGGTCCACAGAGCACCCCACTGAGTGTAGAGAGAGGCCCATAGCCCGTTGGGTGAAGCGCTGGCCCCACAGTGGGTCTCACCAGCTCATCCAGGTTCTTCAGGTCGCAGAGGGAGATGGGTCGGGCCTGCCCGGGGTACGAGGGTGCTTGTGGGTCCCGGCCCTCCTGGCGCCGGGTCCCCGTTGGGTCCCTCATCTCCTCCTCGATCTCCTCCTCCATCTGGATGAGCATGGGGGCCAACATGCCGAACCTGGCTCCCCGCCGCGCCACCTCCAGCAGGCAGAGCACAAAGTTCTTCTCGTTCTTCTTCAGCACCAGGTCGTTGGTCTCGAACATGAGCACGTCCTGGATGCCCAGCTCCTGCCGGCACCACCGGATGAAGTTGGAGACGTTATCCCTGGCCACGAAGGAGCCGGGCGCCACGTTCTTGGCCTGGAACTGCACCTCGTTGCGGGGGACGCGGGCGCCCGGCTCCGGGTGCCGGCGCTGGAAGGCGCGGGCGCTGCGGGTGACGTTGTTGGCGTGGCGGCAGAGGTGAGCGCCCGTCTCCAGGCTCTCCAGGAACGTATCCGCATGGATGTCCAGGTCGTAGAGGGTGTTGAACCACTCGGCCAGGTCCTCCTTCATGGCCTCCAGGTACTCCTCACTTGAGCGGAAGGGACGGATGCTCTTGGAAGCAGCCGACTGGATGTGCATGGCCGCGGATGGGAAGCGAGAGGTTGGTGCGGATACAAACAGCGGGGGTTTATTGGATCGGCATAAAAAAACCAACCGTCACAACCGGGAACAGCGGCGCCAACCGGGATCCGGGAATAACGGGAATAACGGGGGGGTGGGGGGGGTGGGGGGTAAGGAACCAACCGCCACAAGAACTGGTCGCGCGCCCGTAGGAGTGGGGGTTACGGGAGGTGTTTCGTCTGTCTCGCGCCGTGGCCAACGTTATAAATATGGAATTAGAAAGTTAAAACTTTTCCTTGTTTCCGATTCATTTCTGCTTTAAAAAATAAATCTGGTAGGAAACGCAGCTCCGGGGGTGAGGATTGGGGGGAAGGGGGGGGTCGGTGTGTGTCTAGTAGGGCCGGTCTCGGCGCTCCTGGCGGTGTTCGCCCCTGTATGTGGATACACAGGGAATGGGTGGATCAGTGCTGGTGTCCTCAGGAGCCCCACTGAACACCCACCACCCACTGAATACCCACTGAACACCTACTGAACACCCACTGAATACTCACTGAACACCTACTGAACACCCACTGAATACCCACTGAACACCTCAACACCCACTGAACACCTACTGAACACCCACTGAACACCTCAACATCCACTGAACACCCACCAACACCCACTGAACACCCACTGAACACCTACTGAACACCCACTGAACACCTCAACATCCACTGAACACCTCAACACCCACTGAACACCCACTGAACACCTACTGAACACCCACTGAATACTCACTGAACACCTACTGAACACCCACTGAATACCCACTGAATACCCACTGAACACCCACTGAACACCCACTGAATACCCAACACCCACTGAACACCTACTGAACACCCACTGAACACCTCAACATCCACTGAACACCTCAACATCCACTGAACACCTCAACATCCACTGAACACTCACTGAATACGCAACACCCATTGAACACCCACTGAACACCCAACACCCACTGAACACCTACTGAACACCCACTGAACACCTCAACATCCACTGAACACCTCAACACCCACTGAACACCCACTGAACACCTCAACATCCACTGAACACCTCAACATCCACTGAACACCCACTGAATACCCAACACCCATTGAACACCCACTGAACACCCAACACCCACTGAATACCCACTAAACACCTACTGAACACCCACTGAAGACCTCAACACCCACTGAAGACCTCAACACCCACTGAACACCCCAACACCCACTGAACATCCCCTGAGCACCCAAACCCAACAGGGCCCCGGTGTGGCCCCGTCCCATCCACCTCCCCTTGCCCAAAGCACCCCCATCCCTCCCCATACGCACTTGTCCATCTTCCCTGGTCCTCCGCGCCGCCCGCCGCGGCCGCCACCTCCCATGGGCTCCATCAGGGGTCCCGGGGGCCCCCCAGGTCCTCCTCCTCCTCCTCCTCCTCCGCCGCGGCGGCCGCCTCCTCCGTAGCCGCCTCGGTCCATGCCCCGGCCGCCACGGAAGCCTCCTCGGTCGCCACCGCGGCCGCCTCGGAACATGGCCCCGGGGCCGCCGCGCTCCATGAGGCCACCGCCGCGCCCGCCGCGCATCCCCCCGGGGCCGCCCCGGCCGCGGTCACCGCCTGTGGGAGGGGAGAGCCTCAGAGGGGAGAAGCTGCCCTGTGCCGGGTGCTGCTCCGGCATCGGAGCTGCTGGGAATGCCGGGGGATGTCAAGGGGGGAGTGGGAAGGGGACTTGTTGGAGGGCACTGCCCAACAAGGGGCGAGTGCTGAAACCAGGGCCAAGGAGCCCCAAGAGGAGCTCAAAGGAGAAGCCTCACGGAGGAACCCCAACGAGGAGACCCAAGGAGAAATCCCAAGGAGCAACCCAAAGGAGGAGCCCCAAAGAAGGACGCCAAGGAGGAGCCTCAAATAAGAACCCCAAGGAGGAGCCCCAAAGAAGAACATCAAGGAGGAGCCCCAAAGAAGAATGCCAAGGAGGAGCCCCAGGAGAGCCTTGAGGAGGAACCCCAAAGAGCAGACCCAAGAACAAGCCCCGAGGAGGAGCACTGGCAGCAGAGGAAGCGCTGGGAAGTGTGTGAGGAACAGAAAGCAGAGGAGCCCCAGCCTCCATTTCACAGCTCCTGAGGGATGGAGCCACAGCAGCTCCAGGAAGAGCTGCTCCCGGAGGAGCACGACCCAGGATCAGGGCTGTGTCCGCCCCACACACACACCTGGAGGTGGGAATGGCGGTGGCAGGAACCCCTCGGGCTTGGGAGCCTTGCACTGGTTGCACTCTGTTCGCCAGGCGAAGTTCTGGTTCCCGCAGCCCCTGGGGACAAGCAGCAGTCAGCAGGGAGCAGGAAGGTGCTCCGGGATCATTCCGGGATGAGGGATGCTCACAAGCCCCAGGGATACTCACGGGTTAGGACATTGCCAGTCACCAGCTCGGTGCTGGACGCTCCCTCCGGAGGGGTTCCCCCTGGATCCCCTCGGTCCTCTGGAGGAGAAGCCGCCCCGGTCTCCACCTCGGCCTCCCATGCGCCCCATGGGGCCGCTCGGCCCCCCTGGACCTGCAGGGATGGTTCATTGGTGCCGTGGCCCTGGCTGGAGGGCAGGGAGCACCCATGGGTGCTGCTCGCCCAGGCAGGGTGCTCTGGGGACGTTACCTCCACGCAGGGGGGGCGGCATTCCGCGCTGCTCCCGGGGCGGCATCCCGCCCCGCATGCTGTTCATTGGGCCCTTCTTCCGCGCCAACGTCACTTTGAGCTTGCTGCCCTGGAAATCCTTCCCTGGGAGGAGGAAGATGAGGGCAAGAGCATCACTGCTGCTGGCCTCGGCTCCTCCATGGGCACCAAGGCGTTAACTGGTGCAGGAGAAGGTGCTAGCACCACCCAAGCACCACACTTGTCAGCCCAGTTACACCCAGGAGCTTCTCAGGCTGAAGCTTGACCACCTAAAGCTGATCCTCCACACCCCGAGGACACAAATGCTTGAGGAAACAGCCTCAAGCTGCCCCAGGGCAGGTTTAGATGGAGCTGAGGAACAATTCCTGCCCCAGAGGGTGCTCAGGCATTGGAACAGGCTGCCCAGGGCAGGGCTGCAGTCACCGTCCCTGCAAGTGTTCACACCGCGTGGAGACGAGGCCTCAGTGCCATGGGTTAGTGGTGGCCTTGGCAGGGCTGGAGAACGATTGGATGTGATTATCTTAAAGGGCTTTTCCAACCTGGTTGGTTCTGTGATTTTAAGCTGCCTTTGGCCAGACAAGGATTTAGCTCCATAATGGCAAAGTGTTTCCACCCCAAAACACCCCCTGCACACACTCACCATCAAACCACTCCACGGCTGTCTTGGCAGTGGATGGGTCATCATAAGATATGGTGGCATCTCCTTTTGGTTTGCCGGTTTCCTTGTCCATGTAGAGGTGTATCATGGGCTGCCCAGTCCTCTTGTTCATCTAGAGCAGGCCACAGACATCCCCTCAAGCCACCTCTCACCATAAGCCAAGCAGGGATTTGTTCTCCTCTGTTCTGCTCTCAACTCAAACAACCCTCAGTTTGGTGGCTCCATGGCACAAGAAAGGCCCCTTTGGTTTAGCAGGAGCAGCAGCTGCTGCCCAGCCAACCCAACCAAGGGAGGAACTGGTCCAGGACCAAAGGCTTCTCCCAGATGCACCTTGGCTGTGCAAGAGCCAAGCTGCAGCCTCCCCACGTCCTCCTCCTCGATCCCCAGCACCATGAGCCCTCTCACGTCCCACCAGCAGCAGATCCACGCTTCCTCCACAGCCTCATCAGGTTCAAGAGACAAATGAGGCTCTTTGGGAAGCACGAGCTAGAGGTTAACACTGGCTGGGGTCATTGTGCTGCCCCACCAGCTCCTGGGAGCAAAGGGCTGAAGGGAGATGAGCTCCGTGCTCCAGGATGGGTGATCCCTGTCCCCCACCAGCCAGGAGCCAACCTTCACGTGCGTGTGTCCCTCACCTTGACAATTCCACACTGCTTGAAGAAGTCTGTCAGATCCTCCAGGGTCACGTTATCATTGAGTCCCTGCACGTACACGGAACTGTTGTCCGAGTCCTCATCTGGATCCATGGGGGGGCCTAGGAGGGAATTCAGGGCGTCAGGGTAGGATACTACACTCCAAAGTGCTTTTCATCATGGAGCTGCAGCTTTGCTCCCAAGGAGTGTGTTCATGAGGTGACAGACGCCCAGGCACTGGGAGCAGTGACCCTACCCCACCATCTCCACGCAGGAAGGCAGGTGACACCATGGGGTTAAACCACTTGGTGCTAATGGGAGACATGGAGATGAGGATGAGGGATTGCTCCGCATCCTTTTGGCTCCCACACCCAGATGTCCACCCCATGCTGACACATCACTTCCAGACACGCCTGTGCAACAGGAAGAGTTGCATGGCAACGGGCTGGAATAGCACAAGGGGAGGCTACTGGGTGAGCTCTGGGCTAAGCCTGCTGCAAACAGGGTTTGTGCTGACCCAGGTACAGAGCAGCACCCCCAAGTTCTTGTGCCTCACAAGTAAGTGTGGTTTTTCAACAGCCTGACAAGTTGGGACTCATGAAATAGCTGGAAGGAGCCCTCCTGTAGCTGCCACCCTCACTAGGAGCAGGGAACGGGCAACGAGTTGGTGCCTTACCTAAATCAAGATCCGGTCCTTCTTCCATGTGTCCTGCCAGTGGGGAAAGAATCATAAGAAGCCGTGTTAGTGCAGGCCTTGGGGGCTGCAGAACCGACACACACAACACTAGCTACGTAAAACCACCGTGCGATGGCGCTGGTTAAACTCAGCTTGACCTGCACTGCAGACAGAGCAGCAACGCACCCTCTCGGCCCGGCCGCCTGCTGGTCTGAGCAGCTCTCCAACCATTAACCACTAGGACACTGGCTCGTTTTACTGCTTTACCAGGCCAATTGGTTGTCATTAAAGTTACTTTTATATAACAGTTATTAAATGCAATTAATTCTTTGCCTCCCCACATTACACAGAGCGGTTGCTCAATTCCTCCACGTTACCCTGTGTCCTGTAAGCGCAGTTATTGCCGGCAGTGCCCGTGGCATGGGGCATTTTAACCACTTTAAACGAATAACAATTACACTTTGTGCTACAAACTGACTGCAATTTGTTATTATTTTTTTTTTCTTTATTAAACACTATCCATTGTAATGCTCAAAAACTTACCACCAGGCTTATTGAAGCCACCTCGCTCTCCAGCGCTGCTGGGGGGATAAACGAAGAAATGAAGGCCTTTCCCTTTACAAAGCCAGGACCGCTCTGAGCCTCTGCGGCTCACTGGGGAAGAAGGGCACTGGCTAAAACATCTCCAAACAATGCATCTGTCTGTCTGTCTCTCATCTCGGCACTATGCCTTTCTTCAGGGCAGCTCGCTCAATTTTCCTTTACGTATAAGGCAACCTCGTGTGCTTTGAGCCCACCACCTTGCTTGGCGGAACCCTTTGCGTTACTTGGAGGGGGTATTAGCAGTGCAATACTCACAGCTCAAAAAAGAACCACGGTGTAGAGAGTTTAGAAGATCAGGTTTTGGCCTCATGGTGGGGCTGGGCGGCTGGGCAGCTCCCTCCCCTCGGTGTGTACACAAAGGTGCACCCTCAGCCCCTCGCAGCGCACGGAGCCCGCGCGGCCCTGACATTAACAGTTCAACAGGTAGGAGACAACCACACGCGATGCCTACAACACAGTTCAGCTCACATTGCCTCATCCCCTCGGTAGAACACCCTTTTACAGCACTGAGTTTAACAAGTGGAAGGGAGAACTTAACAGCATTACAGCGGGGGCTCGGGGGCCTGGGGTGCAGCTTTGTGGACACACGCCGTGTCTCGGTGCAAAGGGAAAGCTGTGGCTGAAGCCTTCACAGCTTAAAGAGCGCTTCCAAGCACTGGGTAATTGGGAAAATGCCACCTGGGAAGGATTTGGCTGCTTCTCCCTCGCTTTGGGAGAGGCGCAAAGGCTGTTTGGAAGTGGAGGAGCGGAGGAGGGAGAGCACTGCCTGTTTTTTAGCAAGTATTGCACCTCTAATACTGGGGGAGAAAAGAGTTTGTCAATACAGAGATTCAAGGTGTTGCATGCAGCTCTGCTCCTTCGAGCACACACCATTTACGTCACGGCTCTCGTGTTAAACACAATGCTTTACACTTGTTAACGTTACACAATTCTAGAGTACACCTCCTCTGGCTTTATTACCAAACAACAAGGATGCAGTTACCAAAGCACATTACAGAAGGATTCCATTTATACAATGAATACATTGGGGTCAAAAATAATCCTATGTATATTTTTTTCCTCTCCATATGGACACCGTGTCTAGTCCCACTTTTCATTATGCTGCCGGCTGAGTACTGAGTACGGGTACTTTTTAAGTATTGAAGTGTGTATACAAGGCTCTCACTTTGTAACCTGTAGCATATAAATGCGACAAAGCATGTTAAAAAGTTTCCATGTTTAACAGCCAATGAAAATAGAAAATAATTGAGTCAATGAAAAAAGAAAAGGGCACGTTAAGAACATCGAGCTCCTTACCTGCAGGAGACACTGAAATCCATCACCACAGCATGCTAAGGAGGGCCAAGTTCCCCTACCCGCCCCTTGGTGTTCCTAGGAAGGGCCACCTTGCCTATGGACAGCACAAAGTCTACGTCCATAAAGCTGGGGAGCCCTTGGCAAGGGTCTGCTCAGGTGGGACATGGCTCCGTGCTCAGAGTAAGCTCGGATTAGGGCACGGAACCAAGAGGACAAAACCTTTGGCATGAGCAGCTCCGAAGGGGCTAGGAATTTGAAGATGTGATGATAGACATTTCAAGTGTCTACATCTACTGCCAACCATTAGTAATCAGTACAGCATGGGTGAAATCTTTATGCAGAACCAGGGAACTCTTGTTCCACTCGAGCCAATTGAAGCCAGATGCGTCCCAACACAAGCCAGGCCTTTTTGATCTGCCATTTCCAGACACTGGGAGTTGGATTTCTCCGATAAAGATTTCATGCCACTTCACTGTGACAGAGCTATGCAGAGTGGGACTCTCAGTTGCCAAACTCTGGCTGCCACCAGGCTGTACAGCACCAGGAAAAGCTGCCTATGGAGGAGGCCAGCACTGCACAGCCCAGTGTTCACCTAGGGACACTCTGCATAGCTCTGCCCGACGGTCCCAAGGGATGGAACACACACAAAGCTACAGCTTCCTTCTCTCAGGAGCCTTTGAGCTTTGTCCTCCTTCCTCACCTCTATCAGACCACCACGGACAGGGGTTACCAAACCAGGTTTTGCCATCAGTTGAAATGGCCAAACTGATTTAGAGCACCTGAAGGCTCCAAGGGGGAGCTCTTTATGTTCTCAGGGGGTCTTTCTTCACACTCCAACCAAGCTCTAAGTGCTGTGGCCACTCAAGAGTCATGGCTTGGACCTGCCCCAGGCACACGCTGCTCCATGTGCTACGGCTGTGGCCGGCACAAGGCTGCTGCCGTGTCCGTGCCCACGCTGCCGACATTCCCACTGCTGAGGCACAGGGAGGTTTGTGTGTGTTCGATCCAGGGTTACTGTCCAACCCCAGAGAGGATCTCACCTCTGCACAGCACGAAGGGAGCTGAAAGTGCCAGGTTTAGCAATTCCCCTAATTCCAGCCCCCCCCCCACCAACCTGGGGCCCAACCAGCTGCAGGACGAAAACCAAATAGATCCTGCTCCTACTCCCCCTAAGGATAATACTTCCATGGGTGTTCAGTGCTACAGAGGTGTTCTCCATGGAAATACTCTTGGGAATGTCAACCTTTCAGTCCCTTCTTTCCGTTTCAAAGCCTATGGGTAAACCAGAAGTAGATAAAAGGAGAAAAGATTTGCTCTTACCCCATTCCACCGCGTCCTCCTCCCCGCCCACCTCTGCTCATGCCTCCTCGCTCATATCCCCCTCGTCCCCTGCCGCGGCCGTCGGGGCCGCTCAGATTCCGGTTCTCTCCCGAGCCTGAAAAGCCTCCGGAATCTTGTCCATAGACGCTCATGCTGCTCTGGTGGTCCTGACGGAATGAGCCTGGGAAAGGGTGGAACAAACATGTTGCAGAGCTGCCTGTCCCTTCGCTGAGCCCTCGGCCCTGCCTGCAGCCCCAGAGCATCAGCACAACAATCACTACTCCAGCACTTACAGCAGCAGCGGTCATTTAAGGAGAGATGTGCTACTTTCCAGTGTGGAATCAAGCCTGATGCTGGGGCCTACCTGCCCAATCCCTGCAGAACTCCCACCCACAACAGGTTACACCACATCTCACCCAGCCCAGCCTCTGCAGCATTTGGTGCTTCTGTGTTTGTCAGTCCTGAGGGGAGCACTGCAGTGTCACTGCTTAAGAGCTCAGCTCAGTCTCCCCTCTGGCAGGTTAAAGCCATTCCCCTTGGCCTGTCCCTACATCCCTTGTCCCAAGCCCCTCTCCAGCTTTCCTGCAGCCCCTTCAGGCACTGGAGCTGCTCTCAGGTCTCCCCTTCAGGAGCCTTCTCTTCTCCAGGCTGACCCAGCCCAGCTCTCTCAGCCTGGCTCCAGAGCAGAGCTGCTCCAGCCCTCGCAGCAGCTCCGTGGCCTCGCTCCAACAGCTCCACGTCCCTCTTGTGTTGGGGGCTTTTCCCTTTAACGCAGCTCCAAGCCTGAGACCCAAACTGAGCCTCCTTCAGAGCCAGCCCACGCTGAAAGGGCAAGAAGAGACCTCTCATCCCTGACCACTCACTCTGTTGGCCATAACTGCTGCTCTGCTGGCTGTACTGGCTGGGGGCCTGGCTGTAGGACCCGCTCGGGGGGGGATAACTGGTCGGTGGGGGCTGCTGCCCATAGCTGCTTTGCTGGCCATAGCTTGTCTGCTGTCCATAGGTGCTCTGCTGCCCATAGGTGCTCTGCTGGGAGTAAGTGCTCTGATCGTAACCGCTCGGCTGTGTGGAGGAATAGCTGGAAGACAAAAGCATTGCAACAATGAGCCAACTCCCTGGCAGTGTGCATGAGCCCACAGGACTGCCTCACACCAGAGGGTAATGCAATTATAAGCCATATGTGGTGTTATAAACCATTTAAACAGGTGAAGTCACCCTGCGGAGGCCAGTGTGGTGCCAGGAGGCAAAATCAACACAGGAGCCTGCTAAAAGCAAGATCCTTGTGGCCCGTCACCATTTAGTCATGCCTCGAGAAAGAGGCAGAAGCACCAGGGCAAGAAAATCAGCAACAAGGCAGGTAACACGTTCCTCTTCTGCCCTGGCACTGGAACGTCTTCAGCTGATGGACAATAAGCCAGCCCCTGGGGCTGAGGGTTTCAAATCACACGCTCTGGAAGTCAACACCAGAGTATTACAGACTCTGGGGGGAGGAGGGCAAGCTCCTTGGCAAAGGATGTGTAAGGAGGGAGCAGAAGGTGGCTGTAACACACTCCCTATCCAAGAAACCTCTTAACATTTGCCATCTTTTCACCTTGCTGCTGGAGATGTACACAGACACATATGCACTCAACCATCCTTCCTGCAACAAGAGGTGCCCCAACAAGAAACCCCCTCCCTACTCCCAGGACACCAAAACCACCACATGGGTTGGTTTCAAACCCCTCTTGCCCAAGCTAACCCGTTTGCACAGCAGCAGCATGAGGCTCAGCTGAGTTACCTGGTAGGGGGGTAGGAGGGTGGTGCAGTGACTGGCTGCATGGGGTAGCTGGCAGGCACCTGGGGGTAGCTGTAGTTGCTCTGCCCGTACCCCAGGCTGGGCTGGCTGTAGCCGGTTGTACTCGATGGTGGTTGGCTGGTGTCTGCTGGTTTGCTGCCATCCTGGGGTCTGTGCAGAGAAAAAGGAGGAGCTCAAAAGCAGCCAGAAACGTCGGCAGTTCAATCACAGACTAAGACTGGTTTGGGTTGGAAGGGGCCTTAAAGCTCCTCCAGCTCCAATCCCTGCCACGGGCAGGGACACCTTCCACTGGAGCAGCTTGCTCCAAGCCCCTGTGTCCAACCTGGCCTTGAACACTGCCAGGGATGGGGCAGCCACAGCTTCTCTGGGCACCCTGTGCCAGCGCCTCAGCACCCTCACAGGGAAGAGCTTCTGCCTCAGAGCTCAGCTCAGTCTCCCCTCTGGCAGGTTAAAGCCATTCCCCTTGGCCTGTTCCCACAGGCCCTTGGCAATCACCCCTGTGTGGCTTGGAATCCAGCACAAGCAGATATTGCCCCGTACGCATTACTGACGAAATGAAAAGGACGTTGGGAGCTGGACTGGGAGAGCCTTAAAGGTCCTTTTCTACACAAACCATCATTGTATGCTTAGTATTAACTCTCAAGGCCTGAAAAGAGAGAACCCTTTGCATGTGATTGGAATGTCCCCTTTTGTATTTGTTCTATCCTATTACAAGTGTTTAACAGTGGAGTAAAAAGAGTTGTAAAAGCTGGAAAAAGGTACTTTAGACATCAGGATGGATCCTTCAAGTGTAATCTGACAGATCCAGCCAAGTTCCCCCTCTGCTAACTGGAGTGGCTGCCATCAGGTACATGCCTAAAGCAGTTTTTAGTCCTTACTACATGAGTTTATATGATGCAGGCTGAATCCTGAGCAAACAATTCAACTAAATACAATCCTGTCAGTGCCCAGGCACAAGAGGTTTAAAAAGGAAACAGCCTCCAGCACGTGCATGACTCCATCAGTCCTGGTCTGGAGCAGCATCCTGCTTGATCACACTGCTCCGCTTTCTGCCCTATGCCATGAGTCAAGAGCTTGTTTTTGCTGCTGCGCTGCTCTGCTCATCTCCCAGTGACAGCCCTGACTCATTGTGCAGGGGCAGAACCGACCCACGCTGCTTCCCCCAGCCCTCCAGCTGCAGCAGGAGTGAAGCTCGAGCACCAGCAGGCACAGAAAGAAAGAGCAGCAGGTCCTGGTTTAGCTGGCGGCGTGTGCCTGAGAGCAGAGAGCTTTGGGAGGGAGGGAAAGACCCCACTTGCAGCACTGTGTGGAGCTCTGGTGTCCACAGCATAAGGAGGACATGGAGCTGCTGAAGCAAGGCCAGAGGAGGCCACGAGGATGCTCAGGGGCTGGAGCAGCTCCTGCATGGAGCCAGGCTGAGAACACTGGGACTGTTCAGCCTGGGGAAGAGAAGCCGTGTGGAGACCTCAGAGCAGCTTCCAGAGTCTGAAGGGGGCTACAAGGATGCTGGAGAGGGACTCTTCATCAGGGACTGGAGTGATAGGACAAGGGGTGATGGGTTCAGACTGAAACAGGGCAGATTTAGGTTAGATATAAGGAAGCTCTTCCCTGTGAGGGTGCTGAGGCGCTGGCACAGGGTGCCCAGAGAAGCTGTGGCTGCCCCATCCCTGGCAGTGTTCAAGGCCAGGTTGGACACAGGGGCTTGGAGCAAGCTGCTCCAGTGGAAGGTGTCCCTGCCCGTGGCAGGGGTTGGAGCTGGAGGAGCTTTAAGGTCCCTTCAACCCAAATCCTTCTGTTATTCCAGGACTCTATGGAAAGATGGGTATTACCTTGTGGGAGCAGCCGCTGGTGGCTGCTGCCCGTAGGCCGGGTACGCGGGCTGGGTGCCGTAGGCAGAGGGGGCTGCATAGGAAGCCTGGGTGGTTGTAACCGTCGCGGTGTTGGTGTCGTAGGGGGCTGTGCCGTACCCCTGCACGGGCTGGCTGTACGCTGGGGGGGCAGTCGGGGTGCTGTAACCTGCAAGAGACAAGAGCCCAACACTCACGTCAGGTTGGAGACCTCAAACCACTGAGCCTCTGTTGAGGGTTCGTCACACCTTCGTCCAGCACTGATCTTACTGCTGCAGGAACATCACAGATGAGCTGACCCACAGCCCCCCTTGGAGAGCCCCCCTGCCCTGGGAAGCCTCATCCCACAGCCCCAGCAGTACCCTCACCACCCAAAACCACGCTCCCAGGAGCCAGGCTTCAATCAGCATCCAACCCCGGATCACAGCTACCAAAGCCCACAGCTACTGTAACAAAGCACAAAGCTCTGAAGTAAGAGTTTAAGAAGTGTGGTCCCATCCTTTTGGCTTTATTTGAGAACCAGAAGCATAAAATAGCACCAGCATGGCTTGAGAAAGTCTTTGTGAGGCATTCAGGAAGTCTTATTTACTCTGGAAACAAAAGACAACAATTTACAGTTGCTTTAACTTAAGAGAAAGGTCTAAAAAGATCACCCAGTGGTTTATGTGCCTTCACTTCTCTCAGTATTTCTTGGTTTAGGTGAAAAGCTTTGAGCTCATGCCTTTATTTCAGACTTTACAACATCCAAGATCCCAAAGCAGCTCCATTTAAACCAGTGTTTCCAGCACTGTGTAATCGCATCTGGCCTGGCACCAGGGTGACCTGTCAATAAACACGGTGCCTTCTGATGGTCCAGAACCTTGCAGGTGGGTTTTCAAACTATAAAAGGGAGGCTTCCAAGGGAAAAATCAACTTCATAATAATCAATATTAATAATTGATGTCAAAATAGCAATCAAATACCCTCTGCAAAAGCTGACTTACTACAAACACAGATCGATTGCCAAAGAGCAGCCCAGTGCCTGGGGCTTATGGTGGGGCCTTAAGGTCCAACTGAGGTAACAGCTTCTCCACTTGGCTTTAAGAGACATGGGACACGTGTGCCAGGCTCCTCCTCTTATTCTACAGCATTTCAGGCACACTGGGCTGTGGTTTTGACCTCGACTCCCTCATTTGCAAAGCAAATGGAGTTCAAATGGAATACACAGGCCCCTCAGGAAGCCCCGCAGGACTTCCACATCTCAGTGCCCTGCGGCAAACCCAGGGGCCTCCCCAAGGGGGCTCAGATTCCCCAGGGAAGAGGAAGAGAAGTGAGAGGAGGAAGTCTGCATTAGAGAAACCCCAAACATCAGCTTTCTGTCTCATAGTGCTGCTCTTGAGCTTCCTGGTTATGGAAAAGGAGGGCTCCAAGGGGACACAACCCTGTCCCCTGCAGTAACCAGCCTAAACCGAGCCCTCACCACGCTCCTCACAGCACCAGCCTCCTGCTGGACACCATGGGCTGGATTCCACACCACAGGGCAGCCAACCTGGACCCATCAAGCTGCTCTCCCACTGGGAAACAATGTACAGGACCCACTCTCAGCCTGTTTCAGGGTCAGTGTTCCTTTCTGCTGAGGGGTTCTCTGAGCACCAAAGTCCTGTTCCGAGTGTTGCTGGACAGGATGCTGCTGAGAAGGACAGTATGAGTGTGATTTGGAGCCTTGGACAAACTGAAGCAGCCCAAACACTTCACTGTGAGCCACCACGGCACTCCATCAGAGCTCACTGACACCAGACATTAAATGAATCCTTCTTTTAAGTGGCTGCAGCCTGACCACAGGCTAAAAAAGCCTCTTGTTTGCCTAAGTACAGCCTGCATAAGTGCTGCTGGAGCCACAGCCCTGCCCTGGGCTGCTCTGCCCGAACCTGGAGCCTTAGGGTGGTCCCCCCATGCCTAAGCCCTATTCTCAGCACTGTCAGGGACAGCACTAACCTCTCCCACTGAGCAAAGGAGGTTTGTAACCACTTGGAATAATCCTGACTTCAAATGCTTCAGCTCTAGATGGAGCTTTCCCTTTGTGTGGTTGTGCCCAGAGGGAAGGGTTTGTACCAGAGGACAGGCAGCGAGTGGTTTACCACCCTGCTGGGCTGCATCTGCATTCAACACTGAGCTTGGGTACAATGGAAACCCTCAAGAGGTGTGTTTTTGAGGGGGCATTTACATGACTCCACTTCTCTCTGTTCCCTCTACCAGGTAGAGAGTGAAATGTAGGGAAGAACTGGGATAACCTGCTTCAGGCCTCCAGCTGCATGGCTCACTTCCACTCAAAGTATCCAAGCCTGCAAGGAACACCCTTATCAAAGCCTAGGAATCCTTCAGGAGGAGGGGAAGTTTGCAGGACTTGGTCCTCAGGGAGTATCAACTGGAAATGCTGCATCCAGAGAGGTTTACTCTGAAATGAGCAGGCTTCAGTTCTGAAGGCTTCTCTCTGATGGAAGCAGCAAGAAAAGGTACCCACAGGGGCTGGGCTTGAAGAGTTGGTCCTGTGTAGCCCACAGCTTGTGCCAGTGAGGGGCTGGGGAGTGATGTGACTTAAAGGAGATCCCTATTTGAACACCTGAAGTGATGTTTTTGCCCTCAAACAACATGCTTAGAAAGCCAACAACCCTAAACCATGCAGCTCTTCCTTTACTCCTGAATTCCTGCTGATACACCACAGCGCTTCAAGAGCATCCCATGATCACAGATCTGATGGTGCCCATAAATCCCCCAATCCAGTTGGTGTCCAGAGGCTCCTGAACCCCTCTTCTCCATACCAAAGGATGGGGTGACACCAAGACACCTTCTCCTACAGTCCCAGGGAAGAAGCAGCACGACCTAGGTGGTCAGTCACACCTTGGGCAGCCCAGGAGGAGCCCAAGGCTGGATGGCAGCGCTGGGGTGGATGTGCCCAGGGTTTGAATTGCCCTGACAACAACAGCATCTTACCCCAAAATAGGCTGTTCAGACAGGAAAAGGCACTTTGCTCTGAAGCCACTGCAGCCTTCCCTCTCCTACAGGGAGGCAATGCCCAGGAAAAGTAAATTGGGATTCAAGTGGAAAAATGGCACGTCCCTGAGGGCATGGCGTACGCCCCAGGCAACACTTCAAGCTGCATTTAGCATGAAAGGCAAAGACCAGTGAGGGAGGAAGGCTCTGAGCACCATCAGTGCTTGCACAGCTCGGGCTCCTCAAGGAGAGGAAGGGGTAGGAGGAATAAACCCAACCTCGGGCTCATTCTGGATCAACAGAGAAGCTGTTGATGGCTGCCCCATCCCTGGCAGTGTTCAAGGCCAGGTTGGACACAGGGGCTTGGAGCAAGCTGCTCTAGTGGAAGGGGTCCCTGCCCATGGCAGGGGTTGGAGCTGGAGGAGCTTTAAGGTCCCTTCCAACACAAACCAGGCTGGGATTCCATGACTCCCCTCCTGGAGATCCCAGCTTAGCAAATACACTCTTAAGGGACAAGGCAAAGCAGCAGCAGTGCAGCTTCCTGGGAGCCCTGCAGGACTGGAGCCTGCAGTAAGGATTAAAGGGCTCAAACATTCCTAAGAAAGGAATTTTGGAAATCTATAAATCCTTTCTGCTGCCAGTTTATGTCCATATGCTTTTAAAAGACAGGAAAAATCCCCTGGAGATGACCCACAGAGCTGCTGGCTGGAGAGTTCCGGTTCCCCTTCCAGTTTTCCTTATCCATGTAAAGACCTTAACTGTTTTCAGTGCTGTGCCACTGCAGAAACTACAGATTAACACTTTCTCTTCACTTCTTCCTTGTGAAGCATCCTCAATGGCTTCTCTAGCCGGATACCCCACTGCCTGTCCCAGTATTCCCTTGCTTTGGGAAGCATTTAAGAGGGCTCTGCCTCTAACAGACACTTAGAATGTCCCACAGCAAAGGCTGAACATACAGCAAACAGCACCCAAGGGCTTACTTACAGGAAAATGTGATTTCTTCCTCAATTTGGACTATTTGAATATTCACTCCAAATCTACCAGAATGGAGCCATGGCTCAGTAGCTCCTTTCAGGCATTAAGGCACCCAGATGTACAGAACTCCAGTCTGAATAGTTTGCAGCACAGTAACCAGCACAGGAACGTAGGATCCCAGAATGGTCTGGGTTGAAGGGACCTTAAAGCTCCTCCACCTCCAACCCCTTCCACTAGAGCAGCTTGCTCCAAGCCCCTGTGTCCAACCTGCCCTTGAACACTGCCAGGGATGGGGCAGCCACAGCTTCTCTGGGCACCCTGACAGGGATGAGCTTCTGCCTTAGATCCAACCTAAATCTCCCCTGGTTTTTGAACCCATTCCCCCTTGTCCTATCAACATGTGGCTGCACTGGAAATCCAAGTGCCACTAAAGGGTTAACCCCACAAGTTTACACAGGATTAAACAGCATTTTCCATGCAAGAGTGAGTAGGACAGTCAGACCTGTCCTGGTCCCTTCCACTGTGGGAAGCACAGGACAGAAAGCAGAGGGTGACACGACCAGAACAGGCTCCCACCACATCCACTGAGGGGATTTTTATCAACCCAAGCACTGAGGACACTGGTTCCCACGAGCTCACACTCCAGGGGAGCACAGTTTGTGGCTCTTTTGCTCTAAGCACAGCACTCTGCAGCCAGGATTGGTTCCAGCTTAGTTCCAGCACCCAAACCCAGGCACCACCCACCTTCACATCACTGCAAAGCGCCCTTGGCTCAAGGTGGGCTCGAGGACGGAAGCGCTTTCCACAGCAGAGCGTGGTTTAGGCTGGAGGTCCCCAATGCAGACCTGAGCTTTACTCTCTGCCCAGGGTCAGGCCCAGCCCTGCAGGCCAGGGGGGGGGTCGGTCTCTTACCGGCGGGGGGCTGCCCGTAGGACGTGGCGTAGGCAGTCTGCCCGTACGTCGCGGTCGTCTGGGGCTGGGAGTAGCTGACATCCGTGGGCTGTCCATAGGTTCCATAGCTCTGCTGCCCGTAGGTCTGCTCCAGAGATGACACACAGTTAACTCCTCACCCCAAGAGGCTCACTGGTGGTGCAGAGATGCACCCACACCTGGGTCTGGGTTACCTGAGGTACTGAAAGCGACCAGAGCCAAGCCAAGGCTACTGAGGAAAGCTTGGGCAATGAGGTTACAAAGGCAGCTTCCCAAGGCAAGGAGCAGAGAGGAGCCTTTGCTATTGTCCCAACTCATCTCTGCTCTATCTAAAGCATGAAAGCACCCAGCTCCTCCCGACTGCCTGGGCACCTATCAGTACTCACAGGTACCTCCCAGGGCTGAACTGAAACGCGGGACTACTCGGGGGGCAGAACTGCAGGAGGTAAACCAAGTCACCTCAGTGTCAGACCCCTTCAGTGTGCACCACAAGGAACCTCTTTAAGGTTTCAGTGAGGTTGTTCTGAATATTCTTCATGTCCATCAGCTGACAGCTTGGAAAACAGGAGTTTGTGTTGGGACCCAAGGATGGGAACAGTGGGAGCACCCAAGGCCTTGCCATCACCAAACCATCCCTCTGACCGCTGCTCCCACCCCGATGCCTTTTAACTCTGTGAGAGTCAGTTCTGGAGGATGGCTTCAGCCCCAGGATTCCCACTGGATGAGCACAGAGCTGCTGGTGCTGCAGTTTTAGCAGCTCCAGAGCCACCTCAGCCCCATGCCATGGACCAGCCAACTTCCAACAGCTAAGTGCTGCCAGCAGCTTGGTTTAGGGCAAAACTCTAGTTCTAGCTCAAGAAGTGACACTGAAACAGCCTTACCCCCCAGATTTCCAAAGGGAAAGGCCTTTTTGGGATCCAAGCCTCTGTTACTCCCTCAACTCAAGAGTAGAAAGCACTGATCAGATGGAGCATGTCACTGCCTGTGGAAGCTCTTGTCACCCAGAGGCAGGAAACACTGGGAACCTCCCACAGGATCTGTCTACAGCTGAGTTTAGTTGGTTTAGTCTCCCACTAGAGGATGGAGTTGAAACCTTCTGCTCTTACATTTACCACTCTGCTACGCTTCTCCTGTGTAACCCACAACTGGTAGCAATGGTTCTGCCTCAAAATACTCACTCAAAGTAAAAGTCAGTGTCAGCTTTGTTTAAGCTGACCCAAATGGCCAGACTAAACCTGTTCTCCTGCCTGCTTTCGGCACAGGGCTTTCCCACCCTACTGCAGGAACAACCTACCCCTCCTCCTCCTGCAACGTCCCAAATGGCATTCCCCCTTTTCTGAAGGCTTGTCTCTCCTACACCACTGAGTGCTGTTACACACACACACTAAGAATGAGGCTTTCCTATCCCCTTCACAACCCCCTTAGGCTGCATGAACACAGAGGGGACTGTTAAGGCTCTGATGCTGAGGGTGTTTTCATCCTAAGGAAGCACTTTGGGAAGCAACAAGCCAACTTTTCCTGGCAGCTGGTGCTGTTTCTATGGAGGTTACAGGCAGAATGATGGCTCAGAGCCCTTACAAGCCCTCCCATGCTTTACCTGGGTGCTCTGTGCGTAGCCTTGAGCTGGCTGAGGTGCGTACGCGCTGTAGCTGTAAAATCAATTGAGAGACATCATTTCTGAGCCATGCAAAACACATCCCAAGGCGATTTTCATCTATCCCACTGGTTTCTGCTGAAATATTAGGAATCTAAGAGCTAAAGGATTGACAAACACACCTCAGTTAAGCCTAAACTGCAATTAGTATATGCTTATAGCCCGTCATTTGCAAGCAAAGAAGACTGGAATGCTACTCACCCCTGCTGGGCTGCAGCTTGGCTATAGGTGCTATAATCTACAAGAGAAAAAAGAAAGGGGAATAAAAAGCTTGACAAAGGCTAAAAATGAGCAGCATTAAGAGCACAGCAGCTGGAATTCCCTCCTGCAGCTTGGACAGAGCTGCTATAAACCTGGAAAGCAGCTTGCCACAGAGGGCAAGGTAAATGCAGTCCTTTGGGAAGCAACAAAACCTCTCTTCCCTCCATTGTTAAGTGCTGTTTGCAGTAGCAACTTTGATCTCAAATGACCCTGGATGGCACCCAAAGGGGGGGGGGGTAGGAGGGTGCTTCCCTTTGGAACAAAGGGAAGGCCATGGGTTGACACAACCCCTTCTCCTGGGTTCAAAGGGCCCCAGGTTGCAGGCTCTGGGGATGAAGAAAGCACCACGCTTCACTCCGGCTTGCAATGACACCAGCAAATGGCTGGGAAGTTCTAGCACTTCATCCTGGAATTCCTTCCCCTAAGCCCTGCATCCTGCTGAATATTCCAAGCAGAGTCACCTCTGCCAAAGTGCTTTGCTGGTGGGAATGAAAACCGTGTGCACACAGCAATTACAAGGTTCTATGTGACATGATGACAGCTCCTGTAAGTACATTTTCCCTCCAGGTCACCAACAGCTACAGCCAGGGATGAACCCAGACCATTCCAGCCAGATTCCAGCTCTCCCAGGACCACAGAAGTCCCAAGGAGGGGGATCAGGAATGAATCCAGACCTCGCTCGCATTTGGTGCTCAGGCCATGATGGAGCTGGAGCAGAAGGTGCATGTTGGAGCCTTCCTCAGGCAGGGTCAGAGGAAGGGATTTGGGGTCTCCATCACAACCACTCCTCAGGGTGCACTGATCCCCCTTAGGAATGTGGGGAGCCCTTGATGGCTTCCTACAGCCCTCCACGCACCCCCAAGCTGGGAGGATGCCTGCTCCCAGCTGGGCTGATAGAGCACCAGGAATCACTTTGACCATCCTGGATTCACACACCAAGACCTCCCGGTTCCTGAGGATTCATCCCTAATAAAGCTTCTCCTCCTCCTCCTCAACGTGAGCTTCCTTCTTTCCCACTTCCCTTGCTGCTGCTGGGACAAGGCAACAGGTGCCCAGGCTCTGGTGGTCATTCTGGACAGGTCTGCATCACTCTGCCCTTACACCAGAGTGCAGGGATCCGAACCAGAGCACAAGGAAGCTCCCAAAATCCCCCCCACAACAACGCAGCCCCGAGCTGAAGGATTCCACACTGCCAAAGTCACAGAACAAGCTGCTAAACTCCCCTGGCACTATCGCTGCTTCCCTTGCAGGCTGTCACGTTGAGCCCTGAAACACTGCTGGAGCTCAGGGGGGCTGCTCTTTGCGCTGTTTTCTTTCAGCCTACACACAGCTCTTTGCTCTGCTCAACCCTGAGTGCTAAAACCCATTCATTGAATCCCAGCCTGGTTTGGGCTGAAGGGACCTTAAAGCTCCTCCAGCTCCAACCCCTGCCACGGGCAGGGACCCCTTCCCCTAGAGCAGCTTGCTCCAAGCCCCTGTGTCCAACCTGGCTTTGAACACTGCCCGGGATGGGGCAGCCACAGCTTCTCTGGGCACCCTGTGCCAGTGCCTCAGCACCCTCCCAGGGAAGAGCTTCTGCCTCAGAGCTCAGCTCAGTCTCCCCTCTGGCAGGTTCAAGCCATTCCCATAAATACTCAAGATTCCTCTTCACACACACACACACACACACACACACACACACACACACACACATCTCCCCCCTGCCTTCCCTTTTCCCCCTCCAGCCACCACAACCTCTGTAGTTCCCATTGAATCCCCACTTTCTGCACCCCACTAGGTTACTGGAACCCTCCAAGCTCTTAAGAACACAGGAGGCTGCTGAGCATGGACCTCCCCTGCTACAGACCCCAACCAACCAACCAACCCCTCTGCTTGGGTCTGCAACTCAGCACCCATAGAAGCAGGCTGGAAAAGCCCTTTAAGCTCATCCAGTCCAACCATTCCTAGCACTGCCAAAGCCACCCCTAACCCATGGCACTGAGGCCTGGTCTCCACGGGGTGTGAACACTTGCAGGGACGGTGACTGCAGCCCTGCCCTGGGCAGCCTGTTCCAATGCCTGAGCACCCTCTGGGGCAGGAATTGTTCCTCAGCTCCATCTAAACCTGCCCTGGGGCAGCTTGAGGCCGTTTCCTCTTGTCCCATCCCTTGTTCCTTGGGAGCAGAGCCCAGCCCCTCCTGGCTCCATCCTCCTCTCAGGCACTTGTAGGGAGCCATCAGGTCCCCCCTGAGCCTTCTCTTCATCTGAACCCCCCAGGTCCCTCAGCCCTTCCCCATCACACTTGGGCTCCAGGCCCTGCACCAGCTCCAGTGCCCTTCTCCGGCCCCGCTCCAGCACCTCAGTGTCTCTCTTGCACTGAAGGACCCAGAGCTGAACA